>NC_137543.1:57665533-59148866 GCF_963082525.1 Nesoenas mayeri | reverse complement strand
AAGGAAAAAATCAAAAAATCATTTAATCTAAGAAAATATTATTTTGGTTATTTTCTTATAATGCAAGACTGTGAAAAGTCATTATAATATCTGCATTATATAATGATTTTCACACAGCAGATGGGTATTCTCCTCCATTTTGTAATCACTGTTTTTCCTTGTGATTTTAGGTTTTTGCTCAGGTAGAATAGGAAGACCATTTCTTGCCTGCTGTTGCTGAGGAAAATCTCTCAACTTTGACACACTTCTGTAGTATAAAAATTAAATTATCTTTTTAAGAAAGTTATCTGTTTTTACTCTATGTCTGTGCATGTATTCTTCATCTTTCTTGTCACCTGTACAGGACACAATAAAAAAGGGCCTACTGAAAAACTATTCAACGTATCATTGGAAAACAGAAACAAATTATGAGAGACATTAAAATGTGCCTTTAGCAGGAACATTCCTGATAACATTATAAAGATAGTAGTTCTCAAGGGAACTTCCAAAACTATTATGAATCACTTTGTATAGCCCAAATCATTCCAAATGATTCAAAATTGTCAGTAAAATAGAGAGAGACTCATTGAAAATGAATGAAACTTGGCAGGTCTAGGAATTTCATTCTTTCTAGCTTCTTGACAGCGTTTTGAATATGCCCAATCACAATCCATCATGTAAAGCAAATGTTTTATAATTCTGGAGAAGATTCTTCTACGTATTTTAGACAGGACAGAGGTGAAAATAAATTCTTCCTAATACTGAATACAGATGTGTACTTTATACAGAAAAGCCTGAAAGTAAGAGTGGATGTGTGTCTCAATGGACAAGCAGAAAGTGAAGTAGACTCTACATGTCCACATGCTCTCCTTTTGCTGTCATCTCTACTTTTCTAACTTTGTATTCTGTGGGAAGGACCTGCCAATTGTACCAGGCTTCTATGTGTATAATAAATGATTTTGAAGGACTCACCTAACAGGTACAAACAAATTATAAAACTTGGTTTCCATTGCTACGTACATCACAACTTGAATTTACTTCTCTATATGCAGAAAGTAAGAGTTTTAACTTATTACATCTCTAAAAAGAGTAGAAGAAAAATGTCCACAAACACCACAGAAAATCCCCTTGTGAGTCTTTCCTTCCAATGGCAAAAAAAAGTCTTTTTGTATGTATAACTTGTCATTCAGTAAAAAAGTGACAGAGGAAGCAGGACTGACTCCACTTGGCAGATTAATCCTTGAGCGAGGGCTTTGAATCATGGGTTTGTCTTCATAAGATATAGTCCCATGCTTTTGATAATGGTGGTAGAATCAATAAGCCATCTGGCTAGTTTTATATATTGATTGCCACAATTTCTTTTGGTAGGACAGCAGGGAGAGAAGGCTGCATTTGAAATGCCCATAGGAACTCAATGGCAGCTGTAGTCTTTACAGAGACAGAAGTCATCTTGAAAGATCTGCTTTTTTTACATTATTTATGTTTTAATTCCTTCACCCAAATACTTGGGATCCATTTAAACAACATAGGTTCACATCAAAACCTTCAGACTGATAAAGCTCTCCTGAAAGAATGTTTATGTTATACTAGGAATTAAAAGAACTGATGAAGGCATTTCTTCGGCTTGTGTCAAAAGTCCTCTGTTCATTTCAGGTCTGTTACACTGTGATTTTTGCTTGGAGCACTCTCTTATATCCTAGATAAATCTGGCCAATGTACTTCACTCAGTAAGTCAAATTCCAATTTCATTTAGAGGCCAAGAGAAAGTGCTTAGCTTCTACATACAAACAAAGAAACAGGACTCTCCTCCGTTAAAAGGACAAATCAGGTATTGCATGGTGAGTGTAGGATTTTCTGCTTTGCTTTCTGCCTTGATGTGTATGGTGTAGTGCATACAAGTCATCGACAAATGAGCGTTGAGCATTTTAAGCAACAGTGTGTGTATGCACATGGGTGTGTACATTTGTTCCAGTTTGATTGCATCCACAGTGCAGCGTTTCTCCCTGTGCTATGAAGCAGAAAATTTCTGTAAGAAACATTAATGGAAGTAAGCAATTTTGTAAATAGTATAGCTCTTTGAGAGAGGTTTCTTTAAGAAGAAGGGGCAATAAAGTATTACAACCTAAAGGTTAAAATCCATTCTGCATTTTATCATGTTTTATTGCTTACTTCAGGAAGAAACTTGCTGTAAAACTTAGGGTAGGAAATGGCAATGAAAAGTTGCTTTTTCAATATTACAAATGAAAGATCACCAGCAAATTGCTTGTGTTAATGTCCTGATGGATAATCACAGTTACTGTAACACTAGCCTTTTATTACAGATCTATCTGTATATAGATGTAGTTATAAAATACAGTTGCAGCCACACTAATTGTGTGAGTGAGTGTGTGTGTTTGTGTTTTAAAAGAACAACTTACCAAAACTAAAATATTTAAAATCCTGAACAGTAACATAAACTACACAACATATAGTCAGGTTGATTAACCCTCTTCAAGATAATATATCCTTTAATTTTTTGTCTAATATTTAGTCTAATTAAGCACAAGCACACATTTTTGCCATAAATTATATGAACATCTGTTTTGCCCTGAATGACTCTGTGGGATATTTCCTACAGCTTTGACTGATAACCATTGTGTATTTTAAGACAGCAAGGACAAATAAAGTGCATGAAAGAGGTTCATGATGACAATGTAATTTATAAACATGCTGCATGAGTAATGTGGAGTACATGCTGCATGATGACAAAGTTATATTCACTTATCAGACATAATTAACAAATCATTGTGTGTTCCATTGCCTTTAATTTCACAAAAGTTTATGGGAAAAAGTGCTGACATTGCGGATGGGCTGCTTAGGGAGGGGTAAATAGAATATGGCATTCAAAGACAACCCAGCTCAGCAGTGAGTGAAAGTCATAGTGGATTGCAGGTTGTTCGCTTGCCTAAATAGGTAAACTTAATGCATTGTACTGAGGTCTTAATAAACTAATCCAATCAAGACTGATATTAAAGAGCCATTTTATCTGTACCTTACCATCATTTAAGACAACATATAAAGGAATTATCTAATTCATTCTTTGTCACTGTTTGCACTTGTCTCATCTTAAGAAAGCATATTGTCAAGTTTTGACTGTCAACTTATCCATATTTTGATGCACTTCAACCATCAGTCCAAAGTTGTCTAAGGGAAAGGAAAATGTTTGCAACATTCTTTTTAAGCTTATTTTAAGAAATACAGGTATAATTCCTGTCAACACTGACAGGTATAATAAAATTATGCTTTTCAAAATCAAAATTACATATCTGTGTTGCCCTACCTCTGTCTTTTGCCATCAGTAATGTTTTATTTGGGAGGAGGGTGAGTACAGGATGGAAATATTTCAAATATTTAATTAATAAGAAAAGTTTAATACATTTTCTTCTGGTTTGGTTTGGTTTGGTTTGGTTTGATTTTTTTAGGAAACAAAGAAACAAAAAAATCCCTTTGGGGATTCAGACTGCTTCAGGGCTAAAGCAGTATTTTGTTCTTAATAAGAAGAAATTAAATCAAGAGGTGTTGCTTACTGAAGTTATGGGCTAGGTGAGTTAATACTAAGGTCTATAAGTATATCTTTTACTACACACATGTGTGAAGGTATTTGGATACCAAGATAAATGTGGAGCTCAGTCTTGCCTGCAGTTTTCATTATGTTTTTGGAAGCATATGTACCTGGAGGAAAGTACTGAATCAAGAAGTTAGTTTACCTCTGAGTTTGCCTCAGTAGCTTACCTGTTGAACAGGTGGTTGTCTGGATAAAAATGCTAGAAGTCTTCAGCACTACTGAATGATTTATTTTTTTTTTCATTTGTATGTTGTGCTGTTTTACTATTTAGCAAGTGTTCAGTCATTACTAGACAACATAGTGGTTTTGTTCTTATCTGTGAGAAGTCAAAAGCTGCTGAGTTGAGTGAACTTCTTATGTCCAGCAAATCCTTTTCTAAAAGGCATCCCATGGACCCATGTTGTCTTCCTCCCAGTGTATTGAGCAAGGGCTTGCTCTCAAACACTGCACGCAAACCTTTATGTTACCAGTGAAACCCAGACTTTTTTGATTCCTTATCTATAATCAGGTGGGAACAATGATGCATGTAGCCAGTGGTTATACATGTTCAAAACCTTAGGAATCCAGATAACCAGAAATTAATCTGGAATGGACAAACACAATAGGTTGAAGCAATGACAACATGTATTGGAGAAAGTGACAAAGTAGCTTTTATTTCTGTATCTGTCATTGAAACAGCAGCTCCTCTTTCAGGACTTAGAACCTGTAATGCGTTACTCCCTTTGTTCTTGGACTGCTTCTGTAAAGACAAACATGCTTTTTTACTTTTTTCTTAATATAAATGTGAATAATTAGTATAGTGGGCTAAGATCACCCTGAACAATCTCATGTAAAAACATTTAAATATGCAATTTCATTTAGTTCATCATGCCTAATTACACAGCTTTTCACAGACAACTTCTTAAAAAAAGTAGATGATCAAATATGGTGGAGAGGAGAGGGAAAAAATCTGTTTCTGCTTTACTATTAGTAATTAAAAAAATTACTAACCATAAATTAAAGTGTGTCTTTAAGATTATATGTATCTGTGCTAAAATCAGGAAAGAGACTAATATGCTAGAACTCCCAAATAAGGAATGATAGTATCCAGAATTCTGAGAGATAGGATCAGTTTAACTTAGCAAAGTAAATATTGTTTCCTCCCCTGAATTGTCCATGTTAATTTTCAGTGTCAATAGTCGACCCATGAAGATCAGCAGAAGTAAATCTCTTCACATAAAGTAATGAAAATAACTTAGAAACTGTGTTTCGTAACTGGTACATGGCTGTGGCAATATTCTGTTGTAAATATTTACCAATGAAACATTGTTAGTACTTTCAAATAAAGTAAAATTTTGATGAGTGGTTTACAATAAGTTCAGAAGCAGTTTTCCTTCTTCTAGAAATACTATTTCACTTTCGGAATATCTTTGTATTACTTTTAATGAGGTCTCTGAAAAGAAGTAGAACACATTTACATAAATATCAACAAATATTTTCTGGTCATTTTAACATGATGTCTGCTCCAGAAAATCTTCTTCAATAAAGGGGACTGCAAAGCCATGATACATGTTTGTGGAAACATAGATCAGACTCATAAATGTGGTGAAAACACCACAGTCTGTGCTGATGATAATTGGCTTCCACTTCAGTAAAAATAGACACTAATGGCACTAGAAAACACGTGACATTTAACCAAAATACATGCAATACAAAATATACCAAAATACAGCATTCATAGTCTCAATTCTCAACTCTATCAAAATGTTTAATATTGAATAAAAAAGCACTACACACATATTTTTCACATATCATACTTTTAATTGTACCATAGACAAGAAATATCTAGTAATTTGTTTTGAAAATTTGAAGTTTGCAGTTCTTTTATTTCCTTCCATCTTCCCTTTCTCCCTAAGAATAAAAGAAGGAAGCTGCTTGCCAATGAACACTGCTTTCGTCATCATACATAGGACTAGGGAACAGCAAAAGTTAAGGAATAATATCATTAAAGCTCATTTTAAATAAGTTTCTGAGTAGTAGCAGACAAAAAGACTTAAGAGTTTTCAAACAATGTAATGTCATTGATCTCCTATTCTCTTCCCTGGATGACACACAAGATGATGTTTTTCTTGTGTTTCATCACTTCTTGCATTTCATGTTATCTTTTCTTTCTCACTTCCATCTTGAACGACCATGAAAAAGCATTATTTCTCAGTCATATGTGTGCATATAATTATACATACATAAGTCTGGATGTATACAATATTATTAACTAATTATGCTACACATAATTAGTTATTTGTGTATAAACACATATCAATCTACGTAAATGTTCTTAAGAACTATTTAGTTGCTAGAAATCGACATTTTCTATAAGGCAACAGAGCAAGTGCTCAGCAGTGCAATGAACATGGGTTGTCACAGTGACCAATTAACCTCTCTCCCTTGTCGTTGGTCTGGAGGCTATATTTCCCATGCTGCCAAGATTCTTTCCTTGAAATTTCATGCAGTTCCTGTTTTACCATATGTTAAGGCAATGAGGCATGTGATATCTCCTAGCTTTTCAGATGTTATCGCACGGCAAATAAAATTTTGTTGTAAAAAAGAGAGACCTGTGATAAAAATACTGCTATTTATATTAAATCTACATGGCTTTTCTGTTAAAAAAGTATTGAGGCATTTAAGACACTTGATTAAACTGACAATATAATGTCAAGTTTGACTGAAGTAATTGCAAAAGTTTACCTGTTTTCTGATGTAGCATGAGCCATATGAAATTTGTCTTTGTAATGCTGAAATTATTTGATCAGTGAGGATAAGAAATGGCAGACATTTGTTGAAGTGACACGCAAACATACTGCTATACAAAAATAGCCATACCAGCTGGGAATCCCACTTACAGACATTGTCTTAAACTCATTTGTTTTTTTGTTTATTTGTTTGTTTGTTTGTTTGTGTTAAATGCATTGAAACATTATATCCTCCATTTCAGAGTAATATTTTTGAATAAAACCTATTTTAATAGCTTAATTGTTTTTTTCCCCCCCCACAAAATTACTTTTATTAGTCTGCATCTCAGTGTTGAACTTTTTTTTTCATGTTATGTGTACTCTTTTTTACCTGAGTCTGCTGTAGTTTATAGAAATGCTTTATTGTTTTTCAGACTCTATTACATTCTTCTTAGCATAGTTCAATCAACAGTAGGTATATTTGAAATAATTAGGAAAATATGGAATACTTTTTGAATAGTTCCTCTGGGCTTTTAGATAGACAGATATATATATGTGTATGTTAAATCCAGAGATTGCATATCCAAATTCCTGTAATAAATTTTCTAAAATAATTATATGTGTATTACAGACTGAAATATACAGAGAAACTATAAGATATAACTACAAAAGAGAGTCCTCAAAAAGAGCATACTTTTCCCATAATAAATAAACTATTACAGTTTAGGCAAAGAAACCTGAGTAATATAATGCTCAGGAGCTGAAGATTAAATTATATTTGAAGTTAAATTATCTGTATTTTACTGTAGCTGATGATTTCTGAGATGTGTAAACCTGCATGTTTCAGTATGCCCCAAATAGCTTTGGGATTACTCCAAGATAGTTATACTTCTGTGGAATCAAGATTTCACCTTTATTTGAAAAATAGTTCAATAAATGGAAATATAATGGTGTTTTGTAAGTAGCAGTTATGACCTGTAAAGTACTCAAGAAGCGTCTGAAGTGTAGATAACAGAAAATAGCATATCTCATGCTCAAACTGTAATGTATTTCACTCTCTGATTTGACTGTTCCAAAATGTAGACATTCTGTATGTATTTCATACTGTAATTCTAATTGTGCCATTAGCACTGTGAAGACCACATCCTTACAGCTGTACATAGTAAATTATCACTTAACACTGAAGTTTGAAACTGCTATAGACCAATTGTCCTCAGGTTCTCCATTCTTTACTCTGACCCTAAAATAAAAAACAGAAAGAGGACAATTCTGAGGTAAAAAGCCTGAGGAGACCAGTTCCTGCTTCATATTACATTAGATCAGATGATACTCATGGTGTGCCTGGTGTGTTCATGCAGGTGTTTGGTAATGTTGGACACTTCAGAGGGAGCCAAACTGGTGTGGAATAGCTACCTGCTGGCTTTCCAAAAGGGATCACGTGCTGGTAGGCTGTATGGATCATATGGACTGCACCAGGGTATTGGAGGGAGCTAGCTTGACTGCTCCAAAAGCTGGAACAATTGTGTATGTTTTCATTGTGGTTATTCTGGGACCATGGCTATGGAGCAAAGCAAGAACAAACCTAGATGACTCTTTAGAGATAGCTACAATACAGCTCAGCAAGATCAAGGATTTCTGCCTCCAGTAGTGCTTCAGACTGAAATATATTTTATAGCTTCAAAAATGCAAAATTTTAAGTAAGTTTTGACTAGAATGATGAAGTTATAGAAGATCGATTAAATAAATAACTTGAAATAAAGGGGTTTCCTCATTATTTTATAATATGTGTATTTGAGTATATTGCATTGTTGAAATGCATATTTGACTGTGCTTTGTAATGAATATACTCCTCTATAAACCTTTCCCCTCCTCATCTTTCCCAGTGCCGAATATTTCATATTTTCAGCCTTCTAGGGATTTTGCTTTATTTACTGAAATCTGTAGTGTGATTGCCAGTGTCTCACAAATACCTCATGTTTTCAATTCTGAAATAAATAATTTTTGCTTCTGGAGGTTTATTAGCTTTTGGCTTCATAGCTTCATTTATTAGCTTTGCCTCACTAACCCTGCAGTTAGCAAGGATAGAGACTTATTGTTAGTATCAAATAGTATGCTGTTATCATCCTTCTCCTAATCTTATTTATAAGGAGTTTATATAATTAAACCTCATATAGGTACTGAGATTTTAGACTATGACAGATCAAAAAAACATCCTTACCAAAAACTACAAGAATAAAGTAAAATTACATCTAAAAAGCATTTTATTGTATCTACAGGTCTAGAGTATATAATGTGAAAACCCTTATTCATATATAATACGAAAACTCTTATTTCCAGATTTAAGATACCATCTCATAACTGTGTTTGTTAAGAAAACCTAATTAACATTTGGAAGAAAACTAGAATATGAGTTGGAAAGATCCACATTTAACATCAGCATCAAGGAACCCATGTTTTTGAACAATTACATTGAACATATCTTTGTGATCCTAAAACAAATTTGGTTAGTCCTCACTTTTCGAAACATTTAAGTGTATGTCTAGTCTAAATAAAAAGTCTTCATTGAAATGAAGGCAAATACTTATCTTCTTTGATGAACTATGAGTTCATTGTCCAACTGATTTTCTTTATTTCTACTAAGAAATCTTGTGTTTTCCCCATGATTAAACTGTTTTTTATGTATTTTGCAAAAAAAAAAAAAAAATCCCAAAATGCTATTTAAGGTATGTGGACAGAAATTGAAAGTCTGTGATAACCTCTAACTAAATAGAAATTATTTTGCTGATTTCTAAATGCATATGGCATTTTCCTTATGTAATTATGTAATCCCTAATGTGAGTTTATAATTTGCGTAGACTTCTCTTGTTCTGGTTAACAGTACTTCGGTTTTGTAACACCGACATCAGGCTCAACATGAGCCAGCAGTGTGAGTCCTGGAAACCAAGAACTGCAAACTGCATCCTGGGGTGCATCAAGTGCAGCACAACCAGTTGGTCAAAAGAGGTGATGATCCCACTGTGTTCAGTGCTGGTGCAGCCTCATTTTGAGTACTGTGTGCAGTTCTGTGCCCCACAGTTTAAGAACCATGTGAAGGTCCTCAAATGCTTCCAGAGAAGGGCAACAAAACTGGTGAAAGTGCTGGAAGAAATGGAGTAGCAAAGGACTTCGGACTTGTCTGACATGGAGAAGAGGAGGCTGAGAGGCGACTTCATTTCCCTCTATAGCTTCCTGAAGAGGGGATGTAGAGAGGGAGATGCTGAGCTCTTCTCCCGGGTACCCAGTGACAGGACACATGGGAATGGTTCAAAACTGCACCAGAGGAGGTTCAGACTGGACATTAGGAAGCACTTCTTCACCAAGAGGGTGGTCAAACACTGGAATAGGCTTCCTAGAGAGGTGGCCAATGTCCCCAGCCTGTCAGTGTTTAATAGGCATTTGCACAATGTCCTTAGTAACATGTTTTAAATTTTGGTCAGCTGTGAAGTGGTCAGTCAGTTGGATTAGATGATTGGTTTAGGCCCCTTCCAACTGGGACATTTTATTTTATTTTATTTTGTTTTATTTTATTTTATTTTAGTCTAGCCTAGTCTAGTCTAATCTAATCTAATTCTAATCTAGTTTACTCTACTCTACTCTACTCTGCTCTACTCTACTCTACTCTACTCTACTCTACTCTACTCTACTCTACTCTACTCTACTCTATTCTACTCTACTCATTAGGATATGCTAAGAGTCTCTTAAGTAAAATTGAAGCATTTGTGACATGGTTTCATATAATATATGATAAATGATGATTGTTGTACTGGGCACCTTTCTTAGCTTTTTTGTGGGATGTTATTATGTTTTTAGTATTATTATTTTGTATTTTGTCTCTTTTAAAGAGTTTAAACCAGAAGGGACAAGGTATCATCTCATATGCTCCACTTCCCCCCCCCCAAAAAAAAAGATGACTGGTCAAAGGAAACCATCATGTATGTTGGTTCCCACAATTTGACATTCTCTTTCATATGTTAAAATAACTATACTTTCTATCACAAGGAATAATTTTAAGATTATAATACCTGATATAGTTTATCAATTTAACAGCTTGTTGCTTTGTTTGTTTGTTTGTTTGTTTTTAATGCATTGGTCTGCTTCTGATTATCTTAAACTCCTTTAAATTAAAACTCTATATGCCCAGTGATAACTCCCTTCTACTACTGTAAAGTAAGCAACATATCGGGATGATAGTCTATCAAAATACACCACTCATTAAAATTCAGGGAAAATTCCTATCTATTTTACATGCATTGTAAGCCTTATTATTATCAAAATGGCATGATTCATTCACTGTTACAATAACTATTACAGGGAGTGTACAGTTTGTGATTAAAAATGACAGATAGGGCAGCATATATCATTGAATATTGACTTTGTGTGATTACAAGATAGATGTGCAGAGGGTTTCAAAATAGTCTATAAATAATACAGGAATTTTTTCTCCTATGGCAGAGCCATAGGAAAGCAGGAGACAAGAAGGTCAACATGACATTGACAATCATTGTAAGAGGAAGTCTACTGAAATAAAATACAACATGATGCTGGGATTAAATAAGAAGCCTTGATTTAGAAGTCTTGTACAGCAGTTGAGTGGAGTGATGATTACAGACTTTATCTTTTACTGAAGAATTCTGTGTGGTGTGTTTGTTATTCACAAGTGAAATCCATTAAAAAAATAAATAAATAAAAAAAAAAGAAAAAAAAATGTAAACCGTTCTACATTAGTAGAAAGGGCTTTTTTTTTTAAAAAAAAAAAAAAAAGAACTAGTCAAGGATGTCTAAAATGCACACTGTGACTTATAACTAGGAAAGAAATCCATTTGTAAGCCTTTTTTATTTTTAATTTTTTAAATTTGTAGAAGAATACACTTTCTATTAGGAAGTGGAAAAAGTTCCCCTAATCTTAACTGAAGTATGGCAAGAGGCTCCAGTGTACAGTATGTTTCCATCAATCAAAATGAAAATGTCTAGCTATCTCTTGGCAAGAGAGATTATATATATCAAGAAAATGTTATTACCTCTGATTATATTGAAATCACTAGGTTGGTGTTTACTTTCTGTTTGGTAGCTATTTAATTAAGTGCTTGTACTATTCATCAATTTAGAGTAGCACTTAGGTTTAGCAAAATGGTTTCCTTTGTCTGTGGTATTTTGAGGTTTTTTTCACACAATTATAAAAAAGCAAGTAGGTGGTCTAGTGGTTTCAGAACTAAATTGCCCGCAGATGGTTTGATGACTTGTGCATCTGAAGTCAGAACACTGATAAGTGTTCAGGATCAAAGTTCTGATGAGTGGCTGCATGAGCTGTAGAACAGGGAACAAATGGAAAATAAAAGCACAGCCTGCTGTGAGTAATATTGGTTAGATATTGCACAAAAACCCCTTACCAAAGATACTTTGAAAGCCAGATGTAGAATTGTTGTCTTTCACAATACTTCCAATACATCCAAGCATCTAATGGGGAAATTACTTCAGGCATTTGTTATTTAAGGGTTTATTTACTCCTTCAGTGCTCTGATCCTTTTTTCATGTGACTATGCTTTAATTTGCTTAGTTAAATGGTCTGGATTAGAGGAAACAAACAAAAGACACACTATCTCTGACAACATCCAACCAAGACTTGGGCTATGGAACAAGTTGCCCGGAGAAGTTGTTGTTGCCCCATCCCTGGCAGTGTTCAAGGCCAGGGCAGATGATCTTTAAGGTCCCTTCCAGTCCAAACCATTCTATGATTCTATGCCTTTTCCATGTCCAGGCTATGTAGACTCCCCTTTATTAGCTCTTAGGTGATGGTTGAGAACGTGGTATTTTTTTCAGGAATTGTTTTGGTGCTCCGTTTTTTTTTTCTTCAGATTTTCTGAAGATAAAGCTGGTTTTTATCCTAAGCAACTATAGGTACTTGTTTAAGGATTTCTACTATCTTATTATTTTATCATCCACTTAAAGCTTACGGCATTCTTTAGTCAGGAATTAAGCAAGGGATTAGTTAGATTTAAACCCAGCTGTATCTGTAATTTAATCTGCAGTCTTTGTCATCCCTAGAAGGTCATATATTCAGAATCTGTTAGTGACATTTTCTCTTATTTTCTGAAATTGTATGTTAAATTGAAATGAATTTGCAAACATCCAATTTTGACTGCTATGCTATTGAAGAAGAGAAGAAGAAATGATCAACATTTTAAAAATTAGAAATCATAACATCCTTCCTTATCTGCTGATAGTAGTAATGAAACAATATTGGGGACTATATCAGCCAAATACAGAAAATTGCTCATATTTAACTTTTCTTTCCTCTTTAGAGGTTTCATTAGTAGTATTAAATTTACATTAAATTTCTTGTCTTCTCATGCAGTAACACATGAGATATTAGGTAAGGAACTTCATCCTCATTGCTAATAGGAGACACAACTCTTGATATTAGATAGGGATATAGTCTTAAGTACAAGCAGTACAAATATTGTATAAATAATGCATTTTCCTTATCTAGAATCAAATGATGGCATTTTCTTCTTTGAGAGATTTTATTTCTTTCCTCTTTTTTGTAAACTCTGTGGCATATTAATGTGAATAAAACAGATGGTATTATACATACACAGTACCATGTGGATGCTTTATAAATACTATGTTGGAGGGTTTATTTTTTCTTTGCTAGGGATTTATATTCTGGTTTTCAAGGTCTAGAATTATGGAACTTCTGTGTTTTCATTTGATTGCTGAGTGGCTTCTGTTGGTTGTCTACATGGTACAAACTCTGACTTATGCGTTAAAATTCCCATTTGCATGCCCAATTATCTACGAAAAAAAAAAAAAAAGTATGTTGAGTTTAGACTCCTTCTGTGGCTATCAAATATAATAGAATCTAAAATAGACTAGAAACATCAAGCATGACTGAAACAAAACCACTAGTTATCCTGAACTTCTAAAGTAATACATTTTACAAGGTCTTTAAGCATATAATTACTTGTTGATTTTGCTCTTCCTCAGGAGTTCTAATGAAAGTGGCTGCAAAACTTTTGAAATATCACTTACTGTAGCTACTCTTTTTAAAGTCACCCACAATTTAGTGGCCTCCAAACCTTTTATATGGCAGAGCTGAAAATGGTAAGTTTCTCTAAGGAGAAAGCTAATTCAATGTGATAGCACTATGCAAAAGTAAACTAAACTGACACAGTGATTATCAACTAAAAGATCAGAGGGTGAGCTTGTTGACAGACTTGTTCCATCAGATGAAGAAGGAAGTAAGCAGGAAAAATCTCTGAACCAGCTATAATAATCAGTTTGAGGTGCAAAAAGAAAAAGTAATTTGCATTGTCAGTGTGGAGCAGAGCTGTCAAGAAAAAGTTGACACTAACCATATCCAAAAATAGCCTGGGCCATTGTTTCTACAGTGATGAAATTCCGGTTACAGGCAGCATACCCTTAAGCAAGTCTGCATCTCTGCTCCTCAGAGGAAGGTTTTGAAAGAAAACCAGCCAGGACTGAGTCAGTCAGACAAATGTGAAAAAGATTGCAAACAAATGCAAGATGTTGGTGTGTAGCTTGGGTTGCTGCTTCCAGATCTCAACAAAGCCATTAGCAGGAACCTAAGGTTTATGCAAGTATGTTGAGAGTAAGTTGGGAGTGGTGAGAAAAGCTTCCCTAAAAGTAAATACTTGTTACTCAACAGAAAACCATTGTTCAGCTTTGATTTATTAATTGTGTTATTGCTAACTGTACAATCTTCATGTCATTTAGTATGTTCAATAAAAATGGAGTGGTACTGGATGTGATTGTGTTATTCCATAGTTACAAATCAAGAGCAAGTTTATTAAGAAAAATTATGGGGCTCCATTACCTTCCCAGCATTTTTGCTTAAAGTGTTTTTTCTTAATGATAAAATGAAGGTTGCTTGCAGAAAACCAGAAAGAAAGCATTGTAGGAATATTTGTCTTGAAAGTGATGTCACTAGTAACTGGACATTTTCCAAATATTATCAATGATTCCTCTGATCACATCTCCATATATCACAGTGAGCGATAACCAGTAGTATGCAGTTTCAGAAGATGTTGTCATGCAGATTTATGTTATCTGGTAGATTGTATCTGAGATTTCTAGCCTATAATCCACTGTGCTGATACACCCATATTGCACAGAGAAGCCTTTCATGCAATCTTAATTTCAGGATATAATAAAAAGCCCTGGAAGTATGTAATTTGAATAGTCCTTGATGAATGGGTAAACACTGCTGTAAATATAAGTTTTATGAACATTTAGCTGATCTTCAAAGAATGCTTATTTACCAAGGAAAGGATGCTTATTGCATTGTTATTGATGCATTGTGAATTAAAACAAAGCTCTAAGCATTGCACCAGCTATTAAAAGGTAATGACAGAATGTCAACCGATGTATTATTATTGTATGTTGATATTCATGCAGGAAACAAAGATTAAAAAATGAAAGATATATTGGATTTTTTTTTTTTGTCTCTGTTGTTAAAACAAGATATATGAAGTCAATGCAAGTACATAGATATGCAAGTTTTTTATGTGGGTGAATATTATGTCTGCTTTTTAATGAAAGAATTACTTGTAGTCAAACCAGCTGGTGAATTTGTTTTATACAGTATGCTGGCATTCACATGATAATGAACATACAATGTTTTTTCTGTTGGGTTAAGTATTGAAACTGATTATATTTGTTAGGAAAGCATGAGTTCTAAAATCATTTTAATTCTATCAGAAAGCAGCATAAACTAGAAGTTGAAAAGGGAAATAAAGTCAACAAAAAAATCTGGTTAGAAAATGCTGTGAAATTTAAAAGTGCTGAAACAACCCAATAGGAAATATAAGCTCTGTCTCATTCTCTAATACTGAGGAAACAGTAAAATATCAGGTCTATCCAGGACTAAATTTGACGAGGACAGTGAAATGACCCTAAAATATGATGGTGGTATGAACATGGTTATTTTTTTCCAATTCTGATACTTGTACCTGTTGCTTATTTCTCTATTCCTGAAGGTATTAATGTGCATACATTTTCCCTCTCTCTTTCATCATAACCCCTCAACAATTTCAAACAGAATAAATTCAAGGAGTTAATAATCTGTTTTGCATGCAAATGCAAGACTGTTGTGATTATATTTGCTAATAATGGCAGTACTTTTCTGAGCTGTCCATGGAGCAACCATTGAACAAGTTCAACTTGTAGCTTATCTAGCAAGCCTACTGTGTATATGCCCTCTCAAAATTTTTCAGCTGTACCTTATAGTTATCACAGGTGCAATGCAATTTTACTGAATTCTGCATTGTTATTGATTCAGGAGATCATCTGAAAAGTTTTTTAAGGAGATTTTTAGACAGGTCCTGGGTGTATGACATAGTTCAATAAATGAGTATTGCGGCGAGTTAACAGATGTATGACAACTTCCATTGCACCTGAAAAGAACTTCCATCACTGTGCTGTTTGGTTGCGTTAATTCGATTAAAGAAGTATAAAAACAAGCTGCATTCTATGAGACATTGAAACATTGAGTCCACCTAGAAAGTAGAACAGTTGAATTATACTGGAGATTACTATCAGAAATAAATGTATTAGCTTAAGAAACTGGGCTTTCAAATGCCAAGAACATCCTCAAGATATAATAGAATTTGCAGCCAGTGGGAACTGTGATGGGTTTTTTTGTGAAGAAAAAAGAAATGCAGCTAAAGAAAACAAACAGACAAACAAAAACAACAAAAAAATCAATCAAACACCGAGCATAAATCACATATATAAAGCCCAGAAAGCATCCTTTCTCACTGTTCTCAGAAGGTAGTAATAATAGTCATAGAAGGATGAGTATGATCTCAGAACTAAGATGACTCCAGCAATATCAGAGAAACAGATCCTCACAATGCATTTAGAGGAAAAGCATAAGAACTGGATGCTTTGCCTTCACAGATGCCTGTGCGTCTCTGTACATCCACCAAACTGCTTACATTGGAAGGCTCTAGGACTGTCACAACCTATAGAACAGATGTCTTTACAGGGCCACGTATGTCATTGTGTTTCCCTTCTAAAGCCAGGAAAATCTAAGTCAGTCTTTGTATCAACTTTGTTAGTCAGTTATGTACCTAAGACTGGAATTGCATGGTTTTTAGTTGCTGCCTTGTTTTTTTTTTCTCATTGATGTTGTGTGGTTTGCTGAATTCTCTTCTGCCTTTTTACTCAGGACTTGCAGACTACATTATTGTGTAGTTCAGATCATCAAGTAGCATACATTTTTCACTGCCATTTGTCCTGATATTGTGCAATGAAAGCATGTTGCAGAAAGGTATTGCACTTGCTTTGAAGAAACTCTGTTTTAAAAAAATGAAATTCATGGTATTTCCCAAGCAGTTTACTTTCTATAGATAAATTGCTCAGTTTAAAAGAAATGTACATTTATTTCCTATTTGAGTTGGCCTGGTTTTTATGTTCCAGCCATTGGTTCTTGCTATGCCTTATTGTGCTAGATCAAAAAGCTCTCTTTTGTTTGGTATTTTCTCCTCATGAAGGCATTTACAAACTGTGATGAAGTCACTTCTTGCTCTTATTTTTCATAAACTAAATCTACTTAGCACTCATGAAAAGAAAAAGAAATAATCCTAAAGCAGATATTCAAGCTGGCAATCTAAACCAGCTTCTTCTAATGGGAAGTGTCAAACTGCCTTATCGCTTCTGCTTATAATTTGACAAATAGCAAAGTACAATTTATAACCTCTAGAAATCACTTTTCCATACATGATCACAAGTGAATTAGGTTAATACTGAACTTGAACACTGAGAATTTAATTTCCTGACTTTTGTGTGTTTAATTTCCGAAACAACTCTAGTTGGTTGTATACTTCTATTTGTACATGTCTTTTCATTCTAGTACCAAGGAATAAATTTTATAACAAAATATAACCAAATCTATGAAAGCTGGAGTAGCAATATATATTTATTGTCTCCATTTGAATGGTTACTAACAACATGAGGGTAGGATTACAATTCTTATCACAGACTGAGAAATGCTGCAATATAGTGTTTCTGTAACCGAAGCAACTGAATGCCTGAGGTATATTCAAGTAACTTATAGTGAGAAAAATAAGTCATTTTGCAGAGGTGGTTGCAATCACAGCATAAATAATGGTAGAGAAGGAATGGATTACTACTACACCATGGGGTCAAATGAATGCTTTGCAGTTTTTCTGGAGGTAAGTCAGAAATGTTTAGGGCCTCTGTTCTGATAGCTTAAAACTTCCATTTTCTACCAGAATGTAGGACATGAATGTTAGCATCAGCACTAATTTGATCCCTTGGCCTGCAACTATTTATAGATGTATTCCACTTCTTCTTTACTCTGTAAAACTAAATGTGTTCAAAGGTAATTAATTTGATTCACCATTACAAAAAAAAAAAAAAAAAATCCCCTTGTCATTAAGTCATGGCTAAGAAATGATTACTACTATCTCAAACTGATTGTTGTTTCCATATTCTTTGGGTTTGTTTTGTTTTCAGTTGTGGTGCTTGCACCTATGCAACAAGCCAGGCCTTGATATTCTGGTTTATAAGTACAAATCATGACTATTGCACAATCACTACATCCAGTACACGTTTTTAAAACAAACGAGGCAAAACTTACTCAGAAAGAAAATGGTATTTTTTTACAGTTACAGATGAATGAGTTGATTGAGTAGATCTTAGAAGTGCTTAAAAATTATACCTACAGGCAGAAAGCAGGCCACCTACACACTGTGGCCAATTCTCTTGGCTCATTTTAAATTTCTGCAATGCTCTGGGGAGAATATGTCTTTCAGAATGGGCTTACAATTATTTAATTGGGCCAGGCAGATTCCAAGTGACTCACAATGGGAACTGATTATGATATTTCTCATTGGGTATGGATGTAATTTTACAGTAAAACCACAAGCAGCACTGATTGCAAAATCTCAAGTCCCTATTCTTTGATGCAAAATCAAGTAGTTATAAATAGTGCTAGTTTTGAAGATGATATTTCATGCTACAGTATCTGGGGGACAGGTGTTTTAATGATTCTCATTTGTTTATTGTTTATGTTTATTATTATTAAATCTTTAATAGGTATTTTTAATGTGACTGACAATACGCAAGCACAGGTTAGAGTTTATAGTTGTGTGTCTTATTGAAAAAAAAATAATAATGCAAGCTTAATTTTGCATTATTTGGAAAGTCAAAGCTTCCTTTTAGCCCTGTGTGACCTACCAAGCAGTTTTCAAGGGTAAATCAAACTTGATGAAAATGGGGCACTGTCTTTTTGCGGCTTTTTGGGTTTTGACTGTGTTTTGTTTCAAAGTGCTATGAAAAAAGAATGTGCAAAACCTCTCATAGCCCTCCATAGCATGTCAGAGTTTCAGATGAGTAATCACTAAATGCATGTTATCAGGTAGGTGCTCCAAGTCTGTTGTCCTGGATACTTTTATCCTTCAGTTCCCTGCAGTACTCTAGCCTTTTCTGACTTAGAAGGACACTTGCCAGGGAATTGTATGGGATATTCTTCTTCTTTGATCTCATCCTGATAAATGCTCCATAGAATCATAGAATCATTTTGTTTGGAAGAGACCCTCAGGATCATTGAGTCCAACCATAACTTAACCTGACTCCAGCACTAAATCATGTCCCTAAGAACCTCGTCTAAAAGCCTTTTAAATACCTCCAGGGATGGTGACTCCACCACTTCCTTGGGCAGTCTGTTCCAATGCCTGACAACCCTTTCCGTGAATAATTTTTTCCTAATGTCCAATCTGAACCTCCCCTGGCAGAACTTGAGGCCATTTCCTCTTGTCTTATCACTTGCTACTTGAGAGAAGAGGCCAACACTCTCCATGCTACAATCTCCTTTCAAGTAGTTGTAGACAGAGCCTTTTCACTGACCCTGTTGTAGGACCTGGCACTTGACCTTATTAAACCTCATACAATTGGCCTCAGCCCAAGGATCCAGCCAGTCCAGATCACTCTGTGTGGCCACCCTACCCTCCAGCAGATCAACACTCACTCCCAATTTGGTGTCATCTGCAAACTTACTAAGGGTGCATTCAATCCCCTCATCCAGATCATTGATAAAGAGATTAAACAGAACTGGTCCCAACACAGAGCCATGGGGAACACCACTCATGACCAGCCGCCAACTGGTTTTGATTCCATCCACCACAACTCTTTGGGCCCAGACCTCCAGCCAGTTCTTTATCCATCGCAGAGTACACCCATTCAGGCCATGAGCTGCCAGTTTCTGCAGGAGAATGCTGTGGGATATGGTGTCAAAGGCCTTACTAAAGTCTAAGTACACAGTATCTGCAGCCTTTCCCTCATCTACTAGTTGGATCACCTTGTCATAGAAGGAGATCAGGTTGGTTAAATAAGACCTGTCTTTCATAAACCCATGTTGACTGGGTCTGATCATATGGTTCTCTTGTAAGTGTCACATGATGTTACTCATGATCATCTGTTCCATGACCTTGCCCAGCACTGAGGTTAGACTGACAGGTCTGTAATTCCCCACCTCCTTTCAGCACCTCTTGTAGATGGGCATCATGTTAGCCAACTTCCATGTAAAAAGAGGTAATTATCCTAAAAGGATTTCCCTGCCCAGAGTCTTTCATTTATGTGTAGTTGATAAGTCAGACTATTTTTCCTGGTTTTTACTGTTTGTTTTTAGTTTTGGTTGGCTGCTCATATTAGCTATCATGTAACAGGGCTTTTTGAAATACCCATTTAGCTGGTTTAAAAATTTTTCTTCATTGCATCTTGCTCTGGTCTGTGGCTTTAGTGAAACCTGTATTTCTTAAAAATGCTGTGAAAGAAACCTTCCTAAAACTGCCTGGCTTATGGATTTATTTTTGTTGTCATCAATGCAGAAGGCACCAGGTTATTAAGGCTTGTACCCTCTGATTGATATGATTGTGTTTGGTTTAAAGTTCCATCCTGTTGAGTCTTGTAATACTAGTTGCTGCCAGCCAGTAGCTTGTGCAGAGTTTAGATAAGATATATTGCTGCTTCAGTATTATTTTTTTTCCAAAAAAAGTTAGGTGGGGTAATACTGTAAAGGCAAAATCTTATTGAAGTTGATATGAATCCAAATTTCAATGAAGCCTAAGACTTTTACTTTGTGTATCATTATGTTCAGTGATATTTTAAGATATTTCCCATAGTCACATTATGTGTCATTATGTTCAGTGATATTTTAAGATATTTTCCATAGTCACATTCAGATTATTTTTTCTTTATAATTTGTTTCCATTTTCTGTTTTAAAACTGTCTTTTCTGCTACATAACTGTGAAATCTTTTACTGTGAAGTCTGTATGTCATTTACCAACCATGTATACATAATTTACACAACTGATCCTCTACACAAGCTGTATATAGGTGGTCATGCTTCTTGTTGAAGTGCAATAGGTTTAACATTTTTAGGAAAATGTATGGGAATCATGATCTGTACTTTGTATGATCTTTTCCTTTAGCTAGTGTATACAGGATTGTAAAAGAATGTATTCTATATTTGAGAGGGAAAAAAGAAACTTCACAAGCATAAGCAGTTTTCTGAATCAGAGAATGAAAATGTTCCACCTAAGTTCCAACTCTCCTGACTGTTTATTAGCAAAATAGGTAGAAGTATCTGTTCATCTAGCCAAGTAACTCTTAGGTGCAGAGATTGCTATTCATTTAAAAGATACACAAAGCATATCATATATCAAATCTATTTTCTCTTTCTTCATCGAAGTAATGTTGGTCTCTATAAAGGTAAAATAGCTAGAGAATACTTGGAGGAATAATTGAGTTAATGAAAATCCTTCATTAAAGGAAAGACTTTAACTCGTTCTACTTCTAAAGATTGGAGGAAGTGTTAAGAGCTCTAAACACTCTCATTTTGGATGGAAAAGCTTCTTCCAGTTTCCACACTAAAAAGTCCTAAAATGTAAGGTCCATGAGAAAAGTCTAGATGCAGCATGAACTAGAAGCATAGCTTTTGCAGTTACTCATAGGCATATCCAAAAGGCAGGAATAACTAAAAACTTCTGGAACATTCAGTCCCAGGGCCTTGGGAAGCAAGAGAAAAACAGTATGGTATCTTAAATCAAATGTTGCCACTACTTGTTCATGTTCCTATTCTTAGGGCTTGTGATTGCCAAAAAAAATTATTTGTATTACATTTGTGTGGAAATCATTTCCAATAGTTTTGCAAAATAATGTAATAAAGCATTTACTGTACTTTATACTGCTAATAATCCTATGGTATTGAATTGCAGTTTCCATCTGAAACAAACAAACAAACAAAAAAACTTCTGTCTTATGATATCCATTGGAAATTACAGATCAGTGAAAATAATAATTAAAAATAAATTCTCTCATTACAGAATTGTAGTCATTTATATTAAGATATGCAACCATAACTGTTAAAATTATGAAATTACATGACAATTGAAGTTGGAAGGGACCTCTGGAGATCATCTAGTTCAACCCACCTGCTCACAGAATGATCAATAAGAGCAAGCTGCCCAGAGCTATGTCCAGTCAGATTTGGACATCTTCACAGATTGTGGAGATGCCACATCTTCTCAAGACAACCTGTTCCACTGTTTGTTCACCCTCAAAGTGAGAAAGTTACTTCTTTTGTTGAAATGAAATTTCCTGTGTTTTGATTTGTGCCCATTGCCTCTTGTTCTGTCTCAGGATACTATGGAGGTGCTCTCTCATCCTCTCCTTCTATAGTGGATGCTCCAGAGATTTAATCCTCTTCATGACCTTGTGGACCTCTTCCAGTAAGTCCATGTCTCTTGTACTAGAGAGCCCAGAACTGGACTCAATACTCCAGACATTACTCACCTATACTGAGTAGGTAGAGGGGAAGGATCATCTCCCTCAGTCTTCTGCCCACGATCTCGCTAGTGCAGCCCAGAGTGTTGCTTCAAGTGCTTCAAGGCCATGTTCAAATCATGTTAAACTTGGTGCTCACTAGGACCCCTAGGCCCATTTCTGCCAAGGTGCTTTCTAGTTGTTTGGTGTGCAGTCTGTCCTGGTGTATGTCATTGTTCCTGTCCAGAACTTGACATTTCTGTTTATTGAACTTCATGAGATTCTTCTCTGTTCATTTTCCCAACAAGTTGAGGTCCTTTAGAGTGGTAACACTAACATCAGGTCTATTAACCCTACCTCCTGACTTGGTATCATCTGCAAACTGTACTCTGTGTCACTGTTTAGGTCATTAACTAAAATGTTAAATAGTATTGGCATCAGTATTGATCCATGGGGTACACCGCTAGTGACTGGACTCCAGCTATGCTTTGTGCTTCTAATCACAACCCTCTGAGCCTGTTTTTTTTGGACTGTGTTCAATCCATTTATCTAGTCTGTACTTCCTTAGACTGTCTTTCAGGATGTTGTGATAAAAAGAGTTGAAAACTGCTCATCTTTCTTCCACCAAGCTAGCAATGTCATTGTAGAAAGCTACCAGGTTTGTCAGGCAAGATTTCCCCTTCATAGATCCATGCTTACTACTCCTAGTTACATTCTTGTCTCTATACGATTGGAAATGGCTTGCAGGTGGATTCATGCCATCACCTTCCCAGGGACTGAGATAAATCTGCCTGGCCTTTAGTTCCTCAGATATTTCTTCTTGTCCTTCTTGAAAATAAGAAAGATATTTGCTTTCCTCCAGCCTTGAGGAACTTCTCCCATTTTCCATGACATTTCAAAGATAATCAAGTGGCCTTACGGTGGCATCAGTCAGCTCTCTCAGCATTCATTAGTACAACCCATCAGGTCCCATGGATCTGTGTATGTCCAATTTCTTTAAATGCTGTCTATCTTGATTCTCCATCACCAAGGAAACTTTTTATCTGGTCTCACATGCTTAACATTCTTGAAGATAAATCTCACTAATAAATACAGAAACAAATAAAACATTGAGTATCTTATCTTTTTCCATGTCCTTTACCATCAGGTCCTTTGCCTCACTCAGCAGTGGACCCACATCTTCCCCTGTCCTCTTTTTACAGCTGGAATATGTATGGAAGCTCTTCTTGTTGCCCTGCTCATCCATTACCAGATTTAACACCACATGGACTTTGGTTTCCTAATTGGATATCTGCATGCTCAGACGGTGTCTCTATAATTCTGCTGGGTTATCTGCCACTGATTCCATCTCTTGTACACTTCCTTTTTATGTTTGCAATTAGTCAGGAACTCCCTATTCTTCCATGCATGCCTCCTTCCACTTTTGTTTGATTTCATGCTTTTTAAGGTGGATCTTTCTTGAGGCTGGAGAAGGTCATCCTTGAGTATCAACTAGATGTCCTAGATGTCCTTTTTCCAGAAGTGCATCCCATGGGAATCTCACAAGCAGGTTCCTGAACAGGGCAAAGCTTCCTTTCTCAAAGCTCTGTGATCCTGCCTTTTGCCTTGCTCCCACCTCTTGAGATCTTGAACTCTACCATCTCATAGTCATCACAGCAAAGGCTGCCCCCAACCATCATAGCCTTGACCAGTTCTTCCGTGTTTTTATATGACATCCAGCAGATCACATCCTCTTGTAGCTCCCCCACTCATCTTATTCAGCAAATTATCACCATCATATTCCAGGAACCTTCTGGATTGCTTGTGTCCAGTTCTGTTGTTCCTCCACAGGTGCCAGGCGATTGAGGTAACCCGTGAGAACAAATATCTGCAAATATGGCCTCTGAAGAAGGACTTATTTCCTTCTTCCTGATCAGGCAGTTGGTTAGACACCAACCACAATGCTGCACATTTTAGTCTGTCTACTAATCCTTACCCATACGCCCTCAGCTAGCTCACCATCCATTCCAGGGCAGATATTCTCACATGCCCACTGCTGTCTCACATAAAAGGTAACTCCCCGTTCCTACTGTCCCTGCCTGCCATGTTTTTTTTTTGATGCCAATAAGATCATAACGCTGCAACTGCATACCAAACTCTGATTCCTCCTATTGTTCTCAGTACTGCACACATTGGAGTACAGGTGCTTTATTTGGGCACCAGTCATGCCCATTTCCCAGAAGCAGCATGTGCTCTGCATAACAGCTTCCCCTATAATACTCTCTTCTTAGCATTTCCTTATTTGTGTGCATACAGTCATGCTGGGCACCATTCTACCTTATTTTGTTATTAAGAAAACCATCTAGTAATACACAAATGAGCACAAAAATCCAATGAGTTACAGTCTTCTGAAGTACTAACTAAATATTTTTTGCTTAAATATTAGCATCTAGGTCCAGCAAAAATATTTGTTTTGGCTGACATGAATTGTAGAATGTAAAGCATATGTAGCTGAATATTGCAATTCAGAGTTTGAAGTAATCTCTACTAATGAAAAGCAAATTATTCTAGCCAGGCTATGAAATAATGCAGAAGTAGATCAAGATTTAAGTGTATTATATGTGTATAAAATTATATAGAGGTATATAAATATATGCATGTACATACAAGTGCAGAATGAGAGTTTTAGATTGTCAAGCTGCATTAAGCAGTTACTCTCTGCTGAATAATTCATAAAATTCAGACACAGCAGACACACTCCATCACAGAAATCAGACAAAACTAACCAGAGTGACATGATGATCCTCTTCCTAACAACATATGTCACCATGAGACAGTTCTTTTCTATGATCTCTTGACTAGAAGCTTTCAAAGCTTTTGTTCTCCTGGTGGACCAGCAATGCCACCAACACACAGATTATTATATCATTTCAATATCCACATACTCTACAAGTTCTTTCTTTGTCTACAGCATAAGGTTTTGTGAAGTCATTGAATTAGATTGTGCAAATGAAATATAAGACCTTTTAGACCTTTACCTAATAGGTTTTAGTGCCACTTAAGGCTATGTCTGTTTTTCCATCCCTTTAAAATTGAATGGTCAATTCAAAAAAAGAGGAGAAAGGAAATTATATTAAACTACATAATCTGGTGACACCAGGCTTATTACAAAAGAAGGATTTCTACAGAAATAAAGAACACTTTCTTAAAAGATCCGTTTTGCAACTGTCCAGACACTATCTAACAGAAAATTGTTGTAAAGAAATAATTCTAAAATAAGCTATGCAACAACATTTTTTGTTGTTGTTGGCTTGCCATATCATTTGGTATAGGTTTAAATCTGTTAAAGGACATTCTGCAAGGAAGACAATTATATTTCTGATATATTAATGACCACTTTAATTGTTTTGATCTTTTAGAATAGATAGCCATAAATAAAACATTCCTTCCCTCTGCTTCTGAAAGAAAATTTTGGGGGCAAAGATAAAATAATTTTTTGTCTTAATACAAATGCTTTAGAACTATTGTCATGTAGCTTAAGGCAATGAGCTCATGCTCTGTTAATGGAGTTGGACAGTCTCAGATAAACAGCTACTTTAGAGTGTGCCTGGTGCAGAGGACATTATACTGTTGACTACACCAGGAAGAGACTGTGAAGTCTTTATCTGCTCTTTCTCCATTCTTATTCAATAATTTATACTGTAGCACACTTACAGTATATTTACTGTGCTCATTTGTGGAATTAATGGCAGTGAAAGGGGAAGGGTCTTTGGGCCTGCCTTAATTCTCATTTGCTCTTCCATTCCATCCTGTCAACACGATCTGCATTCTTCACAGTGGAAATGCAAGCTACGCTAGAGCAATGGCAGAAGGTTAAGAGCTAAGACCTAAAGCCTGCCTCTGTGGCAAGTGCCCCAGGTCTTTTGTGCATTAAGGACTGCCTACAGTTGTAATAGCCGTGCAGTGGCTTCACTTGCAATGAGGAATTTGGCACCTATGACGTACTATGCTTGCTGGAACGAAATGGGATAAGTTCTTGCTGCTGAAGAAAATCTTTTCCTTTCCCATGACTTGCTTTTTCATGTGGAGGGGACAATCTTCACACTTACATTAGTGCTGTATCAGTCCTTAACTAGTCTGTCATGCAAGGACAAATGGAGGGAGGAACTTTTGCATAATCCCTCCCAGTTTTACCTAACAGTCTGTTATGAAGGTGTAATGGCTCTGAAATACCTGGATTCCTTTCTTTTAAAATAGGCTGTGAAACAGAAATCTGCACTACAAGTGAGGAGGGACTCTTACAGATGTTCATTGCTGTGCACAGAATGTTGAGAATAATGATCGTATTTACCACACCTGGATTTTTTTTGCATTGTGGTTTTGTTTATTTTCCCACCATTACCACTACCACCATAGAGTATTTCTCTGTGGTATTTTTTGGCTTATGAAAAGGTGAATATTTTTCCATAGAAAAGGTATCAGATTAAAAAGAACCCACACGCTATTCCGCATTCTTTAGTTGAAATTGTAGTAGTTTAGTGAGAGAAAACTGAACATATAAATCTTCAATTATATGAAACCATGTAGTTTACATTATTTTCTTCAGTAACAAAGAAATCTAGCTGTGTTTAAAGCCTATGGAGGTCAAATACGTTAGATTTTTAAGAGATGAAATTTGAAAAAGCAAACAGCTGAAGTTGTGAAAACAAATTTCTTGCAATTATATGAGATACAAGATGTCTATGTCTTATACAGGCAAGAAAAGTGCATAGAACATTGCAGTGTAACTAAGTTGTTTTGAAGCTGCCTTGCCTATTGTTTCATCATTATTAATGAGAGTCTTCAATGGTGTTTTTCACTGAAAAGCCTTCCGTAGTAAAAAAAGCTGGTTTAAAAGTACAGAGGAAAGAATATTTCTATCCAGAGCAGAATCCTACTTTATAGTCAGGGTAGTGATAGCAATTAGTTCAGACTGCAAATTGTCTGTACCACAATCTTTCATTTGCTTGTACAATGCCATACAAGCCTCTTCAGACTCACTTTTGTTGATAAGGTACACATTCACTTTTGTTAATAAAAATGAGAAATTGCTAAATTGTATCAAGGATGCTTGGAGAAATTAATTTCAGCAACAAAAAAACATAGATCAGATTATACATGTTAATTTTCAAGGACAAAGCAACTTTTTCCAGTCTCAGTGAAATACATCAACCCGTACAACAGGGTCTGGAAACTGAATATCAACAGGTGGCTGCCATTACAATCAAGTTGGAGTTTCCTATCCACTATAAGCTATCTGCATTAAAGTCTCACTTACGGGCTCTGCCTAGTCTAAAAAATATTTTATTCCTTCCTTCAAAACGGCACATCTCTATCAGAAAGGGTCACAGCAGGTCAGAGAACTAGGTGTAGTTAAATGCTTTTAATGGAGAAATATGTTCAACAACTCTGAGACAGAGAACTGAACATCGAGGAGAGGTCTGAATGGAGCTGGTGAATGGACAGAAGAACAACAAACTGTGCTTTCAGAAGAAAGTGATAATTACTACAGCATTTTAAACAGGTATTAAACTAATTGGTATGATTTGAGAGTGCCTACCAAAGCATGTCTGTGCAAGAAATTAGAGAAGTAGAAAAGGCTACTCCACAGCCTTGAGAAAAATGTGGCACTGTCAGCACATTCAGATCTCCTAGATACAGAATGGAGAATGTCAGGAGATGTTTTATGTAAAAAATATATGGTGCCTACAAGTTTCCAGAAGAGGAACTTCAAAGTTGACAATTTTGAGTTTAGGTGATGAATTAGTCATTTTTCTGGATAGGGCTCTAAAAATCAAGAACTTCATTGGCAATGAGAAAAAGAAAAAAAAAATAGCCACACTACAGACTGTAGTATATTTCCTCAAGTTTTGTTTGTTTTCAGCCAGTCCTATAGTCTTCTACAGTTTTTAAGAAGTAAATTTTCATTACCTGAAATAAAAGGTTTTCTAATTTTTAAAAATTCCCACAGTTTTGTTCTTGCCCAGGAAATATTCTTAATTGTGTTCAAAAGTACCATTAAACTAAATTTTAATTATTTTTTTTTTCTGTCAGATTTAGCATAGGTTAAAATCAACAATAAAGATGCTATTTTAGATTAGTCAGCAACTGAAATAGCTTGTAAGGTCAATTAGAGGTGTTCAACTGTAAACACTGATTTAATCATCTTTTTAATGTCTCAAAGTCTTGAACATAGGAGGAGACAATGGGACTGGTATCACTGAAGTTTCAGTTCAACTGCAGATTATTTTTTATTTCTCTTTTAATGTTGTATTAAGTGATTTATGTGACAAGTCATAACTATCAATGTGATTTTCTATATGTTGAGAATTTCTGTGGAAGAAACTAATAGTGCTTTTTATATCAGTGCGATAGTCTTAGTAATAACAATGCAAGTTAACTAATTGTTAGTCCAACTGACAAAACATCTTTTATTTGAGAGCAAATGGGCCTTTAAGCTTGCCAGAAAATATTTTGTAGGGATTTATTCCAGAGTACTTTGCTTCTCAGAAGTGCCTAAACCCATCTTTACCTGAAAACTGAATAAGAATATTGAGGCATGAGGACCTTGACTTGGACCAGGAAGGGAACACCAAAGAACAAATGTTATTGAGTAACTTTCTTCCTCTTGGATTGGAGTGAAATAAATAAACACAATGTGGAAGAAATGTAGAAATGTATCTGAAATTAAGTTCAGTAGTAATAAGCAAATTAATTTGACAGATTCAACAAGTGGAAGATCAGAGCTTACATTAAAATTCTTAGCACCTTTTTTTTTTCTCTACTGCTTCTTAAGTGTTAAATTGTTATTTCAGTGTTCCAGGTATGCATGTGTCAAGCTGAGATGCAAACTGGTAACAAGAACCTATACAAAATGGAATGTCTGGAAGTGAACTGGTTGTACCTGCTAATAACAATAGAAAATTGACGCCTCAGATGTATGATTCATTTCATTAAAAAATAGTCATAAAAATACATTCGCTCCATAAATGATTGCTTTTTCTGAGAAATTATTAGTTTAAGGCACAGTATTTGCTTTGTTTAACAATATATTTTCCTGTAAGAAGTGAAAAATTGCTGAGTTTTTCCCACTACATTTAATTGTGAGAAGGGTTAAAGATTATTTTTAATCATTAAGATGAATAGATGTATTTGGCAGATACATTGATTCTAAATATCTCTACCTCTGGCTTTCCTATTGCAATAAATCAAGATCTTTGAATTTGGAAAACCTTTACAAAATCCTCCAGATTTTGGGTAGCGCTCCCAGTTCTCATGATCAACCAAAGATTATAAAAAATGACCTCTCAATGACATTAGCCAGCTCCCTCAGCACTCACGGGTGCACCCCATCAGGGCCCATGGATTTATGTATGTCCACTTTGCTCGCATATCCCCTGTCCTGATCTTTTTCCACTAAGGGTATGTTTTCCTTGCTCCACTCTTCCCTCCCAGGTCTCTGTGGCCTGTGATTCCTGAAGGTCAGTCTTGCTAGTAAAGACAGGGATAAAAAGGCATTCAGGACCTCAGTCTTTCCCATGCCCTGGATAACCAGGTGCCACATCTCATTCAGCAATGGTCCCACATTTTCTCTAGCCTTCCTTTTCCCTGTATGTTCAAACAATATTTCTGTGTTACTCTCGTGTTATCTGTCCTTGTTTCTGCCCTCTGTAGACTTATTTTTTCTGTTTGAGTATGGCCAGGAACTTCTTGTTCATCCTCACAGCCTCCTGAGATGTTTGTCTGACTTCCACTTTGCTGGGATGGACCACTCTTGAGCTTGGAGGACGTGAAGCTTGGGCCCCTCTTTCCTCTAGGGCCCTATAACAAGCACATGGTCTCCTGAAGTCCAGAATTGTGAATCTCTACTCTCCCCTCAAGATCCTGAACTCCATCATCTCACAGTCACTGTAGTCAAGGTTGCTTTTTCCCTTCACATCCCAAACAATTCCCTCATTGGTGAATATGATGTCCAACAGAGCAACTCTCCTTGTTGGCTCCTCTGTCATTTGGATGAGCTGTCGGCAATGCCTTTCAGCAGCCTCCTGTATTGCTTATGTCGTGTTGTGTTGTTCCTTCAACAAATATCAGTGTGGTTTAAGTATCACATGAGGACCAGGGCCTTCAAATGACAAGTTGCTTCTTTTCGTCTGCAGAGGTCCTAATGTGCTTCTCCTTCCAGGACAGGTGGCCTATAGGAGACACCCACTATAAAGTCATACTTACCTGTATTAATTTTAATCATATTGTTGAATTAGAAAACCATGTAATAAATTTAATCCTAAAATAAATTAAATGCAATTCAGTTTTGTGTGGTCAATGTTGTTTGTGTATCTCAAGGAGCCTGATTGATATACTCAGTTTTTCATCTCTAAAGTATAGGTCTTGTTTTTTATCAGTTTCCCTTCCTTTTAAATTTCAGTTAGCCTGGTTCTGGGAAGTAATTATGACTAGAAGAGAACACATTATTCATCTTCACTTGGCAGTCTCCTGATGATCTATAATATAACATGCAATAATAACAGATGATGGGAGAAACTTCTGTACAAGTTTATTTTTCAATAATATCAAGCAACATTTTGTCAGAGATCTTGTAGATGTCTTAAAAGTATTACCTCAAGCATTATATAGACTGAAAGTAGAACTTACATTGATAAATATTGGTAAATACATATACATATCTATGATATAATGTTTTAATAGGTCCACATTGGAAGTCACATAAAAAGTTTTAAACTAGGAAAATATACAAAATTTACTTGTAGTGTATTCTCTGTGTTTTACATGGCTAAGTACTTTTTCAATACAAACCATATTAATTTTATCCTATATTAAACAAGAGGAATAAATTCCCAGCTCTTTTTTTTTTTTTTTTTAATCTACAGATGCCTGATACAAGAGTTTCAGTTGCATACAAGCTCAGAGCTCATTTGTTTGAATTGCTTTTTTATTTACTTATTGCATGCCCAGAAATCATAGATGAGTACTGTGAACCTCACATGTATGCCGATGCAGAAAAGTATGGAGGAAAGATATTTGAAGCCTGAGGACTGTTAGAAATGACACAGGGTAAAAATTTATCATCTATTAAGTTGTCTTCCAACTTTACGTGTGCGAGTTCTCTAGCTGTTACTTCTGAGAACAAAAGGAATATACTTAAGCAAGAGATTTTAGCTTATTAGCTTTACATATAATACTTTACAATATTTAGTGATAAAAAAAAAATATTATTGACTAGGTCTAATACATTTTTAATAGGAAATTAGAGGAAAAAAAAAATACAGTGATAGAATTTGAGAAGGTTGAATTCCTGTACTTTCCCGCTGCTACTTATATTGCAGTTTTTTTACCATGACAGACAAAGGCTCTTTCTTATTCAGATCATTTTCTAAGATTTAATAAATACATGTGGATTCAGCCAGCAATACAGGATACATCTCTTCATAAAGATATATGCAATAAATGCAATGCCTCTGTAAAGCATGTACTGACTTTACTCAAACATTTTTAAAGAAAGAGAATTATTGCAGATGTATTTAGATGTCTCATAAATTAATATCATCTCTAACCTGAAATCTTATCTGAGAGCCATGGAATTTCTTTGCAGATTAATCTCTGGGACTCTAGATTTTCTGATTAAAATGTGTGTTCCAGATTCTTATATTAGTCTAAATCTATGTTTCTCTGCTGGAGCTATTTTAGGACTATTTCTGTTCAATCTCTGATTCTTCTTCTTCTGCGGTCGTGAATTTTAGTTGGTTCTGCAAATCTAATTTCTGAAACAGTGAGTGTCCCTTTCCCACTGCCATCCAGCAAGACCTGGACAGGCTAGACAGTTGGGCAGGGAAAAAAATTAAATTTAATGAAATATAACAAGGGCAAGTGTAGAGTCTTACATCTGGGTAGGAACAACCCCCGGTTCCAGTATAAGTTGGGGAATGACCTATTAGAAAGCAGTGTAGGGGAAAGGGACCTGGGGGTCCTGGTGGACGGCAGGATGACCATGAGCCAGCACTGTGCCCTTGTGGCCAGGAAGGCCAATGGCATCCTGGGGTGTATGAGAAGGGGGGTGGTTAGTAGGCTGAGAGAGATTCTCCTCCCCCTCTACTCTACCCTGGTGAGACCACATCTGGAATATTGTGTCCAGTTGTAGGCCCCTCAGTTCAAGAAGGACAGGGAACTGCTGGAGAGGGTCCAGCGCAGAACCACAAAGATGATCAAAGGAGTCGAGCATCTCATTTATGAGAAAAGGCTGAGGGAGCTTGGTCTCTTTAGCTTGGAGAAGAGAGGACTGAGGGGTGAGCTCATTAATGTTTACAAATACGTAAATGGTGAGTGTCACGAGGATGGAGCCAGGCTCTTCTCAGTGACAACCAATGGTAAGACAAAGGGTAATGGGTTCAAACTGGAACACAAGAGGTTCCACTGAAATTTGAGAAGAAACTTCTTCTCAGTGAGGATAACAGAACACTGGAACAGGCTGCCCAGGGAGGTTGTGGAGTTTCCTTCTCTAGAGACATTCAAAACCTGCCTAGATGCCTTCCTGTGTAGCCTCATCTGGGTGTTCCTGCTCCAGCAGGGGGATTGGACTAGATAATCTTTTGAGGTCCCTTCCAATCCCTAACATTCTGTGATTCTGTGACTCTGTGAAATGAAAGAGTTTAGTCTGCTCATATTTGGTCTTAAGTGTATTCCTTGACAAAAAAAAAATCAGATGTTTTGTTTCACTGTAGTGGTTCTATTGCAGATAAATCTTGGGGCAGGGGTGAAGGAAGGAGTGGAGGAAAATGCAAGGCAATTATTGTTTGTTTGGCTATAGGCATACGAACTGGAGGATAAAGTAAAGTTATTAATCACAAAGAGATATACTATAGTCAAAGGCATGTACGTCAGTAGTTCACTGTGCTAAGGGGGTATTCCTGACACTTCTTGCACACACATGGTAGAACCTCCCTATAAAGAAACAATGATCCCCTTTCTTACTTTCTTGGTCAGGAGGGGCCTGTGGAAAACATTGCATTAACAATACTGAAAATCAGAAGTATGGAAGAAATCTACACAATCCCCTGTGCTTCTCCTTCCCTCCCAGTCTGTCTCAGCCTCTGCAGAAACAAAACCGGGTCCATTATATCTGCAGGACACTTCCACATTCCTATCCACAGCAACCCTTTGTGTACCAATTCCCTATGCAGTATTCAAGTTTCTGTCACTTGGAGTTCTGCAGGTGGACAGTAAGAGCAGAATCTTTAAGAGGCCTGTAATGCAGATCAGAGTAAAAAATGTAATTATCTACAGAGTTAATTAAAATATTGCACCTGGACTCTTCAGGGGTAGTTTCATGGAAAAGTAATGCCAAGACTTTGGCAGTACAATTTTTTAATTTCAAGAAATTTGAAACCTGGATGACATGTACAGAATTAATATTATACCCCACATGCTATTGATCATATATCTTTCGCTCAAGAACAGGTCACTGATCAGAAGGAAGCTAAAACAGTATCCTACGTAAGATAGTCTGTCCATCTATCATGAACTGAAACAAAGAGAGGGGCATCTCTACGAAGTGATTCAGATCTGAGAACTTTTTAAGGCTTCATGGATGTAAAATAATCCTTAACATGGTAAATCGAGTTTGTAAATATGTTTCAATATAGCACAGAGGAACTACTGCAAATCACAGCCAATGTAGGAGGAAATTTACTGTGTCACATAATTTGAAGGGACTGTATTGGAGGTTTATACTATAGTTTGATTGTTTTGATTGTATTTCCACCATTGAAAAGAAGGTTAAAGTACACTAAAAAGCATATTGATAATTACTTTACTATTTTAAAATATTATTTAACATCACAATGTAACAATGTGTAAATTGATATCTCTGCAATGAGGTATTAACACATTGGATGAAATTCAACATTTCAGAAGTAACAAAATTAAGAATTAAATGATATTTTATGGAATCAGATTTTTTCTTAAAAAATTATTATCCTTTTCCACTTTTAAATTTGGAAACTTATCCAAAATGTCAAACTCATTTTCAACAAATAAATATTTACAGTGGAAAATATGTTAATTATACAATTTCTAATTATCCCTGTTTGTTTTCACCTCATTAGCTGCCAGCAGACTACTTTGCTGCTTGAGGGGAATGAGAACCTTGACCAAATAACATGAAGGCTGGAGCAATTCCATAATAGAGTGTTTGTGCTCACATACAAATCTATTTGTTCTGGCTTGATTTGGTTGCTTTCCTTTAAAGTATGTTAGATAAACAAAAATATCTTCTTTTTTAATTAATGGCTATCAAAATTGAGCTTTGTTTAAATTCTAAAATAAATCCTTGGCATTAGCTTCAGGCTGCAGAAATACATTTTCATTTACTGGGCTGAACACAAAATTAATGCAGTTCCAGTCCTATGGAATTTACTACATGCAGTCTGAGCTCCTAGATCCATCCTGGAAACAGAATATTGTTGTATGGTTTACTAAGAATCATTAATAATCATTCAAATTAATACATAGGGACATTTCAGAATTCTTTATAGACTTCACTTAAGTCATCTGACCCAGAAAAATAATGGTTGCTTAGACTTGGGAGGCAAGTTCTAGTTTTAAACAGGTTTCTGATTTAGAAAATCCATTTATAATTAACAGATGGATTTGGGATAAAATGAGACCTCCTTAAAGACATGCTGACTTATCCCTAGCAAAAGATACTGAAAGACACAGAAGAAGGTTCTTGAGGAGTGGATTGGACAGTAAAGCTGCAGTAAATACAGTAATAATAATACTAATAATACTAATAATACTAATACTACTACTAATAATAATAACAATAAATAAGTATGAATAGAAACACAAACTAAGAGGACTATTAAATTTAGCTAATAGGAGGTAGGCTTTGGAAAATACAGCTAGTGTAACTGAAATGCATAGCTTTGAATCTATAGAAAATAGAGGGACTAAATTGTTTTTCCATAATTCTGCATGAACTGGCGTGTGAAAAACGCTTCCACTTTTTATAAATTGTCAAGTCACAACTAATGACATCAGATTAGAGAATAATAAATACCTGGATAGTAAGGCAGATATAGATTTATTAGTCTAACCTTATTTGTACAAAGGCATTTAGAGAAAAAAAATCTGAGGGTAAGAATAATTAAAATGACAAAGTTAATGGAAGCTGAAATAAAATGCACTACAACTTAATGCAAAATAATTTTACTGGACTTATCTGCTATATTTCTTTGACAAGATAATTTATTGGTTTTAGGTAGATAAGATGGTCTCTTCAGATGTGGATTAAAGTAGTGCCTTTGATGCAGTGTCATAGAAGTTACCTGTAGACCTGGAAAAGAAGACGTAGGTGCACAGGAATTTGCTAAATGAGAGTTCTCCTAGCAACACGAAAATACTAAGTGGGAAACTAGTAATGGAAATTTTCAAGTATCTGTATTGGACTTGTTATATATACTATTTTGAGATTAATGAGACCCTAGATAGTAAAGATGTAATGATTAATAGTGCTGATACAAAACTAGGGTGTTCCATCGCTGTGGAATAATTTTTTATTTTTTTATTTTTTTATTTAATGACAGGTTTAACTTCAAGATGAGTGTTCGATAGAAGAGGGAAAGGTATGAAATCCTAAGGAAATGCTAAATGAGAGGAAAGTTGTGGATAAACTAGATGATTACATCACAACTCTTATCTATTGAAACAATTTAGTAATAAAAAGAGCTAATATGATCACAGGATGAAGGAAGAAACCTGTTTCCTCCTAGATGGGGAAATACTCATGGTCTATATTGGTCACAGACAGAATTTTATTTGCAAGATTATCTATACTGTATCTTGTTCCTTTGAAGAAGGTAAACTAAAATAAGTGCTAGTAGGATGCTCAGAGTAAGTAAGAATCCATCGTAAAAGGACAACAGACTAGAAAAGTGTGGCTTGATCTGTATGTCAGAACGAAGCAGAAAACAGCGATGATTGCTCTTCTTGAATGCATAGGAAAGCTAAATTGCAGGAGGGTCCTTTTCCACCAAGCAGCTTTCGAGCCACTCTTCCCTGAGTCTGTAGCATTTCGTGGGGTTGTCCAAGTTCAGTTTCATGTCCACCAGGACCCCCAGTTTGGTGAACCCCAGCATGTACTGGTATCTGCGGCTTTTCCTCCCCAGATGAAAGACTTTGCATTTCCCCTTGTTGAACTTCACAAGGCTCCTGACAGCCTGTTGAGGTTTGACCCTCTGCTGTATCAGCCTCTCCACCCAGCTTTGTGCCACCTGCAAACTTGCTAAGCATACTCTCTGTCCCATCATTCCAATCATTAATGAAGATGTTGAACAGGACTGGAACCAGTACTGACCCTTGAGTTGCATCTCTAGTTACTGGCCCCCAATTAGACTTCATACCACTGATTACTCTCTGAGCCCAGTCATTCAGACAGTTTAGTTTTCAATCCTCACTGTCTTCTCTTTTAGATCATACTTCATCAGTTTCTCCATGAGGAGCTTATGGAAACTTAGTGGAAAATTCAGTCAAGTGGAAGGTTATTGGCTGATCTCAGCTAAACAAAGTTAAGATTTGATACATTTGCAGATTGTTGTATGGATGAATCTCACAAAATTTCCATTTGTCTATATTTGAAGTATGTCTTTAAATTAAATAATGTTTTTAAAATATTTCAGCTATTTTGAACTACCATCACATAAAACATGGAAATATATTCACCTGGGACCACGCAGCACATGTTGAACCTTGCCTTATTCACATAGATGCAGTTAAGGAAGTTGGGAATTAATTCCCTAGGCATGTTAATGTGCTTTTTTTGACAACTGTTATTAACTGTAACAAGGTATTTAAATTGCAGATATTCTGCTGACTGAATATTCAAAGGTACTTGACAGCCAATCACCAGTGTCCCAGACACGTTTCCTGTTGCAAGTGTATCTTGCGACTTCAGCTTCAGAATAGATTATTCAGTCTATAGAGCCTTGATGTCAGAAGTGGTTTAAGTCTTTGTAGTAAACTTTTGCTTTTCATCATCCTGAATTCAGCATTTGTATCAGGGAAAAGATTGTCACTAGTTACTGTTCTTTATAGATTTATGTTGAAAGCCATAGGTCTCAGCATAGATCCCTTTGGAGTCCTTGGTAACATACATTGACCATTTTTACAGTATACATAAATACATATTCTTGGTTTCTTATTTCCTAATTAGTTTGCAATTCACAAAAGAACCTTCCTAGAACAGCTAAGGGTATATTAAGAACCATTGATTGGAAAGGTTATTAAAAGTTGTTTAAAAATACAAATACACTTGCAGCCACCTTTATCTACTTAAGTGACAGTTCATGTCAAAGACAGCTACTATCTTATGGGGAATTTTTATCCTTTACAAAACCAATACAGATGCTTCCCTATTAGACAATTAGTCTATTTTTTTTTTTTTATTCTTGTTTGTTTCTTTTTTAAATATATTTTCAACTAATTGGCTTTATACTGAAATCTGAACCCTAAATTTGTGGTTTCTTGAATTCTTCCTGAATGTCTTTTTGATAAATGTTAACAAACAATTAATCTTTAATTTTTCCAGTAGAAATTAATTTTAGTGATAGCTGGAGGATAGTCTCTACTTGAGTTTGTAGTCCAGGAAATTTGAAATTTAAACTTCTTTGGAACTTATTGCACAGATCTGTGTTAGATTTGCTAGGTCACCTCTTTCAGGAATGTATGCAGATAAGCACGTAAGTGAGAACAGATGCCTGCTAGTTATGTGTGTGTGTGTCTATAATTAGAGAAGAGATAATGAGTTTTCAGCCTGAGATGTCCCTTGGTAATTTGTTCATCCTAGGTGAAGAGAACAAGAGAATTGAGGAAAGCAAGGGGAAGGGCTGGGAGTCTTTTGGGGCATCAACAATGATTTACTGATTATGTACAAAGAGCTCTCCACTACTGCACTGAAATTATAAACATGGTGTGAAAGAAATACATAGGGTTAATATTCACTCTACTATTGAAATTATTTTAGTTAGGACCTATCACTTAAGTCCATCTCTAGAGATGATTTTTAACTGCATGTTTGGGGGAATTCACTTTGAAGAATAACTTTTCTATTTATTTTAAAGGTAGTGATACGTTTGTACCTAGGTAATGATAATCTAAGCTTGAAAAGTGAAGAAATAAAAAAAAAAAAATTCAAGGTAGTAAAAGATTGTCTGTAAGTGCAATAATAAAAAGGTGGTGCAGAATGAAGTCTTGATAACTACTGCCTTTATTTTGTCTTAAAGCAGAAATGCCCCTTTATGATCTTCTTACCTGGGTTTCCCTAATATTTAGAGCACTCTTCTTGTGTCCCAGGCACAGACTGACTTTTTACATAAAAATTCCTTTCATCTTTTTTTCTGTATCCTGATATGCAAAATTAGAAATCAAGATATGAAATACGATTTTAAAAATGTTATTAATAGCTACAATTATATTTGTCATCGGCAGAAACTTTTTTCCTGTTTTTTTAAATCGTGGAAATACTATCAATTATTATTATAGCATGCAAGCTATATGACTATTGTGCACAGTCCCACAGATCTTGCTTACCTTAATTTAACCAATGGTATTAAAATGATGGATGGTACAAACTCTACACCTTTCCTAACATGAAAATCTTGTTCAAGCTTGATACTCTTTTATTTACTAAGCGTGCAAAATCAGTCATACTCTTTCTGCTGCAGACCTTTTTTAAGAAAATAATGAAGACCTGGCATGTCAATGCCACTTGAAATTGATTTTAGACATATACACATGAGAGCTTAAGGACCTAGTGAAAATGTCTTGCAGTTTGCTCTATAGAAAACCAGCACATTGTAATTTAAATTATTATCATATGCACTGAGTAGTTTGACAGAACCACAGATAAAAGCAAATACGTTGAAAACAGACATCAATTTTTCAGTTACTTGTCATTCACATTTCTACTCATGACAGAATCATTACTGAAAAATCGTAGAATCAAATCCAAGTCATGTTAAAATCTGTCATGGTGAATATCAGGATATTAGGTAGGTGACCTATAAAACAAACTCCTTGGATTCAGATGCTTGTAATGATTGCACAAGGCTGAGCACTACTGAGGTCACAAATTCTTGTACATGAACTGCTGGATCTGCTCATGTATCCAACTTCCTCTAAACAGAGTGAGACAGAATTTGCCAACAGTAATGTTTATTTGTTTTAATGACTGAAAAATGGAGTTCCAGACTCTAAAATGAATCCTCATTACGTTGTGCCAGGCAATGTTAATGATGTGATTAACTGTGTTCATTACATCATGTCACATTTCCTGGCTTTCTATGAAATGAAAGAAACAGAAATATGAATAGCTAGGCTCTAATAAAAGATTGATATTTACTGATCCAAACCTCCTTAGTCTTCTTGACAGGATATCCATTTTATTGCAATTCAGCTTTTCTGATCAGCTTCTCCAAATGCTATATTTAAAATATATTCAAACTTGATCCGTAAAATAACCAGGAAAAGGGATTAGAAAGTAGTTGGTAGCATGAAAGAGGTGAATGTTTTCACTATTCTTGTGAAGCAACTACTGCCCAAAGTTCCCAGAGGTTCCCATTCCTCTCTATGAGTATTCATTACTGAGCTGAAGTATGAAAAGATGAAATCCAGTTCCTGGCAATTTTGCTGAGCAAGTTGAACTCTAACATTCTTGTGAAAGGTGACCCTACAGCAAAACTCCCAACAAAACATCTATTTTATTGGTCTTCCAGCTTATTAATTTGTAGGAGGGAGAAAGCTTTTGAAACCAAACCGTTGCTAATGAAGCCTCGTTGATTCATCTATAAATATCATTATTTCTGCAGTACTACTTTGGGAGGTATGTTTGATTGTCATTCCAATAAATTAGTACTGGACTGAATGATTACATTCTCAGGGAAAAGACTCAAAAAAATTACTAGGCCATTTTGCCAGAGGAAGAATATTGTTTATTTCATTTGAGAAGTGACCTGCATACAGAAACATCCCTAGTCCACTTTCAATAACTATAGTCTGGTGGAAGACAGGAAAAGAAGGCACATTGAAACATCACATCCCATTTTGGCACTTCAGGTAACAAAGCCAGCATTTTTTTTTATCTAGTTAGTTATCATTGTCTCCTTCTTGAATTTTAGGAGGAGACAGAGATCAAGAAATGGTTTCTGTACAACAGATAAATAGTTTTCTCTTCACTACCATCCTCCACAAAGCTTTCCTGCTCTGCACCTTGTAGCAAATAAAAACTTGGCTGTTGCAAGTAACAGCTGGTAGAATGTCCATCTAAATGAACAACACCAACACTTCTATCCTCCATTTCTTTCCTGTATTTTAAGCACCTGGGCTAGATATGTCCATCAAAGAGACCAGGACGATCAGGAGCGCTTGTCCTCCTTTTGCCTTCAACTGTATGGAGCTGCCAAGCATTAGTGTATATCAAACAGATCTGTCGGTGGTCATTGCCTCTATATTCAAGTAGTTCAACGCTCGAAGAAGGTGTCTCAATGGACCACAAAGAAGTCACAGAGTGCCTTGATGATTCTGTTGGTGAATGCTTGTACCTGTTCTCTTCTGTTACATACACACACTGTAGAAGTAGTGGAGATTGTTATAAGCCATACATTTTTGGCCATATAAATAATAAATTATTAATATAATTATGTTTGAACTGTTTGGACAGAACAATAATATATTGACTAGAACTGACAGTGTAAAAGCACTGCATTATATACATAAATGTCAGTGCATGATATTTATGGCGTAGCTTCTGGTTTTTATTTTGCTCTGTTTCTACCCCACAAACAGCTAAATATGGTACCCTAAAATAATAAACTTTCCATGAACATGATAAAAAGAAGTTGCGAGTAATGTGACATTACAGTGACTCTGCAGTTGCATCCCTAGGTTTGAAACAATCAGGTCAGGGCTACAGAGTTCTTTAAACCAATAGAACAACTCCTTCATCCTACTAGAAAATTTTACAAAAGTAAAAATTAGAAGGAAAAAAAAGAGTGGCTTCAAAACTGGTGTGTCTAAAAAGGCATAATTAAGAGCTGTCTGTGTGATATTGTATTTATATAGCTGTAATTCGAAATTCTAGGTTACTCCCAAGTTTAACACAAAGGTCCATTCTTCTGGTTTTATAAAGCATTTGCTTGTTTTGAAGTGCAATGGTCTTTCAAGCCTTTTTTTTCCTTTCTCAGTTTCTGTGTGCATACTCTAGGTATTTCCAATAAAATGTCGAGAGATATATATGTTGCATAATTTTTAGTACGACATAACTTACAAAATGTTATCATAGACCATTGTATTAATGTTGGGTTTGTGGTTCATGGCATTCATGCTTCATCATAGAAAGCTCAAGTCTCTAAGTCTCTCTGTCCCATTCTAATGACCTACAAAGATACAGACTTTTCATAAACTCATTCTTCTTGTTATTTCATTTGTTGGCTTAGAGTTGACTCCTCTAACTAGTCTGGCTTCTTGGTGAAAAGCTACAGATTATTTTTTAAATAAATGTGGCAACTACTATTTCAGATGGTAATTGGAAAATCTGAAAGAACACAATTTCTATATGTAAACATAATTTACAAGAGGACAATTGTTGTCCATCTTACAAAACTGTTTCACAAATACTAGCTGTGAATGTTCCTTCCCTCTTGAACAGAAAAATAAAAGAGTGTATTTCATAGATATTTGTACTCATAAAACATTATACAGCAGCAATGCAAAGACTGTTTTCTATCTCATGATGACCCAGAAGCGTATTTATTTCATATACTATAGCTATGATGTACCATTATTTCAAGACTGCATGATGTTTGACTGCTTTCAAAGAAGAACCGCTGACCTGTAGAGGTCAGCTATGTTTATGTACATGAATAAGCCAAGTAATTTGTGCTGCTGCAATAAACTAAAATTATGTTTTACACTTGTTTGTTTTTGGTTTTGTTGTTTTTTTGGTTTTTTTCAGCAGTATCTACACAATGAATTCTTCTCTCCATGTTGGCCATTTGTTTGTGTTAGCAAATACCATATAGCTTATCCATTTTTCTTGATATCTGGAGTACTGGGTTACTGTATGATATAACTAGGAAAGTTCAGTCGGATGACCAGCCATAGAAAGAATTCCTGTCTTTCAGAATCCTAAAGCCATCCTATATATAATTCTTCTATACTTATTTTTAGCTAAAATTTATACCAAATACCCCACAAGTGTTCTGTCTTCAAAATGTTTTTGAAATCAGTGAAGATTAATCATTTCAATAAACCCTAATAACACAGTAATTTGATATGCACTTCAGTTACTCTGAAACCCCTCAGTCAACATTTAACCCGTAATGAAATGATTTTCCATAGTTTAAAGCATTCCAACACTATAAGCTGTTGATCAAGACCTTCTAGGCAGTAGATGTTTTGGGATTTACTTTATTTCTTTTGATTATCTACTTAATTTTAGTTCTAACATATAATTCAAACTTTTGTATTTTCAGTTTTTACAATTTGGTAACTGGAAGTTTCCAAACCCTGAGAAGAAAGTGAGGTTTAGGTTTGACTGCAATGTATTTCACAGATTTGCTATTTGTCTAAATAGTCTGGAGTCTCTCCACAGCTAATAGAAATCTCTGGGATAATGATGATTAATCCTCAGTTACTGATAAGCAGAAGTACTCACACTTGGGAACAAGATGGTATGTTTATTTAAATCAGGATATAAAAATATAAATTATTGGAATTTTATTTTTTTTTTTTAGTAAATGCTTATATTATCTCTTTAATTAGGTATGCCATTGTCTTTTTTTTTTTTTTTTTTTCAAATTTGCCTGAAAGTTGGTTGCGTTTTCCTCTCTGAAGGAGAAACGCTCTGTGTAAAAGGTTTTCTTAGTAAGTACACAAAATGATGTAAGTACTAAGACTCAATTCTTGCATCACACACATTCCTAGACCAGAAGTCACGTGTGTTCAACAGCTCTGTTTGTGACCTATTTCCCAAATCTCTGATACAGTCCTCAAATGGTGAAAATGGTAAGGTTTGTAAACTTCTTGCTTGCAATGAAAATTGCCTCTAATATTGAATTATTAGAGATAATGAGACAAACAGGAACTTTCAGATCTATTTTGAATACCCAGCATAGTCATTTGCATGCATAAAGAGAAGAAATTTGCTTTAAAATCTGTTTCTTGTTAGTGTTTTCAGTCAAATATTGAAAAAAAAAAAACAAAAAAAACCCCAAACATATTCCCTAAATGCAGTATTTTCAAACTAAGTAGTAATGAGAAAGTAACATTGTTAATAACAAGGGGAGAAATAACATTAAAACTATAGAATTTGCTGATTGAATTTGTCTGTTCTCGCTCTTTTTTTTTTTTTTCTTTTTAACTTAATACAGTAAGTAAAATATATGCTTGGAGACTATGTGTGCAACTATGTAAGCTTCACATTGATTACCAGAATATCAACTGAAAAGGGGGATGACAAGTGGAGATGTTTTTTTTGAGGAAACACCATAACTTACAATATGATTGACCTATAAACAGCTGATGGGAGAAGCAGGTTTTTTTCATCCTACAAAATAAAATTCCTAATAAAATAATAAAAGTAAATGTGTAAGCATTGAAAAACGTCTGCTTTAACATATGTTTGAAGTAGTAAATGGGGTCAAATAATACATAAAGAAGCTTCCCCCTTCTTCCTGATTTAATTCCCCCATTATTACTATGGGGTTATAAATAGATTAAGTAAAAGCTAAGGGAAAATATATTTACTGTGAGAAACCTTGAAGGCAGTGTATTTTAAATGAGACAAAATTACTCAGGAAATCTTGATTTTTTTTTTTTTTTCCACCTTTTTTTTTTTTTTGGAATTGATAATAAAAGCAATGTTTTCCAGTTGGGTGGAGGGGAATGGCATGGAAGGCTGGTTCTATGGAACTGCAAGTTACAAGAAAGGATGGACGTGGTTAACCTATGTCTAGGCATTCTCAGTCCAGAACGTTAGGGGCTATGCCATTGACTGGTCTATAACCAACATGAGAGGGCAGGAAAACAGATATGTCATCTATTCTCAAGGAACCAGGGTCTACTGCTGAAGATAATGCTGATTTATGTTGTGGTATGTATTTCTTTCTGATGAAAATTAGAAACAATAGTGAATCAGGCTTTCATGTACTCCTACCTATCCTTTTCTCTCATTAAATGAAAAAGGAAAGCATTCCAAAAGTTAACATTCTTGTAAGACAAAAGCTATATTTAATTTAAAGCTCTGTTCAACAGAAAATGTTTCTCAGTTGTCAGTCTTGGAAATGTTCTAGTACATACGGCAACAAAGTTCTTGTGTACATCTGCAAAATTTCTACCCTTCCTGTTTCCAACAGCTTCTCTTTAAAATAATTGTTCCCATTGGGAGACAGGAGTTGAACCCATTTTGTTTGGACTGCAGTAACTTTATGGCCTGTACATGTTGTTGTATAGCTGGAGAAAGGACAGATGTAGATATAAAAATACAAAGAAATTGTGAACTGTAGGAGAAGGAATAGGATGAGTGCATTTTCTTCAACTGTTTGGGCACACCTGAGAGAATACTGATTTTACTAGGCTTCTGTGTTAATAACATCTTTGTGACAAAATGCATAGACCTATAGAAGAGTGTGAAAGAATGAACTGTTATAGCTTTGCTTAGTAATTGCACAGCTGTTTTTTACTAAGGGTTGTATTTTCCACATTCTTTGATTTACAACCATTAATTCAGCTGAAATTTCCATCTCAAAAGATAATTTTTCATGAGAATTTTATTATGACATAGCAGCCAAAGCCAGATTTGATGTCACTCGAAATAGCAATTTAAAGTTGATATTCTGTACTTCTCTAATTTCTCATTCAGCTGCTTAAACTAGTTATGCTAGTGAAAAGATTCTTCAATCTGTGTTGCAGTAGATTGATTTGTGGGATCAAAATTATATGAGTGCATTAAACCCATTCAGCATATTATTATTTGTATGCATGTTGAATAAATGATAATCACCTTAAACTGGCAATAATTAAATGTCTTAGCTACACAAAACTATTAAGCAACTGTGTTCTACATAGCAATGGTAAAAGTTGTGGTTTGTCATCCTCACATTCTGATGCTGAGGTATCATTAATACATGCACAAATGGATTTATCTGTGCTTTGCAGATATATTTAATCTACTTATTCCTCTCTCTCTCTCTCTTCTGGTAACCTGACAAATTAGAAAGTGCTATATATTTAATATGAGGTGCCACGATCATTGCCAGCCTGGAGTGTGATTTCTCTTCTTCTGCAGTTACATAAGTATGCCTTTGCATTCTTTTCTATCAGCAACTATCAAAGATTCAGAGGAAAACTCACCAGTATTCCTACCTCACTGAAGTGTTTTATTTTTACTAATTATAATTAATGTTAAAAGGCAACTTAGATTTAATTAAATTGAAACTATATGCTTGGTTCTTTACCTCACAAACACCATTTAATTGAATAGAAGCTAGGGTCTTGCTAAATATTTAATTGTTGTTATAAGTAATAATGAAAATTTATTTGATGTATATAGACATCTTCAAGATATGGCAAGGGCTTTGTAAACCACTTCAAAGACAGGATCTAATTAAATTATCATGGAAATAAGAATTTGAAATAGAAAAGTAAAGAAGAATCAGTAAAGTTCCTATCAAAACTCATTCTTATTTGGTACTTGCCTAAATGTTTTATCTTTTTTCTTCCGTGTTTGAAAGTTTTCAGAACAGGAATTGTTTTAATTGTCCTTTTGCTGATCAAAAGTTGACTCATTCTGTACCATTTATATATGGAAAAACATGTCCAGTGAACAAAGGAGGAGAGCAGGAGAGCTGGGAACCTGAAGAACAGCTGCAGGTTGTTTTGTTGCAGGCTGAGCTTGTACAAAGCACAGATGAGCAAAAGGCAGGAGCCCATGGAGTCTTGACAAGAATTTAAAAAGAGGCAGGCTGAGAGGAAAAGGTCATTGGAAGAGAAAGCAGAGAGACTATTTTATCAGCTGATTTAAGATCTAATCCTCTCTCACATACCAAGGCTAAATAAAAGCTCCTGCTATCTCATTGTTTAGGAGTGACTGTTTCCTCTGTGCTTGTTTCTTCTTCATAGTGTGGCCTTGTGCTTTAAGTTATCCTTTTTTCTTAACTGCTTCTCCAGTGAAACTTTCTGAGCCTTTTACCGTCCAAGCGTCAAGAAAACATTTTTTCTGTGAATTTACAATGAAATTCTGCTTTGTCACAATTAGGGTTGTTGAAAAAATGACATTCATGTATTTTCCAAATGATTAATCTGTATACTAGAAATATTCCTTCCTTGAAACACATAAAGCAAGAAGACACACCTTAAACCCAGAAACTGAGGAACTCAGACAGATCAGTGAAACTCCTTCAGTAATTCAGTTCGAGATATTTGTACTGGAGTCTTCAGAAAATTGAGAAGACATACAGGGATTACTATTATATTAAACAGCATACCTTATTTCTAAATATGATGAATCAACAGCTGAACAGATTTTAAAAAAAAATCTCTTGCCTTAGGACTCAAACTACATTTTATAATTTGTTAAACAGTGAAAAGAAGAAAATCTAACTTGAATTCAGTTATTCTTATAGAGGTTCTTGATATACTGTTTTGTGTTAAAATTCTGCAAAGTTTGGTTAGTGAGATAATGCTAGAATGGAACTTTACAGCTGCATGGAAGTTGGTCAGTTATGGCTTAGTTTGTATAAGCCTTAATTTCAAAGTACCTGTAAGAGTAAGTCAGCATAGATCAGAGCTGGAAGTCATCTACCATTTTTTAGAAGTCAAGTTCAGTCTTAAGATTTTAGAAAATATGATAGCACACTTTGGGTATGACACAAACACAGCTGCTAATACTGCATTTATGTTTTCAGACTCCTTTCTTGAAAAAATATTTATACAAACATTTTTTATTGGGAGTAGTAGCAAGACTGAACCAAGATTACAGAATCTAGTAGTAGGTATATGTTGGGTGTACTAATAATGCAAGCAGATATTAAGTTCTGCTTCTTTAAGGAGGCTGATAGAGAAATAGCTTGGTTTAATGGAGATCCACTATAGAAAGATGTTGATTTTTTTTTTTTCCTTTTTTTTCTGATTTTCCCTTTGTAAAAAACACGTGAGAAGTTTCTAACAAGCTGAGTCATAATGAAGCTGCTTTCAAATTTGATGTGTTCCCACATACTTTCTGTAGTACATAAAAGGTTCTTCCAACATTTCAGTCCTTTTTCTCTTTAGTTTACTTATACTTCATTATTTTTTGTTTACAATTGCGGTAATAATTTATGGAATACATTATTGGAGTTAATAGCTCTCAATTTGTTTTTAAGTAGATGTGTAAAGACATCTTGTCAACTTTGACTTCATATTTGTTGTTGAAATTAAAAGCACTTCATGGTAGCTCTTCTCGTGATATATAAAATTAATCCACAAATGTGTGCTACTTCTCCTGGGTAACAGAAAAAATATCCTGAAGTCTACTATGGTTGAAAATTGCAAAAATTTTTTCTCTCTTTTCTTTGTCTTGAAAGGTAACAGTTAGAAAAAGAGTGAAGGCCATGAAACCATTTTATTTTCTTTATTCTTCTACTGCATTTTGGAATAAAAATTAATGGACAATTTAAAATTCTCTTAACATCAGTAAAGACTGAACCACAGGTTACCTATAGATTGTAGTGGCACTGACATGCATTTGCTCTGAGGATTCAACTCATTGTTACAAGCTGCAGTCTTCTGTGAGCTTGAACAGAGAGTAAGAAGTTTTGTTCCTGTTTTTTCTCCCTGGGAGCTGACAAATACACTTCCATTGTTGGCATTAAAATAGAGTTATGAGGCAATGAGAAAATTTGATTATAATATGTTACTCTGCAAGCTATAGATTTTTAAACAGTTACGCATCTAACACTATAATACTTGGAACATTTAATTGGCAATAATCTTAACAGTAGACTAGGATTTTTTTTTTTATTATTTTTTTTTTTTAGTATGTCAGAGTACCTGTATAATGATATCACAGAACTTGTGAGACAGTATTTCTGATAATAATGTCTCAATTTCATGTCAGGATCTAGGGATAAAATAGTATTCATAATGAGGAGTGCAGGTAAGTGTACTTATTACACTGAAGTTGGGTTTGCAATGCAAAAGATAGCATTTTTACATTTACTTACAGATCGAGATGTAATGTTCGATCTGTCTCATCGCCTTGAAAAAGGATCTGAGTAACCTGAAAAAAAAAGGCTTCTTCAGCTGTACTCTCCAACAACAAAGGAATGTAAGCGCTGAATTCAAAAATTCTTATTCTGAGTTGTAGTTTCTATGTCTTAAAATTTTCTGTGCATAGTGTGCTTTCTGTTCTGATTGCCATAAGGTTTTATTCTTTTGGCAAGGGCAATTAAAATTCTTTACTATAATGTTGTATCTGTTTTAAGTGGCAAGGTTTTGGTAGTTGGGAGGACTCCAATGGTGGCTCCTGTGAGAAGACACTAGTAGCTGTGCTTCTGATCCCCCTCTTTGGTGGGTATTGAGGTAGACGACAGGCCAGGTTTCAGGATACTGGTCCACAGGGCATCTGGTTTGATCCTTGCCCTAGCTTTTTTTGATACAAGAGGAAATGGCCTCAAGTTGCACCAGGGGAGGTTTAGATTGAATATTAGGAAAAACTTCTTCATGGAAAGGGTTGTCAGGCATTGGAATAGGCTGCCCAGGGAAGTGGTGGAGTCACCATCCCTGGTGGTGTTTAAAAAGGCATATAGGGACATGGTTCTTAGGGACACGGTTTAGTGCTAGACTTAAGGTTATGGTTGGACTTGATGACCCTGAGGATGGAGGGGAAGCCATATGAGGAGTGGATAAAGTCACTGGGTTTGTTCAGCCTGAAGGAGACTAAGAGGAGATCTCATTATGGTCTACAGCTTTCTCACAAGGGGAGGAGGAGGGGCAGGCACTGATCTCTTCTCTTTAGTGTCCAACAACAGAATCCGAGAGAATGGCAGGAAGATGTGCCAGGGAAGGTTTAGGATGGACATTAGGAAAAGGTTCTTCACCCAGAGGGTGGAGCACTGGAACAAGCTCCTCAGGGTGCTAGCTATTGCCCCAAGCCTGACAGTATTCAAGAAGAGACTGGACAATGCCCTCAGACACATGGTGTGAACGGTCAGATTTCTCATATGCAAGGGACAAGAGTTCAACTCAATGGTCCTTGTGGGTCTCTTCCAACTCAGGACATTCCATGATTCTATGTTAGACACAGTCAATTCAAGCCAGCTCCAAGGAGGACTCACTGCTGACCAAAGCTGAGCTCATCAGCGATTTTGGTAGTGCCTCTGTGACAACATACTTAAGAAAGGCTAAAAAAAAAAATGCTGAGAGAGAGAAGAGTGAGAAAATGTGACAGAAACAACCCTAGAGGCAGGCATCAAGGTCAGAGAAGAAGGAGAGGGAGGAGATGCTCTAAAGCATAGATTCCCCTGCACTCACTGGAGAAGACCATGGTAATTCAGATTGTCCCTGTGCAGCTCATGGAGGTCCACAGCAAAGCAAATATCCACACTGCAGCCCACAAAGGACCCCAGGCTGGAGTGGCTTCTGGCAGCAATGGTGACCTGTGGAGAGGAACCCATGCAGGAGCACGTTTTCAACCAGGAGCTGTAACCCTATGTGGGACCCACACTGGAGCAGCCTCTTCCTAAAGGACTGCACTACTTGGAAGGGACCCCCTGCCTGGGCAGTTCCTGAAGGACTGTCTCCTGTGGGAGGGACTCCACACTGAAGCAAGGGAAGAACATCAGAGGAAGAAGAAGCAAAGATGAGTTGTTATGAAATGACCACAAGCCCATTCCCCGTCCCACTTGGGGAGGGGACAAAGAAGGTACAAGAATTAGGAGGGAAGTTGGACTTGAAAGGAAGAGAGGGATGAGAGAAGGTGGGTTTACTTTTGTTGTTATTTTTCACTATCCTACTGTGTTACAAGTAATTGACAATAAAGTAAAATAATTTTCCCCGTGTCAAGTCTGTTTTATCCATGGTGTTAATTGATAAGTAATCTCCCTCTCGTTATCTTCACCCATGAGCTTTTCTCCTCCTGTCCTGTTGATGGAGGGAATGACAGAGCAGCTTGGTGCTCAAATGGCAGCCAGACAAGGTCAATCTGCAACAAAAAAGTTTATGAATAATACAGTCCTGTGGGGGTCCTAGACTACACACTAAAATAATTTGTGTAGGTCTGCTGACAAAATGTGTTCATCTTCAGTGAACTGTTGAAAATTTCAATGTTTCTATAGAAAATGTAGGATTTAAAAAATAAGATTATAACATTTATCTGAAAAATATATTGGATATGTAATCAGATGTATTGACTAGATTTATGTCTACACAACATTCTTTCTGTTCATATCTCACATTGCAAAGGCAAAGAAGTTAATGGGAAAACAATAGTTAACATTTAATACTATTTACTCCTAGGACCATGGTACAGTAAATATGTGAATTCAAATAGTAAGGATTATATTCATTAATTACCTCATTGATTACTTGTATTTTTTAAAGTATACAAATTATAGGGAGCCTAAGTATAAAATGGAAGATTAATAATGTAGAAGCTTACAGTTACTTTTCACATAATGGTTTGTGAGAAGACCATCTACATACTCATATTAGCTACAGAACTTTGAAAATCCTGCATTTGAATGAGTTCCAGAACTAAGCTACTATAATATTAGTTACACCAAGAAACTGGAGACAGATAAGTAGTTATTCTATTCAGCAAGTAGGGGAATGTATATATTGATCCTGCTAAATGTTCAATTCAAATATATTTGCCTTAGGACAAGGAGTGCTTAAGAAAGTTGGAGGTAGATAAGAAAGGCAAGGTTTTTCAAACTGTTTTCACTTTGGAATCAGTACAACATGAGTCTACACCCTAAAAATTATTTACTAGAAGGTACATTTTACACAGATAAAGCATTGTGGTCATTCAAATGCCAATTACAGACTATCGTGAAGAGATATTCTATTTGATGAAAACAGAATAGGACTTAGTAATAATTTCTTAGGGTGATAAAATCTCACAGATTGCTATTTACTACACCAAGGGTACTCTCTCTCTTAACTACTGAAATTCATCTTCTGCCAACTAGACATTATGACAGCTTAGACATATTGTCATAAAAATCACCATAAATGTAAGCTGGAACTAACATGGTAGTATGAAAGTAGTTGCCTCTCTTCTTTAATACCTCTTTTGTAAAATAAGATTTAGACTTTCTTTAGACTTTGTACTTAGTCAATACATGTGCCATAATTCGCTGCTTGTTTGCTTAGTTAGTCTACAACCTATTCTGTGTTGCCCTGTGGGTTTTTTTTGCTTCATACACATCATATTACTGGAAAAAAATCAGGGCTGGAGCATGTAGGAGACAGTAGGAAGATTTCAGTCTATTAGCTTCCAAATCGTATTTCGTCACCATGATGTGGGAAGCTCATGAACATTCCCAGAGGAGTTCCACATGTCCTCTTTGAGTTTCTAGCCATCCATTCAAGCACCCAGAAAGAGCCTAGAACCTCATCAGTACTGTGGATCTGATTCTTAACTGTGGGGTATGCATTAATGAATGGGTTTTTTTGTATCTGACCTCTGGTAGCTTTGCTTCTATATTGGAGGACAAGTTATGAAAAGTGGTGCAATAAATCACTGCCTTCCACTTAGACTGATTATATGAAGGTTTCTTCTGCAATTAGATGCTGTGTCTCTCTTCTTTCATGTCTTAAGTTAAGTAAGCAGACTTTAGTTTCTCATGTGAGAGAGCAAGACAGAGTCTGAACTAGGTAGAAGCTGTGATTGTCTGAGTAGGTATATCTCTTCAAATATTTTGTTGCACCCTGAACAAATAAAAGTCAGCATTTTCACTTAAGGGAATAGATCCATGTTGATTTACACTCATAACTTTTTTTTTTATTATTTATTTACAGATCAATATGTACAGTGCTCCCAGGCATATGACAGGACATAAACATTCTATTTCTACCTGCACAGAAAGTTAATGTATTTTCATTACATTGATGGTTCAGTGGTTTGTGCTGTCTTTCTTCTAAAACAGCTGTCAAACTAGACTGACTTTTAGGAAGGAGAATGCCAGTTAAAGGTTTTTAGTCTATGTAGAGTGATACATCCTAAAAGTATTAAGAGTGCTCTTATAGCTGCAATGACATAAGGATGTAAGCAAGGTGTGGATCATAGGAAAAGGTGGTATCTTTTATGATACCAACTGATATAGCTGTGTATGTGTGTTTTGTGTTGGCAAATTCTTGGAAAAGGACTTGCGTACCCCAAAAGTATGTCAGCAATCTCCTCCCTTCTACCTCTCACCAAACAACAGAAAAATTTGATTTAATGATTGTCATACAAGCGTCTACCAGGATAAACCCAATGTCCCCTGGTAATTATTATATATAGGTAGAACTGAACATCTTATACATGTCAGAATGATTCCATACCTACAAACGAAGAAAATAATGGAAACATGCTTTTTAGTACTGGAATATTTTTGACAAATAACTTTTCCATCTCTAACCACTAAGGCCTGAGAAAACTACAAAGCACTTCAAAAGATGAGCCTGAGAAAATCCATAAACATTATGGCTTCATGGCCTTGAAGCAGAGATATCAGTTTTACAACACTGTAGTATTTTCCTGCCCACACCTAACAGCTTAATGTTCTGTAAGTGATAGTTATCTGCCTGTCCCTGCCCTATGAGAGTTAACAACCTTACCACCTCTCCCTCTGCTTCCACATGATGAGGACGGAGTTATGGACCAATTAAGCAATCTGGACATCCATAAATCCATGGGTCCAGATGGGATGCACCGCCAGGTCCTGAGGGAGCTGGCTGAAGTCATTGCTGGACCACTCTCCATCATCTTTGCCAAGTCACGGGAAATGGGAGAGATACATGAGGACTAGAGGAAAGCAAATGTCACTACAGTCTTCAAAAAGGGCAAGAAGGAGGACCCAGGTAACTACAGACCGATCAGCTTCACCTCCATCCCTGGAAAGGTGATGAAACAACTTATCCTTGGTGCCATCTGTGGCAGGATGCAAATCCCCCTTTCTCCCCCTCCCTCCTTCATCATGGAAGGAGTAGACAAATCTCCCTCTCTCTCTCTGCTACTTGAGGCTAACAGCTTCTTTTTTTGGCCCCAGAGCACCCTGGCCAGGGCCTTTAGGAGAAGGGAGTGCCGAGGCACCAGGGAGCTGCTGGGCACCTGCGGCCAGTGTGGGTGATGTTTGGAGGTTTCAGGGGCACACCCACAGCCAGGGTGGGGGTGCAGAGAAGCCACTGGAATGTCTACAGTCAGATCTGATCAGTCTATAAAAAATGGGATTCTCGTCGAGACTCCGCCCATTGCTGTGGGTCTCTCGGAGCACAAGCAAGATGCTGCCAACAAGAGCCCCTCTCCCCGCGATGGAGACTCCACTTGCCTTGCCACCACGGGTGTGAGTAAAATTTCTCCTCGCAGGATTGCGAGTGTATTTATTTGCTTTCCGTGCACATATGCACGTGTAACTTTCTGTGCTTAATATGAGCAGGTGTAAAATTAATCCTCACATAATCATGGGTGTATTTTCCTCCCGTGCTTCCACATAAGCACATGTAATATTCCATGCACATTTGCACCTGTATTAACCCTTGCAGGATTGCGAGTGTATTATAAATTTACCCTCGCAGAATCGCAAGTGTACACTTTCTGTACTCACTACGAGTACGTGTATCTCTTTAAAATAATCCCGCACCGTGTTCAGGCAAGTGTGTACTCCTCCTGGACTCAGAGACGGCTCTGGCATTGTTTTGGGTAAAGCCATGTGCATGCATTCTGTGGACCGCCTGTTGTATTAGTTGCTGCCCCTTAATAATTTTCCTCAACTGATATCCGAACCTGTATTTAAGTCACTTTTGGAGTCTTAAAACCCTGTTTCTCACCAGCTTAATAAAACGTTGTTTTGGACCCTGTTGTCCCTTAAACTAACCTCAGGGTGCCTTCGTGACACCATCTCAAGAAATACCAAGGATAAGAGGGTCATTAGGGGTAGTTAGCATGGCTTCACCAAGGGGAAGTCATGCTTGACCAACCTCATAGGCTTTTATGGGAACATAACGAGGTGCATAGATGATGGCAAAGCAGTGGATGTGGCCTATCTGGATTTCAGTAAAGCATTTGACACAGTCTCCCACAGCATCCTCGCAACTAAACTGAGGAAGTGTGGACTGGACGATCGAGTAGTGAGGTGGACTGTGAACCAGCTGAAGGAAAGAAGCCAGAGAGTTGTGGTCAGTGTGGCAGAGTCTAGTTGGAGGCCTGTATCTAGTGGAGTGCCCCAAGGGTCAATACTGGGGCCAGTCTATTCAATATATTCATCAATAACTTGGATGAGGGAATAGAGTGCACTGTCAGCAAATTTGCTGATGACACCAAGCTGGGAGGAGTGGCTGACACACCAGAAGGCTGTGCTGCCATCCAGTGAGACCTGGACAGACTGGAGAGTTTGGCAGGGAAAAATTTAATGAAATGTAGAGTCAAATTTAAGAAATGTAAGGGCAAATGTAGAGTATTGCATCTGGGCAGAAACAAACCCAGGTTCCAGTATAAGTTGAGGAATGACCTGTTAGAGAGCAGAGTAGGGGAAAGGGACCTGGGGGTCCTGGTGGACAGCATGAGTCAGCACTGTGCCATTGTGGCCAAGAAGGCCAGATTATCTTCCAAGGTCCCTTCCAATCCCTAACATTCTGTGATTCTGTGATTCTATTATGATCTTCCCCAACCTCTGTTCCATAGATAACAGATACTTCATCCTTCAAATTAGTCTAATTTGCCTAAGCGTCTAATCCACTTAAATTTTGAGTCATTGTTCTCAACTGCTGTTGGTGCTTTTGTGTTTTAAACCTGGATACACATCTGTCTTTTCTCCAAATATGTCATTTCCATTAGTAAATGTTATAACTCTCTTTTTAGATCTGGCACTATTTTAAAGCTATGTTTTCAGATATATTTTGATAATTTAGTGCCTGCCTCATTTCAGTTTCTTAATCTGCTCTTTTTTTACTGTAAGAGGTGTTAACAGTAAGCAGGTAGGGCAATACTTCTTTCTCCAGAACGAATTTTGTTCATGTCTCATTCTTTTCTCTGTCATAAAACATTAAAACATTAAAGATAACTGCTTTGCTTACCGAGACTGATATTGTCAAGCCTGTGGGTTGGGAAAAAAAGAGCAAAGCAAAGCAAAGCAAAACAAAACAAAACAAAACAACCACCTACATTTAACACTTGAAAATATGTTTAGATAAGGCAAAAAAAAAATGAAGCAACTATAGGTAGGGATGAAGTATATGGGAGAAAAGTACTCTTTTCCCCAGAGTTTTACGAGTTATGGTAATACCAGAAATAAAAACAAAAGACCAAAGAGTTTTATTAATTGACCAAATAAATAAATTGTTTCAATAGCTTTTTTCCTAAGATGAAGTATGAGTAATCTGCTTAAGGGTATGATACATTAAGCAGTGTCTTGATATTTTGTGATCCACAGTGAATTAATGAAATAAAAGCCTCTAGATATCTGTATTTTTTTTATTTAAAAGTGTCATATATACACTGCTCATCAAATTGTTTCTCATTAATATATAATCCTAAAAATATTTCTCTGAGTTATAACACTATGTCCCACTTGAAGTTACCATTAATGTCTTTGTAAAATGTGTTAGGCCATTAAAATTCTGGCAAAGTAGCACTTTACTCTTGAATTTTCATATAATTTAGGTAGCTGACCTGTTTAGAAGGAATAAGATATAGTAAGTTTTAAATCAACAGGTGTAATATTAACAAAATATGCACTGTAATTCTGAATATGCACCAAAATTATTGTTTTATTATGCAAATTAATTTATAACCTTCTTTATTATCATGAGATGTACTTGGAGGTTGATTTAAAAGCCGATATTAAAATGAAATATGTTCACTGAAGCATATCAAGGACATCTAACTGAAAGTTATACTATCTTAGTACCATTTGTGACAATATATTCCCAATCTTTCAATACTAATCCCATTAATTTTCAAACTAACTGTCTAAGGAAAATTTAATATGGGTTATTGTTATGCAGGTATGACCACATGTTGAGGAAGTCATTATTCTACTGTTTCACTCTCCTTACTGAGAAGGAAAAGGGAAGAAATATGGGCTTTTTTTATGGGCTTTTTTTTTTTTTTTCCCCCCCCCTTTTATTTATTTCTGCATTGAACATATTAGCCTTAGCTTTAAATGTTCACTACTAGGAGGTTTAGTGTGATGAAAAGGTCTTTTAAGTTTTTAAAGACCTACTTTTCACACTTGGAGAATCCTCTAATTTATACCGTCCTATGTGTCAAGGATGTCCTAGTATGTACTAAGGGCAAAAACTTTAATCACACATGGAAATCCATGACAGTGACAGATACATAAGAGTCTTTAAGTGTATACACTCTCCTCCTGTAAAGAACACTACTCTAAAGGCAAAAATCTTGAATACAACATAATTTATTTTAAAAGTGAAAATACTCATCATGTGCTGAAACAATCACATCATGCTAGTGCTGCATCAGTTAATAAGTATTGTAAATGTTTTCAAAAATTAGAATATAATTAATAATTTTATGAGTTGAACAGATGCTTTTTTCTTTCAATATTTGTATTAAAATAATATTTTTTTAATGTTGGAACATCTCCTGATTATGAGTACAGAGAGGTCTAGTACTACTGAAAATCTGGGTGTTAGATTCTCCTTTATCACTTTTTCTGCTTCTGTACAAGTATTTAAAGACCTGAGAACTATTACAGAGTTAAATGCAAATTAATTTGCATAAGTCTAATCTATAGATTTGTGGTAATTTCATCCTAAGTAGTGTATCTACTGTCATTATCTTCAATTAAAAAACAGATTCTGCACTGTTCCTGCCTTAGTAGTCTTGGGTATCCTAATCATTTCACATAGACAATGCACTTTGAAATCCTTACATAATAAATGTAGATAAGAAATAGCTGATTGATTCATTCCCTATGTTTTATGTAAGTATATGAACAATTCTTCAGTTTTCATTAAAAAAAACGCAAACTATTGATACTATTATTCTTTATTATTTGTCCATATACAAATAATAGCAGAGTCTAAGCTACTGGGATTTAATCATGGAAATAATAAGGCTTGGCTCTAAATGAACAATCCATTAATTGCTATCTGGAGTTAAACCATGACAGTGCTTTTTGGCACCCAATGTGGGGCTCAAAGGGTTTGAGATAACAACAGATTGACTATAATGTTACAGCTGTTTAGTTATTAGTTGACAGGCTCCTGTGCTTGCCATGGGGCTTGCTTGCCTTACTGTAGAGTCTTGTGCTCGCTAGTGGCTGCTTTTTGCTTTCTCTGCTTGTTGTAGTGCTGTACTGCCTCTCATCTTACTCTGCTGTGCCTGGGAACATTTTGGTAACAGCAATGGCGATGTGCCTGGGCTGGTAGATGGTCAGGGCATCGCTGCTGTTTCTGTTCTGCTGTACTGGACAGGCTGGAACTCCAGTGTGAACTCAGGTTTAAGAGATGGTGATTCCATGCAGGAGCAGGACACCCTGAAGTACCTGTGGCCGTGGATAAACTCATGCCAGAGCAGGTACATCTCGAAGTGGCTGTGGCTGTGGTCATGTCTGTGCTGCAACAGGTATACCTCTGAAGGGATGGTGGCCCAAGGATAAGTCCACACTGGAGAAGGCACACCTCAAAGCATCTGTGACTATGGATAAGTCCATGCTGCAGCAGGTACACCTGAAAGCATCAGTGGTTGAGCATGAGGTCAGGTTGGAGCACCTCAAAGTGTGTGGCCTAGATAATCCCACGACAAAGGAGATACATTCCTGGAGGGACTGCAGCCATGGGTAAGGCCATGTTGGAGAAAGTTCACTTGGACTGTGTCTGTGTTTAAGGCCATGCCAGAGCAGGTATGTCTCTCAAGGTATTGTGGCCCATGGAGAAGGCCACACTGCAAAAGGTGCACCTCAGAGTGCCTATGGCTGTAGATAAGTCTGTATCACAACAGGTATACCCCTGGAGAGACTGTGGCTCATAGATAAGGCCCCACTTGAGGCAGGTACACCCCTAAGGAACTGCAGTCTGTGGATGAACTCAAGCCATAGCAGGGGAGAGGGGAGGAGTTCATTGCAAAGATGAATCCTATAACCTGGCTCAAAGGGACCAGGGGTGGAGATTGTAATGGAAATACCTTTAACATTTTGTAACAGATTATTTGAGTCACATATTACAGGAACTACTACAGGAGGAACCACCTGAACCAATGGAGGACAAGCCTTACAAGAAGCAGTGCAAGTGCAGCAGTGACTCGACCTGAATTGGCTTTGGTGCCCAATAGCTCTACAGAATACAAACCACCTCTTCTGTCTTGAATGACTACTGTAACAGATGGTGCTGAAAGTCATGGACTAAGCGAACTCAACAGACATTTTTTAGGGCACAGTTAGGACAAAAATATCCTTTAAGGAGACAGCACTTTTTGTTACGTACACTTGTGCATCTTGAGTGACATACTAGTCCATCAAAATCACATGCATAACATCCTTCTCCTGAACAGCAGGTACTTTTCATCTCAATTGTACCATTATCTTAGTAACTGGGCTTCCTGAACCTGAGCATGTCTTGAAATGCTGATACCATGAGCAAGATGGTGTTTAAAAGATATTAAAGTTATGTCTACTGGTAATTACAAGAGGTGGGGAACTACTATTATGAGATCATGTGAAGGAAAGAATTGTCATTACAAAAAATTTTCCACTTACAAAAATATTTTTTTGTTTGGGTAGATTCTTAAAACTGTGGATAAGCTTAAACCCATCAACACTGTATCTGATTCTAATTTCCCAGAGTCCCCTAAGTGCTCTCATATTAATGTAATGGTATAACAAAAAGAAATCCCTCCCCACACGATGTTTTTATTTGCCATAATGGTGGGAAAGAAGTATATGATGACTTTACCTTAGATGAAATATGAGTTGTTGGGTTTTTTTGTTATTATACTGATGTTACATTCTTTCTTCTAAAGGAGTGACTAAGTATATCAAGATTAGCCTTGCTATGTTAAAAAATCATCATGTAATTAACATTTTTATAAAATTGGAAGCTATCACAGCTGAAATTTTCAGTTTACAAAAGAGTAATAAATATGGCTAAGGAGTGTGCCACCTGTTTCTGAATCTCACTTTTCTGTAACAATGTAAAAGTGAACAAAAAGAATCACCAGATTAACAGTTTTAATTTCCCATTAACACATATATCATAGCTTTAAGGTAATTCTTTGATGATGTCAGATTGATGCATAAAGGGACTTGTCATGCAGGATATCTGCTTCTTATATATTCACTCTAAGTTATTTTTCTGTTCCATATGAGAAGAGACACTGAAGCTCTCTTCCAGCCTTCAGATTTTGTTTTTCTTTCCTCAGAAAGCAGAGTGGCACTTCAGACAAGGCAGCCAACTCATCAAGTTCACCTTGAGGTCAAATCAACAAACAGTACAAGGGCTATTCCAAAAGTCTGAGAAGCATACTTGACTCATACATTGCTGCATAACATTAGGAGAACAAAAATACTTTGTTGTTTAAAGCCTAAGTCCATAAAGAATATTTAAGCATATGAACCCACGCAAAAACACCCAAAGGATTTAGGTTGATGTGGAATTACATCTTTATTTCTCATACTGTCGATCTTATCTTGATGTCTTGATTCTGCTGGATTTGTATTTATTTCTTGCTTTTTAAGGGCTTTGTGCCATCACATTGAAGAAATTCATAGTTAATCTATTTCCAAGGAAGTACATCTTTTAATTCAGAAATGAATACTTTATTTTTTTTTCCTTTTATACCTATGTATGGGAAACACCCCATTTGCAGAGTCCTACAGTTCTTTGTTGTTCAGGATGTATATACTTCATCTAGTGTACCGAATGTTCTTATGGAAAATACAGAGATGAAATTTTTAATGACAACATATCAGGATGAACACAAACAGAGAAAAGGCTTTACTTTCTAATTGGGAATCTTGTCAAACAATGAGACAGTTACCTCATCCATAATTTCTCATTTGTGATAATCAAGAAAGACCTAAAAACATATCCTAAAGGCAAACTTCATAACTAAAATACATACCTATACCATCTAACAAAGAACACAGACTCTGTAGAGCTATGAGTCTATAACAGAAAGTACTTTGCTCCCATCACTCATGATTCACAATCTAGAGATGACAACTCTCCCTGGAGAAAATCTCTATCGTACTTCACTGCCCTCATTCTAAACTCACATCAACTTTCATGTATGCCTTAGATACTAAATCCCTTTTTCTCAGCAGTCTAACTATCATGTACCCAATTAAGGTCAGAACTGTTATTCTTGACTCATGTTTAGTTTTGAAGTTTTCTGCTTCAGTTTCAGACCAGAAGATCTGATGTATCCAAAAAGATTTCTGCCCTTTTCTAACTAGAATAACATCTCTAATAAAAGAGGTTACTTTTATCTAAAAACCTTCCTTGTCTCGAACCATTGTGTCGTTACATTTTCATTATCTGTATGTGAATGTAGGGGTGCTTGGCTATATTTTTCTGTCTGAAAGAGCTATGAGGTATTTTGTAGTATTTTTTTTGCTCATATCAATCATAAGCAGAAGAAATTCTAATCTGCATGCCATCAAAGTGATCAGAAAATATTTTAGTGTACAGTTTTCTGGGCAACTCTATGACATGGCAACAGGGAATATAGGTAAGGTTCTCATGGATACATTTCAGTTAAGGCATTTTATGCAGTAATTTTAGACATGCCAGGTGCTGCAATGATGGAAATTTTGACAGCTATAACATGAATACTGGCTACAAATAAGAGAGAAGAATAGGTATTTATGCATGATAAAATAGGAATCATGACTTTCTATAAACCTATGGATCATAAATTCTCTTGATTTTTCTGCTTGTAAGTGAAGAAGCTTCTACTTTTATTTAAACATTCAAAATATTTGAAAATATGGTATACAGTAGAAAATAAAATTTTACTTCATTAACCTTTAAAATAATTTTAAAATAATACAAGAAAATGTAATTAGAATTTGCATGAACTTGTATTTTTGCACATCAATTTATTATGTGCTAGCTGTTTGGTTTCCTATCAATTATTTAGTTTCTTGCCCTCCAGGAACTCTGAAAGATCTACACAGATCAAGTCCAGCATTATTCAGATAAATAAAATCAAATAAAATAATTAGATTATTAAATATTTTTTTACTATTGTCTCTAATACCATTTCTGTTCTGTATTGTGTATTAAATGTAATGCCAACGTACATGATTTTAATAGGTCAATAGACTTCTCATTTTTTGTTCCAGCATGAAACAATACAATGAGCTTGGCATTGTGTGTTAATCATAATACTTTTGTGACAGGGAACTAAAGATCTAAATCACACAGAAAATATTAACAAATCTCATAACTTTGCCCAAGATTTTTTGGGTTATATAAAAGCATGTAAAGTTAAATTTAATTTCAGATGCCAGTGTTTATGCTTTTTATGAACTGATACTGTGTAAGAGAAATTTCGGACCATAATGAGAAAGGTTCACTTTCTCCAAGACTAGCTGTCTTCAACCAACACTTTTGAGCCCATGTACATATATTCATGACCATAACTGATACAAAGAATTCATGATGTTTTTTAATAATAATTCTATTTCCAAGATTAGCTCTGTTAAATATATTAACATTAATATGAAAGATAATTCAGTCAGATTTTGTTTGTCCATTGCATGCTGTATTTCCTAAATACTTTAAAATAATGTTCTGCATAGCAGCTGTTATATATTCTTCCAAATTATTTTAAGAAATCTTGAATTTAAGCAGTATGTGAAGAGAATAGATCTGTTCTTATGAGCATAAAGCTGTTATTGCAGGAAAGAACCAAGATTTGACATTCAATGGTGCAGCAATTTTGCCAAAATAGAAGGGAGAAAAGGAAAAATAGTTTTCTCTGGGGTACTTAATCTGCATATAGATAAGATTCTTCACTTTGTGAGTCATATATATCAATCATTCATGTTCATCAGTGTCTCATACATATGCATTAGAACAAACTGTTATGCATGATTAAAGCTGTTATAAAATGACAATATTGTGTTTTGTTTTTATCTCGGGTCTCTACGTACTGAAAACTCCACTGACTATTTCCATCTCATAATCTCACAACACTTTCTACTATCTACAAAGAACCAAAACTCCATATGAGCTTGCACGGATTTACACTCTGCATCTAAACTACTTAGCACTTTTTAAGCAGCTATAAAGAGATCCTGAAGGTTTTCTGCTTCCTGAGCAGATTTCAGCAGTGTTCAAATGCAAGTTCCAAGTTTTTAGGGGCTAACTAGAAATGAGTATTGAATGTGTTCATCCACATGCAGGTACTGAGAGGAATGTTGCCAGATGGAAAACCACAAGTACATTCTCATATTTTCCCTAAATCTGTTTTGTGATTTTGTAACTGTTTTTTGAATTTCCATTTGGACTCTCAGCCTCTGTGACACCAGATTTAGTACAAAGCTGTGGAGAAAGAAATAGCCCCTGTCTTGCCCAAACTCTTATATTCTAGAACCTTGAACTGACATTTCTTTTGTGCAATCAGTTGTGTAGAATATGAAACTTTACTGATTTTGCTGAAAGTAAAGCTGGGAAAGACAAGCTTAAAAAGTACATAGACAGGTTCGTGAAGCATTGAGAATATATTACCCATCTCTGCTTGATTTTGGAAGATTAAAAAGTGTTTGTTTAGTACTCAGATTTTCTCTGCAAGACTGTTTCTTCAAAAGATCATGGTGCTTTTGTTGTCATGTGAAAAAAAGTAAGCACTTCAGCCTTTGGCCTGGAGGCAAATGTTTTTTAGAGCCTACCCGCTCTAGATATTCTCGAACACAAAAACTGTTAAACTTAAGGAAATTAGAAGCTAAAAGTTTTTTTTTCTTTTTCACTATAAGTGAACGAAGAATAATAAAGAACAAATCAATGAGTGACTAATACTTCCTTGAGAAAACAGTACTTCCCATTTTGTGCCATTCTAATTCTATTAGAATGGCCATTTTTCATCTAACAATGGTGACACTTTGCTCATTGAGTTAGTGAGACTAAAGACTATGTCTTGCATGAAACTGAATCCCAGATCAGAGATTTATTTTTTTCTTAATGTTCCAGAATTTAATTAGAAAAAAAAAATATGCCTTTCTCTGCATTTCTAATGTATGAAACTGGAACTTGACTGGGAAAATAAAACATATAGATGACTGCAAAGTACTATGCAAGACAGATATACAGGTGTTTTGCAAAGCCAGCTGGTCAAAGAGGGTTCTTGTGACAATGGTCCCTCAGCTGTTCAACATTTAACCATGTCTTGCTGTTATTTCAATTTTCTACTCTGCCAAAGGAATCAGAGCCAGGGCTCAGCCAGCATTACAGTTCGAAACGCTTTTTCTGATGTCTAATCTAACATTCCTTGGCTATAATAAAAGACGATAGTTTCTTGAACCATCAGTTGAGCACAGGAAGAAAAGCTCATGACCTAAAACAAAGAGCCTCAATTCACTCTCCCTAGACTTAACAAGTTTTAGTACTATAAGATTTCCTTAAATCTGTTCTAATAGAAATATAGTATTTTTTCTCACTCTGTACCAAACCTTCTTGGAAAGTTGATGACACAAGCTGGTCACAGTATTCCAGTTCCACCCTTATTTGTGAAAACCAACATTTTAATTTTGTTGCAAGTTTTACAAATAAGGGGCCTTGCTGTATATCCTAGTATCTCCTTTGCCTTTCTCACAGCAATGTGTATTGTTGTTTCCTATTCAACTTTAAATCTGCTGTGACCTGCAGGTAATTTTCTGCAAACCTGGTGTCAGTCATCCTCAATTCTTGCATGTATATAAATTTTTATATGAAATCTAGGAAACTGAATCTCATCCTAATTATATTTTCTATGTTATTTTTCCAAGGCAGGGATATCTCTCCGAAGACTAGTCCTGTCTGTCACTAGGCCTACAAAGATTTACTGTCATCTGCATATTTAATATGCATATACTAAATCATGAAAAACTTTCACAACATTTGATTGGTATCATAGTTAGAATACCAGAATTCCACCCCTGTATCCTTTCAGTTTTTCAGGGGGGGAAAAAAAAAAAAAAAAAAAGCCAAAGCAAACATACCAAAAAAAACCCCAAAACAAACAAACAAACAAAACAACAACAACAACAACAAACAACAAAACTCACCATTTTGAAATTATTTTTCAAACTTATATGTAGTCAGTAGTAGCTTCAAATAGTCCATGTGCCTCTAATATGCAATCATGTGAGACAGAGTTTCAAAACTGTTGCTGTGGACTCTATATAAGAGTAGGTATATCAATATATGTGATATCGTTGCACTGCCATATCCATGAAGCCTTTTCTTCTCCTATACAAAGAAATAAGTTTCTTTGATATGATGTGTCCTTCACACATCATTCTGTTGCCTTCTAGATGTCTCTTAATTAATTCTTTCACTGCTGAGAATATTAAGTTCAAGGTTATAGATTTACAGCTTTGAACTTCTTAATGTCAAACACTGTAACTGTGATTTTCCAAAGACTTGATTCTTCAGCTCTCCTTATCATTTTCTCAAACATAACAGTATGTGGTTTTAAGCTTAACCTAGCCACTTCATCTCCTTAAGTACTCTAAGTTAAGTTTCACAGAGCCCACCAGATATCAAAAATTGCATTTGGACAGTTTCTAACCTTTTTCTTTAGCCTAATATATTTTCTTCAGTGTTAATTTAGGACATTAAGTATGTTTGTACACATTACCACCACTTTTTTGTATAACGGAGGCTGAAGCAAAATGGAATCTAACATTTCAGTGTCTGTGATTCAACAATCTAAAAGTCCATATCGCTGTTGGCACAATGCTAAAACTTAGTGTTTATCTTATCTATGTTATATTTGGAGGAAATAATATGTTGTTAGCTGGTGCTACTTTATTTGTTCACAATATTTTCAAAACAAATTAGAAAACAAAGATATAATTTGATAGAAGAATTTGGAGCTTGGAAGACATGTCACAGGCTGTCTAATATTAATATTTAGGAGCTTGATTCTTTAATGCATAAACTAGCCTACTAGAGCAGTTTAGCGAAATTTAAAGGGGTCTGAAACATATTTCCATCTGGATATTCTCTCTTGAGGCATAATATTAGTCTTCTGTCCATTAATTCCATTTCCATATCCCTCCATATCAACTCAGTAAAATCTTTCAGTACAAATACACTCAATGGATTTACTTACTTCCTTCTTAACCTCTGCCTGGTTGCAGCAAAGTGATTCAGAGAGCATGAAATATTGTATCTATAGAGTGCTGGCTATATTCCTTGAAAAGGTAATCCACAGAATCCATCCATATCATCAATACATTTCTGATTCATAGCAGTCCGCACATAAAGTAGTGTTCTGTCAGCACATAAAGAGGTCTCAAACTCTTGGGATTCAAAGACTAGGCTCACTCCACAAGTGAGATACATAACTGTTAAAAGCTCTGAAAATGGCCAGATAATATTGATGTAATGAAAAAAAAAAAAAAAAAAAAAGAAAAAGAAAAGAAAAAAAAAAAAAACAAACCCTCTTGTTAAGAGATTTAGAGATTTAGGAGCCTAGGTCTTGCATCTTCCCCAAGTGAAGACATTCAAAGCCATATCTAATTTCCTCTAAAACTTATTGAAGAGCTATGATACAGATTAGTTTTAGTGAGGCACCTTTATGTTGAAGTTATGTCTCTTTAAGACTCATAAGACTAAGTTGATAGCAGTATTTTATAGTCCTTTGGCTAGTTGTCTATGGAAAAATAATTGGATTGCTGCCTATGCTCTGTGGATCTACTTCTCAAGGTTTGGGTTTTTTTAACTGAATTACTCTAGTTAATTTGCCACAATTAATTTAGAATAATATAGGATAAACTGGGATTAAACCCAGAAGCCTTGCAGAAGCATACTCTAACTGGAAGAAGCAAAATTTGAATAAAAAAAAATATTAAAACTAATGATTTAACTCAGAAATTCTGACAGTGTTAAAGACTACTGAGTATTTAATTTGAATAAAAATAAAATTAAAACAATTAAAAACGTAGAGAGGATGGTGACAGTTGAAGAAAGATAGGGAGGAAAAAGGAGATATGTTCTGCAGAAAAATGTTGGCAGAATGTGACTATGGGCACCAAATCTTTTGGCAACTCAGTGCCTGAAAATTATACAATTAAACACTAATCAATCAAATAAGGGTGTATAAATCAAGCAATTAATTGTATAAACACACAATTAATAAGGTGGGAAAATCATGTAGGTGCAGAGTCAATTAGGTTGTAAAACTCAGTATAAGTAAAATACACAGGCAAGGGAGTGGAATTAAACAGGCAAAGTTTAAGGATTAAAAATTAGCTGAGCTAATAAAATCAATAAGGAGACAATCAACAGAAAGAGTGAATCAATTAAGCAGGATGAAAGGCAATTGTATTATTAAAGAAATCATCAGTGAATCAATAAATTATTTCTCCAAAGAGTAATGTGATCAGTAAAGTAAGGATAAGCAGTCCAGTCGTTATCAATAGGCAGTCAACAAGGCATGAGAACAGCTACCTGGAGAAAGTTTAGTGGGTGTACTGGGTACCATCAGCAGCCACAGTAGACTCCAGAAATATACCTTTCTTACTGTATTTGCCACTACAGTGTGCTGCGTGAGGAATCATATTTTATCTATGGAAAATAAAATGTCTTTTTAGAGGAAAAGCTCTAAGTAAAGCCCAAATAACAGCAATACGTGCCTGCAAATCTGAAGGCATATAACGTACACCATCCCTTATTTTGCAAAAAATATAGTTACTCAATAGGAAAATTATGACAATTCTACTTAGTTGATAAAAACAAAACAAAAACCTCAGGGTTGTTTCACGAATACCCGTTTTACGTACTCAGTTTTGCTGTTTACACTGAGGAGTCTCCCAAATGTCTTCTGTAGTTATGTTTACAGACAGAAAAATCAACCACGAAGACCGTGTTTGCTTTTACCTGTCTGCAATAATTTTAAGTTTCTTTAAATACTGGTATCTTTGTACAAGACTGACCATGACAACAAATAAATTACAATAGTTTAAATGAGCTACTCTGCATTTTAATTTTGTATAAAATATATGTAAGGTTTTGAAGTAATCTAAGTGAAAAATAATTTGTATGCTCTAGTTAAGCATTAGAGGTTAGAAATAAAGGAAATGGCCATGTAAATTCCTTCCTGTACCTCTTCTAATTAATTTAACTGCTTGACTTTCAAAAGTCCTGCCATTCACATTCTGCTCAAAAACTGTCAATGGTACCGATTTGTGTTGCAATATTCCTCAAAACAAGCATTGCAAACCTATGAAGTTCAGTTTTATGGTTAAGGTGAAAAATAATACAGCATCATGAATATGGAAATGTTGAGCTAAAGTATTCAAACACTCTAATATTTGCCTTGCCATGATACCACAAGCAACTGATAGTCAGCAGATTCCATAAAATCTTCCAGTTTTTGCACAGGATCTGTACAGAACCAACATCTCGCTTCACAAACATCAAAAGGCAAAGAAAATGCTGATGTACTACTTTTAAAGTGTGATGATAGGTCAAAATAAACAGGAACAGACCTAACAGAAAATATTCTAATAGATTTTCTATAACATTTAGGAGTTTCATCAGAAAATTCCTTTTTATTAAGCCTAAAATATTTCAGTTAAAACACTACAGATTTAAACTTTCCCTTGTATACAGTAACAGAATTTTTCTGTCTCTTCAAGCTGCTCAACACAAGGAAGGTCCGGGTTTCCTGGCCTATGACAGTCCACCTGGCAGCTCCATTCCCAACCTTTAAAAAAAAGAATGCTTAAGCTTCCTTGCCCATGAGCTAATAGTTTTTCTAATATCAAGCCAAGTATATTAGAAAAACACTCTGTCTTGTGATCACCTAAATGGAAATATCCTGATTCGGGACCTCAAACAGTATCTATGTGCTGCATTTAAAATTTATATTTTTCTTAGCTTTTCAGAAATGTTTATTTCATCCTAATTATAACTTAGTATGGTGCTTTAAATAGCAATAGATATCTCCAGAGATATGACTGAGTAGAAAAATGTCTTATATATACTATGGAAAAATATGTATGTGTATATCAACGGAAAACCTTTCAGTTACAACAAAATATTTGAAAAGAGCTAACAAACTTATTTAAATACTTGCTGCAAAAGCCCAGATAACAGTAGCTTGAAATTTCATTATAAGCTGTAGGGAATGGACCTAATTTTCTGAATATTTTAAGTGTCCACAGGCAATTTTAATGACAGAATCAGCTTTAGTGACTTGTAGAACTTCTCAGAGGATTACTGTTGCATCAGTTGGAGTTTGGGATATTGAAGTCTAGTATTATTAAGTATGAATCATAAACAGCTTGAAAATTACCTGCAATATGTGTCAGTGTATAGTTAATCCAAACAAGGATTGAGACATCAATAAAGAATGAAAACCAGAAAACACTTGAATCTCCCCCTAGGGTTCACACATCACTCTCCTCTGCTGGCAGAACATCTTGTGTGTTACATGCTACAGGAGTAATTCCTAAATTTTAGACTATCTGTAATATACTATTATCTTCAGCATTTACCAATTCCAAAGAAATAGTCAAAGGGCAGAAAACAAACAAACAAAAAACTCAACATCATATTTTCCTTGGCATATATATTTCATCACATATATTACTTCCAAAGAAAGAATGTTTAAAAAATAATCAGAGTTAATAACTTGAAATCTGTTAATTCTGTCAGTTCCCAGGTCTTGGAATCTCTCACCAAACAATGAGGATGCTTAATGAGCACTTTGGTCCATCATGGGTCCATACTCTGCTCATGCTATATTCTGAATCATTTATAAAATGTAAAAAGTCAGCAAAAGTAAAAATTATTCTGGATTGACATTACTGCTTATATATACATTTAATGTTACCTATCTAAAATACAGTAAAAATGATGCTTTGAGAGATATAACATGACTCAAAGATATTGAAAGAGAAGATGGGTTTCTATGGATTCACTGATCTTCAGTACCTATATATATATATGTAAAATTATCAGTGTATATAGGTATTTAGAAATTTACAATTTCCCCTCTCAGATAAAGATACTATGCCACCAAACAGTAAATTTTTTCAATAAAGGCCACATTCTCAGCTGTTATAAGCTGTCCTAACTCTCTTGGCAGACTTTCTACTCATATAAACCAGCACTTTGAGTAGCACAATTAGACATGACATATGGAGCTTTTTCTCTGTATTTTATTTTATGAATGAAGATACTGTTAACTTTATGTGTTACATTACATAAACTTATACTTATTAATTTGTAGTTGCAATACATAGTTGATCGGGCTATAAAAGACAAAAGTATTTTTTAAATTATCTGACACAAATCTGTATATCCTTTTAAAAATTTGAATAAAGAAATTATATCCATATTAACTTTTCCACCTTATATGCAATAGAAAGAGTACACTAATTAGCTTAATTATTTAGGGTTTGCTTTGATCCATTTGCATTCTAATATCAAGGTAATTAAAGATGATTAATTATGCTGGATGGGATGTTATGCTTTGCATTAAGCAGGAAGTTTGTCAGTTGGAGAAGTTAAATTGATTTGACTGGTGTTTTCTGATGTATTAATGGCTTTATGTTGCCAGATTGGATTCTGTCAGAGTATTTAGACACTACTCCAGTACCATACATTAGCATGTGAATGTTCAAAGCTGCTGTGGACCAATACTAAGGAAAGACAATTTTTCTCACATTTTTAAAATAAGTTTGGCTCTCTGCAGTCTGAAAAATAAGATTTATTTATTTTTACACAACATATATTGTAAAGAAATCTTTGCTTTTAGGCATATACTCAAGAAAACCTTAACATCTTCAAAAAGGGTATGAAATAAGACCTATGGAGCCAGAGAAGATCTGCTAAATCTCAGACTACAGGAAAATAATGGAATAAATTCTCCTAAATGTTATATATAGGTATGAAGAAAAAGATCGTCATTAGAAATATCCAGCATGGATTTCCTAAAGACAACTTGTGTCTAAACAACCTGATAACCTTCTACAAAGAGATGACTACCCTGTGGATGAGGGAAGAGAAGTAGATGTTGTTTGCCTTGACTTGATCTCACTTATTCTCTTCACAGCCAATGAGATACAATTTGGGAAGGCTGGCTGGCAAATGCATTAAAAATGGGCTGACCTTTGGGGTTCAAAGGCTTGAGGTCAACGATATAAAGTCCGTCTTGTGGACAGATGTTAGTGGTGTTCCTTAGGGGTTAGTATGCCAATACTGTTTAATGTCTTTAATAAAGACCCAGATGGTGAGACAGATGGCACTCTCAACAAGTTTTGGGGATTATATCAAACTGTGTATGAAGTGGTATGTGGGAGGAAGACTGTATGGTAGACCTGCTACAAAGCAACCTTGACCTTGGGAAAATGGGCTGATAGAAAGCTCCTGAAGTTCAACAAAGGCAGATGAAAACTTCTGCATCTGGTTTGAAATAACCATACGTAACAGTGTAGGCTGATCCCTGGCTGAGGACAGAGAAGCTCTACAAGACTCACAAAGACCTTTGCAGGTCATGCTAAACAATGAGGTTAATGTCAGCAGCATCCAGAGTGCTATTCTTATTTTAGAGACCTCAGTACAAGAAAGTCACTGTCACACTGAAGTGAGTCCGTAGGAAGACCATTGTGACAAGTGGAGGTGGAACAAGTTGCACAAGTAGAGGCAAAGATAACTGGGTTGTATTCATGAGGTGAGCGAAACCTGAGGGTGGAACAGGGACTCAGAAAGGTGGTGAAACTTATATCTTTGCAGATATTTAAAAGAACCCTAAACAGCTTGGTCTATTTGTCCCTGTTTCTCTGAGGTGGCTAATCCTTCAAAGTCCCTTCGAAGTAAATTCATTCTATGTTTTCCAGCTATTTTTTATAGCACTTGGCTCCTACATGGAGCCTAGACACGACAATATTATTTTACAGACCTGAAGAAAAAAAAGAACAAATGGACTGTTGCTGAATAAACAACTCCTGCTAAAAACAAAATGTACCTATCTTACTTGTTATCTATCAACTTATCATCTTTTTTGAATTCATTTTTTTTTGCACATGTTTACTGAAAGTTAATAATCTGTGCAGCATTTTCTGTCATTAGGCAGGTGTTATTTTCATTTTTAAAATACTTGTTATTGGAACACAAAGCATGAAAAAGAGCGTGTGACTACTTACACGACTACTACCATAAATATCCCAGTAGTTCGAGTGTAATACTAAAAATATTCATATTCTTGAGTGATAAGTTATTGGTAAGAATCTGCATAGTCGTAATTTGCGAGCCCATTGAGGTTTATTTCTCTTTTTCCTCTTCCTCTTTCCCCAAATATTTATGGAATACCATTATAATAGTTGTGAAAGAACTGTTAGTAGGATAACCCTTGCAAAGCCTCACCTTTGTAGTTATTCTTACTCAGCTACAGCTACATGATCATGTGAAAAATTAAACATAAAAAATGAATATGCAATATACATTTGGCAAAATAAATCATTGAGTGCACTGACTTTCCATATCCACATAAATATGTAGAAGGCACTATAAGACTAAAAGTAAATGATGATAATCACCCTTCACCTATTTCCTAAAAATTACATGCCTGTGTTTTCTGCCTCAGTGGGCACATGTTGATGAAAAAAGTTTTACTTCCTTTTCCACACCTTTTTTGCTAAGCCCACATGTGATCAATCACTGATCTCTTCTAAATTGCTTAATTGCAAACCATTTACAAGGACTTCAAAAGTGTGTTTCAGTTTCTTCTTTCAATGCATGGTTATGCTGTGCCCTACATCAACACCACGAAGAGCTCAGAGAGAGGCTGCTTGCTAATCAATTTCACTTCCAGCTGCCTTGTATTAATAAGGGTACACTGGTGAATTCTCAGAGATGCCTACAACGTGATCACTTAATTTGAAATTGAGGATATACTCTATGGTTATTGAATTTCCTGTGCTAAATGACAATTCTCAATTTTCTTTTCTTTTTTTTTTTTTTTTTAATCCATATTGCACAGTGTTATTTAAGCACATTCATTTTTTTCCCTCTTGAGCACAGTTCTGTAATAAGACTAAAGTGTAGTTATAGGCTCATCTCAATTATGAGAAAAATACCTTTCACTGTGTAATTATTTCCCACTTAGAGTCCAACCATTTGGATTATGTCCCAAAGTGTTCAAGTCCTATTTCTTGTTTAAAGTGTACAACTAGACTGTAGAATGTATTAACTCTGGATCCTCTGTAATTGATTTGTGGGAGGCAGTAGCAGAGAAAGTCATTACACAAAATTCAGGAAATTAGTCATAAAATTAGGATATGCAAAAAGCAATGCCAAATACCAAAATTTATTCCATTGTAATCTTTCATGACTGTTTCCAAATAAATGAACACAATGTGATTAATGAGCATCAAACTTTAAAAGCTGCACCTAAAATTTTAGGTTAGAAAATGTAACTGAGAATAAGCCAAACTGTATCATAGAAAGAGAACATGGATGGACATTCTTTCTCTGCATAACATTGTCTATTATGGGATGATGAAACAAGTTGCAAACTGAGGTTCCACAGCAAAATGTGCACCTGCTTGCTTGAATTTTCTGTAATTACAAATATATCAGAAATACACACATAACTCACGTATTTATGATGATCTAACTATACATACACTCTTTAGTAACTGCCCATGACTTGAACAGTCCTCAGAGTTATTTGTCAGATAAACTATTGTCTGCTTGACTGGAGAAGAAAGTTACTAAAACATAACTAGAGAAGAAGAGACCCAGGAGAAAAATTATGTGTAACTCTACTAAACAAATTTTAGTTGTTCTGAAGCAGTTAATTTTATCAATGTACAATAAACCTTAATGCCTTTGAAAACATAGGTATATGGCTCTTAATTGGAGATGATAAAAAATACTAAAGGTATTGAGAAAACTAAAGTTAAAAAGGCTTGTGTCACACCTTCTGTTGTTGTTACTGAACTGCGAGTGTCCACAGAGAAACAATTTATTAAATAAAAATGCTTGAAGAATACTCTGAAACTAGGAAGGCAATTTTCCTATTGGAAAATATCACTATTAAATGAATGCTCTTCCTACTCACCTGTACTTCTTTGTTGAAAACTACCATGGGTATAAGGAAGAACAAGCATTAAGTAATTTGTTAACATTTATTGTCAATTCAAGCAATCTATTTTAGATGAAGAAGAATAAAGTATAATTAAGGCATGATGAATAGCATAAAAGGTGCTATTGTTTTCTCTTCTGGGCACTTATCCAATGTTATAACATACAATAATAAGTACTATTGCGCTAAACCAGAAATTCTGCTTTCTCTCCACTTAATAATAGTTGATTTCAAAACTGTGAATAATCTTTGAATCTTACTTCCTCATTTTGCCAAATAAGAACAGAGCACATACACCAGCCCTGAAAATTTCAAATAATAGCCATGTAAACTAGATTTGATGACACTGGTCTTTACATGTCACATAGTGGTTTAATTAAACTGAAAGTGGTAATAATGAAACAAACATTCATTTTAGGCATTTATAACCAAAAAATTGCATTATCTGCCTCTTTAAAATTGTCACTGTTGATCTAGCAGCATTTTGTCTATGAAGGTGTTTGATTTGTTTACTAAGTCAGAAATCAATGCTCTTACTTATACATCTCTGATAATGAGACGTTTTCTTGTGAAATATTTAACCACATATATGATATTGTTAGAAAGTATTTAAACTTAATGGGCCAGTTATCTAGATACAGCTGTCTAATATTTATAAATCCCTAAACCACTTAACATTCTTTTCATTTTGATGTTTTAAAGTTATGTTTATCATTACAAAATATTTCTTCAAACTTTTATGTTATGCTCAGTTAAATTTACTCTGACTACAGAAAATACATTACTTTTAAGTGTTTGAGAAGATGAGAAGTAATTTCAATAATAAGAAAGGTTAATAAGTACAGGTTATGGTGGGTCAACCTTAGCTGGCTGCCAGGTGCCCACCAAGTGGCTTTCTCACTCCCCTTCCACAGCAGGCAGGGGACAAAATAAGGCAGAAAGCTCATTGATGGAGATAAGGACACTAACCAATTACTATCATAGTCAAAACAGACTTGACTTGGGGAAGATTAATTTAATTTTATTTCCAATCAAATATAGAGCAGAATAGTGAGAAACAAGACCAAAGCCACCCTTATTCCACCCCCACCCTTTTTCTTCCCACTCATTCATTATCAACTATTCTACCTCCTACCCATCCCACCCAAATGGCACAGTGGGATGCAGAAGGGAGGTTGTGATCAGTCCATAACTCCTTTTCTCTATGCTTCTTTCTCCTCACACTACTCCTGTGCAGTTGAGCACTGCTCCTGCATTGGGTACCTATAGTGGGACACAGTCCTTCATGAAGTGTTTCAGCATGTGTCCTCTCCGTGGGCTGCAGTTCTTCAATAAATGTTCCAGCGTGTGGTACAGTCCTCCAGGAATGGACTGGCCCAGCATGGGTCCCACACGAGCCACAACTCCTGCCAGGAACCTGCTCCTGCGTGGACTTACCATGATCTGCAACTTCCTTCAGGGTATGTCTGTCTGTTCCAGTATGGGAACTTCCATGGGCTGCAGGGGAAATCTGCTCCATTGTAAACCTCCATGGACTGCAGGCAGACAATCTGTGTCACTGTGGTCTTCTCCATGGGCTGCAGGGGAATCTCTGTTCCAGCACCTGAAGCAGCTCCACCCCTCCTTCTTCTCTGGCCTTGGTGTCTGCAGGACTGTTTCTCCCACATTTTTCTTACTTCTCTTTCTTGTATCTGCTGCTAAGAATTTTTTTACCCTTTCTTGCACATGCTTTCCCACAGGTGCTCCACTCATAGCTGAGGGACTAGGCTGTGCCCTCCAGTTGGTCCATTGAAGACAGCTGGAACTGATTGTGTCTGGCATGGGTAGTCTCTGGCTTCTCCTTGCAGAGGCCACCCCTGCAGCCCCCATTGCCATTACCTGAACACCTGCACCCAATACACAGGGACTATCAACATTTTCAGTATTATTGTTAACATATTTCAGTGTTTCATTAAATATTGTAAACATTGAGACCAATATTTACATTGTGTTCCTTGAGTCAAGTTTTCCAGCAAAAAGAATGGTCAATCCTGTATAAAATATACGAGGAAACTTTGACATGAGAATATATACTACATATGCATGTATGTTTGTATCATAGAGAAGGGGAAACAACTTCACAACAGTTCTCAACTACAAGAAAGCTGTTACAAATAAAGGAATATCTCTTCTCATTCACACTGGATAGAAGAAGTAATGTCTCAAATTGTAACCAGAGAGATTAGACAGATGGGAAAACATGCCTTTATAAAACATAGGAAAGCACTGCTGTTTCCATTTGAAATAGCTGTTGGAGAATATGGGACATCACTCGAAATCTTCAAGAACATGTTGTGTGAATGTGCCAGGATTGATAACTGAATAGCTTTATGGCTGACAGGAAGAAGAACTGAATGGATAATGAAGATATATAAATGAGGATCTATAAAACCTTTCCAGATCTATTTATCTTCACTTCTGGATGCAGTTTACACACTTACACATTTTGTCTTGTTACAGCTACAGAAATAAACCCCGTATTTCATGGCATATGTGTACATCAGCCATACACGTTGTATAAATTCAGTTGAAATACAGTCTAACAGTTCTATTCTCTGAATAAAATAATCTGTGCTGAAGCGTAATGTTGTTTTGACGCAAATCATCCTCTGAAAGTAATCAGTAACACATGAACCACAAAATCGCTCTCACAGTCTGAGAACATTTGCTCAGACTATTGAAACACCAGCAAGTCCCCAGAAAATGCATATCACAATGAACTTAAAGCCATTAGGTTAACTTAATCAAAATTTTGCTATCAGTCATTCAGGGGAAAGTACACATTTGGCTTTTATGATTGCTCAAAGACAAAAACAGTACTCATGCCTTCGCAATCACGAGTGAAGTACCTTAATGATCCTGTAAAGGGCTAGCTCTGCAATAGAGGACACACCCTTATTCGCAATTAAAAATAAGGTGGGTGTAAGGAGCTGGAATATTTTTGACATGTTGAGGAACTGAAAAAGAGACAATGTGCATGATAGCGTTTTGTTTGTGATGGGGTACTGAATTATTTTTCTTCTCTCACCAGCTATCCTGCTTATCCTAGACAGCTCTGTGCATTAACACAGACAGAGCTATATAATCTAATAGTCTGAGCCTGAAGGACTTGCTCTTACTTTGTGAAGGAAAACGAAGGATGCCTGTTCAGCCTCAGCAAAATCCAGAAAAAGTCTGATCTCCCAGTCATTTTCTTCTGCATAATTGTTATTCTTGCTAACAATCATCATAGATTTTAAATTATCATCCAAAGTTTTGGAGAACACAAATTCCAGTCTCAGAAGTAAACCTCCTGGAGGAGCAGCATTTCTTACCAGTGTTTGCTATTTCAGCACCTCTACTCAAAACTGTTATTAGGAGAGAAAATACGGAAGGAGAGGATACAGAGTCCTTCAAATATGGTATTTTTTATACTTTACAATAAAAATCATTCTATTTCTTTCATCTGCCTTTATTCTCATCTCCTCTTTTATTTTCTTCCTACCAGGAAAGAAAAAAAAAATGTTCCTGAAATATATTATATATATACGATAAATAAGAAATTCTTTTTTACTTCCTTAAGTCTGATAGATGCAGAAGTTCTCTATTACTGTGAATTCCTATGGGCAAATGACAAGAGGGAAGCTTTCACAACATCTCACATAACCTGTTTTCCTTGTCACATTACTGAATTTATTGAAGTTCAATACGTGTTAAGGAACTTTGATGGATATAAACTTCCCATTTTATCCACTGTTTTCCAATTATTAGTTTCATTCACTTTCCTAAGCAGCTATGAAATTACAGTAAAAAGATATTTGAGGCTTTTAAAGCAATTTTAAAGCCTCTCTCTCTTTCTTAGTAACTATTAGATTCTATAGCTAAACTGTTTGTGGTTTTTTTATGTCCATACACTTCTAAAAAGTAATTTTACCACTTAAGACCTTTAAAATGTTATTTCTATCTTGAAGTGTTTAAGAATACTACAATCATGTCTAGCTGAATGATTCATTTAACTTGCACTCTGCCCTTCATCACAGTTAGGTGGTTTAGTTAAAATTATAGATGCATTTCCTGGGGAAAAAAAAATCAAAACAACTTCTCACACTTCTGAGATTTCTCTAAGCTTTTAATATATCCAGCTCTATAGGCATATAGGCACGGAGAGATTCAAAGTCTAAACAGAAATATCGCATACCCACAAAGAAAAGAAAAACATTTGTTTTGAACCAACACTGTCTTTGGTTTTGTTTTGTTTTGTTTTTTTTTCTATCTGAGATTTCTTATTTGTTTATTGGATGGGTACAGATTTTTTTTTTTTTTTTTTGGTTGAACATATGACAATTGCTAATATTTTCTACTCTTTTGTTTATGTATTTCATTTACTTTTAAAAATCAGGAAAAAACCCACAATACTAGTTCTTTCCAATAGCTAAGGCACCCAGTTCCAACATAAGAGGCCCAGAATAAATTTCCTGATATAAATCAGGCAGAAAAATGATTTTTCACAGAGATATAAGAGGATATTGACATAATAGACATATGCCTGTAGTGCTGTTTTTTTCTGACTCTTTGCCAAATCAGCTTTTCTGATTCCAAATCCCATTGCATTTCTTATATTTGAAAAAAATGTGAACTTCTTTATTTGAAGGGTTGCTTCTTCCTCTGGAATCATTTCAGAATACAAGCTCTGAGCATGCATGAATATGCTCAGACATGGTGTCTCCCAGCTCTGGGGTGCTATCAAAGGTACCTAGCAAGGCCCAAGACAAAAATGGTGCTACTGAATGGAGTTATTCACTGCCCACTCAAGAAGGATTAAGATTCTAACACAAGAAGCTAGGGATAACAGTCTATGTTGTGTAAATAAGACTGTGGTATCATAAACAAGATGATCAGCAACCAATACAGAGATCAGAATGAGAAAACATTAGAATAAAACTTTTGTGTATCAGTAGTTGAAAGGCAGTAAAATAAAGGACTAGTTAATAGAAGTGTGTCATAATCCATGATTTTTTCGTGGATTGGATGAAGAAGAGTTGGCCTGCTTAAGCTGTTAGAAAGAAAGAACAGAATTTACTTTCAGGTTTTTTGAACTGAATATATTTATATAAAGATGATATCAGAATCCTTTGTTATGAGAAAACATCAACTGGCTTTCTTTTCAAAAACTTATATATAGGAAACATTAATTTATGACACAAAATAATACTGGTTTTATATTTATAGTATGAATATGTTTCATATATTATATTTAATCTCAATACATTGGACAGAAAATCAACAGGTTACATACAGGAATGTTCTCTCTATCCTGTTCTCTGTAGTATTTTGTTTGTTTGTTTTCTGACCCATTAATGAAAATAGCTTTGTCTGAGATTACACTAATAACTACATGGTTTGTACCACAGTCTAAAATAGTGTACAGAGGGTGATACTGCAGCCTGGTAGTTTCTGTGATATCTCATACTTGAAGGTTAGATGGACTCAAATGTAAGAGATAAGCAGACACAGAAAAGTTAATTATTTTTTTGCGTCACTGTGGTGCAAACCCTCGACCTCAGAAGAAGGTACACTTTTTTTTAGCTGAATGAATTGGTGAGGAGGGGAAAAATAGAGGCATAAAATTCTGGCATGAAAATATCTCCAAGGTCTTTGAACTAATAGAGAGCTAGAAAAAAGGAAGAGTTTGAATTTTGACCCTACAAGATGAAATTGGTTCTTGACTGAGGTTTTAGTTTCTTTCAATAGTGAGAACTTGAAAATACATGTGCTTCATTTTACACTGAATGTTACTCTCTTCCTACTATTTCTGACTCTGAAGATTTTGACAAATGTTTTCACGTTCTTCAGTTTTTCTTTACATTCCAAATGAAATTGTGTGGCAAAGCATATTCTAATAGTTAGAGGCCACTAGATTGTCATACTGTTATTTAGTTTTATTCCATAGCAGATACTGCATTCCAATTCTGATATTTACTGCATGATGTTCCTGTTCTCTCTTGCTGTTTCTACTTGTCTGAGATTTAAAGATAAAATAAAGGCACAAGAAGAAATAAGTGGAGACCTGGGATCCAGATTCAAATTCATGACTGAGTCCAAATTCATTAATCATCCATGGTGTCTCTATGCTGGTTCTCAGTTTGTGTTACATGGAGTGAACCAAATGTTTCTCCAATCCAGAAAAAACTATTTTAGGTTCACGTTTGAATCTTACTTATTTAGACAATATAGAAACAGCCTGCCTGAGATTCCTGTGTTTACAAAATCAAGCCCATGCTCAGGACCAGGTACCAAAAGAAGATTTGACACAGCTCGGAGTTGCAGTGGTCAAGTTTACACTTGCTTTGGCTGTCTTGGAGTAAAGCAATAGGTCAAAGACGACACTTCTTTGAAGGCTGAATAAACCCTAGGTGTTTGTGTGTATAAAGATAAGGAGAAAGAGAATTGTAAGGTTTTTGTGAGAGATACAAGGTTATTTAGCTGAATTGAAATCCATTCCAAGGATCTTTCTTTCTTTCTAGGATCTTTCTTTCTTTCTTTCTCTCTTTCTTTCTTTCTTCCTCTCTCTCTCTCTTTCTCTCTCTTTCTCTCTCTCTTTCTCTCTTTCTCCCTCCCTTCCTCTCTTCCTCCCTTCCTCCCTTCCTCCCTTCCTCCCTCCCTTCCTTCCTTCCTTCCTGGTCTAAGATTTTTGATAACACTCTCTGTTTCCTGGTTACCATATTCCTGGTATGTATGTACAACATAAGCATTTTTTATTTTCTTAGTAATTTACCTCCACTAATTTCTTCCCTATTCCATGAAGTCCAGCAACAGTATAAATAAATGAGGATTCTTTTTAGCAGTGCCAGCAATATAGCAAATGGGAAATTCAGAAACTTGTCTCCATAAGAGATCTCACGAATTTAGACAACATAGGATGATAATGGTTCAATCAACGACTTGAATCAGTGTGTAAGAGATTTAGAACAAATTTTACTGTAGTATTACTCAAAGAACAACTATGAAGTTAACCTGGTTTTTAACAATGTGCTTCTGGCACTTTGTCTGTGTCCTCCCATAGATAACTTGCTCCTTCAACTTTTCATCTGGAAGATACAAAGGAGAAAAAAATCTCTTTGTCAAAGACATAAAGAAAAGTGTGACGAATGTCTCCCTACACTCATTGTGGAAAGCTTTGGCTTTTTAAATAATATTAAGAACCTTACTTGAGAAGGGATCCGTTCAATTATTTGGTCATCTTCCTAGACCAAATATGATATCTCTTCTCTCAAGAAAGAGTAATAATACTGGAAAATTGCTTGGATTCCCTCTCTCAATGAGCACTATGAATAATCCATTTTTAATCGGAAACCTGGTCATGGCATTGTTACATTTTTTGTGCTTGTTCCTTTTTTGCTTCTTAATTCTTCACATGGGTCATGGAATTGATAATATTCTAACAATTAGCCGTTGCTACTGGGCTATTTTGATATCTTCCCAGTCCAACTGTTTGTAAAGATCTGAAAATCCCTCCATAATATACAGTTTCCACTTCTGAACACACTCATTTCTTTTATCTTTGAAGAAATAACACCTTAAAAAAACACAATCATTCTCTCATCAGTAAAAACTTGGTGAAGAAGTCTCAATTTTAAAAAAGCTTTTACTTTCAACATTACATTTCTGAAGAAACACACCATTCTGTTTATCAGTATTAGTCTGTCGTTCCCTTTAAAACTACATAATGATCTCACAAAGTTTATAATTTATAAAAATATATGGTTATAATGGTAATAAAAAAAATTATAAAATTCAGTTATGGGATATGAGTTTAGTTCTATTACCAACTTCTCACTATATAGATATTTTCATAAAATGATAAAACCATTTTACTTGGAAGAGACCCTCAGGATCATTGAGTCCAACTATAACTGAACTCTGGCACTAAATCATGTCCCTGAGAACCTTGTCTACATGCCTTTTAAGCACCTCCAGGGATGATGACTCCACCACTTCCCTGGGCAGCCTTTTCCAATGCCTGACAACCTTTTCCATGAAGAATTTTTTTCCTAATATCCAATCTAAACCTCCCCTGGTGCAACTCGAGGCCATTTCCTCTTGTCCTATCACTTGCTACACCGGAAAAGAGACCAACCCCCTCCATGCTACAACCTCCTTTCAGGTAGTTGTAGACAGCAATAAGGTCTCCCCTCAGTCTCCTCTTTTCCAGACTAAACAGCACCAACTCCCTCAACTGCTCCTCATAATACTTGTGCTCCAGGGCCCTCACCAGCTTCATCACCCTCCTCTGCATTCTCTCCGGTACCTCAGTATCCTTATGATGAGGGGCCCAAAACTGAACACAATATTTAAGGTGGGGCCTCACCAGTGCTGAGTACAGTGGCACAATCACTTCTCTAGTCCTGCTGGCCACACTATTCCTGATACCAGCCAGGATGCTGTTGGCGTTTTTGGCCACCTGAGCACATTGTTGGCTCATATAAAGCCATCTGTCAATCAACACCCCCAGATCCCTTTCTGCCAGGCAGCTTTCCAGCCATTCTTCCCTGAGCCTGTAGTTCTCCATGGAGTTGTTATGACCAAAGTGCAGGACTCAGCTCTTGGCCTTGCTAAACGTCATACAATTGGCCTCAGCTCAATGATCCAGCTGGTCCAAATCCCTCTGTATGGCCTTTCTACCCTCCAGCAGATCAACACTTCCACCCAATTTGCTGTCATCTGCAAACTTACTGAGAGTACACTCAATCCCCTCATCCGGATCACTGATAAAGAAATTAAATAGTACTTTTGTAACTTATTATTTCTTTGCAGGATTTTTTCCAACACTTTTTATTCTATATTTGCACCATTTGTTATGCTGACCTCAAGTTTCCATTTGTTTCATTATTTTCTGCATCTCTTTACAGATGAAAATATTATTATTCCTTGCTTCCTTTAAGAAAACCTGCTGAGGAACTAGAGTATAGGCTATATTTTATAATTTTCTTCAATAGTCCTTTTAAACAGTAATTGAGTTCTGACTGTTGTGTACTTGATATCAGAGTAAAATCGAGTCAGGAGAAATCCAGGAGAAGATTACCTGTACAGACAGCTTTAATTCTTTACTATATTGACTGAGAAAAGACTCTGAGGAATACAACATCTCTGAGTGAAACTCAGAGACACTGCTTTCCTAATGCAATTATTTCAATATGGCAATATATCTTCAAGTGGTTTATAACAGCTAAGTTTTAAAAAAGATTCTCTGGGCATTTTGATTCTTTATTTGTTGTTTACCAAAATTTGAACAAGTCTTTTGTAAACCTTGAAATCAGCAAAGCACTTAACATTTTAATAATCCAAATGAACTGTAGAGTTGAAAATCACATAGATTACTTTCTTTTTACCTTTAATAACCATACCAATGATCAAACTGATTCATGGAATGAAGGACAAGGATGAGGAGGGATTTATCAAAGCCATGCAACATATGTAATCTTTCAGGTCCAAGGATAAGAAAATGAACATTGTGATCTTAACTTCTGATTTAAATATTTGAAAATTGATGTCCATAATACCAAAACCAATAAGTAACTATTTTCTGTCATGTTGTCTTTCTATTTTTACACTTAACTTGAATCTGGAGTATTAACTTTTTCACTTCCATAATGCAAGTTGTCCTCTTATTTGAGAAGATTGTCCATATATTGCTATTTATTTTTTTAAAATTCAAAATCTTTATTAAATATTGTAGGTAGTTATCAGAAAAGCTGTATAACAAATCTTCACAGCTGCGTGAAGAATTCCAAACATTCTGCCATGGGAAAGTTATGACAGGCAGGTTTATTAGCTTCTGTATTACAATATCAAGTGTGTTTGTTCTGTATTCTTCTTCTACGTTCTTCCTTTTAGCTTCCATAAAGGGTTTCTAATTTTCACTATATTTACACTAGCTTTGATTGAACTGTATTTTCCATTTATATAGCTATTAAGATGACTACAGTTATTCAATAATTTACATTCTTCAATAGATTGCCCTTGAGTAAAGGCCCAGCAAAAAAAAGTGAAGAATGAAGAGTTACAAAACAAAATATCTGTTTGCAACATAGAGACACTCTGAGAAGTCTGAGACTTGATATTTTATAGTATTTATAATTTTACCATTTTACTTTTTTGTTCTGAGAAAATATGAGCTACATAAGCTATTATTTTTTATATGAAAACACTCCTTTAGATTACCGAATTATTTTCTGCAAACTTCAAAGAAACTTTTAATGATAAATTTCCATGGAAACATATGCATTAAGTCACTTAGTGTGTGATAGTGTTCTTCCCCTTCCTTGCTCTTGGACAACAATCTGGTCAACAATCTCTGAAAGCAATAGTCTCCCAGTCCTGCATGAGTGTAAATTTGATGGGCCAACTGTTTTGGTCTTTTGTATTTTACTAGTTACCTCCCGCCTAGGCTAAGTTTTCTTCTAAGACTTTGTAGGACTCATGCTGGGGACAAAGACACTGTAATCTCAAAAGAAGGAATGTTTTCCTCCCTTTGTTCCTAGACAGTTTTCCTTCAGTAGTGCCATACTACCTTTTTAATAGGATTTTTTTGTATCTGATGTTCTGTTTTAATAAGAACGTATAGCCTGAGATTGCCAAGATGGCAGTTACTCTACTTTTTCAACCAATTGTCCTTTCCTACAGGAAAACTTTATGCTGCTACTTGAAATCCTTAGGCTGTAGTAAGCTTTGCACCCATTCCAAGTGGATCAATAATTTATCCCAATGTACAAGTGAATACTGGGAACATATGCTTGTTGAATTATATTTTTTCCTTTGTGCGTTGCTATTGCAGTTGTCAAAAGGATAAGGATGTAGCCCTCAAATTAAATTTGGCTTTTATGTTGTGATTTAAATCTGAAGTCATTCTCATCTGAGTACCAATGTCTGACATTTGTGCCTTTGTTGTCAATTATTTCCATGGCACCTGATGTTGCTGATACACAAAGTATGTCTTCATTGCCTTTACAGTGATGAATTAATTCAGACCTCTAATTGTATGTATATTTTGGTCTTGGTGTAAATTACCACTGGTTTTTTTTTCTTGGAAAAGGAAGGCATTATTATTTTTTTTTTTACTATATTCTACATATCATTGATGATTCTATTCATCAGCACTACAGTTAATCACTCCTCCTCTTAATTATAGTGACACTGATGGGAATGGTATTCTCCAAAGCCAATATTTTTTATTGAAATGCAGAATGAGAGGGAAGTCAGGTTTTATTTATGACACTATTTAATTTGGTGGTCAATATCATTAACGGTCTCTGACTGCCAAAGCATATCAAGAAGCAGAAGTATTTTGGCCTTCTTTACTTCTATCCATGCAGACCAATATAAGCTATTTATCCACACTATGATTATTAATTTCTCAGTAGAATTGTTGTAAGGAAGCTCCACTAAAAACATTTCTTATAGCAACATCTCATAACATCACATCCTGATCCTCTAGAAAAAAAATATCACAGATGATAATTCAGGGTCAGTTAATGGATATCTGGAACTCTGGAAATTATAGCCCATTCATTTTGTACAGTATAGAAAGTTAAATGGTCCTTGGGCTTTTTCACTTCAGGGGAATAAGTCAAATGTGACAAATAATCATAATATTCTGTACACTTAAATGTAAAAGTGCCCCTGTTAGTTGTTCTACTTGTTCCACCCTCGATCATATTTGCCAAGTCTTGGGAAACGGGAGAGGTGCCTGAGGACTGGAGGAAAGCAAATGTCACTCCAGTCTCCAAAAACGGCAGGAAGGAGGACCCAGGTAACTATAGACGAGTCGGCCTCACCTCCATCCCTGGGAAACTGATGGAATGACTTATCCTTGGTGCCATCTCAAGGCATAGCAAAAATAAGAGGGTCATTAGGGGCAGCCAACATGGCTTCACCAAGGGGAAGTGCTTGACCTCATTGACTTTTATGAGGCCATAACAAGGTGGATGGATGATGGCAGGGCATGGATGTGGTCTACCTTGACTTCAGTAAGGCATTTGACACAGTCTCCCACAGCATCCTTACAGCTCAAGTGAGACAGTGCGGTCTGGATGATCATGTAGTGAGTTGGACTGTGAAGTGGCTGAAGGAGAGAAGCCAGAGAGACATGGTCAATGGGGCAGGGTCTAGTTGGAAGCCTGTATCTAGTGGAGTGCCTCAGGGGTCAGTACTGGGGCCTGTATTATTCAATATATTCATCAATTATTTGGATGAGGGAATGGAGTGTACTATCAGCAAGTTTGCTGATGACACCAAGCTGGGAGGAGTGGCTGACACACCAGAAGGCTGTACTGCCATCCAGCGAGACCTGAACAGGCTGGAGAGTCGGGCAGGGAAAAAATTCATTAAATATAACAAGGGAAAGTGTAGAGTATTGCATCTGGGTAGGAACAACCCCAGGTTCCAGTACGAGTTAGGGAATGACCTATTAGAGAGCAACGTAGGGGAAAGGGACCTGGGGGTCCTGGTGGACAGCAGGATGACCATGAGCCAGCACTGTGCCTTTGTGGCCAGGAAGGCCGATGGCATCCTGGGGTGTATTAGAAGCGGGATGGTTAGTAGGTTGAGAGAGGTTCTCCTTCCGCTCTACTCTGCCCGTGTGAGACCACATCTGGAATATTGTGTCCAGTTCTGGGCCCTTCAGTTCAGGAAGGACAGGGAACTGCTGGAGAGAGTCCAGCACAGAGCCACAAAGATGGTTAAGGGAGTGGAATATCTCCCTTATGAGGAAAGGCTGAGGGAGCTGGGTCTCTTTAGCTTGGAGAAGAGGAGACTGAGGGGTGACCTTGTTAATGTTTACAAATATACAAAGGGTGAGTGTCATGAGGATGGAGCCAGGCTCTTCTTGGTGACAACCAATGGTAGGACAAGGGGTAATGGGTTCAAACTGGAACACAAGAGGTTCCACTTAAATTTGAGATGAAACTTCTTCTCAGTGAGGGTGACAGAACACTGGAACAGGCTGCCCATGGGGGTTGTGGAGTCTCCTACTCTGGAGACATTCAAAACCTGCCTGGACACCTTCCTGTGTAACCTCGTCTAGGTGTTCCTGCTCCAGCAGAGGGATTGGACTAGATGATCTTTTGAGGTCCCTTCCAATCCCTAACATTCTGTGATTCTGTGAAATAGGATGGAAAAAGTCCTGGTATACATACTGAGGAAATCTGTCATTAAGTCTGTTCTGTAAAAGGAAAAGTGCTGATATTAAAGGCCAGTTTAGTATACTGTTACTCAGTGTTTTGACTACTGATCCTACTGGTAATCTGAGCGCCAAAAATTTTCCTTAGACTGGATGAGCTAAAAGTGACCTTCAGTCATATTTCTACCTGTTAGGACAGAGATAGAGATTATGAGAAGACAAAGGTGTTGATTGATCTTTGAAGGAGGGAAATTAAAAGCTACTGGGAATTCCAAATGTATTCTGTGACCACTGCTGCTCAGAGAATGCAGCAGCTAGAGCCTCCTGCCTCTACAAATTTCTACATACAGACACATATGCTAGTCAAAAACCATTTGCAGGCTACAGAGTGACTTTTGATCAAGACCAAAGAGAAAAAGGATGTGGAAATAAGAATGTTTGTCTATTCCTTGAGCATTCCAGAATCAAGCATTAAATACCTTGTTTATAGTTTATGTTGCTATATATATATGTTTATTCTTTGCAAGGAGTTTCAGTCACTTTTTCTCAATCATTAGCTTTTTTATAATTCATACATTTAAGTAATTCACAATATAGACATTTTAACTCTCACTGAAATACATGTCAGCTTGTGAATGCAAATTCCCCAAATGGTTTTGGGCCCCTTTATAATATTTGCTATACATTGATTTGGCTGGATATTTTAAAATGCCTTTCTCAACTCTGAAACTTCAGCAAAACATGCTGTATTGAAAAGGTTCCACAACTAGGGACACTGTAGCATTAATGTGAAATAGTGGGAACCAATTTACCTTACCTATACTGTATATACTAGTATATTCGAGAGAGAGAGAAAATAATTACAGTGAGAAACTGGAGGAAAGGTTGTGAGTTTCCTACTTACATCTGCTTGTAGGATTGCTGTTCACAGCAATTTTCAGTTGGTAAACCAGTTATTTCCAAGAGACTTTTGCCTGCCTTAATACTTATTGACTTTGCCCACAGAGACTTGGCTTGGATAGCATGGACATGTGATACATAGTTGACATGATATAACACAACACAAATTTCTGTTTAAATATTTCCTTTGTAAAGGCATAGACCCTTAATACACTCTGTTCAGTATATAATAACTAAACAGAAGACTAGCTATCTTCCAGTCTTTTTTTCTTTTTCTGCAAACCTTGGTCAAATCTTTCTGCTGCACTTGTCTTTTAGCCATGGTTTCTAGTCTCTCAGTTTCTTCTCATAACCTTTTCTTTCCAGACTAGTTTATTAAACAAGTCTCTACCTGAAAGTCTCATTTTAGGTTGCAACAAACCTAGTGGCACATATATCTAAGAATGCATACTCTACTTGCATACCTTCTCATTCTATGAAAAAGTAACAAACGTTAAAGAATTTGGATACTTTTGTTGTAGCTTTGTTCTTTATTACGGTAGACATGTCTGCAGCAGAAACTCTTTCTGTTCATTTTATCTGTTTACAGGCAGGCAGGCAGGTATCTGCCTTGTGTGTCACTGGTGGCAAAATGCCAGATGCTTAGGTGATCTGTAGATTATAAGACTTTTTTGTTCTTCCTCTTGTTCAGCTGACCTTTTACTTCATTTCTACTTTCCACTAAGCAGTGCCCTGGTAGAACCAGTGATTCACCTAATGACAGACTCCAGCTAACTTAGCTCCATTCAGTCTCCCCCTGTTTAGGTCATCCCAAACCTGTCTACATCAGTAGATAGTCCAAGTTTCACAGTTCATGTTAGATATTCAGTCAATAGTTTTTTAATGTGTAACACAAAACGTGTTTCTGTGTACCTTCTGCTATAGATGTTGTATAATTTACATAAAATCCTAGGGAGGATTTATGCTAGTTCATTTTCTTCACCATTGTAAATTAATATGTTTTTTGCAAGTAAAAATTCTAGGCTAGTATGGCACGTAGCTAATTTCTGAGGCTGTCGCGTTGTTTACCATTGTTGCAGTGTGATACCATGGTAATACCATCACACATGGCACTTATACTTTCAAGAGTAGTGGAAGCAGGGGGTTAGATACTGGTGGTGATTTGGCAGAATGCTTTAAATGATGCTAGTAGCTCTGGAATTTATTTCACTGTAACTCTTTTTTAACTTGATGTTTACAAGATTACCAAAAGCTTTCTCTTTATTTTGATTGGATGGTTTGGGCTTTAAAAAAAAAATCTTTATTTTTTGTTTAGCAGAATTTGTTTGTGGAGTTATAGAACAGTACAGACTGAAAGAGTGACTACTTTGGACTTGACTGATGGTGTGAGAGGGCCTTTATATACCAATGTAACAAAAATGCAGATTTTCTTTTAGTATTAACTGAATATACTTAAAAAAAAAAAAATAGGTGCACTTTAACAATGCTAGCAAGAGACACATTAAACATAGGTCATCTGAAATACAGACCACTTTCCCTGGGATATTAATATACAGATTTTGGCTAACATGATAAACACCTGCATACTGCCATGACTATGAATTATCAGATATATTTTAACTTAAACTGACAGTATAAATTAAGTTCTTTTGTTGTGGATCCTGTTTTTTTCTGCTGCTCCAAGATAAGGAAAAGATGGAAAGAAAAAGCAAGTAAATGGTTTTCTAAATGTATCCATATTTTGCAAGTTTCATCTGTCAAAACTGACTGAAAAGCCACAACTGTGTATGAATTCTTCTCCCAGCCGGGTACTGAATGAAAAAAAAAAATATATATAGTATTTCATAATGTTTTCAGCAACAGTGATGAAATACAGCTTTGACTCAAAATTTTTGGGGTTTTTTTGTTCTTGTTTTTTTTCTTGTTCAGTCCAATCTACAAAGGGTATTATTGGAAACATATTTCATTTTAAATAACTGTTTTAAGTTGATGAAAACAGTTAAAATAAAAACAAAGTTTTAACACCCTGTAATGTTTGTTGGAAAGTATTAGCAAATTGTGACTCTTGTAAGGATTTTTAAATGCTTCAAAAATAGACTAATACATGGAAGTCATCCTGACTAGAATATTCCTACCCACGTGTCACAGAATACTTCAGAGGCAATAAAAACAATCATAAAAAGAAAAAGCCACTTTGAGCTGGATATAAAATAACTTTTTTCATATAAAAGAGTATAAAATCCCATGAACTGAACACCTTAAATGCCACTGGCACAATGCATTCGAATACTTCATGTGGTAATCTAAAATCTGTCTTCAAGCAGCATGGTTGTTGCATGTCTAATAAAAGTAAAATATATTTCAAGGAAGAGATTATGTTTAAACTGACAGAAATACCCTCCAGACCAAAAGCCATAGAATGAGCTCTAGGAATTCTTAAGGAAAAAGGGGAATCTAAAAATTTAGCACTGATCTCATTCCAAACTCTCCATGATTCAATTCAGGGGAAGAATTGCAGCGCAGAATCTGCTTCAGTGACTTAACTGATTTGAGTGTGTCTAACTCTTTTGCTATTGCTTTTTTCTGAAATGAAAAAAAAAAAAAAGAAAAAAAAAAAAAGAGCAATAATAGGGAAGTGGAAAAGACCTGGGAGCTGTTCCTCAGTGACGACAGATAGAAGTTTGTCTGGCAGAAAAAGCAAACATCATAATGGAAATTACAAGGTAATCATGTATCCTTGCTAATCTGAGGCAGCTAAGCTAGCCCATTGATTTAAGACTTTAAATTTAACCTTAGAACATGAAATTTGACAATACATTGTTATTTCTTGCAAAATATTGTTTATTACATATATGCCTTGTTATTTTGTGTTGAGACTAATTTGATCTGCAGTGATGGCAATTTGCCTAGTACTCTTCAACTTTTTACTAAATATAAGCTTTTTAAAAAATTATTTACAGACATGAGTACTGAAATCATGTCATCTAAACTCATGTTAGCTGTCCTAGGCATCCACCATTGGTGCTTCCAAGCAAGCACACAGCATCTAGAAACAACAGCAAAACATAGAGTGGAAATCTCTATATTCCCATGTACTTCCATATACTTAGACAGCTGACAGGTTAAAAATGTATTATACAAATATATGGACTCCATATAGTTTGATAACTATCAGTTACAACAGTCTGAACTCAACTGCAAACTCAGGAAATTACTGGCAATTGCTGTAGTAATGAGGCTATATGAAGAGAAGAATTATCCTCCATGTTTCCTGTTTATAATTGTCTTTTCATAAGTATCTGCTCCTACTGTCTGCTATCAGAGACACTGCAGTGGGATGGATGGGGCTCTGTCTGGCCCATTTACCAAGTTCTGCAGTCGGGAGAAAGCTGTTATTCTGTTCTAAATACACTATTAACATCATGCCATCTTTCTGTGACTGAAAACTTACTCCACCTTTCCAGAGTGTGAAGAAAAAAACATAACAGCAGAATATAAAGTTGTCAAAAGCCACCTACCGTGCTGCAAAAAGTTCAGTGACTTTATATAATACTTCTGGTACTTTATACTTCCCAAGGGAAGAAAGTAGAATTAGGCTAGGCAAAGACAGCATTAATTAAATAAAAACTCATTAAACCCAGCTACAGGTATTATTTTAGATTGGTTAAAACACAGAGAGGAACAAAATAACATTAAGTAATTTGTAGTGTAGTGTAGTATAGTGTAATTTGAAGTGTATATTCACTTGTGAATGTTTTTATTAGTTTAGTGTATGGATGCACATATAAAGATCTCAATTTCTCTTTCAGAAACTTCAGAATAACACACCTCCAATGGTAAATATAAAAATAAAAATATTTTCAAAAAATATCTAACTTTACTCAAGCATCCTTTACTCCTGGTAGTTGAGGGGCCCTGTGCTTAGGGCCATTTCATCATGTGAAGCTCACTGCAGCTGATGTTGGACAGCTGGGACAGTTAGTTTAGAGATCAGTCTTGCACTCATCAGAAAGCTTATCCTAAACACTGGAGAAAAACAAAACAAAACAAACCTCTAGTTGATATTAGAAAGGAATGTGAAAAATAAGAGTTAGGGAAGAAATCTATAATTTTCTTGATTGATTTACCATCTTGGCCTAAATTGGGGGAGGGAGGGGGTGCGGAGAAGCGTTTTTAATTTAAATTGTTTTTAAAAGTTCAGCTCTTCCCAAATCCATGGATGTAGGCATAAAATCACTGTGTAAATTAGCCTCCATTGCAACCTTGAATCTTTTGGATTAGCCAACCTGTTTATTAAGCTTCCTAAAGGTTGGTTTCCTCTCACTGTTATTCTGATGGTTTGAAGAGTGTAACTATCTTCAGTAGCCCCTTCTGATAAATGTAGAGAAAATCTTTATCACCTTGAGATAAACTGAAAGCTCACCCAGGAACACCTCTCTGCTGATAGTTCTTAAGCTACAGCTAGAGGCACCAATCCTAGTTGGCACCTACATTTTGCAAAATTTGATGGCACTTCTTTTTAAAAATACTAAAAGTTCTTTCTTAGCTAGGATTACTATAACAATTATGTTTATGTTCATAAAATATGGACACTAAAACTATGTCCCTAGGCATCCTAACTGCAGGTGCACCTTGCATTGGTCAGGTACAGGAACTCTAGATATAGGCAGTAATAAAGGTCTGGTTTTCTTTTATTATATGTTTTCTTATGTTTAAAAAATGTTTTGGTTATGAAGTTCGTATAAGTTTCTGAAAACTTTATGTGAATCCTGATGACACTTGTATCTTTATTTTATGTATACAAACAGAAAGAATATTTAGGAAAGAGACCAGTATATATTTATATAGCTACAAATGTATCATTTTCTATATGCACGTTTTATTTATGTAATAGTTTATTAAATGTATTCTACTTATGACATATTTTAGATTTTAATTTGACACAGAAATGAAAGTCCTGGATGATGAGCCTAAGTTTGACATATATTATGTATTTAATATATTTATTTTCATGACAATCTTTTAACTGCATTAAGTAATTGTCCACAGCATATTTCTTTCTGACTGCACAAAACATGTAGTCAATTTTGCCTTGCTATTTTACAATCATACTCTTATTGCTATATGCTGTTATATTTTAATTTTATATTAATTTGCTGAGCTAAAATAATTCCATCAAATAATATAGACTTTCTAAATTCAGAAAAAAACACCTATTTCTTTTCCCTTTTGAATAACAAGTGTGTTTGCTGTATTCATTTTAGGTAACAGGGCAACTCATATATTTTAGTCTGTATCATCTTTTCCACAATTTAATTTGCTTATGTCAAATTAAATTCCATACACAATTTTCCCTGCTTCTGTTTATTAAAAAATAAAATGTCTTAATAATGTCAACAGCGAAATGTAGAAAAATTGGCAGCACAGCTGAAGAAAATAAATTGTTTTGACTAGAAGCCCAGTTAAGCCTGAAATCCAACGTCAAAGGCAGTTGCATGGATGGTCTGTCTCAACACTGGAAGTCCTAGTAGCTGCTGAATGAAACGGAAATATTTTTGTTGCTGAAAGCGGTGATAGTACACCAGTGTTTCCAAAACAAAACAGTATAAGACTTTCGTTTTATAAAAAAAGTCTTTGCTATGTTTATTTGTTTTGCTTTGGAGTAATTTCCTACTTAAAACTCACATATAATGCTTTGAAAGTAGTTGAATGAGAGCTAGTTTTATAGCCATATGTTATTGTTGTTTAACGTTCTGTTACAATTAGGGAATGGAAATTCAGTTTCCAAATGACTCTATGACCCAAGCACTTTGGAACCAGAAACAGTAATTTGATATCTGATGTTTTCTAGCCATGACAACAATTTTCCTCTTGAGAATAATTTCCTGTTGAGCAAGTATAAATCTTAGCCATTTTTCTGGCTTGAGTAAATGTTTGCCTTCCCATTTTTATCCTGAAACAGGAATTTCCATAAAAAAAAGAAAATGGTGAATCAGAGCTTCTTGATGGTGTCTTTGACCTTTACCATTCATCATATCCTTAAACAGTGACAAAGCAAATTTAGTTGGAAAGTAAGTTAAATTAAATCTTTTCAGTATGTTCTTCCAGCTCTTTATTTAACATCTGTTGTAGCATCTTACTATCTGTGTCCTACTAGTAACTGGCCCCTCTTATTCTTAACCAGTTTTGGAACACAACTGCTATGAAAAGAATCATAATGTTTGTTAGTTTTATTTTTTGTTTGTTTTGACTTTTCAAATATGTGTTTGACATTTCAAATGTATGTGTAAATACGTAGTAACACATACCACTATAATTTTAGTTCAATGTTTTAGCTGAAGAATATCTTTTCATTTCAAGTGCAAACAATATACAACATTTAGCAGCATACTTTCTGGGGACTTTCACTTGTACTTTCTTGGCTCCAACACTATTCAGACTTCATTGAATCCTATTCAAGTATTCACTGAATCAGACCCATTTTTTAATATTAGAACTAGAGAGTCAAGTATTTTGAAAAATAAATCCTGCTATGAAAGAGACTCTTTGTTTCTAAAGGGAGAGGCATATAACATGTCTTGAAGTCAACTTAATATATATATCACAGTTGATTTTTAAGAAATTCAGATGAGTATTAACAGAAAATTTTAAATTTAGTTTCTGGAAAGCATACATTTTCTTTATTCAAAGTCAAAATTTAATTTTCACAAATTATAATTTTCAAAAGTATTTGAGCCACATTTTTTCCTAGGAAAGTAACTGTTACTGCCATTTATCTCAGTAAATTAAAATGGTCATCAGTTTTAATTCTATACAAGACAGATCAGATACCAAGTAGTTCATTGTATTAAGTTATTAATATTTCAGTTAAATAGTCTTATGATTTTTTAGGTGAAATAGGACTTAGGATTTTCAGAATGAGATTTTGATTGTAGTCATGGGTCCTGGGGAAAACCTAGCTGTGTTAGCTGTTACTGATTATAGAGTGGTTTAGAGCTTAGAGTGTCCATTTTTAGAATCTGCTATTACCTGTTTCTGCTCCGGGTATACTTTTTTATTCACATAGTAGATGTTAGAGAAAATACATTTTTTATTTTTCATTCACATCTTTGTTCAAACCTAGAAGAGGAATTCTTTTGCTTGATTACCTTTTAATATGCTGTCATATTCGTTTTCTAAAACCAAGATCTGAAACTGTTTTCCAGGCATTTTAGAAAATGCATCCCCAACCTAATTATTAGTTTGGAAGGCTGTTTGGTTCTGTATTTAATTGTGATTTTCTGAAATACTTCTGTTTTTTATTGACAAGAACTTAACTTCTCTGTTTCACACAACCTTTCCTGATATTATTATTAAAGAAATGAGACAACAAATTTTGCCTCTTCTCACTAAAATTTATAATTTGACTAAAATTTGAGAAACATTTTTCAATCAAAAATTCAGCAGACCTCCACTGAAATTTTGTGTGAGTCACCTGTTTATTTCATTCCTAAACTTTTTTTTTTTTCCCATACAGATATTTGTCATACTGAAACAGGGTATCTACTTGTTATCACGGTATAAAAAAAAATATATATATATAAAGAAATAGACATAATAAAGGAACAATAATTTGTGATAAGCAAATCAAATTTCAGAACTCCATGTTTAAATATATGTAAAATTCAGGCACTGATAAAACATAAAAATCAGTCACAATTTAAATATAGAGTATTATGTAGGTATATATTTGGACAGCTTTATGTAGGTACATATTTGGACAGTTTTATGGAGTCTGTGAACTAATACAAAGAGAGAGAATACAAATTTCAACTCATCTTAGACCATATTACCTAAAACATTGTTTTGAAAGAGAAGTTTGTATAATACATTTTTGCATTTTCATTGTCTTTTCTCTCCCCCATGCTCTGACTTTCAGCTCTTTAGTTGATGTTGGTGAGGATACTTTGAAACAGCAATGTGACTTCTGAATGTTTAAAAAACTTTTCCCATTTGTCTGATCCAGTTTACAGAAATACTGATAAGAAATCTCAGTCAACAGCAGATGCTGGGATCTAGTTTTCCTAGCATCAAGAATAAGCCAGAAAATAAGAGAATTACGGCATCAGGCCAACCACATGGAACCACACAGAGATTTGACTCTTTTTGCTGCTTTGTTTATGAGTTTACAAAATAAATTGCAACCTAGCTAACTACTATCCCACAAAATTATCCTTAATCCATGCAGCTCATTTTCATCAGTTCTCTTTAACATGGTCTCATCTCAAAAAATAGATTCTAGAGTAGTAACTAGCCAATCACAACAGACTAGGTAACTAGAAAAGGGGAGAGACTTCCAGGACAAATGGCAAAGGACACTTCTAGGAGAGGGGCCAGACTTCTGCCAGAAGCTGGGGACAGGACACCTGTCACTTTTGATCTTGTATACCAGTTGTGCCTGCACAACTGACTGGCTTTTATATCACTTACTCTTGGTGATGCTTTTGCAAGTGTTGTGGGGTTTTTTCTTGGAAAACTCAGCCATGTCTTGTTTTGCTTATGTTCTGACAGCACCCAGAGATGAAGAACATGTCTCAAGCTAATCCCTAGGTGTGCCAGGGGCTGGAGAGATCACTGACCATGTAAGTATAACGCTACCTTTTATAATAATAAGCACAAATTATGTAGTTTTCCCTCCTATAGATTTATTTTTTTTTCCTTTTTATTGTAGTTTTGACTTAGAAGTCACATTATCCATTGTTTTTCCAGTGCTGGTGCATATTCATTTCTGTATTTCTAGACACAGAGACTGTTATTGCCACAACCCAGATTTCATGGTTTAGGAATTCAAAGGCTTGAGACTTTCCAGTCATCTGAGAATTTCTTGTGAAGTTTGATGTTTTCTTCAAGTTTGTGAAAACATATTGTCTCCTAAGTGCTTTGTTTGTTTCTATGTGTGTGTACATGCCTGTGTCTAGAACTGATATAAGCAGAGCCTGCTTACCTAAACTGTGAGGTTTTACTTCTGGAAATGCAAAATGTGAATGTAATACCTGCTATTGGGTCACAAACATAGGTCATATTTGTGGAGGGGTTTTGACAGATAAAGATCTGTTGCTGAATTAGTCAGGCTCAAAGGAATCTCGAGGCCGCTTCAAGAAGCTGAGAACAGAATCTGCTGTGAGAAAGAGGAGTGTTCCACAATCAGCAGGATCCTGGCGTGGCGTGAATCATCAGACGTATCATCAGTGAGACTCCAGTGCACGGACAGCCCACGATACTCATTTAGCGAATCCATGCTTGGAGCGTGGACACGTGATTAGAATATAGTTACATATGTAAGTAGACTTGTTTCTGTAATAAATGGCTTTAGTGTGATTCACATTGAATCGACTTGTTTTTCTGAGTCCTTATTTCGCTCTAACACATTATCAGAGAAAAGTGCCATGAGAATGAGAAAATGATGGCAATGTCTGCTCAGTGGAGAGCACGCTACAGTGGGCTGGTGAGTCCTGAGCTGTACTTCTTCCTAGTGTACCTTGTTCACAACTCAGAGAAAAAGGATCATTTTGCATTTTGCTTGTTAGCCTCAAGCTGGGTGCTGTTAAAAAAAGAAAAAAAAAAAAAATCCATTCTAAGCATAACTAATTCACTTTAAAACATTTTATGGCACAGAAAAAAATGCCCATTAAATTGTGACTATAATAATCATTAGCTGAAGGAGACTATTTCTAAATACCTTTATGATTAGAACAAGTATAAATAAATGGGGCCGAGGAGAGATATGAAATAATAGGAAAGAGAAAAAATTCTCTTTTTCACTTATTTAATTAAAGCTTAACAAACTAATGCCAACGTATATCCAGAATGGGAATCTAAACATTTAACAGAAAAGGTTTGTGGTCCTAGGCTAAATTAATGGCATGATTAGCCACAAGTCAACATACTATGAAATGCCACTGCAGGAAAACAATTTTTTGAAGATTCAGAGGGCGAAGTATTTTTGAAGTAGTACATTTTATTTATTTTCTTCAAATATTTTTTAGTTATTATTATTATTGTTTTACAAATGTGGGTTTGACATGGTAGTTTAATAGTACTTCTACTTTTGTGTTATTATGGCTGAGAAAAGATTTATTCTCAATAAACTCACCTTCTGTTAAGGCCTAATTGGAACTAAGTGATTAATACACTACTTGGTCTTGGATGATACTTCCAGAAAGTAGGATGGTATTTTCCGTAAAAAAAATATGTGTACAAGACAATTACATAGGGATTAACACAAGTTAGCAAAACATTTTTCCTTACAGTTCATCCTTGCAGAATGGAGTCCCAACTGCCTTAAACATTTTTTACTGAAAAAGTTAAGTAAGATTTTCTGATTCACTTGGAAGGAGACATTGACCTTATCACCACTAGGCACATTCCATAAGAGAATTTTTTCATTCTTCAAGCTTTGTTCTGAATATGAGAAAAATAATAAATTACTATGGTTTTTTCAGACCTGCTAGAGTGCCTTGTTGTGTCATCTGAAATAATTTTCCAATGGTATTTCTCCTCAGATTTCCACAAAAAAATGTTTTTATTTCATTTTTTTTTTCTTAGTTAATAAAATGCAGCACAAACTATTCCTACTTGAAGAATCATTTGTGGGGGAATAGTATGTAGAGAATGTTGAGCAAAACTATTTTTTCCATACTGTGTCTAAATTTACATTATTAAAGGGTGTGTTATTATCTCATTGCTCTTTTTGAGAGGAAAATAAAATTATATGTAAGCTTAGTTTTTTTACCCTAAATGACTGTCTTTTGTAGAGTAATTTGAGATTTTATTTATGCAGTATAAGGAGAGTTTAGGGGTCTATTTTCTGGAAAAGGAAGTTTTATACTGTAGGTTCTTTGAAAACTACCTCCTAGTCAACTGGAATCTGGGAACAGAAAGAAGGAGAAGAAAATCATACAGGGATTGTGCTAACTTATTTTGAGACTTGTAATCATTTCACATAGGAAGATTCTTGGATTTTACTTTTTAGTAGTACTCCAAATGCATATAGTGCAAGCATTACTAATGTTTCAGGTATGATTCGTGGACAGTGTAAATTACCATAAGAATATGGTTATGCTGAAGTTGAGATTGTTTAACAGCAGAAAAAGATATCCTGGTGCTGACTGTTTTTTTTTTTCTTGTAGCTTATTTTCCTACTCTTTATTAATATTTTCTTTTCAGTATGTACTGCCAAAATATTCTCAAGGTTTTGTTACAAATTGATTTTCCCAGCTCTTGAAAATAATTCACATTCTTATCTGCTGGAGTCCAATAATAGCAATACAGAAATACTTGGTTATGAACTCTGTTAAAAAAGTACCTGCAAGTATGAAAAAAGGATTGAGCATCTTTGCTCCTTTGTTCAGTGACTGACATGTTCATCATAAGGTTGAGCTCGAATTAAAATATTTAAATTTTGTCTTTTCCTTTAAAAAGACCAACAGAAAAAAATATTATTTGGGGGAGGGGGTGGGGGGAAGTGCGATTTCCAGTAGAATAAGAATATTCTATAAGGAAAACTCCCAAATTTTCTTGACTCTTTATCTTAGGTTGTGATTTTAATACTGAATCCTCTTTTCTTGTTTGTTGTTTTTGTGCTTTTTAAGGATCTTTCATCATTTAACCTTCAGTATAACTTATGTTATAAGATTTGCTACATATAGTCACAGATTACAAAAATGAACTTAAATTGGTTTGAACTATTTCTTGCATAAAACTTGCTAACTCTGTACTTGAAGATCTTTGGGCCTACTTAGTCTCTGTCACTGTCCACGGAATTTTCTCTTTCCACCTTATTCCCTCTTCTAAATACACCTCATTTCCTCACCATAAAGCTACAGTTTAAGAGAATCTACACAAACCCACACAGCCTCCAAAATCCTATCCTGAATTTCTGAATAGACCAAATTTTCTTCTCTACTCTCATTTCTGTATACTCTTTGTTCAAAAGAACTCTGCCAGCACATAATGTTGAAGTTGGCTCTGATTTTCAGTATTTCTTTCTGTTTCTTTCTAATTATATGTTGCAAGAAGAAAAAGATCCAAAAGATGAAAAGTCTATGAATATTACACAGTTATAAGGTTCCCACGAAACATTAGATCAATGCTGACATATGATGATTTCCCATTATACTGATCTATTGTAACTTTCTAAAATATGTTAGCAGTTCATGAATCTTAACCCATTATTCTTTTCACTTCATCTGGATTTCATTTTCACTTTCTAGTGGTAACTGAGGTTTTCTGATAGGCACAAATAATTGAATAAACTTTAATTAGAATGCTCCAGGTAGGAATGGTTCTTTAATGATGGCTCAGGAACAGTGCCTTTAATCCTACAAAGCACTGCTAAAAGTCTGATGAATCTTTTGTGAGTCTTGGGGAAAGAAAATGTGAATATCATACATATTTTATATATATTTTAAATATATATGTATGTATATATATGAATGATCTTAAAACACTGAAAATGTGTTTCTACTTGCACATCTGTCCAAAGAAGCAGCAGTGTAGCTTATGCTTGAAGAAAATCAGGAAGGGGAAACAGTCTTGTACACACCAGGTTCCCTAGAGAACCTCCATCTCATAATTGAAACGTAGCTAGTAGGACCCATCTGGCAGATGGGAGGATCAGCTGGTTCTTTTGAACTAAGCTCAATATGCTAGTAGGAATATTGTTTTCCAAGTTTTCTTTTTAAATTTTCTTTTTTTTTTTCTTTTTTTCCCTTCACTATCTTGTGTGTTCTCTCTCTCTCTCTTTTTTTTTTTTTTAATCTTACCAACACAGCCAAGTGAAATGTTCTTTAATATTAGTCTTTGACTAGGAAGGAGCAAAAGCCTAAACGGTGACAAAAAGACCTTTTTTAGTGTATTATTAATATTTCAGCAAAGAATGTGAAGCTGAAATAGATTACTTACTGCACAGTACTAATCTGTGACAGACTGTCCTCTTCAATAATGCTCAAGCAACCAGTTAAAAGATGGTGCACAAAGAGCAGTGCAGTGTTTTATTTTCCTAATCTCCCATCTAAATGCCAATAGACATAATTAGCATGCTCTGATCAAATGCTGGTTGGCTGTATTTTACAAACAGGTTTTTGAATACTGAAAGTATAAGGCCTAGGGCATCAACAGCAAATTTTTAAAGCATCACATCGAGTTAGAATAAGTTCCATTATTTTTTTCAGTTTCAAGTATATATTTAGCATTTTAAGAACAGAAACACATTTTCCTAATAAATAGATTGACATAACATTTTTCCCCTTAAAATTATAAACCCTCATTTTACGGATGTCAATGAAACACCTTTGAGAACTATTGTTCTTCTATTTAACATAAAGCATTTCTGCCTGGTTTTTGGGCTGTGTTTTGTTTGGTTTGTTGTTGTTGTTTAACTCAGTTTGGGTGAGTGGAAAAAGCAAATACTTTAATGCCCAGAGGAAAATTGTCCATTAAATAAGAAAGAGGGGCACATGGCTCTTTTGAAAGAAATTAGGTATGCTTAGGAAGAATTTTCAGAACTTTCTATGGAAGAGACTCCTCAGGCTGGAGAGAGGAGGAGGAAAAAAATATATTGTTAGAAAATAGGAGCATTCACATATAATATCGAGATTTTTGCCCTAACCCTATAAATATAATGTAGAGAAAGAAAGTGTTTATTTGCCTTATTTTCAGTTACACACAGAACGAGTTTTATAATAGATGTTATAATTTTCCACACATTTTTTTCTCCATTAGATTTTAATCCATATTTCAAATTCAGGCAGATACAACAATAAAGTAGACTGAAACCAGCAAATGGGATATTACTGCTGACTTCTTAGTGAAACTTTGTTAATACAACAAATAGATTACAGCAGTATGTATACACTTGCTTAAACAGATAAAATTGTTGGCATTTTAACAAGCAAGCAAAGGTCTGAATAAACCACAGCAACTGACATATACAATGAATAGGTCTTCTTTTCCTAAAGAAAAGGTGAATGATGAATCTCATCAACTCAGCAAAGCTGACCAAATATTCTGAAGAGCTGAACTTCTTTTTAGAGACTGAAGGGGAAAAATATGTACCAGTGTTTAAGAATTGAGAAAAAAAAATCAATTTAATTGAAAAAAAATTTTTTTCCAATAATGTAACACTAGGAAGGGTCTCAAGTGAACAAAATGCTGAAATCTAGTCACAAGAAAAATAATTTGCAGGGAGTTGAGCTAATTTAGGTCATCAGTACCCAACACATTTACTTGGGAGTAAAGCTACTCATGTTCTTCAGTGTTCTCAATTTCAGTATATTAGCAAGGAGATTTTTGTTTGTTTGTTTCTGTAACTTCTATATAAATAAATAAAGGCATGTTTGTCAGCATTTAGCCCTTTAAAATATTTTTGAGTAAACAAAAACAAGGTGGCTTTAATCACAAGTATCTCCTGATTGAATGTGACAATTCATTCTCATAAGCTTTTCTCCTGCTCATATGCAATAGAGCATGGGTATAACATATTCTGTTTCATTTCTAATGTGTCATTTCTATTGTCCTTCAGATCTGGGAAAAAAAAAAAAATAAAAGAAAATAGTCACAATTAAATAAAAAGAAAATGTTATCATTGAAGTGCACCTTCCATCACATGATGAAAGAAAGAGACTGAAGGCTGAATGAACTACTGATTACTTATATTATCTCATGATTAATTTTCATCTGGATCCTATAAAACTCCATAAAAATTAAAACAAAATTATAAGTGTAACTTTATTGGTGCCATACTACTTGTTTTAATTTAATTAAAAGAAAAAATATTTTTGTAGGGTATATTCCTGTAAAGCAATCTCCCTGCTTTTGTTAGGAATAGGAGCATGTCTAGGAATGGCAAGCTACATTAGTACTGCTAAAAGTATCCCCTCAAAGCAAAATCCCTGTTTTTCAAGACGCAGTGGTACAAAGCAACTCATGTCCTCTCTCTTTAGTGATACAGAGACAGCTGCCTGGAGCAGAGAGCTGTGATCTTGTTGTGTAGATTATGGTTTGGACTTCCATGTGGTGCTCTTGCTTCTGTATGAGATGTTTTAGGGTTTGGGGTTTTTTGGCCAGTTCACAATGTGTGAAATAATGGTTGGCTCTACCAAGGGTAACACTTTAAGCCCATGAAACTTAGGATCTTAGATCGCTTTCCTGAAATGTGGCATGAAGATGTGTGGCATGAAGTCATCATCTGCTAGGATTTTGAAGGATGACTTGATATGTAGGCTGCCATACCTTGAGGGATCATTTTTAAAAAAACTGTCAGGATTTCTCCATAAAGAAAACTCTTCCCAGAACTACTCCTACATCAAATGGAACTCCAAAAAGAGTGCCTAATCACAGAGTCACCAAGCTGAGGTGTAAATGGCCTGGAGACCAGAATCTGGGAATGGAATAGGAAAATAATTGTTTTAATTTTAGAAGTATGCACAGACAAATAGCTGGGACCAACTATAGCTGTGTGTCTGCGCTTCATAAGAGTTAACATGATTCTAGTAATCAGCAGTTCTCCAAGGTCTAGAGTCTGCTAAAACTATTCTGTAACTGATAAAGATGGAAGGTTCTTTAGAGTTTCTCAATTGCTGATTTATTGGTATCTTACTAAAAACAGTATTGACCAGAAAAAATATATTAAATCAATATGTATTTCCTACACAGGTACTATAGAGAAAGGCTTGAATGGAAAGATAGGAAAAAATGGAGCTAGTCAACTATTTTTTAGAATTCTAATCAATGTGATCATTATTCTATGTTGGATAGGAGAAGAAAAGCTTTAAATTGAATTTCTACAGACAGATAAGAAAATGTATTGGAAATTAGATTACAATATTAGCACCTTCTAAAGTTAAAAAGAAATGTAAATGTAGGAGTTTCTCTATGTCATGATAAAAGAACTCAGACTCCAAAGAACATAGACTAGATTAAAGGTCCCATTTCCCTTCATTACAGATTTTCAGTATTTTAACCCTTGTTGAACACTTTCCTACTCACTCTTTTGGAAAACAAAGTTCATATTTTTACATGAAGATTTCTGAAGTATCGAAAATCCTGACTATTCAGAATTGCCTCACTCCTGAAAATGATAAGAAATTAATGTCTAATTCCATATCTAAGTGGTCCCATGATATGGACCTTTTTCCTTACACATTATTTGATATGTTATTTATACACATGCGAAGCACTGAGGAGAACATATGTTTTCAAAATCTAAGACATAATATTCAAGAAATTTGCAGACGGCTGGAAAATTTCAAACATTTGGACTCCTGAAGCATTAAATCAAGGTTTTCCTAATAATAATCACTGTGGCCAGATGTACAGAAATGAATGTACATCAGCATTGCAGAAACAATGTAGGATGTGACTTCTAATTCAAAACTACGATAAAAATGAAATTAAAGGAGAAAAAAAAAAAAAAAAAAAGAACGGCAACAGCAACAAAAAAAAGTGTATAGGAAGGAAAATTGCACAATTTTTTGTTTATTTTTCCACAAGTCGTGTATTAACTTTCCATATGTCAGCACACTAAGATTGTGGTAACAGCAATTGGAATGCTGCTAATTCTTTTTCCTGAGGTTATATCAACTTGAAGTCAAGCTGACTGATTGATTGAAAGCACTTTCCATCATCACTCAGCAGGGATTTGGGCAGGATATTCTGGCTCCAAAGAGATATCCACACTCTTGGGCTTGATATGGGGTCTTCGAAGCAAGTGTTTTCGTGACATGATGTTCTCATATTTCAGGATGAGAAAGTGTTTTCTTCCACGATGTCAAATTAGACTCTCAGTAATCTGAAGTTCAGTGCTCTGCTTTTGTTCTAGATGTAGATGATATGCTGTTACTGATACCTGTCAGTAACTAGAATGGGATGAAGCAATGACCTAGTTTGCCATTAAGGAAGAAACAGTCCTTTAATGTGCATTTCCCTTCAATATACATACCCATGTATTCAGTGTATATATTCATGTAAGAGGTCCCGAAACTCTTGGACAGTCAGTTTCTGCTTCTCCATAGCCTATAATGAAAAAGTCTAGCAGCTTTCACTCACTTTGTGGACAGAGGCATAGCTATGCAGTGAGTTGAAAGTGAAATATAGAAGAGGAGCTTTAGGTAATTGCACTAGTATTGGCCATTGTAAGGAAACAGAAAATCAAGAGCAGCTGGTGCAAGATTCTGTTTACTATCTGTAAACAAGTATAAAGTATTTGTACCTGAGAATCCTCTTTATTAACAGTCATTGGAGTAGGAATTAAAACCGAGGTTCCTCCATTCAAGTGTAAATTATTTAACTGTTAAATCAGACAGGTATCCTTTCACCTCTTCTTTCTTAAAAATGTCCCATGAAACTTGAACAGAATGGTTTGAGAGTCTCAGTCTTTACTGATTAGGACACTGTCCTGAAAGAGGACAACTACAGCTCCATATCTGATTAGACAAAGGAAAGCAGCACAGTCAGTGTTTACAAAATTCTGGATGAGTGCTTTTATCCTCTGGAAAGAGGCATATCGCCTTGATATTTTGAAAGAAATCAGGACCTTCTAGCTCTTGAAAAGTAATTCAAGCTTCCAGATTCCAAGTGCAGTCTGTAAATCTGTAGTGACACATCCCATTCTCAGACACATCACAAAGTGAGGCACTTCTGCCATCATGAGAAGAAATACTTCATTTAAAACAAATCCTTCTCCACAGAGATTGTGCACAGCAGGCTATATGTTGTGATGTATTTTAATTTCTGCAGTTATTTCTAAGGCAGCTACAGCTACCACAGGTTGCAATGGTAATAATAATTAAAAAATTAATTACAAACAAGCAAAAAGACAAAACCACAGAAATTCTCTCTTTACAAGAGAGAATGCAGAAGGGAAAAATCTTACCAATATTTTTATGTAATGTATATGGACTTAGGTGCCTCCTATAGGAATATGGATTTTATAACTGCAACCAGTTAGGACTGGCAATATTTTCCTTGTTAAGGTGACTTAACTTTTGCTTGGTAAGGTGACTTAAACCTACTTTATAGATTAAAGCATAAGTTTTGCTTAGATTTGTGCTTCTGTGTACTCACTATATTATAAATGGCTTAATTGAGTTTTTGTTACTTAGACCTTGCAATAGGTTACTAAGGTCTTTCAGAGAATTTCGATCCCAGTTTCTAGAAAGCATTTGCAAATCTTCAGTGAATGGAACAAATAAAGGAAGGCAGGACGTTTACTTAAAATTAAGATTCTAAATCTATACTATACTATCTTATAACAGGGCAGTTAAATAGCTTGATTTTCAAAGTGCTGAAGCCTTGGAATTGTTTTGGATGTCAATGGAAGTATCAGGTCTGATCTTACGTTTTTTTCTTGCTGAAAATAAAGTTCCACAAATAATTGCACCATCTCTTTGTTGTAAACAGTACCATACTGCCTGTTGAGAAGCATATGTTCAACACAGTGCAGAGTTCTATTAAAGCAGCACCAATGTCAGAAATTTGGCTGCTTCCCAGAACCAACCAACAGCATTGTCTGGGTTCTGTATATTTAATGGAAGGTCTCCACACTCTGAGGAATTAGTGATTTGAGAGAAGGCACTACTACAAATCTCAATACTCATCCTCCAACAATAAGGGAAAAGCAAATTATTGTGCACATCTGGTAAAACAGCATTCATTTTTTTTAAAATTAACTGCTACAGAAAGGCATAAAATGTTGACATTTTAGTTAACTTGCAAATTCATATTTTTTAGTGTCCACTGTCAACTGAAATGTTCTTTGTACTGCTGCTGCTACCTGCAGCTAAGTATGTATTTCCATTTTGTGGGTATCATATTTTCTATTTATTTTGTTTAATTATACCTTGCTGGACTTGGTATTCATAGTATCTCCTATTGTAAATATTTTAGAAAATACATAAAAATTAGATAAACATACAGAAGGCAGGTTTTCTATGGATGTAGTTCATTATTTTTTCTGTTACACACTGCAGCTTCAGAGTCTGAGCTCTTATTTCCCAGAGAAGCAGCTGATGCTTTTCACAAAGTACATATCTTCAGCCTCCTAATGACTGACTTTTGCTCATCTCATATTTTAGGGATATTCTCTGTTAGTAATCTGTAGGCTAAAGGAAAGTTTGTATTCCCTTGCTGTCAATCATTTGGAGCTGATATACTGTAAGACTTTTAATCTTACTGTTTGATTTACCCTGATGCATTAAAAATTAGCACAAATGCGATCTAGTGGCATTTGGGGTGCCAGTTTGTCCACCAGGAAACAAATGACTCTCCATCACTGTCTCTAAAATAAAGACTTAATGAAAACTTTTGACAAGACAGTTCTTTAAGGGCAAACAAGAACATATTATGTCCTGATAGCGCTTACAACATAATTGTCAAAGGAAGACAGAGGAGAGTCCTCTAGTTAGGAAGAAACTCTTTCAGTTAGAAAAGTATTATCTAAAGACATCTTATGAGAAATTCAATCTATCTATTACCTCTGACATGATAGGCGGTTTCCCTAGGACAAATGTTCTGCTTGTCTTTTTGTTGTGATGTGAATGGTTGAAATGTGTTATGACCATTTTTCTCACTTTTATTCCAAACATTTTGGCAGATATGAAAATAATAACTGAACATACCCACTATAGCCAGAACTATCTTGCCAACCATTACAGCTGCAGCACATGTCATCCTCAGAACAGCCAGGAGGTATGGAACAATGATGTGAAAGAATCAGCTCAACACCTGTGGCTTAAGCAGAATCCTGTGAGAGTGTCTGAATGTCAACTTCTGTAGTTAGTCACATATCTTACATGATAAAAGCCTCTGCTATAGACCTAAGAGCTTGCAGTTTGATCCTTACAGGATATGATGGAAACTTTTCTTTTCTTAGAAGCTAGGAAATTTAATGCTATTTATACCAGAGGATATTATTTACATTAGAAATGGCTCCCAGCTTCAGAAAGAACTGAGCATTTTGGAAGCGTCACAGCCACCTTACCTTCCACCTTGCAGGAAGCAGAAGCAACAGTGAGCTGCTTTGAGCTACTAATTTTCTTAGAGTAGAGATTACTTCACCATTCCTTCCAGTGTTATGAAAACAGTAGTAACCTTTGTCTCTGGGGAGGGTTATAAACAGATGTAGAACATTTGACTCTTGCACAGTACTTCTTCCTTAACAGTCACTTTGCCTTCTGTAAAGAAAAGCCAGATGGGAAAGATTCCTATGGGTTTATGTCAGTTCATGATGCACTGCTTGGATCACTTTAACTCAGGCTGCAAGGGAAGCACTCAAAATTCAGAAATACTTGATTTCTTATTTTTACACATACTGAATATCCCTCTCTGAGTGCAATACATTATGCACTTTCTATTGACATCATTCCATAGGATGTTGTTTTACTGAAATCCATGAACGACTAAGTACCCAAGATGGTATGCAAATGTAGACTGAATAGAGGCTGCACAAGCAAACATCAAACTGCATTTCCTGACTGTGTTTAACTGTAAATCTGAAGTAACATTCTTTCAACCTGTTTTTTGTGTTTTTTGTTTTGATCTAGTGTAGATGTAGGTTTCAAGAAAGCAAGCCATAATGTCAGAGACAAAGCAGCAGGATGAAGAATGCCTAATTCCATTGTTTCCATTTCACACATTTATTAAAAAAGTTATCAGTGCTGTTCATTGTTTCTGTTCATATTACTTTTAAGGAGAGTTTTGGGGGAAGCATTAATATACTATGGGAAGTGTTAAGTAGCAAAGATATATTGAACTATATGTGTACCTTAAAATGTCATAAGACCCTGAATATATTCCCTGTCAAATCTGGGGTCAGCGTACAGCTGAACATCATAAAAGTATAGACACAAGATAAAAGCTAAACAGAAAGCACTGAGCAATTAGAAGAAAATATGTCTGTTTTTAAGCCCAGGAACTAAACATTTGTTTAATATACAATCTCTGGCAAAAATACTAGACAAACTTGGTTAAGTCTGAGAAAATTAACAACACAGTAATTTTTTACTTTTAGAAGACTCATCACTATGACCAATATATAAAATAATGTAACAATTTTATAACCCAAACAGTAAATAGGTACTACATTCTCAGCTAGTGTGGGATAAAGGAAAACAAAACAAAACAAAACAACAACCAAAAAATAGATTCTGATGGTATAGTTCCACTAGCATATCTACCGATCACTGACAAAGGGCAGCAAGGAAATGATAACAATTTGTTTGTACAAAAAGCTTTCCTGTTTGGATCTGGATTACATCAAAGTAAAATATCTGACAGTTTCCCTTAGTTTGTTAGAACATAATAGCAGCTTACAGAAACAAAGCCTTGCCTGCAAAGAGACTTGGAATCAAAGCAGAGGAATATTGTGTGTAAAACAGCGATGAAGAAAATCTAGCAAAGGCAGGAGAGTCTCTACAATATTTTAATGTAGTATTTGAACTTCAAGCTCCATTACTAATATCTCTCTGAAGCCAAAATAGTTCAGCCTCTGAGGAGGTCTGAGCTCTGCCAACTCATTATTTTAAACATTTTCAGATAGATACAAAGGAAGGTAATTTTGTATTATTTGAAAGCCTTTTGACAAACAGAAAAACAAAGAGAACATGCATGCATTTGAGTGCTGTCAAAAGCCCTAACACCAACTGCAGTCAAGAGACATTGTTTGATTTCCACTGTTGTTCATGTCTTATTCTTATTGCTGAGGTTGTCTGCTAGCTGATCAGTTATTGAATATGCACAGAGATAGTAAAAGCATTAGTTGATCAAATATTAAGTATCTAGACATTTTTGAGCCCATTGTTATCAGCAGAATCTATGCATAAATCTAAATATCAATGAATCTTCTTGCCTAGCAGGAACAGCTATTTCCAAGTCTGCATTAGGGAACAGTACATGGTGCAGAAGTTCCCAGATTATGACCAATATGGGGTCTGTGAACATGGACAACTCAGTTGTTAAAGTTGAGAAAGCTTTGTTTGCATGTCTCTGTGCCTGAGCAAATAAATGCTGGCTTACAGATCACATCTTGCTACTCCAAGCTTCCAGTTTTGTAGTTAACACAGAAAGGCTCAGAAATCCCTGCTGTCGTGGTGCAGACGTAGCCTCAAAAACATGACAGAAGGAGAAAAGACAGGTCTCAAGTCACATATAACTACAGAGGAAAATGATTGCACAGATTTACCTCCAGAAAAGAATGAGAACAGAATGAGGACAATCTTAGGAAAATGAGAATATAAGGCTCTGTGCAATAATTAGAACTACACATGGTTAAAATGAAAAATAAATAAATAAAAGTCAGCAAAACATTATGAAATGGTGTTCCTAAGAGTAAATGTCATATTGAGTTCGATATCTGCAAAATAAATGTACTTTATGTACAGTACTAAAACAAACAAACACATACACACACAAAAAACTATATTGTTGTTTCCATTTATCATGGAAGCATCAAGTTTCTTGATCCTACTCACTATCAAGTAGGACCCAAAAACTGTAAATAATTTCAACAAAAGCTTGTGATGATCATAGGAATTGAAATTTTGGAAAAAGAATCATGGTAGCTTTTTACCTAAGAAAGGAACTGGAATTGAAATTTGGCAAGATCACTAGATGTAGGGAATAATCTCTTGGACAGATGTTTATCACATTGGTAATTTTTAGATTATGTACACTGGTTTGCATTCCTTTCCATTTCGTACAACTTCCTGATAGTGGACTTTGTAACACTAGCAGGACAGAGGTCTGGGGAAAAGCTGCATCTTGATATTCAATCAGTCAATAAAGAAAACTATCACTGATTTTCATATCACAAGATGAGTTTCCAGGATAGACAATTGGAAGAAAAACCAATTGGGAGAGATCTGTTGGCAGATTTTTGCTTGTTTTCACAGATGACTTAATTTTAGATTTTCAAATCATTACTACATGTAAAAAAAAAAAAAAAAAAAAAAAAAAAAAAAAAAAAAAAAAAAAAAGTCAGGATAGTTTACTGAAAAAAAACATCAAGAGTGGATTTTGATTTTCTTTTCCCACTTTCTCTTGGAGTTGGCAGGAAGAAGAAAGTTGTGTAAACTTCTGTTTCTGACAATAAAAATGAGTGTAAAAATATATCTATGTAATTGCTTTCCTACCATTTTAAATATTGGCTGTCACAAGAAGTAGCATGGCTTAAAGAGAGAGAGTTTATGTTATGCTTTGGATAAATAATCCAGAATAATAAAAGTATAACAAGGTGGGTTTTGTTGTTATTACAATTCATGTTTATACAAGTGACTTATCAGTAATGACTTTGACTCAGGAACATTTCTTAGAAGACGAATAAATAGATGGAATAAATGACCTGTGGAAAAGTTGGCCACCAACTCTCCCAGCTGGTCATTAATCCCCCAGAAGTGCTGCAGACCCTGATCATTAAGGCTTAATTAATGTAGTAATACAGTGTCTAAATGCTGAACTGCATTTTCTTTTTATGTAATTAACCTTTTGGGAATATTTTATTAATGGAGAAAGGTAATGTGTTTGCCAGGGGGATGCCACATTATTTCTTTTATTCACAGTAAACACAAATAAATTATGGAAAGCTTTTCACGTGTGTGTACATTTCACGCTTCTGAAAGCTGTTGACTGTTGGAAATGAAGGGCAAGGGTGTGATTAGAAAGACTCATTATGTACTGGTTCAATACTTTGGTGCATTAATGCATTTACCACTCAGACAGCACAGTCTATGAATTATCAGCAGGGTGGGCAAAATTGAATTTTGTTTCTTCTGCCATGGGAAAGGTAAAGGGCAGAGGGTGAGAGCAGAGTCGAGCTGATAGATCTGGGAAAAGATCCTTGGAGACCCAGGCTTATTTTTGCTGTAGACACTTGAGAATGGGTTTCTCAGGATGCTGTCATGGATATTGCCAATGACTGTGATATGAGTGGTGAACGCTGGTCCTGGTATGGTTGCCTGGCCATAAGGTGCTCCTTACACACTAGGACACTAGTTTTCCCGAAGGCAACAGCAAGAACAAGGCTGGTTTTCCAGAGATCTTAAGAAAACTGAGATAAGCAGTTAAAAAAAATGTCATAAACATTAATTTCCTGTGAGCATTGCCAATATGATGCAGTTCCAGTGGTCATAATTTATACTTGTTTGGAACACAAACCTGGCCTTGCAATTTTTAAAGCTGATTAGGGGTTGTAGACATTCGCCTTATGGTAAATAAGGGAGTTCCTGGTTCCCTTATTAGCTAGATTTTGAAAATTTTATTTTTACATATGACTCATAACTAATTAAGTTGTATTACTCAATGGATGGCCAAATACACTTCATTTCTAGATGACTACTAAACCAATATTTATGTTCCTAAAGGGATAAGCTAAAAGTACATTAGTATTTAAGAGTATTTTTTAAATTTATATCTAGATGTTCTAACAGCTTTCATATGAATAACTAGACAGAATTTTGAGTATTCATCTGCCCCACAAAGTTCATATTAATTGATGCTATTTATGTTTATCATCTTCCTTTCATTTAGGAATACAAATTTAAAGAAAAATACTGAAAATGTTGCTTTGCTGGATAGTTATTTGCCTTGGAATGAGGGACAAAATACTTAGCAAATGTAATGGAAGAGAAGGAAGAAAGTTAATTAAATGTTTGCTTTTGCCTTGATCTGATTTATCTCTCAATTTTCTGTCTTATTCTACCTGTTTACTAAATAATGTGTTAAATACATTCCTGTTATTTACACTCCTAGGAGCAAAAATTACATAGGAACTTGTCATTGCAAAACAAATACACTAGAACATATGTTATTGTCACTAACACCTGTACGATGTACAACAGGCTGAAATAAATCACACTTATTTTTCATTAGATGTTTCAAAGTAGAAGACAATCACCTTAAAGTGAGTAAAAGTTGATCTATAACTAGTTGGGAACAATTTGTTTTCTCTTTCTTGAAAGAATATGGAAGTTTCTTGCAATTATTTTCCTGTTAACTTGTGTTTTCATTGTAGATGACCAACCAGCTTTAATTGTTTTGCACCCGCATTTTGAAAAGAAAAAAACAAAAAACAAACAAAAACAAACAAAATTCAAAAAAGTCCCAGATTTATCCTTATAGCTATGGAAGCTGTAAGACCCTAAGATACATGTAATTCAATCTGTGGAAAAAGAACAGTGGAGAAAATTTGAAATTAATTCATTAAACTGATACAGTTACATCTCCATTGTGTTTAACTGTTGTGAGGTTATAGTGTCTATAAAATTCTACCTGCAATCATTTATAACCTTTGAGCTTAAACTGCAGCACTGAAAGGTGTCTATGTCAGGTGCCTGCCTCAGATGGAGTATTTTGACTGAATTTTAAGCTACAATAGTATTGTGTTTTGTTTTGGGTTTTTTTTTTTTTTTAAATGCTAAAATAGTCCATTGCAAAACTGTAGTATTTCTTTTCTTTTGAGGAAAGAAAAGAAATACTACAGTGTTATCTGGTTAGTGTCAAGAGTGTGTCATTTCACATGGGAATTATAAAATTGGACCAAGCCTACAGTGGGCAGGAAAAACACAAGTGCTAAAGAATCACTGTAAAACAATGCATTATTCACATATTAAGTTGAAACTGCATAGCTCTTGGCTTCTGTAGCAAGCTTGTTTCAACTTGCTGTTACTGGAGAGAGAAGTGAAGCCAGAAGTTTGTAATGTCAAGTAAAAATGAAGACTATAAACAGGGAATTTCTGTCTTGTCCTTAACCTGTACTTACCCCTGCCAATGTCTTGATGAGAAGGAGGAAGTGGAATGGAAATAAGTGAATAGCCTGAAGGGAAAGAGGGAAAGAGAGAAAGTGCAAGGTCAAGGAACAAGGGGCAGATGTTATGATGTTGGAAAATAGGACTCTAGAGGACAAGAAGGTTAGGTAAGAGCTAGGAAACTGGAAAAAAAAAACTGCTTTATTTCCTCACCATGCTACAGTTTTTTTCCCTCTAGTGTCAGGGGAAAAAAAAAGTGGGGGTGGGGGGGAGGCGGAGGTGGCAGGAAGAAAAACAAACGAACAAAACTTTCCATGCTAGAGAAACCTTAAAATATGTTATTTTTAAAACTGAACATTTTAGCTGTCGGCAGCTTGCACCTTTTTCCTTATGCTTGTTAATGCCACTATTTTGCTCTTGTGCTTATTTTTGTTTGACTGTAGATCCTACCTGTTAGATTGGCAGCTCTGAGGTACCCTCTCTCAAGAGTACAGTGTTACTGAGAACATTTCAGACATCTATCGCCAAATATATAAACTGGAATGGGAAATTTCTGAGTAAGTGATATAAAGCAATTATTCTGACAGAGAAATCACATCACAGAAAAACAAAAAAACAAACAAAAAAAAAACAAAAAAAACCAAAAACAACAACAAAAAAGAAAAATCTACCTGTGATAGTTTGTATTTTGGTGAGATAAGCATTAAAAAAATTATATATCGTGACCTCTCTTTTATTGTTGATGCTGTTTTCCTGGAAGTGATTATTATAGTCTCTTCATGTTCCTGTTATGCCTATACCTTATCTGGGATACTTCAAATGTCAGTTTGGAACAGCAGGGCACATTTGAGTCTAAAAGTAAAATGGAGGTGGGGGGAAATGCAACTTTTATTAAAACAAACAAACAAACAACTAAATTTGATGTACATATTTAGACACATTCTTGGATATTCTGATTGAAATGGCAGGAAAAAAAATGTGTACAAAAATAATTAGAAAATTGCTGCAAATTGCTTTAGTGTGCCTCTTTGTGATTTTCCTATGAAGGACAGAGGAAGGCTGTCTCTCAACAGTGTCCTATCTTCAGACAGAAAGGAACTTGTTTTTTTGCCCTGATTTACACACAGTACAAGCTCTCTGGAAATCTACTTGTGATTTCAATATCAGGCTGAATTTGTTTAATTTCTGTGTTAAATTTCTAAGCTTCAAATTCCACTATACAATTGCAGTATAGTTAGTAAATGCTACTGAGACAAAGGTCCTGTGATACCAAGGCCTCCACATAAGTGGAGATCATAAGTGGAAACGAGCTCCTCTTCATGAAAGACATTACAATTTACCTTTGTAACATTATAGCGAACAGTGTCTGCTTTTGCTTTTCGGTTAGAATTTCAGAATTAAAAACAGTAAAGCGAGCTGCTCTTCAGAGAGATGATTGGAAAAGTCAATGTGCTTGAGAACAGTATTTTGCTGAGTATTTGAGGTTCAGCTGCTTCCCATTCCAGAAGAACGTGCTACCTCATTTTTCCCTCACTCAGTGGCATCCAACTTAAAAAGCAATCCTAACAGATTGTCGACACATACTGCAGATTTTCCACCTACAAAATCACAAACAGAAGAGTGTCTTATATTTAAACTAATCAACTGATAAATTTAACTGCAGGCAGCCTTGTTGATTTATAAGTTATAACTGAATTTTAACGTATTACCTCCTACAGTTCAGAATTCTTACAAATTAAAGAATCCTTTTCAACATTTTTATCTTACCCTCCTCCTCTTCCTACCTATTCCTCATATGTCTTTACAGAATTGTCACTGAAAGGTATATAGCAAATTTCACAATCCCAAATAAATCTGCATCTGAAAATAATGATGGTGATAGTCATATATTACCTCATCACAGTATTTATTTTTTAAACTGCAGTCTCATATTGTTGTTGTAGTGAAAATAAACTACCTTTATAACAGGATATTTCTTTTAGCGTTCCATTTTAGTTCAGCATCTTGTGTGGCAGGAACAGATAGCAAGCAGAATTGCAACCCTGGACTTCAGCAGGGCAAACTTTGGCCTTTTCAGGCAATTGCTAGGGGAAATCCCATGGGCAAGGCTGCTTGAAGGTAAAAGGGCCCAAGATAGTTGGTTAGTGTTCAGGAACTGTTTCTACCAGGCACAAGATAAGAGCATCCGGACACGTAGGAAGTCAAGGAAGGGACCCAGGAGACCTGCGTGGTTAAACAGGGAACTGCTGGGTAAGCTCAGGTGGAAGAGGAGAGTTTATAGATCATGGAAGGAGGGACTGACCACCTGGGGAGAATATAAGGCTGTTGTCTGCGAGTGTAGGGAGACAACTAGGAAGGCTAAGTCCTCCTTAGAATTAAACCTGGTGAGAGGGGTCAAAGACAACAGGAAGAACTTTTTCAAATATGTGGCAGATAAAACTAACAGCAGAGGCAATGTAGGTCCACTGATGAATGAGGTGGGTGCCCTGGTGACAGAAGACACAGAGAAGGCAGAGTTACTGAATGCCTTCTTTCTCTCTGTCTACTCTGCCAGAAGCTGTCCTGAGGAGCCCCGTACCCCTGAGGCCCCAGAGAAAGGCAGGAAAATGGAGGAGCTTACCTCGGTTGATGAGGACTGGGTTAGCGAACAATTAGACAATATGGAAATCCATAAATCCATGGGTCCAGATGAGATGAACCCACGGGTGCTGAGGGAGCTGCCTGACGTCATTGCTGGACCACCCTCCATCATCTTTGCCAAGTCTTGAGAAACAGGAGATATGCCTGAGGACTGGAGGAAAGCAAATGTCACTCCAGTCTTCAAAAAGGGCAGGAAGGAGGACCCAGGTAACTATAGACTGGTCAGCCTCACCTCCATCCGTGGGAAACCGATGGAACGACTTATTCTTGGTGCCATCTCAAGGCATATCAGGGATAAGAGTGTCATTAGGGGCAGTCAATATGGTTTCACCAAGGAGAAGTCGTGCTTGACCAACCTCATTGACTTTTACGAGGACATAACAAGGTGGATGGACGATGGCAGGGCATGGATGTGGTATTCCTTGACTTCAGTAAGGCATTTGACACAGTCTCCCACAGAATCCTTACAGCTCAACTGAGAGAGTGCGGTCTGGACGATAGAGTAGTGAGGCGGACTGAAGGAAATAAGCCAGAGAGTTGTGGTCAATGAGGCAAAGTCTAGTTGAAGGCCTGTATCTAGTGGAGTGCCTCAGGGGTCAGTACTGGGGCCTGTATTATTCAATATATTCATCAATAATTTGGATGAGGGAATGGAGTGTACTATCAGCAAGTTTGCTGATGACACCAAGCTGGGAGGAGTGGCTGACACACCAGAAGGCTGTACTGCCATCCAGCGAGACCTGAACAGGCTGGAGAGTTGGGCAGGGAAAAATTTAATGCAGTATAACACAGGAAAGTATAGAGTATTGCATCTGGGTAGGAACAACCCCAGGTTCCAGTATTAGTTGGGGAATGGTCTATTAGAGAGCAGTGTAGGAGAAAGGGACCTAGGGGTCCTGGTGGACAGCAGGATGACCATGAGCCAGCACTGTGCCCTTGTGGCCAGGAAGGCCAATGGCATCCTGGGGTGTATTAGAAGTGGGGTGGTTAGTAGGCTGAGAGAGGTTCTGCTTCCCCTCTACTCTGCCCTGGTGAGACCACATCTGGGATATTGTGTCCAGTTCTGGGCCCCTCAGTTCAAGAAGGACAGGGAACTGCTGGAGAGAGTCCAGCGCAGGGCAACAAAGATGATTAAGGGAGTTGAGCATCTCCCTTATGAGGAAAGGCTGAGGGAGCTGGGTCTCTTTAGCTTGGAGAAGAGGAGACTGAGGGGTGACCTTGTTAATGTTTACAAATATACAAAGGGTGAGTGTTATGAGGATGGAGCCAGGCTCTTCTTGGTGACAACCAATGGTAGGACAAGGGGTAATGGGTTCAAACTGAAACACAAGAGGTTCCACTTAAATTTGAGAAGAAACTTCTCAGTAAGGGTAACATAACACTGGAATAGGCTGCCCAGGAGGGTTGTGGAGTCTCCTACTCTGGAGACATTCAAAACCCGCGTGGACGCCTTCCTGTGTAACCTCATCTAAGTGTTCCTGCTCTGGCAGGGGGATTGGACTAGATGATCTTTCGAATTCCCTTCCAATCCCTAACATTCTGTGATTCTGTGATTTTTTTTTTTAAATAAATTTGCTTCGGCATGTCAAGAAAACCTTCAAAATACTACTCAGTGTATGACTGATATACTGCATTATTTCACCAAATCTGTGATGCTTTATAAGCCTTACTGCTATGAGTTAGCTTGTACATTTTACACAGATTTTCTTAAAAGATATGTTGTACATTTCAAATTATAACACAAGATCAAAACAGACATTGATTTGCTTTGCTGTTAGTAGCCAAGGGGTTAATTTAATGTCTGAGAGGTAGACAATAGATTCTTCTTGACTTCAGATAGTGGTGGGTACTAGACATTGGATTCATCTCCATCTACGCTCACATATCTAAACCAGTCACCTCTATCTTGACTCATTATTTAGACTTCTTCCACAACTTGGAGAGAAGGAGGTGCTTATTGTACACTGTTTAACATATTCTAACATAGATGACTTAGGACACATGCTTAACTTCAAATGAAAAGTCCAGATGAGTTGAGTTGCCTCTGAGCACCCCTTGTCAATACTTAGTTTCCTATTTGCTTTTCTTTTTGTTTTTCTTTCTTTTTTAGGACAGTCCAAATCACCTTTGCAGGCCATCAGACCTGGAAGGAAATTTAAAAACACTAGGATTTGGGGAAACCAGTCTGGTTTAAAACAAAAGCTGAATTGTTTTGAAATATTTAAATTTTTTAATGTTTGAAATGTTTTAATTTTAACTGCTGATATTTTAAACTTTCTTTTTCCCGACTATGGTTCTATGCTTGATATTTGGAAGGCAAGTTTTTTGATGTTTAATACTCTTAATAATAGGTGTTCTAATTATGGAGCTAAAACATCTTTTTATTTAATTTGTTCTGCTTGATATTCTTAGGCAACCTAATGTGTTTAAGTTTTGCCTAAGGAAAAGTTTCACTCTGGTAGAAAAAAGAATTGCTTTCAGCAAGTTTGTGCTATTTTCTACTAGATTCAAATCACTCACGCTAATATAGCAGCAGGCTAAAAGTTCTTATTTTCTTTGTCATTAGATTGATAAGGTCTTGGAGGTCAAGAGAAGGTTAAGTACCTTGCCCCTGACAAATAAACTGTTAAGGGCACAAGGAATACAGAGAGGAGAGTGGGTGAGATGACTAGAAATTTGCTCAGTTATTGTCATAATTTCAAGAAATTTAACGTGTACATCTAGAATGTTTTGATCCCATCACTTGCGATATCAGTAAATCATTTACTTTTACAGAGAACTCTCAGAAAAAATCTGAACAATTCCCCATAATTTCTTTGCAACTCTAGAGAGCAGCAGTGCATGCCTGCCTGGGCTAAAATAGCTGGAAATCAGATTGTTTTCTAGGCATATTGCAAAACCATGTGGATTTGGTAGGAAGAAGAAAGGGTACAGAGCTTAGTAGGGATACTCTGCTGCCTTCCTGGCTGCCAGAGGTTATCCTATGTTTGTGGGAAAGACATGGTTCAGCAGAGGCAATTGAACTCATCTTGGTTTTGATGGGCTTTGTTTCCATATTCATTTGCTTACCACTGTTGCGATTGTAAGTATATTATAAAGGATCAGGAGATGGAGATGATAGATTCATCTTTTGTGTGGTAGAAAAGCAACGGGGAAAATATTTGAAAGTGAAAGCTCCATGTTTGTTGACAATTAGACAGAGATCTATCAATTGCCATGTTTTCTGGAAATGAAATATTGTCAGAAATGTGGTAACTGCTGAAGTGGTGTTTGAAGCATTTATAATGGCAACCATCTCATGTTAAATGGATGAATATTTTTGTTCTTACATCTATTGCCTTTCAGTAGTACTATTTAGAAGACACACTTGAGTTAATTTATCTTTCTGTGAATACATCTTTTCTATGAGTCAAAATAATACTGTTCATGTGTGCCAAGGATATCTATTGTAAGTGTGTATATCAAAAAAAAAAAAAAAATTATCAATTGATATACAAAACTTCTGTATAGATGTCTGTGACTTCTTAAAGCCTCATAAACAAAACAATATATTTTATATGTGACTTGTTGATTTAAAAGTTGGCCTGAAGGCTATTACAGGTGACCTTGTGATGGTCACTAAGGTGGGATTCTGAACGAGTTCACAATAGTTTAATGAACCCCTAGTGCAATCAGGGCCAACTTCAGGCATTAGCAGAAGAGACAGCTGCCTAGGCAGCAAACTGGAAGGGACAGGAAAACATCCATAGCTTAATTATCTTCTCCTAGCTATCTTGTATCTGGAAAGTCACTCTGGACAGCTATTATTGCCAGAAAGGTCAGGGTGTATGGGCTAGGAGTTAGTGTGATGTAGAACCCGGGCAGGAGAAAAGAGGCAGTAAGTGTGACAGGAAATTCTGTGGTCCCATTTCAGCTCTGTTTCTCTTCCCTATGTCTTGTTTTGCTGTTGAAGGACCAGCTTTATGTCCCCACACTTACAGCGGCAAAATTCATTTTTGTCCATGTTGCTGAGAGGTCTTCAGCTGGCTCCAAAAGCAGTTATGTTAGCAGAACAGAAAGCAATTCAATTGCCATTATAAGAAACTTATTTATATGACCTTTATAAATGTCCATTATATTTTTCCACTTTTCTAGATGAATGGATGCTATAAAAGAAAGTCTGATGTGATGAAAAATTCATAGAGTTTAAGACCTTTGAATTTTTTGTGATAGTTCTTTTATTATCAAATTCGACAATATCTTTTGAGAGGTACATCTAGTTGTAATTAAAGACTTCAAATTGCAGAGAATCCATCATATACTTTTCAAAGCTCTTCCAGTCTTAATTACAACCACTGTTAATAATGTACAGCTTACACATCATTAAAGTTGGAGCTTCAAGTTCCAGCTTTTTGATCATTTCATACTTCCTGCTGTTAATTTATGAACCCTCCAGTGTGACCTCTTTGCGTAGTGATCTGCAGACTGGTTGACTTGTATTCTGTCTTTATGCTCCAAAATTTAAATAGAATTTTCACTTTAACATGGGTAAGCTAAGAACCATCCACTTCCCTGAAGTTATATTCAGGCTAATTTTTAATATATCAGCTTAGATCCCAGAAGTAACAGCTTCTTTAATAGAGCATGTTATCTGTTCTAGCTAGCTAAGCTTGTTACAACTTGCTTGGGTACCTGTGTACAGACTTACACTGTGTTATGTAGAAGAAACTGATCTCTCTGGCAGCATTTGCAAGTTAAAAATAATGACAACAAAGGCACTCAGAATAACAGAGTACAGATGGGAAAGATACTTAAAAAGAAACCTGCAGGACAAAATATCTTAGCCAGAAAAACTGTAATGAAAGTGGAAGCCCCTCAAAATTTAGCTTTTCAAAAGTCTGAGTTACATCCAAAAGAACTGAAAACAAATCCTGTATTCTAGATTGTGAGAGAACATAGGTTATCGTGTTATCTACAGTCCAGACTAAGTCAATTGCGATCTACTGGTATATTGTCATGACTTTAATATTTCTGTACCACTTTCCTCACATGAATTAAAGGAAGCCAGTGGCAATCTACCTAATACTTAGCAAAGCACATGTTAAAATTGACCAGTAACTGTAAGTGCTTGGGAATATATTTTTTAAAATAACATTGAAAAATATTTGCAACCATGAGCTCTTACTTGAAAAGGTTTGATAGTATATATTTTCAATATTTTTAGATGCCTCTCAAATTGTCAAGGCTTACTTAGATGATTAAAACAGCTGGCATTTTAGATGTTTCCTCCTGCAGAACAAGATGCCAGAATTAGGTGTGGAAGGATTCAAACAGCTTTACAAAGGCTGTTTATGCTAAAATAGTCTCCAAATAAGTGTTTTTCACTAGTGTTCGGCTTCAGATATATATTGTTGTTCTACCCCAGATGAATTAAAGTGATGGAAAATATTTAGCTGGAAACTAATATTTATTTTGTCAGGTGAGATTTTTGCAAAATCAGTTTCCATGCCTGGTTCCTCACAGTCATATCATCCTTGAAAAAGGGAATAGGCAACCAAATATGACAAGAGTGGTAGATCACTCCTTTCAGAGGAGCCTTCATTCATGTTAAAGTACTTGTAGAACCACACCTTTCCATTAAGTAGTACTTCACAGTCATTTTATTAAATCTAATAGGACTGTGCGGAAGTGAGATATCCCACTAAGTTGGAGGAATGTGGTCTTTATTGACAGCAAATCACTTAGGATATTTAGGCAGAATGGACTAAATGTTAAGTAAATTCAGTGTATTTTGCTGCAAACTGAGATATTCCATTTTAACCTGAGAATTTGCCTGTTTCTTTGTGATAATGAGTGAACTAATGCTGCTCCAGCCCACACTCTTTTTAATGCAGCGTTCTTTATTCAAGTACAGGGATTGAATTCTTTGTGATGTAAATCATCTTAATATCAGTCTTAAATATTGTTTGGTTTATAAAAATCAAAACCAGGAGATACTATTAATCATTGCTGCTGACGTGAGAATACCCATATGGTTGTAATCTGTAGCTTTCCAGTTTTCTAATGCTTCTAAAGCTGCAAAATATAAGCCTGTACATTAGTATAATGAATAGAACTACAAAAAATAAGCTTAGTTAAGATTTGTAGTTGTACTCTTTCACTTTAATGTCTAATTTAGTACCTCCTTAATCATATAATTTGGAGACAATCATGTAGTTCATAACAGTTTTTATTTTCAGTCTTATGATTTAATTGCTACCTCTGTAGGTTCTGCTTGTCCAGCAAGAACATTTTTCATATATATTTCTCATGGGCTGAACAATATATTTAAAAATCTCTTTAAACTAATCCTAATTTATGATTGCCAGCAAATACAAACACTATATTAATAACTGCTGGTGGAAGGTCATCTGTGATGGAGTACTGGAATTCAGGCCTGGACCCAGAGCTTAGAAAGTCAATCAAAAGGCATGCACTTCATGGGAATCACAGCAGTGAGCTTACATTAGGATTTCAAAGCTACAGCTGATATACCTCTGCTAAAATGAAAAACCATGGAATTTGTTTCACCACAACCAAAGGATAGATAGGCCTCCATGCATTGACGCTTCATATGTGACCTTTAGTTGCAGTCCACAAATAGAATCTCATTTACAGCAATATTATACAAAGGTTATCTGCCTCGTGAGATTCTGATGTTAAGGTCTTCTCTGACCCAAACTGCAGCATATATTTGATCACTCATATGTCCAATGAATGTATCATATCCAGCTTCAAAACTTAACGCCTGATGAACTTATAGGGTGAGGGGATGAGGTGTTTAATTTCAAGAGTTTCTTAGGCTGCTAGAGCAAGGAAAAGAAGATTTACATCCAAACAGGTAAAATACAATCACCAAGCCTTGAATACTTAAATGTTTCCATAAATACAACACTTGTAGCGTGAATCTTCTTTCTGCAATTGGTGACAAATTTCCATGGTAAAAAAAATGTACACCAATGTAGATTTGCACAGATGTTGTTCCAATGAATTTGATATTCTAAGAATTCGATGCTGTGCTGTTCCGACCAACTGCTGACAATCTTCCTGAGGTCCCACTGCTGTACACAATGTCATCTCTGATGTTTTTATACCAATTCCACTGAAAATTCTTTGATACAAATGCTACCCAAGTAAGTACAAATAGACCCATTTGTTTCATATGCAGTGCCTGAGATAGTCATGAATGGACTTAAAATTACTCCTGTACAGAGCTGACAGTTTGAAGGTGCAGTTTCGTAATCTACTTAAGCTGGCCCAGAACTGTGTTGCCCTGTTGTGTCTGCGTGAGCAATGATGCAGCAATGAGTCTGCCAACTGCTCCGACAAAGAGGGGCTGGCAAGAGTGCAGAGCTGGGAGAGAGAAACAGTGTAGCACTGCAGCTTTTGTCATTGCTCCTTCCTACACCTCTCCACTGACAGTGACACCAGGCACTTTCCAGTTTCTGAGCACTCCAGTCTTGTAGCACTGGAAAACTCCACTAAAAAGAAGATAATATGGCAAAAAAGTAACTTCTTTTCCATTCCACTTGTGCAGTGTGATAAACTTAATCATTTTAATTTTTAGTTTTAATAAAACCCAGATATTCTTGTTTGCTGGTTTCTGTTTTGTTGCTGTTGCTTTTAATTAGTTACCATTCTTAAATTAAAAAAAATAAAATAAAATAAAATAAAAAAAAGTTAAAATAAATAAACATTTAACAAAAACTAAAACAAATCAAACCTCTAAATCTAAAACTGAAACTAATAATAATACTAAGAGTATTGCCATATGGTGTTTTGCTCTTTTCTGTGTACTCTACACAATACACAATAATACAATTCTTCTGCATTCACTTGACCCTCAAAATATAAAAACTTAGATATCAATTGTTTACATGCTTTATGCTTCACTCCCTTTATCTGTTAAATGTTCATCAACAACATCAGATTTTGTCTCCAAAACTAATTGACTAGCTAACAGTGTGGGCTTTATTTCTGTTACTGTCATATGCTACACAGAGGCAAAGTGGACTTGGACACTGCAAAAGTCAGTGTCACAGTTGGAGTGTGAGATCTGGAATGACATCAGCTCCAAGAATGTGGTATATGCTTCATTCCAATACCTGTTTATCATAAAGTGTATGAGCTGTTCTTGGATGGCAGAGGGTAAACTTCCTTCTGATACAATTCAATTACATGTGTTTGTTTTGGTATGTGATTATATTAATAAAAAGTAACGTGATTTACAGGGTGCCTCTAGTTTGGAACAAAAACATGATTTATGCTGAAAGAGGCAAGAGGTTATGTCATTTAAGAGTTGAGAGATTTTAGTTAGCATCCTTTAAAGCAGAAAAGAGCATTACACTCATGTCTTTGTGAAAGGTGAGTGCTTCTGACCAACAGTTTGCATTAAAGAAGATGCTCATGACCACTGTATCATCCTGCAATGTTTTTTTGTTTGTTGCAAAAGGAGCTGTGCATGAGGTGCATTTCAAGAATTAGTAATGAATTAGATTTATGAGTGGATTTAGATTAAGAAAAGTGTATATTTCAGGCCACAGTTAGGCTTAAACATTAAATAAGCACTGAGCCCTGCCAATATGGAGAGATTTCTGAGTGGACAAGAACTCTAAACCAAACTTGTGATGTCTTTGAAATAAAACCTGAGAGTTTATGTACTTCGGCTACTTGACAAGTTGGGCAGAAGTTTCAAGAGTCCACCCTCACTGGATATCTAGCTACCTCACTTCAGGTCCTACCCAAATATCTGGCTCTTTTTGTATATGTGGAACAAAATCTCATATTTGACAGCAGCACCTCATTCATTTATGAACTTTTGAATTATTATGCTCTTATTCACTGGCAAATATTTTGTTGCAGTCCAGCTGATTATCCTACTCTTCACTTCCATCTGTTAGCACTTGGCCTGTGCTCAAGCAGGATAATGCTGCTAGCATTTTTAAGATATTTGGATGTCTGATTCTGGTATCAATGCAGAATGCTGTCCTTGAGGTGATACACCAGAGCAAATCTCCAACAATGACCCATGATTTCTTGTACAAAGAATCTGAAGTGACAGTGAGGTCACTTTCTCATGAGCCAAAACCCATTTTCTTGGTAGATATTTACAGCATCTTTTTCCAGATGAAAGCACATCACCCTTGCTTTTCAACTTTTCATAGTTATGAAGAATATTTGAAAATATAACTATATAATGCAATTTGTTGCCAGACGGTCAGTGTTTCTGCAAATAAAAATGTAATTGGTAACTTTTAATAGTTACTTTCACAGCTAACAGTTGTTCTCAAAGTGACTTTGATTTTACCGACCACTCTTTAAACAGTATTATGCAATCAGGTAAGGTGGAATGCAAATACAATTCAGGCTCATTTTATGCAAAAGAGCTGGTTACAACCCAGGGTCACTATTGCTAATTACCATAATCCAACTCTTTCGAAGTTTGCTTCACTCAATTGTTCCTCCTGGATACAAGTTGAACCATGAGGTTTCACTTTTGGTTTCCAGTTGTAGCAGAGTAACTGTGCTCTGCTGACTATTGAAAATTACTAATAGAAAAATAATTGAACACTAGTTCTACCACTACTGTTTTTTGGTTTTGTTTTTAAGCATAGTGACTTGAAAATGGCAGAAAGTAAGTAGCCTTTACTAGTTGAGATCATACAGGGTTACAGATGCTCTAGCTTTGCAATTGGCTTAGCAGAAAATCAGCCTTAAGTATTCTGCTATTGCATCTTTGATAACGTGAAAGAGCTTCCACAGAAAAAGTGAAATGCCTTTCAAATGCCTTCACTACCTTTTAAATAAGACTTTGTCAAAATTGTACCATTTGTGAGTATACTGGGACAGTCAATAATTCATTTTCATGCTTCTCCACAAATATATTGCACTGAAATGCTATATATGCAATGATCTCACCACAGGTCCCAGAGATTGAGAAGGGCTTTTGGGAGAGCTTTACTCTTGCTTTTAGCCTAACGCAAGTCCTCCACACATTGTGCTCATTCAGAATTGCCTGACAGTTTATGGGAGAAGTCACTCTCCAAGAGTGTTTCAGAGTGAGTCAGCCTGGGGAATAAAAGTAATGGGTACAATGCAAGGTACAATGGGAATAGAGGGAAAAATACTTAGGAGGTTTTCATTTGTACTGTATTCCACTTGGCTTCTACTGACTTAAAGAGGAATGTGGCTCCTATTGTTGCTTCACATTTCCCTTTGCACTCTTCCTGGAATAACTTCCCTAGTAGAATGAAAAGGCAGAACTGTAAGAGATTCAAGGTCAGGGAACTATGTGCTGTTCTTTGGTCATTATGCAAATTTCTTCTGATGGGAAGATATCATCCAGGCAATAATCGGTATTTTTCCCTCTTAAGCCAAGTCCACCAGGCACATCTGAAAGATTAGGAGGGTTGCAGACATAGTTAATCATTGATGGAAATGTGCATAATTTAATAATTTAATCCTTCTAAGGTGCTCTCCATAGCACAAAGAAACAGAATCAGTATCCATAATGTATGGCCATTATATATTCATATATTCATTTCAAGATAGAGTATCTTAAGAAATACTTAAATATGGTACTGTATTTTCTAAGATGAGGGGGCGGGGGGGGGAACGTTAAGAAGAATATAGAGTATGTCTGGGAAAAAGTGGTGACTTATGCTACTCGGATGGTTAAAACCCCATGCCCTTTAAGGTATAACTTATAAACATAGTAAATGGTAACAAATGTAGAAAATCTCGCACCCTTTCTTTTCCTGGATTGCACTTACTAGCAAAGAATAGCTTGGTACCACATCATGCAGGTTATGAAATCAGACTCGGAAAGTCATCAAGTGCAATTCAAACTGAGATTCAAAACCGAGAATGGCGTATGTCTTGAATTTCGTGGGTGGACCACAGGCACCAGGCGGGCTAGCCCGCATTTTCTACTGGCCCTTAACCACGTGAACTTCAGAAGCCTTCGCTAAAGCTGAATGAGAATCATTCTAATGCATCGCATAAAGTGCCTGCGCAGGGAGGTAGTTAAAAAAAGTGGGACCGCTCGAACAAGCAGATGCTGCGTATCCCCGTGGTTTTCGAGATATGGGTACCGTTATGTCTTTATTCCGCGTTCACAAAGTCACTACCCTCAGGAGAGACGACTCCTGCCGCCCTGCCCAGCCCTGCTCGTCGGCCGCCGGGCCGCCGCCGTGCCCAGCCCTGCCATTGCTGTGGCTGGGAGCCGTGGGAGCTGGCCCACGGCGAGGCGGCAGCTGCCGGCCGGGCAGCCACGGATACGATCTCCCGCGGCCGCTTTTCTTCCACGGAGCCCTCTCACACCTGCCCGCTGCTCCTCGCACCGGGACCAGCTCCACCCTCGCCCCCCTCACCGCGGGCTCGGGGCAGCAGCCGCGGGAGCCTCCTGGGCGGTGCGACTCCGCCTCTCTCCGCCGCCTCCGCCGCTCCCTGCCGCGTCCCCCCAGCTCCGGCTCCGGCCCCGGCCCTGCCCCCGGGCGCGCCCGCCGCGCTCCATTCCTCTCCGCTCCGCCGGCAGCCCGCGGCCGAGGCGCAGTGACGGCGGTGGCACCCACGGCCAGGAGCGGGGCTGGGAGCGCTGGCTAGCTGACGCAGTCGCAGGGAAGAGAAGCGGTGGGGAGCGCTGGCGGGGCCCGCAGCCCGCCCACCTCTGGAGCACGAGCGCGGAGAATCGGCACATCCCTATTCCGCCGGGGGCGGCTCTGCCAACCCCCCCGCCATCTCCCCTCCTTCCCTTTCTCCCTCCCTCTTTCCCTTCCCGCCCCTCCGCAGCGACATCCCTGCGAGTTTGCTTCGCTGCCCGCGCCCGTCGCTGGTGGCCCGTCGCCGCATCTCCCACGCCATCAACTCTGGGGAGCCGCCGGCGGAGGGCAGGGACCCGAAGTTACGGCCAGCCCTAGTGAAAAGTAGCGATAACGCGGAAGGGGCCGGAGGCGAGCAGAGCCGACGCAGCGCACCGCCACCCGCAGCCCCGCCGGCCGGAGGCGGGCTCCACGCCCCGGGCCGCGCCTGCCGGGGCAGAGCGAATCGTCGCCGCGGTAGCTGCTGGCCACCCCGACCCCCGCCGGACCCGCTGCGGTAAGACTGGATTACACTCCGGGACGTCGGGCCTGAGGAGACAGAGGCTCTCGGCCGCGGCGGGGGGAGCGCATGGGGCGCACCCGCGGTGGCCGCCGAAACTTGTTCAAGTTGTGCGGCCCCGGGGCGGCGGGGAGGGGCGGTGGCGCGGAGCCGGTGGCGGGCGCCCTCTGCTGGCCGCCGTCGGGGGGGCGGCGCGGGGGGAAGGCGCGGCGCGCTGTCAGGCTTCGTCCCGGAGCTGGCGGGGTGGGGGGGGGCCCTTGGGCGCCGCGTCGGTCGCCGGCAAGGGTCGGTCTGTCAGCTTTCCCTTTTCACGCCTTCATTGCACCGGCAGAACCATGCGTGTGGTTTATATACACGTAAAGTTATTTGCTTATTAATTTGAGCTCCACTTAATTTTGTGGCGTGTCCGATTTATTTTGTTGGGTAGCTCTGGACAGCGTAATGGGAAAATATGCCCTGAGACCTCGTAGTCAGACACAAAATGGGGAAATAAAGTGAGCTTACATAGCCGATGTGAATTTCTCTTTTGCCAAAGATAAATTTTGGGGCACTTTGAAAAATGCTCTTTTTAAAAATTATTTTCTGTAAAAGAAAAGGTGTATTAACTCTTATGTTTCCTAAAAAGTTAGCAATACTTTGTGATCTGTTAAAGTACTTTAAATATTTTCTGACACATGTACAGCCTCAGGGAACTTTCCTTTCTGTTTCCACAGAGAAGAACCAACATGCAAAGTGGAAGTTCACCTGAAACTGCTCTTTTAACAAAGAAATATTGACTTTCTGCCTCTTTCACATGTTTTCCTTTTGCTTTGTAATGCGAGGAGCAGGATTATCTGAATCATTGACGCAAAATTTGAGCATCATTGGCTGAAGATAAAATGAAAGAAGACTTGAAACTATGTCTTTTACAAGCTGAAGGGGAATAGTGGTTAAAAGCACTGAAATTTCAACAAAAAGAGCTAATGAAGGGTCTATGTTGATTTTTCTTCATTTTTTCCCCTTTCCACTCTCCCATGAGTCCCAGAAGAGAAAGATGGAAAGACCATGTATACAAATTCATATCAGGGAAATGCTGAAGACAGTTTTGGAGTTTGTTTTCCAAGTGCTGTAAATTCCCTATTTAATCAAATACAACACATTGTTCTGGATAAAGTATATTGTTTTGTGATCAGTGAAGTTTTTTTCAGTTCTAGAAGTTGAATTTGACCTGATTGGAAGCTTTTAAAAAAGTAAATGCATTACTCTGATTCCTTTTTTCAAGATGAGTTTTTCAAGTTACGAAGAGTGTTTCAGTCTCTTACTGTGCAGTGTCAACCTGTGTTTTATATGCATATCTTAGATATTTTACTTTTTCCCTTGTTTTAATATTTATGCTGTAGTGTGTTTGAGAAAAGTGTGAAAAGACAAGGCACCTGAGATTTCAAGAGCCTTGTTATTACAATGTTGTAGCTCAGATTACATGTGATCTGAGTATCTGTTACAATGCACACTACACACTAAGTCTTTTCTCCTTAAAATATGCCTTAAGATGTTCATTTTTATACTAACTGGATCAAAATTTGGTATCTGAACTTCGTGTTTTGTTAGAAGATGCATGCCTGGGGAAGAGGAGCTGTCTAATGGATCATGGCTCTGATGTTCACAGGACATACTTTATTTCTAGCATTAATGATGTTTGCTGTCTTCACTTTTGAAGAATCTGTAAGTAATTATTCTGATTGGGTGACTTTCATAGAAAATGTAGATCAATATGAAAAACAGCAACTTGAAGGTCTTAGTGCAGAGCAGAAGTTGAAAAAAGTAGTTCTTCACCCAAGCTTGTATTTTGATGCTGAAGATGTCCAGGCACTGAGGCAGAAGGCTCATACAAGCCATTTGCATCTATTTAGAGCTATCAGAAGTGCGGTGATGGTTATGCTATCCAATCCATTATACTACCTACCTCCACCCAAGCACGTTGATTTTGCTGCGAAGTGGAATGAGATTTATGGTAACAACCTGCCGCCTCTAGCGTTTTATTGTTTGCTGTGCCCGGAAGATAAAGCTGCACTTGATTTTGCCCTAGAATATATGGATAGAATGGCTGGCTACAAAAACTGGTTGGTTGAGAACGCTCCTGGAGATGAAGTGCCACTTGGTCACTCCTTAACGGGATTTGCAACTGCTTTTGACTTCTTGTATAATTCACTTGAAAATGAGAGACGGCAAAAATACCTGGAGAAAATATGGTCTGTAAGCGAGGAAATGTATGAGTACTCAAAGGTTCGTTCCTGGGGAAAGCAGCTTCTCCATAATCACCAAGCAACCAATATGCTTGCTTTGCTTGTTGGGGCTTTAGTTGCAGGGGTGGACAAAGGATCTCAGGCAAATATTTGGAAACACACTGTTGTTGATGTGATGGAGAAAACAATGTTTCTGCTCAATCATATAGTAGATGGGTCTTTGGACGAGGGAGTAGCTTATGGGAGTTACACAGCGAAGTCAATAACCCAATATGTTTTCCTCGCCCAGCGCCACTTTGGTATTAACAACTTGGAGAATAATTGGCTCAAAATGCACTTTTGGTTTTACTATGCCACCCTATTACCAGGCTTTCAAAGGACTGTGGGTGTTGCGGATTCTAATTACAACTGGTTTTATGGTCCTGAGAGCCAACTGGTTTTTCTGGATAAATTTATCATGAAGAATGGAGCTGGCAACTGGCTGGCACAGCAGATTAGAAAACACAGACCCAAGGACGGGCCAATGGTACCATCCACTGCACAGAGATGGAGCACACTACACACTGAATTCATATGGTATACTGCTGAAATCACCCCTCAGCCGCCTCCTGACTATGGTACTGCTAAAATGCATGTGTTTCCTAACTGGGGAGTTGTTACTTATGGGGCTGGATTGGCAAGCAGTCAGACAAACACCTTTGTGTCCTTTAAGTCTGGAAAACTTGGCGGACGTGCTGTCTATGATATTGTTCATTTTCAACCTTACGCCTGGATTGATGGATGGAGAAGTTTCAATCCAGGACATGAACATCCCGATCAGAACTCTTTTACTTTTGCTCCCAATGGACAGGTGTTTGTATCTGAGGCTCTTTATGGGCCTAAACTCAGCCACCTGAACAATGTCTTGGTCTTTGCTCCATCTCCTACGAGCCAGTGCAACCAGCCCTGGGAGGGACAGCTTGGTGAGTGTGCCCAGTGGCTGAAGTGGATTGGTGATGAGGTTGGAGACTCCACTGGAGAAATTATAACAGCCTCCCAGGCTGGGGACATGATGTTTGTGAGTGGTGAGGCGGTATCTGCTTACACATCAGCAATGAAACTGAAAAGTGTATATCGTGTTTTGCTGCTCTTGAATTCTCAGACATTGTTAGTAGTAGACCATATTGAGAAGGAGGAAGACTCTCCTGTTAATTCTGTCAGTGCCTTTTTTCATAATCTCGACATTGATTTTAAATACATACCTTATAAATTTAAGAACAAATACAATGGAGCTATGATGGATGTGTGGGATGCCCACTACAAGATGTTTTGGTTTGATCATCATGGGAGTAGTCCTGTTGCTAGGATACAAGAGGCAGAACAAGCTGCTGAATTCAAAAAGCGATGGACTCAGTTTGTAAATGTTACCTTTCCAATGAAAAACACGCTTACAAGGATTGTTTACCTTTTCCATGGCCCATATGTCAATGTTTCTAACTGCAGACTCATAGATAATGCAAAATCTGGATTTCAGCTTTCGCTCAGTGTCAACAACACTGAAAATACCATCTCTGTTGTGACTGAATATCAGGATTTAAAGACAAGGTTTGATTACTTGGGATTTGGTGGTTTTGCCAAAGTAGTTCATGAAAACAAAGTGACCAAGTTTGGTCTAGGTACTGAATATGTGGAAAAACGGATTAAAAATAATAGGGTGGTTTTCCCGTTTGGGTTCAAAGTGAACATAGTTGCAGGGCTAATTTTGGGTGTGAGTTTGGTCATACTGGCTTTTCAGTGGCAGTTTTACATATCCTTCAGTAAAATGTTGCGTTGGATCCTGATACTGGTTGTCACACTGTGGCTTATTGAATTGGTGGATGTGTGGAGCATGTGTACTCAGCCCATCTGTGCAAAATGGAGCAGTGACATGACAAGCCTAGAACATGACAAAGGCAATAAAGCCAGACAATTAGAAGGAAACCCTGTTGTTTTGCCAGATGTTATCATTACTTCACTTCCTGCTTCTGGTGCAGAAATATTAAAACAGCTGTTTTTCAATAGCAGTGACTTTTTATATGTCAAGATACCTGCACCCTATCTTGAAATTCCTGAGACTGAATTTGAAATTGATTCCTTTGTAGATCCATGTGAATGGAAGGTTTCTGATGTCCAGAATGGTCATTTTCGTCTTATCCAAGGGTGGCTCCAGTCTCTAGTTCGAGGCACAAAGTTACATTTACAAAATATTCATTTATATGAAGCCAGCAGAAGTAAAATTGCTCAACATTCTGCTACAAGCAAGGACAAAAAGAAAAGATCCAAAAAGAGAGAATCTCTTTCAGAGCAAAGAAGCAGGGCAAGAGGGAGTAAAGAAAAAGATGCTGAATATATTAGGGAACTGAGAAGACATCTAATCTATTATCCAAATGCACGACCTGTGCTTAGTTTAAGTAGTGGGAGCTGGACGTTAAAACTTCCTTTCTTTCAGGAAATCCTAGGACCGTCAATGAGAGCATTATATGTAGTAAGGGACCCACGGGCATGGATATATTCAATGTTGTACAAAAATAGACCAAGCCTTTACTCCTTGAAAAATGTTCCACAACACTTGACTGCAATGTTTAAAGGGGAGAATGGTAAAGGAAAATGTAGTTTAAATGAAGGCTATGCCTTTGAGTATGAATCATTAAGAAAAGAACTTTCAAATTCTGATTCAAATGCTGTTTCTGTGTTGTCCTATTTGTGGCTAGCAAACACAGCAGCAGCACTGAGAATAAATGCAGACTTGCAGGCAACAAATTATCATCTAGTCAAGTTTGAAGATATTGTGAACTTTCCTCAGAAGACTGCTGAAACAATTTTTGCCTTTCTTGGTATTCCTCTTCCTCCTGCTAGCTTAAACCAAATATTATTTGCCACCTCCACTAGTCTTTTCTATCTTCCTTATGAAGGGGAAATTTCACCAAGTAGCATTCATGCCTGGAAACAAAACATGCCCAATGAAGAGATTAAACGTATTGAAGATATCTGCTGCTCTCTAATGGACCACTTAGGATACCAAAAGTTTATAGAGTAAATGCTGCCGGTCAGCAGAAATTTGCACTAATGATCTCTGACTACCAATTGTGGATAAATATTAGAAAAGTTTGTTTATTCTTGTATAATGTGTACAGTCTCATACTTTCTGAGAGATTATTTTAAGAAAAAGATAGTTGTTCTTGCAAGTGGGTTTTGTTTTGATTTGTTTTTTAATCTTGTAACTATTTTGCTGCCTTTCAAAAAAAGTTGTGTGAACCTTTGTAGGACTACCAGCTGGGGACTCTGTAGCTCAGGGAATTAATAGTAGAATATGGAGCTTTCCACCTCCAGCTCACCAGTTTGACTCCAGCCCAAGTGGTTAGTTCCTGAAGTACTTATCATGTGATGATTGTATGATGGCTTATGTGAAATTAACTGGTTAAACTGGCCCAATTCCCAGTGGTGATAAACAGCCTCCTTGGACAGGTTACTCATGCATTCTGTCTGTGTCTCACTGGTCACTATAGTGGTGCAAAATAAACATAAGCTGAGATTTAAGGCTATTCAGCATCCCTTCAGTAAGAGGAAACAGTAAAAACATTTGAGTCAATCCAGTTCCTTATCTGCAGTCTCAGCAGGCAGGCCCAGGACTGGAATGGGCACAGATATTGAATATCATTGTAGGATATAGTTCCTTCAGCTGAGAGATGGATGTGGCACTTAAATTGGGTTTTGTGCTTTGATGAAAGAGAAGACTTCATTCTCATGCCTGACAATGTGGTACCCTTTGTAAGCCTGAAGTAAACTATCCAGAGAAAAAGAAATGGGACAAAATCTAAAAACCCAACAAGATCATACAAACGAGCAGTTAAATTTGGAGAAGATTTTGTTTCATTTTAACCTGCTTCAGTCTAATTTGATTTTGAAGGTTGTTAACATCATAGCTTCTTACACTGGTTTACCCTGTACCTCTTGTCTAAGAGATTCTGAAAGGTTTTTCTCTTTTTGAGTAAGACTCTTTCATCCTTCTTTGTTGTAACACATTTCTCTACTGATTCTTGTGCATAATTTCATTGAGACTAATTGAAAATATTTGATGTCATTGTCAATGGCTTATTGTTGATGTCTGCATAAAATGGCAATCTGCGATTTAGAAGATCTTAAATAAATCTCCAGGTCTGTGTTGCTGAGGGATGTTTTGCTTTTCTGTATAATGAATTTCTGAAGGACAACCTTTGCTAACCTCAGGTCTTCTTTCAGAGAGGGCAGAAATCTGAAAATCACCCATCCCTTAATCCACCTCACATTTGAATGATCTTTCCGTGCAGTAAACTATTTCCAAAGTTGTCTGATTTTTATCATGATTGCTGTTTCTTTAACATGGTGCTTTTACATGATATTGGCTTGATAGGATAGACATGTCTGTGTCACAGTTTATTTTCTTCTTGAGTCACACTCTTTGCGCATGCCCATTTAAAAAAATTATAAAAAATTCCCGTTTCTCAATTTCACTTGCTCAGCATTCTTTGGAAATGCATGCATATTATAAATGTGTGCAGATGTGTAAATCAGATCACAAAGTGACATCTGTTTCCTTTACCATCTGTTTTTTATTACAAATGGAATTGTCTTGAAATACACTTCAGTTGGTTTGTAGGAGCTGGGATCGGAGTTTTGGCATATTATATTGAAATATGTGTGTAATTACTGTTTATTTGGGTGGTGAGCATTAGACGATGTCAAAATGCAGTGAGTTTCTTTGTACAGATTACAGGTACCCTCTGCTGATTTTTAATACAAAGGAGCTTTTACCTTTCCTTCCAATCTTACTACTATGTCCCTGTCTTACCCTGCTATCTTGTCCCTCCCATACATGCATTTCACATATTTTGGAGCATGTTGTGATATCTCTTTATGACTTAGGTAAAGTTGCTTTTTCTTGGCCAGTCATTAAGATATGAAAATGGGCCTCAAGCATGAAAAAGCTATTAATACTTTACGGTGTCACTAACCGTAACTTAGCTGTCATTTACTAGCAGCAGTTGTTTTTTCCCCCGTCAGTCCTAGATCTCACCCCTGGCTAGGTGGAGTGCCATGTTAAAGAAAATATTAAACAAGTTAACATACACTGACATGCTGATGAAACTTCAGTTTCCAAGTATTGTTCTCTCAAATTGGCTTCCCTCTGAAGCCATTTTTGCTCATATGTTAAAAAAAAAAAAAAAAAGTATTGATGCCTGTACAGTTTGTACTTGACAGGATAAATTTCAGCATTTGCCCTCTATTTCCAGGGTTTACACCCTAGAATCAGGACAAATAAAAAGGCTTTTCTCTATTAGATATTTTAGGGCAGCTGAAGGTAAGAATTAAGACTGACTTTGTATCTGTGGAAATAGAAATAGACCTTAAAATCTCTTCATGAAAGAGCCATATGAAATGCCACAATAGCTTATAAACCAACTTTTCTTTTGGTTTTGAAGAGTTAGGATGGACAGAATCATCTGTTTGGAGCAACATCTGTGCTGCTTTTGGAATACAGGTTATCCCATGCGCTTATGTCGTAACAGTGTTGTTGCTGTCATTAATTATACACAAGATTTCGGAGCTATTTCTTTTCTGTACTGTACTTTCCTGGTTGAAAGAATGCATAATCTATTATTCAGACTTTGGTGCATTGTGTGCTCCTTAAACAGACGTAAAAAGTTAGAAGAGAGCTCTCTTGGTTTTTAGATCTTGTTGTAAGGGCAAATGCCTTATAATCATTATGTTAAAAATATGTAAAAAGAAAAGTCGTGTCTTTGGAAACAATAGAGTAGGAATGCCTAAGGTATGACAAGTCTTTGATTTTCAATCATGTAATTGTTTTGTTGAGTTTTAGATGATAAGTTACATGACCTCTTGACCAAATTGAGTACCAGATAGAAGGTATCCCAGCTATGGAGCTGAATGACTTTGTGTTGAGATTGTGACCTTCTACTTGTATGAATGAACCCAAGATACAGCAAAAAGCTGAATAAATGTGCACATGGTTGATGAGAATGCCCACTAGAATATGCAGATCTGGGGCTTTGTAGAATAAATTTCAGTAGCACCATCCATAAAATGGCAGTTGTGGTATGGAGAAACAGGAATACTGTGGAGGCCTGGTGATAAAAACAAAAAACAGAACAAACCAAAACCCAAAACCAAACCAAACCACCACCACCATACCCACACTTGCTTTCGTCTGTTAGAGAACTTCCAGTTTTATGTCTGTACTGATCTTAAGTCAAATCAGTCTTTAAATAGGTATTTCTTTTTTTCTCACCCATATGTTCCCATTTAGACTAGTGTAGCTCTGTATATGAAGAATATGAGTGCAATTTTATAATATGAAATGATTTTGTGGATGTACAGAGTTATCCTCAAAATTCTCAGCCAATAGCATCCAGAGGAAGAATAGTCACTACACAGACACGGACATTTACCTCCCCTTTCTCCATAAAGTGATATTAAAGACTATCAGTAAAATTTGAGACCTTTTTGAAAAGCATGTCTGTTTAGGTACATTGTATTGAAGAGTGTTCTGGCACTTCCAGTTACACTTCCATAAAGATGCTCACGGAAATTAGTCTCAGTACTTTCTCTTAACTTTGCTTCGTTTTTCCGTCTATGGTAGATGTTGATAATTATTTGTTCTATATTGTAGTTTGAACTGTCCAATTATGCGACAGCAAAGATTTTGATGTATTTTTTAAAAGTGGGCTTTATTCAAATAATTATATTTCTGAAACATATTTGGAAGCCTAAGAAAAATAAACACAGAGGAAAACATTTATTTGCTTACTTTGTAACTAAGTGACATTAGCCATGGGGAGATGCACATGGGTCTCGGCATTCAGAGTTCTATCAAATTGCATGAATCTATAGTCTCTGAGCATACCTAAGTGTTTCTATTACTCCCAGTAGGCTTTTTCCAAGAGCGATGTCTGTGAAGATGATCCTCAGTATCATGGTCAGATCGGTTCCTTTCACCCTCTTAACATGCAGATGGCATACAGTCCTCATCGGACTTATGTTTGAACAGTTAATTTGTCAGATCTAGAGTTCAATTCTGTACAAGATCCTCAATTATATGTAAAATATGTGGCACAACGGAGGTTTGCATGTTTTTAAGTCTTGATGAGGTAATATTAGTTGTGAAACAGGTTTAATGTTGTTTTGTTTTGTTTTGTTTTGTTTTCTGGAGGGTGTTAGTCCTGGTCCTTTTCTGTTAGTGGCTGCTGAGTTATTTTGCAGATGGTGAGCAGTAAGTGCTTGTCCTTTGTCAATCATCCTAGGTCTTGTCACTATACTCTCACAAGTAATTTATTTTTTTTTAAACCTTCTGAATCTTGAACCCAACTGTGGCTTTTGGGAGAGTTAGATGGAAAATGCCTATTATGATAGGAGCAACAAGATGTGGTGTAAACAAATGTTACTGTCTATTGCAAATTATTTAACAATATTTGTCTCCAGCTATTTTCTGAAAAGTTGTTCAGCGTGAATCAATCTAATGTACAAAGCTCGGAGGAAACTAATACCAAGAACATGATAGAAGGCAGGCTATCAGAGATAATAAACACACAGTTGTTTTTTGTGAAAGCCATTAATATTTTCGCTCTTAATTGCTTTTCTAAGAGAGGAGTTACTTACATTTTCTTTGTGCATTTTTTTAGACCTTTTTGTGTTTCCATCCTGCAGCTTGGCTAGAAATAGATTTTATCCTATGTTTTCTGACTCTCACTTTGAAATGTTAGTTTGGTTACATTTTCTTGAACCTTCTGTTGTGTTTCAGGATCTTCCAGTCTATTTTTTTTTAATAAATTACATCCTACAGGTGCCACTTGATTTCAAGAAACATGATCTCAGACCTGGCGAGGACTACAACAGGCACACAGAAATGAACTGAAAAACAGGAGAAATAAAATGTTATGCTGCTGAAGAGAATAGACTTGAAAGCATGTGTTAGAATACTTCGGTCTTAATGAGATGCTATATCATGCACTACGAATGCCTGAACAGTAGACTTTATTATTCATTTTAGCTGATCAGCTGAATGTTGTCTTTTTCAAATTACCATAAGAATACTGATGGAAAGATAAGTTAAAAGGAACTTTTGTTTGGTTGGATTTTTATTTTATTTTTCCTTCAAAGCAGTGCTATTTTTTTTCTACTCCCTATCTGTGTTAATTTGTAGCTATATAGCTATTACCTAGTGTAGCTCTATAAAAACATTGTTGGCACCAAGGATGCTTTTCAGTGAGGGGGTACTGCCTTACCTCCTGGGTATAGATTAAGTGTTGATAGTTTCTCAACGGCCAGCATCCCTTGGTGATACATTTGAAAGAAAAGTTGACTTATGTAATAAAGAATTGTTTCATTCTTTAGAATGGACTGCACTGTTGCTCAACAAAATAGAGATAATGCAAAAACATGCATATTATAGACAATGCTATCAGTTAGCCATGATTAAGCCAGTCTCATAATCAGATCTTTAAAAGTATGGGTGTAGCTCTCATCCATTCCTCAGCCTAATTACTAACTTTAATGACCTTGTTTAATTGCAAGCTAAGATGAGTTTCATTCCATTTGCTGAAAGAAAAAAAACATGCCTACATGCAGATACCCTGTCTTTGTTGATATACTAGGACTTTTTTTAAGCTGCTCTCACTTGAATGTATGTCTACCTCTAACTTGCTCCAGGGTGCATTTGCAAATCTTACATAATGAATGATGCTGTTGACTTCAGTGTGTAGGAATTTACCTATTTGTATTCCAGATTTCTCTGAACATCGCTATGCCTTAGTACCTTTAACACATGAAGGGAATAGAATGATTAACAAAGAGCCAGTCTAGACAATAAAGAAATAGCTCTGATATTCATTGTTCACAGATTATTGAAAGTGTTTGCCAGCAATCTGCTTCATCTGCATTTAGTTCGGTTGACTGTGCATAGCAACAGACTCATATCATCCTTTGTAGAATCTCCCTTGAGAAGTTTATAACTTAAAAGTATGGTTTTAAACAGCTAATATATATGTCATTATTTTAGTGTCTCCTAAATTAATCTAGGTGCAATTTTCTTTTTGATTTAAAGGTGCAGGGAAAAAAAAAAAGAAAAAAAAAAAGAAAAAAAAAAGTTATTCAATTCCCCTTTAAAGTTCAATATAAATAAATAAATACATTATAAAATAAAGATGTTCAGATGCTATTAAAGATTAAAAAAAATTCTGCGGGGTAAATTTAGTAGAACTACCATTAAGCATGTTATTAAATTATTTCTATTCACACTCTAAAATTTATTCTGCAAAACAGGTACAAATATGACCAATTTGCTTTTGTTGGCTTTTATTTCTTGTTATCACTGAAAATTTAGAAATCATACTTTCAGACATTTTCTGAAGAAATCTATCATAATTTCTTAAAATCAAAAGTGAGAGAAATTAGTCAGAATAAACTATGGTTGCAAACTATGACAAATACTTCAAAATGTCTTCTTATACCAACAGAAAGAATAATAAGAAGTTAACCTTATTTTCTTTACAGCAACTTTATTGATATACTTCTATAATTTACATTGAATTTACATGCATTTTTATTTAAAATACAAAACACATTACCTTCATCAAGAGAAATACATATAGCTTACAATTTTAATCATTATTAATAGCTCCTAACTGGAATTCTGTGGTAGACCCAATCTTCTGCAATATTTCTTGGGCCCTTTGTGATTTGAACTGTGACAAGAGTGGCCAACACCTTCATAAGTTTCTTGCTCTAAGGCAACATGTCTTCATAGCACTTAAAACACTGCCAAACACATAAAAAATACTTAATTTGACAATATTTTATTTATTCTTGCAGATCTTATTTATGAGTGAAGCTTGAATATTCTGCTTTTGTTTGGTAGAAAAATGCACTCATTTGAATAAGTTCCCCTGTAAATGTGAATCTTACCTGTGCCCCTTAAAAATTTGCAGACAGACAGATTTCTAATAGGGCTACTCCTTTTATCCTTTCAGTAAAGCTTAAGTTTGTTTACATGACCAGAGAGTATTGAATTTATATAAATGAGACTTAAACTATTTTAAATGTCTTTCATATATGGCCTGTACTTGTTACATCTCTTTTGACTTTGAGTTATAGGTGTACTTCTCCAAAAAGAAACCCTCAGTGATACCTCAAATCTACCTCACTGCAATCCTGTTAAATAGAAACATGTTCTGGGTGATAGACATTCTAGAGATCTAGCAGAAAATGCTAATGTATTTAACTTTAGAACATAATATTAAACATTACTTCTGGACTCAAGAGTACTCCTTAGGTTTTGCATTCAGGACCAACAGAAAATATATGGTAGTTTAACAATGGCCCATTTAATTCTTAATGTAAAATTGTTGTAAAAGTGGCCTAAGATCTTCACACAGGAGATTAATATATCAAAAATAGAGGCTTTTTGTATCAAAATGAGAACTCTGACTCTCAGACTATGAATATCAAGGCACAACATGACTTTTCCTCCTGCTCCTATGCGATAATCTTGTTAGCATGAAGTGATAGGATGTTTTTTGATGTCCTGACAGCAACACAAAAGCTGTTTGTGGTTTTAAAACAGTGGTTTTAACCAATACATAGCTATATACAGCAGTCTTTCCTAGTAACTGATTTTCTTGCCTGAATGTATATAAAATCACATTTTCCTGGGGTATGTGTTTCTAACTGAGGTCAATATCTGCTGGCACTAGGAAAATATGATGATATGCTGACTCATATTCTACATTGACAGAAGAGGTAGTCAACACAGGGTTGACTATAGCCTAAAGTTTTTAATTGGTTGCATTTTAGTATTGGCAAATAATACACTATAAATAGATTATTTTTATTGTGCTTACAGGGCATACTGCAAACTGTGAAATGAGTGATCTCTTTCTTAATTGGAAGACTTAGCATAGGATTTTTTTTTGTGTCTTTCCCTACTGCCAGCAAAGCAGATCAAAAGGGACATAGCTGGAGGAGAAGATATGTGCCAGAATGTCCATGCAAAGTGATGACACTCCGGAGGGTCACCTTTGCTGTGCAGCTGCAAGTATAAACTAGAGTAAACCTATTGTTTCTTCCTAGGGCATGGATAAAGTTTTGGGTATCTCTTGTGAGCGCCCTACAGATTCAGAGATGAGAAGGCATTTAGAAAATAACCCTTAAAATTATTGTTAATCTCATGACATATGAGGTAATCATACAACTTCCATGATCTTGACTGGTGCTCTTAAAAGATTGGAAAAGCTCACGTGTGGGGAATGGTCGTGTAACAGACAAGGTAATTTTCTGGAATATAAGAAACAATGTTTCAGCTCGCCAGGTCATAAATACATGACACAGTAGAGCACAAAACCAGACAGATAAGTTGACAGAGCAGACTTCCGCATAGCTTCCAGTGCTGGTTCAGACTAATGGCTGTGGCTAGAGTCAGCACGAAGGCTTGCCACTGATTAAGATATTGATCAAAACAAATGCTGTTATGTGGCCTTATTCAGGTCTCTTAAGGAGTGTATAGGCTTTACTCCCTTGATTTCTCATGTTGGTGAAAGATGCCATTCTAGGTCCTTAATGAGTCGGTTTTGAACTAGTGAAATGTGTCACTGTATGTACAAGGCATGTAAAAGGCCAAGTTCAGGACTTATGCTGACAGTGGGGATGAAAGGTGGGAAGTATGTAGTATGAATGAAAAGGCAGGGGCAGCTTGAGATGAACAGCAGGAAGGAAAAGGGATGAGAGATGAATAATTTGTAGGGGACTGGAAATTCCAGCCATCTGCAAGGAGGCAAAAATGTGGCATGTTAATAGGCATCTGCTGTAGTGCTTGTAATGACACCACTTCTCTAAGTCAGCTGCTATGCAATGTGGCTATCATTTCAGGTTCCTGCAACAGAGGGTAGCATGATTTGTTCTGTTAAGAAGCCTCATTTAATTTTGTAATTAAGTACTTTTTACAACTTTTTACAAAAATTAAAATTACTATCATCAGATGTTGTTTATTTAATGACAAATCAGATCTCAAAATATAATATCTTGAAAGTTAGTTTGGGTGTGTGGGTTTTTTTGGTGTTTTTTTTTTGGTTTGGTTTGGTTTGTTGGTTGTGTGGTTTTTTTGTTGTTGTTGGTTGGTTGGTTGGTTTTTTGTTTGTTGGTTTGTGTTTTGTTTTTTGTTGGTTTTTTTGTTGTCGTTGTTCTTTCTTGTTTTGTTTTGTTTTGTTTTTTTTAATCATAGATTTCCATTAGGAGTAGGTGAATAAAATATGCACCTCCATGAACTACTAAAAATAATATAGAAGAGTGAGGTAGTTGAGAGCTTTTCTACTTGCAAGCAATTCAAATGAAATACTTTGAAACTGGGATGTCATTTGCAATATCTCTAGATCTCCTGCCTTGGTATTATGAAATTAGTCTGTAGCAAAATAATTTTATGTAACAAACTCCTACCATGCTTCATCACTTATTCTTTGTTTTCAATTTTGTCATTCAGCTTCAAGGAGTTGGATTTTTTAATTTATTTTATATGAGTAAACACTGAGCAGCTACATACATATGTAGCCTCAAAACCCAGAAACACCTTCTTATTTTAGAAGGGATTCCAAAAGCAAGTAGTGTCTGACACTCGACCACTGTACATTAGTATGGTATCACTATAAATAATGGAGCTGAGCAGAGCTACAGCAGCTAAGGGTAAGGAACATTCTATCTGCAGAAGAAATGTCAGTGTAGGACAGAGACTTGATCTTAATGACAGGATGGCACAACATCTGAGAGGTGAATCAGAAGAGAGCTACTGTAGAACTCAGCCTCTGCAATGCACTCTGTCCACTCCCAGGCCTCCCTTCCTGCTTTCCTTCTGTAGCTGAAAAAGGAGCACGGTCCACAGTTCCATTACAACCAGGAAAGTGATTTCTTTAAAGATTTAACCTCCTCTGTTTTCTGTGTTTCGGCTTTTGTTCATTTAGATAAATAAATAAAAGCTCTCCTTAGTGTTGTGTAACCAGCCTGCAATCAGAAACACAATGGGAAAATACTGTCTGGCACTTGAACTATAGACTACTTTGTTCTCATATAAGGGAGTATGGCAGTCCCTGTTCTGATCATAAATAAAGAAGGATATTGGATCTTTATCTAATAGCTGTGCAAGAACTAGCTGGGTACCTTTATCTGTGCTTTAGGTACTTTAATAGTGAAAAACCTATTGATAACAGAGATTTAAAAGATTGAAAGATCTGCCAAGTGGCTGCTAAGCTTTAGATTTATAGCTCTCTTTGAAGACCTGACTGAAATCATAACGATAAAGGTTTTTTGCTTAGCATGCCTGTTATGGTTTTGTGAGAAATTGAGTGTCTTAGTCTATGTACTGAACCACCTGGTTGCATACTTCTGGGGCAGTTTTCTATCCAGGGCACTTTTGTGTTAGCCCTGGATATACAGGTCCAGGTTTATCTCATAGCTACATCCTGCACCCAAATCCTGGAACTTGCTATGTGTCCCAGATCTGATAATGTAGTCGTGTGCTGAAGACACTTGGCAACAGTGGAAGTATTTTGTTTTGTAGAGCGCAATAACAAAGGATGATACCTACACTGCTTTCAAATTGTGAATCCATAAAACCCCAGCGGTTTCATCTCAGTTTCATTTAAAGATTCTGAATTTAAGCTGGGAATTAGAAATAATGTTCTTGAGTTTGAAACCCATGCAAGTGAAACTGAAGTAAAGGTTTAAATCGGTTGTCACTCCGTATGTTGGAAAGAAAAGGCAAAGTAGTTTAACAAGTGGTAGCAGTTTCTTGTTTTTACTAATTGGTTCATTACCTTCTTTCTTTTAAAGTGTATGGCAGTCTATGACTGTGCATGAATGCACAGTGCTGCATGTGTTTCTGTACAGGCCAGCTGAACAGAAGATCTGATTATATGAGATCATCAATGAGATTAGAACTTATTTAGAAAACATCATATAAAGACCAACCAAGTAAATCAAACAGACAAAAATAAAGTGAGTAAAAAAATCCTGAAATGAATTTGCAGTGACCTTGCAAGCCAGATAAAAGAAGGGAGTGATTAGTCTAACCATTGGGCAAAACTACAAAGTATATACTTGCATAAAACAGTATGTCTCTTGCCTACATGGAAAAATCCTACTTAGTGAGGGCTGAGATGAGACACCCTTTCTATATTCTCCTGAATCTGTAGCCATGCCAGCTGTAGTGCTTTCTGTCACAGGCTTTCTTCATGATAGGTCACCTGCCATAATGATGCAAGGTCCTAAGTGAAATTTCCTTATTCTTAGCAAATTTTCTGTAGCAGGTGTTACAGAATTTACAATGCAACAGAATTGCAGTAGTTCTGCTGTTCTGCCCAAATTCGATATTGTCTTTTTAGAACTCAGCCCCCAGAGACTCAAGGAATAAGTGATTTTTAAAGTCAGTAGGGTTTCACACTGGCTCTTAAAGCTGCTGTCTGCCTGTTTCAATGGCTACAAAACAGCTTATAGCTCTCTTGCTTCCAGCCTTCTGAAGCTAAAGTTGGGCCACAAGCAAGAGGGTGGGTATGAGAAAAGCACTCTTGAAATCCCTACAGTTATAAATTCTATCCCCTTTGATAAAGAGAGCAGAGATTACTCATCTGAGGGAGATGGATCTTGGCCCATTTTTCCTCAGGCATGTACCTTAACACAGATGAATTAGGGCTGGACATTTTGGAGCCCCACAGTTACCACACTTCCACTGGCAATTCTTCTCTCAATTAATCGCTTGGAGAAGGGGAAAAAAAAAAAAAAAAGGAGTTAAGGAGAAATGCCCAATTTTCTATCAATGACTTCTTCAGAATGAAATTACCCCATCAAGACATGAATTAGGAAGAAATACATTTTAAAGGATTCTAAAAATATGAGTTTGTTTAAGGACCTAACATAACTCAGTGAAGACAAGTTTTCCACTGAATACAAATGAAGGAAGAGTCAGTTTAAGATTATAAGAGGATAAAAAAGGCTGTGCTTGGTCAGAGCAAAGGACCATTCAACTCAGTGTGCTGTTCACAGTTGTAATATGTGAATACTTCGGAAGGAGTACGAACAGAGTAAAAAGAGGATTCTTTCTCTGATTGCTTTCCCAGCCTCAAGACTGAGCTAGATGTATTCAGCAAATCTAAATAGATTTCTTCTCCATTAGTTTTTTCAGTCTTCTCTGGAGCACATGTAAAACGCAGCACCTATTATGCTCAACAAGGCTGTTATTCCTTATTTTTTGTGCCATATTTTAGCATTTGTTTTCATCCTGGCTCCTGCAATCTCTTTTCCAAGCTGAAAAATCTTTGTCTACTTAGTCATTCTTTGCTTTAAAGCATTCAACTCCTCTAACCATCTTTGCTTCTCTTATCCTTTTTTTTTGTTGTTGTTATTATCTTTCCTAGGGGGGCAAGAACTGCACATTATGTTGAAGATGTGGGCAAATACAAGTTTTGACAGTAATATTATGACCCCAAGTTAGTTTGCTTTTTGTGGTGAAAGCAGAAGTTGCCTAATCACATTTTTAAGATATTTGCCACTTCCTGCAACTATAACCAGTTCTGTTTTGTACTCTGATTCTCAGACAGAGATTTTGAAGTTTGCATGTTAATCACAGAAGTGCCATAAATAAATTATAACCATACTAACCAAGTGTTTACAATTCATAGCAAAAAAACTTCAGACACTGCTCTACAAAGCAAGACCTCTGTTTTCAAAGAAGAGTGGCCAAATAAACATTCCAGTGAAATTTAAGGAACATCATGTTTATTTTCTTCTTAGAATTGAAACTTGCTACTAGCTTTCATCTTTGTGACAGAGAATAATGAGTGAATTTTCAGGAGAAAATAGCAAATTAATAGCTAATAAGCTGATACAAATATTATACTAACGGAGAAGCCTGTCTTTTTTCTAAAAGTTAGTGCAACTTCAGCTTCAAAGTCAGTTGTATGCTGCTGAAATTTTCACCCAATTTGTTAATCTGCACAAAGTGTTGCTTGTTACATCTGAAAGTAGAATTGCACCTGGATTTTGTGTGAGGGAACATCTTGTTTCAGGAATATAAGAAATGTGATGTACTGCCAAGGTTTGTGCTCCCTGTTTCTCTTTTTCTTTCTTTATAGAAAAGTTTATCACAAGTATATAGGTAAAATATACTCAATGTTAAGATATTAATAGCTTGTCTATGCAAACGTCTTTCTCTGAATACTCTTTGTGAAGTACACTTCAGTTTCTGAAGTACAGCTTTTCTCAGTGTTACTAAGATGTTTGGTTTAGTTTTTTATGTCCCATTTCCAAAGAAAGTGGTTCAATGGATGCACTTGATTCTGTTAGTTAGGTTAGACATATAGTCCCCATTCCCTGGCTATGTACAGTCTAGTCACGTGTACCCATGGTCTGTCATGAGGCACTCCAAGTATGGAGAAGGATACAGAAATTTCTGGCCTGTATGATGCCATGAAAGACAGATCCTTGGGTAATCCCAGTTATTCACATTGGCTTGAAGTTCTTTGGCCCCCTTGATATACATCTGACAAGGCAGCACAACTTGGGGCCCTCCGTTTTTCTCTCACGTCATACTGTCATATCCAAAACAAACCAAACACTCTAGAGCACAAGCAGGATGTGCAGTTGCCCAGTTTACAAATTATCTCGGTGATTACAGCAGTCTTTGTGTATTCAGCAACCTTCAGCTTTTGATGAAGTTACTGAACTCAAAAAAGCCATAGGATCCATGGCTATGAAAATGGTATAGAGGCTAGGGTCATGCTTTGACCAATAGTCATAGAAGCATTCTCCCTCCATTTGAATTGTTAACATAGCAAATTTTCACATCACATTTACTGTTGCTGTACCTATGGTTTTGACCACAGTGACAAATCACATCTGCTGCTTAACTGCATGTGTGAAAACATAGCTGAGTTCTTGCTCAACAGGGAATGAGAGACTTTGTTTCAAGTCTCCACACATCATTTTTCAGATTGTAGACAATGATAAAGAGGACTCTAACACCTTCCAAGTAAACAAAATAGCAAAGAACCTAGTGTTTCTAGAAGACAGAGGTTCTCGACTGCTACCAAGAGGATTTGTCCTATTCAGTCAGGACAGAGGGGGAAAAGTGAAAAAGCCAGAAGAAAGTGTGGGACTGGAAAAAAAAAAAGCACACCAAAACAAACAAACAAACAAACAAACAAACAAACCAACCAACCAACCAACCAACCACAAACGAAACCAAAACAAAAACCAACCAACCAACCAACAACAACAACAAAAACCCAGAAAAAACAAACCAAATCAAACCCAAACCCAAACCCCAAACCAGAACTATAATCAAAACCAAAACCAAAACCAAACCAAACCAAAAAAACGAGAAGTGGCAGGAAAGGGCACTATGTGTGTAGCATTCTCTTGACAAATTCTGTGTGACTGCTTTATGCCTGGCACTGATCAGCTTTTCCCACCACTCAGGCTGAGAGCTAAAGATGCCATATTTCTGTTGTGAAATTGCAATGGAGGACGTATGCATGTATCAGAAAGGGGTATATCACTCTCAGTATGGATGTTCCATGTATCCCTTCCACAATATATTAGAAAGTATATTTTCAGAGTACATAACAAGAAGACAGCCATCTCCCAGGGCATACTGAGTTTTCCCTGTTTTACAGAGAGTAGGCGTGCATGGGTTTGTCTGTTTTGGATATTGAAAGAAGAGCTGTTTTCTCCAGAGGTGATTGAAGCGGTGGAATGCATTTTGGAGAAATTAACTTGGAAGAAATGGCTGGAGAGGGAGAGATCTCATAGCTGGAGTTCTCAAAGAAGGTGGGGATGATGCTGAGAAATTGAGGCAAATGGAGGCTGCCAGTGGAGGCAAAGGCAGCATCCCATCTGACCTGTCCTTCATGAGCACTGTGACATACTGTCAGAGTGATATATACTCCTCTCTCTTTTGTACAGCTCCCTCTACCCTTTGGTGCCCCCTTGCTCTGCTCCAGACCTTTCTGCTCTACTGTGTAGGAATTTGCTGTCCCACTGAGAAAACCAAAGAACAGCAGGGAGACAGCACCTGTTGTATCATGGGATCCAGTGTCATCCACACTGAAATAAGTGGAAATAGTGCGATGGGTTCTTCTGAATGTGTTATAAAGACTGTGACCTCTGTACTTCCTACCATCCTATTTATAAAGGTGCTGTTTTTTCTCCCAGGAAAACCTTTAAACTTTACTTGCAAGCTCTTTTAAAATGGAGGCTACAGTAGATGCCTAATTTTCATTGGCAGTTCTAGAGTATACTGTAACAATTTGAGGTGACATACTAATGTCCAATTACAGTAATTAGTTTAGTGAGCTGAAATGCAACATTAGGAAAAAAGTCCAATAATTTTTACTTCATGCTAACGTTCGTGAAATATTAACAATAATCTTACAGTTGAGAACAATTTTCTTCAGTCTTCTGTGTTGTCTTATGCTTCATTTTGTGTCTGCCCCTATTCTATTCATTTCAGAAAATTAAAATTCCTAAGAAGTTCCATGATTATTTTTAGGTCTGAAATGGTTGCCATCCTAAATTGGGTAGGAAAAAAAAAATAAATGTAATGTCTTTCTTGCTCAGAGCCAATTTACTGCTTGCTTTTTTTTTTCTTTTTTTTTTAACTTATGCAGATTCAAAGCACGTTACAAGTTAACACTTCCTTGCTGAAAAGTAACTACTGATTTTTAGCATAGATTATTTATCATAGTATTCAAGCATTCCCTCTTTTCTGGTGATTTAAGAGTGCTGATTTGAACAACAAATAGTGCATCCCTCCTTTATGGACTGATTGGTGGGTTGAAACAAGCTTTAACCAAAACTATGTGCCCTTGCAAAAAGTATTCAAGTACACTTCTATATGCAACTGCATGATAACTTCCTAACTTACTAATATTGCAAAGATAGTGTTAAATTTTGGAGATGTTATTAAAAATCCTTCTGAAAAATATGGTCCTAATTATTTAAAGAAAATACAAATGATTTAGGTAGCAATCTTCATTTGTGAACTGAAGCTTTTTGAGAAACACACACTATGTACAGAGAATCACCACACTAATTTGATTTCGATAACTGAATAACTAAATCAGTGTTTCTCAACTGACAATACTTTTTTATTTAAATGGATCTCTTCTCCCATTTATGAGCAGAAAAGAGACTGAATGGTTACTAGTGTGTGATATATTTGTGTGAAAGGCATTAACTTTCAGTGTTGGAGTATCCCTCCCTTGACTGGACCCAAAGACCTAGGGTTAAAAGTTTTTCACCTTCATAGGAACATGAATTCAGCTGCTGGAGAAACTCAGATCTGTCTGATTTTATATGTAACATCAGAGTGATTTGGGTAGGAAGTGAAAAATGCTGCTGGGAATGCTTTTTCTCTGTATTCTTAATGGGAAATAAGAATTTGCTTATCTGCTTTGTTTAATTGAGTTGGGATTATAACTGTTCAAGTTTTCATTCCTGACTGCTTTTGTAATAGAAATAGTGTTTGCAGTGTGTTTAGTCTTCTTGGGCTTTGCTGAGTACATTAGACTAGCTTTATGAAGGATTTACATTTTATATTTGCTCATCATACTATTTTCATAAGAAACAAAAAGTCCTAAAATAAGCCTGTCAGACAAGGCTATGAACAGTTAAAAGGACAGGATATTTGTTACATTAAGGATTTGTAAATTGAGGTTGGCTGGGGAAGTCAGAAAAGCATTTATATTCTCAAAAGGTAGCTACTATGGTTTAACAGTAGATGGCATGCAGAAAAGAACAGATATAAAAGTTTGTGGGATGCTTTTATTCCCCAGAGAACAACACAGAAGAAAAAATAAAATGAAAGAAAGCAAAAGCATGAAAAGGGCTTTAAAAGTAGCAAAATGGATGACAGAGAAAATGGGAACAGTTCAGTTGAAAGAACTGTTTAACAGACCTAAAGGATTTCACTTGGGTTGTGACTTTCCAACAAATCCAAGTTTGTTGCATGGGCTTTCTATTTTGGATAATAGATATATATTGGACAAGTAAGTGCATTTGGTATTTAGAAATAAATTTTACGATAAATAAAGGTTGTGTTTTATGTATAAGCAGTGGTTGTTGATATCACTGCATAAAAATAAATGGATTTATGCTGAAAATCACAGCGAACGCTGTTATGATATGTTGTATCTTCTACTGAAAAAGTTATTGGCTGTAACTGGCTAAAGATGCTGCACTAGGTGGGCAGAACACTTACGGGTTCCATAGTGTTTCTTGCAGTGTTTTTTTATTCTATATTTTTAAATACATTTGGTATTTTTCTTTCATGTGTTTGATATTTCCCACATTTATGGATTTTTCAAGGATTCTGAAAAACTTCAAGAATATCTTATTATGCTTCTTGGGCACAGAAGAGGGGGAAAGAATACTGGTTTTGATACATTTTGACCTGGAGCCTAGGAAAGCCTAGGAGATTCACCTGGAAAAGCCTAGTATAACCTGGAAGGAAAAAAGAATAAGTTTGACATTGATGTAATCTTTGGGATTCCACAAAATGTGAGTAATGAGACAGTGTTAAAGGTTCTTTTAATGAATCAAAAAGGAAGATATAAGTAGAGCATTTGAGGAGTAGAACCAGGTTTTGATGGCAGAATAATTAATTAAAAAATGGTCATAATAAAGATTTTAATTGACCACATTTCACAAATTCGTATTGAATTTGTCAAGTTGTGTTAGTCAGCTTTTCCCTTTTATTTCTCAGAAATAGTCATAAGAGAATAATTTTTACTTTATGCAAAGTATTTTAAAATAGTTCAGTTTCATTATATGAAAAGAGTTAAAGGAAATTAAAGTGACTTCTTCAGTAAAATAAATAAATAAATAAATAAATGAACCTGTGCATCTCAGTAAGTTTCTAGGGAAAAATTAACTGCAGGATACATTGGAGTTACATTACAGTGAAGGAAATTCTTAGTACCTTAAAAGATTAGTCTGTCCAGCCAGGTATTAATGATATAGTGTTGCAAAGTAAATAAGTATATAATGAATTAAATTTGATGGAAAGTCAATATATGGCCATGGTTTATTTTTTTTGCCATTCAAATTCATTAAACGAGTATGGTGGGAAATGATAAGTGCATTGTGGTTTTTAGACATCTTTTAATTACTGTTTTGACAAAAGAGGGACTAGATTTATATTTTCTTATGCTTAAACACACTGTTGTTGCATGGATTAATTTGTATCTAACTGAAGCATGAGTCCTGCAAGTTGCATTTGGTAAGTTATTGATCATTTCCTTTTTAAAAAAAACATCTATCACTGACTTTCACAAATCATTAACTAAGTTTTAGTTTATCCAGATTTCCCCTGAGGTGAAAGTCATTTTTAAAACTTGCATTAGTCAATCTAGTTCACCTTAATATTCAGATCATTCATTTTACAGATTTTCCTTGAAGTTCTTTGTCAGAAGCTTTAAAGTAACTCAGAAAGCTTTGTACACCATTATGAGCTTCACATATAATTCTTTTTCTATGTCTTTTTGCCTTCTACAGTCATTGTCTCCTATTTCTATATAGACTTCCTTGTTCTTTTTAATGTGATTCATGAAGACTGTTTTTAAAACGCATAGTGATTATTGTGTGACATGGAGATGAGATCCTTTAGCTGTGTTTTGTGAGTATAAGATTATGAAATGTCAGGAGAAAATGCTGTTCTGTGTCACTTCCACAAACACGTGTATCTCCTCAGATCTCAGAGTTACTCACTATAAGGGTAAAATGATACTCTTCTTAACCAACTGATAAGATGATCCAAAGAATGGATCTTGCACATTTTCCCCCCAAAATTAAATTGAATAAGTTTTACATTATATGTTAACCCAAACTTATTTTGGACCTACCTACACTTAAAAAAATATTATATGCAAACTGTTTTCTTACCTTGCTACTTTTTGTAATGGATCAGGGTGTAGAAACATCGAGGACATATAGGAACTTGGGAACAATTCACATTAGTCACAGTCTACTTCATCTCCTCTTATTTGGTGTGGAAATTAACTCTCTTTTACCCATGGTGCTGTGGAAAACACGATCTTCTTTTTTAATAACTTGTAGATCAAATAGCTCAACTCTGGGAAATGGGTTCCAATAAAAGCTCAATTTTGTTATGCTGAGCAGCAAATCCATATTGTAGGAGCCATCTTCATTATTCATTGGCATTTTCCTAACTTAAAGGTTCCTCCAAGTAGTGTTAACATTTGATGACAGAAAATGAAGGCCAATAAGCTGTACAGTGTATGTGCTTTGTAATATGAATTGGTCTTTTGGGAATAGAAGAGCTGCAATTTCAGTAGTAACAATTATGTTTTTATGACCCAAGACAGAAATAAAATGTTGAAATGGGAAATTAATGCAAAAGCTTAGTAGGAAAATTATGAAAAGCTTAGAATCTAAATATATAAAAATCTTTGTAATATATCAGAGTATCTGTTTATGAATGATCAGTTACATAGGAGCTAAGAGCTATAAATAAGGTTATAGTATCCCATTTTCCTAACATGAAATACTGATTAAAAATCTTTTTTGTTAAAAATGTGCATTATGTGGATTCTACTTCCTTTTTGCTCAGATTCCATTTTCCTCGTTGCTTAAGATAATAATTAACAGAACAATTCATGAATCAAGGATCACTCCAATTGCTAGTGTAACGATGGGTAGATAATGGTAGATGATATAGATATGACAAAACATCAGTTGGCTACTGTAAGCTTCAGAGTAATTTATGATGTTATATTAGATGTGATATTTTTGTTGTCAGTCTGCAGTAGTTGTCAAAGCTAGAAAAAAAATCAGCAATGAGATGAGAGTGAGTTCCTAAAATAAAGACCTTAATGAATATCTGCAAATCCATGCTATCATAATGCTTGAAAGTTTATATTTCAAAATCTCTGGTGGTCAACGCTAGCTAGTGTAATTTTGCTTCTTTTTCAATTTGTTATGCTGTTTATTTGTGTTAAAGATAGTCTATGATGGCTGGTAATAGTTACCAATAATGTAGACAGGAAAGCTGCATAGCCTTTATTAATAAAGGCTTCCATAAAATTGAAAATTGTATTAAAATTCCAAGCCAATGCACTACCCATAGGAATTGAATTAGTGCTTTTATTTTTTTTTGGATTTGTTTCATCTGATTAAACTTCTCGTGCTCTAGTATCTGCAGGCCTGTTTTCATGTGCAGTGTGTGCATATGCCATGAGCAGGTTAGAAGCCCCATTTTTATGCAGTTTTAAGATTCCAGTTGCTGAGAAGCAGGAGTCCATAGCAGATGCCATTCATTTATGCATATCTGACTTTATGTTAGTGCTGGAAAGATTTGAGTGTGTATCAGAATGGACAGAAAATTATTAATTTTTGTGTCAAGGACACACCATCTCAACTCAAGGTGAAGCTGTTGTAGTCAGAGATTTGGACAGGCGCATTAACATAAATAAATAAATAAAGGATCTCTCATCCTACTTAAAACACTTAGAAGTGTGAATGATAGGATTAAAAGATGTTGTGGTTTCCCAAGGTCTGGCAAAAAGTTTGTGTCAGAGTGAGAAACTGATGACATAAAACATTAACACTTCAGTGTCACAACAGCATAGGAATAGCAAAGAAACATTTTCAGGGAAGGCAAGATAAGTCCCAACAAAATTTTAGGTCCATAAAAAGAGCAAAGAGATTTTAGGCTTTCTGGATAGTGAATGGGGAAAGATAAGCACTTTCAAACAGGGTCCATGTCAAGCAGCAGAATGAGCTGGGAGCTGCCAGAAGCCAACATTTGCTCATTGCCCAGTTAGAAATGGGTTAGATGATAAAAAATTCTGAGATGAGGAGCTGCTTTTAAAACTCAAATGTCAGAACTTCACAGGAATTCCCTTGAAATCCCCAACCTGAGATACTGTCTCACTAATAGGTATAGTATCTATTTAGTCTGTCTGGAAATGAATGTTCTCAGTTTTCAAAAAATTTGAGGCTGTTGCTTCTTTTTTTGTTCAGTGTGTGGCTGCAGTCCCTAATTAGCACTTTCAGACTGAGAGTGGTTCTGTTCACAGCCTACTGATGACTAGATCCTGCTCAGATCCCTTCAGATACGTGAACTGGGATGGGGGGTGAAGAAATTTGGTGTGGAGGTTTACCTTTAATACCCAAGGTGCCCCCTCTCTCTTCTTAAAAGAAAGCCATAACAGTAAGTCAAAGTCCCATATCCCTGTCTTCGGTTGTTTTTCTATTTCTTGTGCAGTCCTGAGGAAAAAAAACACTGATTGCTAATGCATTTTCTACCAGTAGGGAGGCTATGGGCAGTTTAGGGAGTCTATATAAGTGATTAATCTTTAATTTTGTGAGCTGACAATTCTGTTTATTCGGAAGAATAAAGAAACATGAAAACTACTGCTTAAAATTGCCAGTTGAGCAATGGTCAGCCCAGGAATTCAGAAGGCAGATATTCTGGGTTTTCCAACAGCCAGATTTATGTTAGTTTTGTGGGCAATTATCTATCCAAATCAATTCTTATTTTGCATATAGTTCACCATAAAAAAAGAAAGATAAAAATGGAGGCAGTAAAATACCTGAGCAGTAGGTGGAAAATAGTAAAAAAAGCCACAGAACATCGATGTATTCAGCATTATGTGTTTAATAGGAAGCTATTACTATTGATTTATATTTTTCATTTACCATCCCTTAAAAAGATTTGTATTTTTATAATGTTTTTTTGATCAATATCTTTCAGTAAACTGCTTCTGTCTGATCTCTGTAATAGAGTCTCGGTTCTAACACAGATCAAAATGTATCAGATGTTTTATAATGCACAACTTAATGAAATGTGACTTACGTAATTTTTACCAGTTTAAGTACCCAGCAAAGTGTCATCCAGGGGTGCTGGTGGCAGATGTGCAGGCGGAACACTGAGCATACCTGACTGAACTCTTTGAAAGGAGAGCTGGGGCCGCGCTCCCTCATGGAGTGTTAAGTGCTGGCTCATACAGTCATGTGTACACTAGGCCACTTAGGGGGAACCAAAACACCTGATTTTGAGATGTATGGTCTTTTTAGGTTTTGTCTCCTAACTAAAGGTTAAGTGATAGGAATCTATTACATTTCATGGGCCCAGTTCTACCTCTGTCTCTCCTTCAGAATAGTGCCCATCATCATAGTCACTCTCATTATGTCCTGTGGCTTTGGGAGGAAAGCGTGAGAGCTGATTTTTTTGTTTTTCTCTCTTAGTTGTGTTGAACGATGAGGTGAAATACTCAATACCAATTTCTTATTTCACTGGGAGTTATGTTGGCCTTCTACTAATGCTGTCTGCCAGCCTTCCCTTAGAATAATTGTGGAGGATTTATTTTATTATTTAAAGGAGTAGAGGAAATGTGTTGCTTCTTGTCTTGCTTTATTTTGTCTTCAGTGGTTTTATTTAGCTGTTCACTTGCTACAGTAGTTCAGGAGCCCTCAAGAAACAATACTACTCTTCACTTCAAATCACTCCTTAAAAACTGAAGAAGTTATCCTTCTTGTGGCCAGATGGGTTTGCATTATCACGTGAGTTGATTGTTAATGGACAGGCTGTTCATTTCTATTGGGTCCACAACCAGCCTAATCAGTTCATTACTGAGCTTAACTAAAGTGCTTCACTTCCACTCTGCCTGAGAGAAAAATACTTCTGAAGCAAGCAGATGGGCACTTGAGTGCCTTTGCTATCAATGCGTACTGTGTGCTGCACTTTAGATGGCTGGTTGGCAGTGATCCCAGCCTCTTCACTTCCTGAAATCCTATACTGCTGCAATTCAGGTTCATAGCTGCTGAGTTTTCACATGTTCTTTAAATAAGGCAACACCAAGGAAGACACACATATGCATGCAGACACAAAACCTTAAAAAAAAAGGTTCTTACAGGAGTTTAAGTTTTAATACTATTGAGCAAACAAAGACTGAAAGTAAAACACTTATTGTAACAAAAAATTAAGGGTCAATTGAATATTTTTGTTAGTTTTTCTCTGCTTTATAAATCAGCATCTTGTACAGAACACTAATCCCTTATGACAGATACATGCATTTTGCTGTCTAATTTTTTGAAATAACACGATTCTCCAAGTGATAAAGGAGCCAATGAGGAGAAGTGCTATGCTGGACCTCAGTCTCACCAACAAGGAGGGGCTGGTGGGCAATGTGAAGCTCAAGGGCAGCCTTGGCTGCAGTGACCATGAAATGGTGGAGTTCAAGACCTTTAGGGCAGTGAGGAGGGAGCACAGCAAGCTCACTATTCTGGACTTCAGGAGGGTAGACTTCAGCCTCTTCAGGGATCTGCATGGTAGATAAAGCCTTGGAGGGAAGAGGGACCCAAGGAAGCTGGTTAATATTCAAGGATCACCTTCTCCAAGCTCAGGAGTGATGCATCTCAGCAAAGAGGAAGTCAGGCAAAAATACCAGGAGGCCTGCATTGATGAACAAGGAACTCCTGGACAAACTCAGACACACAAAGGAAGCCTACAGAGGGTGGAAGCAAGGACAGGTATTCTGGAAGGAATATAGAGAAACTGTCTGAGCAGCCAGGTTAAGAAATCTAAAGCCCTGATAGAAGTAAATCTGGCCAGGGATGTCAAGGACAACAAGAAAAGCCTCTATAGGTCTGTTGATGATAAAAGGATGACTAGGGAAAATGTGAACCCTCTCTGTATGGAAACAGGAGACCTGGTTACCAGAGATATGGAAAAGGTTGAGGTAGTCAATGACTTTTTTACCTCAGCCTTCAACAGAAAGTGCTCTAGCCACACCACCCAAGCCACAGAAGGCAAAGGCTGGGTCTGAGAGAATGAAGAACCACTCACTGTCGGAGATCAGGTTCAAGAACATTTAAGGAACCTGGAGGTGCACAAGTCCATGGGACCTGATGAGATGTATCTGCGGATCCTGAGGGAACTGGCAGATGAAGTTGCTAAGCCACTATCCATCACATTTAAGAAATCACAGCAGTTCCAGTGAAGTTCCCATTGACTGGAAAAGGGGAAATACACATCCCATTTTTATAAAGAGAAAATAAATAAGACCTGGGGAACTACAGACCAGTAAGTCTCACCTCTGTGCCCGGCAAGATCATGGAGCAGATTGTCCTGGAAAGTATGCTAAGGTGCATGGAAAATAAAGAGGTGATTTGTGACAGCCACCATGGCTTGCTAAGGGCAGATCATGCCTGACAAATATGGTGGTTTTCTGCAATGAGGTTACAGGATTGGTGGATAAAGGCAGAGCAACTGATGTTGTCTGCCTGGACTTGTGCAAAATATTTGACATTGCCCCACATGACATTATACTTACAGTGATACAATGTCCCTTGTGTGAATATACTTTCATGGGTTTAAAGCGCCTTATATTGGTACAATTCATGTTACATTTTAGCGTGTGTCAAAAACCAACCAACAAACCAACCAACCAAAACAACTTGTTTTTTGGGGGGAGCTGTTGAGAACTTATAAAGAATTTCTGATATTAGTTGTATATTACTGTGTATGCAGAACATCATATCAGTCATTGCTGATGAGACTTTATTATAATGTAATGATCTAGTAAGGAATTGATGAGTCTACCACTTACAAGTTAATTTGTACAAGATTTTTATGAGATTTACAAAATGTTGCCATTTTGTTTGGTTTACTACAAGTAGGTAGGAAATACAGCATCTGTAGGCAAATGCTTTCAGTCAAAAACAGATGTGCTGTCTTTAAATAGTTCATCATCCTGGCCTGGAAAAAACATAGAATAATAGGAAGTCCTGAGTTGCAAGGGACCCACATGGATCATCAAGTCCAGCTCCTGTCCCTGCATATGACAACCCCACAGTTTGCACCATGCATCTGAGGGTGTTGTCCAGTCTCTTCACAGATACTGTCAGGCTTGGAGCTGTGACTACAGACTTGGATGTTATGAATTCTTTTTCAGAGACACCCTAATGATTGCTCTTTTGAGAAACTTTATCTTGTTTCATCATTCAAGGCCAAATCCAAAACTCTGACAATTCAGCAGGAGTATTTATGTGGGCTCCCATGGGCTTTGAATCAGGAGGTGAAAAGGAGCTCCCAGTATCATTATCCAGTGATAGCTAGTAGAGTTTGTCTCAAAAGGTGAAGCAGATATTGATCTTCTGTGTGAAACTCTATTACATGGTCTTTTAAACACTTGGACTAAGCCCTGGAATTGTTGTACAAGGTTCTGGCTTAATATGCAAGTCACGTTGGCTGACCAAGTGTGAACTTAGCAATCCCCTGAAATTTTATAGCCTACAAATTCTGGCTAACCTCTTTAACCTTCTTTCATGCCTAGCTACTCAATAAATATTGTGGTGGTGCATGTTTGTTTGGCAAAGGATTCTACTAGGTGTTAATGTAAAAAGTTCGTATGTGTCAACCCAGAGGAAGCATAATTTCGGAATCAGTCTGAAGTGGCTCCAGTGTAAACACGCTGTCCCCCTTCACTCAAAGCTTCTCTGCAGTTACCCAAGAATGTGATTTTGCCAGCCTGAAGGTGAGAAGTGGAAGCTAGTCTGGACCTGGGGTTTTCTTGTCATAGGAAGGTGAGACAAATGGTAGAGCTGCCTAGACAACAAGGGGAATACTGAAGAGCGCTGGCTTTGCTGCTCCTGCTGCCCCAGGAAAGACACAAGTGGGTAAGGGTGCTGACTCAGCAGCTGTGTGTGCTGACTGGAAGGTGGCTGGGAGTAGTTGTCCTGGGGCCCAGCCTAACCCTGACCCCAGGATCAGCAGGGACAGCAGCAGCAGACCTGGTTTTCCAAGGTTCACTGCAACTACAGATGCTGTTTGCACCATGTCTATAGCTGTTTTCTCATTTGTTGTCTGACTCCACCACCCATTTTGATTGTGCCTAAAGTTCACGCTGTTCTTCCAGCGCTGATTCCTTTTTGTTTTGTTTTGCTTAAGAGGCATATTCAACACTCATTGAAATGCTTGAAAAATCAGTTGCAAATACACATGGCCCTCTAAAGGCTTTAAAAATACATTCTGAGGATTGGTTATCACAATTCAACGTCTCCTCCTATGCTAACTTTATAGTTACACTGCTGAGTGTAAGAAAAAGAATTTTTTTTTTTTTTTAAAAAAAAGCAAAAAACCAAAAAGCAGCCTGATTCAGAAATCTTAAAGTCCATCAAAGATTTCAGAGTGCTTTATGCCAAGAAAAGCTATGAAGATCACTTTGAAGATTGACAGGAATTATTCTCAAAACAAACATTTTAGGAAGAATTAACATCACTTTAATCCACAATAATAAGGGCAATAACATTATAAGCACAATAAAGTAGAGATGTTAAGTGTGAAATCTTCTTAAAGCTTTACTCAGATTGTGTTGAATAATTATGTACTTAAATTAAATAATGTTGATTTTGATTTAGTAGCCATTTTCTTATTATATAGAATAACATCCATGAAGTATGGAAGGTAAAATTACCTAACATTAACATTCTGAGACAAAATCTTAATTTGCTAAAGACTGAGTTTTCCTTACAGTTCTCTTCTTAGAGCATTTCTTAAATGACTTTGAAATTCATATATCCTTGAAGTCATTGGCTTTTATTTATGTCCACATTAGTGCCCATGAAAAAGTTCCAGCATAGTAAAATATTTCCTAGGACCTTCATTTCTTTCAGTGATATATGGTCAATTTCTAGAGTAGTCTTTTGTCTTTTCTGTAAAGAGAAAATGCCTGAAGTAATGATGTGGGCATCTTCCTCTTGAAAAATGCAAATAATAATAAAAAAGTACTTTTTGTAACCCAGTATATTTTGTCAATTCTGATTGCTTCAATCAGATGTTAAAATTTATATTTATAAGCAGGTGTCAGACAGATATAGTAATAAGTTTTTTCCCCCACTCTTTGTATATGAAAGAATTAGAACAATAAACCTACCAAGATTGATACTTGCAGTCTGTGATGCATTAATTCAGTAAAATTGAAATCTGACATTTGTTGACGTAAGATTAGCAGTAGTCAGCCACAGGGAGAAAACAATGCATTATACGCTTTTCTTTCTGACTTATGTTCCTAATCCCTATAAAATGTGAAATTGAAGGTGACAAAGAACAGATCTCTTGTGCAGGAATGTAACAGGAGAAACCTTTGTCATGAGACCTGCAAACCCTTGCAGAACATAATTTTTGCTGACAGCAGAGCAGTGATGTTGTTTTCATACTGGTAAATCTGAACAGACTGAATATATTTGGTGACATTTACTGCTCAAATCCCAGCTTTTCTTCCTCCAATCACATGCATAATACTCTTTTAACGATTCCCCAGTCCAAGGCAACACACAGTGTAGGTGCAGTGAGGTGTGTTATTTGAGCAATTTCTTTCAGGCTGACTCCCACAATAATAGCTGCCATACAGCTTGTGGTTCATTGAGTAGTTATAAAATAAAGTACACACTGTACGTAGCCAGAAGAAGAAAGAAATTAGATAAATAGAATACAACTGGCTTGCAACCTTTCACCCTCTCCTTCTTCTTTTGAATTGTTTAAGGCAAACTGCTTACTGACAATTAAAATGCCTTTGAAATATGAATCTATGCTGATATTAGCTAAGTGCTGTCACAAAACTAATGCAGCTTATACAGTTCTATGATCTGCTGGATATTAATATGTTTTGACAGCAGGATAGAGCATTTCACTCAGCAAGTTTGTTCTTTACTTTGTTCTACCTTTCTGTTTGCTTAGTGTGAAGATTTTCTTTTTTATATTTTCTTCTTTTCAAAAAAATAGCATTGTGGTTTTGAATTCCTCTAGCTTGTTGGCTTTGTCCTTTTTGGACAGAAGATATTTTCAACAACATTATATATTTGCATGTTAGTGGGCATTTGTGGAATTGCTGGTTTGACATAGGTTACTATGAATAGCTTTTATCTTTTCTGTTGTGAGAACTCTTAATTTTTAGCCAGAAGAGAAGGGGACAACTTTACAAAACCAGCATTTTTCTTTGACTTAGATCCTAGGTCTATGTTGAGAAAACTATTTCAACAAAGGCAAACTGTTTCCACAGAAAATCAGCCTATCGGAACCATAGTTATTAATCAGAAAAGGTTTGGATGGAAACACTTCATCTGGTCTCATTTCTTTCTGCACTAATAGCTATCTTAATTACACAAATCTTCAAATGCCTTCCAGTTAGATCCCTGGGCCTAAAAGATTAGAGGTGTACCCTTCCTTAACTGTTGCCTCATTTGCAATTGCTTGTTCAACACTCAGACTTTGAGCACAAGTTCTATCATTCATAACATTAATTTCTGATAACCAGCTTAAAATTTGGGACAATTGGAGACATTCTCTCAAAGCAGCAATGATATAGCATCCTTTAGTCATGTATTTTTTAGATTCTTCAATAATCTATTGGGTTATCACAAAAAAAAGAAAAAAAAAAAGAAAAAAGTAGAGCGGTGGAGCAACAAACAATGTTGTTTGCCTGTTTCTTCACAATAACATTACTTTCAAAGTTTTATTTATAGTATTTTAATACACAGATTTTATTTAATGTAAATTTAGTCTGTTATTTTACACTACTTCTGGACATTATAGCTAACAGAAACTAAGGAACAACTCTAATTCTCTGTTGCAACAGTCCATTGTGCAATTTTATGGACACCCTTCATCACTCTTCAGTAATGAGACAGTTCAGTAGTATAAGATACACACGACTTTCAACAACTTTTTTACTGATGGCTAATGTGATGTTCATTATTGTCATGGAATAATTTCTAAGTACTGTGTGCTTGTTATAAGATTGCTACTGGGATATAAGAATGAGAAAGAAGAAACACTTAGTCTTCATCAAGAAATTGATTTGTGTTTAAGAATATGTTTTGTCCTTCTACATGCAGAGATTTTATGTATGATTCATAAAAAACCCTGTTGTGTCCAACATATTCAAAACTTAAGTGCAAAGACATCTATGACAGGCATTGTAAAGGAGTGGGAATGTTTCAGAGGAAACATGCTGAAATAAAACACTCAGGGGGTTACTGGAAGAATACAGTCTAGGAATGGTCGGTAAGACCTTTTTTATAAGAGATTCATATGAGGATTTTCTGCTAGTTTTGAAATACCCATTTTTTTGGTTGTGCTTAGCATGAGCCAAACCCGTCTGGAACTTACTGAATATGCACATTTAACCCCCCAAACCTAGTAGAAGTTGAAAGCATGAGACCAATACTTCAAAGGGAAGATGTGAATAAGTAATCTGCAACCATGATAAATAACATTGCCAGAAAAACTCGCTCAGTCAATTACTTTCCCAGTCTCTGTGTTCTATTGAATCTCTATATTTTTGGTTCTTCTGCCCAGCATATATTGAGAAGTCACCTTTAAATCAAGAATATTAGTTCTTTGTTAATTTAGCAAACCACTTCAGCATAAATTAAAATTCTCACTTTGCACTGTCCTTAATATCAGACCTAGGATTTGTCTAATTCAGCCTGAAGAGGTATGTTAAGGCATGTATGATTGGATTTTTGTGCTCCTGAGTGGTTTTATTCTTTTTGAGATACCAGTTTCTGTGTTTTACCACAGGTTGCTATGCACTCACCAAAGGTCAGCTCTCATGTGATAAGTGATGCTTCTTGATAAAGGTCCTTGAAGAATTTCATTACGTTTCTTGTGGGTGGATGAGTCAGTGAAACTCATGAGACTCCTGACAAATAGAGGACAGGATCACACAGTGAGATACAGTTGTTTGGGCACATTTTTCATCCACACAGAGCTGGGAAGAAGCAGTTACACTGAGCATAACTGTTTGAGCATGATTTTTACCATAAATGAACAAGCTCTACTGAGTAGTGTGGTGTGTTAGTTTCAATGTTATATTGCTTTAATGTACTATATGACTGTCATCTCACACTAAGGTGGAGCAGAAAGGGTGAATGACCATGCATGCATCTTCTGAGGTTTCTCTGCAATATTAACAGGCTTTCTGATAATAGATACATTTGCTCTAGTGGTAAGGAGAGCGATTAATCTTTGTGCTGAATTGCTATGGCATGCCTCTGCCTTTAAATTGCACACACTTTGAGAGTTAGTCCTTCTAAAGAATGGTGCTACTCAGTGATGATTGAATACTTGCTACATTTGACATAAAAGTTGTACCAATAGTTAGGGACTTCAGCTAAGTCTGGGCCTCAAAGACTCAAGGGATATGAGATTGGCAGAGAAGTAACTACTACTGTATGAAATTCCATGACTTGTGCAGCCAGCAAAAATCAAAAACCTGTTTTATGACTGACAGAGAAGAAATACCAAGTCTTGTACAGGATGGGAAAGGGTAGACACCATCTGCTAGTCTGTGGAATAGGATTATAAAACATGTCAGTCATGCCATTGCTGAGAAAAGCAGAGAAAATGCTACATGTCGCTGCATCTGTTGTCATAGGTACAAGTTCCAGGGCAGAAAAAAATGTCTATGCAGGGAAGCTGCTGCTGATGGTTATGTGAGCTTCATCACTCCTGCAGATTCAAGGTCTGGATTCCCAGAACAGTCTCTATCCTGATGGAGGAGGGAGTACACAGAGAAACACATGGGAGACCTGCTATTTATTTTAGTTCCTCTCAATAAAAAAAAGCTAAAACATTTCTAGTCAGAGACTTTTTTTCCCATGTGGTGTCATATCTATCCTATTACTGAACTAATTTGAAAGCTCCTTGACTTCAAATTTTCACAGATGTTGAAACATAGTTATTTATTCTGCACCTACTCAGAGGGGCAGATATTAAAAATCCATGACATTCAGGTTCTCAGGAAACCCGCAAATGCCGAAACAGGCATCAGCTTTGTTGGAGGCTTGCTCTTGGCCAAGGACAGTCTGGCCAAGATCAGAGGCCACAAGGTCAGATTTGCCAGTGGTCGACTGTTGCATGTGCAGAGAACAAAGCAGTTTAAAGGGGCTGGGGTGTGGAGGGGCTGGCTGTGAAGTTGCATGGCATGCACAGGTGAATCCTAGCGATGCCATAGAAAAGGATCTCTATTTCAGTCTTCGGGTAAAACCTGGACCAGTGATACCATACTGTTGAGATAATATTGAAAAAACTGAAAGAGATGGAGATAATAACAAATGAAGCAGAATCTAGTTTCTTACTGAATTTTAGAGTCCTTAAAGGGATGTAGTTTGGAATACTGATGAAGAATGTTTTGTGCATATCTCTGAAGAATGTGGGTTCTCTTTTTCTTCCCTCATCTGCTACTCAATGGCAAAAATCCACAAGAAGTTAAAGGTATGGTGTTATCCACATGTTTGACTGTGGCAGCGAAGCTGGTTCATGCTGTACAGTTTATAAGTTTTGGAATGCTAAAAGAAGAAAAGGGCAAAAATTTCACTTTTTTTCCCCCCCTATTCAACATTTTCATTTTGTCTTCTTCCACAAGTATAAGATATCTAAACCAGAGAGCATTTCCCCAAGATATCCTAGTTCCTGATGGCATTTACAGAACACCTATCATTTTTTAAAGATTTAATTACATATAAACTCATGGCAAGAGCACTGCTGATCAGATTCTGGCTCTACATTGCCATTTACACTGATGTAATGTATCTGAACTCAGAAATGTTGCAGTCAATTTTTCATTAATGTAAGTCACGAACAGACCCACAATCATTTGATTAATTGAACAGTGAATAACAAAGATGTGTTTAGAAATGATGTGAGGGATTTGATTGCCCTTCTCTTGGACCTGCCTTTGCCCTTTAAGTACTTGTCCTTATTTTGTTGCAAAACCAGTTGTATCACTTTGCACATTACTGATTCTGTTTTCTCTTTCTAGGAAAGCAGCTTCTATAGAAAAACACATGCATAATCTCAACAGGTAGATTCATGTTAACTGACTTGACACAAAATTATCATTTTCATATCTATATAAATTTCTAATTGATTTAGAACAAGAATATGACCTAAAAGATATTTTGAGGTATGACTAAGAAAAAAATTCCTGTTCTCACTCCTAAGGATGCAAAAGACAAAAAAGAAGGCTTGGAAAAACAAACAAACAAACCCACAAAAAACCTCAAACCAAACCAACAAAGCAAAGCCCTTTCAGATTTTTTAAAATATACTACATATTATGCATATCTCAATTGTATGTATTATATATTACATATGCTATTAAAAAAAAAAAAAAAGATTTAAAAACTACTTGGAGAATTTGGCAAATTTATACTTATTCATGCACAAATTGCCAGGAAATTTCTGATTCTGGCATCTGTGTTTTTTGAAACAGAAAGGAATCTGCCTCTCAGAAACCCAAAAGCACAGCTGGTCAAAGAAAGCTTTCCTTTCACTAGAAAATGAACCATAATTTCTATGGCATTCACTGCAAAGACATAAATATGGAAAGCTAAGTTATCACTTTGACAATCCATATTTTGAAAACCATACTTTTATTCAGTGAATTTTATCTCAATATGAAAGAATATAGTATGGAAAAAATATCTGAAAATACTGTTTCTAACACATTTAATTCACTTCATTAGTTTTCAAGGGATATTTTGTGAATTTTATTGACTTCGGGGATATCTTTAAATCATATTGCTTAGATATATAGATATTTTGAGAAAGAATATACAGACTGTTTGTGTTACAACTCAGTTTTTCAGAAATAAGTTCAGAGACTAGATGCAAAAGAAAAGCTAGGGGAACAGGAATTCTGCAGGAAAAACTTGTTCATTTTGAAGAACATTTTGGATAATTTGGTGACTTTCTCCAGTGAATTACAAACAATAATATTAAATTTTTCCCTGGAAGGGAGCAAATACAATTGACAGTGGAAAATACATGGGGAAAAATAATAAAAGAAAAGAGTAGAATCCATATAACAAATAAACTATTGCCTAGATTTTGTATTTTATTAAAGATTTGCCAGCAAGTATCCCTGGTATTGATGATCATGGGGATAAACATCATGATACCTCAGCTTCGTTCTCTAACGCTTTGAACAAACATTAGGACCTGGGTGACAGAACACAATTATTCTAAGTAATTGTCTAGTAGCACAAAGGACAGATTTTGTCTTGATATTTAGAGTTTTAACAGCACCTGCTTTTACTTGACTGTGCTTGGTAAAAGGACTTCCATGCTTCTGGTATGTATGTAGAGAATATACGGGGTTGATTAATCCTAATCTATACATAAAATCTTTGTGAGTGTTCATTTTAAAACCTGAAAAAAAAAAAAAAAAAAAAAAAAAAAAAAGCATGTTTGGATGAAAGCTGAGAACGATTTTACTCTGTTAAGAACAGAGAGGTCTGACACAACTACTGAAACTATTTAATAAAGGCTAAAACTGTAGGTTTTAAATTCTACAGTCCTTACAGGTTTTGTAACAGTAGAAGTCATTTGCTGTAAAACAGACGCTACTACATACATATAATAAAATGTCTGTCAATGGGACTAAAGTTCTACCAACGAATTTGTCTAGTCTCTTTGGAAGGTCAAACCCTACATCTTCTATCTCTGTTGAGAAACAATAGAAAGAAAAAGTGACTGACATACTTATAAGATTAATTTATATAGAGCATAAATATGACTCTAGTGGTCTGGGCCTTAAATTAATACTTGTAGTAAATCATGAGGCATTTTTTTATGAAAGCATATTGAGGACTCATCTATCTTAACATTCTTGCTAAGTCCAACTTTCTACCCTTATGATAAAATGTAATTCTAACTGTATTTGGTTGTGTTTTGCTTTGAAATTTTAAGGGAAAGTTTACTGTGATTTTTTTTTTTAAATCACTGTATCTACTCAGTGTTTTAAATGTTTTTCATAATTATTAATGTTATTTATCTTCACTCTTTTAATTGATTTTAATTTTAGTAACTGTTTTCTGAAGAGGAAACTAAAATTTCCTACTCCTTTACCCAGCTGAGTGACAAGAAGCATGATTTTAATAAAAAAGATATAGAAGACAGCTGAATACAGTGCCAGAGAAAGCACGCTGGCTTATTGCTTGACTTCAAAGGCCTAAGTGTATTAAACTCTTGAAAATCAAGGATAAAAGGCTTTTCAAAGATAAAATACTGATACCAAGATAGAGGTATAGAATTTATTGTGTCAGTATTATGAAGATAGGAGGACATCGGCTCATACATTTCTTTATGAAAATATTGTATATTGATTATATTAATAATGTTTTATGATAATAATGAATATGTAATGTATTTATTGCATTAAATTTCTATATATATAAATGCAATGTATCATATGTTTGATATTGTTAGAGTCTGAATTATGCAGAATGGTTCTCTGTTTTAAAATCTGCAATTACATTATGTACTCTTGCTGACTATCTAAATTGCTGTACTTGATGGGAAACTCCAGCACTTCTCCTGTGTGGTCAAATTCATTACTGGATTTTCTGAATTCAGTACTGTGATACATGCTAATTCTCAAAAGTGTCCTTCATAAGCACTTGTAGAATTAATTAGTTTCCACATATTGCTAATCGTTTATTACATCTTATATGCCACTGTGGAAGAGCAAAACAAAGAGAACTGAAAGCACAGGTATCATCAGTCCTCTGCTATCTGTGATCAGCTGGGCAAGCTTAATACTCAGTGCTAGATTAGCACTTTATAATATAATATTATGGCACTATAAGAATATATGTATATGTATAATGTAACATATATAAAAACAAGGAGGAATATTAAAGAGTATTTGATGAGTATATATATATAAAGACAGTGTGTGTGAATATGTGCATACACACACACGTATTTCTAATATGTATCTGCTCAAGTGAAGTTTGGGGCTCATTGTTCTCAGCACTGAATATACTCATGGTAAAAAGCAATTGCTCCCACAATTTGTTTCCTATATTAAATTATGAGACATACAATCAAAGGAAAGGAAACAGACACTTTAGCAAATTGCCTTGCTCAGGGTCACACAGTAAGTGGGTGATTAGTGTTCCCTCTCACAACCAGAGCACTGATATGTCCATTACAAGTGAGATTTCCACTCCAGGGATTGTAAGAAAGAAAATATTCAAGGCTATGAAGGGCAGTGTTTAAAAACTGAGTTATTTCTTTAGGATTTTTGTGAACTAATACCATCTATTTCTGTTTTTATCATTTACGAAGGAGAAGTTGAGAGTTGAGTAAAGAAGTGCTAAACAATAAACTGAAAACTAAATAGGGACATCAGTCCACTGGAAGCAGAGATTTAAATTTCAGGTAAGCAGCAAAGTAGAATAACAGCAGTTAGTATCACAGCAGTCCTTCAAACGGCCCCCATTTGGAAACATCCCTTCTTTGAATATCCTTGTTAGGTGTTACTAAACTGCCTTTCTTATACTTAAATATCATTCATAATAGGCAAGAAAACCTTTACTGCTCTTGTAATTTATCTAGAAAATCATTACAAAGTGTTAAAAACATGGAATATTTTCTGCTCTTTTTTCTGGAAAGAATATTTATTCGGTTTGAGGAATATTTATAATGGCAGTATGATATGTTTTTCTCCATTGATTTACTGATTTGATATTGTACTGAGACATTGTATGGTTCTCGGTCATGTGGTGAATTACAGCCTTTTTTGGCAAAGTGATGGAGGTTCAAATATGAGAAGGAAACTGTTACTCTAGAGTGGTTCATCTGAGCCCTGTAAATGTATTAAAATACTTTTGTAATCCAGAGCTGTGTAATCGAATTTACTTTATTTTTATGCTGCCCAAAAGTTTGATATCCTTTCTGATTTAAAATTTTCTTTTCAGGAATGTTGATAACTTCTAGTAAAAATTATACTTTAAACAAATTTAGATTCAACATGCCAAACCAAATCTTAAATAACCATCCCCCTCCCTCCCCAAAAAAAAGGTTTAATACAGTTTGATATTTTACTGTATTTTACATTAGTGAATTCAAAGACACCTTTGCTTTTGTAAGACAGAAATTGTTTCAATTTGTGGCAAAAATATTATGTATTTAGTCTTCCATAAACCGAACTAGTTGCATAGAGCATTTAGTAAATCAAGACAACCCCTCAGAATATTTGTCACTCCATTGATCCTTAGTAAAAGTTGTGGAAAGACTTAAAGTAGGCAGTTTAGCTCTGTAGGGCACCATAATTGGAGCTGTCAGATGTAAAGTATTGTTCTCTCCCTGTTCTTCACAGCTTGTTTCCAGGAATGAGCTGAAATTCTCAAAACTACCTTTTTCAACTCTCTACCTTTGTAGGACATTTCATTAACAGATAAAAAAACAGTATTAGAAGTATTTTTTATTTTATTTTTTAAGAAACAAAAATACTATTAAGCAAATTAAAGGTTTGTGTTCATTTTGCTGGGAAGATTCTTAACCCAGAAATAGCCTAAATGCATAACTGGAGCTTCTTAAGAAATTACTACTTAGCATCAGCAAAGGTATCACAAACTAGTCATGGAATCACAGGATCATTTTGGTTGGAAGAAACCCTCAAAATCATTGAGTCCAACCACAACCTTAATGTAGAACTAAACCATGTCCCTAAGAGCCTTGTCTATATGTCTTTTAAATACCTTCAGGTACAGTGACTCAACTACCCCCCTGAGCAGCATGTTCCAGTGCTTGACAACACTATCTGTGAAGAAATTTTTCCTAATATTCAATCTAAACCTCCCCTGGTACAACTTGAGGCCATTTTCTCTAATCCTATCACTTGCTACTTGGAAAAAGAGACCAACACCCTCCATGCTACAACATCCTTTCAGGTAGTTGAAGAGAGCAAGGTTTCTCCTCGGCCTCCTTTCTTCCAGGCTAAACAGCCCCAGTTCCCTCAATCGCTCCTCAAGAGACTTGTTCTCTAGACCACTCACCAGTTTCAGAAGCTTTCCTAGATCATGTGTGGTCTTATTCAGATGTATTTCTTCACATATATGAGTATTCACAAGTGGCTCCAAAAGCAAGAAGTGACGAATTGAATTTGTGAGACCTGGCTTTACACACTGTACACAGGTTGTCAACTGATGCACACAAAACTGCCTGATGCTGATAAAACATTGGATGTGAAACCACTTATATTATTTCCCATGACAGTACAAATCAGTGCTAGGAAGCTTGAAAGTTGTTCCGTTTCTCATGATGCAGAGTTTAGTTGTTCCTTGAGCATATTTCAGAGGACTGAGAAGCAGCTCACATCTTCTTTTAATGTTTATTGTAAGCACAAGGTCCACCATGAATCATTAACATATGCTCTGAGGAGAATTAAGAGCTACTACCAAAAAGACTTGGAATTCCAACTTCGCATTGACAATTGACTCCCTTCAAATACCTGCCATTCCTGCAAAGTTGTATACCTTTCTCCTGTCTGGCCCAGATTAAACATTTTTTTTTCTTTTTTCAGTCATTTCTCAGTTATTTGAGATAAGCAAGAAAATTGAGGAGATTTTCTATAGGAAGGGAAAAGTTGGGTAGGGGTGGCTGAACACTTCAAATGAGGTACTCAGAATGTGCAGCTTGGGAAGTTAAAACTAGGGCACCATGTCAACAGCAGCTTCACAGCAGTACTGAAGTACTCAAATGCATGCAGTCTGCCTTCAAATGTAATTATACAAAAAAAAATATATTTTTGTGGAAGCCACAAGCCAGACACATGTCTCATGTAGATTACCAAAATCAACAGCACTGTCCCAAAACAAGAGTTTGATTTTATCTCATTGACTAATGCAACCTCCAGTTGAAGATGCAGCAATCTTCTTGCAAATGGAGGCTACTGATAGTACATAACAAGGCTCCATTTTTTCCTTTTTCAGCAATAGCCTTTGGTATGGAGATTATTGTTTAGAACCACCTATGGTTACCAATAAACTAAATAAAGGCTGCAAATGGAAGCAGTTTATGCCCTGAAATGAATTAATTGCTTATGATGGGTAGTATCAGCAAGTTGACTGTGATTTTTATATTGATTCGCTTAAAGATTTTTATGGTTAATAAGCTGAGAATGACAAGTACAAGGAATATTATTCTCATAAATAATAATGATTTAGAGAGTCTTCATCTATAATTACTTTTGTGTTAAACCTTTCCAGGCACTATTGAATACAGTTCTGAAGGCTTTGTATGAGCAGAATTATATTGATTTAAACCACAATTGCATCTCTTTGTCTGAGGTCAGTTTTAGTTCTTTAGTGTTTTGTACTTGTATTACTGATTTTCTTTTTTGCTTTCTGCATAACATTATACTGTTGCTATGTTTATAAAACAACAACAACAACAACAACAAAAACACAAAGCTAGCTGGAACCGGAAAGCCACACCTAAATCTGCATATAGCTAAAGCTGTGTAAATCAAGATGTGTTCTGAAACAAAAAGTCCATAAAAGAGACTTATGTCATCTGTGTGTCTGAGAATATAGCGTGAAGTCATCTTTCCCCTCTTCAAATGAGTACATCTAAAGCACAAGTAAATTTAAATGGGATACAATAGTTTTTAAACTAACTAAATACTTACCCAAAATAGATGAATTCTTAAAACAGGGAATTATCTTGGTATCTGAGAAGCAATTACTTTGTCTGAAGTGGCCTTCCAGTATTATATTGGGTAAGCTCTCTCTCTTTTCAATACTTTATTGGTAATGTGGAGGAGGATAAAACCTCTAGGCTGATAAATAATATTACAAAATATGTAATTCTCAAATATCAATATAATAATAACTGCGAGTTTTTAGGACTAGAGGCTTGTACTAAATCTACCTTGTACTAAATCTGCCTTGTACAGTCTCTAAAATATGCTAGAAAAATGATAAATACATTTTGAGACCTTCACAAGACTAAGAACGTTCTGAAGGTCTTTGCTACTCTCATACAGCGATGTTGTTACATTTTATACTACAGATTTAAAAGAACTCATTAATATCTCCAGTATACAATTTTTGAATGCTCTAATTGTTGTGAATGGGGAAGAATCACTTAATGCAGTTATTTACTTGAATGCTACCTTAGCATATTGTAAATATGCTGACAATGACTAAGATTCTTTTTCTAAAGTTTTTATATAGAAGATCAATTCCTTCCATATGCAATATTTGTATTACTAAGAAGGCTCATCTTTCAAATGTTTTAGTCAAGCAGTTTACAATTATGACTCAAATTCAAGCATTCGTGTATTTTCTTTTTTTTCTTTTTTTTTTTTTTTTTCTCAAAGTCACTGAGATGTTAATCATCTTGTATCTAAAATTGTCTTCCTTCATAGCTGGAGATTGGAAATCCGTCTTCCATACTGTATTTTATCATAGTTTGTGCCTTTTTTATAACTCTAAGACTACCTTAAGTTTCACAGTGAATAGTACATTCCTATTTACAAGAAATGATATTTTTATCTGAAAGGACATAAATTAAGTATTTCTTTATTGCTTTAATGACATGAATATTCAGCACAATGAGAGATTTGTCCTTTAGTTATTGTGGTCATATATGCTATACAATATCTGTCATTAATTTGATGATTAATCCCAAAATTTTATCTAGCTATAGATTGAAATCTTATTACAGGAAATTCTATGACAAAAACTTTATACATTTAATTTAGAATGGTATTATAGTAGGAATTATAGTAGGAATATTTTTTGTTGTTGTTGTTATCAGTGATTTCCATAATTGCAGTGTAAAGAAGCCAGTGTGGAACTGCTGGGAGAATGGCATTTCTTTACAGAAGATGTTAACACTTATCAGCAATGAAAACTGTGCTTACTAGGAAAAGATGACTGCTGTAAGTCTTTTCTACCATTAAGGCTGAAGCCTTAAGCCTGAAGGAGAAGCAATTAACACATAAGGAAAATCCAAGTATTACTTTTTATAAGTGAAGAAAAACATGAAAACTTGTTAACTGTATCCTGAAGAATAAAAGTTCTGTTATGCACTGCTCTTCAGTGACACCAGAATTTACTTGTCCTGTCTGTTTCATTTATACTAGTTAAGATGTCCAAAACAAAAGAAAACAAAAAAGTAAGGAATTAAAAAGATCTTCAATATCTTCTGTGAATCAGAGGGTTAAATAAGGATATGTAGTAGGTATGTGTAAGGACATTTTACAGAGATATAGAGTAATAACATGTCTTGTAAAAAGTCCAATAAATTTATAAAACTAGATGCTTAGTAAAAAAAAAAGTTGTGTTTGTGCTACTTCCAAAAGAAGGCTGGAGAATCACATGGAACTGATTTTTTAAAATATACTACAAATGATGACTCTATGCTCAGGTCAGTCTGACACACTGAAACCTCTTTGCGTGTTTTTTTCTAGTGACACTTAATTAAAGCAAAGCATCATTTGACCCAACCTATTTGTTGCTTGCTGTTGAACACACAAAGGAAGCAGAATTACCTATAAAGATAAACAAATCAAAATACTTGTTCTTTGGAAAAATTCCTTCTTTGATACCATCTTCTGTAACATAAATGTGTGATACATGGTCTTCAGAAGAGAAACAATGGAAACCAACAACAAACAAAGAAAAAAAAATCACGCATAGGCACATGTGGAGAATAATATAGTTGGTGGGAAAGCATATTAATCACACAGACAGGCAGGCACATGTTTGGAGAGTGGTTTGATACCGATGCACTTAGAGTATTAGCTGATTTTTCATAAAAAAAGGAAAAAAAAAAGCAGTATTCTTTAAAGAGACAAAACATGCAAACATAGATATCAGTGCAGTATCATTGTATCTTCTACTGTATTATCTTTATCTCTCTGTGTTTCCTTCTTCGGGAACCCCAAGTGACATCATGCCTGGCAAAAACCAGCAATAAATAATGTACTTTTTATGTAGTTCTCTCCCTTGAAAAATCCAATGTTGAAATATTAACTAGTTTTCTGTGTAAGCCCTAGATACCTTTTTCTCAGCAAAGCCTTTACTGAATGAGGCAAAACAAGATTTATCCCCCACCCCCCAAAAAAACTGTAAGTAAAGATAGGAAATGTAATTAACATATTTTGAACTAAAAAACACCTAAGAAAAAGTGTATGAACAATTCCAAATATAATTTCAGTCTCCAAATACTTGCCAGTCTGTGTGGCTCTTATGCAGGAATAAGATTCTTTTTGTGACTGTTTTTAGTGATACTCTTTTGAATCAGAAAAAGCTTTCTATTTCTATTTTCTATTAATTGCAAGTTGCATACAATTTGAAGGCTAAATATTCATATGACTTCTTGTCTGTTTTTTCCATGATACACATGCCACAAATTACTAGAAAAAAATGTTTAATCTGTTATGTTAACTCATATTCAAATAGAACTAGTCAATACTTTAAAATTGTATCCACTTCATTATTGGAAATGCACATGCGTGCACACCCTTCACAAAAGGCTTGGACAGAAATGAAAAACTATGAAAATAGTATATAAGGATTATGAGGTTTTGTCATAATCAAGACTTAAAGCACTATGTCGACAATTTGCTTCTGGATGTTTCCTTTCAGAAATTAAAACTGATGAGTTTGGGTGGATGACAAACTCTCAGTGAAGGCAAAGAAAAAAACAAACAGAACTGTAATCTCATGTTAATTTCTTGATCTCCATTCTGCAGTCAATAGAAAAATGTAAGAGGTGACTGTTCACATTTGATGACAGAATTTTTAAAAATTGTTATTATTTTATTTATTAACTGGGGATAAAGTCGGACAAGTTGCTATGTGTTTTTTTAAGTTGTCTAATATGTTGAATGGCTTAATGTCTATTGAAGCTTATTTAATGAGTTTATTGATGTGATTCTAAACTATCAGGTGCCTTTCAGTAAATATTAAATATACTAGAATTATATAAGTATACAAAAATTCAGTAATGCTTAAGTATTTTTTCAAAATATGCTATTTTAAAATCTTATAGAACCAGATCTTCAGCTTCAGAAAAGCAATGGCTTTTTAAAGCTTCTAGAACCTCTGGTAAACTCAGCTTGCTTTTTCAAACATGCACTTAAATCTCCATGAAGATTACATTTCATGCAGTTTTGATTTCACTATTTTAATTTTCTTAGGTAAGAAAACATTGCCATACTTTTCTGACATGTTTTGGTCTAACTGTACGCTTATGCAGGGGATTTGCAAAGGCAGGTAAACAGTAGCATGATAATTGAACACTAAGAATAGGATGCACTTTCAAAACTAGTGCATGAGTAAATGTGTTTGGCAGGCTGCTGAAACAGGGAAATGTCATCTCTGTAATTTGCAGTTAGTGCTATTCAGTGCCACACTTGGTCAGGCGCAATTCTGTACTTTCATATCCTGATTCAGACAGGTCTGTAACTGAAAATGAAAAGAAGGAAATAGATTTTTTTTTGCTACTTAATCCTTACTATCCTTTATGGTAATAGGATAAATCTATTTACACTCAGTAGTGTTAAAAGTGTAACAAACACAATGATAAAGCTGATGGGTTATATGGCTCATTTAAAATAATGAAAAATGGAGAAAAAACCAAAACAAAACAGTATTTTCCAACCATACTTTTCAGTGTTTGGTCTAGCAAAACATTCAGTGAGAAATGTCTCCTAGTAGGACCACTCAAAGGCCTGCAGCTATGCTCCTGTTGATATATTTATATAGGGTATGAGAATACTAGAACACATTTGCTTGGTTTTGCATGTAAAGGGCTATGTTCTGCCCTAAAAATCTTTTTTTTAATTAGCCACTCCCTTTCAGTGGCTAAGTTTTGTAGGACAGTTCAAGAAGAGAATAAAATTTTTACTGCTTGCCTTGGGCTTTTGAGCTGTTTGATATGCAATTTTTACCTGGTCTAAAAGATACAGATTGAATTTCTAGGAGTTTGGGTGGGCTTGTGGAGTTAGTTTTGTTTGTTTGTTTGTCTGTTTCTGTTGGCTTTGTTCTTGTTTTGTTCTTTGGTTGTTGTTGATGGTGGTGGTGGAGGTGCTGGTCAGTTTGGTGTTAGAGGTTTTGGGGTTTGTTTGTTTGTTTGTTTGTTTTGTAATCCTAATGGAGGAAACTGTAGGATGCTTTTTTTCACTTGAAGCATTAAAAAATTCAGTTAGCATTTTAAACTATAGATCTTTGTCAGTGGTGGAGCCTTAGTTGATACATAAAAATGTTGTAGGCCTGTTTGTATATCTTATGAATATGACCTGAGTAATTCTAGAAGGGGCCTGACTGTAGCATCCATAGCACTACTTAAAGGGAGAGAATCATAGATTTAATTGTCTAAATAACTAAGTATATTTGTAAATGAAAATAATATCCAACATTATTGAACTGTACAAATCACTTAGGGGCATGCTATCAGTTAATATACAGCTACATTTTTTCTCCAAATACCCAGTGGAGTCACATAATTAGAATATTTATCCATAAGGTGTCTGAAACCACTTTAATGATAAAAAGGTTTATGAGAACAAGAAAGGAAAACAAAACCTGAAAGACTGAGGAATTAGCAGGGAAAAAACAGCCACAAAATAACATATCAAAAGTATTGTTCAGTTCAGAACTCCAAGGGAGTTGATAAGGGAAGGAGTAAATCACCTTTATTATACACTGCAGTGGGTGATCCAAACAACAACAGGCTGGGAGAGGACAGAACTGATTCCAAATTGCTCTCTTTGACCAGAACCTTTCAGGACGATGTGTATCCCTAGTTACTGAGTCCCACTTCCTCTTGTTATCTGGATAAATATGTTCCTCTTTTTTTGGTCTTTTGGCTACATCTAGCCTTTACGGTAACTTTTTTATTTTTAACTAATTTTTTAAAGCTAATGTCTTTTTGTTCTGAGGTATTTGTACTGCTCTGCAGAGCTTTGAACTACTCTAAGTCATAGCTCACACCGGTCAACAGGGAAAAAACTACAAAGCATCAGCTTCCTGAATGAAGATACTCTCATGATCAAAGCAGTTGGACACATTTTGTTTTAAGTTGATGACAGATAGTCCTGTTTTCATTCTATAGGCATTTCTATTGAGAAGCAATAATTTCAGGGGGAAAAAGTATTTAAAAAAAAGTGCAAGGAAGTCTCAGATATGAAAAGAGTACAGTTAAAATAATAACAGATTTCCTTTCTCTTTTGGGGTCTGCAGACTGTTCTGCATAAAGAAGATACTGTTTAGAGCCTATTGGAACTTACACATTTGGTATGAAGGTCTATATTAATGCATAGCTCCCTCCTTCTAGATAGGAGACCTTAAATATGATGTAGACAGATCGTCTGAAGTTTCTAAAGTGCAACAAAGTTTCTAAATGTGTTCTATATTAGATATTATTTAATAAATTAATAATTCTAAAATACTTAGAAGCTACCTTTAATTTGAAGATGAAAGAGACATGAAAGAAAAATACCAGAGATAAGTTGAATGTGTAAGATATTCTGACTGTGACCAAGGCCAGGTTAGAGAGTACAGATGAGAAAGACAAACAACTAATGAAACTTCAAAGTAAAGGACCAACATTGCTACTTTTTTTGATGGTGGAAAGTGAAGTTTCCCTCTCTGGCTGATCAGGATGGAGGTCCATTAGTGGGAAATATATACATTGTATATATACATACAATGTGGATCTCTCTGGTAGCTGGACTTAGACACATAATCCTCCCAGCAGCTGATCCTGGATCACTGCTCTGCCCAGTTGACTCCCATACAGACATACAAACACAGACACATCTCTCAGTTGACCCCCAGATCCCACAGTCTCTGGCAGTTGTCCAGGAATCTCGTGGTCCAGCAGTCGAATCTTTAAAAAAAAAATAACTTGCTCTGGGAGACACATACACAGATCCCAGGCCACTTATCCCACTACCTGGATAATCTGGCTTGGTATTTGGTAGCAATTTCCCACTGACATCCCAGTTCCCATTCACTACAGTTGTTGCATTACAGAAATATGGGCACCTAGAACCTGTGCACACACATGCATGCCAAGTAGAGAGACCTCAGTCATGAAAATATTTAGATATAGGCTATAATGATCATATAGGACAGATTCTGCCGATCAGGTGCATGGCATGAGCAGGCAAGCTTACAACCCAGCAACCTGTTCATATGCAACCATCACCTTTTTTCCTCTAACCCCTCTATTTTCCTTTGTGTCTGCCTCCCCAAAACACCCTTTCTCTGTCTTTGGTTCCTCCCGTAAGCATCCCATAGGCGATCCCAGGGTGCTCATGAGTCCCATACCCCTTAGGGCAGGGGTGTCAAACTCATTTTCACGGGGGGGGGGGGGGGCGGGGCACATCAGCCTCGTGGTTGCCTTCAAAGGGCCGAATGTAATTTTAGGACTGTATAAATGTAACTACTGCCTTAGGCAGTAACCCCTCCACCTACAAGGTGATCCTCTCTTAGTGATGGATGGTGCTGAGTCCCACCCTGGTCCATGGACTGACTGGTTTCTAGCATGGGCTGGGCCAGGTCTTTGTTTCTCTGAGCAGGTTATTGGAGTTCCACTACCTGCCATCATGCTCTGAGATCCTTCATGTGTGTCTGAAGACAAGCTTTTTTATCACATAACCTGCAATTTTATACAACAGTTATTGAACAGAACGGAGGCTAAAATATGGAGATCCCTTTGTTTAATACCATTTGTTTTCCTTCTGAGAGAAGGAGAGGAGAGTGCAAAACAATTAAGCTGCTTTAACAGATTCAGTCTTTCAGCCAATAGATTCTGTTACTTGAAATGTGAGAGGTGAGAAGTAAGCCACAGCAGAAATCACTTCATTCTTGCCAATATCCCATTAGACCTTTCGAATAACTTGTCCTCCATTTGGCTTCCGGTCCTTTAGAGATGTTTCAGTATGGGTACTTTTTGTTTCTTTCAATTGTCTTTTGTAGATAAAAATGTTTGTTTTGTTTTTCTCACACAGAATTCATGTAGTGGGGGAAGAAGTTATTAACTCTCCTTTCTAAAATGATGCCTACTTAAAGACATTCAGAAGCTATACGCATTTTGTTTGAATTCTATGCAGTGTATTCAGCCTTTAGCAAGGAACTGTGAAGGTTATCATTATTACCTATGTACGATACATTGGTTTGCCTGTCTTAATTATAACATGTTCCTTTCAGGCTTTCACTATAATTGAGAATAAAAATCTCTTTTGTTCATATGTGTTTGAGGTAGTAATGATAAGCCTTGCATGCCAAGCTAAGTGAACTCTGGCAAACCTAAAGACTTGGAAAGAAGGAAAAGGTTGTGGAACAGTGCATTAAAAAAAAAGTACTTTCATGGTTTCTCTGCATTAACTTAACTATTTTTTAAAATGTCCTCTGGCATAATTTGTAACATAAATTGCATAATGATTTTCTCATATTTAAACCATGGTAATTAAAATGTGCAGAGACTATTTCTTATTCCTGCTGCAATAAAATGCTTTCACTTGATTGAAGCTGAACTGCAATTTGGCCTTTATGTTGTAAGGAAGAAAAAAACAGGACTGCTGGGAGCATATGGATCAATTAAACAATGTTATTTGTAATGAGAGTTACACCATTCTGCCAATGATAAAAATCTGTAGCTGAATCTGTCACTAGTGACATGTGCCATCTTCTTAGCACCATGGTGCTAACCTATCAGGAAGCAACTATCAGGCTTATTTTTCTATTGATCCTTGCATGTTCTCTTTCAGAAGTCGGTAAAAAATGCAGACCAGCACATTATAAAACACTAACATTATAAACAGAGGCTACTGGAGGCTAAAACCAGCAATATGAATATTGTGCTGAAAATGTCTTTCATGAGTACTTCTTCTCTAACCTGTTTTCCCATTTTGTGTCTTGCCTTTTGGACAGCAGTATTATTGTATCAAATCACAACCAAGCTCCCAGGGTACAGTATTAGGGCAAACACTAGTAAACCAGGTTGGGTGATAGCAGACATATAGAACACTATAGCACAAGATGTCAGTGATCAGTTCTGCATACCTAACTCTGAAAAAAAATTGGAGAGCTGTTATAGCCCATTATATCTAGTCAGGAGGCAGTTCCACCTATCCCAGAGGTGTGAAACTCATTTTCACTGGGGTCTACATCAGCCTCGTGGTTGCCTTCAAAGGGCCGAATGTAATTTTAAGACAGTGTAAATGTGGGAGTAGTTACATTTATACTGTCCTGAAATTACATTCAGCCCTTTGAAAGTAACCACAAGGCTGACATGGCCCTCGGAAAAAATTAGTTTGACACCCCTGACCTATGCTATTCGTCCTCGTGTTGGAGTTAGGGCTAATCACCTGACCCTGAGGACATCCAAGGAACCAAATCACAATGAGAATAAATGCACTGAGTCCACTGTTCCCTGGGACCATCCAAGGAGGACCATCAGACCTTTGTCCCTGGAGTGAAACCCAACCAGAGGGGTCAGTAGAGAAACTCTCTCTCTGTCATGCCCTGCAGACTGAAGAGGGCCACAGCCTAAATGACTGCAGGGATGCAGAGGGAAAAGCATTTTGGCATTTCATAAACTGTTATGGGATGTTTTGTAAGGAGATTGTGGCAATGTGTGAGACTTGATGTAAACTGTTTGGGGAAAGGACCATAGGGAAGGATAAAGGTGAATCATGGAGGAGCAAGCACAAGAACACAGAAGAAAATGAGGTGGGTCAAGTGCAAATGGTAGTTTAGTCAGCATGCTTGTTTGTCTCTGTGTTTTATCACCACAGTCTATGTTCTTATCAAATTCTACTTACATATACAGTTTGTGTGGATGCACTCTCAGTTCTGACTGTGTAGGTGTGGGTACCAGTGACCTTCGAGAGGAACTAGCCCATAAGCACGATAAGGGGTCTGAGTGCCAGCAACTTGACCTCAGGGGTCTATAGGTCCACGTGTAGCAACAAGGGGAGACCAGGGGACAGTTATTTTGTAGGCTGAGTGTCAGAGACCAGGTACAGGAGAGACTCATATATGTTGTGAGTACACATGTTCCACTAGCAGACTTTGACCCTGATTATTTGGAGAGGAGGAATAAGATGGGGTTGTCAATGCTGCTCATCATTGTGTGAGTGTTGTGTGCCCATGTGGGTACCAGGAAGAACACTGCTGTCTGGTCACTGGAATTTTAAGTTACATATCAGTAGTGAGAGCACATAAACACATATATATATAGATGAAAAGCCTTTGTACATACACATACAGTTATATGTATGCACACACACATATATATATATATATATCACATTACATATAAAATTGTATAAAATATCTATTAGTTATTTGTATCTACAAAAGCACTTTTTTAATAACCTATACTTAACATCCTGTTGTGGGTTAACCCTAGTAGGCAGCTAAGCACCCCACAGTTCACTTCCTTCCAGTAGGATGGGCCAGACAATCAGAAGGATGAAATCAAGAAAACTCATGGGTTGAGATAAAGACAGTTTGAAAGGTTAAGTAAAGCTGCACAAGCAAATAAAAGCAAAATAAGAAATGCGTTCACTGCTTCCCACATAGTGGTAGGCACATGTGCAGCTACATTCTGGAAAGCAAGTCCTCAGCACATGATCTATGCCTGAATTTGTCCACATGTTAAATGAATGTAAAAATATAATCTGTTATTTTACTTTACTCGATGAAAGCTAGAAAGTATTTTGAAGTGTTTAGATGAAAAAAATCCTATGTATATATTTTCATTATAACTAAAGCTGTGCCTGTCCTTAAAAAATCTACTTCATGGAGAGCTACATGTCAAAAACAAAAGTGGAAAATTAAAACTTGGAGATGTCTTCCATGCAGGACTTCGATATGTACAATCTACACAAATGCATTTATACCATCACTTACCTATTGTTTTGGCCTTCAGGATGATTTTGCCGAATGCAAAATGCTGAACTTGGGATTCCAAATTTATTTGCTGAAGTGCATTTTTTGTGTATTTGGGAAAGGGACAGCACACCAATCAATTTATTTTCTCAAGCAAAACAAAAAGGCAAAATCTGCTATTCCATACCTTCCCCAGAATACTGTGGGGTTATCTCAAGGGCAAATTTGATCTTTTAAAAATATTGGGAGGCTATGAACCATCCTTGTCTCTGTGTGGTGAAGACCAAGGAATTTGTCTCCCTCTTGCTGGGTAAATGCTGTCATAGTGAACATTGACAGTGTGTAAGTATCCATTCCTGACTGATACTCTGTTCAGGCCCAAATTATCCAAATGTGCTGCAAAACAACAAAACAAAATTGAAGATACCATAGGCTTGTAACAACAGTTCAGTCTAGCCATCATATTCCTCACTTTAGCTCAGATAAGTTTGATGAGTTTAACTCATTCAAAAGTAGGAATTTCATCCTTAAATCAGGTTCCTTACTGGTCCTTTTTTCATCTGTTTTCCTACAAGCTATCATTAAAAAATGTTACAGATAGTTAGGCCTATATGTACCAATTTTGCATGTTTTGCCAAATCTTGTTTATTGGGAGAGAAAGCATAGCACACCTTATAGTTTAAGTAAACCAAATCATTTTTTGCTACTGCAACTGATATGTTAAGATTCTAATCATCATTAGTCCAAATGGGAGGGCAGGGGAGAGAAATAAGAAGAAATGGACAGGGGAAGGAGAGAAAAGAAGTGGGTAGGATGGATGGGGTGAGGAAGGGATGGGGGAAGAAAGGAAGAAAGGGAGGGATGAAAAAAATAAATAAAGAAGATAGGAAGGAAAATTACTTGAAATTAAAGCCAAATCCCAAGTATTTCTAAGGCTCAATGAATTATTTTCCTGTTGGCATCACTTCAGATTTCTGTTCAGTAAAACCTACAGACTCCATTGCTGAACAGATTTCTTGAGAATTTCTGGAGAGATGTCAGTACAATTGGTGGGGTTTTTTTACTTGGCTGGATAAGTCTCACAAAGCATCGGTGAAATGTGAATCAAACTTTTAAAATGTTATGTTCTGTGATTTGTGTGCACAATCTGAAATATTAATCTTTATCTTTTTAGGAGGGCCTCTTGCCCACAACAGAAGAAAAGACCACAAAGCTTTTCCTTCCCCTTACGGCTTTAAGCAGAAAATATATTCAGGAAAATACCATGCTATGTACATATAATACATTCACACTAAAATTGCCCTTGGGACTTAAAATCCTTAGGATTTCCATGTTATTATAATTTCTAGGTGTTCAATCATAGCAATGTGTTAATGTAGGATTGTCATTTGTTTTCAAATGTTTGCTCGTCCTCCTCTGAGCTAAACATCTAACTTCACATCTTGAGAACTTATGAATTATAGAAAGATGGACTGGATCACATTTTTAATAGAAAATCACTTCAGCTTTCTCTGAAGGGAAAAAACATGGAGGTGCTTTAAAAAGTAGCATCATGGTACAAGAGTGATAAAAATTTGCATCACACATTTAATAATATTAAATAACAGATATTTCCCTATGCAGAAAGAAATATAATAATTATACTATTATATTGAAATTATACCTCATAATACATCATTTATTAAAGTATTTAGTATTTTGGGGTTTGTAAGTATGATTATATTTCTTGCATGGCAGGCACATGAGAGTAAATTTCTCCCTTTCTTATTGGCATGAAAAATGCATTCTCAAAGCCTTTTTTCTTTTGAACTGTCTTTGCTTGAGGCTGTGCCTCCAACTTACAAAGACTGTCAAAGGAAAATGGTGACTGAGATTCAAACTGAACTGAGCTGGAGGGATACAGCATTCTTTTTAAAGTTTATTTTAGATCTTTAGGTCAAGAAGCTTTAAAAAAATTCCATCAGTCTCAGTCATGTCTAATACATGAAACAGCATTTGAGTTTTGCTGGTGAGTTTATCTTTTGCTTTCTACCAGTGGTGCAAAGAGTCTGTAAACCAGGACAGCAAGAAAGAGCTTTTAAAGTCCAATAGCAACCTGAAATAATTTTAGGTTAAAGTGGAATATAACATTTTTCTTCTTTTTTTTTTTTTTTTGTAAAGAAGTTTTGGGTTGCACAAAGTATTTTGCTTGCTGTATAGCTTCTCAGAGAGAAAATCCATAAAGTTTAATAAAATGTCAGTTTATTCATTCTAAGGATTATTTGAAAGTTACAAATATGAAGAAAGAAAATATGGAGAAGAGAGAAAAAATGGTGAAAACAGAATTTTCTAACACTGAATTGTGCAATCAAGCATAGGGTTTTTTTGTATGTTTACATTCTGATTATGGAAAAATGCTCTTCCTTCCATCACAATTTAAGACTTTGCATCTCCTCTGTTATATTAGTGTCTGTTTTACAGTGCAGGGGAAATTACTTATTTCCATTTTGGGTATCTGTCTTTGTTACCTGCAGCCAAACATGATGAAATATCCCAGCTGTTTAGTTGGTTTTATATTTTGGGTTGGCATTACAGGCATTACACATCAAGAAGAGCTTGACTCTTGCCTATGCATATTTGCATAGGTTACAACTCCTGTCTTCTCCAGCATGTCATTTAGATGTCAGATTGCATCATATTGCTGTTTCTTTGCCTACCCTTTGAACCCACAAAAAAGCTGGGACATCTCTTTGACAATATCTTGCTGGCATATCCCCACTAACCATCCTTTGGATCAGGAAGAAAGTAATCAGGGGAGGATCTCTAGGCATACATGGTTGTGGCGACCTTAGTCTGGCAGGCAAAGGCAATATTCCTTAGCTCTTAGCTCACCTTCTAAGAGTTATTTCTGTTTAGTAGTTCTCTACTTCTTCCTGCTTTTTTTTCACTGGTTTGGATGCTTATGACTAAATTTCCCATGCAGGGTTATTTTTTGTATTTGTTTTTCATATCCATTTATTTATTTGTTTATGCTCTCTTCCCAAGTCAGAGAGGGCTTTTACTGTAAGGACAGACATGGAGGTGCTAGTGCCTGTCTCAAGAGAGAGCGAAGGAAATGTTTGTATCAGACAATTATAAAGCAATCTTATCCCCAAAACATTTAGATAAATTTCTATTGCATTGTACTACTAGTTAACACTTGAATTAAGGTGAAATTACAGTATTTTTTTGATTCATTTAGTCTCTCAAAGAAGTAAAAAAAAATCAGCATATTTTTTGAGTGACAGCACAGAAAAGGAGCAGATCCAGGCCTAACGTCTCAACCTTCACTTACTCCATATGTGAGGAACCTTGTTATCGTGGAAGCCGAGAGGGAATTGATTTTGCTGCATTCATCTCATTATCAACATGTTGGTTATCCAAGCTATGCTGCTCTGAGTTAATTTCTATAGCTTTGTTTCACTGATGATATAATTTTAGAATGAAATGGGCTTTGTTTCTGAATTTCCTGCACCATATTTGGGACCAGCCTGTTTTTTGTTCAATATCATTATATCCAAGTCTTTGTCAACAACAACATCACAGTACCTGGGCCATTTAGATTATTCACACTTCACTTGCGTGATGTAAAGTCTTCCTTGTACCAAAACTGTGGAGGTATGTTCTACCACTGCCTTATGGACAAGACAATAGTGTTTTTTCCATTCTGGTTGCTATGTACTGTAGTCAGTTTACTGGGATAAGGACCTAAATCAATGGAAAAGAAAGAAACACAGTTCTAAAACCCTGATGTATGCATGTATTTTTCTAAATTAACAATGTATGTGTAAAAGTTATATTCAAGGGTTGCAAAAAAGAAGAGGTATATCTTCAAGTGATAGCAATAAAGTAATTTGAGTAATTAGAGAAGACAGCAACAAAATATCATTCAGAATATATATCAGAAAATCCTATATATTTATATATATCAGCCCCGTTTCCCAGTGTCTACGAACATAACACAGTATGTGTATGAAGTGTGATTGTTCAGTGGTATTATGTCATGCTGTTGTATATAGTACATATCACTTAATGTCTACGAAAAAAAATTGCCATCTGTATGAAAACAGGCTGTGTGTTGAGACTTTCTAACTTTATTACATTGTTAAAATTTGAAGAGTGTATATGGTGGTTTGTTTTTCTATTTTTATCTTGAAAAATAATTATTTGAAGCTGGTTTCAAGTTCCGCTAGTGCAAAAAGCCCCTTGAGAACTATCTGTTCTGCTTTGCCTCAAAGGAATTTATTATGGCACTCACAAGAAAGCTGACATTCTTTCATCAATTTTTGTGTTATTTTTTAGAAACAGCTGTTCCAAAAAACATCAGTAGAATCCACATTAAATACTTTGCTTCCTGGATCCAGCCAACACAAGAAAGAGTCATCCCTGTCAATCTGTTATAGTTGTAACTAAGTTTTGTAAACTATATCCAAGATTCTTACCTTATCTTGAAGCTTTGCAGGTTGTATACAAAAAGAGAACTGAAAGTTAGTCCTCAGTTAGTCCTTATCTTATCTTGAAAGGATAGGATGTGCTGAGAATGCACATCTAAGAAATCCAAGAATTTTACATGATTTCACAATGAACATAGGAATAGCGCACATGCGCGGTGACAAAAGGTGAAAAGTACACGGGCAAAGAAGACTTCTTACTTCATCCTGAAGACCTCCTGAACGACCACCAGAGGACACTGCACATGCTTAGAGTAGTTCCAAGGTGTTGCAACTGATATTGTGAAATAGTTGTGTAATCTGATGAATATGCAATACATACGTTGTAACCCTAATGAATATGTATGCAACCAAATTGTATAAATGTAGTGGAGTTCGAATCAGTGGTTGAAGCCAGCTTTGGGTGCGAACCCCTGGTTTCCCAGCGCTGAAATAAAAGCACCGCATATAACTACATCCGTGGTTATGTGTCTCGTTTGCTAACAAATCTACTGAGTTCTTGCCTGTGAGAATATGTGTTTTCTAGAAACAGCATCTGTGCCACTATCTTATAGGAATACTAAAGTGATGGGGAAAAAAGCCTTTTCTTTCCAGAGGGGAAACTTTTGCTCCAAGGCAAAACCTGCTTATCTCATTGTGCATTTACTTCTTTCATGTATCTGGTGTAAAGAAAAGAAGGAAATCTGTCAGTGTTTTCAGTAGAGGACACAGTTTTTCAAGGTACTGAGCTGAAAGAGGAGGCAAGTGCACATAGTCCATTTGGGAAGTCAGCAAAGGTTTGACCATGCTTAGCATCTATGAATTAAAATTAGTTAATTTTTCCTTCAGTGGCAGTCTGAGAGGAGATTCTTTGTTTTCCACTCAGACCTGTCACTCTGAAAACAAACATAATTAAAAATTGAAGCTGAAATCTTCTCCCCATGCGTATTGAGAGGGTGAGTCAGAACAGGTGGTATAATGCCATATTGTTGTTATTTTAAGGATGGGCATATGTTTGCATTGGTGATAGTGTCTTGCTGACTAAAGAGCTTTTAATGTCCTTTCAGACACATCACTGAATAACCCCTGGACAGTTCTTATTGCAGTGTCCTTGCCAGAGGTTGCACTTGACTGCTGTATAACTTAGAGATATAAAATGTTCTGCCCTTACAGTTCAGTTGATGGATTTCTACCCTAATATTAAATCCAGGCTGATAACTTGAACATTCTGCTGACTTACTGCCTATGTCGCCTATACACACCATATTTTTTTTTATAAGCTTGAGTGGAGCTATCACAGCAGAGTTCAGCCTATGCAATCCAAATGTGGGAGTCTACCAAGTATAATGTTTGTAGTTCAGTGTGAGCAACACGTGGCATTAAAAATGTGTTAAAATAGGCTGCTAACTTACTTTTCAGGCCCATGTGGTCTCCCCTGTTCAAAGATAACCTACCTCCTGCAGGTCCAGTAATGCAACACATAGCTCTCTAATTTAAATAATGTCAAGATAATGTCAAAGTGCTACCAAAACCTATGAAGATAATGAATGTGCAGTTGTTGTTATGTCTGACTAGACTTACTCCTGTGTCATTTTTAGCAAGTTTTGTCAATGATTGATTTAACTTTCATTTGCACTTTTCTCCATTTAAACTGTTAATTCTTCTAAGCTGGTAGAGAAATGAATAAACAATTGTAGAGCTACAAGCAATTACAAAAATTGCTTAACTGGTATAATTACAGTATGAATTTCTTTGCCTATTTGTCACATTGTATTTGAGTTCAGTGTGATGTAACTTTAGTGAAAGATCCTTCGTATATTAATACATGGGTTGCAGAGCAGCCTCACTTCTGTGGGAGTTTAACCTCTGCTGTGGGCTCTAGGAGGAGATTTCTGGGGTATATTTGTTAATGATGGGGAAAAAGCTTTTCAGATAGATCTGAGTCACCTGATTCACACCTGGGAAATAGACTGTGCTGGTACTCTGGGGTTACTGCAGTTTTCTTCCAGGTTTCTGCTATTACAGGCAGTGCTTTTGCCGGCACTATGATCTGAAGAACCTGTGAAGAGGACACAAGACGGAGATGGGATCTGTGTAATTAGAAAGACCTACAAGTACATGAAGTCATTTAACTTTTTGTTCATACTTGGGGAATATAATCTCTGACCATGGCTAGGGGGAAGCTGGTAAGAGCTCTGAGGATTTGTATTTCCCATTTCTTTCTTTCTTTGGTTGGATTGTTTTGTTTTTCCTGCTGACCTCTATCACTGTTAAGTTAGACCTTTCTGTTTGTTTGGGTTTTATGCTATAGAAAGTAAAGACTTAGCCTGCTGAAAGATACCCACTTGGAAACAAAGAGCATTCTGTCTCTGAAAGCAGCAAAACTTAGCAAATTTGGTTAAAATAAAACCAACTAGACAGTAAAACCAGAACCTTACTACTACATTGCTACACTGGAATTAAGATCTGTTTTTCTTAATTGTCTTTTTTTTTTTTTTTTTTTTTGTGGTGCTTTAAATAGTAGCACAAAGGAAAAAGTTCTATTCCCTATTATTTGTTTTCCATATTATATATATATAATACTTTAGAAATTGAATGGTATTTTGAATATACAGAAAATTTCTGCGTTTAGTTCTCTGAATTTTGCTCAGTCCTTGTCAGAAACATGCTCTGGGCTTTTAATAAGACTGTTTCTGTCCCATACCTGATGTGCCATATGTGCTTGCCTGCAGGCTTTTTAATTTACAGTGAAGTAACCAGCTAATGAAACAGCTTTCAACATTGTTTCTGTTTCCTTAATAATCCACCAGGGTATTGCTACTGTATTTGTCAAAAAGAGCCCCAAACTCCAGCACTAAACTTGCTGCAAGACAAGAACCCAGAATAAGGATTCGAAAACTTACACATATATGTGTTATATACCCTGAATACAGGGGTGTCTTAAGTTGATAGGCTGTAAAAATTAAAATTAAGACACTTTTTATCAGTTTCTTTTATTTTCTTTCACTTTTTCATTTCATCTGTATACTGCTCAATAACTTCTATTTTTTCTTTCTTGTCTCTACAGTGTTGCCCTATGAAATTTGCTTTTTTCCCCCTTCATCTCCCTGATTTATTCTTTTTTTTATTAGTGAAAACCCAACTTCAATGGATTTCCTTCAAGGTTACCCTGATGTGAAGGAAAGTGGTTTTGTTTTCCTTGCAGAAAGGCTAATTATTCAAAGCTTCAGAGATCTTGTTACTCAGTGTAGACAAATGTTGAACCTGTAGGAGTCTCTTAATCCAAGAATTATGTTTGCAATTACTACTTCCATTGTTCCTGTGATTGAGCTCATGGGAAGAGCTTACCTTCAAGCAATACAAATATGCATTTATAATGATACTTACAAAAGGATATCTGAATGAACTGCAAATAAGCCAAAAAATGGTAGATTGTTCCATTCCACTGTCTGAATGGTACCATTATATTTTCGTTATTGTACTTGAGACATTTAATTCAAGGTAGTGATTACAGAGTGATCAAGTGTCTCCTCTCAATTAAGGCTTCAGTGTTCTTTTCTTCTTTTTTTTTTTCCCCCTATCTCTGGGGATTCTTTTTGTCTTAATTATTATTTTTTTTTTTTTCAGATGAACTTTTAAAGTAAATTAAAAGTATCTTGAAAATATGAAGAAAATCGATCAAGTTGCTCTCTGGAGAGTTATCTGAAACAGCTCCTTTTAAATTGATCCAATCCAGGGTGATTCTTTTCCCCTGTAAGCACTACCGATAATCAGTTTTGGGGGGGGGAAAGTAAAAATCATAATTTATCTTTGCCCTTGGTCCCTCCCAAAACCTGTCCTTCATTTAATATATAGCTATACAAACAATTTGTTTTTCACATGGTTCAGTTCATGTGAAATGTGCTAGCTAAGGGCAGTAATTGAGGAATGGGAGAATAGACATCCATAATGAGGGTCGAATTGATTATGTCTGTAGAAACAAAAGTGATTTATTTTTCCAAGATACTTAATTCCTGTCCCACAGATGTTATAGAGGCTTCTATTTTCTTGAGATGTAAACTCCTGCAATGTTAAATGCTTTGATGGATAACAACATTTCAGGAGATTCATCAGTCCCAGTTCTAGTGAGAATTCAGAGGCTGGAACTCGTCTATGCTGAGCACATAATGGACTAACAAGTCTTAAACAAAGTGCAAAGGTGGATCCTGAGACTACTGACAGGCCAGTGCTGGTTAAGAAGACTGGTAAGTGAAGACAGTATTTAGCCCACATTGTGTGGGCTCATTATGTGTTTTCAGCTCTCCAATGTATATATACACTTCATTTATTGCATTCCTTCATTTCTGATCATGATATTTTTCCTTAGAGAGAAAAGAAAAGGAAAAGGATGATAAAGAACACAGGCTTAAAATTCTCGGAGGTGAATCTATTTGGAGTTCCTTCCTGCGGATGTATGAATTGCATATAAGAGAAAGAAATGGATTTGTGGTGTAAATTTTTAAACTTAATTGTTCAAATACAAGCTGTTTTCAGAAACAACCGCTTCCAATATGCCTTCTATATTGCAGAGGGAATATGATGTTAAATTCTTGACTTAGAAAAATGTGCTCATCATACTTATGTGCTTTAAGATTCACATTTGTTTGGTGGTAGCAGTGGGATTCTTGCTTTATAATTTTTTGGTTTGGTTGTAGTGGGTTTTTTGTTTATTTGTTTGTTTTCTATCACATGAAACGATTGGGATCAAGCTAGCTACAGAAAACTACAGAAATTTCAATAAGTGAGAATCATTCAAAAAGTGCTTTCACCAAGTTTTGCAGATGTTTTAGGAGAATCAGAAGTTTTGAGACCTTATTCAGAAACAATACAGTGGTATATAAATATCTGCTTTTAATAGCGGTTGCTTCTTCAAGTCTCTAGTATTTTTGGCACTATGGTCTCCTTACAGCATTTGTATCATGGTATTGTATCTGTTTGCCTGACATTCTTGGAATATTAAAGAGAAGAGTATAGCAAAAGAAAGTCATTGATCTGTCTATTCTGCTGGTCCTAAACTTGTTGCCATTTTGAAGGAGCAGAGAGCTTCATGTATATTTGATTGCTGCAGTTGAGCAGCAGGACACTGCAAGGGATGTGTGAGCTCTTATTTCACCCCCCTTTTGGCAAATCATCCCCTGTGCCAAGCTGATGGCTCAGAAAGAAGTCTGTTCTCATAAGTGCACAAACAGAAAATAGCTGTTTGTAAGGGGATATGCAAAACACTATCTGCTTTTTATTGACATTTCTCTTCCTGCAGCATCTTTCAAGAAAGGTCATTCCTTCTGTTCCTTCTGTTTCTTCTATTGATGATTCAAATTACACTTAGTGTTGTGAATAGAAATGCAATGCCATTAACACCCTATGGTGCTAACCTTTATTTTAATGAAATATTCATTCCTAAAGAAATAGGCTGCAAGCTGTTAAGAGTAGGGGCTGACATGTATAAGTTAGGTTGATTTGAAGTTAAAGGGACAAGAATGGAGTGCTGAGTGTGGCAGCCTTCAAGCATTCCTTCTATTCTGGGTATTTAAGTGGATTTAATTATTAAGTGATTCTTGGGGAGCCTTCTGGCAGATACCTTAATCATTCTTTCTCACATTAGTTATCTTTAAATATTAAGTTTTCCTTGAGACTAAGCTCTTCAGGACAAGGACCAAGGCTCCATGTAGTTCATTAGAGAGGCTAGCAGAGTTTTGAGTATTTGTCAGCCTAAGCACTTTCATAGTGAACATTGATTAAAGCTAACATTTAATATTCTTTAATTATTTCCAATAGTCTGGCAGTTTGTGGGTTTAATGATCAGACCATTATATTACTAATTATTTTAACCGAAGAAAAAATCAAACCAACCTCTATATCTTCTGCTGTTGCATATGATATTGAAGAGCCTGTCACTATGATTATTTGCCAAAACTGTAATCAATTGATATATAATCAAATACAGGTGAGGAAATGGTGGGAAAATAGGGATTTATGTGTGAAAGAGACAAAGAAAGAACACTCGTGAAGATAAGATGGAAACAAACAGAAAGAGTAGTTTTAGGGAGGTGAACTTGAGAGACTGTTTGCAAAAATAAAAACTGACTCTGTACAAGAGAAGTGTACGGACTTTTTCAGTCTGTGTCCTCTTGAAAAATGAAGTCCTTCAGTGTATCATCTCATGGTTTGACACAGTGGCATTATTTTTTTCTATAACCATGGCAGAGGCAAGTATGTTGTGTGCTATAGATGTTGAGGAAAACTGCAGCCTAATACCTTCAAAAAAATATAATAAACACTGGCAGCAAGCAGTCTAATAAACCTCATATTGGGAAGCTGGCAGAACAGAGTTCAAAACTGGTTATACGTGCTGAAATTTCAGTCTTTAATGAAATTATTTGCCTAATCCATATAAAAATAATATTTTGCAATTAAGAATAATTAAAAACAAATGAAAAACAGACACTTGTAGCTTTATATGCCATGTTTTATATATATATATATATATATATATATATATTTCTTTTTCTTTTTTCCATGGTGGGTGACTGGTTTTTAACTGTCAATTTTGTTATTTTCATATTTCAAAATTTAAAAATTTAAAAAAAAAAAATCATGCACTTTGAAGAATTTGTGTGCCACAATATAGTGGAAATTGTGTTGTGAATTCCCAGCATTTAGGAGTAGTTTCCCATGCAGTCTAACAAGCATTGTTCTGCCTCAAAGAGACTGCAGGATACTGGATTATTGTCTACATTTCATGCTTGATGAACTCAACTGTGACTTGACATTTAATCAGAAAGTATCTTTCTGGAACACTATCAGAGAAAATAATTTCTGATTTGAAGATTTTATCAAATCTATCTAATTCTTTCAGGTATAGTAGAGATTTAAGACTATATTCAGGTGTATAATAATATCATGATCATAATAATACTGAGTTTCAAATAATTCTCATGGCCATTGTGTTCAGTGGCACGATTATCAGTAGGAATGGTAGAAATCCTGCAGTAATTGTAATGTAGTTACTTGAATCAGTGAATATTGGCACATACAACACAAGATTGAGAAGCTGAGATTAAGCTCTTGAAAGCACTCCTTGTTATGCACTTATACAGTACCGGTAGATAGAAAGAGACCACTATGCTCCTGTCTATAGGTAACTCCTAATAATAGTGACTGGATATTATGAAGGACTATGTTTCTGCATCAGATATTGAACAAGTATGAGCGAGTTGTCCTCAGTTTTTGCAACAAATGATGCTTTTGGGAAAATGACAGAGTCAAAGAGAACATTTCCATTTACCTATTATTATAATCAAACTGTTTTAATGCATTCAGAATTTCCAGAACCAGGTGCAGGTTGGTCTGTGTGGAGTCTGAACATATTTGTAAGCAATAAACTGTATACATTGGGAAAATGGTATAAAAGTACATATATATATCACACGGTTCATCTGAGAATATTAAATCAACTATAAACCAATAGTTTACACTTCAGCATCTCTTTGAGGTCTTTAAACTTTAATATCTCACCATTGTGTTACATTTTTTCTGATTCCCAATGGGAAAAATATTTCAGAAATAGACATGGTATCTCCTTAAAATGATTTATTACATAATATGCACATACCTAGATTGGAGGGTGATAGAAATACATTTATTTTTCATATCTGCAAATATGATCAAATATATAATAAAAATGTCTTAGTTTTTCTATATTATTTCAAGAAAAATGTTTTAATGTGGCAGAGCTCCGCACAAGTGGTGAATAATTGTGGTGTACGAGAGACGGATAATTTGTTATAAAAGGTAAAACTATTTCACAGAGCCTAAACCATACTGTTTTCAGATTCCCAATTGATGAAGTTTGAATAAAATCTCACACATTTCATTAAGATTACAGTTTTGTTCAAATAGTTTTTCTCCCTCAGGGTAGGTTTAATTGAATATTGCACTTCCATCTTGCAATCAATTTAATTCTCTACAAACAAAAAACATGAAGATACATTCTTAGTGCAGATGATCCTAAGTAAGGTTTGGATTTTTCGTTTATTTGGGTTTTTTTAAATTTAATTTTTAATTAATTAATTAATTAAATTTTGTTTGTTTTGGTTTTTGTTTGCCTTTTTTTTTTCCTTGTAGCTTCACAATAGAAACACATTAAAAGAGGGCATTATCCATATAGTTGCCAAAATGTTGCATGTAGCTAACCTCAGATTTCACAGAATCAGAGAATTCCTTAGGATGGAAAAGACCTCTTCAGATCATCTAGTCCAAACCCCTTGTTCAGTCAGGGTGAACTATTGCAGGCTGTCCAAAACCAGGCCCAGTCAGGCTTTGCATATTTCCAGAGATGGGGACTCTACAACCTCATTGGCTAACCAACTCCAGTATTTGACCACCCTCACGATAAAATGGTGTTTTCTTGTGTTCAAATGGAATCTCATGTGTTTCAATTTTTGCCTGTTGCCTTTTATCGTGACACTGGATGCTGCTGAGAAGAGTCTGGCTCCCTCATCTTTATTCCCTTTTCTCAGATGTTTATACAAAATTACGAGATCTCCCCTTCGCCTTTCCAGGCTGAACAGTCCCAACTTTCTCAGCCCCTTCTCACATGAAAGATGTTCCCTTAACCATCATAGTGGCCCTTTGCTGGACTCATTCCAGTAAGTCCACATCTTTCATGCCAGTTGCCATGACCTTTCAAAGATAATCCAGGGTGACCTTACAATAACAACAGTCAGCTCTCTAAGCACTGGTGGGTGCATCATGGACTTAAGTATGGCAGTGCTACTTGACAGAGTCTTTCCTAACTAAGGGTAAATCTTCCTTGCTCTAGACTTTCTCTCTGGTTTTAGGTGCCTTAAGAGTCCTGAAGGCTGGTCTTACTGGTAATGACTGAGGCAGAGGAGACACTGAATATCTCATCCTTTTCCCTGTCGTTCTTCACTTGGTCTTCTGCCCCACTCAGCAGCAGGACCATATTTTCTCTACTAGTCTTTTTGCTGCTTATGTATAGTAGAATAATTTCTTATTGCTCTTCACATTCCTTCAGAGGTTCAACTCTATACTCACCTTGGATCTCCTAACCCCCTTCCTGCACAACCAGACAATAACTCTATAGCTCCCCTGGCCATCTGCCTGGCTTCGACTTCTCACTCACTTCTGGTTTATGTCTGAGTTCAGTTTGGAGCTCCTTGTTCATCCATGCAGAGGTCCTCCCGCTTTTTATCTTGATTTCCTATTTGTTGGGACAGCTCTTTGTTGCACTTGAGAAAGTGATCTGTTAATTTCAACAAGTTTTTCTGGACCTGTCTTCCCTCCAGATTTGTATCTCATGGGATTATCCCAAGAAGATCTCTGAAGGGTCTAGTCTGCTCTCCTGAAATGCAGTCTTGTGTCCAGCATTTTGTTATGCTTCCTTCTCTCTGGACCCTGAACTCCACCTTCTCGTGGTCACTGCAGCTAAGCCTGTCCCCAGCTTCTACAGCCCCAGCCAATTCTTCCTTTTTTGTAAGCATGAGGTCCAGGAGAGCACCACTCCTTGTTGGCTCCTTGATCACCTATGCTAGAAAGTTGTTAAAAATGCACTCAAGATTTCACTGCCACTGAACACAAGTTTATATTTTATTTTTATGTCTTAATTTATATTAGTATATGCAAACATCTGATAAAATATCTCTTACTAAAATAATACTGATAGATATGGTTGCCAGCCTCTTTCTTTTTTGGTACATTCAGGCAGTTTTAATGTATTCAGTAAGCTGTTAGTAATCTCTTTATTATACTTATTTAAAAGCTCAACAATAATAACAGGAAATTAATTCAGATTAGAAGGAAGAAGTCCAAATCATAGTTTCATCAAGTTATAAATATTTAGAAGGAAACAGTGAGTGAGACAGTCGAGTCAATGTGATTGATTCCAGAACTTCAGTAGTATCAGGTTTTGGACTCCTATTTGTAAATTGTACAAAATGTCAGTCCAAGCCTTACTCACTGTGATGAAGGCAAAACAATTGTTTGGGGTCTGTAAAAGACTGTTTTAGTGCTTTTGTTGCTTTTCATAGGTTTGATAAATATTTCTAGCATATGAACTGATGAGAGTGTTGCCTTTCCGTTAGCTGGCCTGGAATGAGTACAAATGATTATCAGCAGCAGTTTTCCAGCAGATCCACCTTGGATGAGGAAAATGTCTACAGAATACAAAGAACAAAAGGTTTTTCTTCCATTAACAGCTGTCAGAGCAGACACACTTCATCTTCAGTAACATAGAATCATAAAATATCCTGAGTTGGAAGGGACCCACAAGGATCATCAAGTCCAAATCCATCAGCTTTTCACTTTAAGTTTACAACTATACTGGTGTCCTGGTTTTGTTAAAAACCAACTTTCTCTTTTAGTGAATTTGCCTGTCAGCTAAAGCCTTCATATTACCTTCATTTTCCTGGAGAACCAGATACATGTTTTGGTAAACACAGCAATGGAATGCAAACTTATTGATAAGCACGGATGGACATCTCGCGAGAGGGGCAACGAGAAACCGGTGATCAAGAAACTGACCAACTGTGTATAACATTCCATTCACGTGAATACTTCATATAAAAGTGGGAGATCACAAGGATCTCGTCCTTTTTTCCTTATGGCCGACATTAGGAGAGGACCTTGCTAGTCGTCCCTGCGAACTGAGGCCTAGTGAGAGACTGAATCCAGCTCCGGTTGGCTGCAGAGTCCAACCCAGGACTTCAGGTGCCAGCTCTGCAGTTGCTGGGACTTTCAAGATTGGTTTTGTATATTTTGTATTATTTTCTCTATTCTTATTAGTAGCATTAGTAAAACATTTTTAATTTTTCCAACTCTCTTCTCTCTGTCCTTCTTTTTCTCCAGACCGCCTGTCCTTAGTGGCAAGGGGGGAGAGGGAGGGGCAAAAGGGAAAAGGGAGGGGGAGAGGAGGTTAACAATACATCTGCCAGGGTTTTATTGTCACCCCACAATCTAAACCCTTGACAACTGGTTTTTAGGACAACCATATAAAGGGATGATTTAGAACTTCTCTAACTAAGAGGCCTCTAGGAGTCATGTTGTTTGCAGATCCTTGGTGTTTCAACATGCTGTCTTCTTTCTACTCTTCCTCAGTTTATAAGTGGAAGATGTTCCTTCCCATCATAAGGAACCTTCAGCCCTCTCAGTCTGCATTTCTTTGTTCTCCCACATACATTCAAAGTTGTTGTTGTGGTTTCTGACATAAATTGGACAAGTGTCTTTCATTCTCTTTTTATGCTTATGTCTTCTTTAAACTTGACCTCCTTTTACATTTCCTGCACAGATCTGGTGATGAATGATATTTTCTTCCCTGAAGAGGCTTCAAGTAAAGTGCTTTTTCTTTCATTTTCAAGCTCTCTTCTAGTATTTTGTTTCTTTCATAGACAAATAAAATTGAAGGTCACCATACCTTGAATAACAGGAATGAAATCTCACATATTTTCCTTGAACAGTAAAACAATTTCAGTGCGGTTTTCTGTTTCAGATGAAAAAAAAAAACCTGCAAATATTTTTCATAGGCCATTCTTTTCTTTGCTTATCAATCTGCAAATTTTGTTTAAAAAATACTTTTCCACTGAGAAAATGAAATGATACATTAAAATAGAAAATCAATTGGTTTTGTTAATGGTCCCATTAAGTTCTGTTTAATATTAGTGAGATTGAAATGGTATAACATATGGCTCTTAATTTTTACTAAAAGCCACTCTTAGAAAAAAAAGTGCAAAACCAAATCCCACCCTTTGGTTTTGTATACATCTTTGTCTTATTTTTCATCTAAAACAAATATAAATATTAGATCTGCTTGGAGATGAGAAATTCACACACAAGAATCACATCCCGTCCCAGTGTTGAAACACATATATTCCTATGGATTCAGGCACGATGCACCAACAACCAGTATTTCAGTTTCTGGAAAAACAAGGAAGATGGCAATAAAGTCATTGTGTTTGTCACTAAAATTTTAACACCAAAAAGATTAACTAGAAATGGTATCTAGTAAGTGCAAAGTCTTAGTCACAGTTTATGAAACATTCCTCAGTGAGCAACAGTTTTGTCACTCACTTTTTTGATGTTGGAAGTAACTTTTCCTTTGCAGGAAACTTTTATAGCATGACGTCAGTATGTTAGCTTTCATACTAGATATCAAAATATTTTACATGTTAGTCTGCATTCAGTTTCTTATCAAAGATTTACCTTTTTGAAGATGAGAGGTCATTGGTTGAAATGAAATGTACTGGAGACATGAGGATTTCCAACTTCAGTGTTTCTAATGATTTTTCTTTGATTTATCTACCTCTTCACTTCCTCCCATCCTCTCCACCACAAAAACATATGGCTATAAAACCATCAGTAAAAAGTCACTGAATAGAAAGATTAAATTAATAACTGATGTGTTAGAAACACTTTGAAAGATTTACTAACTCTACAGGTTGCATTTGTGATATAAGACATTGCTAAGTATCTCTTAAGAGTTCTGGAAGTAAATCCTCAAAATGTCTGTAAATATAAGCAACCACCTCAGCATCACATCAAAACTGAAGTAAGCATACTGCAGGATAAAAAAACACAGTGTGTAATTCTAGTGGATGACAAACTTTAGAGTTCTTGCATATAAACATCTTTCTAAGTCACCTGTAGCTAACATACAAACATATTAATTGTGGTTACCAGGTTAAATGTTGATGAACTTTGCTAGAGAGAGGGTTCAGTTAGTTTCTGCAAAGATATGTAACTCTCTTTTTGATCCAGAAGAAGTAGGATAAGGGATGTTCTGTTGGTTAATGATAAGAGAGAATATCTTGGGAATGAAATTTACTTTAAAGCTTGAAACCCTAACTGTGCTTTTTCAAGCTCAGGTGAAGATAAATTAGGGGCTCAATTTATAAACATTAACCGAATAAGAGCAAAGCTACACAGACACACAAAGAGCAAATGGACATAAGCTGCTGTTTGAGCAGTTAATATTTATCTCATTTTTCCAGGGGAACTTGTCCTCCTTTGTAATTGTTAGCAATTATTTCATATGAAAAACATTGTATGTATATTTTTTAAAAAAGTATTATTAATTTTATTTCATTCCATAGGATAGTATAGACTAGAGAGACTGTGTTGGTAGAAAGAGATTTCTCTTCAAAACTGAGCGGAAAATCAGATAACCACATAAGATTTCTAAGAATGTCTTTTAACGAAAAAAATAGAGGACACCCTCAAATACATTTTCATTAATATTGTATCTGTCAAGTTATATTTAAATGACTTTGGGAGGTGGACCTTGGCTGGATGCCAGGTGCCCACCAAAGCTGCTCTATAGCAAAAGACTCATGGGTAGAGATGAGAACAGAGGAGAGATCATTCACCACTTATCATCATGCACAGAACTGACTTGATTTGAGGAAAGTAGTTTAATTTATTACCAATCAAATCAGAGTAGCATAATGAGAGATAAAATATTAAAAACATCTTCCTCCCACCCTTCCTTCTTCCTGGCCTTAACTTTATTCCCAATTTTCTCTGCATCCTCCTCCTCAGCAGCACAGTGAGATGGAGAATGGGAGTTGTGGTCAGTTCATCACATGATTTTTCTGCCTCTCCTTCCTCCTCAGGAGATAGTCTTCCATGAGCTTCTCCAACATGAGTCCTTCCCACAGGCTTTATTCCTCCATAAACAGTTCCACTGTGGATTGCTCTCACAGGGTGCAGTCCTACAGTCCTGCTCAAGCGTGGGTTTCCCACAGGGTCACAGCCTTCTTCAGGTGTATCCACCTGTTCCAGTGTGGGGTCCTCCATGGGCTGCAGGTGGATATCTCCTCCACTGAGGACCTCCATGGGCTGCAGAGGGACAGCTGCCCTCACCATGGTCTTCACTACAAGCTGCAGGGGAATCTCTGCTCTGGTGCCTGGAGCAACTCCTCTCCTCCTTCTTCACTGACCTCGCTGTCTGCAGAGTTGTTTTGTTTTTTTTTTTTTACATATTCTCACATCATGGAGAAGATTATTTGGGAGTTATTGAAATACATCTGAATGACAACCCAGTCATTGGTCCCAGCCAGCATGGGTTCATGAGGGGAAAGTCCTGCTTGACCAACTGCATTTCTTTTTACAACAAGGTTACCCACCTGGTTGACCAAGTGAAGCCTGTCAATGTGATCTGTTTGGATTTCAGTAAAGTCTTCCATACTGTCTCTTAAAGTATCCTCCTGGACAAGATGGCCAGCATACAGTTGCACAAACACACAATACAGTGAATGAGCAACTGGATGACAGGTTGAGCTCAAAAGGTTGTAGTAAATGGAGTTATATTGGTCTGGTGACCAGTCACTAGCGGGGTTCCACAGGGATCAGTCTTGGGGCCAGTACTCTTCATGTTTTCATAAGTGACTTGGACACAGGACTTGAGGGAATACTAAGTTCGCTGATGACACTAAATTAGGAGGAGCTGTTGACACTCTTTACAGCAGAGAGGCCCTGCAGAGGGATCTAGACAGATTAGAGAGCTGGGCAATCATCAACTACATAAAGTTTAACAAGGGCAAATGCTGGATTTTGCACCTGGGACACAGAAACCCTGTCTGTACCTAAAGACTGGGGAATGAAATACTAGAGACCAGGTCTGCGGAGTGGAATCTGGGGGTTCTGGTTGACAGCAAATTGAAGATGAGCCAACAGTGTGCCCTGGCAGCCAAACGGGTCTGGAGAGTGTCCAGAAGGGGGCTACGAAGTTGGTGAAGAGTTTGGAGAGGAAGACGTATGAGGAGCAGCTAAAGTCACTTGGTTTGTTCAGCCTGGAGAAGAGGAGACTGAGGGGAGACCTCATTGTGGTTTACAGTTTACTCACAAGGAGAGGAGGAGGGGCAGGTACTGATCTCTTCTCCTTGGTGACCAATAATAGGACCAGAGGGAATGGCAGGAAGATGTGCCAGGGAAGGTTTAGGTTGGACATTAGGAAAAGATTCTTCACTCAGAGGGTGGTGGAGCACTGGAACTGACTCCCCAAGGAGGTAGTCATGGCCCCAAGCCTGACTGTATTCAAGAAGTGACTAGGCAACACCCTCAGACACATGGTGTGAACTGTGGAGTTGTCATATGCAGGGACAGGAGTTGGACTTGATGACCTTTGTGGGTCCCTTCCAGTTCAGGACATTCTATGATTCTATGATTATCGCTCTTCAGATGCAATTGCACAGTTTATTTTCTGCTTCTTATATAGGTTATCCCAGAGGCGCTACCACTGTCTCTGATGGGCTTGGCCTTGGCGAGCAGCGGGTCCATCTTGGACCCAGCTGGCACTGGATCTATCAGACATGGGGGAAGCTTCTAACAGCTCCTCGCAGAAGCCACCCCTGTAGCCCCCCACTACCAAAACCTTGCCATTAAAACTCAGTACAATGGCAGGAAGATGTTCTCTATGAAGTTCTTCTACATACTTTCTTATTGTCATTAGAAAAATTAATCCTTCAAAATCAATAGTGTAGCTATACATACCTAGCACTTTAACAACACAGCAATTTAGGCTCAGCCAGAGCTGTGACTTGAGAATAGTAATATAGAAGAAAAGTTCAGGTTCTTTCAAGTTCCTTCAATTCATTAGCTAATATTTGTTCATATTGATTTACTGACATCTTAAAAAATTCAACCAATAATAGTAATTGCACATTTTAGATGTTGGATGTCTATTGCATTTATTACTTATGTCTACAGTGTCTTCTGGTCGGAGACTTATCACAGGAGATAGTTACTGCTCACTTTCTCTCTTTTCGACCTGTGAAATGGTTATAAAGAACAAAAAGAAATTAAGAACTTACACAGAACATCATGTAATTGTAAACTGTGTGAAGATATCTGTGAAACACAGGTAGAATGAATATGAGAACAGAGATCTGATTTTGTCTCTGAGTGACAAAGACTACTATATGTTACAGTTCATGTAACAAGATTTTGTGTCTTAGGTCATACTTTTTCGCTTTGGAGAAACTTAATAATATCTGAAAAAGTGGCAAGTGCATCTATACTAGCAGTGTAGTTCAGAATGATTTTGGCCCTATTAGCATTTCAATTAGCTGTTGGCTCCCTAATTAATCTCTGCTATCCCATTAGAAAAAAAAAATCACTGAATATTTTTTCAGGCATGTAAAATAACAGCTAACTTACACCACCTTTTGCTGTTATTGTACATCAGTTGGACATGCAGATTTTCTGTTCAGTGACCTAGACAAAAACATTTGTTTTATGAAATAGGATTCTAAAATATTATGATGCGCAAGAAGAGAATGACTACTGACAGCCTTGCAAAGAGTCACCAACTTTTTGGTAGCAGTTATTTCAAAGTCTCATATATTGAAGAGAAATAAATGTTGCCTAGAAGCCATTTAACATATTTTCCAAATCTTCACATCCTGGTTCCATGCGAGAACCTTGCAATTTTCTACAGACGGTGCTACAACTGCGGAGGTAATAATACTAGATACGTTAATGCTTTCTGTCAAACAGTCATTTCCTGGAAAGGCATGACATTTCTTAGCAGATAACCTTTCTTCATTTTCTCCCTAACGAATAAAATGAAAAACACATACATATATCCCTAATGATGAAGGTCACAAAACCTCCAAGTTCCACATCATACTTTAAAGATATATTCGAGACTAGGTCTTCAACTCACATAAAATAGTGAGTCCACATGTTTCAGTACGCTATGTTTACTTGCTCTATTTATTTACTTGAGCTGAAAAATCTGTTGAATTTAAGCAGCCAGAAAAAAACAAATAATTGTTCCCTCACTTGCAGCATATTTGACAGTCAGCAATGCTGGACACTATAAAACACAGCAACAACACCTGTAAATGCTAAATAGTTAAGTGATTTGTACAATAATCGAAGGTTATGAGCTCACAGATTTTGTAAATTTACCCTGGACAGATATTATCAGAAATGAAGAACACTAGCTGTTGCAAGACAATGAAGAAGGAAGAAAACATTACTTGCAACAAATAGTGAAAGCAGGGAGTGTATATTTACTTGAACTCTGGAGTGTTTATATTCTCTCTTTGGTCTACTAGACAAAATTACTACAACTGCAGAAACTGTAGAACAGTTTCCCTTTTGAATGATTTATTTTTGGAGGGTTACAAGAATTCTTTGATGTGTTGTTTCCTGAACAAATTATCTGGAAAAAGCATTGAACTTTGCTGAAGGATGCAGCAATTTCTCTCTGTCTGAAATGACATTGAAGCATTGGATACGATATTAACTTTAAATAGCAGGCATTCAGAAATTACAAAATCAAAAGATATTTTCATAAAGCCAAAGCAAAACATTTTGGAATATCTGTTTAGTTTCAATATGAAATATTTAATAATATAGTGCAATAATATAATGTATCAATATTTACAATTACAGCATTTTAATATTATAGCATTTTAATATTATGATGTTTTAATATATAATTTAAATTGTACTCCCACAATATTGGTCCATCCTGGCCCTTATGATGACTGCTCAGATGTGCCTCTCTTTACACCATGTACAAAGATTAGGTTCTTGGCTCAAAGGCATGGACGCAGTTTTGAGAATAAGATGCCTGAAAGTATTCCACTTGATGCATGTTGTCTAAAGACAGAAACTCCCCCTTCATTATGCTGTTATGGTTGTGCGACCTTATTTGCATTTGTGAAAATACATTGTCATAAAATGGGCTTGGCATAATGGCTTACTCTATTTTAAATATCTTTTCGTACAAGAATATCTTTTGAATTACCACTGACATTATATTTTAGTATGCATCCTTTATGAATAAAATGAGCAGACTGTAACAATCTCTTAGTGTCCCATCTTAAATATCTTTTCAGCCTCAAGAGAAAATGTGCGTCATTTTGTCAACAACAATACTGACGACCTAATCCATTTTGCTAAACAACAACAACAAATCTTTCAGAAAGAAATTGAATAAATTTTCCACTGGTGCTTTATTTCTGTTCATAGCTCTGTATAAGACAACTAAATTTAATTTTTGTTTTCCAAATGTTTAAAGAGTAAGCATGGTGGATCACTCCCTGAGGATCAATCTGGTTATTTGGACAAGATGATTAATTTAAAGTGGAAAGATCTCTGTATGTCCAGGGAACTCTGTGATTCACAATATTTAGAGAGAAAAGGAGATAATAATTCTTACTTTCTCGTTTGCTTTGATCCCTTTTTTTCCTATTTTAACTGCATACTTCCAGAGGCTGTTTCTTATGCTATCTTTGTGAAGCACCTAGTGCAATAGGGCCTTAGTTCCATTTGATCTAAACATATGTATGATGAAAAAATTATTAACATAATATTAAAAATGAGGTATGACACTATATTAATGTACTTCATATAGTGATCTCCACTGTTGTTTATAGTGACATTGCTTTGGAGTCTTTGCTCCCTTCTCCTTTTTATCCTTTGTTATCTTTTATCTCTGCATCAGCTTTCTCCATCACTTGTAGCACTAAAGTGGTATTCCTTAAGATTCAAATGTCAGATGTGAGCAAGGAGCTCTTTAAAGGAGTTTGTTCTAGTCTCGTGGAGGTATTTGTCTCACACTGTTCTTCACCTTGTCTTGCTTGAAACAAAGGCCATGTTTTCATTGTTCTGTTTACCTACATGCATCAAAAGACAAGCTGAAGTATCTGGGAAACTCTGGCAACTAGCAGATGTTAAATGCAGCCTTCCAACTCAGCTGTATGAGAGCTGTCAGAAACTAGCACAAACTCAAAATATTTAGTGTAAAAATGGTGTTCAGGTCATGAGACTCTACTCAAACAAGGAAGCTCTCTGCAGCAGTGTCTCAATATGAAGTGGTGATGGAGGTTGATGCCTAGGCACTTTTATTCTGCTCCTGCTCCAAGTTTGATATTTGACTAAAACAAAGTAGAAGGGAAATATTTATTCTAGTCTTGAATAGAAGAAAACATGACAAAATTGTTCCTGACTATGGTCAAATTTAGCAGCAGCATAACAGAAGGACTGAGGATCAAACTAAGGATAAACAGGGTTCAGATAATCCTCTTGACTTCCAAGGCATTCCTTCTTTCCCCACTTGCCCTTTTCTTCCCAAGGGAAAGAAACCATGACAATGAAGGTAAAATATGCTTTTGCTAGCTTGCTCACCTCAAAAAAACCTGACACTGTATGTACTACAGAAGCTATTTGTCATGGATTTTAAGCATGACCAGAAAGGCTACTGTAATAGGACATGAGCAGAATGTATGGAATATAAATAATGTTTATGATCTTTATTGTATTTTTATTACTAACTCTGAATTTATTTCAATAATATTTAGCTGAATATACCAAATTTCAGCTGTTCTTATGAGATACAAGGGAATCAACTCTCTTTTTAGTGCATGAGTTGTTGTGCATAACATAGAAGATGCTGTATTAAAAGTTTAATAGACAGATCCAACAGCATAGAAACATATGTGCTGCCTAAAAGGTATTTATACTTTGATAAGTAGTGCTTGTTTTGAGGGTGCTGAATTTCTTATGTGCAAAGACCTTCACAGACAGTTGGAAGCAACAAATATTTTGAAGAAAATTGGGGAAGAAGACATATAGAAGCTTTCTCTATTGTTCGTTAGGCTTTCTTTTGTAGAAATAATTTTACTATGTTTTACCACTTGCTTTAGGTGAAGCTGAAAATTGGAGGAATCTGTAGAAAAAACAGAACCTGTAGCAGAAAATATACAGTTTATTACTGTGCTTCTCAGCCTAGGTATTATATTTCATACAGTCTTTGTTCTTGTCACAGTTTAACCCCAGCCCAAAACTCAGATCATGGTAGCTGCTCACTCATCCTTTCTCTTCTCCAAGTGCGATGGGAAAGATAATTGAAAGGGAAAGGAGAAACTCATGGGCTATGGTAAGAACAGTTTAATAATAATAAAAACAACAAAACCAACAATAATAAAAGACACTCGATGCAATTATGCAATCATTTACACCACGCGATGACCAATTCCCATACCTGTCATGTCGAACAGCCAGTCCTGGAAAGAAGAGTGCCCTGGTCCTGAACAGCCGATCCCAGAGAGAGCGAAAAGGCAAAAGGCAGAAAGGCCAAAGTCCAATGGCAAAATGGAAGAACTGCAAAAGACCAAACTAACACTGAACTCCAAATGTGACTCCCTAATGGAACTAACCAAAGTGAACTATAAAACAGAAGTTACAAACAGGAAAAGCATCCTCATCTATATACTGAGCATGATACAAATGGTAGGGAATATTTTCATTGACCAGCTTCGGTGTCAATCTGGTTGTTATTCCACTATTTTTCCTCCCAGTTGCTATTTTATACCTGCAGCTGGACAGTTGAAAAAGTCCTTGGTCTCCTTAACAACAGCCAAAATATCAGTGAGTTCTTACATTCTTTTCATATTGACTCCAAAACAGCCTAGCTACTAGGAAGAAAGGAGTTAGTTCTTATCTGGCAAACCATGGGAAACTTAAGAGTGTTATCACATTATTCTCATACTAAATCAAAAACAAAAGACCATGCAAGCTACTAAGAGGAAAATTTTCTAATTGCATGGAAAATTAACTCAATTTCGGTTGACCTAGCACAGTCCTTTACCTCTAGACATATATTGTTTGTTTATTCAACAAACAAATCAAATTTTGGTGCATTTTTTTTTCTTTATAGAATCATAGAATGTCCTGAACTGGAAGGGACCCACAAGGATCATTGAATCCAACTCCTGTTTCTACATGTGACAACTCCACAGTTCACACCACGTGTCTTAAGGTGTTGTCCAGTCTCTTCTTGAATACAGTCAGGCTTGGGGCTGTGACACCTCCCTGGAGAGCCTGTTCCAGTGCTCCACCACCCTTTGAGTGAAGAACCTTTTCCTACTGTCCAACCTAAACCTTCCCTGGCACATTCTTCTGCGATTCCCTCGGGTTCAGTCATTGTTCACTAAAGAGGAGAGTTCGGCACCTACTCTTCCTCTTTCCCTTGTGAGGAAGTTGTAGACTATGATGAGGTCTTCTCTTAGTCTCCTCTCCTCCAGGGTGAATAAATTGAATTACTTTAGCCACTCCTCACACAGCTTCCTCTCCAAACCCTTTGTCAAGGTTTAAGGCAAGGCAGCAATAAACCGTGGCAGACGCTCCCTGTTACCCTCTTACCTCCTGCCACCCCTTTTCCTTTAGATCAGAAAGATGATAGGGAAGACAAAAGAGAAGGAAGAGAGACTTAGACTTCAAGTTAGAAGGTTCTAAAGGCTTTTACTAATGCTACTAATAAATAGAGAATATATATACAAAATACACAAAACCAATCTTGAATGCTCAATGTGGAGTTGGCGTGACTCCAGCACTGGTGGAGCTGGGTGTGCAGAGCTGGTGGCTCCAGCACGTGCAGATCAGGCCCCTGGAAGTCATGGGTGAGACTTCACAGCAAACTGGAAACTGGTTGCAGGGATGCAGGGCCTGAGGCCTGTAGATCACAGGCAGACAGACAAGGTCCTCTCTAGATGTCAGCCATGGTCAAAGAGAACTTGACCCTCGTGATCATGCTTTTATATAGGGGGTATGAAGATTATGGGATAGAATACTCAGTTGATCCTCACTTGCTCAGTTCTAGTCACCTGTTCCATCCATCCCTCCTCAAACACACCCCCCTCTTGATGGAACGTGTGAAAACTTATCAGTCTTTCTTGGCTACCATAGTAATAAATCTAAACATGAGCTTCTTCAGCATTCCATAGGTCTCTTATCAGCACCGAGTACAGCATCCTAGGGAAAATATGCAGGCTAAAACTCAGAAAAGTACAGCCTCCTAGAAGAACTTAGCTGAAAGAAAAATCACAAGATAACTGGTCGTGTTTTTAACAAAACCAGGACATCCTTCAACAACTTCGTAGCCCTCTTCCAGACACTCTCTAGTAGCTTTTTTATCTTTTTTTATACTGTGGCACCCAGAACTGCACACAGGACTTCAGGTGAGGCCATACCAGTGGAGAGTAGAGCAGGACAATCAGCTCCCTTGAGTGGCTGGCAATGCAGTGCTTGATGCATCCTAGGACATGGTTGGCTATCAACCAGAAGCCCCAGATGACTTTCCACAAGACTACTTTCTAGCTTCTTGTCTCCAAGTCTGTATGTACAGCCAGGATTGCTATGTCCCAGGTGCAAGTTATAGTTTACTAATGTAAACTCTTTTAAAGTAATTCCTTGAGAATCTTTAAGTCTGGACTAATTGGCTTCATATATATGAACAATTATCTGTGGATAACTTTTTAAAATTAGTAAACTAATTTTCTGATATCTAGCTGTTAATAGAAACATTACATGTAACCAAAACACAGAATTTCTTGTACTCAGCTTTTGCAAAGAAGGAGAGTTTCTGTGTACACATATCTTTATCATGTGTCTTATTTATTAGAGTTCCTGATAAAATTTGAATAAATAAAGCTTATGAGTCTACTATCCTTATTCACATCAACAATGTACAAAGCATAGTAATGATTACATAGTATTTTTATGCATTGATAAAACATCTGTTATTTTTGATAAATATTTCAGTGAAATAGAAACACCTTCCTGTTATTCTTTTCAGAACAATGTACAAAAGCAGTGCTAAAAATGGCAGGTATTCATCACATCATTTCAATATTCAGCTGTTATTTTCTTTTCTACCTCCTGGATGATTTTGGCATTGGATCTGATCCCATGCTTGTTGAAATCAATAGAAGTCTTTTTATCCACTTCAATAGAACAGAAGTAAGCTTGTAGTCAGAGTGGCTTGAGTAGTTAAGAAATATAGCTTTGTATATCCCCGGCAGAATAAACTCCACTTTGGAATGGAGCTTCAGTGCCCAGTGACTAGACTATTTTATTAAAAATGTGTCTCTTACAAAAAACAGTTCAACTATAACAATAACCAGGACTATACTTGGCTTTCTTAAATGTGTGCAAGGAGTCTGTTTATAATTTTTACCTTGTTTCATATCATTTTCTCTGTTCAATGTTTATAGACTTGGCAAGAGCTCAAGGGTTTCTTTAGTTCTCCATAAGAATCCCAAAAGCCTACACTCTTTCCTTCTTCAAGGCATGTCCATTACTCTACTACCACTGCTGCCTCCTGTGTGTAATTTGCTGACCTCACTCTCTGTGAATGTCTGCTGTCTGACCCTAATGTAATCCTGAAACTTCTGTCTAATTAGACCAGGCTGAGAGATCAGTGCTACTCAGTGGGAGAATTACACAGGCTAAATACAATGTGCACTGTGAAATTAATTGCAGTGACGACATAATTGCCACAAAATCCCTATCTCTGGACATTAGCATTAGAATTGTTCTATATTGTTTTGGCAAGTGAGGCAAATTGAATGTGAAATATTTTTCTTTATTTTCACTGCCCTGGTTATTTTTATTAATCTGAGAGTGGAATGTTACCAACATAGTAATAGAAGCTCAACAGCCAACTCAATTCAATATTCTGAACTCTGTGGCAAATCTGACAAAAATGTGGGATGCCTACAAGCAAATGGAGACAGGCCCACTGTAATTCTCTTCTCTCATCTGGCTAAATACTAGTATACCATCTGAGTCCTAGACTAGATAGATAGATCAGATAGGTAGATAGATCAGAATATACTAATACCCGAGACAACCACTATCCTGAAAATTACCATGAAGCCTAAACCTGGTTTTGATGCTTGATGGATGTTTTGTGTCAGGGCCCTGAGGGCACTACCAGGCCTTACTGGCCCTTACCACCTGCCCCTGGGACACCCCCTACACCTCTCCATGTGTCCATTTCAGCTCAGTTTGGTGGCTTTAATCTACTCCTAAACTATGCTATAGGTTTACCTGCCTCCTGGCCTGTTTCCCAGATGGATGACTTGGGCCTACCTTCTACTACTGCTTACTTGGCCCCATGAAGGGACCCTGGACCTGGTTAACCACTGGATGTGTCTGGGGTTGTTGATGGTCCATGTTATCAATGCCCTGCTTGGGTTCCATGGGACTACACCTCAGTCAATGAGGGTGTTGCCTGCTCTGGGGTCACCCCTGTCTTGTCCCACCTCCTGGAGTAACTCTGTTCTTGCTGCTGTCTGACACCTTGAATGTGCACCTAAAGTTACGTGAGGTGCTCACCACTCTCAGTACTCTGGATTTGGTTTCCTACTTCAGAATTATTTATACATGAAAAAAACGTTGAATAAAATATGAATCAAATCCTAGAAGCAGGGACTGTCACCCAGCAATAGTTCACGTTGCAAGTGACTGTTCTAACTCCTAAGTTTACAATGTACCCTTTCATTTGTCCTCTTATTTCTTCACTTTTTTTATTCAATGACTTTTAAAATTCTTTCTGCATATCACCATAGCTTCAGCTGGAAATGTTTCTAAGTAAATAAGCAGTAGTTAAGGTACACACTCTAAAGACTGTATCTTTAAATTCCTTTAGTCTGGGAAAATACTTCTAGTCCTTGAGCTGTTGCTACTTGTTATTTTACATGTGATAGGCACATGCACCATTTCTACAGAAAGAAAAAGTCCTTTTTTTTTTTTTCCCCCCTAGCTAAAAATATGTTTAATGTTGGAAGAAGTCTGAGGGCTGCATATCCCAAGTAGAAGAGGGTGCCAGCCACTTTGGCCTCAGGTGGGGTGCAGAGTCAGTGTTTCATTCTGGACTGCTACAGGCAGATTCAGGCAAAATATATCTGACTTTAGACTGACCTCTGCTTATTCTGCTGATTGTTTTGATTCCCATTTTGAGAAGCTGAATTCTTCTTGGGATTTAATGGTGGATTCATGGGCCTAAATCAGGGCTCTGTTTTCCATGTTAGGATCCAGACTTTAAGAGCAGTGAGGTTTTGTTGTTGTTTTAAATCTCCTGTAGCCTGGAAAGATTTTAAACCTGTAATTTAAATGAACATAATCTGTGACTAATGGCAAAACTACTTTGCTAATAAGGCAATTGGAGTTTAAAAAATTTACATGTCAAAGGCTGCAAACTCCAAAAAACTAAGGAGTTTGGGGAAACTCTAAGCACTTGAGTATGCAAAAAGACTGGAAAATTCCAGTTCTCCTAATTAATGTAATTATCAAAAGAACATTTATGCAGCATGTTGGTGCTTGGGATAAAGCTTTCTTGTTTCTAATGGACCTGCAATTAGCTGTAGAACAAACCTGCAATCTTGATTATGTGTATTTTAATATTTTATAAATTATATTAAATACTAACCAACCAGTAGAATTAAAAAACTATGTTTATGTTGAAATACAGAGCAAATAAGTACTGAAACTTTTGACAGGTTGTAAATTTTGGAGTCTTTCTTCATGCTAATAAATACTTTATTTGAACAAAGTGGAATTGCTCCAAAGAAAAAAGACAAAGTGAGGAGTAGAAGTAATACTCATTTCTAAAGGAGATACAAAAGAAGAGCAAAACAGCTTTCAGATGTACAGGACCATCTTCAGATAAGAAACTATTAACTAATTTTTTTAAGTCCTGTTTAGATAGGAAAGAAAATGAGATGTTTCCTACAGCATTCACTAACACTGAATCCATGTATCTAGAGTCCCTGTGGAGCATTGAGGATATAGGTAGCTATAAGTCAGCTACTTATTTTTGGCAAAGGTAAGAATTTCTTGTTTTCAAAACATTAGTTTTTCAGCCTGATGCAAAATGGACAAAAAGCTGATATCATAAATATTTTTCCAAAGAGAAAATCTTTTTCCTGTCCAACTTTCCTGCTAGGATCAAACACTGAACTCACATAATTCTGTAAATCCTAAATTCGTCTTAATCTTAGCCAAATATCCACTCGAGAAACGGCAGTAAATATATCAAAGGCTCCAGTGAAGCAATGCGTCCAACAACATGGGAGGGAGTAAATCAGTTTATTTAAACTAAAAACAAAGTAGCTTTCAAAATTAATGATACATTTTGTTAATGACTTACTTATGCTGAATTTTAATTTTATAAATAGTTTTCTTAACACTTTAGTCTTTAAATGTACTGCACCTCAGTTTGCTCATCTCTGAAATGGATTAAAATGTTCATATCAAGAGCCTTATGTTTATGTTGCCTACGAAAATAATTCTAACAAGTTGTTTTGTTACATAGCTACAACATATTAAGCAAATATACTGTTGGAGGAAATTAACCACCTCATAGTTTGTTTTACTTTTCCTTGCAGAAGGATATATACTAAAAAAAAGGAAAGAAAAATACTTTGTAATGTTTATTTCAGGAGCTCGTTCATGCTTCCTAATGAGAAAATGACATTCCCAAGGGGCCTTTGACTATGGTTTATGAAACTTCAAAACATCATAAAACTTCAATTACTTGGGGCTAAATATTTTCCATGTAATTTCTTAGGAAAATGTACTAAATTTCTTTGTTATTAAAAGTAAACAGTATAAATCTTGCTAAATAACAATTTTATATTCCAAATTTCTCTTTTTGGAGGATTAATTGGAAGGGATGGGCTTGTGCAATCTGTTAGATTATGTATTCCTCAAAGAGCATAATATCTTCACCCAATATTGGCATCCAAATTGGGCCTGAAAATCAATGAGAAAAATCAAGATATTCCATTCCTGACAGGAATGAATGTACTGTTATTATAGAATCATAGAATGTCCTGAGTTGGATGGGACTCACAAGGATCATTGAGTCCAACTTCTGTCCCTGCATATGACAACTCCATAATTCATACCATGTGTCTGAGAACATTGTTTTGTCTCTTCTTGAATACTGCCAGGCTTGGGGCTGTTACACCTCCCCAGGGAACCTGTTCCAGTGCTCCAACACCCTCTGAGTGAAGAACCTTTTCCTACTATCTAAGCTAAACCTCCCTTGCACATTTTCCTGCCATTCCCTTGGGTTCTGTTGTTGGTTGCCAAAGAGAAGAGATCAGTGTCTGCCCGTCCTCCACCCCTTGTGAGGAAGTAGATCGCAATGAGGTCTCCCCCTAGACTCCTCCAGGCTGAAAAAAACAAGTGACTTTACCTGTTCCTCATAAGGCTTCTTCCCCTCACCAACTTTGTAGCCCTTTTCTGGACACTCTCTAGTAGCTTAATATCTTCTTTATACTGTGGCACCCAGAAGTGTACACAGTGCTCCAGGTGATCTCATTTAATGGTAGTTAAATTCTTCTATTCTCTGGCATGAACTTTTTGAATTTTTCTAACAAATAGGTTTAAGGTTTTTTTAGGTAGACGCTTTTGTCGGTGAGGATTTTTTTTTTTTTTTTTTTTTTTTTTTTTTTTTGTGGTGGTGGTGGTTGGTTTTTGTTTGGAATGTTTATTTGCATCAGCTTTCATTTGAAGCCTGGCCCTCATCCTTTATGGACATATCCATGTACTGTCCTTGGTATACTCTCATATTTGCGGTAACTTTGAAAGTATTACTCTCAGTATACGAAGCCTTCTGCAGTACTGTGCTCTGTGGGACATGTGGTGATACAGATGGGCTAGAACTGCTCCACAGGCACATAGAGGCATAGCTGGCGGGGACACAAGCCAACAACTTAAAGTCCCAGTTGCAAAGCCACATAGGAACTGTAAGAGCTGGAGTTAATATAAAGCAGCATTGTGTTTATCTAAGTCTGAGAACTGCTAAGTGGAGACTACATCAATCATCAGTTACTAGACCTTCACTGCAGAAATTATGAATTGCCTCTTTTTCATCCTTAAGAGTCATGGATGCCTTTCTAGTTAGCTAGCAGAACAGCATGCTTTGTAGCTAAAATGTAGTCATACTTTTGTTCCTGCTAGCACAAACTAAAATAATAGAAAAAAATTGTGAAGTATTTGCAAGGATACCTCTTATAATTTTGCAATAAAGCATTAAGTTCACTCTTTTCCTAGTATATGTCTTGCCTCAAGTAGAACATCTATCAGTAGGAATGAGTGCTTTGAAGATATGATGATATTCAAAAGGGGAGGTCAAACCCTCCTACTGTCAGGGTCTAAAATGACACTGCAAAGTTTTTAGGACTTTACCAGTAATTCTGGATCTGATAAAGTCTGATCCCAGCAACACTTACAGAAATAGGTCTTCTAATAATCATATAAGAAAGTATTGGAATTAGGGCCAGAACTTACTTCTATGGAAATACAAAGAAAAGCACCGTTTTGGAAAAAAACTTCTTTTATACAAAGACTTAGAAAACCTTAAAAAGCTGAGTACTAGGCAACTTTGTATTTAATGGGCATGGGATGAGGCATGCATCTTCTAGTTTTATCTGAAAAAAAATACGAAAAAAATGCTCTGGAAACACTGGAATTACTGAAGTCACATTTATGACAGAATGGTGCATTTTGTACATCAGTCTTCCTTCCCTAAATTCATGTAATATTTCAGTCAGGAAGACACCTCAGTAACACATCTAGGTCTCTCTCACTGTGCTAGAATACACTAAGTTTCTTCCTACATGCCCTAAACAGAATAATTATTTCTTTCCCTCAAAACCTGTTTTCCCCAGTTCTGTAATTATACTAAAATCTTTCATTAATCCCTTCCAACATTGCATTACTAATGACACTCACCTTCATCCCATAGCTTTGTCTTCTTTTGTCCGTGTAACTTAGCAATGTCGCCATTATTTACCCTGCCTCTGGTTTGCCTGCTGCCTGCTATATGCTGCATATGTTGGACACAATTACATGCAGCTGATCAGACTTGCAGGTTGTGAGGCAATTCAAGCGGCCTGGATCAGGGCTCTTTGTTTCCTTCACTGGCTTTTAAAAATACCTGTCTGCCAGTTGTAAACTCTTTTAATGTCTGTGATCTCCACTCTTTTGATAAATTCAGTTGAAATTGTCTGGAGGTTTAAAACTTATTTAGGGTATGAGAGACTGGGGTGTTGACAGTCACATCTCTAATACTTGTTTCATTAAGAAATCAAGCTAAAGAAAATTGTATTTGTTTGATTATTGCATGTACATAGATAAGTAAATCTAGAAGTAGTCTTTTGTTTGCTTTCTAAGTCATTGCAGTATTTTGTATTTTCCGTTGGTATATGTTTTTCTCTCTATAACTAGTATGTGAATGTAAGTATATGTATACATATATATGTATATAAATATTGATTATGGTTGCTTGGTTACTGGTGTCTAATAGAGCTGTAGTAGGCTCAGTTCTGATTAAACCATTTGTGGAACAAATTGCTATTCTTGTATAATTCTGAGCACAGGGAATTCAAAGGAAGGTCAATGTGGCCAAGAAACTTGAGTGAACCTAAAGCCAGATTCAGAGGTGATTAGCAACTTTAAATTACCTCTGGGCTCAGTACTTGAAGTAATCATGTTAGAGATTTTTGTCCCTAGGATTTTCCATTATGCTGGTGAGTTAGAGAAAAGGAGTAATGCAATTTATCATTAATAGAATCATATTTTATAAGCTGACTCAGTCTCTACTTGTTGATAAAATCTTTTGCCTTTTGTTCAATGTTCATATTATAGCAAAGTTCCTGTGCATGTGCATTTACAGGCTTTTAAAAACTATCATTATTTTTATTTTTTAATTAGAGATTTGTCTTTTTACTGAAATATACCTAACCAGGATTTCTGTTTGTATTACAGTGAACCAATATTGTTTCAAGTCAGCTACGAACATCAGAAACTGAATCCACATAGTGTAGATGTATAATTTTTCATACTCCTGAAGGCAATGCATTGATTTTAAAAATAAAATAAAATAAAATAAAATAAAATAAAATAAAATAAAGTAAAATAAAATAAAATAAAATAAAATGTTTGAACATGGATCCTTAAGAATAAAGTAATTACACTTGCGTAACAAGATCTTGATTATTTTTGGTAGCAATGTAATTGGAAACAAGGAGATAAATCAGTTTTGTGAATAACTGATGGGATACCTTCTTCATGCTGTGACTTTCAATCCGTATATAACTGAAGTTGTGTTACCTTTTTGCAAAACATTTTTTTCCAGTACATAGACTCTCAAATATAGAAGAGATCTGTGCTTTCTAAGCAATATGGACATAGAACCAAATTATCATGGACATTAAAGGAATAACAATTTGAAGGTGTTGTGGGGCAGACTAGTTTAGGAAACTGATGGTTACCTTAGCCCTTTCCAAATACAAATACAATAACCTGAAGGACAGAAGGATGTTGGAAAAGGAGCAGTCTGGTTGACTAGTAGAGAAAACAAAACAAGACTTTAAGAGTCTGTCCTCTTCCCTCAGAGGGGTAAAGTAGCTTTGGAGAAAGCTAACAGGCTAATATGTTTGTGTGGAGCAGGGGTAAAAAACTCCTTCATTATCCTGGCTCTGCAGCCCAAAGCTCTTCTTATGCCCAGGTTAGTGTTACAACAAATTGCCTAATCCAAGGACATGCTGCATGTCTGTCTCATTTTAATTTGGTTAGTATAATAACAAAAGTCAAGTCAGCCTTCCTGTTCTGCTCAGTCTCTACCTGCCAGAGTCCAGATTAGTGACCAGGAAATGTTTGCCTAAGCTGGTAGGAGAGAGCACATCTCACGACAATGGCTTGTGGGGAGAGTAACAGGGTTGAGATCATTCCTGTTATTCATGTTGTCTGCTTGGCGTGTTGCAGAATGGACAACAGTACAAGGATGAACAATGGTCAGAAATTATAGGAATCGTTTTGTGTTAGAACTGCTGTAATCACATTGAAATAAATATTTTAATTTCTTGTTTCCTCCTTTCCTTCTCTCCCCATCCCAGTCCTTCTGAATTTGTGGTACAATAAGAATTCAGACTTCTATGTGCTTTCCAGCCTCAAAAAGGTAGTCAAACTTCTTCCTTGCCAAACCAGAATCTCTTGTGTCATGTTATCAGTGGATGGACCGTCATAGGCTTTAAAAAGGATGCTATATCTTGTTATTTCTTATATCTGTAACATCCACTTTCCAGTAATAAACTTCTAACTTATTTGGAATTTTCTTCCAAAACAGCATTCAGAAATATGTGGAAATATGCCTTTTTAAGAACCTTGTATGAAGGAACCAAGAATGTATGAACACAATTTCCTCGTTGCTTTCATCTTTGCAATTATTAAAAATTATTTTTCAGCTCTGTGTCCAGATAAAGCATTTGACAAAGAAGTATTTTCCCAATATACTAGCAACCTCCCTGATATCACTCTTCCTTTGTAGAGCTGTCTAAAGGTCAATATCACTAATCTCTTCTTTCACATATAGAAATATAGTTAAACTATTAATATTTACTGTTGTAATATGAGCTGTCTGGATGAAGACAGCTTCTGGCTTAAGCAGAATTTCTTAGGCATAAACTGCACTCCCACTGATTGGTTTGGAGAACAGTTAATCATATTTGCTTCAGGCTATTTGGGAGTAGGATAAGTAGTAAGATTTTAGTAGAAATTCCCTTTTGTAAATTTACCTCAGTATTTGCTTTCTCCTGCACTTATGCTGCAACTTGAGTTCCATTACTGCTGGGCTGAACTCCATATCAGTCTGGAGAGGATCCATGTTTCAAACTTATAGATTACCCTGACTAATTATCTTAAATGTATTAAAGGTCAATCATTTGAACTGGATAATGGCTCATTTTGGTTTCTTAGTATATAAATATCTTCAAAAACTTTCTATGACATGATCTTCATTCCCCTATTGCATAAAAATAACTTATAGATACATGATGTGGAAATTACTCTTTCTTTCATTGTTAGAAAATTTAAGTTACATTAACCATATTAAAAACGCTAATTTCAAAATGTTTACATATTCTTTTGACTTGAAAAATTATTACACTTAACATTAGATCAGTGGAATTCTAGTTAAAAAATGTTTATATAATATATATAATATAATATATATTATATACAATATATATATTATATATATGTATATATATGTATATGTGTGTATATATATGTATGTATATGTATATATATGTGTATATATATGTGTGTATATATATATGTATGTATATGTGTATATATATGTATATATATATACAATATATATTATATACAATATATATAATTTTATTGTATCAATTCAATTGTTTGCTTCGTAGAAGGATTTTGAATTTTTAAATATACAAAATCCAACATTGTCAGTTTATTTTGGCTAGTTTTCTTTTGAGTGAGGAGGGAGGATAAATACATGTGGAATTATGTGAAATTTCAATCTGAATAGGTAGATATTGTTCATAAAAAATCTCTTACTAATAAATACTTTTTTAGCACAGAAATTCATCTGCAAGGGAATGAAGGTTAATGCTTTTGATCTCAGTCAATATATTACTCATACTCCAGAAAAATCCACATATATAACTTGACTGTTTTACTTATCCCCAAATTTTGAATGTCACAAGGGTGGATGTCTAGAGGAGGGGACCAGACTCCTTTCAGTGGTGCCCAACAGCAGATGAGGGGCAATGGGCACAAACTGAAGCATAGGAGGTTCCATCTGAATATGAGGAGAAACTTCTTTACTTCGAGGGTGCCAGAGCACTGGAACAGGCTGCCCAGAGAGGTTGTGCAGTCTCCTTCTCTGGAGACATTCAAAACCCACCTGGACACATTCCTGTGTGATGTGCTCTGGGTGAACCTGCTTTAGCAGGTGGGTTGGACTAGATAATCTCCAGAGGTCCCTTCCAACCCTAACCATTCTGTGATTCTGTGGACATCTTGTTGGGGGCTTCCATGTGGAAGGGACGGAGCAAAACCATTCATGCTCTGTGCTGAACACCCATGTGGGCTAGCGTATAGCCTGTTTTTCTGACTGAGCACTCAGCTACTGCTGTTATGTTGGTAAATTATATTATAGATCTCTTCTCTTGAACACATGCTCAGTCTGTCCCATGGTTGGACCTATACACAGGAAATTCAGCTAGCAAACTCGGGAGAGAAATCTTAATTTTAATGTTCCTGGTTTTACCTTCCATTAAAAAATTATGACTTTTAACAAACCCTGTTTTGTTCCCTCATTACAGATATACAGCTTCCATGGGAGATGCATGCACAATTATCATGTTCTTTTTATCAATGAAATCAGAAAAAATAATTTTTCTCTAAAATATTTTGGAGTAAAACAATTTCTATGCTTCCCTTTTGTTTTGTTTTGGGTTTTTTTGCTTTTGTGGAGAGCTGGACCAGTAAACTAGTTGTGCTTGCCTTTGGTTTTTATCACTGTAAATCTCATTGAAACTACTTGATTTTTTATACTACTAATTTAAATAATGGAGTAATGCTTTACCTTTGTCATTCTTGTAGCGGAGATAATATACAGAATTAGCCTATGCAGCCTGTCTACCTGTCTCTTCTCAGATATGTTTAGAATTTGAGGGTTAGTTTTTTTCCCCACCTAATAGCTTGTAGTGCTACATATTAATTACCTTCTGTGGGAAGAAATTTATCCTGATCTCCCTTGCTGACCAGTCTTTTCTTATCTTTGGTTCGTGCCTTTTGTTTATCAACCCATTACTCTGTCAAATAATTTCAGAGCATCTGTCTTCTACATGCCCTTCAAAATTGTGTCTCTTAATCACAGAATCACAGAATGTTAGGGATTAGAATCATTGTATTCTGCTAATCACTTCTACCATAATTAATATATATCTTGCCTAATCTCCTTTCAGAACTCTTGTCCCATGTTACTATCTCAATTGCTCACTGTCTCCATGTTTGCTCTTACCGTCTGGTTTATCAGACTGTGTCAGGTATTCTGACTAATCACCTGCAGCAAGGTCCACATAACCTTCATTAAAAGCTCAAGCTCTGGGACCAAATATCACAAATTTGTGGCCAAAACCTATGTCTTACCACGAGTTCAATGTAGACAACAGTTGACATTCTAATGTTAATGATCTACTTCTCATCCTATCTCTATGTTCATAATAAATGGCTGTCAGTACTTCCTAATAACCTTTTAAATGTATAAGACATCAAACGTATAGGCAAATGCTTCCAGAATATTCTAGAGTAGCAAGCCCTAATGAAAAAACAGGTTCCATCACATCTTAGGAGACTGTGAATTCAACTAATATGAAATTATTACTTAGAAGTGGATTTTTCTTGCTACTGAGATTGGGCAAAATGGTCAGATGTGGTTATATGCAGGGAAATTATATGAAAGCAGCATACTAGGAGGTAATTGCTAGGCTAGTGTACTGGGATAGAGTTAATTTTCTTCATAGTAGCTCATATGGTGCTGTGTATTAGATCTTTTACAAAAACAGTACTGATAACATGTTAACATTCTAGCTTTTGCTGAACAGTGTTTGCACAGTGTCAAGCCATTCTCTGTTTCTCAGTTTGCCCCTGTCCCTGTAGTGAATAGACTGGAGGGTGTGCAACAGGCTGGAAGGGAACACAGCCAGGCAGGTGACCTGAACTACAGAGATATTCCACACTATATAATGTCGTGCTCAGCAATAGAAGGGAAAAGCGGGGATTTTGAGAGTGTTAGCCATCTTTTGCTCAGGAATTGGCTGGGCATCACTCTACCCCTGGGAGGTGGTGAGCAGTTGGCTTTACATCACTTGCTTTGTTTTATTTTCATCTCCCGCTTATCCTTCACTTATGAAACTTGTTTTGCTTTATTTTGTTTTGTCTTGACCTCCAAGTTTTCTGCTTTTATTCTTCCTTTTCTGTTCTCCCATTGCACTTGAGATGTGGTAGGAAGTGAGTGAGCAACTGTCTGGTGCTTGGCTGCCCACTGGGGTTAGACCACAATATCTGGTTGTATGAATAAAGCATGATCAGATGTTCCTGTTGAGGGCGCAAGCCCTGGTTAAATTTAACATCCTCATAGCAATAGGTAGGTTGCCAAGGTACTAGTATTCAACTATACCCCGTATTTCTTCAGCACTAGTGTTGTAATTAGACTCAAGTTTTAACAGAGGTAGAATATCTCAGTGCAAAATCATAAATGAACTTATAGAGTGAGGCAGACAGATTTCTGGTTTGTATTCCTTTATTATGGAACTGCATATTATCTTGCAGTGACATGAAGTGACTGTGGTCTGTTTGCAGTTCAGCCCAGAAGGAAACTAAGAAGGTGTTAGTAACACAAGTAAACAACTCCAGTATGATATGGGGATCATGCATATTTATTTCATTTTATGTATATTATATTGATTTTATTCTCCAAAACTTGTGAGAAGAACATTGCTGCACAGTATTTTCATGGTTGATATAGTATTATTTTGTCACTTTTCAGTTTCACTTAATGCATCTTGCTCCCCAGGGAGGTGTCACGGCCCCAGGCCTGACAGTGCTCAAGAAGAGACTGGACAACCACCCTCAGACACGTGGTGTGAACTGTGGGGTTGTCATATGCAGGGACAGGAGCTGGACTCAATGATCCTGGTGCATCACTTCCAACTCAGAATGTTCTATGATCCTATGATCTATTTTAGCCCCTCAACCTTATCAGTAATGGTTCCTGCTGTCCTTGAAAGACAGGGACAGAAATGGGGCCAAATCTAATTGAAAAAAGCCAAAAGCGTATTTATTACTGTACAGACAGTTAACTCTACCTATCTGAATTATGTTCCTCAATTTCAGTGTGTCCCCAAGGTTAAAAGCTTCCTTAAAGTTTACCAGGAAAAGCAAGTGGCCTTTCTTTGTTAGAATATTCTTTATTTTCTTGTAATAAACAGTAAGACTCAGTGAAAAGCCAATGCAGAGTACATATCTTTTTACATTTAGTTTCATGACTTTCCATACTTACTTTCCCAAGCCATTAATAAAATATACTTTGTTACATATTCTAAAATGTACAGGGATATCTAATGGCATTTATTCTACTTCATTCATTTCAATATGCCATATGTGCATGAATAGTCATTATACCATTATAAATTACTTCTAGAACGTTACACTTCTGAAGTAATCTAATCTGTCCCTGCATAATATCCCCATATAAGTGAAAAAGTTTTTACTCAAGGTTTGTTCATAATTGGGATAGTTTATACATTACACATTAGCAACACGTATTAACATTTCCAAAAGTATTCTAAGACTAAGCCCTAGGAATCTGCCCTCCCCCAACTTCTGTACTTTTATTTCTTGTAATATTTTAATATTGGGAATGTCAATAATCAAATAGCATGGTTATGAAGGCAGGATGCAGGATATAAATATATATACGCATACTTTCATATTTCTAACTATCATGGGTGATCTAATAGGGATGGCAAAACCACATATAATAAAATGCTAGAACAAGTTTTAAAATTGAATTCAGTTATTTATACAGACTTTGACTCTATCATTATAGTACTGATGTGCTATTGCAGAAATTAAGTCACACAGTGTCAGATAGGTGAGTATCTTCTGTTTAATAGATCTATTTAAAATCAGTGTGCTGTCAGATAAAGTGTTCTTGGCTATTGAGCGTAGGGAAGGTTGTTTTTTTTTTTACCTCAGTTCTTTTAGAATATAGTGTATGAATGTATCTGCCCCAATGAAATTAACAGACATAGGTCTAATCAAGGTATATTTGTCAAATTAATATATAACTGCTCATGGTTGCTTCTAACAATTTGTCTATGAATGAGATGTTAGAGGAGAATGTATTGGAGAGGAACTGTAATTTTTTTTAGGGTGGCTTTCGATTAAAATCTTCCCTTCATCCCAAGATATGAGAAATAATTCACTAATGTATTCCTAGATTCATGACTTACTGTTCAGATACTATTATCAGATCTTACAGAAGTTGATGCACTAAGGGAGAATATTATATGCCAACCATGCGAAATAGGTTGAAATGTTCTATTTCTTTTTTCCATTTTCACTTTTTTTGGAAGGATATGGAAAATGAATACTATCAGGTTCGAAGTATTTTTCTTAAGACCTGACACTTCATAAGTTTATAACTGAAAAAATTACTGAATGTTTTCTGAATTAAGTAGCAACATTTCAGCAACAAAAGAGAATAATTTATGACTTGGAAAGACATGGAGTTCCGAGGGCCAAGCCAACTCTTTCAAAGTTTTTCATTTCCTCAAAAGCAAAGAATACTATTTCAATAACCGATTTAAACAGCAAAAGGCAATGCAGATCAAACTTGATTTTGTGCAAGGGTGGGGGAAAAGCAAGAAAACCTACTTAAACTCACAAAATTGAATGTATGCTCTGACACACTAATTGGAAGGAAAACTTTGGAAATGAGCAGATGGTGTCATTAACTAAATCAGTTATGGAGCCATACTGATGTAATAAGGATAGTGTTGCAATGATTTATCTCACTAATACCTACGCCTCATGCTTTTGATGGTGTGTGTTAATGACTTGGCAAAAACATGCAATTTTTTTTTTTGAAGGCTAAGTCAAGAAAGAATAAAATTTGATTAAGATATGCAGGACTGAAACATAAGCTTTTTTTAATTGCAGGCTTTTCAGAGCATGAGGTGTAAACATACATAACCTATAAAGCAGCCAGCACTCTTCTGTGATTCAAAGCCAATGAACAGATGTTAACAGTTTGAATGTATGTACTTAAGCCAATACTCAGCTTCCACTAATATGTGAAAAATATTTAATAAGATTTCACTTATCCCTGTACTTAATAGAACTTCATCCCACTGAACATAATGTGTCATGCTTTCAGATTAACAAAGAACGGAAGAAAGAATAATGGAAGAATATGATCTATACTATTGAGTTTATCAAGAATAGCCCACTTACAGAAAGGAGTGTACAGTTCAGCAGAGAGAAAAGTCATGCTTGGCAAAATAGGAAGCATTAAAAAATTAAGAAAACTACATATATTCCTAAATGGAAGAAGATTTGATACCGTGAGAAGTGTGGAAGTGGTTTTTTTGGTTTGGTTTTTTTTTTGTTTGTTTTGGTTTTTTTGATAAATAGGCAGGCAGAAGGAAAACTTTACATAAAGTTATAGTATATTCTAGACACTGAGATTTCCACTATAACTTTCTTCAGGCATTAGGTAAACATAGGCATCAACCAGAACTTCACAATGAAGATTAAGAGGAAATTAATATTTACTGTAAACTCCAAATGATTTTATTTAGTTTTCAGTAACTACTTGTTATTTGTAAATGTGTCTGCTTAATACTGAAATACTGTAAAGAATAGCATGCACAGGAGCTTATGACTTCTTTGTGTGGCCCTTCAAAGATCAGCATTTTTCATCAATTAGAAGGCAAAACAAAACTCAGGACTGTAAGCTGTAAATGTTTGCTCATTCTAAATCTAGTAAAAATGGGAGTCAACAAAATGTTTTACATAGAGAGTGAAAATATGAGTTAATAAAAAGAATGACAACAATAACAATAGCAAAATAATCATATAAGAATTAATAAAATATAAACATACCAGCTATGAAGCAGCAGGTTTGCTAACTGAAAATTATGGAGAATCTATACAATAAAAAAGATTGGTGATTACTACATTACGCTATAGAAGTGCAACCTGAAATTTTGCTTGACAGTTAGCATTAGGTTGATGACAGAGAACAACTTATTGTATCCTATCACATTGTTACAAATCCCTCCTTTTCATTTCTTACTGTCTCTTACTGAACCCTCTTAGGTACAGATCCCTTGCTCTTTTGTTAGTCTAATCCCCTGCTGCTCATTATTCATCATACAAACAGGACAACCAGCATTATCTGAGAGATAGAAAAAAGTTATTTTCCATATACTTTCGGCAATAGCAGCGAAATTTAGTAATGTCTTTTGTGTCATACACCACCATTAATGTGTGGGTTTTCTGTTATTCATTTAATAGAATGGTGTGGAAGACAAGGAAAAGTCTCCCAAGGCAAGAAACAAAGGCAGTATTTCTTGTAGTCCTATAGAACTTTATACTGCCACCTGCCTTCTTGCATGCTCTGATGTTATAAAGCACATTTTACTATGTTGTGATAACTACTCAGGAGGCTATTAGTTGCATTGTTTGACACTGCTGACTGAGCTGGAGATTATCAGATTTGGATATAGAGAGATGTGTGAAGCGGAAGATGTGAAATATATGCATATATTATTGCAATTTTATTCCAAATATTATGACATCCAAGACTAAAGTTTTTACCCCTGCTTTGTCATCTGTCTTAATGCCAGAAATGGGAAAAGTAGATCTGAAGGTCAAGTAGCTCTGAAAGTCAGTGGCGCTATAATCCTAAAGTATGAAGCTTGCAATATCAGACATATAATTCACTTAAAGTGTTGGAGTGGTAATAAAAAAATTTAATGTCTAAATAAATAACTCTTCATTATGACTGGCGTACAAATTAGCTGTCAGTGTTTAACTTTGGTTTTTAACACCTCAGTTTAAGATTTGCATTTTCTAAACTTTTTTAGAAAAGAACTGTAAATTGGAAGACTTTTCCTGAGAAATGTATCCCATTACCCCTAAGTGTACATGGAGCTTTGACCTGAGATGCATTTACACATCTACCTTTATTCTACATAAGTGAAATTTATAACAACGGAGGTGAAGTAGGCAAAATAACTAGATTCTTTGTGCAATAATAACAAAGAGCAAGAAAGTTCCAAGTTTATGTTCCTCATATTTTCTTAATTTTTTTGGCCCACGGTACACTTTTAATAGACCCACAGGTGTTCAGAGATCTTCACACACAATTTATTCATAAAAAGGACTGTTTATAAAACCCAGTGCTTCCACAAGAAAAAAAGCGTGATGCAAGAGTTAAACTTTTAGGAGATGAAGCCAGCAGAATTTTCAGCTTGATCACATGCACTACTGTGGATAAACTGAACAAGTGCTTAGAAAGAGGAGTATGTAAGAGATAGCACTTCAGTTGCTCAATATTTCTCAGAAATTCTGTAGACTCTGAAGGTAGCTTCTAAAGTATCTAGGATTTTATATGCCTAAACTTGACTTTTGTGAATAGATCCTTATTTGATTTGTAGTTTGGATAGAGTTTTTAAACATGTGAAAACTCCACAGAGACCTTCATGAATGTGCATTACAGTGGAGCTTATAACTTGAAGTGAAAACAACAAATAGTAAAATGAGATTTTTTTTTTTTTGTAGATTTATGTGAAAATATTGCACAGTAATTGAACCTACAACATATTAATGATGGTATTTACCTTAGAGTAACTGCAAATAATTATTTTTTATTGTGGTACCATATTACTTCATCAGTCAAAAGACTCCAGTAGTTCTACCCTCTTTTCAGACAGCACTGTATTGTACATAAAATATTAGTGGTACACATACTCCTTAAAAAGCAAAACAGATACAAACATATCTATCTCTCTGTGCATTTGCAATGGTTAAGCTGTAAAAGAGTAATTCAACCCTCTGAAATATTACCAAGTGGTGTCAGAAAAAGAAATGTCAGCTGCACCATATGCCATATAAATGTCATTTGCAAAACAGAGAAATTTTTTCTTCCATGAGCTGTAGTTTAAAGTGCTTAGCTGACTTTTGAGGAAATTGAAAATATCCATAATGTGATAAATTATCTTAAAAAACCCATCAAATATTACTTTTTTATTTTTTATTGAAAAGTACTACTCTATCAGTGGAAAAGGACTTGTATTATTTTGAGGCTGTGTATGTGCAGAAAAACATAGAAATAATACATAAAGAATGAATGTTTCAGTTAAAAGCCCACCTTAATTGTGGAAATATAATATTTTTACGAAACTCTCAAACTATTTCAAGCCCCCTTCAAAGCTACACATCTTATAAATCCTTATCATTGCAGAAAACCCACACATTCTTTTTCAGTCATTTCACATTTCAGGCAACAGAAGGATAATATATTTGTTTAAAAAACATCTGTTTTGCCATGTTGTTGTTATATTTAGACAATCTGTTCCAGACCACTTAGATTAGTTTCAAATTTTATTATCTGGCTTATATCAGAACAGGTGTTAACTGTGTTGCAGGAATTTGGATGAGTGGGTGGTCTGATATGCTATGGCATATGCTGTATTTTTGCTATTCAAAACATATTATCAACAACGTGATACACTATGGTAACAAATAAGCCCACTCTAGTGTAATAGTGTAGAGCTTTCAAACAGGGGTTTTCATAATACTTGGGTTTATATTATATCATCTTGAGGACTCATATTTTTAGATAATATAACTTTCCCAGTGGAGGTCTTCTCAGTCCCTAAGGTCATGGAGACTTCTCTCCTCAGTCTCTGTGCAGAAGAGCAACAAGGCACCAGTTATTCATTCATCTTTGGAATGACTGAGATGGTCTTTAGTGTTAGCTGGGGACTGGAAAGGGTTTCAGATTAATGATGGAACCTTCCACAAGTAATGATATTCTGAAGAAAAAAGACAGGGTGATGATATTTGAAAATATGGTAATTCAAGCTGGACTCCATGTTTATACCTCATCTTTTACAAAGTTTCCAAGCTTCACCTGTGGAGAAGGCTGGTAAATTTGAACATAGCCTGTCAAGAGCAATGGAAGCTGGAAATTCCATGGAATCATTTGAGTTGGACTATTCCAAATTTCAGCAGAAATTTGGTGAATATTTATGTCTCACTTCAAGTCAAACAATAATGTGTTTTGTGGAAATTATAAACTCTCTGCAAAATACTTTACTTTCAAAAATGTTGTTTTCAACAGAACTCATTATTTTTAATGGGAAAAAGTCAGTGTATCTTTGTACATCAACCTTTATTTTTTCTACAGAAAGCACAGCTAGTTTGTACACAAAGCCAAGACTAAGCATACTTGCATATTGCACTTTGTAATGTTCTCATACCCTAGGCAAACTCTGATCTTGGAAACAATCTGTTGCAGTTCATAGATCTGTGTAGGCAAATTTTGTCTTGTTTCTCTTTGTCAAAATTGCCTTGGAAACTCATACACTGCATAGCAACTTGTGGAATGATCTTCTCCCACCATATCATTTTATGGGGGGAAGATAAAAGGAGTGAGCAGTTTGTGATTCTGACTGACTGCTGCTAAGTAACACTATTCTGTTGGCAAGGAGAAAGAAAAAAAAAAAAAAAGGTTATGTAGAGGAGTGAAAATGTGAAGGTAAAAGATACAGGAGGATAAATTTAATTTTCTGTTTCCTTTGTGTGTGGGAAGACCATGACTCCTTCAAGAACTCTTTTACAAGAGAATGCATGACAACCTAGAACATGAGAGCTTTGAATTGGGTTCTTCCAGTGACTCATAGCTTTTGTTGCTTAGCATGATGTCATATGGTATGGGATATCCCTTTGGACAGTTCAGGTCAACTGTCCCATTGGTGTCCCCTCCCAAGTTCTTGTGCACTCTCAGCCTGCTTGGTTTTGGGACCATATAAGGAGTGGAAAAGGCCTAGGTGTTGTGCAAGCACTGTTGTTCAGCAATGACTAAAATGTTACTACACTTTTAACAGTTTCCAGCATAAATCAAAAACACAGCCCCATACTAGCTACTACAAAGAAAATTAACTCTATCCCAGCCAAAATCAATATAGAGTGTTATTAGATTTGAATAAGATTACCATTGTGAACAGTAGTGGATTCTGTTCAGTAGTAAGGACCTTTAGTCTGCCAATGTAAGGAGTTTACAGAGACATATTAGCTCATCAATGTTTTAAATTATGTGCTTAATAAGAAGACTTGTAAATCACAATAAATTTTGAGGATTGACAATAGTCCATGTTTTCATAAGATGTGTGTGTGTGTGCATGTGTGTGTGTTTTCTAACTCCTATAGGAAAATCTTAATTTTTAAGTTGTTAGGAAGTCTTATGGTCAGGATATACTAGCTGTTAAGGTTCTGTGATAAACAGTTAATATGAACTTCTAGAGACAAATTAACATCTCCATCAAAACAGAGTTCAATTGTCCCTGTGAGTAAGGAAACGAAGGCATACCTCTCCAGCTACCCCTGTAAGCCATCTCTCAAGGAAAATAAATGTGCTTCAGTACCTCAGAGAACAGCTAAAAAGTAAAGAAGTCATACTAATAGTAGGGAGGAATTTCAGGCTGACAACAAAAAGTAGATTCTTAACCACATGCTGCTTTAAGAAGTAAAATTTTAAATTATTTTAGGGAATTATTATAGGCAAAAACCATTCCAATTACTAAAGTTGAAAATGACATCTAGCTCTAGTTATTGCTGAATGGGTCTGATACAGATTGCCAATGAAAGATTGTGTATTTTACAAAAGATTTTAACTGAACACAGAAATGCTGGGTAGATTACTAATAAATAATAAAAAGAACAACAATAGTTAAAGTTCAACTGAAAGTTTTGATGGGTTGTAAACAGGAGATTAAAACCCATGTGTTTGGCCCAAAATAAACTCCAGATCTTTATTATTCCTTTATCTATCACTTATATCCTGTTAATTCCTCCTTATCCTAATGCTGGCTGCTGTTTGTTCATAAAGAAAGGACGGAGCAGAATATCAAAATCTCCTGAGAAAACAATAAAGCTGGAGCCTGTTCTGTAAATTCATTGGAAAGCCAACAAAATAATGTGCAAATTTTAAAGGTTCAGTGAAGGAAAAGAAGACACTCTGAAGTTCAGACTGGTATATTAAAAGTACTTCTGTTTATATATTGTGATGTCTGCTCTTGAGCAATTTTTTTTTTTTTTTCAAATTGCAATAAAGAAGAGATCAAATGGAATGGGTCACTAACTCTTCATCTGTCACCAGCTATTGAATATTTTAGACAATAGTTATTAAAATATGCTCTTCAAATTTTTGTAATTGAATCTGCAGTTATGTTTAATGTCAGTTAAAGGACTCACAAAACTGTGCTTCTTTTCCATTCTCCAAGATTTTATCAAAAATGTTTGAACAGTAATTGGACACTTTAAACTAGAGGCTTGTCCTTGTGGCTGCAAAAGTCTTGATGTCCCCTGGCTGACAAACATGAACCTTTCTCGATCAAAGAACTGGTACACCAGACTGCTATGGTTAATGATGGGTAAACCTCAAAAGTTCATAGTAAGAGTTCAGATAATCATCCATAACCTGATGTGCTCACTTAAACTAGTCAGACGGAGAATTGTCCATATGATTCATAAAGTTTCCTTTTGGATATTCAGTGATTGTCCCTGTCTCACTCTGATTACACAACTCTCCTCATGAGCATGGAAAGACATTTTTGGCCCTTTTCTTTCAGAAGATACAGAATATGTGAATTGCAGAAAAATAAATGCTGAAGAAAAACTGTGTTAGGAAAGAATTTCCAGTGGCTGACAGATGTCTGAAAATCTTATGCCAGAACTGAAAGAAGAGAATAAACCTGAGGTGCCTCTTTCAGCACAGAAAAGCATTCAGTTAGCAGAATCAAGCTGCAAGCAGGAAGATTTGAGAATTCAGTTGGGCTAGGCAGAATCTGAGGAGTAACAGGGGAATATATGCAGGGTGAGCATGAAGTGGAAGTTCAAATTTGGGATAAAGATGTCAGATACACTAAGTCAGTAAAGGATTTTAATAGGGCAATAGGGCTGATAAGATTTGAATACTCTGGAGAAACAGTAGATGGATTTGTAGATCAATGGCAAAAAGAACAGAAAGCCAAAATCTGTTAACAGGCAAGGATGAGTTGAAAGAGGATCTAATCAGTTTGTCAATGGCTGATCTAACATATTGTATGTACCAACAGTGTGGCATATGCCTGCTTTTAACATTACAGAAAAAGGGCAATACATCAGACAACGTAGTACTACCTCTTTTGTCATTTAATTCCTTGTCTTTCTTAAAACATTACTTATATTTGCTATGTGAGGTCAAAAGTAATATTTCTTAGTTTGGTTTTGAACAGTGGCAAATGGATGAAGGCAAGTTTTCATTTTGTCTTTTAATTTTGCTTTTTTTCCTTCTATTGTGTGGTAAAATAAGTTGTTCCCAGAGCCCAAATGACATATAAAAGGACAGTAGAACTGGAAGTGACAAGGCCCTTGGTCATAAAAAGCTTTTGTTTCATAAGAAAAGCCCTTGGTTGGGTTAAGTCTGGTCTATTTTGCATTAATTCAGTATTGTCTGTTATCAAAACCTCAGAATGTGATGATGTTTGGAGACAGAACAAAATTCCAGGTGCACTCTGGGATTAATGTTAATTTTTCAAAGCCTTTAATTTCCCCTCTTTTATGCTTTTCCTTCACAGTGAATCTTGCTTCCTTTCAGGACACATGGTAATGAAAATGACTTACTTATTTTCATCTAATGATCGTGATTGCCACCAGTAGAATTACCTTTGAAAACATTATTCTTTTGTCCTGGTGCTTTCATCTTTTTGGAGGCATTAATTTTCAATGCAGGAAGGAAAGCAATATCTCAAGTCAGATCTACTGTTTCACACTATTCAGCTAGCACAGCTATTTTGGACAAAATCTGCTAAATAAATTTGCTATGCCTCCTCAAAAGTAGTTTATCATAAATACAGAGTTATAACAGTAAGTAGCAGCATAATCAAACTCTTTTTATTTTTCAAAACTGGGTAACGGCATTGTATGTTATTTCTGTGCTCAGGACTCTGACCTTGATAAAAATCAAAGTCTGGAGAATTCTGCAGAAATAAATTACCTGGAAAAAATTATTTAGTGTGAATTTAAAGATAAATGCCCTAAAAACATTTGATCACATACTTAAGGAACATGTTGCTGGCATACAGAATATCTATGCCCACATAATCGGTCAATAAATAAAATTAAAAGCTCCCTGATCATCATAGTGATTTAGCTTTGCTGTGGTATGACTGTCAGCATTATAGCTATGATTGAAGGAACATGTTTTAAACTTAGTTGTCTATTAGCAGCCTGGTCCTGTGTAAACTTGGGACAGCTAAATGTAATTGAAATAGTTGTGGTTTTTTTTCTCTTTTTCATATTTTTTTCCTATATATATTTAATGTATTTCTTAATTAAGAATATTATTTCTCTGGAAAGATCTGTTTATATAACTGAGTCAGTAATGTCAAGAAAAGATTTTTCACCTAAAGTCAACTGCAATGCAAAATCTCTGCAAAACAACTCTCATTTCTAGCTTGCAGTCACTCTAAGGGCATGAAGTTTAATTATGTGTTTGGAAAGAGAATAAATTCCTTGGACTCTAAGTTCAATATGTTGAGAATTAATTTTGCAGTGTTTTCAACATGTGGCTTTCAGCCAAAACCTTCACTTGTAGACAAAGAGAGACACTGTTTGAAACCAGATATTTGACTATAACTGATAAACTGCTTCTCATTCAAAACAAACCATGTAATGCAAAATGTGTCAGGGACAACCTATATTCATAATTTGTGCGGCAAAATGTAGGAAGACATGATGGAAGAAACTAACTACCTGACCTTATGCTACAACTGGAAAAGTAGTCTCAAAATGTAAACACAATTGTCAGAAACACAGTTGTATTTTTTACTTAATAAAAATGAAAGCTTAATATGTAAGTGAAAGCTTGTGACTTCTGGGCAGAGACACAGTGGCTGCACATCTAAAGACCTCAGGTTAGCAGTTGCAAATCTTTGTAAATCTCAACATATACTGAATATTGAAACTTTTCAGGGTTGTCCTGACCTAGCGTTGTGAAGACATTTTGTTGCCACTACAGGGGCAGAGGAAACAGGAATCAGAAAGGCTTGAAATATTTGGGGTTTTTTTTTGAGTTTTTTTTTGTTTTGTTTTGTTTTGTTTTTTGTTTTTTGGGGTTTTTTTTTTTGTTTTTTTTTTACTTCTCTATTTCTTCTTTTTTCTGGGTGTATTTATTTATTTATTGATTTATTGATTGATTGATTTATATTTCATGGGGGTTTTTTTTTGTTTGTGTTTTTGTTTTCCCCACTTCTAGGTAAACACTGTTAACAGATGAAAAACATGCCAACATCTTGTTAGAGAAAATAAAAAATTTCTATATTAACTAATTTGTTAGTAGATTCCCACATCATGGCTCAATGCCATAATGGTGCAAATAAAACATGATTTAGTGATATCTAATTTGTGTTTTGGCAAAAAAAAATTTCTTTTGCCTTTACATGTACATGGAACTAGATGATATTTAAGGCCTCTTCCAGCCCAAACCATCCTATGATTCTATAATTCTGTGCATCTGGCCTTCAAGAAACCACATCAGTTTTTACTTGTAAATTCATTTGTATTAACTCACAGAACATTTTTCTCAATGTTTTCATTTTTATTTATGTTGTAATATAAATTTTATCAGGTAATTTTGACTACAAACTCCTGGAGATGTTACAGGTCCTTCATAAAAACACATTTTCTATTCCCACTGCATTCTCAAAGTATTGCTGAAGCAAATCAAAGTTTTAACTCAGAATATCCCGCTCCCCACCCCAAATCAAAGCATACATAACAGGTTTCCTTTATTTCTTTCCATAAATATAAAAGTACAACCACATATAGTGGGAAAAAACGAACAAACAAACAAACAAACAAACCCACAACACACACAGAAAACAAGAGGTTAGACTATTAACATTTACTCCTTCAAAATCAGGTTAATACCATTTACCTGATTTTACTGAGGCTATTTCTCATAAGATCTTTCTTTAAAAGTTATTTTTGGTATTTTTTCCTTCCCTTTCAAATTAGATACATCATAATCCTTATTCTTCTTCAGACATGTCCAACCTTTCTCCACAAGAAGAAATGGGGCTGATAGTTGTAAAGTAACTCTTGATAATTTTTCAGTATATTAGAGTTGTCTAGACATTATCCTCTCTGTGTGTCACAGAGGCACCCTGAAAGTCAATTTTAGGTCGACAAGAAGTTCCAAACCAGACTTTATTCTAGCTGGAAATGTGTATCCTATAAACTGACTAGAAACGGGGGTTACACAATTATTACTCTGACAAGATAAAATACAAGTTCAAATATCCATTGAAGAAGTAATTAGGATACAACAACATAAGAATAATGGGGATCCACAATGTGCGTACACTCAAAAGGAACAAAACTAGAGCTCTCTCACTCTAGGGTACCCACAAGAAATAATCACTTGCCTAGGTTAGGCAAAGACTCATTCAAGGATATATCCAGTAAATAACCACTCACCAGATGAGGCGCTCTGAATCCCGGGAACTCTCCTTAAAGGACCACTCAAAGCAGGGGGCTTTGGCGGGGACCCTGTTTTATAGCCTGGTCAGATCTGACTGCGGGCATTACAACATGGTCTGGAAGGTTCTCAGCTTCTCTGGGCACCTCCTTTGTTGAGGACCCTGTCAATTAACTGAAGCTGCCCCCCGCCCCGCCTCCTGCCCCCTCAGCTGGGTGGAGGTGAAGTCACCCTGCCCTGGAGTTTCGGGAGGATGTGACTGTCAGCAACACCCCAGGTGTGTAAGGGGCCACAGGCACAATGGGGCTGAAAAGGTGCTAAAGAGCCATCAATGTCACTCTTGAAGGCTCCAGATCTCAGGGCGATGTGCAACTGCCACATCTTGCAACAATAAAACAAGCTCTGAAAACAACTTGAGTGTGAAAAATCTTCAGCATAAAACCGTTTGGATCAAGTCTTTTGCTAATCATTAAAAAAGAAAAAGATTAATAAAATAAAATAAAATAAAATAAAATAAAATAAAATAAAATAAAAGCTTCCTCCAGCAAACTCTCTGAGAGTGGGAAAACACCTCACTTGTCCCAAATTTTCATTTAGGGAGGTTTTTAAGTGCTCTGAAACAATTATGTTTTTGAGATTGTCTCATCAGAGTAGCACAATAAAAGCAGAATATTTAGCATGTACAGTCTTTAAGATGAATGGGTAATGAGATCGAACAGTCCCTTCCCCAATGCAGAAAATTCCTAATGTACCAAGATGTATAGTTCTAGCAATACTTAAATTGTGCTGCTCATTGTTGATAACAGTATTGTTGGCTTTATTGCACAGAGCTCATAGCAGGTCTTATGGCTTGAATAGGTAATTAAACTTAATCGGAATCCAGGAGTCATTGTGGTAGTGAGGAACACAGACATTCCAGGAACTACAGTCATTTCAGAAATATTCATAATAAGTCTTTTTCTGAAGGGGGATTTATATATATGTATATATATTAAAATATCAGTACATTGCCATCCTGCTAAAGGAAGGGTTTTTCGCTGGAGGAGTTGACTCAATCTTTTTTTCCAAGTACCATCAGCTACTTAAAATCAGCTAATGCATATGTTGACATACTCATAAATGTGAAAAACAAAAGCAAGTTTTTATTCCCATTCTTTTAGATTACATGTTAATTCACTTCGTGGTGTTGATTTATATAGAAATGGAGCTAGAATTTCTCATCTACGTTATTCTTTCTTTTCTATCAACCCATGAGCAAAAAGGATTCCTTTGTTGTCTGTCATCCTCTGTCTGAAAAACAACAATGAAATGTCTGCTCTGTCACCTTTATCTAAATGGCAGCAAAAAAATCTCTTGTTTTCTTTGGAGCTAAGAGAAGAGGAAGGAGTGGAAACCTTTAGGGATTTTTTTTTTTTTCAGTAGAAGCCAGTATGTGATGGGATAGACAGCTGGATGGTTTGTAAGGTCAGTTTACAGTGACATCTTCTTATATGATGTCTAACTCTAGAGACTCATTACAAACAGATTTTTGTCAAGTCTTGAAACAGGTGTTTAGTTGTGAAGATCCAGGTGGCTTTAATTTTAATGCATCCATGAGAAGAAAACATTAAAAAGGCACATACTATGGGACATAAGTTTTTCTCCAGAAACCATTAATTTTTGTGTTACCTGACATTTGTTTTTGTGGTACAATATGTTATTTTTTCCAGTGTTTGATTCAGTCTTAAAAGGCTACTAGCCTCATTTGCTTTGTTTTTCCTCTTTTCTTTCTTTAAAAGAGACAGTCATGTGAATCTAGTTGTAATTCAGGCGTGGAGAATATCCAATTTGTTTCAAGCATTTAAGGACTGGCGTTAGAAATCTGGGTCCTGTCTTGTAAATATCAATGGTCACAAACAATTGTATACTAGCCATTTGTTCTACTGCTAACTATTATGACTGCTAGGGAATGACTACTGTGTGACAAAATTCATAACATCTGGACTTAAATTAACATGGGCCTAGTATAAACCAAATACTTGAATTGCCTATGGATTTTGGATTTACAAAGGCATGTCTTGTGGTAAACAAAGGTCAAAAGCAGTTTGATACTGATCTGAAATAATAATACAGTATGTGATAATGTTTATCATTAAGAATCTTTACTTAAAGACTATGAAAAAACCCCAAACTAATACATGAACAGGCAAAGGAAATATTGTGAAGTTATTTCTGCTGCTGCAACTGATACTTGACCTAGGAACATCCACAGTGCCTGTGTGCTTACAATCTGTCTCGACTTTGAAGACAGTGATTTGAAAATATATCAGTAAAAGAAAGATGACTCACATGTGAACTCTGAATCTTCAGTTAACAACTAAAATTGGCCTGAACTCCTGTCTATGAAATTAAAAGTTCCATTTTTTATTAAAAGGAAACAAAATTGTATGTATAAAACTAGGAAACAAGGACATGCCTAATCAAGCAATATTTTCGTCTGGACATCAGAAGAAATAAGTGTATTAGTACAGATATAAATTCAGATTCTTGCATTTATAACATACAGGACAGTTACAGAAAAATATTTAAAAAATACATATAGATGTGCTTCTACATCTAGAGAACAAATAACAGTTCTGGGGCAAGATAGGGTAAGATGGACCAAAAGACAGAAAAAATCCTGTACTTGTGCTAATTCACATTTTCTTGTTTTGGAGCAAAGACTTTTTCAGCTACTTTTTGTGTCTTTTTTGAGATGAGATGCCTATAATATTTCCTTTTGTCTTTCTCCTTTCCCCTACTTCTGTTTGACATCCTATTCACTTGTCATTTCTCACAGTCTACAAGCAACTCACAAATTCTCTTCCATTTCACTGAACTGCTGAATCCTTGAGTGTCTTGGTAGATACGGAGCCAGTCAATGACTGTTGGCTGGCATCATTACTTATAATGGAGATATAAGGTAGTTGTTTTGTTGAAAAACTTCTCTACAAATAGCAGAACCTTAGTTTAGTGGAACATGGCTAGGCTGAGCTGGTGAGTATTGTACAGAGAAGTTCGACTTCATATATGAAAGGTGAAATAACGTTTTTTGCAAAACCAATGTGTTAGTTGAAAACAGACATGGTCAGTGGTTGCCAAGACTTTTTTTTTCTAGACTTCTTTTATTAAATAACAGTTCTACATGCAAAAGTAGAAAACGGAAGTTAACCTTTTGTGAAATTTAAGAAAGTTCCTTAGCCTAAATGGTGTCTCTTAAGTTCTTATACATAAGAATTGGCTGAAACATTCTGGAATAGGAAACTGGTCACATGTTTTCAGAGTTGGTAATTTTGTCAGAAAATGCAATAAGCATTGCAAGTCCATCACAGTTATTAATTCGTTCTAAGTCTCAGCTAAAGGAACTTTTTTCACCCAAAAGCTCAAGATAAAGCATATACATCAGTGCTTTCTTGAATGAGGGTCTAATTCTCTATAGAATATATGAAATCTCATAGAATTCTAATATTGAATATTACATTTATATCTATAGCACATTTCAGGAAGAGATTGTTCTATAGAAATGCTACCATAATATTTTATGTCACTTGAAATTGAAAGCAGAAAAGTGAATTAATTTTCAGTTTTATGCAAGGGGAATTAAATGCTTAGCTTTTATCATTGTTATTAGGCCTTTGCCTGTTCCTTCCTAAGTACACCAAACTGCATATTTCCCTGAAGGTTGTTTATTTCCTAAAGTAAATACCCAGTCATTTATCCATATTCATATGTTCTCATGACATTTCAACTGTGTTCATATGTTAACTTCACATACTGAAATGAAAAACAAGTCAGGGGAGATTTAACAAATGATAGAGTTATCATTTTCAATGAAGAAAGAAAAAAAGTTTACTTTTGTTTAAAGCATTCATTACATAAATCTATCACATAAATATGCTGAATATTTGAAACCATGTGATACAGTAAAATTGGTTTCTCTATTTTTGTCAATTCAAGTTAGTACTTGACTTACACATCACTGATTTCTTGACATCATAAACTGTGTGATAGTACTAATCATATTGATTTTATGATGGCATCACTTTTAGAAAAAGGAACACGTTTAACTTTAATTTTTAAAAAAAATAACCTTGTTGCATTCCCAGTGGGAATTATATTAGGACACTTTTGAAATTAACCACACCCAGGCAATTATTTTACAAAAGCTCTTAAACAGCCTTGATAATCTTATTCTAGTGTCGGTCATTTACTTGATTCAATATTGCCATAACCCAGTAAGTGTCTTTCTAATTTAAATATACTGAGCCTTCATCTACAAAAATGTAACCTTCATTATGACCTACATTTTAATCTAAAGTCTAATTTGTTTATCTGAATCTTGTTCTTTATGCATAAAGTACATTAGTACACTTATTGAAATAGTAAGAGAACATTAAAGATACTTGTAGTGGAGAAAAAAAATAAAATTAATCCAACATGCAAACACAGATTAATGTGAAAAAATGGGAGAAATGAAGAGGGACCAGTTGAATTTTTAATGGATTAGCAAGCTCCAAAGGCAGTTTAATATGTATGGTTAGGGTTGGAAGGGACCTCTGGAGATCATTTAGTCCAACCCACCTGCTAAAGCAGGTACACCTAGAGAAGATTGCACAAGGGTGTGTCCAGACAGGTCTTGAATGTCTCCAGAGAAAGAGACTCCACAAGAGACTCTGACAGACCCTGACAGTGCTCCGGCACCCTCAAAGTAAAGAGGTTTCTCCTCATATTCAGATGGGATTTCCTGTGCTTCAGTTTGTGCCCTTTGCCCCTCATCCTATCGTTGGGCACCACTGAAAGGAGTCTGGTCCAATCCTCTTGACATCCACCCCGAGATATTTATAAACAGTGATGAGATCCCCTCTCAGCCTTCTCTTCTCCGGGCTGAAGAGACACAGCACTCCTCATAAGAAAGGTGCTCTAGGCCCCTAATCATCTTCATAGTCCACTGTTGCACTCCCTTCAGGAATTCCTTATCCTTCTTAAACTGGGAAGCCCAGAAGTGGATGCAGAACTCCAGATGCAGCCTCACCAGAGCAGAGTAGAGGGGAAGGATAACTTCCCTTAACTTGTTGGTCACACTTCTTAATGCACCCCAGGATACCATTGGCCTTCTTGGCCACAAGGACATATTGTTGACCCCTGATCAACCTCCTGTCAACCAGAACTCCCAAGTTCTTCTTTGCAGTGCTGCTTTCCAGCAGATCCACCCCTAACCTGTACTGGTTCCTGGGGTTATTCCTCTCCAGGTGCAGGAACCTACACTTGCCCTTGTTGAACTTCATGAGGTTCTTCTCTGCCCAGTCCTCCAGCCTGTCCAGGTCTCTCTGAATGGCAGCACAGCCTTCTGGTGTGTCAGCCCTTCCACTCAGTTTGGTATCATCAGCAAACTTGCTGAGGGTGCACTCAGTCTCTTCATCCAGGTCATTGATGAACGGGTTGAACAGGACTGGACCTGACATTGACCCATGGGGAACCCGACTAACTACAGGACTCCAACCAGACTTTGCACCGTTGATCGCAACCCCCTGAGCTCTGCCATCCAGCCAGTTCATGATCCATCTCACCATGCACTCATCCAGCCCGCACTTCCTTAGCTTGCCTGTGAGGATGTTGTGAGAGACGGTGTCAAAAACCTGGGTGATGTAAGTAGGAATACAGAAAGGAAAAATATATTACAAGGTTAATTAAATGTGTTGCCAGGTTGCTATATCTGATTAATTTGCATGAGTGAAATGTCCACTTTTAAAGATTTCTGCATGGAGATAACATAATTGAAGTAAATGAACACAGAATAAGCCAGTTGTTAGACTTTTTAAGGCCTTCTGCTCCACTGAGCTAATACAGTTTGAAACTATTGTTTAGACAACCTGCGAATAAGTAAATCCCCAATCCCTCTCCGAATCTGTTAAAAAAAAAAAAAATCTTCCTAGTCAAAAAAACCTCTCTCTGCTTCAGTCACATTGGAAAGATACACATACACATTACAGGCTGCTTTGCTTGTGATGAAAGTAATGATAGACCTTTTATGTTATACTGAAGGAAATATAACGCTATTTGATCTGTCTTGGCTGACTGGTTCCTTGGTCTGCAAATGTCCCTTTTTGACCTTAGAATTTTAAATAAAGTTGGCACTCTCATTACTGCATTAATGTATGTCTGCATTATTTTTTAATAATGTTGTTATTGCAGATATACAGGAAAGCTGGATCTGTCGTCTGGCTCCCCCACAAGATAACGCAAATATACTAAATGTACATGGAATCATTCCAGCTAGTCATTTATACCAACTCCAGATAATTTCCTGTATCAAGGACACATACTAATTCCAACTGGGGACTATGAATATCAATGCTAATGAGCCTCTCAGTGACCATAAATCTTATAAAGTAAATAAATGGGACTCAGTTAAATATAAACTTTTATATCCTCTGATGAATAAATGTGATTTACCACAGTGTATTTAGAGGAACTAACATTGTACCTAGAGCCAGCCAGTGCCCAGGCCAATCTGTATCAAATTTGTGCACTACACACACACTCCTCCTCCTTTCCTCTTTCTGCATGTGTGCATAAAGCACCGTGCTCTGCTCCCATAGCAACTGCTATTATGTGGGACCATATCTCTGTGCATTCAAAAGACACCTTGGTTTACACAGGCCTTTCAGAGTAACCAGTAGGAAAATAATTTTTTATAGTTTAAATTCCATCTACACAGAATAATGAAATAAAGCTGCTGGGACTGTAAGCAAAGGAGGCTGTGCCAGTTTGAGCCTTTTGCCTTGATCCAAATCTAGCAGTAACACACTGAAGCAAAAACAGAGAAAGAAGCTTCATTTGTGCAGCTGCAAATTTATCAGTGTTAATTGAGGAGTAACTGGCAAATTTTGTCAAGCTGAAATTGACAATGGGAAGGAGCTCCAGTATTTGAAATAATAGACAGATTTCAGGCTATTTGTTTATTGTTTTCCTATACCACCTCTTATCATGTGTCTCATTCAAGGTATGTTTTCCTGTTCTAGTGTCAGCCTGCATTATTGAACATGTCTTGAAAGCAGGCTGTATATATTCACAGGTTTGACTGAATGTAATAGCTATTTTGAAGCCACTGGAAGAAGGGATGAACAGTAAAGGGGTAGAAAGGCTATTGATTTCTGTGTGTTGATAAAAAAAAATGCCATTGACTCTAAGAAAAGGGAATTTGAAAATTTTATTTTTGTTTTTCCTTTCTCTCACATGTAATTTTCCTGCTTCTTCATGGAAGACAGGCACAGGTACTTTTGTCTTGCACATAATCGAGATTGGAAATTGTGATGAACTAGAACTATTTCTGACAGATGGTCATGCATGTCTTCATTCTCACTATTGTGTCATTGGGTTGATGGGCCCGGCAACAGACAGCAGGCAAATTTAAGCTGCAATTGAAAGAAAAAAGACAAAAATACTTAGCATTTATTTAATTTTTGGCTGTAATTTTCTCTAAATTTGTTGCTTTATCTATCACAAGACTTGTTTGTCCACAATTTAAAATAAAATACATACACCCTACATAAAATCTTCAGAATAATATTGTTATTAGCATTTATTGAAAACGTCTGTTTATTTTTTGCAGTTGTTGATTTGTGGCCCCTCAGAAACCATTTCTAAAATTGCTGTGTCATTATAGGTCTTAACTCCATTGATGTCCATTGACCCTGCAGCGTGAAATTCAATTTGGACTGCTAGACTTGAGGTTTCAGTGTATACAAAGAATTTGAGCCAATTTAACAGAATTAAATTCCAGATCAAAATTAATGAGATACATCAATATTAGCCACCCTAAGCCAATTTAAGAACATCTACACAAGGGATTTCACTAGTTTAAATCAATTTAAGAATTGATTTAACTAAATTTTTACAATTTCTTTCGGTAAGCAAGGGACAGGTTATATAAGTTTTATATTGGGAAGCTCTAAGTACTTACCTACAACACCAGGGATTTCAAATGTTATTGCTGTAAGCAAGTGGCCTAAGAACTACTACCGAGATCAGGGCTATTTTATGTTTTGGGGATGAGTACAGGTGACAGATACAGGGGAAACTGGGAACCACTAGTATCATTGTTATATATATATATATCCATCTATATGTGTATTTAAGGTTAGGTACACAGATATGAAATTACATGGGCTGGCTAACCTGTCAGGCTCAAGAGAGGATTATAAAGTTGTTATGATAGGAAGAGATTTTACTGTAAATTGAAGATACCACAGAGACAGATGTTATGGTTTTGATTGGTTGGTTGGTTGGTTGGTTTCAGTTTGGTTTGTTTTTTATCCTTGAATTGCCAAAATACAAGATTTTCAGTTATGTTAACAGAGCAGTTCAAACCTCTGTAAGTGACAAAAATAATTCGGTGTCTGTTCAGCATCTCTTCAGCCCTTGTTTTTCTGGTAGGGATACTAGACAGAGTGTCAATTAATGTCACTTTTGACAATGCTTACTCAGTCTCTAGACAGCTATTCTCTAAGAACTACATACTCTCTCCTTTGGTAACACCTAATTGCAAAGCAGTATTCTGTCGTTAAACTAGATGAGGTCTGAACTAATATCTGCGTTTCAGTTCAACTACTGCTAATAAGCATGGAAACCCATGAAAAAACAGAATACACATATTTTTTTGTGTGTTTGTATGCATGTGTCTGTGTCTAATGCACCCCAGTACTTGACAGGCCTTCAGTTTTCCATCAGTGTTTCAGTTTTCAGTTCTCTAGCAGAATGGTTACAAGGGTGTCACTGTGTGGAATAATTTTTCATCATTGACCTTGTGTTTTCACATTCATTTTCAGCATTGAAGTGTAGTTAAGGAAGCATGAAAAATTAAGGCCTGAATATTTCAAAAGCTGTCATGAAAGTGAAGATGGATGAATGAAATGTAAAGATTTGTCACTCTCTAGAAATATTTAACTCCTTACAAATCTCTTACTGTAATCCAATGATTATAGAAAATGACTGAAAAGTAATCTGCTCTTATTAAGATTAAGGAAGCCACGGCTTCCTTAATGGTCTAAACCCAAACAACTATTCTGTCATTTTTAAAAGTGCCATGTCGAGTGTATGGAATGCAGGTGTCCAGGTGCTGCAGGGTCACCTCTGTGAGGAGAGGCTGAGGCTGCCCCATGATGGACACAGCCAGTTCCAGGCAGTTCCAACGGACCCACTGCAGGGCACAGCTGAGCCCCTCAGCCAAGATGGTGATGCCTCTGAGAAAAAGAATATATTTAAGACAGGGTAAAAAGCACCATGCAGTAGTGAGAGGAGTGAGAATAACATGTGAAACAGCCCTGCAGGCACCAAGGTAAGAGAAGAAAGAGGAGGAGGAGGAGGTGCTCCAGGTGCTAGAGAAGAGGTTGGCTTGCAACTCCTGAAGAGAACATGCTGGAGCAGGTTTATCCTGAAAGACTGCAGTCTGTGGAGAGAACCTGTGCTGGAGAAGCGAGAGGAAGAAGAGCAACAAAGAGGATCTGTTACAGACTGGCCACAACTGTGCATCCCCCATTCCCCTGTCAGGGAAGAGGAAGGTAGAGAAATCAGGAATGAAGGGGTGAAGTTGAGCATGGGAAAAAGAGGAGTGCAGGGAACGTGTTTTAGTTTTTGGCCTTGTTTCTTACCATATGTATGTAATCAACAATAAATTAAATTAATTTTCACTGAGTCTGTTTTGACAGTAATATGTAATTGATGTCCCTGTCCTTATCTCTTTATTTTATTTTGTTGCACTGTCCTGTTAGGGAGAGCAGCTGGATGGGCATCAAGCAGTCAGCCAAACACAACACATCACATCTAGGTGAATTATAATAACATGGAACGGGTATGTCCTAGAAATACAAAGCTGTGGTAACTTTTCTTTCAACAGAGGTTCTGGAATTTCATGGTATCTATGAAGACAACAACAATGCTTAAAAATGTTCCATTTTGTTTTGGTTCATAGGGGTTGTCAAGAGAGTAAAAATGTGACTGCTCTTCATAACTGCCACTGCAGAAAAAGTGGGAAGAACAGGTGTTTTACTTACATAAAACAGTTGACAAGCTGTGATGATGGGAGTGTAAAGTGTTGATCATGTGCTGTCACTGTTGCATTTGCAACAGTAATTTAAATGGAAGATGATTAAGGAAAGGAGACAATTAGGTTACAAAATATAAAAAAAAAAAACAAACCACAAACCAAAATTATTTAAAAAATCTCTTCGTAGCAAGTGTCTAGATTCAAAACAAATGCCAAAAGTGCATATACATGATTGTATCCTTGTGACAATAAATCTGACCCAAATTTTCTATTTAATTTATTTAGTTCATTACTTTTAGATTGATTTGTTTGATGCTATGATTAAGTATAAAACTACCTGACACCTTATTCAGCATAATTACACTCAACTGACAAGAAAATAATGAACACAAACAAATTATTTCTCAATTTCTTTTTCTTACTCAGCTACATCCTGTCAAAACACAGCAATTCTGTTTAATAAAGCTTTTACATGGGGTGGTTTTTTGTTTGTTCGGTTGGGTTTTTTTCAGACTTTTAATGCCTAGATTTTCCATTATGCAGAGAAATTAAAGTTTGGCAGAACACAATGGAAATTATTGTAAGCATGGTAAAATGAAAGGTGATTCAGGTTTTATCATTTGTGTGACAGTAACGTCAAAGTTGGAGGATAACCCAGATACTGAGGCATTAAGAAATATTCTTATAATCCCCAGTGATCTCCTGCAATTACCTGTGAGACTTGCTTCCTGTAGCTACCTGTGAGATGCCAGCATCTTCTCGAGAGACACGGAAGCTCCCGGCAGCCCTTGTGAGAGCAGCTGACATGGAATGGGTGTTACCACAGAGAGGGCGATCACACCCCTGCCCCTCATCTTGAAAAAGCCTCCAGGCGCTGGAAGGAGTCATCGGCTTGTGATGTGAGTGAGTAACACTCACACTGTGCTGTAGCAGTGGTGTGGTAACTCGTTCACTAGGGCACAGAGGTTGTCACTTTTTGCTGGTTAGATCCTCTCACCTGTTGGCACTGTCTCATACTGCTGCTGACCATGGTCTCGTCCAGAAAGAGAGCTTGTCTCAAGAAGACTGTAGCAACTCAGACCAACTGCCTGCCCCAAACTGTGACTGCTCAGGTTTCTGGCTGCAGGGAGTGCCAGAGCCTGTTGCTGCAGGATGACGATGGCCAGCATCCCACCTGTGTGAGGTGTGAGCAGGTGCACGATGTGCTCTACATGGTGGCAAAACTTAAGGAGGAGGTCAAGATGCTGAAGTCCATCAGAGAATGTGAAAAGGAGATTGACTGGTGGAGTAACTCCCTGGCATGCCACTCAGAGAGTCTCCAGGGGGATACCCCTCAACACATAGGAAGTCAAGGAAGGGAGCCAGGAGACCTGCGTGGTCAAACAGGGAACTGCTGAGTAAGCTCAAGTGGAAGAGGAGAGTTTGTAGATCATGGCAGGAGGGGCTGGCCACTTGGGAAGAATATAAGGCTGTTGTCAGAGGCTGTAGGGAGGCAACTAGGAAAGCTAAGGCCTCCTTAGAATTAAACCTGGCGAGAGGGGTTAAGGACAACACAAAGAGCTTTTTCAAATATGTGGCAGATAAAACTAACAGCAGAGGCAATGTAGGCCCACTGATGAACAAGGTGGGTGCCCTGGTGACAGAAGATACAGAGAAGGCAGAGTTACTGAATGCCTTCTTTGTCTCTGCCTACTCTCCTGGAAGCTGTCCTAAGGAGCCCCATACCACTAAGGCCCCAGAGGAAGTCAGGAAAATGGAAGAGTTTGCCTCAGTTGATGAGGACTGGGTTAGGGAGCAATTAGGCAATCTGGACAATCATAAAACGATGGGTCCAGATGGAATGCACCTGTAGGTGCTGAGGGAGCTGGCTGAAGTCATTGCTGGACCACTCTCCATCATCTTTGTCAAGTCTTGGGAAACGGGAGAGGTGCCTGAGGACTGGAGGAAAGCAAATGTCACTTCAGTCTTCAAAAAGGGCAAGAAGGAAGACCCAGGTAACTATAGACGGGTCGGCCTCGCCTCCATCCCTGGGAAACTGATGGAATGACTTATCCTTGGTGCCATCTCAAGGCATATCAAGGATAAGAGGGTTATTAAGGGCAGTCAACATGGCTTCACCAAGGGGAAGTTGTGCTTGACCAACCTCATTGACTTTTATGAAGACATAACAGGGTGCATGGATGATGGCAGGGCAGTGGGTGTGGTCTGCCTTGACTTCAGTCATTTGCCACAGTGTCCCACAGCATCCTTACAGCTCAACTGAGGGAGTGTGGTCTGGACGATCGGATAGTGAGGTGGACTATGAACTGGCTGAAGGAGAGAAGCCAGAGAGTTGTGGTCAATGGGGCAGAGTCTAGTTGGAGGCCTGTATCTAGTGGAGTGCCTCAGGGGTCAGTACTGGGGCCTGTATTTTTCAATATGTTCATCAACGATTTGAATGAGGGAATAGAGTGTACTATCAACAAGTTTGCTGATGAGACAAAGCTGAGAGGAGAGGCTGACACACCAGAAGGCTTTGCTGCCATCCAGCGAGACCTGGACAGGCTGGAGAGTTGGGCGGGGAAAAATTTAATGAAATATAACAAGGGAAAGTGTAGAGTATTGCATCTGGGCAGGAACAACCCCAGGTTCCAGTATTAGTTGGGGAATGATCCATTATAGAGCAGCGTAGGGGAAAGAAAGGTGGGGGTCCTTGTGCACAGCAGGATGACCATGAGCCAGCACTGTACCCTTGTGGCCAAGAAGGCTAATGGCATCCTGGGGTGTATCAGAAAACGGGTGGTTAGTGGGTCCAGAGAGGTTCTCCTTCCCCTCTACTCTGCCCTGGTGAGGCCACATCTGGAATATTGTGTCCAGTTCTGGGCCCTTCGGTTCAGGAAGGACAGGGAACTTCTCGAGAGAGTCCAGCACAGGGCAACGAAGATGATCGAGGGAGTGGAGCTTCTGCCTTATGAGGAAAGGCTGAGGGAGCTGGGTCTCTTTAGCTTGGAGAAGAGGAGGCTGAGGGGTGACCCTATTAGTGTTTATAAATATATAAAGAGTGAGTGTCATGAGGACAGAGCCAGGCTCTTCTCGGTGACAACCAACAGTAGGACAAGGGGTAATGGGTTCAAACTGGAACACAAGAAGTTCCACTTAAATTTGATGTCAAGGTTTAAGGCAAGGCAGCAATAAACCATGGCAGACGCTCCCTGTTATCCCCTCACTTCCCACCACCCCTTTCCTTTATAATGGAAAGATGATAGGAAAGATAAGGAGAAAGGAAGGGAGACTTAGACTTCAAGTTGGAGAGTTTTAAAGGGTTTGACTAATGCTACTAATATAGAGAGAATATATACAAAATACACAAAACCAATCTTGAATGCTCAATGTGGAGTTGGCATCACTCCAGCAGCAGCGGAGCTGGGTGTGCGGAGCTGGCGGCTCCAGCGGGTGCAGCTCAGTCCCCCAGAAGTCATGGGTGGGACTTCGCAGCAAACTGGAAACTGGTTGCAGGGATGCAGGGCCTGAGGCCTGTGGATCACAGGCAGACAGACAGGGTCCTCTCTGGATGCTGGCCATGGTCAAAGAGAACTTGACCCTTGTGATCATGCTCTTATATAGGGGGTATGATGATTATGGGATGGAATACTTCCGTTGGTCAGTTCTAGTCACCTGTTCCATCCACCCCTCCTCAAACATGCCCCTCTCACAATGGAACGTGGGAAAAGTTATAAGTCTTTCCTGAATACCATAGTAATAAATCTAAACATGAGCTTCTTCAGCATTCCGTTGGTCTTCTTATCAGCACCAGGTACAGCATCCGAGGAAAAAATATGCAGGCTAAAACTCAGAAAAGTACAACCACCTAGAAGAACTTAGCTGAAAGAAAAATCACTAAAAGATAACTGGTCTTGTTTTTAACAAAATCAGGACGTTTGAGAAAAATCTTTTTCTCAATAAGGGTAACAGAACACTGGAACAGGCTGCCCAGGCGGGGTGTGGAGTCTCCTACTCTGGAGACTTTTAAATCCCGCCTGGACATCTTCTTTTGTAGCCTCATCTAAGTGTTCCTGCTCCATCAGGGGGTTTGGACTAGATGATCTTTTGAGGTCCCTTCTAATCCCTAACATTCTGTGATTCTGTGATCTTCTCAGTGCTATCCCTACCTCTTGTTGATGATCTCATTGTTGGCTGTCATATCCAGCAATTTCTGTGCCAAATCCAGATATTTTTGTGTCCCATTCCACTATTACAGTTGGCTGGTAATGTGATCCTTTGCCTGCAACCTTAACAGTCTCGAGGACATCTTGTTCCATGAATCCATTAGAATGGTATTTCTCTACCTTTTTCTGATATATTAGTGGGGGCTTTTAATAGGGTTGTGAGTTTTTTTAATTGCATATGTGATCCAGCATGCTAATCTCATCCACCCTAAGAATGAATGAAGCATGATTAGATAACAAAGAAGAGAATAATATAGTTTATACTGTACTTTTTAACATGGACTCCTCTTCTTGAATGTCACACAGTATGGTTTCTTATCACTAACACTACATTGATCATATTTCATTATATAGACTATAGAGAAGGGTAATCTACTTTTTTTACATTCATGCACTTGAATGCTGGAATATTCACATTTCATGATAATAATAGTATCTGTGTCTTGAAAAATACAGTTTTGAAAACATATCAGAATTTAGGGAAATAAGTGTTCTGAGACTTTTTGATAAGTTTCTAATTTGATTTGAAATATTGTTACAACTATAAACACCATCTAGGAGAAAGCAATTATTTAAAACACTGTTGTACAGTTCAGTACGCTTTAGTGCAACTTAAGTGTTTCTTCATCCAGAGGATGTTATGCTGTTAGGGCTTCAAGGAAGAAAAACATTATGTGCAATTTTGTTTGTTATTAAGAATTTTTATAGGGTGAGAAAGTCCATTGTTTTATGCAGAACTAAATGTGTCATGTAAGTGGTGAGACCATATAAACAGTAAACTACTAATGAACTGTTCAGGTCTAATGTGTAAACTAAAAATGAAAAAAAAAAAAAAAAAAAAAAGACAGCAGTCCTGTAAGTTCCAGTCATGGTTTAACCCCACCCAGCAAATGAGCACCACACAGCTACTCACTCACACCCCCAGTCAGGTAAAAGAGAGAATCAGAAGACTAAAAGTGCGAAAGCTCATGAGTTGAAATAAAAACAGCTTAACAGATAGAACAAAAGCCAAACATGCAAACAAAGCAAAACAAGGGGTTAATTCACTACTTCCCATTGTCAGGCAGGTGTTCAGCCGTCTCCAGGAAAGCAGGGCTCCATCACGCGTAATGGTTATTGGGGAAGACAAAAGACATCACTCTGAATGTCACCCACTTCCTTCTTCTTCCTTAAGCTTTCTATGCTGAGCATGACATTACATGGTGTGGAATATCCCTTTGGTCATTTGAGGTCATATGTCCCAGCTGTGTCCCTTCACAGCTTCCTGTGCACCCCCAGCCTACTCACTGGTGGAGTGGTGTCAGAAGCAGAAAAGGCCTTGACTCTGTGCAAGCACTGATCAGCAGTGACTAAAACATCCCTGTATTATCAACACTGTTTCCAGCACAAATCCAAAATACAGCCACACACAAGCTACTATGAAGAAAATTAACTCCATCCCAGCCAAAACCAACACAGTTCCTCTCAAAGAAGATGTTAGTTTTACAACTCATAACTTTCATAATCTTTTCACCCGGTTGATATTAATCACATACTGCACCACACATTACAAGTTCAAATTATAAGAAAGTACTTCTGTTCTGGTACTCTTTTCCAAAAGATGCTCTCAGTTAGGAGTTCAACCTGATAAATCAATGAACTTGAGCAGTGAATCTATATTACATTTCAGCATATATTTCTATTTTGAACACTTTATCGTAACAATAAAGGCAAATGCTGATGGAAACGTTATTTCAAACTGTAAAACAGAATCCACTGGAGTTAAATAGACTCCTAGCTACTTTATACCTCACTAGGCTATTGTAACAAAAATCACTACTCTCATCATACAAGGAAAATCTGAATACAAAGATTTGAAAAGAGTCTTAATGCTGCAAAACTGAATTCCCAGATTCTCAAATGACATATGTGCTTTTTGAGTCACTTTGAAAGTCAGTGAGACTTAAATTTCTGACAACTGGGAGAGGTTCTGTCCACCATAATTAATTCCTATTCCTTTCTGTGAGGACAAGGACTTCAGAAGCAGAAACTAACATCAGTAAACTAGATGGTTATCTAAGAACTGTAAATTCAGGTTTTAAAAATGAGTATCATATTCTTTAAGTTTCACTTAAACATTTTATTTTCTTCAGCTGGCCTAAATTCAGCAGAAAATTGCAAATTTAGCCCAAGTTTAACCTATTGCCTGTTGTAATCACAACAGAAGCTTCCTCTCAGTCACTACAGTTACTTTCATAGGTTATTTCTACAGAGATCATTCCAGACATCACAAAAAACCCCAATCTGAACAGCTGTTGGACTCCACTGAAGTTTTATGTCATGTTAGTTTATCTTGTGAATTTTACCTCTGGAATTTTATCTCCCACCAAATCCTTGACTGCAACTATACATTTTACTGATGTGATACTTACATGGTTTCAAGAATTCAAGTCAAGCAAAAGCCATACTCTGCTATCTAAATTGTGGCGATTTTTTAGGTCAAAACGAGATGTCTGTCAAATGTTGATATTCATTTTTAGTATCAAAGTTCTTTCCCTTCAAAACACCTTCCCTTGAAAAAGCTGAAGCTAAACTATTTCTTCCATTTTTCACCCTTATATCAAACATATTTGGAATACATTGACATTCAGTTTTTAGCTGTCCTTCAACACAGTCATGTTATTTATTTATTTTACTGGACTTTTTTTGCCCTGATTAGTAATCTGAAATATTGCTTGAATAAAGAAGTTCAAACACCTTATCGCATAATTCCTGTGATGCATATTCTGAAATGAGCCATCTGGGAGTTTCTTTGAATCTGATGCTTTGATGTGTCTTTCATTAACTTCTGTGTTTAGTTGTAATTGCTTGAAGGTCACTGTATTTTGTCATTATTTTATTTTCCTGTAAATTCACTTTGTACCTGTAGGGTTCTTGTTATCACTGAGCTGGTAGAATAAAGTGAACAAACTAAGGTATGGATATTTTAAGGAAACAAACAAACAAACCAAAAATACAACAAAGTGTCTAATGTTGACATTTCAATGCTTATAAATAATTCATATTGTACAGTAGCTGGATAACAGGTATATTGACTTCCTTTCATTTTACTTTGAATTCAAACTCTCCAGAGACTCTTGGTAGATCTGTTTTCTCTAAAAGTCAGTATTCCAATAAAAAGGGAGTCTTATTATCATTCCTTCTTGACTGATATATTAATGTAAGAATGAGGCACCCAAAAAGCCAGATCAGTTCATTGTCCACTGTAAAAGACAGATACTGCATGGTCAGCTGCAGTTAGCCTGAAGACAGAAATGGATTTTATGAAAAATTTTGATGTACCATCAGTCATTTCCACTTGACATTAATAATGAGGAAAACAACATCTTATCAGCAAGATGTGAGTAACCCACTGCTTGGGAGATGCCAACTGGAAAGTGGAAGATCAAGGTTCAAGTCTATAGTGCATATTTTACAGAAATCAAGGAATTTAAAAACTGAACATATAAGTTCTACTTTCTATATCAGTACTGTAACTGATTTTTTACTGTTGTTGCTCTAGTCCTCATCTCTTGAGTATTACTAAGAGTTTCATCCTGAGACTGGTGAAAATCTGATGAATTTTGTTAGCAATTTTCTGCTACAAGACAGCAGTGTTTTCCCTACGATCTGCTATTTACATTGTAAGTATGTCCAAAAACTTAATCTTAAAAAATAATAACCTACAGTAAGTGAATGTATTATAAATTCCAACTGCAGCCATTATCCTCAGTGTCATTTCTGAATAAATTACTTTATTAATAAACATTATAAAGGATGTTTTCAGGTTGACAAACAATTTCAATGACAGCGTAATTTTCTCCACTATTTCAGGACAACACAGAAAGTTCAGATTTAGCAGGCTGGGATATTTCATCCTGAGGGACCTGCACTTCAGTCCAGACATGGAGTTTTTCCTTTTTCTCAAAACCAGTCTGATTACATAGATTCAGATGTTCATTCTCAGTTTTCTCTAACTAATCCACTTTTTGTCAAATACAGTCAAGGCAGCCATGGGTCTTGTCAGGTGCCATAAATCACTTCTGCACATTGATCACATGTTCTCAAAGTAATAAAGTTCCAACCCTAAAGAACTGTTTTACTGGTCTTCTCTCCCCTTGGTATCATATTACAGCATTCTGTGTAACGGGTGATAAGTCTCTTACCAGCTAAAATGGTAATGGAAGTTAATTCTTCTTGCAGATACGAATTAAGACTGTGCTGTTCTTCTGTGTCACATCATCTGGGGTAATGGTAGTAATTCTTGAAAGAGCAGCCACATTGTTTTCTCTTCATAAGATTTCGATGCACTAAGTATACAGAGTAGAGTTAGCAGTGATAAGCCATGCATGGTCTCAAAATTATTCTAAGGCAGGAAAATTATTTTTTTTTAATTATGTAGGATATAAATATGTATGCTTCCAAAGTTAAAGGTAAATATGCACATTTTACCTTTCCAAAGGTATGTAAATACAGGAGATTCTGGATCAGTATTTTCTTCACGGCTTTTTTTTTTTTTTTTTTTAATACTTCATTTATATATACCAAAAAATCACTCTTCTGAAGATATGAGAATTTAAATACTGGCATTGAAAGATACTTTGTGAGCCTGGCTATATCCTTCCTACAAGGATTTTAAATTTTATTTACTTTATTAATAATGAAACTATCTTAGAATCATTCTCCTCTAGCTTATTTTTTTGATGTAATATGCTTAACTCTGAATTTATCTTGAAAGCACAGAATATTTGTTGTTTATTCTGCTAAGAGTGGAGTGCCTTAACTTTGCACTGTAAAGAAGGTGCCTTATTCTAGTGCAGGCCATTAAAAATTTTCCTTTATTTTTTATTTTATGAAGGGGCTATAGTATAGAAAATATGTTATTTAAACAACAAAATAATTTGATGACATCTCTGGTATGATTTTGACTTTCATTCAAGAACCAATTGCAGACCTGTTAGCACCCCTGCCACATTTGAAATGGACCAGCTTTGATTTCAGTTAGAGGGATTTCCTGGCACAAAAGAACCACATCAGAGAGTATAGCACATCTTGGAGAGCATGTCTTCTCTGTAGGAGACTAGAGAGAATCAGAGAATAAAATAACCCCTGTTTCTACTCAATTTCTAGATATGTCCAGGTGCAATTAAAATAAACACTCCATATTCCCTACAGCGCTTTCAATATTATAGAACATAAAGAAAGTATACAATTGAATTTTGCTTGAAGATCTCTGGTCCACTTCTTAGTTACCCCATTAAACCATTTTCTAAGTTTTTATTACATCAATATAATTACTTAAATATAATTCCTTTCAATATAAATAAAATAATCTGGCATTGTATGCCTCCAGTGTGGATTAAAATTTAGTAATTTTATCTATATTTATGCATGATAACCTCAGAAATACAATAATAAAGTTTCTTTTTGTTTTTATTTTATTCTCAAAGTGTTCCAAATATTGCACTAAGCTCAGTAAAAATCATATCTGTCTTTTATAATCAGTTTACTTTTACTCATGTGTCTGGATATGGATCTAAATACATTTAGGAAACTTCGCTTGAAACTGTTGGCTTTTGGCATCCAATCTCCATTTAAGTTGAATCAGAATATTTAGTAATTGTTAATATTTTTTTTTTTTAATTCAAACTATTGCATAAAAATGAATATTTAGTAGTTTCTGAGCTTCCACAATTAAAAAGGAATTATTTTATTTGCAGGAAGATGAGTTGTGTATTTTTACAGGATAATCTATTATTATGTGGCATCATTAAAACATGATGGATTCCATAATTATTTTAGTTGAAATGTTTACAATTTATATATCCTGTCTGCAGTGCCAAAATACAGTTTTTTGAGAGCTGTATTTGAATCCATATTATTAATCATAATTAAATTTTCTCACATGTTCGCATTGTCTGCAGTAAGAAGTGCCCACTTATTTTGCCTCTGCTGCTTTCTGAATTAACTAATAAAGCTGAATTCTCTAGAAGTCCTCTTAAATTATGAAAGAATAAGTATCTCACACTTTGTTTAAGGAAAATATCACCAGTCCCTGCTGTGTTATAGGTTCCTCAGGGACTTTTTGTGGGCCCTGTGGATGTGTTGGGACATGAGTCAGGCTGAATAAAAAATCTTTAATGCATTGTTCCTTAGCCCATTGATTCTCTAGGCATTTTTGCCATACAAAGTCCAAACCTTTGTACCAGACAAGATAGGGAAAATGGCTGGTTATGTCGATGCAGTAATTATTACTTATGAAAAAAATTAGCTTTTGCCCTTGGCAGCTTTTACTAAAGGAAACAAATTTTATATTAAAATAGTTTCCCTTTTATCCCCAATAAATAAATAAAAGCACATTTTTGTCTAAAGGTTTGCTACTCAGGTCATTAAAACCTTGAACTGAAAATGTGGGCCAGTTTTTCATGGAACACATGAGTGGCTTTACTTTGGATGAAGATACATCTTGTTTCTTTGCTGTTCTGTATATATTAACTGAAGTATGTTTTCAAAATGGTCTATAATATCAGATTGACACACTTTTAAAATAATTTATAATGTGTTCCATTTGAAGGGGCAAAATTTAGATTTTTTTTTACTTTGGTTTTAGTTTCTTCCACTGAAGTTCTACAGCCTGCTTTTCCTTACATTAGTAGATTTTATTTGATCTGCAAAAACACCAGCATTTAGAGTTATGTTTTAGCTGGTTTTCTGACATTATAAAGTAAGGAACAATGATCGCCAGTTGTCCCAACAAATTCAAACTAACGTGCTCACATTTGAATTTAGATAAAATACAGGAACAGACAAAGGTCTTTCCACTGTGTTTGTGATATTTGCTAAGTGCACAAACCTTTTTCAGTTCATGGCTTTAAAAAGTATTCACTGGTGTTACTGTTAAACCAGTCTGTTGGATCAATATAATGAGACACCTTCCCATTTTCAAAAGTCATGCCTCCAAATAAAGTCTATTATTATAAAAAAGAAAATTTAGTCTTTGATCCGAGCCAAGCTGAACTTCATTTTTATACAAGTGTGAGTGGATTTATGGTTTCAACCCAATAAAGCAGTAAGTTTTAAGAAATAATGTTTGTTAACTCTTTCTGTTTAAAATACACTTGATTCTTTTGTTACTACCCCAAGGTATGACAAAGGCCTGGTTCTTTATTTCTATAGCCATAAACCCATCAGACAATATATGCAATTATTCATGTATTTTCTTCAGACCAAAACATTCTTGCTGTATGTAAAGCTGTATAGGATCTGGAAATGTTGTTTCAGATCTGGAAGTTTTTACTGAGAAGGCATTGAAAATAGTAACTCTTATTCAGAGTAAATAGATTGGAATGGGTTAAAGAAACCAGCATAAGAACACTGTGTGTGTGTGTATATGAACGTGCATTTATCTGGGGAGGAAGGAAGGGAGGGAGGGAAGGAGAAGGTTTATTAACATAATGTAAACAGCAAGAAAGTGTTTTGCTTTATCTATATAGGGTCATCAAGTTCTAATAGAAATAAGACGAATGTCATAACAATTTCAGGATATCTTGAATTGGCTCCATTAAGATACAGTAAAAGAATCTTAAACTGTCACAATCAGCACTCTTAAGCAGTGTGATAACTCACTTAAGGATGCTGATTTTTTTCTCTTTTAATAATCAAGAATGCTGTGTGTCAGCCATAACACTACTTTAAGTCACTGTCATATACACACTCTATAGCTTCTGTGTGATTTGCAGAAGCAGCGGAAATGACTGCTGTCAGCTTCAGAACAGATGAGGAACGAAATCTGTCACAAACCTTGAGAACTTAATATATCACTAAGGACAGTTAATTTAGCAGCCATGGCCCATGTAGGCAACAGAATTAATAGCAAATCTGTTCAGCAATGATGTTCTCCCTGCTGTGCCATTGGGAGTGCAAGTCAATATTCCAATTTCAACAGTGTTTCTTGTACAGCATGCTCTGGCTCTGCTCCTTCATCACATACCTCTCCCTTTGTTTCATGGTAGCCAGCTATTACGTTTCCAAACCGATTATGTGCTTATTTTGAGAAAGGCATACTCTAAATCTTTGGAATGTGTTGAATGAAATTAATTTTTGAGTTACAACACGAAATAAACATAGGAATGATTTCAATTCTTTTTAGTGCTAGCCCTTTGTATTGCATTTAGAAAGTACTAGATTTTTTTCTTGACATCTTTTGTCCTTTTATGTGAAGTGAAATTAAGAAAACAGTTGGCACAGAGATTTTGTCACAGGTGTATGGTGACTATAATGATAAGACTACTCCAGGAATATTTTTAGGCTTATTTTCCATACTCTTCTTGCAGTGTTTTTTTGTTGGGTTGATTGTGGGGTTTTTCTGTTTGTTTGTTTGGGTTTTTTTTTGTCAAGAGATCCCTTTGCAATGTTGCTAAAAATGAACTTGCCAAATATACAGCTGGATAAAACAGCAGGAAAAATAAATATAATACAAAAACCCCAGCAGGTTTCTATCCAGGTAACCTAAAGAAACGGTTTGCTTGTCAAAAAGTGAAACTGTGTTATCCTGAAAGTGTTGCTACCTAGTCACTTTCACATGTTTAAAATGCTGGAAATACGAATAGGGGTTTAAGACACAAGAGAAAAAAAAACAAGATTTCTACAGTATTTGGCCATTTTAGAGGTGCTTTTATAATGTAAACACTGATATTTTAAAAATTTTCAAGAGTTTTTGTAATTCAGAACAGAATTTTAAGGTTATGTTCCAAACTACTACTACTTTTTGAATTTCAGAAATAATGCTTTCCCTTATAAAACCTAGTTTACATATTAAATAGAAACAAGATAATTAAATCTCTTTAAATTCTTCAGTTACTTCAGTGCCAGTATGTGTTTGAACAGTCTTATTTCAGAACTACAGTCACATATTGATTTATCTTCCTTCCTTCCTTCCTTCCTTCCTTCCTTCCTTCCTTCCTTCCTTCCTTCCTTCCCTCTTGTTCGGTTTTTAACTTCTTAAATAAAATCATCCAGTTTTAATTTTTGTGAAAGACTGCCATTCTGAGTGTTAACCCTGTAGCATTTTACAGCTGCTCTGAGAACTCAGTCCACCAACTAGTGCTCCACACACAGTGCAGGTGCCCCCAGAACCACAATTGTGTTTCTGAATGACTGTGGTTTCAGATTTGAAAACAAGCCAAATACATATGTAGGCAAAAGGTTAGATAAACTGATATAAACAGAATAAGATAAATAACAAAAACTAAGTAAGATTTCAGGCATACAAGTCCTCTGTCACATATAAAATGGGAACAACATGTGCTCAGTTCAAGATGAGAACAATTGCTCTGCATTTAACTAGAAACGTGTCAATGAGATCACCTGAAGAAAAACAGGGGACTTTGGGAACCTGTGGAGTAGTAGAAGTATTATTAGGGGGAATAGAGATGATAAGGTGTTTTTCTCTGAAAGGAAAGCTAAAGATGTAACTTATAGCCTGTGAAGCACAGAGAGATTAACTAGGGACAGAGCAAGGAAGGGTCAGAAGGCAGATATATTGTAAAGTATTAAAGAAACCTCTGTGGAGCAATCTGAACACCAGGACTGGCAATAAAAAATGGAGGGACTGTTCTGTGGGAAATGTTCTCCTGCTGGTAGCTGCCACTGTCCCTTTGCCAGTGCATGGGGTTGTTGAAACTGCCCTTTGCCAGCCTACAAAACGGAAGGTGGATGGCAATCTCCCTGAGGGCTCTGACAATGTTTGAGATGGGAGCAGGTAAGGGCAATGTTAACCAAAACTACCAATGTGGGGCTGTCCAGAACATCTGAGCAAGGCCGCTCAGACTGTACGGGACTTTGGTGTTAAAAAGAAGTCCTTTTCTTTAGTATCTAAGGTGTTAGGAAAGGATTTTGAAGATAATGCTTTCCAAAAAGGCATTAGAATTTTCAACAAGTCCTTTGTGAATTTGGATGACAATAATCTTCTTTTCTCTGTTTATCTTGTCTTTGAATCTCAAAGATCTGTCAAGTGTTTAAAATCAGTATGAAAACTTTGTGCTAGAAGGGCACATAATTCTAGGCAAACATTCCATATTCAAAAATATTTTGTTACTAACTTTTGGGAAGTATGACCTTGTAATCATAAGAAAAGTTAACCTGCCATGGATATACTGACAGGAAAGAAAACATCAGGGAAAAATAATCCTGTAGTAGATCATAAACATACTTCTAAATTAATGTGACTGTATTATTGTGACCCTTGTATACTATCACTTCAACCATTCTTTGCTCTTTAGCACAACTGTTTACATAAACAGAACTGGCTATTTTCTGTATTGTGTATTGCTTTGAAGAAATACTTTCTTCCTGTATTTGCAAGTGTTGTTTTCATGTTTTTTATTAAACTTGAGTAACAATTCTTTTGCCAGATATACATCCTGAGTTCTGTTTTTTTCCCCTCCGTCCAATGTACTTTGGAGTTTCAAAGTTTTCATATCTTGGAGAACTGAGTGCATCTCCTCTGTATATTTTCCTTTTTCTTTCACTATTTCAATTTTAATTTTTCTCTCTTTACCTAAACTTGTACTTTTCTTGATTTTGACATATTCCACTCAAGAGCTTTCTTGTTCTAATCTACTTATCTATTCTCTCATTTCTTTTATCCAAGATCTATTTTCTTGTATAATTCCTTCAAAATTCAGGATTCAACATCTTGTCACAGAAGAGAATACTCCCTAAGTGCTAATATAATGAAAAGGGTGAGAAGAAAAGATGATGAAAATGTTAGTTAAAATAATGGAGTAATTCTGAGAGTGTGAACAGAAAATAGAATTCATTGTTTCTTTTTTTAACATCATCTACTAGTACTCAGACAAGAAAGGCTTACAAAAGTTTGGGATAAAGAGCATGACAAGGTGTGAGTGTTCTACCTTTTTTGAGAACAAGCACATTATGAGTGGGATGACGAGGGAGGAAAATGGAAGAATTAATTCAGAAAAAAGACACAAGAAAATATCATTTGGAAACAAAACAACTGAAAATCATGTTTGCTAGCCTTACTGAAGCCTTAAAAAACCTTCCATGAATTTGTGTACCTTTTATTTTCCAGTTGAAAGCTGCCATTGTCTTCCCAATTTATGACTAGGCATTTTTTTTTTTCTTTTCAATCGCTACATCAATCTAAAAAAAATGATGAATCTGAGAATGTATGACTCTGAATAGGCAATGCACTCCAGTTAATGAATGTGTATGTGTGTTTTTAACAAATTTTTGCATGCAGATGTCATAAGTAATATTTTCAAAGGCTGCTCTTAAGATTAATTTCCAGATGCATAAGTTGTGTTGGCTTTTTTTCTAAATTTCTTCCTTCCATTACACATTAGTTCTGTTTTTCTAACCATAACCTTGACAAAAGGAGCCCAGCTCTATCTGTTAGAGTCTAGGAATCCACTAATTACAGGTAGTTTCCTTAAGGAGCATGTGCACTAAAGCACTGGTTGGTCAAAGATCTGGAATATGTCTCTGTTTGCTATACTCCTGTCTACATGTGCATTGCTGTGTGAACATATGTATAACATATATATATATATACATATATCCTGATCTTTTGCTGGACCTGTTCATTTGTGCTCTTTTCAGAGGTCTTTTGGCTTTAAAATGTCTTTTGAACAAAACAGCATGCATATGTCCATTTACAAGTTGGACTTGGGTCATTGAACTAAAAGTCTTTTGCCTTCAGTAAGCTGCAAAAGTAATTTCTATCCAGCACTGTTTAGATTTATTTTCTTTGTTTTATCACTCTTGCAGTGACTAGAGTTTGGCATGCTGCCAGAATGGAAGTCTTGTGCAACACAGCTTAGTCTAACTGTAGGGTTGAAAGATGCCAAGAAAAGGAGAAAACACCTCAAGAAATGGGGGCTAATGAATGACATTTTTCACTTTGGGAACTTGTGCGCTCACCTGAGACTTTTATTTATTTGGTTGCTCAATCAGAGATTTCAGTTCGGTCAGATGCAAAAACATCTTGAAAAATATTGCTAAAACAAAAAGTTTTGCTTAAGTGAATAACATCAGCAGCAAAAATTCTTGATAGCTGTTGGTTATTAGTTGGAAGGAAATTACTCTACTGCTTTGAATTCAGCAAAGCTATGAAAATGGCATAAGATTTTTTTAAGGTTCTCTTCACAGTGAAAGGAAAATCTTACTTTTATGAGGTTTGAGAGAATCTTCAAAATTAAAATGACTGACACAAATCAAAGGATATGTATAAAGTTACTATAGACAAGCTCATACATTTTTACAATGTTTGTACATGTAATCAAGTACAAAATAAATAAATAAATGAAAGCCTCTAGTCCCAGTTAAGAGAGGAGCAAAACTATCACTATCCAAAGAGAAATTTGTCAGCTGTGTAGTACACTGCCAGGGAAGACAAGTGACTTTAATCATATGTGCAAATCGGAACATTATTCTTGCACCACATACCATGGGGGTATTTCTACCCATTCTAGAATTGAACACTAAATATTTCTGTGCATGACTCTTATATTAGAGAACCTATATATTTGTTTATATATGTATATATATGTAATCTTACTACTAATGTGCATACAATAGTCTCTTACTTTTGCTTGTTGTTTACAACATTGTTCAAAGATCTGTGTGTTGTGAAAATAAGGTTGCATTTTCTTTAAGAAAAGGTTGTGATGAAGTGAAGGAGTAGCAGAATTATTTACCCATGATTACATGCTGTGTCAATGGCAGAGCCTAAGAAGGAAACCAGAGTTTCTGATTTAACCATTTCGCATTTCCCCTTGGAATGTCCTCAACTTACTTTAACTATATCTTGTTTAGTTGAACATTACTTTTGTAGCTTCTCTTCCTCCCCTAGCCCTTCAAGCTAAGTGAAAGGAATGACATGAGAAGAATGATCGAAGAAATGGCCCAGGGGGACATTTGCTAATTTTGAGCCCATGATGGAGAAAATGGAATGCTATTTCTCTTGCTTTCTTACAAGAGAGAAGTTTTCAGTATTTAACATTAGGCTATTGATCATTGCTGGCTTACTGCTGCACTATTCCTTTTCATTCCCTTTTGGCTGTTGTTATATGTGAAGTGTTTGAAGTTTTGTATCAGCAACACATACTGCAAGCGTTTCATTGTAGTTAATAAAAAAGACTATGAGACTTATGTAACTAACACCTGTTAGAATATCTGTAGCATAAATAGAATGGGTTGAATTTTTGCCTTTTTATAATGAGCTGTATTTCCAATCTGTTTTCTCAGCTTCTTACTGCATGCTTTTTGATTACTTATCCTATGTATTAAAACAATTTCATTTTGCTTTCTGTGTGTAAGAGGCAATCTCATAAAGAAAGAAAACACCTTAAGACAGAATAGTGGGATGATAGTCAATAGTATTTATTAATCTGTCTTTATATCATATGCTAACATAAATGTCTTCAAAACTGTGCAGTTTTGGGTGAGGCTACCCAAAAGAACCCACAATTAGAAGGGCAAAACTCCACTGAAAGAGCGGAAAATTTAAGATTTGACAATCGTAGCCTGCATAGCTAGCAGGAATTTTAATGTTTTCCTTGGGGAAAGGTAAGGTCAGTCAACACGAATTGCTAAGAGTGAGATGTGCAGAAAAAGAAATTTCATTTTTACAACATCAAAATTTGTTTTTGTTCTGATTGGGAATGAAAATAAGTGATTTTGTGCTTCTCCAGAAGGCAGGCTCTGGGACCGATGTAGAAATTATAAGGTTTGAGCTTTCTTGGAAAGAACATCTCTTATGGTGGCTTGACCTGCAGCAGGGCATCTTGGGAACACTAAACAGTAGGCATTCCCCCTAAACGGCAAGCTCTCCTCACCCAGGTTACAATAAAAACAAAGTTCCTCTGTACTGTGCCCAGTGAAGAGCTATATTGAGATTCAGACAATATTAGTTTGACTCAAGAATTATCCAGATTATCCATTTGTTATGTCTTGAATTCAGACGAACTAGATTGTTTCCAAATTTGCCTTGGTAGACCAAAGCAAAAATGGATGAAATCTACAAGATGAAAGTTGGAGTGAACAGAAAATATATAAGAAATGGAGATTCATCTGCTGCTCTATTATTCACAAAGTTCTACAGAATAGACAGTGATCTTTCATGTAAGAATACTTGGGAAACATACCCCACTTTCCTATGAAATAAACATTCACAGAAAGAGCTTTCTATAATAATATATAGCTATATAGAAAGTAATTATTGCACTTTGAATTGTTGCAAATAACTTTTATCACATACATATTTAAAACTATTCTGATATTTTTCAATTCTATCAATATATTTTCAAATATACCAGCAATAGAGTTAGAGAGGGAAAATTCAGAAGAAATAATCACTCTATAATTAAACAATAGTTTTGAGGAATATGTTTCATATTTGTAGTTTCTGGAACCATAATTTACTTAAGTTTTAACTAGTTCCTAATTTCTTCTTTTCCTTGTGAACAAGCCTCCAAACCTCTTTTTGTTCAGAGTTTACCAGCAGAATTTTCTCTTTCTCCAACTTCAGAGTATGATGTGCTTTATCCAGCTATCCAACATAAATTCTCATGCAATTGTATCTGTTTTCCTGTCTTTGTTCCAAGATCGAGAAGTGTCTGCCACTCCTTTTTGTCTGCCATTAATGATTTATTTTCCAGTCAAAATCAGAGACTTTTAACATAGCAGGGAACTAAGTCATTTGTTAATACATCATGAAAGTAGAAGAATAATCTGAATCCCCTAGTAAATTTGAGATTTAAGACAGCTCTAGGTTAAAATATCTAAAATGTTTACTTGTCACTGTCTACAAGGTGAAAAGGTTTCTAAATTCCCCTTAACATACCTGAGATCTTGGTATGTATTCACTATCATTTGAAGCAATTTATCTTTACCCAACAAAAATGTACGAAGCTGGCAGAGGGGTCATACAAAACTCTGAGACCCCTAACATCCCACTGTAGAAAAGCCACTCGGGATACTAATGACATTTCATTTGGTGCTTGACCAGTAGGACAGCCAAGGAAATGTCCTGAGGACTATAATCAGTGGAGCCTAGGCAGTTATTCGTATTATCCTAAAGTAGTGGTTGATTAACAGAATAGCTCTTCAGACTCCCTATTCAGTGTTGACTTAATTTTAATATATTATAATTCCAAGTTAGATATGTATTGCACATGTACACACCTACCTGAATTTATCAGAATGTAGGTGTCAATCTATAGCTGAATCCCACCTTAGATTATAATTACACAGGGCATTCAGAAACATGTTAAAACTGAGAAGTTGTCCCAGATCACAGAAGACTACAGATAGTAGATGAAAAGTATCACTTGGAGCTCAGACCTCAAATTAGCTTTGGTAGAGATGCTATAAAGCTAGCTATTAAGACCATCTGGAACTTGAAGTGAAGGCAGGAATAGGCAGAGAATAAATGAACAAGATGAGAACAGAGTATCCTCTCTTTAGAAGTGGAAGGTATTAAACATAAGTGGAGAGGAAAAAAGTGGTATTTTAATAACATTATATAGACTATTTATACTTAGGTGTAGAACATACATATCATACAGGTATACAATGTAGTTCATAGTAGACATAAGCACACATTAAAACCTATGTGTATATACAGTGTGTCATATATAGAGAAATATACAATGACGAGTGTTGAAAATGTCACAAATATGGTCACTTTTGCTGTATGACTTATTTTGCCATGATAATGAAGAAACCATTGCTCCTATTCTGGTCTTTTATTTTAACCATTTGAAGAACTTGATTCAAATGCCATGCATGATATGTTGAACTTCTGAACTTGGCAACTATAGGCTCTCTTTCTCTCCCTCTCACACTCATCAATATGTAGTGTAAAAATCTGTAGGAAGATTGTGGTTTGATTTATGTTTTTCTCATTGGTGAGAACATGACTCATACCAAATCTGTTATGTAACAGTATTGTAAAAAATGTGTAACTGTACCTTTCTATCTGTTTCTGTCATAGACCTCCTAAAAAAGTAATTTTTCAATATTTAAATAGAACCATATAGCTGAAGTCACAAGTACTTCTGCAGCTCCCTCAATCTATTATACCTGGAGACATCCTGAGGAAAGACTGTCTCTGTGACATGTATGCAGTTTGGAAAAAAAAAAAGTTTTATAACGAATAAAAATGCTTGCATTTTGGCCAAGCTTTTCCCTAACAGCATGCAACAGAAGTCTTTTTGAACATTCAGAATCCATCTTTTCTTACCAATTAAGAGAAAAAGGGGGAAGTAACAAGAATCAAATGGTAAGGAGAATTACCATACATAAAAAAATTACATTTTGAGTTACACCTCAAAATTAATCACAAAACTTTTCAGAATCCGTAAAACATTTGTAATAAAATGAGAAATATTTCCAAGGAAGTAAGCTGCTCCAGTTTGCACTCAAGTCTCTCTGGGTCTAGATATCAGCAGAATGAACCAGTCTAAAAGTGCAGATTTGTTGTAGCAAAGTCTGTACTCCACATGAACTTTATACACTCTGAGAATTTTTAATCTTTCTGTTAAAGCTGTCTATCAGTCTTTTGATTATCTCTTTCAATTTTTATATGACTTATGGTGAGGCAGAACTTTTCTGATATATTGTCAAAAAGGTTTTCTTAGATGTTAATTTGTGAATGATTGATGTTTGAAAATGAAATCTTAAGAATACAGCTGGCCAGAAACTGACTTTTTGAAAAAATGTGTCTGTTCTTTTTCAGATTGTAGTTGCATTTTTAAGTATAAATAAGCCAATTGAAAGTAAATAATTGATACATAGCAAGAGCTTTCAAATTGAGCTCCTTAAGTGAGCATAGAAACTCTTCTAAATGTTCACTGATGATATTTCACAGATACATGTTTTTTTATCAGTGCATACCAAAACAACACTACCCCTATCCCCTCTCCACTCCGCTGTGCTTATTCCATATATTTCTCTGGGGCCATCTTAGACACAAAATAATTTGGGCACAATCATTACTAAATTCTGCCCACAGAGAAAGCCATCAGTATAGCCCAATATATACTCTTTATTATTAAATTTCACTTCATATGGGGAAAACAGACAAACAATTTAAACCCTTTGTTCTCAAGAATCCTTCAAATTTTGACAAAATTTTGACTGAGTCTGATGGAAATGGTGTGGTGCCATTAACAACCCTTTTATCTCAGCCTTGCTTCTTCAGTGGAACAACAAGAAGACCTTCAGAGAATTTCATGTAGACAGAGCTCTGTGCTGTAGATAGAAATATTTTGTTTCTCTTGTCAAACTTTTTTTTTTTTTTTCTACAGTGAAAGTATTTACAATAAAGAAATATTAAAAGGTGTTTGCTTCAATAAAATATCTTGCATTAGTAGGAAGTGTGGAAATGACCTTACAACCCTTGAGGTTGTAAGGAAGGTATGTATTTACAAAGCGCCAGACACATGGGGGATAGCTCCGCCCAAGGCCTGTGTAAATTTACAGTAGCTGTGAACTTGGTTAAATGCAGTAAAGTGTTACATATTCATGAAAGTTTTAGGAACACCTATACATATTCATAACCTGTCCCTGAGAAGCTGGTTCTTATTACAATGAGTTCTGGGAGACCATTTCCATAGTCTCCACCTCCAGCTCCTCCTGGTTGCAGCTGCACAGTGTTCGTGAACCCAGGTCCTCTTCTCTGTACACGGTCAGCTTTGGTCCAGTGTGATGAGTTGGTTAGGACTCAGACTGCTGAGTTGGTTAAAACTGGCGTAACTCCTATCCTGTGCCCAAGTTTCTGTTATCTAGTTCACTCAAGGATGCACCGAGGATGTACCCAAGGATTATTATCTTTGCAAGGCATCAGCAAACTCCTGTTTCTCATACAATAAATTACACAAAGCTAAGCAAGGCTAGGCAATAGTGATGTGGGTTAAAGAGTTACCTCTCTGTTGGCTCTTTAAATCTAGTGATGTGGGGTAAGGATTAGTTCTCTAAGTGTAAGGGTTAGTTCTCTAAGTGTCTTTAAGTGTTAGTTCTTTAAGTGTTAATTAGCTAATTGTTAATTCCCTGTATCAGGTACATGTATGCTGGCTAAGAATACTCAAGGTGTATACAATTCTTTTTAACCTACAAAAATGTCTGAAATATTTTGCAAGACTTTACACTTCATTTATCAACACAAATGTAAGGATGATAATATATAGTGAAACCTAAAACATTTTTAGAGCACCTGTTATACAGAAGTTTACTATACTTTAGCCTGTTGGAGATTATTCTTGTGTTGCTTTATAGCTTTATTTATACGAAAGAAAGATACACTGTTCCTTTTTCTATTTTCTTTGAATAACAGAATAAATCCAAAGATTTATCCTCCAGCCAAGGAGGAAAAGAAACAGTGAAAGAGTGTTTCTTATTCAATACAGAGAGGAAGAGAAAAAGAAAATTATGAATACTGGACAACGAACCATGTCTGAGTGTTTCTGTGATAAAAGGTGGCATGTTTGGAGAGGCTGTTAACAGAGAAATAATTTTGGTGTCGGTAGGTGCCTTAAGTAGTATCAAAAGCTCCTTCATTCAGCCTTAAGATAGGTTGTCAGTACATAGGATAGAGGACAAAAAGTCATTTTGGCAACTGCCTCAGACATTATGAGCAGACTTCTTACTAGTAGTATATAAAGTAAGCTTTCTTTTTTTTCTTTTTAAGCCTAATCTTTTTGTTGAAAAAGATCTTTGATGTCTCTTCCAAGAGGTTAGAACTCTGTTTTTAAGCACCGAATGTAGAAAACCAACATTTTTTAGACTGAGATAAAAATTGTGGTTCTGAACCCAGTTACAGGCAGCAATGACACTGGAGAAAACACTATTTTCTGAAGTGTAAGGTATAAATCCTAATATGATCTGAGTAAGAAAGGAGCACATGATAGACTTCTTTTTGCTCAAGAAGACATGAGTCAGGTTTTTTTTAAGATGTTTTCAATCATGGTTGTGAATGAGGATGTGACTGAAAGGTCCACAGATATATTAGTCTCCATGTTCTGCTTGATAGATAGATGGATTGCAATAAGATTGTGGTGATGTTAACAAGACATGAACAGATAGACAAGATTGATATTCTATCACTAGATTAATAGATATCAGGTATATAAGCAATAGTAAGGGAGGCTTGTATCAAATGGAAATGTGGACTACTTTTTTTGTTTTGAGGTTAGGCTACTTATTAGATAAGGGGAAATGAATGAATGTATATTAGTTCAGTGTGATTCCAAAGATATTCCTTGCAATTATATAGGAATACCTTTTCAGTGCCTTGCTACTTTCAGTGTTTTTCTTGGTGTTTTTTTTTTTTGTTTATTTTGGTTTGTTTTGGTTTGTTTTGGTTTTTGTTTGGTTTTTTTTTTTGGTTTTTTTTTTTTGTTTGTTTGTTTTTACATTTGTACTTGAAAGTAGGAAAGCCTGTGCATTTTTGTTTACTTAAAAGTTGTCTCCTGATACAAGTATTAACCTTTTGTTGTGGATCAAATATATAATGAAAAAGATCAAAATGTTATTTTGAGCAACTATTTTGAGAAGGAAGTCTATTCCACATCTTCTAGACCCAAAATCATCATTACCCCTGAAAGAGGAATTTCTTTCACAGTTTACTAATATGCTTCTAGTACAGATGCCAATCAAATGCTTAATTTGGTACAGAAGCAAAGGCAAATGCCTTCTATTGGAACGAAATCTTTATATTCATACTTATGTCACAGAATCACAGAATTACGAAATGTTAGGGATTGGAAGGCACCTTGAAAGATCATCTATTCTAATCCCCCTTCTGGAACAGGAACACCTAGATGAGGTTACACAGGAAGGCATCCAGGCAGATTTTGAATGTCTCCAGAGAAGGAAACTCCACAACCTCCCTGGGCAGCCTATTCCAGTGTTCTGTTACCCTCGCTGTGAAGAAGGTTCTTCTCATATGTAAGTGGAACTTCCTGTGTTCCAGTTCAAACCCATTGCCCCATATCCTATCATTGGTTGTCACCAAGAAGAGCCTGGCTACATCCTCATGACGCTCACCATTTGTATATTTGTAAACATTAATAAGGTCACTCCTCAGTCTCCTCCAAGCTAAAGAGACCCAGCTTCCTCAGCCTTTCCTCATAAGGGAGATGCTCCACTCCCTTGATCATCTTTGTGACTCTGCGCTGGACTCTCTCCAGCAGTTTCCTGTCCTTCTTGAACTGAGGGACCCAGAACTGGATACAATATTCCAGATGTGATCTCACCAGGACAGAATAGAGGGGGAGGAGAGCCTCTCTCAACCTATGAAAAAGATTTATCAGGATTTCCATAATTCAGCCCTCCAAAGGACAGAGATAAAATTGCTTTCTTCTTCTCTAAATGCAGTAGATTTCCCCCTTTAATGTTCCTGTGCACCTATTTTATGAAATTTTACATTATGTCAAGAAAATTCTCAGTCAGTCTCCCTGGGAAAAAACATGTTGTATCTTTTTAACAGTCCTATTTTTTTCTTCGTTCAGAGACCTGCCATTAAGCCGATTCAAATAGTACCTTCAAATTAACTGAATCCACTGCAGGAGAAGATCAGGTTGGAGACCATCTAATGACCATAAATATGCACATGTCCATGGGACCTGATGAGATGCATCCACAAGGTGCTGAGGGAACTGGTGTATGAAGTTGCTGAGAAGTTGTGGCAGTCTGGTGAAGTTCCCACTGATTGGAAAAGGGAAAACATATGCCCCTGGGAAATTACAGGCCAGTTAGTCTCATGCTGTGTCTGGCAAGGCCATGGAGCAGATCCTCCTGGAAACTACACTAAGGCACATGGAAAATAAGGAGGTGATTAGTGACAGTCAATATGGTTTTAGTAAGGATAAATCATGCCTTCTAGATTTGGTGGTCTTCTACGATGGGGTTACAGTGTTGGTGGATAAGGGAAGAGCAACGGATATCATCTACTTGGACTTGTGAAAAACATTTGACACTGTCCCGCACAACACCCTTGTCTCTAAATTGGAAATGTATGGATTCGATGGATGGACCCGTTGGTGGATAAGGAACTGATTGGATGGTCACACTCAAAGAGTTGTGGTCAATAGTTTGATATCCAAGTGGAGACCAGTTCTGGCAGTTGCACTTTCTACACCCCCCATCCCTTTTCTTCAATGTGGAAGGTCCATGCACATCCCCCTATTGCCCAACACATCTCCCCCCACCTCCTGCAATGGTGCAGTTAATAGCTCCTTTTGTTTAACCCTCTGTTGGTTAGCTAGGAGAGGGGAAGAGGTGCCGAGAAGTTGGGAAATTTCAGGGCACCCATAGCCAGAGTAGGAGTGCAGAGAAGCTGAGAAGCTTCTGGAATGCCCACAGCCAGATCTGACAAGACTATAAAAATGGGGTTCCCACCAAGGATTCCTTTGTGTGTGTGTCCTCTCAGAGCCGTGGGCCGAATGCAGCCGAGAGACCCTCCCCTTAGACCAGAAAGCCGTCTAAGGTAACTTCCTGGGACTGGGACTGCCTCACCTCCGCATGTGGGTGAGTGATAACAATAATTCCTCGCTGAACTAGCGAGTGTATTTTTCTTAATAATTCCTTGCCGCTCAGGCGAGTGTTTTCCTCACTAGACAAGTGAGTGTATTTTCCTGGAGTCAGGGACGGCTCTAGACATTGTTTTCCCTGAGCCACGTGTATGGACAATGTGGATCTCCCTTATTCTTATTTACTGTACCCCAGTAATTTCCTCAACTGATATCCGAACATGTATTTTATGCTACCAGAGTGCTAACTGAATGTATAAACCCCGTTTCTAATTGGTTGTTTTCGCAGACTTTCCTGGACAGAATAAAAGTCTGTTTTGCACCTTGGTTGTCCACCTGAAACTAATTTTGGGGTCCCTCCATGACACCAGTGACAAGTGGCATTCCTCGGGGATTGGTGGTGTGGTGGGCACTGTTAACATCTTTGTCAGCAAGATGAGCAGTGGGACTGAATGCACCCTCAGCTTGTTTGCCAATGACAGCAAGCTGTATAATGTGGTCAGCATGTTTGAGGGAAGCAGGCTTGAGAGGTGTGCTCATCCTAGTGACAGGACAAGGGGTAGTGGCTTTCAACTGAAAGAGGGTAAAAATAGATTAGATACAAAGAAGAAATTATTCATCATGAGCCATTGGAACGGGCTGCCCAGAGAAGTTGTGGATGTCCTATCTGTGGAATTGTTCAAAGCCAGGTTGGATGGGGCTTTGAGCAACCTGGTCTAGTGGAAGATGTCCCTGCCAATGGCAGGGGGATTGAAAACAGATGATCTTTAATTTCCCTTCCAACCCAAACTATTATATGATTCTATGTTTTACACTATGAACAGATGGAAATCAGGCAGAGAAAATCAGCTGTGTTTTCCTACTGTTGCTATTTATTTGATTAGACATGACTTTATGGGAGAAATCTTTTCTTTTTCAAAAGCTAGGCTTAGTAAAAACGGTTTACAGAGTCCTACAAAATTTAATCTTATAGTATGTTTTAGCATCAAGAGCATACAAAACACAAGAATGATAAAATTTCAATCAACAGCTCTTGCTAAGAAAACAATAAAAAATATTTTGCTTCTTGCTAGGATAATAGAGAGAATAAAAAAATGTTAAACACTGTCACTGACGCTTCAATGCTGCAAAGTTTGAGAAAAGAAAGAGACGTGCAGAAATAGTTATGTAAGGTCAGTCTGGAAACTAGCTTAATTTGCAGTTAGGAACATGCTGTAGGGAATTATTAGTCTACTGACTCTATAAGGAGATCGAAGGTGTGATTCAAAGGTGTAATCGAAGGATTAGTCTTCACACTTGAGCACTGCATTTTATGCTGCTTCCTATCTTGTCATCACTTCTTCTTTGTTAGACTATATGACATCAAATTAAAAGAAGAGCAATACAGCCATTGATTTAGGGTGCAGGAGGCACTGAAGGTTCTGGAATGGGATTTCTGATCAGGATCAATTTGGGCTGTGAGGCTCAGGCATGGTTCTCAGTGTCTCTGGGGAGGTACTCCCCTGCCCTACATGAGTGCTATGTGGACAAACAACCCATATATTCTCAGGTGTTAATCAGGATGATAAAGAAATCAAATAACTCATGACAAATAGGCAGGTGATGAAGTGCGTCTTGGCCATATTGCTTTGGGGAGGGAGCAGTAAGCTGTTACTACTCCAGGGAGACAGCTAGCAGAGAGTGGCTGTAGTTCTACTGTGCCATTAAATAGACTCATAAAGGAAAAAAAAAGAGGTCATTTCAACTGAGAATAAACTAAATGTCTTAAAGACTTGACTTAAAAACAGTGTGTTATTGATAAAACACTTTAAGATATTGAATTATCTCTTTATCACTTTAAGATGTTGAATTATTTCTTTAAAATAAGCTCCTCAAAGAGCTTTCATGCATATGGCCTAGAATTTCCATTTAGCATTTTCTTTCATGCAGTGATGCTCACAGGAACTGAGTTAGTCTAGCAGTTTCGCTTGTTCAGTGATTATCTGAAAGAAGAGTTCCAGTATAAAATAATTTCATATATAAAAGGATGAATTAAAAAATCCCTAAGCAATTTTGAAATTAATTGATTTGCTGTGTGTTGAATACTTGTTCTCTATTTGTAGACGAGAATTTCAGTCATACTACAGCAACCTGGAGAGCTAATAAGAGAAGATGAATCAAGTGCTCTCAGGAAAACTCATCCAAGCCTCATCAAACTCAGTCTAAATCTTTCCACTCAGTCCAGTGGCCTCAAGAGGAGGCCTCTGTTTTAGGGCAAGCTAGGTAAATGAGCATTTCTTCTAACACGTAAAGTTTCTAGACTGTTTAGTAGATTATCTTTTCATTTAACAGAAAATGAGAGGAAAGGTATAGGTTTTATATTTTTTTTCCTTTTCCATAGATTAAATTTGCCCTATATTCAAGTTGTCAAAGATTACATGATATATTTGAGGAAGAAGTAGGGGATAGAAAGAACCCTGTCCTTCTTTATCTTTCTTCTTATTATTAAATCACTTTAGTCAAGCATGGAAATACTGATGTGGATGTGAGTCAAACTTCATGAGCAGCAGGTAACTGCATCCCTGCATTTGATGAGCATCTTTTGTAACACCACCTATGGAGCTGCTTCAGCTATGAGGCTGTCTAGTCTTGCTTTAGCTTCTCCATCTATTACTGGAAAAAGAGGGAGAAAAGAGGGCATATGAAATGTAGAGTTTGCAATAAGGTGAAAAAGTAGTCTGACTAAGCTTTTCTATTATGGATGCAGAGAGAAACTTGTACATTGACGAAAGTGTTTAGTTTGTAAAATCACAGGAGAAGGAAACTATTTTGTGTATGTTCGCATATGAAAGCACAAAGTTATATATATTGTTCCTGAGTAAATACAGTATTACAAAAAAGGCTGAGTGGTCTAAAAGTGACCATTGAATTGCCATTAACAGCAGATGGGGCTCTCTGCAGGCAATAGAAAAGGATCTCTATAACACTTTTAGGCTCCATTCCTTCATATGGTGAAACTCTTCAGTATCTCTTTGCACTTTAGTGACCTGACTGAGTGACAAGATTCTGGTCATGGCTCTTTCCTCCAGAATTCTCATTCTGATACTTTTAGCAATGCTCTTTGGCTGAGGTCTCTTGTCATATAAAGTAAGTCTCTGTTGTGAGAAAATAATATTTTATTGTGAGAATCAATAGATAGAGATCTTACGCATGATTTTTATTTTTATTTATTTTTTAAATTTTTTTTAATGTAAGCAGTGTACATTGGCTGAAGAAACACTGTTTACTTATTACTTGTGTGAAAAGGTTCTTCGTGTGCATTCTGGCAAATTGAGGAATAAATTGTTCTCTTCCATGAAGTTTTAATTAGGGATAATTTTCAGACTTCTGTTGTTTCTTGGTCTTTGAGCTGAGACTTCTGAAAGAATGGGATTTCCTGTGTCTTTGTGACCAACTGTAGAGCTACTCAAGGGCATACACTCTATAAATAAACAAGCTCAATAGAGCTCCATGTCACTACTTTTCTTTCTATCAGAAAGTCACCACTAAAAGGCCAAAATACCAGGTACTTCTTGACAAAAGTGTGACAATAGAATACACTACAGAGCTTTTTGCCAGAGCTTGAAAAATACAAAAGCACCACAGGTAAATAAAGAAGCTAGCTGAAGTAAAATGTCAAGGACAGAACAGAGAGGGATGTACTTGATTCTATGTGATAATAATCACTAGTGGAACAGCCACCATGTAGCTCTACCTTGTTGTTTGTATAGTGGTTACTAGAAATGATGGACATTGAAAAGTATTTACCATAAAACCCCCATAACTCTGAGTTTTTCTTGGCTTTTTTTTTTCCTTGTTTCTGTTTTTATTGACTTAGAGACACAGAGGAAAATATCTTGTCCTGTAATCTCGCGATACTATCACCTAATTATATGTAAGGAACACTCTTTTCCCAAGCATTATAGTGAGTAAAATCATATGGATCTTAATTTACATTATTTTTTTTAAATTATTCTGGGTTTATTTTCCAAATCCAGTATATTTTACTTATAGCTCTTGTGGAAGAATAAGGCAGAGCGTTACTCTTGGATCTTATGGGCTGTATATCATTCATGAGCTGTCTCAGGATCCCTCTTCGAAAGGAGACAGAAATCATAGCAAATTCTGTTGTTTAGAGAGCATGTTGCTGACTTTCAGCCCTCTACAAATTGAAAAGTATTAGTTCATGAAAGGAAGCAAGAACTCTGGTTCCAGATACTGACAAGCTGAAATTCTCCTAGCCCTCCATCTGGAAGAGCCAAGTTGTATGCATACAGCCTCTGCTTTCTCTTTCCATACTTCTGTATTTGCATCCAACTTTTGGAAAATTGTACATAAATAAGTGTAGAAAAACTAGGTCTCCTTTCTTCCTTAATCATCTGAATAGCCATGATAGCTAATAATGCAATCCACATAGCTAGAACTTAGTTTAACTAGACAAACTTTACTAAGGAATGATGAGAAATTAAAAACGAAATTATTAAGAAAGTAATTTTAGATTTGGCAGTTTGGAAAACTGAAAGCATTCTACTATGACAGTATGTTTTGCCAATTCTGATTTCACAGAAATCTGAAGAGCACAGTTCTGAAAGTCCTTGAATTGCTGCCAGCTTAGTGGCACAGATGGGGTGATGAAGCATCTCAGTTTCCATCTATTGAACTAGATACTTGGCCGGACTGGCTGCTCTGTGACCAAGAGATTAACAGCTGTGCTATAAATTCTCTAGGGTTCAGAATTACATCTGAAAGTAATGTGGAAGCACAAACTCAAATTATACTGAAGACAGTTTGGAAATTTCAAACTGTTAAAGTGTTCCATGAGTCAGAACAACCTGTCCTACTTAGGAAGGGAAGAGACCTGAACTGGAAATCATGCAGAATAAATCTGTGTCTTTACAAGAAAGGTGAAGAGTAATTTTGAATACATGGAAACTCTGGGGTAAATACACCAAACTGCAGGGATTTAGTCTTCCTTTCTCAGTTTATAACTCTCATTATGGTAGATAAGTAGTTATCTTTTCAAAGGTCTTCTTGAAGTATTTATAAACTCTCTCTCAATATGGGATAGTATATGGGGTTGTGCCATCAAACTCTACTAGAAAGGAGCTCTGGGTTCTCCATAGAAAATGATGCTGAAGATGTTTTAGGTATAAGAAGTACAAAAGAGGATGAAGGCATGGCGTCCACCTGCTGTCAGTGAACATCTCACTAGACTTACTAACAGAGAGTGTCATATTTGCTGAAGATACTATGAAGAAAATTAACTCTATCCTAGTCAAAACCAGAACACTTTTACAACTGCATCTGGTGAATAACTGCTTAGTTAAAAGACTCTGGGAAATTTCCAATGCACTGCAAGTAAACTAGCATGATTAAAACAATAGGTTGTGTGGGCCTTTGTAGATAAAGTTTCAAGCCTCCAACAAGTAACTCAGAATGTTTTGACTGGGGACTTCATTTAGTTATGATAACAAAGAATATTGTGAAATAGTTCAAGAGGAAATTAACAGTAGTAGATGTTTTCCTTGTTGAAAGCAAAATTCTGTTTAGTGTGCATAAGGTCAGAGATTGCTGAGGTTGCTGAAGAGATACACAAATGTGTATGCTTATTATAAACAGTACTTAATGATTACTTTCAATTTTCTATAATAAATCTCTTAAACTAGGCAGATCTTAAAAAAGGTCATATCTACTTTTATCTTGAGATATTAAAGCCCAAAGACTTTTTTATTTGTCAGGTTTTGTCAAATTCATACAGTCATAGAAGAGCAAGGCTGAAGAACCTTTGAAATTCATTAGTCCATCTTCTTGCGTGACTGCATTATTTTATATTAAAATTGATGCTGTCATTAATTCCAATGTTAGATAAACTGAGCCTGATACATTTTCTCTAGTTGTTTAATAATAAAGTACAATTTAAAAATGCTCATACAACCTGTGGAAAGGATGGGCAACTAGAATTGTTTTAGCCTTTTTTCCTGTATTATTTTTCTTTCTCCAAATTAAGGCATTAGCCTTGACTTTGGAAATATGCTTTTATTTTAACTATATGTTTCCCAGGAGACCTCAGAAAGTGAAGGTAGAACATGTCTGTGCAATGCAACAGAGCCTGCTGCATATTGGGCCATCTCTGAAATCAAAAAGCACAGTAATGTTGATTGTGCAAAATCAGCAGAGAAACAGGTTGTGATTAGCCATATGTAGCCTAAAGTTTTGAACTTAGCTAGAATATCTCCCCAGGTCAAAATAATCAGGTCAAAATTCAATCTCAAAAATGTCTTTTGTTCAGGCTACTGAAATCTTTAATTTAGGTCTGAGTTTTTCTAGTTCTTGTCCTGAAAATAGTTAGTCTTTTATTTCATCACAGGGAGTGCTTCCTTAAGTCACTGAAATATACCGATGTACTTGAGTAGGTGATACTTCACCTAGTTTATTTCAAGCAACCAAGCATTCTTCTCTCTTTACAAACCATACACCAGTTAGTTTCTCCTGCTACTGACAACAGACTTTTGTTATACTGCACCTGCAGTGTGACTTGGACCTTCATCAGCAATCACAGAAACCTCAAAGAAGAAAAATCTTGAAATGGATTATCTGCTGTGTAACAGGGTACAATCTTCAATTATGTTTCTGGGTGTTCCAGGATCCATGAACTTTTGTTTAAGCTCACGGCGCATTCTTTCCCTCACTGGAGACAATAATACAATCTATCTCAGCCATCTAGTTTCAGAAATTGTGTCAGAAAGTAAGATCTTTGAAATCTGTCTTCTGTATGTCACTACATCAAATTAACATGAAATGACATTCTTTAAGAACATTATTATACCAAATTAATACAAAATAAATTAATACCTTTGACATCCCTGTCTTAAAATTTAGTTAAAATTGTCACATGGTTAAACATAAGAGGCAAACAGAATTTAAATTGAAGACAAACAGAGGCAAACCTGTCTGTAGAAGGTATGGTCACAGAAATCTAGGTTAAAAATAACTATTTAGTAAATGCATTAGTAGAATACAGAGCAGTCAAGTCTATGTCTGCATTCACATGTGGGAAGTAGCGCCATAAAAAACATGGGGTTATTGGCAAGGAAAGTAGCATGCTTGTTAAGATAGGAAGAAATCTATATTGAGTCTACAGGCCCTAGGGGGCAAAATCGTCTTTTGAAATTGTCTAGTCTATAAGCTCATGCTGTAGCAAAAAAACGCTGGACAGACATTATGGCACCATCTTATCAAGTGGTTGCCAAGGTAACTCTGAATGAATGTGCAAGAACAGGAGAGCTCATCACTTTCTGAGGATGCGTGGAGTACACAAAGGGACTGAGATCACTGTTCACAGGTCACAGGAAAGTAGTCTAAGATGGTCTGCTGGTTATATTGGAGTGAACAGGTAATTATACAAACCCAAATTACTGCAGGTGCTAAATTATGTTGGGATAAATCTAGCACACACAAACTCCTGGTATTAATAATTTTTAGTTTTGTCCTTGCCTTTGAGTTGAAAAATAAAATGAAATAAAACCAAATCAACTTTTATATATATATATTTTGCTGACAATTAAGTGTAGAGTTTTCAAACCTGAAAGTGTGAATTATTGATTATTATTTATGCACGAGATTTATAAGAAATCTATAAATCTTCATACTTTATTTTGTTTCCAATTTGTACAAACTTTGAGGAATTAATTCTGATCTTTTTCATTTGAAGTATATGAAAAACATTCTATTTGAATCTAACTGAAATTCATATTTTGAGATACAGAAATCAAGTATGCTGATACGGTAAAAACACTAATATTTTATAGAAATATTGTGTAAGGCTTATCAATAAACATGACATATGTTTAATGAATATGTATCAAGACTGTTGAACCACAGGTAGTATTTTCCTGTGAATTCTGTGGACATGCCCAAATCATAAAATAGGATAATATATGCAATTTAAATTAATACATTAACTGAATTATGAATCCATCTTGAAGCCTTGAATTTTTTTCTGTTTTTCATCTTTTTTCCTACATAGCTAACTTTGTTTTGGTTTTCCAATAATGAAATGCAAACTTAAATTCTTTGTTTAAAAAGTGGATATCTGGCACAGTTCATAAACATTTACGAGGTTATAATTATGAACAAAAAAATGCATAATTTTTTAAAACACACAAACTCAAGTTTGGTTAGACATGATTAAATCATATTAACAGGGTTGTATTTGCAAACTGTTATGCACAAACTATGTACTACTTAAAAAAATAGGGTTTTTTGTCCATAGCTCTCCACGTTGCCTCATATGATTTTGTTTTCAGAGCTGGCTTGCACTGAAACATCGCAAAGAGCAGACAGCATAAGCTCAGGTCTTCCTGGAAAAGTTTAAGCGGGCCCATTCTGCTTTAATATTTTGGCAGGACCTTAAAACCAAATGCTGGGTTCAGATGCCTTGTGCTGAGCAAGCATATTATGAAAAAAATTATCCTTTCACAGTGGGAATACCACATTGCTTCAGGGTCTCTCTTGTTCAACGTGTGCACCTTTCTCTGTGGCTGTATCTGAGATGAGCAGAGGTACTTGACCTGGAACCTCTATGATACCCACAAGACGATAGCTGTGCATGCTCTGTAAGGGGTCCATGGCTTTTCACTTGTCTTTCAACTTAGCCTGAACTCCACGCCCTTCAGAAAAGAGAGAGAAAAATGTGATTATAGTCAACTGTTAGGCTTTTCATCAGAATAACAGGAAAAGGGCAAGTACAGCAGAGAAGGAGAGAGACAGTTAAGATCAAACAGTGCTATTGCATTTCACCTAAGCTGGACTTAACATTGTGCTTGTGACTCTGCTTTGTAGAATTTCATTTAGCATTTATCTCGTGCTGATCTACCGTTTGGAAGTGCTAGCTTTTGGATGGATAAACTGAGAAAGAAGTCTCTCAATCTATGTTATAAATGACTAAGGCAGTTTTGATTTAGTTTTGAAGATTTATGAGAAAATATGTAGAAATTGCTGTTCATATATAACCTTGTGAAAAAGGACTATGTAATTTGTTCCTATGGAAGGAGCCTGTCACAACATGAATCTGGTGCAATATTATGTATCAAGCCACTGTGGCACAGCAATAAATGTATATGAATAAACCAGTCACCATCAGATTTGCCAAAGTGGTGACAGAAAAGTCTGTTGGAATTAAGACCCCTGTAATACAAACTTTAATGTTTTTCATGTAAGAAAAAAATATTGTTGTTATTCACTTCTGCTGTTGTTGAAAAAAAAAGAATTTGGAAGCTAACACAATGATTTTTCACAGTTCTCTATATCAGAATCAAAATGAGTACAAATGACTCTGATATATTACGTCACATTACTTCCTTCTCTCATTATGTGTAGTTATGTTGATGAGAACTTAAATCCTGTTAAACCTCTCAAGATAATAGTGTATGCACACATAATTGCTGGAAAGGCAAAACATTTACAATATCAATTGATTCCAGTCATGAACATCTGATACCATCAAAGAAAAATATGAACAAATTTTGGACAAATAGTCCAAAGTCAAGTCCCAGGAGAGCTCATGGAAATTAATAAACTACCTGCACCAATTGTAGAGAATAATACATTGGTCAGCTCAAAATCAAATTCTACCTTGTTAACAAATTCCCTGAAGTAAATTAGCAAGGTATTAGGTAAATGGTCTTATTCTTCAAACTGAGGATATGATCACATTTGCAAACAAGAATGAATTTGAGGCTTATCGGGCAGGTGTATTTCTTGTTTATTTGTTTGTTTGCTTGTTTTTTCCCAGTTACATTGAGTTAGACAATTTAAAATAGGAGGAAGCAAGTACAATTAAATAGCAGAACATACCAGCTTTTCCAAAATATCCATTAAAGCAAGTGAAAGAAGACTTCTGACTGAAAGCAAATAGAGCCAAATCAAATCCCACATTCTTGCACTGATGATAATAGTAGGTTTGGAAGACATTAGTTACTGGTGGATGCATGAAATATTTTGCAAGACTTCAATGAAATATGTATATAAGAATTATAGGAGTATGTGAGAAACTATTTATAAATTTGATCATTATCAGTAGAAAATAGAGCCATATAGCTATAAGTAACTACAAAGATAAATAACGTATGCATAAACATATTGTTCCAATTTCACAGTTCATTTACGATAATGAAAGACATTGCAACAAGCAGATATTTTCCACATCTTTCACTTTTAAAATATTTTAATGATACATTTCCATTTATTCTATTAAAAAAGTGCCTCAGAGGCATCCTTTTGGTCAGCTCTGCCAAAACAAAAACTGAAGTAACAAGTTTTACTGTTAGTCCACTGGCTTTGCCGCTAGTTACACTAAACAATATAAACCACCAGCCCTTCTGAGCAATTAGCGAGGACATGGTGCCTTTTAAATTGATTGCCAGAATAAAAACCATTTACTGTATGATTGCAGTGTTTCATGGGAATAGGTTTGTTTAGTTATCACACTTTCCTCTCAGTATGTTGGGAACAAGCAGGGCAGGCATCTTACAGGTTAAGATTCCAAGATTTGCTTCTTGTGTAACTATCTTGACCAATGGAAAATGTGCTTTCTCCTGGCTTTCTCCTGGGTCCATGCTGCATACACCACCCACTGCCTGCCTGTTGGCCTGCTGCTTCCCTCACACAGTTGCAGCCACTCAGACCATGGGGATCCTATGTTTGCCTTTGCTTTCCCAGCTAGTATTTTTGCTCTCACAGCTTAGCTTCTGACTAGCATTTCCAAGCAGCACCTTGCTGTGCATGGTGGCAGCCCACTGTTTCAGCATTTAATTGGCACTTAAGACAGGTTTACTTCCTCCTTGTGCTAAATCTGAGTGAAGTGTGGTGAGCCAGCCTCTACTGAGAAATTGCTATGTAAGCAGCAAACTGTGTGGCAGTTCGTAACATAGCTGAACAGAAAAATACAAGATTAATTTGAAGGATAATGAGATGAAGAAATGAAAAGCGTGTATATTTGGTTTGCAATTGCACCTCTCAAACATATTTGTGTCTGCATCTATATGTGTGAATACCTGGTAGACATGCAGATAAAATTGGCTAACAGGAGAGTGTTGAAACTGCTGTGCCCAAATTTCTTATTACCTAAAGTTCCGAATTTGCAGATACACTGTGTTCTCTAGGCCACTGAAGCATGCAGGAAATCTTTAACTTGTTGGATCAGAATGCAAAACAAGTCAGTATTTTCAGTTTCCTTTAATCTAGCTAAAATCCCCTAGTTGATGAGGGATAGCAGGATATTATCTTGGCGCTCTGTTATATGTGAGAGGAAGAAAGTGACTTTGGCTCTAATGTTTAGGGCAAAAAACAGGGATTGATGTGTAAAGGACATATTGTTTGAAGTCAGGCCCCATAAGCAGACGAAGCAGAGCCTATTTTCTGTGGTTTACATGTTAACCCTAAAGGATCATCATACCTCCAGTAAGAATTTTGTGGTAAATATAAGATTTGGTGACTTAACTGTGTATGTGTACAGAAGTCATATCCAAGCTAGGTGTAAGTCTTGGAGGAAATAAGTGATGACATAATAAAAAAAAATACCTGGACTGTCAGGTTAAAACCAGAAAGAAAGTTTTTTGCAACTTGAAAGGACTCTTTTTTACAAGTTCTTTCTATTTCTCTGCAGGCTTAATTGAAAGTATTTACTCCTAGGTAGCAGCACATATTGGATTACAAGAATACATTAGACTTAAAAACTTACACCTGAGTCTGTGCAGTTTCTAATAAGCAGTATTTACACTTCCACTTAACTGTTTTTTAAAACTGTATATGAATTTACCAGGAATTATAAAAGGAATTAAAATAAACAACAACAAAAAAGATATATTAAGAAATATTTATTTATTTGCTTTTTTTAGTTAGTTATGATTACTTTAGGAGTGATTAAACACATATTTTAGTGGAGACAAATTAACTCCTAGATTAATGGGAAGTTGAGTTTTCTGGTAGAGAACAGAGGTAGAACTTTCTCATCAAACATTTTTAGATTAATCTATTTTTGATTATTTGTGAACTGTTCCCTTGACATTAGTAACTTTGAATATTAAAAGCCATATGATGAGTAGAGTCATGCAGTTCCTCCATGGTAAACTGTTTGTTCCCTGAAATCCCACTGAGTTGCATTTCTAGCTGTCCTCCTGCATAAGGACACTGGCCTTTTGTGGTGACCTGAGAGGCTGGGCACCCACAGGCCTGTGAAGTACACCCTGATGATCAGCACTCCAAGAGAAGAGATTAAAGGCAAGTGGCAACATTCTGTGGCTGTAGGCATCAATGCTCCACTCCCCTCACTCTCTTTTACAGCCACAAAACAAAAACCCAACAGCGAGTGTCTCGCACCTAGAAACTATATCTGTAGCACATGAAAACCAGTCCTAAGCGTGCACCAAATCTAGGTTTAAATAACTTTTCGAGCACCTTGCCACACCATCCTGGCAATGTGTAGAGCCAGGATCTTATCCAGAATATTATGTGGTAAAGGAGGAATATTGGTATTGATGCGGAAGGTCAAGGTAATTAAATTCAACACAAGGTAACTGAGTGCACTGTAGCTTTTAAGAAGACCTCTTACTTGCACTCTTCTGACCCTTCAGCTTATTTGAAAAGAAAAATTGAGTTGCAATGTGATTGAGCTAGCTGTTTTATTCCTAGAACCTTAGAAGAGTTGATTCTATGTTCTATAATTCTATGTTTCAAATTATGATCAATGTCTATTTTCACTGTCACTTGTGCTCAGATGTTTCTGAAATAAGCCATTTTATTTTGATCATAATATTATCAGCTGTTTGCAGACAATGTACTTAATTTAAAAGTATTTTATTGGGATTTCAGAGAGAAAAAATAAAGAATGAGCTACTTAGTAATAGGCAAAAAAGTCCCCCCATACATAAGGGATGACATTTACATCTTTCATTCCAATGATATAAAAGCAACAAAATGTTGAAAAACCATAATGTTTTACTGTAGTGTTATAACATCTAGACAACAGTCCTGGAAGTTCAGGTTCAGTAAACCTTGTGGGTAGATATTGGACTTTCCTGTCTCCCTTCCCAGGTCTTTTGTCCTTCATCTGACCTGGACACAGAAAAGGAGCTAGATTCTGTATGTAGAAAGTATCATTCTGAGTTGAAAACTGTGATGGAGAATAGTCTTGGAGAAATATAGGACAATTCTGGTCTTTCCTGGTGTTTAGGTACACCAAATGCTTAGTCTACACATAGATTAAGGCATCCAGACTCTTGGTTTTTGATTTCCATTTTGTAGAGATCTAACCCTTCAAGGAGCTGAGCAGCCCTTGGAGGCAGCCATCTGAGAAGTCTGGAAGTCCTGAAGTCCTAGACTAAGAAAATTTTCACCAGGGAGCATCCCCAGAGCTGTAACATTACTGTACCCTCTCTGCTGCTGAACAAAATGGGCAAAAATCTTAATTTCTCTGTTGGTATTCATTGGTGGGTAGTAGTTAAACATGGTACAACATATATTTTTTGCACAGGATTCCAATTCCACAATAGTTACACCTGCTTTTATTTTGCATTGTCCCACTCATCTGTTATAAAAGCTTTTCAACAGAGTGATTTACTGCTAGTGTTATGCTTTGCATCCAGGAAGTTACATTTCAGGCAATAACAACTTAAGGGTCAGGGGTGTCATAGGAGTTATCTGTGATTTAGACAAGTTATTTTGTAGTCTATGGTTTTAAATTTGTAATTTTGGAGGTGAGAGGGGCCCAATGGATTTATTTTTATTGTAAGACTATTTTTGAACACAAGACTGTTTTGAACATTGAGTACTTTTTTATGTGCAGATATTTGTATTATTTGAACTAGCTTGATAAAAATACAGTAGTGTTGAGTAGCATAAGTAAAATCTTAGGAAACTTGAACTCCACACAAGCTCTGTATATGTAGCTATTGCCAGACTAAAAGAGGAATAGAGAGAATGATGTAATGTCAGGTTGCGCTAGGGAGCTCTGAAATTATTTCCCTGCTCTGCCACTGATCCCTGGTGGTCCTTGACTGTAGATAATGAATGATCAGAACAGTAATCTCCTCTTTTTCAAGACTTTTGTCAGCTTTCTGCCCTGCCCTGTTGCCTAACTACTGCATGAACATATAGATTCTTGCATGACCTGGAGGGCACTTAAACCAGTCATTGAATTGTGTGCTTGCAATATAGGAAGTTTGTCATGATAATTTTGAGGTTAGTCGTAGGGTTGCTCTTTAAAAAAAAGTAGACTCCCCCCTGCAAACTAAGCTTTATAGCTCTACAGCAGGATTACGTTTATTTTCCATCTCAAAAGCAATTATGAGCATAAAAGCATTAATGTATGGGACATTCGGATACTGTAAAAATGGGGAATGCATATACCTTTATAAAAAGTAAAATAAATGTATTATTTATAAAGCAACAGGACACTGAAAAATAAGATGTAGAAGCAAAGAGAACAGCAACAAATGTCTTCCATTGCCTCTCTATTTTCTTTCTTAGAAAACAATACTGCTGAATCTATGATGATTTGTGTTGTCTGTTATAGCAACTACGTTTGAGAAATATTTAGCAAGAGCAAAACACAAATACATAGCAATAACTATAAATACCACCAAAGTAAACAGAAAGCTCAAGTGATGTTTAATACCATGTCTCCAGACAGACAGCTTTCATAACTGAATAACTTGGTTTCCCTATTATTGAATTTCTGCCCAAGAAATATTACACCACTAAAACTGTTATGCTGAGTTTTACCCAAGACAAAAATGTTATTACATATTGAGATAACATTCATTCTCTATCCCTTTGTGTGAGAGAGGGTGGCTCTCAGCATACGGTTTGAGTGTGTGTGAAAGATGGTGGTCCTTAACACACGGCATAATTGTGGAAGGCTGAGATATCGTGAATAGCATTCTAGAACTGATGAGGACCAGGTGGCCTCCTATGCTCCTAGGGAGAAATGGGAGTGCTCTGCTCGCTCCTTGAAATGCCTGTACACCAATGCGCGCAGCATGGGGAATAAGCAGGAGGAGTTAGAATCCTATGTTCGGCTGGGAGATTATGACCTGGTGGCAATTACAGAAACATGGTGGGACAGTTCACATGACTGGAATGTGGTCATGGATGGCTATGCCCTTTTCAGAAAAGACAGGCCAGCCAGGCGTGGTGATGGAGTTGCTCTCTATGTGAGAGAGCAATTACAATGTACTAAATTCTGCCCAGGAGTGGATGATGAGCGAGTTGAGAGTGTATGGGTCAGGATCAAGGGGCAGGCTGGCAGGGGTGACACTGTTGTGGGTGTCTGTTACAGGCCACCAGATCAGGCTGAGGAAGTTGATGAGGCCTTCTATGGGCAGCTGAGAGTGGCCTCGCAGTCACAGTCCCTGGTTGTTGTGGGTGATTTTAACTTCCCTGATGTTTGCTGGAAGGACCATTCAGCCAGCCAGCCACAGGCCAGGAGGTTCCTCCAGTGCATTGATGATAACTTCCTCATGCAGATGGTGGAGGAGCCGACTAGGAGAGGTGCACTGCTGGATCTCATCCTCACTAACAAGGAGGGTCTGGTCGAAGCAGTAAAGGTTGAGGGCTGCCTGGGTTACAGTGACCACGAGATGGTGGAGTTCAGCATCTTGTGTGGCAGGAACAGAATAGCAAGTAGAATTGCAACCCTGGACTTTAGCAGGGCTAACTTTGGCCTTTTCAAGCAATTGCTGGGGGAAATCCCATGGGCAAGGCTGCTTGAAGGAAAAGGGGCCCAAGAGAGCTGGATTGCATTCAGAGATTGCTTCTTCCGCGCTCAGGATCAGAGCATCCCCACACGTAGGAAGTCAAGGAAGGGAGCCAGGAGGCCTGCGTGGTTGAATAGGAATCTATTGGGTATGCTCAAGCAGAAGAGGAGAGTTTACAGGTCATGGAAGCAGGGGCTGGCCACTTGGGAAGAATATAAGGCTGCTGTTAGAGGATGTAGGAAGGCAGCTAGGATAGCCAAGGCCTCCTTAGAATTACAGCTGGCGAGAGGGGTCAAGGACAGCAAAAAGAACTTTTTCAAATACATAGCGGATAAAACTAATACCAGAGGCAATGTAGGCCCACTGAGGAATGGAGTGGGTGCCCTGGTGGCGGAAGATACAGAGAAGGCAGAATTACTGAATGCCTTCTTTGTCTCTGTCTACTCTGCCGGAGGCTGTCCTGGGGAGCCCTGTACCCCTGAGACCCCAGATGAAGCCAGGTCAATGGAGGAGCTTGCTTTAGTTGATGAGGACTGGGTTAAGGAGCAATTAAATAGACTGGACATCCATAAATCCATGGGTCCAGATGGGATGCATCCGCGGGTGCTGAGGGAGCTGGCTGAGGTCATTGCTGGACCGCTCTCCATCATCTTTGCCAAGTCTTGGGAAACGGGAGAGGTGCCCGAGGATTGGAGGAAAGCAAATGTCACTCCAATCTTCAAAAAGGGCAAGAAGGAGGACCCGGGTAACTATAGACCGGTCAGCCTCACCTCTGTCCCTGGGAAAGTAATGGAACAACTTATCCTTGGTGCTATCTCAAGGCATATCAAGGATAAGAAGGTTATTAGGGGCAGTCAGCATGGCTTTACCAAGGGTAGGTCATGCTTGACCAACCTCATAGCCTTTTATGAGAATGTTACAGGGTGGATGGATGATGGCAGAGCCGTGGATGTGGTCTACCTTGACTTCAGTAAAGCCTTTGACACAGTCTCCCACAGCATCCTAGTTGCTAAGTTGCAGAGGTGTGGTCTAGACAATAGAGTAGTGAGGTGGGTTACAAACTGGCTTAAGGAGAGAAGCCAGAGAGTGGTAGTCAATGGTGCGGAGTCTAGTTGGAGACCAGTATCTAGTGGAGTACCTCAGGGGTCAGTACTGGGGCCAGTATTATTCAATATATTCATTAACGACTTAGACGAGGGAATAGAGTGTACTATCAGCAAGTTTGCTGATGACACTAAGCTGGGAGGAGTGGCTGACACGCCAGAAGGCTGTGCTGCCATCCAGCGAGACCTAGACAGGCTGGAGAATTGGGCGGGGAATAACCTAATGAAATTTAACAAGGAAAAGTGTAGAGTCCTGCATCTGGGCAGGAACAACCCCAGGTTCCAGTATCGGTTGGGAAATTACATATTAGAGAGCAGTGTAGGGGAAAGGGACCTGGGGATCCTGGTGGACAACAGGATGACCATGAGCCAGCACTGGGCCCTTGTGGCCAGGAAGGCCAATGGCATCCTGGGATGTATTAGAAGGGGGGTGGTTAGTAGATCAAGAGAGGTCCTCCTTCCCCTCTACTCTGCCCTGGTGAGACCCCATCTGGAATATTGTGTCCAGTTCTGGGCCCCTCAGTTCAAGAAGGACAAGGAACTGCTGGAGAGGGTCCAGCGTAGGGCAACCAAGATGATTAAGGGAGTGGAGCACCTCCCTTATGAGGAAAGGCTGAGGGAGCTGGGTCTCTTTAGTTTGGAGAAGAGGAGACTGAGGGGTGACCTTATTAATGTTTATAAATATATAAAAGGTGAGTGCCATGAGGATGGAGCCAGGCTCTTCTCGTTGGCAAACAATGATAGGACAAGGGGCAATGGGATCAAGCTGGAACACAAGAGGTTCCACTTAAATTTGAGAAGAAACTTCTTCTCAGTAAGGGTGACAGAGCACTGGAACAGGCTGCCCAGGGGGGTTGTGGAGTCTCCTTCTCTGGAGACATTCAAGACCCACCTGGACATGTTCCTGTGCAACCTCACTTAGGCGTTCCTGCTCCAGCAGGGGGATTGGACTAGATGATCTTTTGAGGTCCCTTCCAATCTCGAACATACTGTGATACTGTGATACTGTGAATTATTTGTCTCAAAGCTTACTTGCCAAAATAATATGCTTAAGGCCTGCTTGTTATAGAAAAATGCTTGCTCATGCTGCTTGCTTAATTGGGCCTGCTGTAAAGGCCTAAATACAGTGAATTAAAGTGCAACATGCATGATCACTGTGAATTGCTAAAACTCAAAGAATGTTTGAAGCTTATGTAAGATCCAGAGATATCAGCCACCAACATCGCAAACAGGCCTGCAGTGTCCTCAGGCAATGCCTGCCACCAACTGCCATGAAATGGCCAAGTTAAGACTTGCAAGTGTGGCCATCTACCAACAGGACCAAAACTTGCTACCTGGGACCAGTGGACCTGAGACCCAGTACTGCCAACCCCTATCAGGACCTGGACTCTGATACCGGCATGACCCAAGACCTGCAAACTGCCAAGCATTACCAGGACCTGAGACCTGCAAACCACCAGCGCTATTGAGGACTGAAACCTGACAGCTGCCCCACAGGAGACGTTTGGATCCTTGGTGGTGACTATCTCTTGCTTATCTCTTGCTTATCTCTTGCTTATCTCTTGCTTATCTTCTTGCATGCTTGCTTAACTTTCCTCGTAATTTCTCCCCCTTTGTTTCTGTTGCTCTAGCTTTAGGTGTGAAAACGAAATAAATTTACCCTGTCTTTAGGCATAAAAATAAAATAAGATTGCTTAGCGGTATCTGACCTAGTTTGCGTCTTAATCTCACTCTTGGAATCATTTTTGAACCTTTCTGAGTGCAAAATTGGACCAGTATCCCACACTTCAAAATATTTTTTTTCTTAAATAAGAGAATATCATGTTGAAATGGCTATATAAAAGCAGTATGATTTTGGTCTAGCTGAACAATAAGGTGGTGTTGGTTTTTTTTTTTATTTTTATTAATATTTTTATTATTTTGATAGTAGAAGTATTTTTAGTGAATTAACAGTTAAAAAAAAAAGAGTGGCCAAATGTTTGTTTTTTTTTTTTTTCATTTAAAAACTCCATTTACTTTTAATTACAAGAACTTATAACAATACTGTATTCTTTCTATAGTTTATATTAATTCTGTATTGATACCTGGATATTTTTACTTTATCAAAAATATTTACACATTGATTTGTGCAATATTATCTTTTTTGAGAATGTATTTGTTTATAGGTATAAAACATTTTATTAGGGGTTTTCAGTAAAGCTTATTAAAACAAATGCTGTATTCATAAGGTCAGAAAATATCTTTTTTTTTTTTTTTACATAAGTGGCATTCAAACAAGAAACATGCAGCCCTAATAATGTTAGAACTGGTGTTTACTGCAGCCAGCTACCAATTAACATTAAAATTAATTTTGTTAAGACACTTCAAAGTAGTGTCTGAATATCTGACATAAAAACAAGTCAAGATCTCATTTAGCATGTGATGCAAATTAAATAATAATATTTTTTAAACCTTCATTATTTCATATTAAAAGTGAAGTTAAAGTGCTGTCTTGTTTACAGTCTGGAATCAATCTTCCTTCTGCTGATAACTGGTAATGGGCACCAATTGTGGAGAGAGGTAATGAAATCACAATTGGGCTCCCAAGAATAAGGGCAATGACTGTTTACTGTGACTGGAGCTTGAATGGTTCTACATTAAAAAGAAGAAAAAAAAAAGGCAAGTAAATAAGTAAACGTGCCTCTTCATAGCTGGAAGGTCAGAGGATGTGTGCAGTGGAAGAACGGGATCATTTCCATACACATTTTGTAATGTTTTCTATGCAAAAATAAATAAATGAATAAGCAATACAAATATTTTGTATGTCGAGATAAGAGAGAAAAAAGTAAACACCAAAAGACTCTCATCTTAGACTGTGATTAAAATGACAACTCAGAAAAAAACCTGCATTAATGAGGCAATGAACTTACAGACCATCAGAAAAAAAGAGTACATGAAGGGTTTTAGTTCACAATTGTAATTCCAAGTAGCAGCAGATGAAGTGCTATGTAGTAAACTCCTTTTACACTGAAAAATGATAGTTTAAGAAATGTTTAAAATGCTACCAGATAACCAGAATGAGACTGAATCAGTCAGAGCATGAAATGAGTAATTTAGAGGTCAGGCTATAAATAGGACATCACAATTATCACTGCCCAGACAGATATAAAACTTTTGGCATAGTTTTCAATGGGCATGAAATTACTATTCAGAAATTGTATTTCTTACATGAGCTTCATTCTTTGCAGTGATTGACTGATTAGGAAAGCCATATGTTATGTCTGTGTGTTGTTTTCTATTGTACGTTATGGTATAAGATCTGCAAACTGATGCCCTGTTTTGTAGGGTTTCTGTGTTTAAAGCAGGTGCTCCCTCTGTCTATATATTTGACGGTTGGTTTGATCAAACAGCATGACAAATGCTCACTAGTCCTCTCCCTTCTTCCTTGTACATTTTTAATACAAAAATATATCCATTTTATTACATTGCATTTATTACATTCTTTCAAATATGAAAATACTTTTTTGAAACTAAATATCTAAATATCTACCTAAACTTCATGGTCTCTCAAGTCTCTGTGAAACATTGTATTGTCTTACATTAATGAGTCTATTTGATAATGATCATAGGTTTAGTATTGAAAGAAAGAGCATAGTGGAATCGATGTCAAAATTTTTTGTCTTAATGTATTCCATAGCACATGAAAAAAAAAAAGTTCTAATGGCTTGGTTGTCTTGTCTTCTTTTGCACACAGAGGCATCACATCCAAGGTTCCTCTCTTCTCTTTTTCTTTTTTCCTCAGTGACTTGCAAATTTGACTTAACTATCTTTTGAAAAGTTTGCCTTTGGTTTTTCTTTGGACGAAACTTATGTTCTTGCACAGTAGGACATCTCTCATAGCATGGGCTGACCCTGACAATTATAAAGAGAGAAAAATGAAGTGATTGGTTTTCTTTTTTTATTTTTTTCAAATTCTATACCTTCTTAATTGGTACACTATGTCCCTCCCTACTGTGCCAAGTGCAATGCAATGTGTGTGAATATTGAACCCTTGTACAGAGTTGGTTTGTCATTGTACTTCTGTGTCCTTCTTCAGAAGAATAAATGAAGTAAGCCTTCCTTACTGTAGATGTCTCAAAAATTTCTATTAAAAAGATGGGGAACAATTTCAGTGAGCAAGATTTATGCATGGATTTTACTTAGGATTATTTTTCCCTTTATTGCAAGTGGTACATTCAATGCACCTTAAAAAAGAACCCTTCTAAATTCTGGAGGATACATGTGTTAATGAAAAAGCAGATGAATAAAATAATCTATAGTTCTGGATCTTCATAACAATTCTGAAACAGGTTAATTTTGAAAAAGACCTGAAAAGAGAGTAGGGGCTGAGTTTCTGTGGATAGTGACCAATAATCTATAAACAACTGCGTGTGACAAAGATAGATACTGCATGCTCATAGGGAACTAGAAGACCTGAAGGCAAAAAGAAGAGATGGTAGATTAATTGGTAGCAGAAACAAAAAGTCACACCACTGCTGCATTCAGCTTTGAGATGTAACAATGCCTGAAACTGTGTGAGAGACATACTCATAATACAAAGGTAGCAGTAGATGTCAGACACATCTCTGAAGCATGTGACACTGTTACAGTTATACAAAATAAAATCACCAAGTACAAGGAACTTGTTAGAAATGGACTTTCTCCCTTGGGGAAAGGAAGACACGAAGTCTGAAATGAGCTGCTCTCAGTAGCTGATGTACTAAGAGGATACGGCACTGCTTATTAAGCATTCTCTGCTCTCACCCATACACATTTAAAAGATACCTATTCCTTACTAAAAAGAGATTACAAAAAATAGACTTCTTGTTAAGGTGAACTCAATATTCATGTTCAAAAACAGTCAGACAAAAATCCTAAAGTTAACTTACTCCATGATTATTTGTCAAAATAGGATATTTAGCAAGTTTTTAACTGGCAGATTAGTATTATGAAGTTTGCATCTGAAGATCCACAGGGTTTTCAACACCCCAAAAAGCCCTGACCCCCAAGAATATTGGTATGACAGATAAGTGTTTTTCCTTGTCAAATTTATTCTCATCTTCTCAGTCTTCTGAGGAGGAGTTCACTGAGTAAAAACTAAGTAACAGACTATTTGTTTAATATCTTCATTGGGCCTGAATTGTTCAAGCCAAGAATAAACAAGTGAGAGAGAGTTGTGAGTAGTCATACCTTCCTTGCTTCCCTAGAGACTCCTGAGAGCTAATGCGCTTACCATGCAGAGGTGTTTTTCTATATCTAAAAGCTGCAGGGAATATTATCTTGGATTGATGCCCTATGCAACCTCTGAATTTTAGACTAATCTGCCACATTTATTTCTATTTAGCAGTGAATTAAAAAAAAAAAAATGTTATCTTATTTATAAGATTAGACAAACTGATTCCTTGAAACAGCTGAAAATGAGGTTTTTTATATTAATTTAGTTGATTTGCAGTAAATCAACTCGATACACTCTAAAAGGGTTTTTCCTATTCCTGGTAGTTCTCTACTGTAAGTTAAGCATACAAATGAAAGCAAGTGAGTGTATTTATATGTAGAAAATAAATTGAACCTAAACCTGAAAGAAGCACAAAAGGCATCCTGTAGGCCAGTGTTTTGCCATAACTGCTCATGTGTGATTACACAAGCTTGCTCTCCTCTTATTAAAATCCTTTTTACTTCAGGGAGTGAATAATGCCATACAGTGTCAGTGTATTTCTGTTGAAATTTCATCACGTGTCAGATACTAAATGGCATCAGTTTTGCATGGCAGAATTGTGCTGTGCATTTTATTTTGTCCTCAGGGCACAATAGTTTTTTTAACATGGTAGCCAATGTGAGCCTTCAGTCTGCTTCAACCATAATTCCATTCTTATCTGGGAGATGTAGGACAAAGAATTTCAGATTCAGGTACGGGCCAAGTTTGCTAGGACAGCTCTGTCCCTCATAACGAAGTAGCCCAGCTCCTCTGTGCAGTGATGGCAGCAGACAACAATCTCTAAGCAATACTGCCTGGTCTCCCATAGAGAAGGGCTACAGAAGGGATGCCAGTAGAATTATTGTAATAGATTAATTCTTCAGGACAGAGATATATTTAGATAGGAAAGTGTGTGATCCTATGGCAAGTTCTTGACCCTGCCCAGAACTGAGGGCCTTTGTATGAGTGTTTTGTTGCTATGAGAGTGGTGCAAGTGTTCCCTGAAGGCCACACTGCAGGCGTCCTGCAGACTGGCTGCTTTATGCATCAATTATTGCATCACGTTTCATCAGGTTTTCAATAGAAAAGAACTGATGTTAGTAGTTGATATGAAAAGCTGGCAGTATAGATCTAGACTTTCAGCTGCTTACATATTACTCTAGCTTTGCTAGAGAAGCTATAACTCAGGGGGTTCAAAATTATTGCCAGTGCTGATCACTTACACATCCCTGCTAGAGTAATTGTTCAAAATCTATCAGCCCTAGCATTTCAATTTAGAGTTTCACATGATTTACTTAGCCATCAAACAAAAAAGATGCTGCTAGTAAGGTATTATATTTTAATCAGACACTTTTGATTTTAAAGATGGTGAATGTGCTGCAAGAAACAGATTTTTTGTTTGTTTTGGTGCCTAAGCCATCGATACAGACCTGCATTGTTATGGATATTTGCTTTTACTACTTTATCCACAAAATGTTCTCCATGTTGTGAGATTAAAAAGTACAATACACAGGAAACAAATCAATAAAGTCAAAAACCGATTACATTTGAGTGACCAAAAGTAAATTTGGTTAAATTAGTAGTGATGAGGAAACAGACAATATGTACCTGCAAGAACTATCCAATACTACAACTCTTAAAGCACTTTTGAAACTATCATTAAGTATTAAATGTAGGTGTTCTGGAAAAAACAAATCTACAGTCCATGCATGTTTACTCAGTGGATGAATGAAACATTGAAAATTAAAAGAATGTGCAGATATATTTAGTATTTTTAAATCTTTGCTAGATGGAGACTTTGAACAAAAGTGGCCAAATGAAGCATACTGCCAGTGAAATCTTTGTCTCTAAATTGATCAAAGTCAAATGGTGGGGGAAGGGTAGTCACGTAGAGGAGGTTACTTCAGCTATTCTCTCCCTCAGGTTTGTCCTGGCTGCCACTCAGGTAACCCACAATCTACTGTTACACAATCTACTGTGGTTTTTTTTTTAAAGTAATCTTATGAAAAAATGAACATAATTCTCCATGTATGCCAGAGAAGTTATGCCAGTGATGAATCTATATCCATTTATTATTATTTTTTTTTTTTACCGTTGACACTAGTTTACTCATTTGAAGCAGATGTGTAATTTTAGAATGGCTTTATGGAAACACAACGTAATCCTGATTGTATAACTTCATTAGCTTCAACTGAGTTATGTTGAGAGTAGTTTTTAATACAGACTGTTTAATTAATTTTTTAGTTAAAACCAGTCTTCGTAATTTAGGCAGGTGTGTGCACTTTGCAAGTACATTTCTAACATTGTTTTGATGCAAGTTACTTTATTTTTAGTTTTGAAAGAACTCACATGTTTTCATGTCCTAAGGGAAAGAAAAAATATTTCAAAGTTTGTATTTGAGACAAAATTTTTGAAACAGTAGGGTTACACAGACTATTCCTCAAGGCCATATATTTTATAACTCTCCTGGGAACTTACATCTTACCACATTATTAAATAACACATACAGTATAAAATTCTATTTTATTAAACCTTCTTTATCCTATCTTCAACTAGTTCCAACAAAAAAAATGCTTTACACACATTGCTGAATTTCCATCACTGTTAAGCCCTTATATGTATACATAATTATTAAGCCCAAAGATAAACAATTATACTACTACATTTCATTTATTGTTTTGTACATATTTTACTGAAAAGTGTTATATAGAAGTTTTCACATACTAACCGCTCTGCTAAAAATCAAAGTCGTTCTTATTTCACCAATACCTTGTGAAAGCTTAATGGCATATCAAGGCATCATGCAAGTTGATTAAGAACCTAAACAAGCATAGACATTTAGGCAATAGAATCTAGGTTGTCTTATGAAACTTCTCTTATTTAGTTCTGTTTATATTCTAATACATTCTAATACTGATAAATGTGAATTGTTATTTTAACACATCTTTGGCTCAAACAAAGATCTAAGAGAAATGGTGGCTGTCTACCATTTTAAGATTTTATATTTTTATCTTGGCCAAAGTGATTTTTATGATATTTTTGTAAGAGGACAGTTCCACACAAAATTATTACACAAGGAAATAACAAAATAAGATTTGGGTACTTTGAGTGTTATGAAACAGAAGTTCTTCATGAAGTTATCTCAAATTGTGCTGTATTGAATGTCAGGGCACCTTTTACAGGGAATAGGGGATAGAAGTGTTCACTTGTTCACAGTAGCTGTCTAGCTGTGCTCCAAATTAAGACAAAACAGAAACAGGTACTTCATACAGGTATCCCCTCAATATGACTTGCCAAAACTGTCAGTCCTGCTGCTGTAGATTTGTTTAGTGAATTACCCACTTCTAGATCAGAAATACTATCGGTTGCTTAATTTTACAGTTCCAAATTTACTTGATTCTTGCTAAATATTTTACTTGTATCTTCAGGAGCTTTTCAGAGGATGTAATGGATGAAATGTGAGCGTAACAGTTAAGAAAAAAAGGAACCCCACTTTAGCCCACTGTCTTAAATGTGCTACATACACAATGGTAATGTACAATTTAATCATAATTGTTCAATAAGAAGGATACTATGTTTTCAGATAGTTGACCCTATTAAAGGCCAAGAAAAAATAACAGTATTGCAACATAGTATTTTTGCAACAATTTTCTTGACATTAAGGATTTCTTCTGCATTCTGCTACCAATCATGTATTACATATAGGCTTCATTCCACACAACCAGTAGTTAAGCACAGAACTGGTTCAGCATATAGTCATGTATATAGAGAGATACTCAGTGCAAGTGAGTTAATTTTGGTCACATAGATAAATAACTGTCGAGGGTTTTGATTGTGAGGTGACAATAAAACCCTGGCAGATGTATTGCTAACCTCCTCTCCTCCTCCCCTTCCCCCTTTTGCCTCTCCCTTTCCCCACTTCCCACTAAGGACAGGCAATTGGGATGAAAAGAAGGACAGAGAGAAGAGAGTTGGAAAAATAAAAAATGTTTTACTAATGCTACTAATAAGAATAGAGAAAATAATACAAAATATACAAAACCAATCTTGAAAGTCTCAGCAACTGCAGAGCCAGCACCCAAAGTCCTGGATTGGACTCTGCAGCCAACCAGAGCTGGATTCAGTCTCTCACTAAGCCTCAGTTCACAGGGCTGACTAGCAAGGTCCTCTCCTAATGTCAGCTATTAGCAAAAGGGAAAAAAGAAAGGGACGAGATCCTTGTGAGCTCCCACTTTTATATGAAGTATTCTCGTGAATGGAATGTTATACACAGTTGGTCAGTTTCTTGGTCACCTGTTTCTCATTGCCCCTCTCGTGAGATGCCCATCCATGCTTATCAATAACTTTGCATTCCATTGCTGCTTTTACCAAAACCTGTATCTCGTTCTCCAGGAAAATGCAGTTAATATGAAGGCTTTAGCTGACAGGCAAATTCACTAAAAGAGAAACTTGTTTTTTAACAAAACCAGGACAATAACACAACTAAGAGATCAATTATAGTTTCCAAAATTAATTGCAACCTGTCCATATGTAGAAACCATATGGTGATACACGTAACATTTATGCTTATTATACTGAAAAGGCTCAATAAAACCAGTCTTCAGTATTTAAGAGCAGAGTATAAACACTACACACAGCTATAGGAAACTAGCCTTTCATAGCACTTTTTGCTTAATTTGTCCCTGGGGTTTACTTAAAGGTATTTGCAGAATATTAAAATGACCTCCCTGGATCATGAGAGTGTGGCTATAAATGAGAATTCTCTTGATTGATTAGCCAATTACCACAAAGCACTGTAGTTTATACCCTGCATATTAACAGGCATGTTATTAGGAGATGGAGAGAATTAAAGACCTATAAATACATCAAATTGAATATGTGTGCACGTTAAATAAGAAGAATTTTCAGAAGTCATATGCTTCTGGTTTGCCATATATATTTTGTGATTTGGTGAGAGAAGGATGTTTATTTGCTTATTTACTTATTGTGGTGTTTGCCACCTTTGCTTTCATTCCATTCGTTCTGACTCTTCTGGGCTTTGTTCTCTTTACCGTACATCTTTGTATCAGTGCCTGTGGCAGTACTCTGGTAACTCTGATGACATCCATGGGCTTCTTTTAACAGGATGAAAATGCACAGGTAGGGTGTCACTGCTGCAAGTTCACAGTGTTCTATGGCCAGTTTCATGTTAAACATATTTTTCTTGGACCAAGTCTTTTCCTTTCTTTTCTTTTCTTTTTTTTCTTTTCTTTTCTTTTCTTTTCTTTTCTTTTCTTTTCTTTTCTTTTCTTTTCTTTTCTTTTCTTTTCTTTTCTTTTCTTTTCTTTTCTTTTCTTTTCTTTTCTTTTCTTTTCTTTTCTTTTCTTTTCTTTTCCTTTCTTTTCCTTTCTTTTCTTTTCTTTTCTTTTCTTTTCTTTTCTTTTCCTTTCTTTTCCTTTCTTTTCCTTTCTTTTCTTTTCTTTTCTTTTCTTTTCTTTTCTTTTCTTTTCTTTTCTTTTCTTTTCTTTTCTTTTCTTCTTTTCTTTTCTTTTCCTTCCTTTCCTTTCCTTTCCTTTCCTTTCCTTTCCTTTCCTTTCCTTTCCTTTCCTTTCCTTTCCTTTCCTTTCCTTTCCTTTCCTTTCCTTTCCTTTCCTTTTCCTTTCCTTTTCCTTTTCCTTTTCCTTTTCCTTTTCCTTTTCCTTTTCCTTTTCCTTTTCCTTTTCCTTTTCCTTTTCCTTTTCCTTTTCCTTTTCCTTTTCCTCTTCCCTTCCCTTCCCTTCCCTCTTCTTTTCTTCTTCTTTTTTCTTCTTTTTTTTCTTTTCTTTTCTTCTTTCCTTTCCTTTTATTTTCTTTTTTTCTTCTTCTTTTCATTTCTTTAAAAAAATAATGAAAAAAAAGAGAACATAATCCTATAATCCACACTAAACACAGGATAAGATTAAATACATCCCTTTGGAAAAATGCCTTCAGATTTTTTTCAGATTGTCAAGGTCAGGCTATAGAAACTCTTCATTGATAAAAGAGCATGAAAATGATGGTTTGATTTACAAGAAGATATTTATAACTCCAGACAAGGGAGAAAGAAGTACAATTTAGAACACCATCTCAACATGCATTTATAAATCTGAAAACTTAATCAAAGTACCTGATCAAATCTAGAGAACGGGATGAATTATTGTGAAGAAAAAATCCTGCTGCATCAGCTGCAAAAGAAGGTGAATATTACTCAATTCAAGAATTACATACTTTCCTACTAACTAGCTCTTCCTTGCCACCTAGTGCCAAACCCTGATTATGCATTTCTTTGTGATGCACATCCTGAAGCCTGACATGTCAGTCAGAGCTATAAAGGCACGTTAGCCAAGGAGCGGAGCAAATTACTTGTGGTCTGCAATACCTCTGTAATTTAAGTCTTATAATGCCTACATCGCACATTTTTTGCATTTGAAAAATATGCAAGCTGCCCTGAATAATGTGACCAGCAGCAGTCTGTTGGTGCCCCACCAACCTCATTTATTTTGCTTGCACTGTGTATTGTCACGAAAGTGTGGACATCCTATTCCTTCAAAAAATATTGCAGATCTATTCAGCTTACAAGCATTTAACCCCTAAAGCATTGTTTACTTTTAAAATTATTTTTTGTATGTTATAAAGCTTTATAGTATAGACAGGCAACATACTCATTCGGTATTCAGTAACTAGTGCCAGTCTGGGAGAAGAATTGTTTTGAGCTGCTTCTTTCTCAAACTGCTGGTACAAAAAGGTAGCAAGAGTTGACCATCCTCTGTTTCATACAGAACCTCAGTCCTAAAATCACAGTCCTCCCAAATACATTTATTTACAAGCAAAAATGGAAATAGTGTTATTAAAAGGTTAAGTTTGTCTTTGCATTGTTCTGCACAAATGCTTGGAGAAGATCCTGAAAGTCATTACCATCACTGATCAGAAGGAGCAATTGTTGCTGAGCAACTGATTTTTGTGTGTGTGTGTGTGTTTTGTTTGTTTGCTTGTTTGTTTGTTTTTAATTATGGTTATTCCTTCTCTGACAATGCTTAGGGCAAAACGTTAGACTCAGTGCATCTCATGTCTATTGTATAGTAAATTAAACAATCTTATTTTCTGCAGAGTATTTGCCCTTTAAGAGTGAAAACATTTTTTATCATTGTGACATCAAAAATATTGTAACACAATTTTTCCCACCCTAAAATAGAAAAGTTTTCACAAGGAAGCACATTGATTCCTAAGTTATAATGGTTATGATTGTTTGTTTTTGGGGGTTGATGGTTTTTTTTTTCACTTGTATCTTTTTATACCTCTACCAGACCTTGAGGATTTTGAACAATGCATATGTTCCTGAGACTTTCTTTTCTATAGACAAATAGCAGGTCCTTCCATCCTTCCCTAATGCTGATCTTTAATAAGAGACTAAATGCAGATCAGTAACCCACTGAGCAATACTTTATTCAATAACTCACTAATAAGTTTACTTCTACATTGCTGAATTTGGAGTAACAGGAACCCAATCTTCATAAATTGACCTTTTAGCTTCAGATGGAAAGCTATTTGTTAGATAATAATTATAAATAAAGAAACCTCAATAAAAAGAAAAACAACAAGCAGAAGAGAACAGCAAGATTGGGCTGCTCCATGAGGTAAAACATAAGCAGGGGTCAATGGTGACAGTGAGGCAGGGAGGACTGATGTCCATTCCCGCAAGGCTGCAGCCCAGCAGTACCTGAGTAAGTAGGACAGAGAAGGACCAATGAGAGGAGACATTTTTGGGCAACAGCCCCATGATGGTCATACAGTTCCACAATGACAAAACAGGTCCAAGGCCAAGTCAGTAATCCATGTCAGCAGAGCAAGGATCATCAAGATAAAGAAGCAAAGTACAAGAATACCCGGGGTGTAGCGCAGAGAGGGGCAAGGCTGGGGGGCTGCAGAGCCTCTGGTGTGTTCAAGACCCTGACAACAAAGGTCATATTTACCTTGGAATGAACCAAACTCATATTCAGATTTTCTAGGGAGATATGGAAATGTGGGGGGTGAGAGGGGAGAAAGGTAAATATTTGCTTTGGCACATCATGTTCCACTTTTCATTATGAATATTTATAAAGAAACCAAGAAAGCTAATTTCCCAGAAATGTCAGTGCTCATGCTACTCCTCTTTTATAAAAAAGAGCAGGTGGTGCAGCAGATGTGTATGCTGTGTGAATTCCAACTTTCAGCTCCTTTTTCTTCATTACAGAATTTAAGGTTACATTTCCTACCTTCTAGGCTGTTCCATGGTATGTCATATAGAAAAGGTATATAATGGTGTTAGATGACCTGGTGTCAGCAGCATAGCAAAAACTGTATCATCTTCATCAGGTAATCTGCCCTGTTCCTCTAAGCTCACTGATTCGTGAATTTTGACAACATTTGAGAAAAAGAATAATTTTCTGATCTTTAAAGTCCACAGCCACTTTAAAAGACTGCTTAGGTGTTATGTCCATTCCAACTACATCACTTTATTAATCCAAGAAACTTTGGTATTTTCACAGGCAATGCCCTTCAGAAGCTTATATAAAAGCTTCAGCTAATAAGCCAGGGTCCCCAATTTTAATTTACAGGACAGCATTTTCAGAGTAAATGATAATATAAATAGAAATTTTCAACACTTGCAAATTCTCTTATTCATATTCTCTTCAGATTTTTTCTTCATTCATACTAATGAACTATTTTTGCCTTTATTTACAGTTCTCTCCTTTAATATATCAAAATACACATCTAATAAATTGCAAGTACCTTAATTTGCCTGTAAGTTTAACTGCTGGTCTTGAATGAGAACTCAACACCTTGACTTATTTAAGATGAGACAGCCATGTCTTTTATTTATTTAAGTTATCCACTACCTCTTAAGGAGAATGGGATATTTCACAAATTAAATTCATGTAAGCACTTTTAATAATGGCTTTTCACTTTAGATGGTATCTGTATGCCTAATATTATTGAAAGCCAGAAAGGAAAGAGAGATGGAATACCTTTTGATATCTATCTTAATTGTATTATTTTTTAACTTGTTAAAAAAAAAAAAAAGCAACAACACACTGTTAAAGGCTAATTGAAGGTTGCACAAGTTAAAAAGTATACTCATCAAAATAAAATGAGGTTTCTAGGTCTGTTTCATTAAATGTTAACAAATAAAAAAGGTAAGATATCATCAGCATGTGTTTTGTACAGAACTCTGATAAAGGCAATTGAGAGCTCAGTCCAAAAAAAAAACCCAACAACAACAACAACAAAAACCAACCAACCAAACAAAAAAAAAACAAACAAAAAAAGGAAAAATAAAGACAATGCTGTACTCATTGCTATGATTTCTTGGAATGATTTATATAGATGTTGCAGCATTCTACAAATACTAAATATGTTTAGAAATCTATTCAGTGAACATGACTTAGTAGATTCGATTAGCCTCATCTTCCTAAATGAAGGTATTTAAATCAAAATGTATGGAAAAAACAATGGCTGATTTATTACTGCAGACTCTGCTACAGATTTATTTTAGTAGAAAACCCTGATGTCATAAAATACATTAATAATGCAATCCTAATCTTTTAATAAATCAGTGTAATATTGACAGAAGTACCTAATCTCATATATTACAGTAGAATGTCTGAGGTTTTTCAGATATATTTGAGTAAGTAACTGTTTCCATGGACATGTTGTACAATAACATGCTGTTATACAGTATATGCATTTGCCTATTAACCCAACATCTGTCATAATTTCATACCATTGAATTTTTATGAACAATGATAAAAAAGAATTTATGATGGCTTCACAGGGGAGGAAACCTGCTTTCCCCACAGTAGCAAAATTTTCCTTTTCCTTGGTCTTACCAATATTTAACTATTCAAGGAAGAGCACAATCCTCTTCAATTTGAAATTTTCCTTTTTTTTTTTTTTTTTTCCTTCTTTTATTGCTGGAAACATCTATGCAATTTTACTAGGATTAAATCATGTTTGATTCAGAAAGTGGTTTTGAAGAAAATCTAGTCACAGATGAACTAGACAAATGGTTCATTTTCTTAAATAATAAAATCAACCATTAATGCGCTGCTTTGTATGAAAATTTGTCCTGGAATTTAATATGTTTCCAGTAAGAACTTTAACCAATCACATTATATAACATTTACCATCTACTAATAGTAGAGAATTTGGAACGACTGATACAAACACAGATTTTTTTAATAGTAAGAGTGGATCCTACATGGTGTTCACTTCCAGTTATGTTCTGTTACAACTTGATGTAAAATAGCCACCCACTTAGATGTGTAAAGCTCTGTGTGTGCATTTAGCATAATAACAGGTCTGAAAGATGTGTAAATAAGAAAAGTGATTCTAAGTGTAAATGCAGGAATAGACAAATAGGGTTTCACTGTTTACCCTCAGGCAACAACTGATGTTTGTTTTTTCTGTCACTTACAGATATATTTCCATCCCAAAGACATGTGAAAAAAGCATAGCAATACCAAAAAGGCACTAATTCTGGAGATATTGAAGATAAAAAATCACAACATATTCACCTGTAAGATTGCCAAGCATTTCTTCAGATATTTGCCGTCATGCCTAATTCAATGTAACTTTGAGATGCTGCCCAATCTTCTTCCCTCCCTTTCCTCTGTATCATCCATCCGTATGCAGCTTCCCTGAAGGATGAATTAGTTCAGCGCCATGATCACAGAAACCATATTTCTCAGCATGTGGAAGGAAAGAGGGGATTAATTTTCTATCAGATGAGTGAACCATCCAACTTATCCTGTGGGCTCATGCTTGCAAGTGAAAAGACAGGAGTGTGTAGGTGGTAAACAGGACCTTTCAGTAGCTGTCAATTCAGCTGCGGTGAAAAACTGTCCTTGTTATTCTGCAGTTCTGCATCCAAGAACACATGTAAGATTACTTGGAAAATCTTCAGCAGAAATCACACTTCCAAGCAGTTTATTAATGCAAAAAAAGGTTTTTTATATTTGCAAACAGAATTACATGTACCATATATACCACGTTTGTGACCCACATCTGAAGTCTCTACTTCAGCCAAGTGGCACGCTGCCCAAGCACTTATGAGGACACAGTCACAACTCATCAATAAGGTAACAGACACCAAATTTGTCTTTTAGCTGGCAATTGCTTCTGTTTAGGTTCTTGTACAGATGGAGTGATGTTCTGTGTTATTCTAGGGTTAAAGACTAATAGTATAGCATAAATCCAACGGTTTTCATTAACTGCCTTTACTAGATGTTAGAATAGAGGCAGAAAAGTGACTTGAAGCTTGCACCAGTCTCAGCAAGAGGGGGGCAACTTCCAGCACAGACGTCTGCCTAATGTTGTGTGCCCTCCTCTGCTCTGGTACTGACTTAAGTAACTGCTGTGAATTTTGTGTGTGGTGGGTTAATCTAACTGAGGGTAAAACCCCCAGCCAGCCACTCTCTCATTATAGCCTCTCACAATAGTCTCATCCCATGACATCCTTGTGGGTCCAGAGCACGATAGGGGTGCTGTCATTGTTACCCAGATTTATTTTCACAGTCCCAGCATCTCCTCTTCATTCAAATGTCTCTATTCCTACTTCGACAAACAAACAAGACTTTTATCAGTCCCACGTATTTTTCCTGAGGTATCTTTGCCTTAGTCATAAATAATTCTTCTACAAGATCTGGTTCTTAGTGAAGGCATTCTAGATTTCATCATATTTGGTTTTACTGTTTAGTTATAGGGAGTATGATGAGGATCATGGCTAAGCATAAGAGTATTTTTGATGGCTGAACTGAGTCAGTCTAAAGATGAATCCAGATCTAGTCCTGTATACTGTCTGATAAGAGTAGGAACAAATACTTAACTGAAACCATAGAAAAAAATGCGTATTTTGTCATACTGTTCCAGAAATCAGGGGATAAGGACCTTTCAGGATTGTAGCTTGTACTCCCATTGCATCTTTCCTAGCAGCCAGTTATATCAATTTCTTGAAACCATTTATATTTTATCATCTAGAAATTAAAACATTGTGTATATAGCAGTAGTTTGCTACAGATATTGCTTTGCATTATTGCACAAAATTATAAATCCCTTGTCTCTTTTCATTCATCTTTAGATTAAAAAAACAAAAAAAAAAAAAAAAATGTTTGGCCTTTAGACTCTGAACTTAGGTAATTTATAAACCCAGTGAAGAGTGGAGGCTTCAGAGAGGGAAGCGAAGGGAAGGGAAGGGAAGGGAAGGGAAGGGAAGGGAAGGGAAGGGAAGGGAAGGGAAGGGAAGGGAAGGCCAGCAATGTCTTGTCTTAAAGTAAAAAAAGGGGAGATTTTGATGGGAAGTTGAAGGAAAAATAAAGATACTTAATCATTAAGAGACTCTACTTTTTAGTCCACTTCAGAAAAGATTCTCCTTTAAATTGTAGGCAAGAAAGAGGCTGAGAAAGAAATGAATGAGAGAAAGAAACAAATATATCTTTTAGACAGCAGATATTGCTTCTTTGTAGATAAATTTTACTTTTGTATCACATATAGCTAACATAGGTAACATTAGGACTCTTGAACTTTGCTTTCCTAGCTGAGGATGATATTCTATATTGGGTTTGCATGGCAAGTTTTTGGTAGTGGGGGGGCTACACGGGTGGCTTGTGTGAGAAGCTGCTAGAAGCTTCTCCAGTGTTTGATAGAGGCAATAACAGCTGGCCAGGGCTGAGCCCATCGGTGATGGTGGTAGTTTAAGAAGTGTGTGGGCACAAACTGCACAATTCCAGCTGCAGAGAGGACTAAGAATATGTGAGAAACAGCCTTGCAGACAGCAAGGTCAGTGAAGAAGGAGGGGAACAAGGTGATCCAGGTGCTGGAGGTGCTGCTCTGCAGATTACGGTGAGGCCAGCTGCCACCCTGCAGCCCACAGAGGCCCATGGTGGAGCAGATATCCAATCTGCAGCCCATGTAGGACACCATGCCAGAGCAGGTGGGTACCCAAAGTAGGCTGTGACCCTGTGGGAAGCCTGCACTGGAGCAGACTCCTGGCAGCACCTGTGGCCCCATAAAGAGAGGAGCCCACGCAGGAGCAGGTTTGCTGGCAGGACTTGTGACCTTATGGGAAACACATGCCATAAAGAGAGGAGCCCATGCAGGAGCAGGTTTGCTGACAGGACTTGTGACCTTATGGGAGACACATGCTGGAGTGGTCTGTTCCTGAAGGACTGCATCCTGTGAAAGGGATCCATTCTGGAGCAGTTCATGAAGAACTACAGCCCATAGGAAGGACTCATACTAGAGAAGTTCATGGAGGACTGTCTCTTGTAGGAGGAACTCCATGTTGGAGCAGGAAAAGAGTGAGAGGAGTACTCCCCTGAGGAGGAAAGAGAGGGAGAAACAATATATTATGGACTGGCTACAGCTCCCACTCTGTCCCCCTGTGTTGCTCTGTGAGGAGACTGAGAAATCAGGACTAAAGTTAAGCTAAAGAAGAAGGGAGGGGTGGGGGGATGGTGTTTTAAGATCTTGTGTTTGTTTCTCATTATCCTACTCTGATTTGATTGGTAGTAAATTCAATTAATTTTTCCCAAGTCTGTTTTGCCCATTACAATAACTGATGAGTGATCTCTCCCTGTCCTTATCTGGACCCATGAGCCTTTTGATCTATTTTCTCTCCCCTGTCCAGCTGAGGAGGGAAGTGATAAAGGGGCTTTTGTGGGCACCTGACACATAGCCAGGGCTAACCCATCCCATGCTCATATGCCAAATGAAGTGTTTCAATTTTATCATGAGTTATGCCAGGCAAGGTCAACTCAGAATAAAGGAATAAAATTAAATATTTCTGATTATCTAAAGATACAATGGAAACAAATTTTTCAATTTTGTGTTCTGGTAATTCAGAGGCAATGCTGGTCATTTTGGCAGCATACTGTGTACCATGCTGCAAAAGTCATCTGCTTAAATCAGCACTTAGCATGTAACTCCTAGCTTATTTCCTGGGTGAAACCAGCGAAATGTTCTTAAACATCATAAATCACATTTCATGAATACCAGTTGGTATTCTCAATGTACTCCAGTATTTATGATGCATCTGTGAAAATTCTCCCTCCTTCATATCTAATATAATAGGCAGTATTATATTATCAGTTGGTGCTTCACATCAAAATCATTTGCTCTGGGGATATCTGAGAGATACTGGGCATTCTAGGAGATGGAAACATGTCTGTTATAAAACCAGATACAGATAAACAAAAATCTCTGGGTGTTTTTCTTTTCTATGACTTATATCAGAGTTGAATCTTAACTTCTGCTTCACATTTTACTGAAGCTTAAATGCACTCACATGAATGATAGTTCTTTGTGAATATAACCTGCCTGACCTGTAGGTCCATGAAAGGCCTAGCTGCTTTCTGTGATTCTCTGGAGGTAATGTGGTGGGTTGGCCCCAGCTGGAAGATATGCCTCCACCCAGTTGCATTCTCACTCCCACTCCCCATCTGCAGGATGGGGAAGAGAATAGGAAGAGCAAAAGCATGGGAAAAACCCCTTGTGGGTTGAGATAAAGATGGTTTAATAGCTGAAAGAAAAAAAATAACAAGGAAAAAGAAACAAATCATACAAAAATAATAATTCACCACCAGTAGATCAATGCTCAGACAGTCCCTGAGCAATAGCTGCTTTGGGAAGATCCCTCTCCCCTCAGTTTTACTTCTAGGCATGATGTTATATGCTATGGACTATATCTTTGATCAGCCTGGTTCACCCCCAGTACCTCCTGCCCACCTCCAGCCTACATACTTGGGAGGGAGAGTGAGAAACAGAGGAGGCCTTCATGCTGTGCAAGGACTTTTCATCAATAGCTAAAATATTAATTAGTGTGTTATCAACACTGTTTTACTCCTAAATTCAAACCAAATCACCCTATGGGCTGCTGCAAGGACAATTAACTACATCACAGTCAAATCTAGCACAAGTAAGTTCCACCAACTGCCTTTATATGAGGCCTGACTGAGATGGACTCTTCCACCAGTCCTCCCATCAGTTTTTGCTTCAAATGTAGTTTCTGTTTAGTTTTGCATAAGAAGGGGATAATACGGGCTTTGATGCTGTTTGTGTAAGAGTCTTGGCATTGCTAGTATGGAATTTCAGATGTGCCAAAAGGACATAAATTCAGCTCTTGAAGCACTCTTGAAAAAATTATATTTTTAACCTCACTCAATAATAAGAAATAATAAATGAATAAGGCTAAAATACATCCTTTATTCTAGAAACTGACATCGCATCAGTAGCTTTAAAATAAGGGTTTTGCATACATTCTGTCTATGTGTTATACTGCCTCCTATTATGGTATGATTAGTAACAAAACTAATAACTTTCAGCTGTGAAAAAAGTGAGTAATTTTCCACAGGCGTCTTGGTACTAAATATGTAACAGATTAACTTTAGCTATGCTTCTTTGTGGTACAATGATTTTTATGATAGGTATAACCTTTGCCTGTTGTTTCATTTCTTAGGCATTGTTTCACATGAAAAAAGGAGCTGATTTTATATCATTTGCAGTATATTTGTATTTATTCAGTGATATTCCACATATTAGATTGCAAACAATTTTACATGTCTTTATATTGGCAGGAAATGTAGAAATCTAAAACAAAGATTTTACTGGGAAGTGTAGGAGGGCAGTAAATGAGGAAGACAAAGTTGGACCTGATGTAATTTTTATTGTAAGCCATGGGTAAGTACTGGCTGAAAGTTAAAGAAATCTCTATATCAGAATACAACTATCAGAGGAATTTTCCCCTCCTAAATTATCCAGAGTAGGTTAATTAAGTGAGAAATCCTCTCTTGATTCTGACTCTCCAATGTATTGTAATCTTTTCAAGACATTAAATATTAGTGGATTAATGACTGTTAGTGTAAGGCTTTGCTACAGAGGCACATTTTTGTTAAGCAACAGTAATAAAGAATTTTCACTTTGAGTTCAGACATAAGTAATTAGAAAGCCAATATGTACTTTTAAACAGAAAACAAGGGGCAATGCCTCATCTAAGTGTTCCTGCTCCAGCAGGGGTATTGGACTAGGTGATCTTTTGAGGTCCCTTCCAGTCCCTAACATTCTGTAATTCTGTGATTCTGTGACAGTGCAATATTTTAAAATCTTCCTTTCTGTTTCTCAAGGTAGTATATAGTGATCTCCATACTGTAGCATGTTATAGTTAAATAGTTCATGATTGAAAGAGTGGCCAATGTTTTACAGAGAAGTATATGGTTCTTTTACCTGTTTCTAGGGTCTCATCCTATCTTAGTAACACTGACTTGCTTATGCTCTTCCCTGCTTATTTACCACTTATGCTTTCCCACTGGTTCAGTTACCCAGTCTTGCTCTTCCATTGTTCGACTTCCAGCCTGCAGACTCAGTTTTCTGTTGCTCTGCCTTGTTTTTCCCTTTTCCATGAGTACTGAGAATTTGTAGAAAAAATTGGGAATTATGACATTGTCACCGTTGAAGTGACAGTTTTCCTGAATATGTGATTAGTTCGATTTGACATTCAGCTCAACATTTACTTCGTGCACTTTCTGTTTGAATATCACTTTTTTTCAAAATTATACCTAAAACTAATTTTTCCCCAAAATTGTTATATCTTTATAATTCAGATACAATTGATACATTTTATAACACAAAAATACTTTTAGTATTTTATTTCCAATACATAGTTAATATAAAGTTAATTTAGCAAAAACCAATTACTTTCTGTTATAAATCTGTTAGAAAAAAATGTTTTAAACTGCAAAAAAAATATAGTCTCTTTTTAAAGTGTTGTATTTAGTTTATGTGGCAAGATTTTGGTAACAGCGGGCATTGCAGGTGCGGCTTCTGTGACTAGACACCGGAAGCTGCCCTCGTGTCAGGCAGAGCTAGTTCCAGCTGGCTCCACCATGGACCCATCACTGGCTGAAGATGAGTCCACCAGCAACATCGGTAGCATCTCTGTGATAATATATTTAAGAAAGTATATAAAACACTGCACAACAGCAGCTGGGTGTGAGACATGAGAATATGTGAGAGAAAACCTTGCAGACACCAGGGTCAGTAAAGAAGGAGGGGAAGGTGGTGCTCCAGGTACCAGAGCGGAGACTACCCTGCATCTACTCAGGGGAGAAGATCATGGTGATACAGGCTGTGTTCCTCTGCTGCCAGTGGAGGTCCACACTGGACCAGATATCCACCTGCAGCCCATGGAGGACCCCAAACAGAAGCAGTCTGTTCCGGAAGGATTGTACTTCATGGAAAAGACCAGCGCTGGAGCAGTTCTTGAAGAACTTCAGCCTGTGGGTGAGATCTCATGCTGGAGGAGGGAAAGAGTGAGAGGAAGGAGGAGTGGTAGAGACAAACTTTTATAAACTGACTGCAAACCCCATTCACCATCCCCAGGTACCACTCAGAGGGAGGAGTTAGAAGAGTCAGGAGTGGAGCTGAGCCTGGGAAGGAGGGAGTTGTGGGGGAAGGTGTTGTTAATTTTGTTTTATTTCTCACTATCCTACTCTGTTTCAACTAATTTACAATAAATTAAATTGGCTTTCCTAAATTGAATCTGTTTTGCCCATAATGGTAATTGGTAAGTGATCTCCCTGCCCTTGACCCACAAGCTTTTTGATGTATTTTCTCCTCCTATCCTGCTGGTGGAGGGGGAATGATGAAGCAGCTTGGTGGGCAGCTGGCAGCCAGCCAAGGTCAATCCACCGCAAGTACGAAAATAGAAACAAGCAAGGTCCTCAACTTTATAGAGCCTTAGAAAATGTATTAAACAAATTGCCGTATTAAACAAATTGCCAGCTGAAAACCCTTCTAGCAGAAACCTATTAATTGAGTTTATTTTTGTAAGAAAATAAATTCAGATCAAAATATTGTATGTTTTCCTATCTTTCTTCCACAGAGAAATAAAAAAAAATAAGCTGATTATTTAAGAAGTTTGTTTTCCTACCATGTCTAAGTTAGGTATCTAATTTGAGATTACTTGAATACTGTTTTTCAAGACACTCATTAGTGCATGAAGTTACAACTGAGTGTCCTTGACTGTACTTATTTCAAGACAAGAACCAGTAGAATTCAGGAATGAAATATTTTTGTGTTAATTCCTTTAAAAATTCATTGGCCTAGAGTATAATTTTTTTTAGGTTTGCTGGTAAATTCTGTTCAGTTACATGACTGATTTGTAATATTAATTTCTATTTTTCTTTTCCTAATCTCAATCTTTTATTTAAAAATTGTGAAGGCAGTGTTCACCACTGAGCCACTGTTAGGATCTGATCTCTGTGATGGTATATTTGTTAAGCTAGTTTCCACATAGAGAATATTGAACTATGTTGTCACGATCACCTAAAATCATGTGGAAATTAAAAAAAAAAAAAAGAAAAAAGAAAAAAAAAAGAGTCATACCCTGAGAGGTAAGAGCATTTGCTTACAGAGAACACAAAACAAAACAAAAAAAGCAGTCCTTGAGCCTACAATTTTTAAATTTGTAGGAGTGTATTTGCTCCTAATGTTTCCTGGAGTACTAGACTGCAAATACCTTTCTGCATTTTTAATTCTTGTTTGGAATGAATCTTCATATATTCCTGCCAATCTACAAAGAATTACTGTGTTTCTCAAACATAGTGTCATCTGATATTGGCCCATTCTAGAAAGCTTCATCTTTAAAACAGTGTGATGAGAGGAATAAAAACCTTTCAGAAGTTTTTTTCTGTAACCTATTATAATAGTCTTGGACAAAATGGAAAGAACAGTAAGTAAGGGTTAGAGATCAGAGGGGAATATAAGCAGTAACTGTGCAGGAGAATATCACAGCAAAAGATGTGTCTTTTGGGGTCAGACCAATCATCCATTTCTCTATCTCCAACATTTGAAATAGGAAATATGATGCTGGAAGACACCATGAACCAGAGCCCTTCTCTGTCTCATAGCTATCATATGCTGCCAAAATAAAACACTTGCTGTTATAGATATATTAGAGAATAAATCCCTGAGAGGAGAAGATGAAAAAAATAATAATTCAAGGGGTTTATGAAAACAGTAATACAGTGTGGATTTTTTTGTGTTTTGTGTTTGTTTGTTGGTTGGATTTGTTTGTTTGTTTTTCATTTTTTGTTTGTTTGTTTGTTTTACTTATTTAAAAGCTCTTATATACCTAGGTCCAGAAATTGCTTTCAACGAAGTAGAACCAGACTCTTTCTTTTGTGGGATGTGTCTTTCCAAATGCCAAATAAACAACTGTAGTACAACAAATGGCATGGTCATGTTGTCAGGTATCTGAAAAGGGAAGTGTTCCTTTGCACTGGTCAGGAGTTGGAATAAACATTTTCAGTCCATACTTCACTCAAACAAGTTTAGGTTCTCAGATTGATCCTGTAATACATGTTAGGAGACCACAGTTTAATCGTGGGCTTTGTTTGTTTGTTTGTTTCACTTTGTGGTTTGTTAATAAATAACTGAAATGACATCTTTCTGAACTGTGGCAGTTACATCAAATCAGGCAATACTTTTCAGATGTGTGCATAAGCTCCATTGACATTTAATTTCCATTACTTTTTCTCAGTATAATAAATGTCACTGATGATTACAGAAAATGAATCCTGAAGATTTTAATGTATATTGAAGCCAATAGAAACGTGGTTTTTGAAGGATAGAACAGTGATTTAGGACGGTTCCATCTGAGAAGATATGTAACAAGCCTTTCTTGGCAGAACTAAAAATTCAGAGGCTTTTACTCCATGAAACACATAAAAATGTCAGAGTTAGAAGTTAATGTAAATTACTGGACAAGGACATGCATACTATCCAAACATGTAACTTAGAGGGAACAGAAAAAACAAGAATATTTAATTTTATAAAGATGTTTGTTCACTTAGTTGAAGATGTCATTTACCATAATCCTGTTATTGTAACCACCAGTTTTTCAAATTAAAGTTTTTGTACATTGTTATCAGTGAAATTATCAAATATGTTGGATAAGCCTTCAGTTCCTGCTGAGCACACAGCCACTAATGTGACATTGCCTGGAGATAAAAGCATCATTGTTCTGCATGCTTTTGGATATCGGTCTGCTTTCCTTACTTAATCCAAGGTCATTATGTCAAACCACAGCATGTTCTCACAAAGATCAAGCATTTCCCCCAGAAGGAATAATGGCAACGTGGTATAGAGGAAATTAAAAAGTGAAAAGCCTATATAAAACACTGATCAAAGAAGAGAAATATTGTCAAAGAAGGAAATTGCATTTTTGTTTAAAAGACTGAACTGCTTACACAGAGGAACAGATAACTGTGAGATACGTTTTAGAACTTGGGAAAAATTATTTGTTTCTTTCACATCAAGAAGGATTTGGTTTTATTGTTGCTGATGTTTCGTTATGTTTTACACAAACACCCCCCATCACCCACCTTTCCCCTCAAGAAAAAGCATTAAAATGGTTTATGCTGAAACATCAATATACTGCAAGATAATTTTTGTGCTTATTAACTAAATATTTCTGTCAGTATTATTCCAAGGTAAAAAAAAAAAAAAGAGGTTATATAGTTTGATAAAATTGTAATTACTTAGCAAATCACTACTAGCATATATAAAGCTAAAAATAAAATTCAAGTACATCATGTTCCTTATTTTATGCAAGAATGTTTATCCATTCTTTAACTGAGTTTGAAAAAATAGAATTTTTATTCCAAATGATGAACATTCAACAGAAGAACAAAAGATGTTAAGTTATAATTGTAGGAAGGATGTAAGATCATTGAAGTAGAATTAAGCAAGCACATGAAACACTGAAATTAAATAAGGACTTTTACAGGAAGCTAAAGAAGATAGTGGAATATAAAAAATTATTTCCTGTCTTTCCAAGATGGGGAGCTGTCCTGATCTTGACATCCTGTAAATGAAAAATAAGAGCTTATTTCTGAAATCATGCACTGATCTACCGGGGGTTTTGCTGTAAAGCTTGGATAGGTCACTGAGCTAATCCATATGTTCAGCCTCCCCAGATTCTCTTCTAGTAATTTATCCCCAAGTAAAAGTTTGAAAATCAAACCAATTATACTGCTCTAATTTTAAATCCTCTTTATCCATCCAGATAAGCACATCAGATATAGTTCAGATGCATTTGGTTTTGTTTTGAGGTATATGTGTAGCCTTGGTTACCTCTTGTGATGCCTTCCATCTCTTTGATCCATCTTAAATGCTACTCCTGTAATAGAATCAGGCTATGTACTGATCATATATGCACAGACTTTGAAACCTATCTAAAGGTCACAGTCATGACAGCATCATAAATCAAAGATTCAGTATCTTTTTCATAAACACTTTTCTCAATGCAACCATTCCTCTCAGTGATCATCCCAATTAAAAGTTTATGCATCTAGTTGTGGCTTCAAAAGTCTTCTTTTGCTTGAAAAGTATTCTCAGAAGCTTTTCCTCTTCTTGTTCCAAGGCACATATGTTCAGTGATTTAGCAGGTGAGTGAGGGCTTGGTGGGTTTTTTTAAGGAATCTTAGATAAAATATTAGAAGTACAGCACTGTATAATGTTACTAGTCCATATTTGCTTTGCAACATTTGGCTTTCATAAACTGAGAATGCTATTAAAACATTGTCAACTTGATTATTTTAATTTTTACCTTTTCATCTAACTATGAAGTAGAATATATATATATATATATATAAATATAAATATTTTTTGACATCCAAAGGGCTTCCAAATATCTTCCAAGCATCTACTCTTTTTTCAGCAAATAATAGAATGCAGAAAAGTAATTTCTGTCAGAAGGCAACAGTTACCTTCTGTGTACAAGCCTATTTTAGGAAGTGATTTTCATCACTCTGGAATCTAATTGGAACCATTCCAAAATGACAATTATTATGAACTGCATTAGCATCTTTTGTTTCCTGACACAAATGCCTTTACCTTTATGGGCTGTCTTGTCTAAACTACAATAGTTCAGTGTTAGAAATATATTTAAATATACTACCGTACATGAATAATTACGTATCTGAATTTTTTTGAAAAACAGTGGCACCAAATCCTATTATGAATCATCAAGTGTATGAAAAATTAATCTTGTTTTTTTTCTTTTTAATAGTTATTGAAATGAACTGATGCTGGCAGTGGTTAAATTGGCAAATTCCGAGGGCTGAGGCAGTATTAGTAATGGCTTGCATAATAAATGTTAAATTACTTGAGATAAATTGACACAAAAGTTGATTAATGCATTAATTTGTAATACGGTGAATTCTTAATTAAGTGATGCATAGGGAGATGTCTGCATTTGTGCCACATCAAACCATTTGCATTGCAAATAAAGGCAAAAAAAGTATATATGCATATACATAAAGGAGGAAGAAGAACATGGAAACACACATCTCCTCATTTTACAATCAAGAGAAAATTAAACCCTCTGTTGATATTTCTTCAGTGAGTAAGTACTTCTTAATGCAAGCAACCTGTAAATAAGGTTCTGTAATAGGAATATAAGAAGTGATGTAAGAATCAACATAGCTGTCAGATCAAAGGTTTCACAGAATGCTTTGGGTTGGAAGTGACCTCTGGAGATCATCTAGTCCAACCCACTTGCTAGGGTGGGTTCATCTAGACATGTTTATCTGGATCTGAAAGAGGCCAAAATCCATGAATGTCTGCAGTTCTTTCAGGCTGCAGCAGATGTTTTCAGGATTCCATCTGATTCCCTTGTTTTGCACCCCCAACTGCCCATATCCTTTATCTTATAGTAACATTTGTAAAAGTGACATTAGCTACATATGGCCCTGTGGCAGAATGCAAACCCCCCTCTCTCCCCCTCCCTCCTTCGATATGGAAGGAGTAGACACATCTCCCTCTCTCTCTGCTGCTTGAGGCTAACAGCTTCTTTTGTTTGGCCCCAGAGCACCCTGGCCAGGGTGGTTAAGAGAAAAGAGAAGTGAGTGCCAAGGCGCCAGGGAGCCACTGGGTGCCTGCAGCCAGTGTGGGGGATGTTTGGAAGCTTCAAGGGCACCCCACAGCCAGTGTGGGGGTGCAGAGAAGCTTCTGGAATGCCTACAGTCAGATTTGATCAGGCTATAAAAAACTGGACTCTCGTCGAGACTCCGCCCTCTTGTCACGGATCTCTTGGAGCATGAGCGAGATGCTGCCGCTGAGAGCCCCCCCTGGGATGGAGACTCCACCTGCCTTGCCACCACGTGTGTGAGTAAAAATTTCTCCTCGCAGGATTGCGAGTGTATCTACTTTCCGTGCACATATGCACGCGTACTTTCCGTGCTCAATACGAGCATGTGTAAAATTAATCCTTGCATAATCGCAGGTGTATTTTCCTCCCTTGCTTCCACATAAGCACATGCAATATTCCGTGCACATTTGCACGTGTATTTCTCCTCGCAGGATTGTGAGTCTATTATAAATTTACCCTTGCAGAATCGTGAGTGTACACTTTCCGTACTCAATACAAGTACGTGTATCCCTGTAAAATAATGCCACACCATGTTCAGGTAAGTGTGTACTCTTCCTGGACTCAGGGGCGGCTTCGGCATTGTTTTTGGTGATGCAACGTGTTTGCACACTATGGACCTCCTGAATTATTAGTTGCTGTCCCTTAATAATTTTCCTCAACTAGTATCTGACTTGTATTCAAGTGACTTGTATTCAAGTCACTTTTGGAGTGCTAAAACCCTGTTTCTCACCAGTTTAATAAAAGTTGTTTTGGACCATGTTGTCCCTCAAACTAACATCGGGGTGCCTCCATGACAGTCCATTTCATCACTAGTTTCCTAGTCCCATGCTTATTTTCTCCCTAAATTGGTGGAAGGGGGTCTCAGAAGTATTTGAGTGCCTAAAATATCAATTAACCACAAAATTAATCAAGAAAAGGGAGATAGAAAATACAGAATTCAAATTATGTGGGAGTAGAGAGACTGTAAGATAATGTATGTAAGTGATGAAAATAGATATTTGGCAGACCCTTGGCTCTGAGGAGTAAAAACTTCAAATGTATTGGAGAAAGAAAAAGAGTATGGCAGTGAATATTCATGAAAATGGAATGAAAGAAAAAGTGAAAAAAGATTAAGAGACAGAGAAGACAAAGGATGAGGAAAATGGCCTTGTATAGTAATTTACAGAAAGGAAAAGCAGCTGTAAAGGAAATTATACAAAACAGAAAAAAATGTAACACAAATTCCAAGTGAGAATAAAATATACATCTTACAAATAACGTAATAAAACCATGAAGAATTCAGTGCCAGTAAAAACTGGAGTACTTAAGAGAGATGAATGTGGTTATGGACAAGATTCATTTTTTTTCCCAAGATGCTGTGAAGACTGGTGTTTAATAAAAAGAAGGCATGATGCAGCTCAGTGTTTCTCTTAATTATAATACCTGCTGCTATAATTAAAGCTTTTCTTTTTATGCATCAAGATGAAGTCAGTCTCAGCCAATTAGAATGAACAGTTTCCCTTTCAGCTAATGCTAAAAAATTAAACATTTAAATAAAACCAGCACTGTCTGAAACATATCCATTATTTTCCACGTTAGTTGTATGGGTTGACCGCTGAGCTGGAGTTGTCCACCCAGACAGCCTGACACCTGTGGAGCCAGCGTGTGGAAAGCAATTTCTGGAGGCAGGCAGTTCATACTTTAAATAAAGCTCTGCAGTAAGTTTCCATGTTATAACTTTTTTTTTTTTTTTTTCTTTAAAATATAGCCTTTTTTTCATTATGTTTCCCCTTGTATTACAAATGCACAAAGACTCAATGCAACAGTAACCGGAAATTTAATCAAGGAAATCTCTTAATTCATTCTTCTCAGCTATACCTCATTGTACAGCCTAATGTTTCTGTGACAGATTTCCAAAGGCATTTGTGTATTTGACTTTCATTAAAATAATAAAATATAGATAATTTAAATACTAAAATATTTTGAAAAAATATTATCTGTTCACTATTTATAAGATTCCAAGTTACCTTCCATTCTGCATACAAACTGCCATCCCTGCCCCACTCCTATTATCTAAAAGAAAATTTGAAAATGCCACAGAAAATCTATATTAAAAACAAACAAACAAACAAAAAACAATAACAAAACAACAAACACAGAAATTCAAATTTTCAATAATGAAGACAAAACAGAAGGAAAAATAGATTGCTAAAATAATATAGATGAATCAATTTTTCTCCTCTGTATTTTGAAGAACAACAGAGTTACGCTGAAACCATATTGATTTGGGTCAGATTAGCAAATTTTTAAATCGTATCTTCTTTCTCCAGTTTCTTCATAACACCATAACACTCCAGCTGTCTTTTTTTTTTTTTTTTTTTTTCTGGTTGAAAATGAAACCACAATACCAGTAAATAAAGTTAGGAGTTAAGCTGGTACCTCTTCTCCAAGAAAACAATTCAACTGCTTCCTCGGGAGAAATTTGCAACATCTGACTTAGAAGTCCCTCTGCATCAAAGACAATGCAGAAAAGCTGCCCCATTTTTTCTGTCTGAGTAACTATCTAGGGGCAGTAAATTTCTCTTAACATAGGTCTGCTGAATGCTGTGTACTTTATTTTGTGGGCATTCTGTACATTAAGCTCTTGAGCAGCAAACTATCTAGTTCCTATAAACTGATCATAAAAAATAAGAAGGAATTTCCTATTTCACTCACACAAGACCACCAAGATTATTTATATTTTTGTGGAAAGTCAACTTTCTTATTAAATATTTGTTTATTTTATGTTTCTATTTATCTCTTTCCATCTCACTGAAAGGGGCTCATCTGTTCAAAGTGTTTCATCTGTGGCAAAATTTCCTGGCAAAACAAACAAACCAACCCAGCCCAAATCAAAAAACACACGGAAAGACAGCAGTTAGAACTCAATAAAAGAGTAAATAATTCTGTACATCAGTGACAGTAGTTAGGTTTACTGAATGATGTTTTAGCACTTTACTCTGGAAGTTAAGACTGCTCTGCATGTGCCGTATATAGGTGTGAATACATCCAATCCCAGAAGAAAGAATCCACAGTGGAGAAAGTTTTCTGGTATAAGCATACAGTAGGGGACACCTTGTGTTTTCAGCTGTTTGGCTGTCTGAGAGCTGAAAGAATAGCTAGGAGTGTCAAACTGATGTATAAATGTAACAACTCTTATATTTATATATCCTAAAATTACATTCATCCCTTTGAAGGCAAACAAGAGGCTGATGTGGCCACCAGTGCAGAAACTACTGTTATTGTTTTGTTTAATAGGACTGGGGTGAAATTTTGATGACTTTCTAGGTTCTACCAACACACAGGCAGCTGAGATATAGAAGGAAAAATGAGAAGACTGAGATTAACAGATGTTAAAAAATGCAGTATCATCAGTATGACCAGTAGTGTCTGTTATTGAAAATATATGAACTCTGCAGAGACTTCTACATCTTTTGAACTCCCTATTGTATTTCTGAAGGCAGTGGCACATTTTACTAGAGGTCTTTCACCTTATTTTTATTTCAGAACAATCAATTAAAATTTCTAAGTATACTCTTGACTGACATGACTTTGACATCTTCTATACAGAGTCCAATTCAGGTCAAAAACAAAGAAAATCTGGTGGTTTATTTTTTGTCCTTTTTATTTTATTGTCCTTTGCTGTTGTGTGATTCAAGCTCAGCAGTGAATGACTTCAAACTTTTTCAAGCATATAAAGTCATTCTAAAAAATGACCAAAGGAAAGGTCATTCATTGTGGGTTTTTTCTCTGATTCTTATTCATAAGCCTGTAACAAAAGCAACTGAAGACCTACTGAGAAGCATACAGCTATATCGAGGGGGATAATTTTGAGTCATTATGAACCAAATAAGCAAAGTAAGCAATCACGACTACTTTAGAGTGTTTCAGCTCTAGCAAGGTCTTAGTAGATACTTCTTAGTCAAATTAATTCTGAGACAACATCTTATTGAGTGTGAAGCCTTGGGGAACTGTTGTGCTGTCAAAAAATATTAATAATGGGGTAAAATTCCATGTGTCAGAGCAAAGCTAAGGTCCCTACACTAAGGACTGTGCACTCTGCCTCTCCCTCTTCCTCTCCTGTGCCTTTCTTCACTCCTTCCAGACTTTTCCCACCAAACTCAGGGTTTTGCATGTTGGAGTAACAGATATGATCAATAGCTTTGGAAACAAAGTCTGACTATGAGAGAGAAGACTGGAGGTTGCATCTATTTAGTCCTGTGTCTAACATTAGAGAACCTTTACACTGCTCTATCTGGCTATTAACCAAAACTAAAATGTGCTGTCAAAGGCATCTTTCTTCTGTTTGCTTGGTTTGTTTTGGTGGATATGAAATGGAATTAAGTCACATCAGAGATTGAAACATAAGATGTGAAACATAAGATGTGAATCTATCTGCTACTGAGCTGCCTCCAACTGGATGTTAAATCTCCCACTTAACAGCTTCCTAATTCTGCTCATGACTAAAATCCTTGTCATAGACTTGAGAATTTTTCTATACCTTAGATTGAACCAAAGGTCACTATCTCGCCATGTTCAAAGTCAATTTGTATTTGATAATGAATGAAATAGAAAGAATTACTAAACAGCTATTTGAAACACTTTTTTCCATTCTCTGGTGCTTCTGATGTTTGAAAAAAGAAGCACAAAGAGATAAGCGAATTGAAGAGAGAAAAATTATAAAAAGACCTAAGCGATTTTCCACTCTGCCACTATTTGAAACCATAGATTATTTTTCTTATGGTTGCAATAAGAATGACTAATCCAGATAATAGTGTACAGTCATATAACATGTCATGAGAGTTGCTACAGTACATTAAACAATACTATGTACACAAGTGTGGGCTTAATTTATTACTTTTTTGAGTAGTTTTCTTGTGACTTGATCTGCTGAATATGTATATTTTCCTTTCAGTTTTATAACATAGATACAATTTATTATAAGGGTATTACAAATATTTCAAAGTATTAGTATTTGTCTTTCTGAGTTTTATGCATGGCTTTCCTTATCAACCAAATATACCTGTTATGAGATTGTTAATATCTTCGGAACACTGATAAATGAAATTTAGATACGTAAAATGAAACAGCAGTAGAAGTTTGAACCTTGCCATCTAGATGACTGAGATTAGATTCTATTCCAATACTCCCTATGAGATGATGTAGCCTTGTTCTTATTTGTCAGTTTATGTAATATAATTTTATCTTTCAATGCACGCATGTTGACTGAATCAGCCACCACCATCAATTATGTCTACCAAAGAGTTTCTCTCTTCAGACAAAGTTTGTGATCTCAAAAGTGAACCCTCATGTTGACTCAAAAGAATTTGACTTCCTAACTTCTTGGCATTGGTCTTGTGCAATTAGCTGAATTCAGTGTAGCTTGCTCTAGAACATGGAAGAAGAATAAGGAACCTAAGGACAGTATTACATGGTCTGAGTCTCCCTTTCATCACATTATCCCATTCTTATATGGAGGAAATTTTTTATGAGGGTAGTAAAACACTGTAACAGGTTGCCCAGAGAGCTGGTAGATGCCCCATCCTTGGAAACATTCAAGGCCAGGCTGGAAGGGGCTCTGAGCAACGTGATCTAGTTGAAGATGTCACTGCTCATTCCAAGAGGGTTGGACTAGATGGTTTTTAAAGGTCCCTTTGAATCCAAAGCATATGATTATTCTCTGGTTCTAGTCACTGAGTCCTTGTTCATTCATTTCCTCTCTCCGTGGAGTTAATATGTACCCAGATTTCCCACTTTCTATGGGAAAGTTCTAATTATCTCTCTAGGCATTCTGTGATGTAACACACAGTAAGATACTCTGTGATGTGCAAAGTTTTATTTATAGAAGATGTTTACATCTACCTTTTAAAACAGTTCCACCTAGTATTGATTAAATACCCCACTGTGGATTTGAGAAAACCAGGGAAGGAGGATAAAATGCTGTGCAAGCCAGTATTACGATTTAATCCCAGTTGCTAACCAAGCACCACACAGCTGCTCACTTGCTCCCCTCAGTTGGGGTGGGAGAGGGGATCAGAAGCGTAAAAGTGAGAAAACTCATGGGTTGAGATAAAACAGTTTAATAATTTAAGCAAAAGCCATGCAGCCATGCACACCAGCAAAGCAAAACAAGGAATTTATTCACTACTTCTCACCAGCAAAAAGATTTTTAGAGCCATCTCCAGGAAAGCAGGGCTCCATCATTTGTAACAGTTCCCTTACTCTATGGATCACTCCTGTGAAAAGTCTGTAAAATATCCACCAATATTCACAAAATATCCATTGAGTTCATTTAGTTCAGTACTTTGAGCTCCATCTGTCATGGTGTTCATTCAGGACAGGATAGGTGGTGTTACATGGAGCTACTGGACACCAAAGCCAAGTCAAGCAAGATCACTGCTGCACTTATACTGCCTTGAAAGGCTTTTCCTCCACTGGTTCAGGTAGTTTCTGCTACAGTAATTCCTATAACATTCAACTGAAGCCATGGGTTACAAGAATTTAAATGTATTTCCCTTTGGGACAGGTTATAAGGCTTAACACTACAATGAATTCCTCCTCTTTCTCCTAGCCTCACTATCAACAAGGGATTCCTGCTATAGTAATTCCCATAACACGCAATTCAAATCCCAGGGTTAACTTTACTCCCACTTTCTCCACCTCCTTCCCTTCCTGCCAATCAATGCAGGGGGATGTGGAGTGGGGGTTGCTGTCAGTTCATCACACATTGTTTCTGCTAACCTTCTCAGGGGGAGACTCCTCAGATTCTTCCCCTGTTCCAGCATGGGCTCCCTCCCACAGGAAACAGTCCTTCATGAACATCTCCAGCAAGAGTCCTTCCCGCAGGTTGCAGCTCTTCATGAACTGTTCCAGTGTGGGTCCCTTCCACAAGATGTAGTCCTTCAGGAACAGAACTTTTCAGCATGGGTCCCCCACAGAGTTCACAAGTCCTGCTAGCAAACCTGCTCAAGTGTGAGGTCCTCTCTCCATGGGGCCACAGGTTCTGCCAGGATCCTGCTCCAGTGCAGGTTCCCCATGGGGTCATAGCCTGCTTCCAACATCCACTCCAGTGTGGGGTCCTCCACAGGCTTCAAGTGAGTATCTGCTCCACTGTGAACCTCCACGGGCTGCAGGAGGACAGCCCGCCCCACCATGGTCTTCTCTACAGGCTTCAGGGGAGTCTCTGCTCCAGACTCTGAAGCACATCCCCACCCTTCTCCTTCACTGACCTTGGTGTCTGCAGAATTGTTTCAACTTGAGCTCACATGGAATTTCCAGCCTATCCAGTGCAGCAGCACAGAAAAAGCAGTGATACCATGACCATCTGACACCAAGGTACATCACCATTGCTGTTAGCAAAATATTCCCTAAAATATTCTACCTACAAATCCACATCAAAAGAAGAAACTGAGAAAGAGTTTCATGTATTGGAAATGAACACACTCATTTCTGAACTCTGTAGCTGAGAGAGTGGGACCATTGTGTAAAACCTAACCCACTGGGTATATTCAAAAAATGCCCATCAGGTTCCATCCCAGGAAAAAAAATAAATCCCAAAGGGTGTAATTATAAGGTACTTATCAGTGCTGTCAAAAGGAATTGTTCTGCAGTGTCACAAGGGAAGACAGTGAAGCCCAGTGATCAGCATTGAGAGAGACCAACAGATAGGTGGAACAAGGAGAACTCAGCAAGAGATAAATCAGACAGAAAAAAAGAGTTTAAGCTTAATGGAGCCATGAAAGGTAAAGGACAAACATTTTGGCAAGTTAGAGAACAGAAGTAAAGCATCATAAAGACAGAACCAGCAGTGAAAGGGATCAAAGGGATCATTAACAAAGAAACCAAGGAAAAGTGCAAGAGACTATGGGAAGGAGAAAGACACTGAAGCTGAAATTAGAGAGGAAAGCTGAACTGTAGTAAGATGATTTTCAGCAATACAATATGGCAGCAGTTGCAAAGAAGAGACTTCCTGCAAGTGCTGAAAGTGAAAGAACTGAGAGGGTTTGCAAGAAATGATGAGGGGAGTGTCCCAACACCAACAGCCTGATCTGGTCTACAATGGGTACCTGCAAAGATGAGAGGATCAGATTAAATGATCCAGATCTCCATAATTCAGAAGCTTGAATGTCAGTAGAAGTGTTGTGAATGGCTGTATTTTTCTTCCATTTTATTTTATTATGCTATATTCTATGGGTGGAGGAAATGTTCCAGAGAAAGGAAAAGGAGAACAGTAGAAATGGTCATAGAAATTATAAAGAGAGCGCACAAGCGGTAGAGATTCTGAGGGACATAGATAAATGGAATGGAAATAATAGGCATGCAGGATAGCAATAGCAAAGGAATATAATGTCAGAGAGTTTGCAAAACTATGGGTGTGGGACTTGGATTCCCACTTGTTTGAAAAAGAGGAGAACAACAAAGGAAAATAGAAAAAAGGAAGAATCTTGAATTTATAGAGACATAATGGTAAGAGGTAGAGTAGTACAGCGTGAGAAGCTTACATGATATATTTGTTCAGAATATGGATGTGGATAAGAACTGTGTGAGACATACAAAATTTCTATGGAATAGTGTCATGGAAGGGAATGTTACACAGCTTTGATCTGCCAGGAATTTAGGGCTTATTAAGGAGGATTTGTTACAATTAAAACAATGACTTGATTACAGATTCAATAGTGTCAAGGTTAGCATTACTTACAGAACAGAAAAATAGATCATTTACATATATACACACACACAGCGGTATATGATTAAAAGCTTATATACAAATCTAGAAACACACACATGCATTTTGTGGGCATGGATATTTGAATATATTCACACACTAATCTATAGCTTTGTGCACATATAAGTGGAACATATGTGGACATATACCTACAAAATTTTCCTCTTGAGTTAAGTGAATTACTTTTAATCCATCGGCATTCCTCAATGGGTGATTTGTTGAAACTCAAGAAATCTGTTTTTTGCCCATGGCTTTGCAATGTCAATTCATTGTGAGATGCCTCTAATGGGTGTTCCACCTCAGTAGGACATTCTGAGTCACACTCCACCACGATCCGGGGAGAGCTCAAAGGACTTCACCTTTGTATTGCTCTTTTTAGAGTGGTGAGATCATTGACTTCGGTAAGTATTTTGCTACTGAAGCCACTCTTAGGATAAGGTAACATTCTGGCAACAAACAGAATTCTTTAGATCATATAGTTCTGGTACTGTTTCAGTCGGGCTGAGTCTCAGGTAGCAGGTCAAAACTGTCAAAAGTAACTGATGGTTACTACCTTTCCCAGGAAGAAAGGGGGTCTATTACCATATGGCAGGAGTCCCAGCCAAGAGTACAGAGGGTGTGCATTCATGTCTTGACTCACTGTAGTTGTGTCTCAGTTTCCCCCAGCTTCACTGAACTTACATAATGGGGAATTCTTCTCGGTAGGGCTACAGAACACAGAGGGGAGACTCAGTGCTCTACCTTACTTCACTTGCACAAAGGGAATTGTTTTCCCCAAACACACCTGAAAGCCCTGGTAGCCACATAGCAGAGTGACATTGGGTGGGAGAGAGTTTGCAACCACTACAAATAGGACTAGTAAAAAAAATAGGATTGGAAAAGACCATGAAAATGTGACTAGTTTTAGTTTAGTTTTTTTTATTTATTGCTTTGGGTGAAAGCTGATGGACATTATTGATACATCTGTGAGCCAACAAAACCTTTAATGAAAAGAAAAAAGGGGATGATTTGGTTTTCCATTCTTCTGAAACTGAAACATGCTAGATCTCACCCACTGTGCTCACAGAAACAAAGGTAAATGGTAATCCAAAAACTGAAAATACATGAAACTTCTCTTAAGGCATATCAAATTGTTGCGAAATTAGTTGCAATGTTGAATGAGACTGCCTTATTTGTGCTTTAGCTGAAGGAGGTTTCTGGATCTTAAAGTTGTTCTAACTGAAATAATTGTCAAGGTTAAAATCCTTTTTGCCTATGGTATTCCTTCCACGGAAGATTACCAAAGCAGTATACATCATTGAGCAAGCTTTTGGATATGTCCTTTCATGAAAGCTAAAAGCTTTACCTCTCAGCTTGGTCTACTTCCACAGATTTTACATGTGCTTAGTATTTCACAAAATATATGTGCCAACAGTCTATTAAGATGTTTCCACTAAAGTTATATTCAAATATTGGACATGTTATTAACAACAAGCAGATCTTCCAGAAGTTGTCCCTGCTTGTGGATGGGTTTCTGTTAGATGGAGATTTGTTATTGAACTAGCCAGGCCCAAAGGAATTTCAAGGCCACCTCAGAAAGCTGAAAACGGAACCTACTGTGAGGGTGAGGCAGTTCTGCAATAACAGGGCATCAACGTGACGTAAATGAATGGACCTATCAGCAGTGAGACTCCAGCGCATGGACAGCTTGTGAACATATATGATATCCAATCAGTGAATGCATGTTTAGAGCGTGGATGCGTGATCAGAAAATAATTGCATATATAAGGAGGCTTGTTTCTGTAATAAATGGCTTTGTGTGATTCACATTGGATCTGAATGCTGAGTCCTTTATTCGCTCCAACAACTGCTCTCATTCTGTGTAGGGGGTGGACTAAATGACATCCCAAGATCCTTTCCAGGCAAATTGCAATTCTGTGATTCTCAGGTATTGCTGGGAAAGATCCCCCTGACTGTGCACTACCCATACAGAGAAAGCTGAGCCTTTGCAGATGCTGACACTTTTCAGTTATAGACTTATAACAGGATAACCTGGCAACCCTTGCTCTTACTCTTAATGAAACATAATATTCAGAGAAAAACTCTAGCTGATCCATGTTTTGAGATAGTAATTCGGATTCTGAACTTCAGTTTACAAGTCCCTTTTCGGGTCAAAGATATAATCATTATGATTACCCAGCACAGAACTCATCCTGTATGTCAAATCATTGTGTTGTTCTATTGCGTAAGTGCTGGATTCTGGATCTAAATATCACATGGTAAAAAAAAAAAAAAATAAAATCTTGTTACGACTGTAAAATAGCATTTATTCCTTGAATCTTAAGTTTACAACCTGCATGCTGGTTTTGGATACAACATAGTAGGATCCAAGTAGTGTTTTCTGCAGATATTTCTGTCATCCATAAATACAGGACTATCATACTTCTTAGTCTTAACTGATGCTTATCCATACAATGCCAAAAAGACAACAGCTCTCTCTCAAGGTGTTACAGAATTGTAATATAGTGTTTGAGCTCCATCTTGCGGTATAAAGACAATCTTACAGCAGAATATTTTTTTCCCTTCAGAAAAGGCATAATTTCATTAATTTCTTGTTGAACGCTTTCCTTGTTGAAATTTTGAACAGATAAGGAAAATAATTGTTAAAACATGCCTCACATTAATAAGATACGTTATGATGTGAAGAAGAATTAAAAGTATCAGGAAGTAGAGCCACAGCGTATAATGTTTTGGTGAATATTTTTGTTAATACAAAAACATTGCTAGAAACTGGGCTGTTCATATTTTTGAATATTCACATAAATGTTGGCTTTCAGCACACAAGCTTTTAGGTCCATTAATGATACAACTTACTCTTTGAAAAAAAACAAACAAACAAACCAAAACAAAAACCACATCTACCTTTATTTTCACTTTCCAGTTACCTTGTAGAAGATGTGTTATGTAATCTTTATGAAAATAAGTGAATGCATTCTCAGATGCACATACAGACAGTCCAATCAGGAGCTGTAGTAATTTACTCAGTTAATCTTTTCTTTCAAGGTTATAGTATTAAAGATAGCTAAGGGAGTAAATAAAGTCATTAGATGCTCATAGCACATATTACTAAACATGAAAAATGCTGTCAAGACTGAAAAAGTTCTTATTTGACTTGAAATGAAATATATCACTGAAAAGCATTCAATACGTTAAGTGTATGTTTTAAAAAAATGAATGAACCATCCAAAGGTTCACACATACATATAATCACTTGCATACATTACAACAGAGAAAGCCAGGCTGTATGTTTTCTGCAGCTATCATACAAACATGAGATCATCTGATGTATTTTTTAACTGACATACTCCTAGAGGAAAGTCGGAGGATTAGGGTTTTTTATATATATTATTATTTATTTATTTATTTATTTATTTATTTATTTATTTACTTAAATTAGTCCACTAATACCCAGGCATGGAAAATGCAGGCAAGCAGTTAGCTGGGGTTGGAAAAGTCTCAGGTATACAACCCTTGTATGAGTATTAGTGCTTTTGAAAATTCATTTGGAAGCTGTGTCTCTTTCCAGCTTTCCGATTTTCCAAATCTGACTTTAAATCTGTGTACTGATCAAACTTTTGAAAAACCTCCTACAGTTATAACTGAAGTTTTTAGTGATTATTTTGAAAGTGTCTAAGAGTTACAATGAAGCATGTGTTCTCAAAACTTTTACCCAGGTTTCAGATTTATTTATGTTTATGTTGCATTTCTAAAGTAAAGGTTTGACTTGCAGTTCAATGGGTGTCACCTAGGCACAGAATCTGTGAAACTTTGGTACTTAGTGTAAAAGCTAAATATACATTTAGAGTCAGTTTTCCACTAGTTTCCATTTAAGCTCATTAATCATGAAGGGTCATTTGGTTTCTTTTCCTTAGAGCCTGCAATACTTGTGACATAGGTATGTGACCAGTGATGAAGGACATAGATGTAACTCCCCAGTATGAGGATGGAAAGGATTGTTTGTTTACCAAGCATGCATGGATTTTATTTTTAATGTAAGGGGTTTAACAGTAAGTATGTATGCTAAATGATAATCACATTTAGATTTACTTTTTGTTTCTCTCTCCTTTATTAGACAGGTTTTACCATGATCAAACTGTATAAAAAATTGTGATTCTCATGTTTTCTATAGTCCTTTGTTTAAATTTTCCCAGACTGCATCAATAAGAGTATCTCTTTTTAGATTTATTTTTCTACTTTGATTTCTTTAAAATTTTAGGCATAGTTGTCCTTAAAAAAAAAAAAAGAAAAAACAACAAAAAACAGCTTAAATAAGATATTTTTCAGAAAAAAATTGTGGGTTAAAAATGGAAAGCAATACCTATGTGGCTGTTATTTTTTTTTTCCTCAAATCTTTCTAAATCAAATTAAATGTCAGAGAATAAAGAAGAAACAAGAAATTGAGGAAAGGTCTTAAAAATATCAAAAATACTCAGAATCATAGAGAGCTTTCATGAAAATCAGTTTGGCTATACAGGAAAATACAAAGTGTTATGAACTTCATGTGGAAGGCATGTTTGCTGCATTAAAAATATACAGTCCTTTCCCTAGTTTTTCCTTCCCAGTTTTAAGGAATATTGACTGTGATACCCTCACAGTTAAAAGAAAAGTCCAAATTATTTACTTTCAATAACAAATAACACCTTGAGAAAGCTATATGAATTCATAGAAGAAAAAGAGTGTTAGATTAATCCATCAAGTTATATATAAAAATTTATTGTAACCCATTATTTTTATAAATAATATTGATTTCTATTATTTAACTGGTTTTACTGCTAAAAGTGTAGACTTCTGGGCTACTTTTTATTATTAAAGTTTCTGGGTGAATGTTTTGCTTCCTGTAGCGGTATTTTATGACTATTATTGGGAAAACATCTGAAACTCCTCAGATTGTAGACAGATTGAGAATCTTCCCATTCCCAACACCCAAGAATCACCCTTTGTAGTTGAAATGACATTTTTTTCTGAATATGAGGGTTTTTTTCAAATGGGCATTTGCTGATTTTTTGATGGTTTCCATAGCATGACAATGAAGTCTTGGAAGTAGAAATTACAGGAAATTAGAGGAAAGCGTTTGACTCAGCCTCCATAGTTCAAGCAGGGAATGGTCAATGGGGGTATTCCAGTGTTTCTAACACCTTGGAGAACTTCTGAGGTATCTGATAGATGTATCTGATGTTTGTGATTCATGTAGCTCTAATATTTAGAGTAAAAGAAAAGCATTTTCTTTCAAGTCAGAGAAAAAGGAATTGCCATGAACTTTTGCTTTCCTTTGTAGTGCAGGATCTGGTCTGCTTATTAGGAGTATTCAGCTCTTTGTACCTAAGGAATTACTTGATACTCTATAAGCTTGAATCCTTAGCACTATTCTTGCTCTTCTCATGTAGTGCATTCTAACTTAATAATAATCTTGCTCTTATTATAATGTGTTGAAAAGTGTTTTCAGAGGAAAACAGAAATGCCCAGGAATACAGAAAGTGATGTTGTTAACCCTACTTAATTTACTGTGTATTACATGACTGCCTACAGAGTTACATAATGCTTTTCACTTGTAGTGCTCATTAAGTGTCTTGATTTTCCTATTTAAACAACAACAAATTACATAATTATAAGAAATGAGAAAGAACAAATGAAATGTTTGATTAAATTAAATCAAAACTGATTAAAACCACTTTAATTATATGCATATGCCTTGGATATTTGCTTTGGGTCATGTGGATACATTATTTCTCTAGCATGCATAGAGAAAATGTCTCCACTAACTGTAATATTTAACTTTATGCTGAAGTCTATGCAGGTGGAAATGAGGTGACCTAGGAAAGAAGTGAAGGGAACTTTTTAGAGCATATTTGGAATACCCTTCCTACAAAATCCCTCATAAACAGCTTATATTTTCACTTGAAAACTGAAGAGGTGTGCCCTTGAAAGTAGCAATGTTTGTGTAATTAAGACACTGAAAGGCAAGTAATAACAGGCAAATAATACACATATTTGATCCAATTTCATATCTTCTATTTGTCCTCATAGATTTTTTTTTCTCTTTCTTTTTTTCGAAGTTTGTAGAAGAACCAGAAATAGAACAAGGTCGCTATAGAGAGTCTTGGTGAAAGAAAGAAGCCTTCAGGGATACGAGCAATGTGATTTATTATTTATTACAAGAGCCAGAAAGAACATAGTAAAAAATTAGAAAGATGTGGTTAAAATGTCTCAGTGAGAAGACCTATGACTTGTTTAGAGATAAAAACAAGAAACTTCATGGAGTAGACCTTAGGTTTGTGACATATTTTTCTTCATTACTATTCTCAAGAACTCTTTGGACCACATAGTTCGATTTCTTCCAAAGCTTTATCAAAGGTTAGTGTTGTGACAGATGCTTTTCCCATCCCATCCTTGCCAAAAGCAAAAGAAACTTCTAGGCTGATGGACCACTATGGTCATGCACACAGCCCTTGACTGACAGATTGAGCCCTTGCCCAATTAAATGCCTTAGCTGAGAGAAGTTTCTGGATCATGACCATGAATGACCACAGCTCAGATTCAACTTAGGGTATAAATGGTGACTGTCAGAGACCCCCTTTGAGTTGGTCTTCCTCAGAGAAGTGGGTATCCAGTCGAAGACTCTTCTCCTTAGACTGGCTATCTAAGGAACATTCCTCGGGGAACTGAAACGCATTGCCAATTTGGCAAGTGATTTGGGTACCTTTGAGAATCCTCACTTTCTGTGAGTGGGAAGATGTGCATTTTAAATCATCACTCTAGACTTTTGGGATCTGACCCCTGGGGTTTTAAGTGGCTGTTTAGCAACTGAACTCCTAACTGGTATCCAAATCTGTGTTTTATAATGTTGTCAGAGTGCTGAATAGTTTTGAATAAGCCCCATTTGTAGCTGATTTTCTGATAAACAGTTCTGGTTAGAATAAAATATGTTTGGAGCTTGTTGGCTACCTAAATTGACTTTTGGGGTGCCTCTGTGACAAATGTCTTACATGCTACACCTAATTTTCAGCTTCATGCAGGTTAAGATGTGTGTGCGAGAGAGAGGTGAAGAGAAAGGGAGTCCTCCCTGTTTGTAGTGGTGTGTGTACAGGAACCAAGGTGTTACCTCAAATTTATCTTGAATAAGAAGGAAAACTATGTCTCTAGGATGAAGGATCAATATACCTGAAATGCTAGGCAGAGGCTTAGAGCAAAATGTAATGTAATCTGTACAAACATCCAGTTGATGTTAGCTGTCCTGCCTGGACTTAAACTGCAGGTGTTCGACAGATGTGACACAGCTGACACAAGCACTTAAATGATGCTAGACCCTCAGTCACCCTCAATCATGTGAGCAGATTCTCTGGAGAGCTCTTTTGCAGGCTTACTTGGCTTGAAATGAAGTAGGTGAATTAATCCTTTCTATTCCAAAGCTACCAGCAGAGTTGCTGATAAAGACTTTGGGCCTTATCAGTCTTAGGTAGAATTCTCTCTTCTACTTTTACATTAAGAGTGTCTTAGTACTTTTTAAAGCAAATGGTATCACAAGTCAACCAGAATATAATTATTTCTAATGCCTAAAATATTCTACATTTCTACTAGATCCCTCCTCAAAAGACCTTGAGCTGGAAATTATCTATGGTACAAGACAGGGCAGGGCAGGTTTCCGTTCTGAGAAGAACAGTAACATCCTCAGCTTGAAACAGGGAAAGTTCTAGTCTAAAAGCACCCTCAGAGCTGGTCACAGACCTCTGGAAAAGCTATATAAGAAGTTAAAGTTACACAGAAGAGGAAGGCATGTACACTGACTTCTGGCTGCGGCTATCCCAAATAGCAAGCACAGCTTTTGTAAGGCACTTCTTTGTCTCTTCTGTGAGGGTTCTCAAAAGGTTCACGTCTCTTCAGTTTGGATGCTTCTTGTGGCTCCTTTCCCAGCTATTTAGGCCCATGTTACCTGTTCTTTTTTAATGACCTCTAATTACATTTCAGTTGTTCCAACTTCTTTAATTGTTACATGAAGATGTTAACATTAATTTTTAAAAACAGTGACACAATGCATTTTAAACGTTCATGGTTCCAAATGAAAGCTATGAATGTGTTCTATATGTACAGAAACAAAAAGTTAAATTTTGTGGTTTTGATCAAATTTCTAAATACAGTTCTACAAGATTTTGACATTTTTATAAGTTTGGGTTTTAAATTCCTGGTATGAGAACATTTCCATAGAAAATCTGAGACTTTTATAGTGCTTTTGTAACACATTATAAAAAAACATAAAAAGCATTTTTTCTTAAATCATGAATCTCTTCCTCAGAAGCAGCTCACTGAAAAAAAGTGTGTGTTATGCTAAGATTAACTGTATCACTATGATTTACTGAATATTATATTCTGGAAGAGACAGAAAGAAATGAATGAAAATTAAAAGAATGAAAGTGTTATCCTATGGACAACATCTGGACTACAGTCAACATTACTTGCTGAATCATAAGTAACTTGTTATAACAATGGAGACAAGTATCATTGCATCCATAAACATAACAATTCTCTGAAACACTGCCACAGACTCCAGGTAACAATGGGAAATATAGTTTTTTTTAAAACAAAATCTTTTGAGGTCTTAAAACAGATGAGATTTGAGACACTCATTACATGTCTTCATGTAAAAATACCTATTTTCACAGTTCAAAATAATATTTTAGGAAATATTTCATATGACATTTCTTAGGAAGAGATTGTGCTTTCAAAACTAGTACGTCATGTATGTACTAGATGTGGCTTCCAGAGTCATTTTGGTTGCAAAGAACTTGAGCTCAGTATGCATTTTATGTAAGCAAGAATGAAGAACTGGACATTATATGATATTCTAATATATTAAGGCTGTAATGCAATTAATATGTCCTGTAATAACAATATAGTTTGTTTTACCATCACTTCCAGCAAAATCACCTTCTGGATTAAAAACTTGCTCTGAAATATGTAACAGACGGCGATAGGAAGACATTTGCTACAAAAACATCATTGTTTTCTCTATAATTGACTGTAGAAATGGGTCAGTTCTGAAATAAATGCTCAGGCAGCTGTAGTTCAGTATATATCATAGATTTACTTTCAATTTATAGTGGCATTACTGGAAGCAGAAATTTCCTGATAATCTTATATAGAATAACTAAGAAGTCAAAAGCAGGAAAAAGAAAATTCAGTCCACTAATAACTTTTCTAAAGGAAATAACATTAGTCTTTTTATCTAGGTTATTTATTGTTCTTATTCAAAGCTAATCATTTGTGGACTAACTTCAGTTTAAATCCTCATTGTGACAATCTTTACATTTCACTTTTTGTTATTAAGTCTGCAATAATTATATCACATTGAAATATAAATAGAAGGAACTAGTAATAAAAAATGAATAGCAAGAATTGTTCAAAAAACTCAGCACATTAAGCACCAAATTCTGATGTATAAAAAGGGATGTTTAAACATTACAGAATGTGTACGTGTACATATATGTGTAGATGTAAATGTGCATACATATATGTATGTATGCAAAAACACACATGTACAAGTGTGGCATATACATTAAAGCTTCTTCTCAATGTAGATATTTTAAAAGATTTATGATTGTATTAATGACTGACTAACGTGAAAATTCCTTCCCTTTATAACCCAACATACAACAGTGCCACTGTGTAATCTGATTAACAGTTATTTTCATAGACTCATGAAAGATTCAGTTTGAGTAGAAAGTCTAAAGATCATCCTGTTGAGGCTCTTGTTCAAAGAAGGGCTGACTCCAAAGCTGGAGCGGGTTTCCCAGGGCTGTGTCCAACCAAGTTTTCAAAATGCCCAAGGACAGGGACTCCACAACTTCTGTGCAACCTGCTAGTGTTTAACAGTTTTCCCACAGAGTGAGAGTTTAAGATAATTAATTGAAAACAGACTGTTATAAAGGTCGCTGAGGGATTCCAGGGGGAGTTGTTTATTTGTTTGTTTCTTACATAATTGGGCACATTTGAAAAACACATTCATCTTGAAATTAAAGGGGGATTGCTGAGAAATTAGCTATGCAAATAAAATAATTTCTCATCTGAAAGTGAGATGCAAATTATTCTAACATGCTGGGATCATCACAAACAGAAATGAATGTGCAAACTGTTATTAAAAAGAAAAATATTAAACTGATTATAGCTCAGTAGCAATATAGTGCATCTTTGTAAATACAAATGAAGAAGAAAAAACATTAAAGAATGACTAATGTAAGTTGGAAGCCAAATACTGCTCATCTTTATATTATTTTATTTAATATTGGATGGTTTATTTTTTAGCCATTAATTGCTCATTACAGCAAATCAGACAAACAGATGTTTATTCTAGTAATGTGTAATGTCAAAACAAAAATAATTATTTTCTTCATTTGCTAAAATGTTCTCACTTATTTTTTACATATCCACAATATAATCTAATTAGAAAAAACAACTCGTCTTTATTTTTGTTAACAAGTTCTCAAAAATTCCTCACAGGTGGGAAATTCATCCATGTGTTTGGAAGAAGCACCTGGCAGATTCACTAATAAATGTCTTGCATAATTTCTTCAGTGATACCATTTAATTAATTCTAAGACATCCTTTTAATACAAGTAAGGATAAAGTTGCAATTGTTGAGCAAAGGAAAATTTCTGGTAGCTGCTTCTCAGCACTTAGCTAGCCTCAGAAAAGCCTCAGACACTTTAAAAGGACGTTCAAGCTCATCTGCAGAAGCAATACTTGTATGTTTACTTTGTCTGATCAACAGATTTCTCCAGTTACTTGACAGTTTATTATGACATGATAGGCATTTTCAGTGACATCTACTAGTAAAAATATAATAAAATGGTAAAGATAGAACAAACAACATCTAAACATCTCAGAAATTTTGAAATAAGTCTTTCACCAAGGGTGTGGGAGATAAAGGCTTGGTCCTTTACTGGGGTTCGATGGAGTATTCCTTACCAATTAAGAAATTATTCCAATCACAGTGAGCTTGACTGTGCATTCTACCCTGGTTATTTAGGTTAGGCACTGAACAAGTACATGGCAAGAGGTTAACCTAACTGCTAAACTGTAGAAAGAAGTTAAGAACTCTAAATCCTATTTAAAAGATGTTTCACATGTCAAGTTTAAACCTATGGTTGATAAAAGAAAAATAACTGTCTAAATCCTAGTTTGTCATACTCTCCCACCACCTTACCATCACCTAAACTAGGTAAGTATATTTTTGTTTGATTTAGCTTCTTCTAGTCTGACTTTTCAAATATATCTCAAGTTATAAGTTCTCAGAATCTTTGAAACATTTATCTTCTGTTAAGTTCTGTGGTGACAGAGAAACTCAGTGTTCCTCTAACTAAACATTATAAGGGATTGTGTCTAACAATGTGCATGACTGAACCTCTCACAAAATAAAAGCTAAGATGCTATCTCAGAAAACAAACACATTAACAAAAAACAGTCAAGAAGCAAACATAAAACCCTTGAAATGGGTTTAAACTATCATCATAATATTTTATATTATCATTTGCTGCTTAAATATTCACCGAAGACTCAGTTCTAATGGTCTTCCAAAATTCAGGGTTTTTTCATTGTCCAGGAAGAAATCTTTGGCAACTCTGTCTACACTGCTGCAGATAATACTGTTCTTTTTTCCTTCTGATACAAGATTATGATGTGGTAAAATGTAAGAATTAGAATACAGGACATGAGGGAGGCAGGGGTAGGGGGAAGCGCAGCTCCATAACTTACTTGGTAGCTCATTCATCAAGCAAAGGAAACTCTTGGATTTTGAGAAGTGTTCCTTCTGGACTGTAAGTGTTGTGCATATATATCCTATTTTGCAGATCAAGGATAATGTTTGCTTTTCCTGTCTCCACCTTTGCCTTCATAACAAGAGGCTCTCAGCATTCAAAGATTTTTAAGAGTTAAGAGACCATTAAACTGCCTTGTTTGACCAAAAAGAAGTATATTCTAGAAGCAGTAATTTAAGAATGATCTCCCCTTCTCTCCTTCCCAGGATAAGAATTTATGGGTTTAGTACAAACTTCAAGAAACAAAGTCAAATACAGAAAAGACTGCAAGAACTCAGACTGACGGAAACAAATTCTTGTGTCTTCTTTAGATAATTATCACCTGCTTCACTCTGGGAAAGGTGAGATGTCGGGAAATGGCTCAAAGATAATGGACATGAATCCATGGAACAATTGTACGATCAGAGCTTGTTCTGATAGAGATAAGTTGGTAGCTTGACATGACTCAGGAGCTTAGCATAACTAGGCCCCAGCAGAAATTGCTGATCTTAGGAGAAACGGCAAGGACACTGTGACCTTGACAAGTTTCATAAACAACTTTGAAGAAGTGAGAGCTGAAAGAACAAGGAACTTGCATAGCTAGGTAACCGCAAGTAGGAGGACCATGCAAATGTAATTATTAGAGCTTAAGCCAATTAGTAAATGACAAGTAGGCATAATTAGTGTAACCTGTATAAATATGTGCTGTTATCATTAATAAATCGAACTATGCTTTATCACTCATATTGAGTCAACTCAGCTTGTTTCTCCGCTGCTCGCAGTGAGAAATCTGTGTCTTTTTTTTCCTTTGTCCAAATTTGTTTGAGTAGAATTAAATGTCTGTACTGCCTGTAGCACAATGGCTTCCAAGCAATTTTCAGTCCTATACGGATTTCACTAATAAAATTAATAAAAGTATTATCCATATCAGGGAAAATGGTAATTAAGTAAAGTTTTACTGCCACTAAGGAGTAATCTCAGAGATTCAGATAAACTGTTCTTCTAAGCAAGCTTATTATTATATCTTAAAACTTTTTAAATGAAATGTCAATGAGCAATTAAAATATCAATGCTCTTTGTTGTCCTGTCAGTGAAATTACATTGAGATCAGTTATTGGCATTTTTCTGCAAAGCCCTTAATAATAATTCCATTAGCATTAGATTTTAATCTACCACATTGGATATACCTTTTGTATTTAAGTTGATTTTGAAGTAACACCGTTTGTTGCTGGACTAATACTATCAGCCAATATGCATTTCCTACATTTCTGTCAAACCTCAGAAATGGTAAGCACTTCTGATTTTATTTTTTGTTCTTTATGGTTTTTGGTGCACATTATTGTAGATAATTTCATATTAGTAGGTCTTATTTAACATCTGTTTTGAAACATAAGTCAACCTAAAAGGAAGGCTTGACTTTTAGACAAGTACTTCTAGCTGAGCACTATACAGTTGTTGAGTTAGGTTTGCAAATACTTGCTTGAAAGGTTAGACGAACTTGATATGCAATTAAATAACAGCACTAGGCAGCTACAAGTGGAATGGAAACTCCATTTGGGACTGTAGACATTTCAGCAGTGACTGAAGTTGGTGTCAGGATTTCTAGTACAGGCTTTGCAACTGATTTTTTTAGAGAACTTTGGCAAAACAGGGATGGTAAGAAAGTTAGGCAATGTTGTACTATCTTTAGGGATGCTCTTAAGGGACTATGTGGTTCTATGCCTCATTAAATCATACTACCTAGTCAAAGGAGAAGTTACAAGGTTCAGTTAATTTACCTATCTTTTTCTGAAATACATGATCAGTGTGCCTGGGAAATAGGCCCATGAGGTCAAATTATTCTTCACTTCAGATTTTCAAACTACGTGCAACAAATTTTATTCAGTGTATATAGTAATTTTTCCTAGTTAACATACCATTTCCAGCCAACTGAAAGAGACAGAGATTGGTATTACCCTATGAATTGCTGCTCATCTCTTCATCATGCTTATTAAGGTATGACATACAACTGGAAGTTAAACTGGGCAAACTAGCCAAGTTTCCTGCTATTCTGTAATCCCTTTCACAAACTTGTTTGGATGTGTCTTGAAAGCTAGTAGATGTCATTCCCTGACTACATCCTTTGGGAGTTTGTTCCATACTCTGACTCTTCTAATAGTTTGAAATTTTCTAATTTCTAGTCTAAATTTATTCATTGCCAATTGTCAACATTGCCCTTTAGCTTAAATAGTTCTTGCTCCTCCTGGGCATTTTTCTATCCTGCTCACTCCTGGGGTATTTATAGACAGCAATCTTGTCTGTTCCCATTATTTGTTTGAGTATTTTCAATTTTTAATGTGTTGTAAATCACATGGTAGTATTGCTGCTGCTTTCTGATTAGATTGCTGAACTTCTAAAAAGCAGGAGGAAGGCTGCTTAAACCAGTTAAAAAATGGTTGTATACATACCTGGGGAATGATCCTTTCAACAAATGTCTATTTGCATGAAGCACTTTGAGACTGAATGCTATGCTACTCATTTTATGGTTTTTACTCTTACCAAGAGCTGCTTCATACACAAAGAATGACACCTGCCATGTCACAACAACACCTGGAATTGAAAAGCTCCTTGCAGCAACCAGCGTACCTCAGTCGCTGTCTTTACTGGCATAAAAGTAGGGTGGGGAGGGAGAGGGAGAAAGAGAAAGAAGACAAAGAATACTACTTAGTTGGTGTTAAAAACTGTTCATTAGCATGATCTGTGTCAGTCCATTTTAGTGGCTTTTAATCCCTTTAGCTCTTTTCTGAGCAAGTCTTTTCGCAACATAAACTTGCAGTTCATTGCTCTCTGTACAATGCAATACTTGTTTGATTGAAGTCTAATGAAATCTTACCTAAATCTTTAAAGTAAACTATTGATTGAACAATTATGCTTCATTTATACTGAAGTGTTATCTGTTCCCCCACTCAGTCCTGTGTTCTTTTATCTGACATTCTATAGACCCTCGTTATAACTCTATTTATAAGAACCGGCACATTTAGACTGTAAATCAATTTTCCATTTTCATTGTATTGGAGAAATTGCTCTTCAATAGGATTTTGCTCCCTCAAAGGACAAGTTCAGTGTAGCACTTACATTTAATTGATCCACTAGGTTTGCTATTGAAGTATTTGCCAAGGTTGCACAGGTGAAGTAATCTGCAGTATTCTTATTGCTGAAAAAGCTATTTCAGATTTAAAATAATGTTGAACTTTCTTACCTAGAAAATGAACAGCTATTAGGTCAGTTTGTGTGATGCTGAAATCATCTCTGCTTCAACACCACATTAAACTTGTACATCCTAGATGATATTTTTTTCTTTCAGCTTTGTGAAATGCCTGAGACTAGCCACATGCCTACAGCTTAGGGACATTTATATTGATAACTAATTACTGAATTTGAAAGCTTGTTAAGAGCACTATCTGGAAGGATTTGCCATCTCATTAAACTCTTAAAAGAAGAAAGAGCTAGCTTCTCAATCTAAACATTTCATAAGAATGTCCAGAAAATAACCTGGAAAATCCCTCTTTAGCGAAGGGAGAGAAACCTTCTTATTCTTTATTGCTCTATACTAAGCCTTCCATGATGAAGAGATGTCCCAAGACCTGCTTCTTAGAACTGGGTGGGGGGAAGAAATGAAAATAATATTTTAAACATATTTTATTATTTTATGTACCTGAAATCCATTACTATACAAACCTCTTTACTAGATCATAAATTTTGTGATGACTTTCTGAACAGTGAATCTTTTCACAGTCATCTGATCAATCTGATTGGTGCGTACCTGCCCTGAATTGCTCTCTTCAGCAGAACCCTAAAGGAGCACTAAAATAAGCTTATGTTACTTTATGAACAAAACTAATCCTAGCAACATTCGTTTCATTAGTTTGTTGGAAATCAACTGTCATGTGAAAAACCAAACACAATTATCTCTACTTATTTGAACATTTTATTTCTTGAACATTTTCCTGAATATAAATGTAAAACAAAAAACAAAAAACAACCAACTTCCATTTGTTTATTGTCTACAGTGTTATATTTGAGAAAAGGAAATGTTTTACTAAAAATTATTTCTGCTTTTTTTACTTCATTTTTAGATCATTATGTTCTCTGCAACTGTAAATCCTTACTTGGATCAGTGTTATTCACCATCTTTGAAACAGCGGCCCTTTAATTAGGACATCGAAATGTCATTAAGAGTTTTCTTCATTTCCAATGAGAATAAGTCCAACTTCCTCAGTATTTCTTCATTAGCTGAATCTTAGAAGCTGGGCAATTTGATTTGATTGTACTACATTGCATTAATGATAGCTTGAAAGGTATGAATAAATATTTAAATACTTGGACGTAAGAATGTCAGCTTCAGATCACTGATTTCAAAGTCCTATAAACTGTTTGTAGTCACTACTTAGATTTTTAAATATACTATCTGTACAGCCCCTCAAAGCATATCAAGTCAGAGTTCTCAGTTGGACTTAAGTGAATGGAGGTAGATAAGCCAAGTCAAATACACTGTTAAGTCACTGTGAGAGTGTGAACACAGCAAAACTCAAATATTTTTTAACACTTGAAAACTTGTAAACTTGAAAAAAACTATCAAATATGACTGTGTTACTTACATCTTTTATAACTATTGCAAAGTAGTATTTAAGAGTTTCTTAAGAGTTTAATTTGGATCTCAACAAAACTACAGTCATAATCCTGAAATTCTATTTGCCTTCTCTGGGATTTTCTAATTTGAAGTAGTGAATTGCATTTGTTACTATTGGCTCCCTGAAACTAAGCACTTCAATTCAGTACAATAGGCAGTTCTCTTGAATCTCAAAACTGGGAAGTTAATGTGAGATAAGCCTCTTAAATATTTAACTGTGGGATCACTCTGCTAGAAAAGATTTCAAAATGAAGAAAACACATGGAAAGGTTTGATGCTTACAAAATGAGATAAAATTTCCCATATAAAAGGAATTAAATTACACTGAACAGAAAAAAGAAATTCTGAACAAGTTTGGTTTGTTTTTTTTTTTCATCACTATTGATATCTGATGCTCTCATGTGGTGTTTTTCTATTTCTTCTTTTTTGAAGTAAACTTCTGAAAACAAGCAAACAAAGAAGAAAAAAAAAGAGAAAGATGTTTGTTTGTTTGTTTGTTTTGGAAACTGGTTTCATTCCTATATTTCTGCTGTAGTAATTACTATCTAAATATTCACATTTGAAAATTCTTTCACTTTGAATTGTGATGACTTACATGTTCACCATAGATTTTGTGACAGTGTTTCACAGAACAATATCAGTTTTCAGGAAGTGTTTCCACTCGGATGAAGTCTGGTATCACAAACACAAAAGATTAATTCTCAAATGTGAGTAAAATTGTTCATGAAATTGATAGAAATGACTAATACTCACCAAATAAATTTTTAATAGCAGTACCTTTAAAAAACAAGAAATCCCTAACATTTTCGTTAAGTCAAACTAGTTGAATTTCAAGATATGCCTACCAGGAGTCCCAGAATACTAAGAAACTTGCACTCATTTGCACTTAAATAAATACACTTGAAAATTGGAAATATTGTTGCTACTACGGGTGCTGAAATTAAAAAAAAAAATCTCTTTTGCCTCTGTATATACAGTTGTGTAGATGTTCTGTACATGAAACAAAACAGACCGCCTGTTGCCATGAAAAAAACCTGACACGTTAGGTTAAAAACATGCAACTGATTGAAGTTTACAAAATTCTAGCCATGAGTTAACAGTTATATATGGCCATTTCATACTATGGTGAATTTCAAGAGTTAATTCAGAAGGGGTTACCCATATGGTTTGCGAATGTCTGCATTTCTGCAGTGAAACTTGGGAGATTAATGGCAGGTGTGAATGAGATAATGTATTAGTTGCTGTAGTTTAAAGATTACTGCAGTGATGCATTCTGGTGGTGATGGAAAACTTTCTTATTCATTTTGGTTGTGATTTGGGAAGCTGCATTTGAATGGTGCCTCTCCAACATGTTGTATTTTTCAAGCTAAATGCAGTGGGATATAAGTGAAGCTATTGAGGAAGATTTTGTTGTGCCCAACTGGTTGGTTTTTCTTGTTCCAAGTATTGTGTAAAAACTGCTACTAGAATGGCAATTAATGTGAAGTCTGTTGCTAAAATACAATTTCAAATTAGATTCTGAGTGATTCTTTTTGTCATCTTTCATATATCTATTAACAGTCACTACCTTTTGAAATGAAGAGGAATTTTAAAGGAGCTGCAGAAGATAAATTGTATGGGTATAACTAGCAAAACCAAACTTCCTCAACTATTTTGCCAGTTAAACCCCAGCATTCTTTCACAAGCTATGTATTTAGTGTCAGTGTCTTAGAAATAGGGAAAAAGCCATTACCACCACCAACAAAACAAAACAAAACAAACACCACCACCACCACCCACACAAAAACAACAACAAACCAAAACAACAACAACAACAACAACAACAAAACAAAACACAATACTTTTTGAGTCCTCATTAAAATCTGTGAAACTACCATTGTTCCAGCTTCAGCACTATATCATTTGAAGTAGACACAATATAGTGACTCATAGCAAAGGCCAATAATAATAAAGAAGTAAAATTAAGATGAGGCAACTTAGAAGGTTAACTGTAATTATTTTTCTTCTAGCAGATAAGATGTGAAGGAAATTACTTGTATGCTTCATGACCCCATAGAAAACAGTTCAAAAGGTACATCAGGAAGTGAACTAAACCCATTCAAATGTTGGATAAAGTGTATCAGACTTTCCTCACTGATATTTGTAACTTTCCAATATTCTCAAAGAGTCTGTATGTTACAGTTACATGTTTTTTTCCTAAATTTTTTTCTAAAGCTTAAGTCTTACCTGCTGTAACCTGTCTCCTCATTATTTGTTCTAGCTTCCATGGAACACATGAATTCTTCTTTCTGTATATCAATAATTCAAAATGACAGGCTCAGAACAAACCAAATGAAACCAACATCAAAATAAAAAAAAATGTGTTCACACATTGCCTTAGAACTTGCTGCAGATAGTAAAAAGTAAACACAGGTTAAGGAATACATGGAACTTCTACAGTACATAAAAGGAAGATCCACTGAGATATATTAAATGCATACAGGAACTGTGTCTGGCTCAAAAAATCCCTTGAGTTGGAAGTATTTAGTTGAGGAAAGAACACTCAGGAGTAGCATTATTTTCATGTTCATATTCTTTCCTCAATATCTGCTTGTAGACAGTTTCAGAAACAAAATACTGAATTTCATTTTGACCTTGTATGCTCTTTCTGAAGTCCAACAGCTATTTTTTCCACCTTCTCTTCTTTATTCCTAACAGATCTACTGATTAAAGACAAGAGGAATGATGAAAAAGAAGAAATAAAAAATAAGTTGATCAACATGAGTACAGTATAGATAAGAATTAAAGCTGAAGTAGATAATAAAACTGAATGAGTGAACAGGGGCAAAGACTTAGAAGACATGGTGTTAAGAATGGTAAGAAAAGTACTAGTGACAGAAATAAATATTTCTAAAATAATAGATGTAAGGATTGACTGGCACCTATACTATCCTTTGTGCTCTCTTTTTCTACCTACTAGACTACAGAGACCTGGCCCTTTTCCTTATTTTTACAGAGGGTATACCTGTACGAAGGTATTACATCAGTTACAAGGATATGGCTCTTCATCTGCTTTTATGGTATGATATTTCAACCATTTGTTTTTCTGTGTTTGATGAAACTATAACTTTATATGTTGAATAGACTGAAAGAGATGAACAACCATAATTTTTGACACATTCTTTATGCTCCTGAGCTAAAAGGAGGACAAATATTTGCACCTTCTATGACAAACTGAGGACAAATATTTTAACTCATCTCTTCTTAGAGGGTGCACTGTAGTTGACTTCACCCTGGGAATATTCAGTGCTACTACTTGTTTAAGAACTGCAACTTTTCTCAGTCATGTATAGTATTACACTCTTAAATCTGAAGAAAACTTGAAGCTCTCTCAATATCATTTGCATTTATTCTCCAAAACAAAACTGTGACAGTTATCCTGCTTCCAGCTGTATGTTATGTGTGAAGAGAAAGTAAATTACAGACATATTAAATGGAGATGACATTAATTAGAGGAGGAATGCCATGGGGTGAAGCGTGTAAGAAAGCACTATTTAAATAAGATCTTGGCTACATCGGCCCAGCTCTATCTCATTAAATTATTGAGCTGTTAACAGTAATAAAGCACAGCAAATTACTATAGAGTAATACTATCCTAAAGATCTGGCCGGTATCTGCCCTTCTCTAATGGTTTAGGTATGCATGGGAAAGAAACAAAGATGCACAGATGAACTGTTAACAGTTTTTCATTTATGAAAAACACCTGAGTCAGGAGCACAGAAGATTACAGGGATTTGGTTAACAACAGGTAATTGAATTAGAACATGGAGAAAGTCAAGAGATCAGCTTTGGGTTATGTAGCCAAGGCCTCTGGTGGCTTAAGCAGAAATTGTCAGTTAGGAAGCAATAAATAGCGAAGACAGTAACTTCTCTTGGGGGAAGCATATATATGGATGTGTTCAGCACTGCCGAAGGCTGAACTCACTTGGCCATCCAGAGCTTGGACACCTCAACCAGGTGGAATAAGTGTCCTATTTCCTCGAGACCACACTATTGATCACAACCAGATTGGAGGCCTTGTCTGATATGGGCATCCTATGCAGAGTGTAGGTGTGTGCACGTATGAGATAGAATAGAAATTTATATCCACGTGATGTACACATCCCACTTAGTAAATAAATCTTAGATTTTAGATCAAGTGGCTTGGTTCCATCATATGCAGCTTTGCAAAAGAATTACATTTTCTCATTTATTATTGTAATTTGCAAATATATTCGCAAAGTCTTATTGCTCCTTCTTATGTTGTGTTTGGGCCTCATAAAGGCTGATCAGCCACATAAGGAAAATACAGTTCACAAGAAATGTCTGGGAGGGAGGGATGAAGATCAACTAATTCACTGGTAAGAGTATTTAGGAGAGGACAAAGGTAAGTAAAGAGTATAATGGGAATGCTGTGAGTGAGGGCCAGGAGTAGACAACCACATTTTAAATAAGCTGTAATGTCTTCTGAAATTGCTATGGAGGCAATAAGGCAACTGTGGGTCCTGTTTCTAAGCAGAAAAGGAGGGGTAGGAGCTGATAGAAAACTTCAGAGAGTTTTCTGTTGCTCCTAATAAAAAAAAATTGGGGCAGTAATGGTGACTGATTTAACAAGGATATAACTCTCTCCCCTTATATGCTTTCGCATCTTTCCATGCTCTGCAGATAGTGATGGTTACTCCAGCTTCAGAAGGAACTCTAAGTTCTCCTAAGGAAATATGGACAGCTGCTTATTCAAACTCTTCCTAGCAGTGGCTCTCTCTTTTGTACAGTTAGTCTTGTTAGGATCTTCCTTAAAGTCCTCCTACTAATAAGTGACTTTGGTTTTCAAAACTCTTGTGTTCATCTCCTGCCACTCTCCCTGCTTTCACGGGAAGTCGTACAAATGTAGGTCCCTTAATTACAGGTGATCTGAATTCTAGAAAAATAATGCGATATTATATTGGCAACACATAAGTTAAAGATATTGAAGATAAGAGGGAACAAAAACAACCAAAAGACAGAAGTGGAATTGCTAAGTCGGTAATAGTAACTCAAGCATTTCAGAGAAAAAAAATCTAGTTTTGACACATACAAAATCCTGAGTAAAAAGCAGAGCTGGAAGACAGCAACTGAGCAAGGCTGAGGATCGGTCTATACCATGGAACTACAGACACCTATATCTTCATGACCTGTTTGGTCTGCAAAGACTTTCACTGAGTGCCCTAACTGGCAGTGGCGAGCGTATTGATGTTTAACTTCACAGCATGTGAGTCTAAACTATTTATTATGTCTGTTAGATCATGATTAAATTATGTGTTCACATAAATTGTGTATAATTCTGCTTACAGTCTTTGAGTGAAGATAAGGGTGCCCAAATAAAGGGGGTTTAAGAGAGGATTATAACCCACAGTACTCTAACAGCACTTAGTGTAAAATTGTTCCCAGTCATACAAAAGTAAGCAACTCTGAAATGATGCAAATTCTCTTCTTCCCATCCAGTCCTAAGGTTATGGGCTATCATATTAGCAAACACAAATTTAACAATGGATTTTAATTTAGCCTGGAAATAGTGTTATGGACATTAGCCAGAACTTGAAAAAAAAGTCAAAAAAATATAAACCTCATAATAGCATTTTTCTTATATTTAAAAGTTTTATTATTCAGTCATACTAAACTTCAGTATCTCAAACCTCTGAGTTTAATTTATTTTGAACTTCAACCATCTTCCTATATTTCTTTAAATTCTTTCTCTAAGGCTTATTACAGATGAAAGAAATATTTCCTTGTGCTTACTTCAGACTACTCAGAATTTCAAACGGTGTTTTCAACATTATGTATTAATATTAAGTTTCTGATCACCTCTGAAATTACAACATGACATTTATTCCATTTTTTTGGTGAGATTTTCATAGAAAAAATATTGTTATTGCTCATATAAATGAATTACATGGTTAAGAAAAAAGTGAACTCTATTTTCAGAAGATTAAATCAGATGGCAAGGTTCTTTTCTGAATACACAATAATAAATGATGTGTATAAGCCTGTTTCTCTAAGAGCAGAAATATTAACCTATGACTTTTAAATTAAACTTTACTTACACTGTTCTTCTCAGGAAGACCTGACTCTTTCAATATGTTGAAAACAAGTTTTTTTTAAATAATTTTTAGGTAAATCAGCCTCAATATAATGAGAATACAATGATTTTGCACTTCTAAAGGGGCTTTTCACTTCAAGATTTCACAGTGGCTTAGAGGCATTAAAGATGAGATTTTAAAAATAAAGTATTATTAATTTACTGATGATCTTATTAAACTCTGGAAAATTCTCGCTAGCTTCAGTCAGAGTGAAACCAGGTGTATGCTGAATGTCTTGGGACTCCCCACACACACCTTCCACACCCTTATTTTATTTAATATAACTGATGGTTTTAGGAAGTAAATATTATTCATACTTCACACTTAAGGACACAACCATGATTCATTTCATTAAGCAGCACAGAAAGAGCTATGGTGACCTTGTTCAGCAGTCTGGGCTTGAATTTCAGAATAGTATCATAAACACTGTGGCAAAATGCAAACCCCCCTCTCTCCCCCTCCCTCCTTCAGTATGGAAGGAGTAGGCACATCTACCTCTCTCTCTGCTCCTTGAGGCCAACAGCTTCTTTTGTTTGGCCCCAGAGCACACTGGCCAAGGCCATTAGGAGAAGGGAGTGCCAAGGTGCCACTGAGCCGCTGGGCACCTGCGGCCAGTGTGGGGGATGTTTGGAGGCTTTGGGGGCACCCACAGCCAGTGTGGGGGTGTAGAGAAGCTTCTAGAATGCCTACAGTCAGATCTGATCAGCCAATATAAAAATGGGATTCTTGTCAAGACTCCGCCCATTGTTGCGGGTCTCTCGGAGCACGAGCAAGATGCTGCCGCCGAGAGCCCCCCCTCCCCGGGATGGAGACTCTGCTTGTCATGCCGACATGGGTGTGAGTAAAACTTCTCGCAGGATTGAGAGAATATTTATATTTTTCGTGCACATGAGCACGTGTAAAATTAATCCTCGCATAATCGCGGGTGTATTTTCCTTCTGTGCACATTTGCGCGTGTAACTTTCCATGCTCAATACGAGCACGTGTATAAATTATTTCCTCGCACAATCGCAAGTGTATTTTCCTCCCGTGTTTCCACATAAGCACGTGTAATATTCCGTGCACATTTGCACGTGTAAGTAAATTAACCATCACAGGATTGCGAGTGTATTATAAATTTAACCTCGCAGAATCACGAGTGTACACTTCCCGTACTCACTACGAGTACGTGTATCTCTTTAAAAATAATCCCACATCATGTTCAGGCAAGTGTGTTCTTCTCCGGGATTCAGGGACGGCTCCAGCATTGTTTTTGGTGAAGCCATGTGCATACATTCTGCAGACCGCCTGTTGTATTAGTTGCTGCCCCTTAATAATTTTCCTCAACTGATATCCGAACCTGTATTTAAGTCACTTTTGGAGTGCTAAAACCCTGTTTCTCACTGATTTAATAAAGTTGTTTTGGACCCTGTTGTCCCTTAAACTAACCTCGGGGTGCCTCCGTGACAAACACTGTATATTATCATATACTTGTCTGTTGCATGACTCATCCAACAGTTATATGGACTACATTAAGCAGTGGCAATACTTCTAAAAGTTGCTTTTTTGACCCCCCAGACAAAAGTCAGGTAACTTACTGGCAGAAGTTGGGAAGGGACTCTTTAATTTCTTGCTGGTTCGTTGGTTGTTTTTTTTGTTTATTTGTTTGTTTGTTTGTTGTTGTTGTTTTCATGAAATATAAGATAAAGAAAGAAACTGTGCAGAAATTTGCTCCATGGGAATGGAAATAATTTTAAATTATTGTGCATTAATAGGGCAAAAGCTTGTGACAAAATTCAAAACATGAATATTGGAAATATTGAAAAATTCCATTCTCAGTTTCTCCATTAATGGCTTTTTAGCCATTTGCCTGCGGGTTTCTGTGGGGACAGGAGAAACAAGTGATTTCTCACTTTCTCCAGAAGCTGCTAATTGAAATTGCCACAATTCCTCCCAGCAGCTCAGCTGGCTCAGAGGAGACAGGTAGAGAGCAGTGCTATAGGCAATATCCCTCTGTCTCCTTCCTTCTCTCTCTTACAGGGATACACACAGCCCTGAGCAAGGAGACCAGAGCAGGCCCAGTCCTGGTTGCCCCAGAGGATCACCCAAGGCACGTTGGAGGTCAAGTTGGGAAGAAAAGTCAGCAAGGGAAGGGTCAGCAAGGAGGTGTAATGGCATGGACATCCCTTGAGCATAGCCCAGGAGAGGGCCAGGGGAAAGGGTCAAAGCCCCGGCACAGCCCCCATGGGAGGAGGAAAGACCCATGGAGGCTGAGCCCAGATCTTGTCCCAGCCCTGACGTCCTGCACTGCAGCCTCAGGAAGGGTAGGGAGAGGGATGAGATTTGTGGAGGTTACAGCACTTGTTGAACTTAGAGCCCTGGTGGTCTCATTATAAGTGTTTGTTCTTAATAGAAGTGCTAGAATATGTCACTGATTTTCCTCTCTCAAATATGAAAGAAGAACTCTTTCTTACACTTTTTTAGGTTTCATGCGATAATGCCAAGTTTCACAATACTTGTTCATTATCTGAGTATTACGTATGATCTCAGTTACTCAATCACATATTTTTACAAATGTTTGTTAAACCTTTTTGTCACTACACAAGTACAAACACTACTTAATCACAAAATTAAGTTTTCAGTGTTGTGTATTCTCTTATCTTCCCAGTAATGTTTCTAAGTGGTGATCCCCAGCTCCAAACATCAGAAGAGAATCTTTTCCAGTAATTACTGATTTGAGGTCTCTGCTCATTTGCATACCTGTAGATGACTTAACAGATATAGTTAGGTAATTTGCTAAACTACCTGAGGTACAGTTCTCGATCACATTCATTTGAATTTCTTGGCCATTCTATGTTTTGTTTTTTTTTCAGATAGTTCATGGGACTGGGTAATATACACTATTCACCATATGTGTGAAACAGCAGTCCGTCGCAATTGTTGCTAATTCCCCAGAAGCATTTTCTAGTTTATTATCCAAAATTAGCTGATTGCAGATAATGCATCTGGTGAATATTGCCTTGATGATTGACTAGAGTGCTGGCTAATGTTTTGATAAGTTGAGTTGCTGAGGAAAATATGACAGCATCATCAGCTGTCAGATATTTCTTCTGCATTTGAATAAATCATTTGCGTGTTGATGACAGACATATCATGAATTGTCAAGGAGAAGTATGCCTATCTAATACAAAATATGGACTTCAGGAACATATAATATTGTATTAAAATTAGGATTTTTTCCACAACTAGAGCCAAGAAAGATCTAATTGGACTGTTACAGCAACAGCAAAATATTGGAGATTGATACTGACTATGGATTTTTATGAGAATTGATTTATCACTCACTGCTTTTCAGATTCAAATTTTGAAAAATAACTTCTGATGCACCTTACTAACATCAACATTTTGAAAATGTGACAATCAGAGGAAAAGATGGCAGAAATAATTTGATTGGAAACTATTTATTATGTAATATGAAAAGTAACCTTTTTAGGACAATATTAATAATATTTTTGCAAAAATATATTTTTTTAAAAAAAAGCACTGATTTTTGATCTTTTTCCTATTGATTTTTCTTTCTCATAAAAGGGAAGTTCACAATTATACTATTTTCCTTCCCTGATGTTTTTTTTACTAAGTTATTAATAATTCAATAAAGTAATTTATATAAATTTCTAATGATTCAGTACTGTTCGTAGAGCTTGTCTCACTCCTTCATTTCCTAGAGTTTTACATTATAACATTGGAAAACACTCCTGGACTGTAACCTCAGTAGCGTCATGTGTTGTTGACTGAGGCAAGAGATTATAGCACAAAGACAGCTTTGAAAGTCACAATAACAAGTTTCTTCCCTGTTGCCTTCTTGCTGTGTGTACTTTGGTGAAATTGGGTCTGCAGCTAAGAAAAAACCTCATCCTTGGTCTCCCTTACAGTCCCTGAAAGCAGGAAGAATTCACATCCCTGTGCTTGGTCACCCCTTTCTGTGTCTCCTGAAGGAATCGCTCTGAAAAAATAGGATTGACATTAGGTTTATAATCCTTGTGCCGCTAGATGTCCCTATACAACAAACTTTGGGAAGTTCTGCCGTGGGGTACTGCGAAACTTGGCGAGGCAGAGCAGCAGCAACAGGGCGTGCGAGGAGAGCCATAAAATCGGATTGAGCAGAACTCGGACATTTTTTTTGAGGTAATAATTGCAGTAACTAGAAAAAACAATGACGATTATCCACCCTGCACCAAACATTATTATTCATTGACATAAATGTAAGCTCCATGGCATGTCATTGACAGTCAGCATCCTTTAATTATCTATGTAATGTTTTCTCCCACCAGATTAAAAATGATGCATTGAAATCAGCCTGTAGTGCCTGGCTATTCTACTTGTTCATCCAATAAACTTGAAACGCCCTTGGTGCTCCCTATAGAAAAATAGATTTAATTAAATAACAGTCACAGCTATTTAAGAAAATAGCTATAGTGTTACTTTAATTAGAGCAAACATTTGCATATACTGATTTGAATACAAGAAAATAATTATTCTGAAAGAACTGCAACAGTACATTTATATCGAAAAGGACTATTTCTAAATTACATTCACTTCAAGACAAAAAAACTTCTCCTTTGATAAATTAGGATTTTTTAAGGATTAGAATATGTCAAATGTTTACAAAACAATTTGGACAGTAGTGTGTTGCAGGGATACTTGTATTTGAGCAGCACTAGAAAGCTGATGTGCAGTAATTATTTTGTTGTCTCCTGGAGCAACTAAACTTGGCAAGAAAATCATTACATAAAACCAAACATATTAGATGTTCTCTTGTCGTGGGTATATTTTTTTATTCTTTTTTTTTTTTTTTTTCTTGAAGAAAGCATTTAAGCTTGGCTCTTTAATAAACACTAGAATGTTACTTGGAACAACATGTTTACTGTGGATTTCTGCTTCAGGAAAATCCTGCTTCAGGAAAAAAAGGAGGTCCCACCATAGGCAATTTTAAAATATTGTTTTCACTAAAACTCAGTTAATTTTATTTGGCAGACAACATATATTAGACCACGATTTTGGTTTAAGTTCTTTTTAGATCTAGATTTGCTTGTTTGCTATGTTTTATCCCCCCAAGAGTTTTATTCTTCCTCTGTCAGTAGCTCTTTATTAGGTACTAAAAGCATCTCATAAAATAATTTTGATTATTTCCAAGGTATCATCTTCCACAAAGCACATAACACAAAACCTGTCATGACTGAAATAATCTAACAGAAGTAATTTGCCAAAAAAAAAAAAAAAAGGCATTTACTGTGTATGAGTTCTTTACTCATTTATTCAAGAGTAAAAAGAATTCTTTAACAATTGTATAGACTATTTCTTCACGCAGTAATTTTCAATGATGTTAAGGTCAACTAGCTTTACAGAAGTTGATAAATATAGAAACAGAAATATCCATAGACATCTCTTGAGACATTAAAAATGTTTCCTTTTGTGTATATAATGAAATAATGAAAAAACAGCCTGTAAAGATCCAGGAGACCAGAGGCCAGAAAAATACTTAAGGGAGAGAGTGTGTGTGTGTGTGTATATATATATATATATATATGTATATATATATATATATATGGGCCTATATAATAATAATAAAAACAATACCTAGAAATGATCCTGCATATAGTTATTTGCCTGTTCTGGGCATGAGATTGGTGAGGGACAGTTAATGCTACTAAAACTAGTTTCTGTCTCTGTGGGCATTCACATCAAAGGGACTACTGTCCTTAAACAGTTTTGGAGCTCAATAGACATAATAGTATGGACACAGACCATTCTGTTCATCTGACCTTTGTGCCAGGGAAACAGCACAGATGAGTTTGATTTACTAAGATGGAGAAAAAAAATATGGACAAACCTAGTTCAGAAAACTTAAGAGACTTCCTAGGATAGTGGTAGGGTGAGGAAGCTCATCACCTGAGCTGCGAGCATTTATTAAAGCTGTAAAGGTGTCTAATCAAACTGTTGCCATTTTACTATAATCTTATCTATGGATAAAGGTGCCCATCAGCATTTTGAAAATCTTATAATCCTTTGTGTTGAAACAGTGGAGTAAAATGCTAAAAAATGTTTAGATTTCTTTTGCCGGTGGTTTTGTTTATCTGGAAATATCCTGGGGATCATTTGTTTATTAATCATATATTACAGAAAAATATCTATTCTCATCAGCTCTGGGTGAGACTAGTTGTTAAGACTGCAATGTTTGAATCATATTCCATTCATGAAGAAAATAACTGAAGAGTAAAATAACTATCAGTAAGTTCATAACAACTGAAAGAAATGTCTCTTTTATGGAAATAGATCAGTATTGCATCTTGGTTTTCATGTGGTACACTGTTTCAGTTCAGTCAGTTGTTGCAGCTCCTTATTTCAGGCTGTTTGATTAGGGAAGTAAAAAATGATCAGACAGTGTTTGCTGTTTCTCCTGCTGTGAAAGATGGTGCTGTAGATATCAAACACTTTTCACTGAAAATGGAATTTATGGAGTATTCAGAAGCACCTGTATGCAGAATAACCTTTCCCATGGCCTTTTCTTATGCACTATTCCTAGACTGCCAAGCTGTGTACTCAGCTTTGTTCTAAAGAAAGTTATACACAAGTAATGACAGTCCTGTATTTTTAGCTAATCCACAGCACACTGTTTTTGCAAAGCTTTTTTCTAGTCACTGCATCCTGTGTGAGCAGCAGGAATTGTGACAAGATCAAATAAACCCATGGCTTTGGGTTAGGATCCCCACTGACGTGTGTACTGCTAACTCAAGCAGTCGAATATGTGGTAGCAGCAGTATTTTAGGTAGCAACAGTAAAAGTAATAAACAGCTGCTTCTTCCTTACTATTTTTCTCAAACAACAGAAACTATTTTTCAATAATATAATCAGATTTATACAATAATAGATTTTTTTTAATATATTTTTCATTACCATTCCTGAAGGACTTGGCAGATGGCATTTTTGTCCTATTGTTTGTGCCAATTACTTGTATTTCTTTGAATGGATATTTTTGACTGATTTTAATGTTCTATTAGATAAACCAGGAAATATGTTGCAGCTGTACTGGAGAAATATAAGAGCCAATATCTTTGAAGCAAAATTCTTTCAGGATTTAAAAGGAAGTTTAAGCTGAACTCTTGATTTGAGATTATCTTAGGTGTCCCTCAGAAGTAGAAAGATTTTAAATAAAACTACTATAGAATTACAGTAAATATCAATTTTCCTTTGCTGTCAGATGGTCATTTCCACAGGGGAGTACAATAACTACTCAATCGATTACAGCAGCACTAAGCAGATCAGGAAGTAAAAGTGTGTAGATAAAACACATGAATGTTGGAAAGGCATAATTATCTACCTCAAATCTGACCAGTAACTAGATACTAATTTTGCTAATTTTGTGAAAGGGCCTGGAGATTTTTAATACCAAAATGATGAAGATATTAATTTCCTATCTCATACAGAATATGTCACTTCCAGCAGCACAGCACAAGGTGATTGATGATTACTTGCTGAATAGAAGTATTCCCACATGCTGAATCTTCAGTGTCACTTCCATGATTACTCTATGAGACAACCACGTAAGCTTTGCTACGGAAGAGAAAGATACTTGGGCTGCTTCAAAATCAGATGCTTAAGAAAGAAGTTAAAAGGTGTCACAGACAATGGTCTCTCTTAACTTCCATTCTGGCTATCAAGAGAACAAGAAAGTCTAAAATAGCTTTAACTGGGGCCACAGGTCACTATAGCAGCAACCGTAGCAGTAGGAATAGAAGCTTTAGAAAGAGTCTCCTGATACTTTAAAATTAAATTCTCTATACTGACATATTGCTACAAAAGAGCTGCTTTATTAAAGGCATAGCACTATATTGAAAACTGTTGTAGGGAGCAAGAACCCAAACACACTAAACCAGGAAAAGACTTGGAAATAGAAAAAGCCCCTCTCTTTTCCCTCAAACACTGTGTTCTGCAGAGTGACTCATATTCTGATTAAATTTTTTAAAGAAGCACAAAAAATGGGTAATGCAGGTCCCTTTCATTGAATAGTTCAGCTCGTCATGAAGTTCGACCTTGTGGCCTCCCAGAGCTGGAGTAGCTCTTGAGGTTATGACTAGTCCTTATGAGCTGTACCCAGAAAAAGCAATCATAGCTCTTTTTTCATTTTCTTCCTATTTTGATACTGTTCCTTACAACAAGACGGAGGCAAACAGACTGAATTTTAAGGAACACCCCATTAGAGATGACTATGTCAGCAGTGTGCCATATGCTTTTTAATAATTCTTGCATGTTTAGCATGCACGGAGAGCTCAGCTGGGGAAGAAACATCTGAAAACAGGATTTTATTTTTCCATAATTTTTTTTTTTCTTTTTTTTTTTTCCTCTCAGACAGTGATGGTAACAGTATTAAAAACAAAGTCTTGCAAAAGTGATTCATGACAGATAATTGCTTATAAAAATACAGCTATGGGAAGTCAGAACTCCCAAGGTTTGATGCTCCAGAGAGTTTTACTTTCCTGAATTGGAAACTTCCATGGATGTCATCTCAAGAAAGGGCATTCAAGGTCTCTAGACTTCCCTTGTCAAAGGATATGAAGCCCTTGGGTTGCTTGCAGGAAACGGGAACCCCAAAGTTTTAGGGTTTCCTTGTGTCAGAATTCCCTGGGGGAATTCAGAGTGTTTCCAAAGCCCTCACTCCAAATACTCAGACACCTTTGCTAATCCTGCTCCCACATACTTACATACAGATATTAAGAATCACAACATACTGCTGTTTTCCTTTATTGAGAACTGAAAGAGGAAGGGAGAGACAGAATTGATTAGAGTTTTACAGGGTTACAGGGCAAGGAGAAATGCCTCTTGCCAATCCCTAGCTATCCATCTGCATACCAAAGATATCTAAAAGAGATGTACTTTGTATTTTCCAAAAAGCCAGTCTGTTTAGGTGTCTTTGGGGGTCACACTTTGAATACCTCAGTTTCTATTAAGCTAGCTTATGTGCTTTCAATTCTCCTTTCAGGCTGCTTTGTAGACTAATAAAAATGTAACCTAGCAAAGGCCATTATAACTATCTTAAAGACATTTATTTCTACACACCACTTTTTTGCTTTATTTGCAGAAAGAATTTAGGAAGCCTAAACTGAGAGCTCTCCATACTTGATTATGGCAAAATTATGTTCTTGTTTTCCTTAAACAATCTGTGGCTAAATAATCAGATATCATTTTAATGAATACTTAGAGAAGTTCTGCTTCTCTAAGAGATTCTTTCTGTCAGACTTTCTTCCTTCCTTGTTTATAGATTATTCTACAATATCCTCATGGTGACAGGAAAATGGTGATACATTACACTGACATGTAATCAGCATGGTGTTTCTCCAGTAATATATTATATCAAATCAACATAGTAACATTACAGCAGTATCACTTTGACAATGATTTAAACCAGCATATCATCAGTGCTACTGTACATCACTTCAGAAATAGAGTATGTTAATGCATCATCAGATTGATGTTGCTGTAGCAAGAAGTATTAGCATAATGCACGGGTGATGTAAGTACAATAGGTAAGCTTTCTACTGCTGCTGTAATATTAAGTATTAGCATAATGCAGGGTGATGTAGGTATAGTAACTCCATTTTTCCTCTTAATCATTTTTCCAATTAATTTATCTGTGGAAAGTCCATATGCATTCACTTAACACTTGAAGGTCAGATTCTTCTACTTTTGTGCTTGTAACTAATTTGATTAGGAAAATCAAGCCTAATATTTACACTTCTGTAGTGAATGAAGAATGTGCTGTTGACTTAGAAGAAGTAAGATAAAAGTTTAGTTCAGAAACACTGTCTTGCCCATTATAAGAAACTTGGATGTTGAGAGAAAGTCTAACCTAATACATTGGCTGGAAATTCAGGCAGGTGTCTTCTGCTTCTAGTAGTTTTCCTATGTATATACTGTGTTACTACTCTGTTTATGATTTGGTGCAGCAGTGAACTATCTTAATGATTCTGTGTGAGCTTCTTCTCACTGAGAAGTCTTTCATATTATGTCTGTTTTCTTTCTGTTGATTAAAAACTTTTTGTAGTGAATTGTTTAACACTAGTCTTAATAAAATGCTTAACACACCAGAATTAGAATCTAGGTTCTATACCCTTCTAAACAATAATTTATTAGTTGTCCATACAGTAGTGAGATAGAGAATTTTTAAGTTGAAGAAAGCAGATGACATACACAAAAATACCTTTTGGATTCTTATGGAGAAAAGCATCCTTACCTCATGCTCCTGAGAGAGGGCTACAGAAATGATGCTGCTTCTCAAAAAGATAGTAGGAGAGAGGAATTGAGTTAGCATAGGACTATGGTTTTGCCACCAGTCAAGGAGGTAGGACTGGGGGCTAAGAGGACAGAACTGAAAGAAATAAGCCTAAAATGGGGCGGGGTGGGGGAAGCATCTATTGGCCTAAAGAAAGGACCATAGCGCTAGAAAGCGGAAGACTGGAAGCTGCAGCAGCTATGAGACCAAGAATGTTAATCAGCAACAGGATCAAAGAAGGGGATTGATACCAGGTTTTGGCCAGCAAACAATGCAACAAAAGTTTCTACCTTTCCCACAACTCAGTTTAGACCCCTGAAAAAGCTTGACCCATTCAATCTCCTCATTGCTCTCTGGTGGATGCCAGGGCCACTTTGCAGGGAAGACAGGTTCTGGTTTTATTCCTAGCCTCAATACATTGTTGCTGACTGCATATTCATGTCATTGCACTGGGAAAGTCATGACCCATGTCCTCTTCCCACAGTTGGTGGCTGAGACCAACTGGGCTCTGAAACTGTTGCTTAGCTTGAAATGCAAGGCAGCAATACAAAGTGACAATGTGATGATTTTAAGTAAAGGTGCTAACAAAAACTAGTTCTCAGCTTTTGTTAGAGTAAGATGAGCATGGCTGGATTATTTCAAAGCCATAAATAATTTTTTTCAAGCCATTCAAATCTGCATCAAAACCTCCATATTGTTTACACCATAATCCACTACATTACACAACATTTGCTGAAAATAATTTAGTTTCTTTGTAACTTCTTTATGCATAAGATTTAATACTTCAAATTTGTAAAAGAGCTTAAGTCACTTAAATTCGTTTGTATAGCATGAGGTAAGTCCATGACAGAGCTACTCTGGGGAGTTCTGGTACTTCTACAAGACAGGAGACAGTGTTGAACAGACATGACTTTGTTCCTAGCTAGCAGATTTCCATACTGCATTAAAAAATCCTGCCACACAACCACGCTCAAAGAGTTCTGCTCTTCACATTTTAGTTCTTGCACTGCAACAATGTGACATTAGGATCCTGTTGCCTGATGTCATTAATGTTAAATTAGAAGTATTAGGAGCATCAGTGCATACTGTCCTGGTTTTGAGTGGGATAGAGCTTATTTTATTTCTAGTAGCCTCGTATAGGGCTGTGTTTTTGATTTAGTATAAGAACAATGTTGATAACACACTGACATTTTAGTTGACAAACAGTCAAGGACTTTTCAGTTTCTTGCACCTTGGCAGGTGCACAAGAAGCTGGAAGGGAATAGTTAGCACTGCTGACCCAAACTGGCCAGAGATATTCGATACTATATAATATCATGCTCAGGATATTTTTTGTGGGAAGCTGCCTGGGGAACTACTACTTGAGAACTGGCTGTGTATCCATTCCATGAGTGGTGAGCAGCTGCGTTGTGCATCACTTGTTTTATATATTCTGTTATGGTTATTGTTTTTATTATTACTACTACTACTACTATTAATTTTTGTCCAACTAAACTGTATTTATCTTAACCCACAAGATTTACCTTTATTTTTCTGAATGTCTCCACCATGCCCTCAGTGTAGAGGCGTGGAGAGTGTATAGCTGTGTGGTATTTAGCTGTCTGCATGTTTCAACTGCAAAACATACTCAAATATCAATAGTTATAATCCACAAAAATCTAGAGATGTACTTGTGTGACTTACGGACCTTTGAAAAGCTTATCCTGAGAGTTCTCTCTATGGAAATCATAGCAGAAAATTTTAATTGGATACATTTGATATACCAGTAAACAGATCTGAGGTAGTTTTCCATGGTTCATAAAGAATTTGCTGAACCTGGAAGAACTTTGTGCTTACTTCTGTTCCACTGGCAACATGAAAGTCCCTTGTACCTTTTGTCTCTTCTGCTTTGAGATTTAGGATGTGAGAACAGATTTCTTGGAAAGGAATTAGAGGCCAAAGGTAGGTAAGGCAGAGGTGCCTGATAACCATGATTTGTAACAGGCCTCTGTGAGTCAGCACATCAACTTGTTATGTGATAAATATTACACACATAGCCTGGTATATTCACCTTCCTTTAGCTGTGCAGAAAATTAATTTTAGAGCAACTTTTCAACAGGCTGGTAGTAGGTCTGCACTGGGAATCAGTTTCCAAGAATCCATTAGCATTCCAAGTCACTGAGCAGCAGGACAATTCTCAGCCTCTCGGTAAAACACATCACAAGTGATTTAGTGTTAACACTAAGAGGCTTTGTTGTGGCTAAGCAGCTCCATGAGTGCTATGTCACCCACCTCACTACCCCTAAGTGATTTAAACAAGGCTTCTCTGTCTGGTCCATAACTGAGCAAGGCTGCTTGTAATTTGACCTGCTAAGTGATTATGTCCAGCATTCTGTTTTTGCTGCAGACAAGCAAGCTGCAGGATTTAGCATTTTTCCTCTTGCTCGCTAATCTTCTCTCTGAGCTCTGTCCAAACTTGACTCAAATGCCTGCTCCTGTGACAATAACAGTGAGATGACAGTAGCATTTATATCTGAAAAGCAGAATTGCCAATCATGACAACCTCATAGGAGACTGTATGTGCATGCAAAGAGTAGTGATACTACCACAGTCCAGGGGTATTCACTGCTACTTTTTTATCTTTTGCTGTAAAGCTGCAAGAGTTTTAAAAATAATGACACCATCTTTTATTCTTTGCAGATACAGGGCCTTGCAAATAACTTCCAGGAAGATTATGAATATCAACTTTCTGTTCTTTCCACCACAGACTGTGACAACAATCTGACTGGCACCATTTTCCCCTCTAACAGAGAGCAGCTGGTGTTAGGATAAGAGTAAGTATTACATAGATGTGTATTATATTAGGCATCAAACCATGGTGATTAAAAGCTACACAGAGAAAGGTAGTATCTCAGGTTTCTTTAGGAAAAGTTTTAATGAATGTTATTATAAAAAAAGCTCGATAGAGTCTATTAAGATGGATGAAGCACTGGCTATTCTAAAACAAATAACATTCAGAGAATGGACCATTCCTTTCAGTTGTTTGCTGGGAGACCTGCCATCACCCCACCAGCAGCAGACTCACCATGTGGATCATGATCAGACCCACCTCACTCCTAAACTGTAGTCCACTCCTCTGGAGTCACTCCCACAACAACTCCTGGGGCACCCTAATACCACTCAGTGATAGCTATTTGACAGTAAGCAATCTCTGCTCCAAGACACCTTCCATTTGGCTCTTACGTTACCATATATATGTACATGAGGCCAACTTTGTGTGAAAAATAAAATCACAGTGAAGTGGTAATATAAGTGTCTGTGAAAACTAGTTTGTTATACTGCTCTAAAGTATGCCTGTGTTACATAGTGTTGTACTCTGTGACTGTACGGTAAGTTCAGATTTGGGTCTTGATTAAGGTTTGTTTGTTTGTTTGTTTGTTTGTTTTTAATTTCCCCCTGGGGTTGTGTGTTTTCATGTAATAGCGTTATTTGATGTTTTCTTACATTTTAGAAGCTGATTTAACCAATCATCAGAACTCTTGCAGTGCAAAAGCTGAACTTGATGTTGTGGATAAATTAGGTTTGAATGCTTTAAAGTGAGATAACCAGTCATGGCTTCAAGGTGTGTCATGAAGGGATATTCCCCACTCTTGGTATACTGTTCCTGTGGTTAATTTCTTATTAACAAAAAATGAGATTTTTTTTTTTTCCCAGTATCAGCTTTTAGATATTGATCATATAAAATATTTTTTCTGTTAGATTAAATTAATATTTTTTTTCTATGTAGGCAATTAGGCAATATTGGAATCATTTAACATTCTCTTCAACAAACTAATTCACTTAAACTCCTTCAATGTCTTACTATGATAAATATTCTTCCTCTAACAACCTCCTGATGTTTGAGAGAAAATTTGTGTGTATAAATAGATTACAGACATATAAACTGTTTAAACATATATCACCAGAAATAAGGAGACAATAAGTGGTGGAAAGTTAAATAGATAGTCCTATTCTATTTATTTCCATTCTATATTGTGATTAGTAATGTTAAACAGCTTGCACAGGATCCATGTCCTTTCTTCTACTTCTGTGACCTTACTCCATCTGTCTGAAAGAACGCTATTGATCAATGCATCTGAAATTCCTCTTGTCAGCTCATAGCAAGAATAGACGATAATTTGACATGCAAGAACTTCAGAACTTCATTTCAGTTAGCATTTCCAGACAAATTTTAGGTAGAACATGGTAGAAAGAGTAAGCAAACAGATTGTTGAGATTTCAGTAAGATGACTCCTGTCCATGTTTAAGTATTGAAATATAGTATGCCTACTCTTATTTAAAATGAAAAGTGTAGAGTTGGTTCTTCCTTTACCTTCTAAAAATCCTGTAGGGTTCTGGAGGAACAGGTGGCTTCCACATTCTTCATTTATTAAGGACGTTTCTCTGTGTCTGTGTTGATTAATAAAGTTCATAATGACAAGAAAGGCTACTATGACACAAACTGGTTACAGGAGAATTTTTAAACAACCTTTCTCACATGCTTAATTTCTTAGTTATAATTGTCTTGTCTTCTGACATTTTCAGCCAACCTACTGTAGATTACTGACTCAATGAAAGAGTGCATCTTAATCCTAAGAACTGGTTCCAGATGTCTGAAAGAGTAGAATTTCACAGGAAATGTATCTGGAGTAATTTTTTTGCATTATCTTTTCTTATTCTGACTTTCTGAGAGTTTATGTTGTTAAGGTTTTGATCTTAAGATAGTATTTGCTTTATCATTAAAGAGAAAAATTACTTAAAATTAACAATACTTCTCTTTTTTGTAGGAGATTGAGAGAAAGAGAGTACTGAAATTTAAATAAATACCACCATCTCTTTCTAAAGATCCATATAGCTGATTTTTTTTCATGCTGAGGCTAAAAATACTTCAAAAACTATTATGTTATTGATATAGTTTACACCAGAGTGAAAATATATGGCTTTAGTAATTTCCACTTAATTAATCTAAGTACAATCTAATTTACATCTTTAACCATTTAGAAAAAGATTGATTTTGGGTTCATGACTGAATAAACAATTATATCAAGTGAAGGATGCAGAGATGAGGCAGCAAAAGTATTTCTACAGAACAGAGTCCTAGAATAATTGGATATGATATTCCTCTTGCTTGTATGCATGTTTGCCTATAATAATAAAAATAATATTAATGTTTAGAAACATAGAGAAAATGAACTATTCAGTCTGTTTCAATTCATGGAAACTATACAGTTTACATGTAACTTAAAAAAATCTACAGAACATCTATATTGCATCCTGCAGACTGCAAAAAAGTTCCTGGTAGCCCATAATGAACGTTAAGGTTGTGATAAAACCCCAATACTTCAATTATAATGTGCCACAGAAAGAGAAAATGAGAGAGTTATCAGTCACATTCTGCATTTACACTTACAAGATATTTCTTAAGTAATCAAAATGCTTGCATATTATTTTCTCCCCTGATTATGATTGATACTGTACCAAAACCTTTCTCAATTTTATTTTATGCTGAGATGGTGTATGTTCCAGCATGGATAGATAAGAAGGGACTATACTTTGATGTAGTGCTTGTTTCTTAACAAGTTATTATGCTCCATAGCCTAGAATAATTTACAAAAATACAGGTCAGCATTACATTTTCAAATGTTATGTTTTAACCTAACAAGTGTTTAGGCATCTGCTTAAGATTTTATATTGTATATTGTATTCTTGTTCTAATCATAGTCATAAAAAGGTAATAATCATATTTATAATATTATTCATAATTTTTTTCTGTATGTGTTTCTATTAGTAAAACAAACAAACAAACAAACAAACAAATGTTTAAATCACTTTTCTTTGAAGGACCTTTTATATTTTTGGTATTTTATGGACATGAGTAATTTAAGTTTTTCATTGCAAACCAATGGTTTCATTTCACCTACAGAAATTCCTTTTTGACAAAAGTAAATTATCATACATTTAACTGGGAGAAGTCTTAGTGACTGTGAATATTGCTCTTTTTACTGATTTGATGTATTTTCTGTAACAAGTTATTCAATTGTCAAAAAATCAAGGCTGAACATACTTTTTTTCAGCTTAGTTACAGCATTTTAACAGTAGTCAATCCTCACATTCCAGTAGTATACTTTTAATGAATCCATAGGGTTTGATTAACTAAAGAAGTAACATCTTCAAAACACATGGAACTAATTTTGTGAAGAGGTAGACCAGATATTACAAGATGAAATCACGTCAATTGTGGAAAGGAAATAAAAACCATAAAATGAATATGTATGGCTTTGAATGTATTGCTTATTCAAATAAGTGCTACTAATGATAATGTTTAGATTTTTTATTTTAATCTCCATAGAAAAAGTAACTTTTAAGATCTGATGCTGGTCAAACCTCAAACTCTTTTGGACATTTTTTCTGTTTTTTTCTTGATTCAAGATTTTTAACTTTCTCTGACACTTTTCAGATAAAGTAATTAACCAATACTGTTTGTCAAGATATTGAGTTTGAAGAAGATGAAGAGATAATATCGTTTATCTTATTGATGATATTTGTGATAAATACTTAGTGTTTAATGATTTTCATACATTTTGTTGTCATTTAAAACTGAAAAGAATCTGATAAGTAGTTATCACATTTTTTGTCTCTTTGCCACATTTTTCTTTCTAACATCTCCATATTCAGATTTCCATAAATCAATAAAGTGCATCAATAAATGCACTTGTAGAACCTGAGTCTGTGGGGTTTTTTTGCAGGCAGAAGTGATAGGGTAAGACAGCAGTGGTGGAGCACCACTTGCAGAAGTCAAATACATAAAAAATAAAGTCTTTCTCTGTGATACATATAACCCTTTTTGTTTAAGGTTGCACTACCTGTAGTTGCGTTGTCATGTGTCAAAAATATGTATCTTAATTTAATGCTTTTGTAGCCTTAGTTGCCTAAATATTGATAGACATGTCATGCTGCCTGCACTGAATGTACTGGCAAATGTTCATCTTCTGGAAGGATATTCTCTATGAAGACTAGAAATCACATTTACCTCACTCATCGGTCACTATATGTGGTATTTTTTTCACAGTGTGTTACTAAACTTGTTTTTTGTTAGCTTTATTCTCAAGTGGTTTCAAATGAATTAATTGTAAGTACTTAGCTTTTCTCCCTAAAGGTGTTAGCTAGCAAGATTCTTCAAGGCTTTATCTCATCTATTGCCTTATTTAAAAGGTGAGCTCCTGCAGAAAAATCAGTTAGGAGACTGAACTGCAGAGTGTTTAGCACATAGTTGACAGCCAGCTGTCTATCTCCACATAATCTGATGTAACAGTTTGATTTTGAAGGTGAAATCATGCCAGTGAAAATCATTTGCCATTTCTTCCAAAGGCCATGCACAGCTGTAAAAAAGAGGTTGAAATGTTGAATATTGAATACTATCAAAAGAAGATTTTTTTTTTTTTTCAGAAAAATACGATAATTGCACTGCTTATTTTAAGAAAAACAAACAAACAAACAACAACAAAATCCCACAAAACAAATAAGGGCTTAATTGATACTGAACCGAAACTCACTCTCAAACTTATTTTATGCTGAAATAGTGTGATATCTATTGGATAATGATTCTGTAAACTATTTTACATGGATATTTTAGTAATTGATGTCAGCATGAGAGTCAAAGGGAAACATGTTTATAGTTTGTTGAACTTCATAGTGTTGCACGTTGTAGAAAAAGCTACTATCTGACTTGCAGCAAGCAATTTCTAAAAATATTTTGTTTCGTTACTCCCCTGTTATCATAGCATTCATGGTCAGCAGTGATTTCTGATAATATAAATAAAGACTTTTAAATCCAAAAAAAGTGAAGCAGAAATTTTTAATATCTAACCTCTAGCATATTTACTGTTTTGTGGACATCTTCTATTATGTTTAACATTTTGCTAGCTAATAAAAACATTTACTGTTTCAAATAGACAATTACTAGTTGCTGAGTTTAGTGACAGATAATCTTCCACTCACATGAGTAAAGCCTTTGCTCTGACCTTATAAGTTATGTATTTGACACAGGTAAGAGCCTTCAGGGTCCATGTTGGAGTCTGGTTGGCTTGAATATTTAATTCCCTTATAACTCAATTGATCAAAAGACTGCATAACAAAAGAAAACAACCAACCAAACAAAAAAAGCTGAATTCTTCCTCTAGTCACTGTAGAGAGTACTTTTATTGCACCACACAAGGACTCATTAATTAATGGCATATTTTAAGTGTCCTTTAGTCCTCTGCTGTGACAGTTATCCTGTTGAGTTATGGTTCTCAGGTACCAGGGGATGGCAACTGGAGATCTCTGCCAGGAAGTGAGTCTACTGAGTCTTGAAAGCTAGTGAAGCTTCCCTGCACAGGCACATCATCTGGAAAAGTTAGGCTGTTAATAATTTATCAACTGTGAAGTGGAATGAAAGCATATTTATTATCCTTAATATGATTTTGTTGTGTTTTTTTTTTTTTTTTCTAAATATTTGCATGATGCTCTGCAGCTGCAAAGGGATTGTTAGGAGATTGGCTTTCTGTCATTACCGTACTGTTTTTTCTGTGCCTACAATCGGTTGTCAGAAAGATGACTCAGGTGCTCACTTGTTCAGTCAGACAAGCCTGTCTTTGCTGCCTCTGACACTTCTACAGGATAGTAAAATCATAAACCTATCATTTGGGATGAAGACTTGAGTGATATAGTTTCATTGCCTTTCAGATATTTCAGCTCCAAGTGATCCCATTAATTTCCTAGGACTAAAAGACAAAACACATGTTAAAGCAGTTTTATTTGATTGGATGGCCTCTTGAGTAGTGGGCTCTGAAATATATCTAGGTCAGATACTCCAGGTTAACTAGTAAAACTCTGTTACTGTACTAGTTAGACTCATCAAATTACTGATGATTTATAAGCACAAATGAACAAAACGTTTAATGAATCTGTTGTCGTAGTACTTCAAGTCTGATCCATGAATGACTTTCCCTCTTCAGAAAAGGATTTACGAAGTGCACTTAAAATCTTAAGGATCTAAGAAAAGAGTGTATGGTAATTTATGGTTCTATTCCGTAATGCTGTACATTGTAGATGGGTTTTACAGCAAATCTTAGAATTGAGTAGGGACTTAGATTCAGAAAGACAAATATAACTGTTGCTGCTGTCTGGAGCATCACCAAGCACAAAGATAAGGACCTGACTCTAGTATTTGAGCTGTTACTCATTTATGTATTGTTACCTCTGCAGATCCTACCTATGCTGATAAATGATTCATAACAACACAAGTTCACACTGTACTCTGTCTGCAAAGATTTTGGCAGAGGTGCTTTTGAAGTAAGCAGTAAATTACACCCCTCCCTGCTTCCAACTTGATGATAGGTGAAAAGGAAATATATTGTTTTATTTCTGTAGTATGGTTTAGACATGTTATCCAGTTCCATATAGATTTTTTTTTGACAGATATTTTCATTGTGTATGGTAGTTTTGCACTTGATGGATAGACAATCTTCAAATAACTCACAGAAAGGAGAAATTGATTATTTTAGAGTATATCCAATGCGGATGATTTAAAGAATGTTCTTTGGGATCCTTTTTGTAGAAGAGTCTGCCAAAAGTGCATCACAGTATCATGAAGCACTGTGGCACTATGGTCAGTGTCAACAGCATTCAGTTATATCCATTGTGATGAAAATCACAAAGGGGATATGACAGTTATTTCACCACTTCTGTTGAGCTGAAGTTTAAGGTTCCTTGCTTTAGAAGCACTCTGCTTTCCCCTTGAATTTGTTATGAGTGTCCCAATATCTGATGCACTCTGTCACCCCAGTGAGCAGGCTTGGGGTGCACAAGAAGATGGGAAAATGCAGCCAGGACAGTTTATCAGAGATGACCAAAAGGATAATATGCCTTATGATCTCATGCTCAGCAATAAAAACTGTGGGAAAAGAGGAGAAAAGAGGGATATTTATGGTTATGGTGTTTGTCTTCTCAAGTAACCATTACACATGATGGAACCCTGTTTTCCAGGAAGTGGCAGAATAGCTGCCTGCTGATGGGAATTAGTGAATTGATCCTTATTTTTTTGTGTGTGTGCAGCTTTTCCTTTTCCTATGGCCTGATTTTGACTAGGACAGAACCAACTCTTCTTTCAGTAATTTTTCCTCTCAGTTAAGTTTCTTCTAAGTAACTGCACTTTTTGAAGTTGACTAGATTTTTTCACTTGGTGTCTGCTCTTAGAATGAGTGATACTTGATGTTTACAGTTGTTACTAAGGTAATGGTAGGAAAGGTATTCAGAACCACTGAGCAAATAATTGACCAATGAAGTATTCCACCCCATACATATGATCATATGATACTCAGTTTAAAATGGAGGTATTACGGTAGTTTTGTGTTTTGTGGTTATTTTTGTATTTTTTTTGTTTTGGTTTGTTTTTTGTTGTTGTTTGTTTGTTTGTTTGTTGTTTGTTTGTTTGTTGTTTGTTTGTTGTTTTTTTTGTTGTTGTTGTTTTTGTTTTTGTTTTTTTAATGGCTGGTGTCCATGAAGGACTCCACCCATTCTTCTGCCTTCTATCCCTACCCATGCATTCCTGAATCCAGTTCCCATCTGCTGCCAAGTCTGGTCCAGAACTTCCTCGTGCCTGCCCCACATCATCAGCAGTGAGCACCATGGTGACGTGCAATTTCATGATCATTATCGGGGTAGCTAGATTTTAGGTTTGTGTATATTTCTTTATTTCTACTATTAGAAGTAGTATTGGTAATGTTATTAATACTGTTATGCTCTTTTTCATTTCTATTGTTTTATCAAAACTGTTTAAATTTTTCAGCCCACAAATCTGTATTCCTTTTCTTCTTTCCCTTTCCCTTTTGGGAAGGGAAAACATTAATAAAGAACATCTCTCATCTGTTTAATTGCAAGACCAGCTTTCAAGGGTGACCACCTATTAAACTGTCTTTATATCATTCCATGAATTTTAAGCTTTTGCTCTTTTGATTCTCCTTCTCACTCATTTCAAATTCGTTTACAGAAGGTACTCGATAAAGTTTTCCCTTCCCTTCCCTTCCCTTCCCTTCCCTTCCCTTCCCTTCCCTTCCCTTCCCTTCCCTTCCCTTCCCTTCCCTTCCCTTCCCTTCCCTTCCCTTCCCTTCCCTTCCCTTCCCGCACCTTCCCTTCCCTTCCCTTCCCTTCCCTTCCCTTCCCTTCCCTTCCCTTCCCTTCCCTTCCCTTCCCTTCCCTTCCCTTCCCTTCCCTTCCCTTCCCGCACCTTCCCTTCCCTTCCCGCACCTTCCCTTCCCTTCCCGCACCTTCCCTTCCCGCACCTTCCCTTCCCTTCCCTTCCCTTCCCTTTTTCCTTTCAGCTTCAAGTAATGAAAATACTTACTCTAATGCACCATCACTACAAACATTTCTGATGTTAACATTCAGCCAGGTACTGCATAGAACACAGTAGACAGGTTCAGTCACTCTTAGGTATCAATTCACAGGTGACAACACACTGAATTACAGAAACAACAGATCAAACACCATCAGCAGGTCAGCTGCAGTTTGTGCAAGATGCTTGTTCCTTCTCATAATGCTGTTTTGTACAACAAGGTTTTATGAGAGATCTGCGGGTAAATGGTTTGACTTATTAATAATGGATAAATTGATTCTTATTGAGTGTCCCTGAGGGTGATTGATGTAGGCACAGAAGAAACTGGTCCCCCATAATATGTTTAAGCAGACTTTATTGCTTCAAACATAATGCAGTATTTTATTTAGTTCCTGTATTAGAATATCACACACAACCCAACTAAAATTTCATCCGTCTGCTTGAGTCCCATTACTCTGATGCCAATTTCCAGAAAATAATGTATTTATCTACATGCATAATGACAATTCTTTAGCTTTGTATAGAAATACCTTTTTTCTTCTTGTCCAAGACTGTAAGTTTTCTTCCCTGACAAACTCATTAGCTAACACTTGACTAATTCACATATAAAAATATATTTTTACAAAGCCATACTTTATGCTAGCCTTACAACTATGACTTAACCTAATCTTAAAGAAGACTCAGAAGAAATCAACACATAAAAGACAGTATTACATATTGAACTGCAGTCTGACCACCCTACTCTGTGAAGCAGGAACTTTCACGTTCAAAGTCTCCACAGTGTATTACACCTGCTTTTTACATAATTGCACGTGAAGAAGAAACCAAACCAAACCAAACAAATAATAACAACAACAACAAAATACTGCCACACAAAACCAAAAACAAACACACACACACTCCGCTCCCCCAGATCAGAACAATAAGGTAAAATCTGTTTTCATGGCATTGTGTTCCTGATTCAGAGGAGAGGGACAATCTAGCAAAACAGATTTTATATCCATATTAAGTAATTGTACCCAGATAAGGTAATGTTTCTAGCTTGGACTCATAACTGGTATCTCTCTCCAGTGACTATGCAAAATATATAGGCTCAGTATTTCAGCACCTGTGTTCGACATCTGAATTGAACAAGTCCCTTTCTGAACTAATTTACATGCTTCCTGGAAATGCACTACTTGAGTACATCTCCCACTTTTTATCTCCTTCTGCCATCATATCACTTACATTTTAGCTTCCAAAGGAGTACTATACACAAAGTGGCATTTCATAGTCAGTAGATAAATTGAAATGACTGCTAGAAGTCATGGCAAAAAATCACAGTAAAATCCTGGACTTTAAGTAGTAAATTCTGAGCTGCCTGTTTATCTCATTTGGTCTTTGTAAAATATGGGTGGTTTGTGGTCCAGACAGCTAGAAGAGAGGTGATAGATAGGTATAATCTTCTTGGATATTCTTAGAAGTTAATATCAGAACAGTGGTACCCTTGTTTCTTTAATACAGAAACACATAAGGGGGAATATCACATATTTTGTTTTATCTCTTATTGATACTGGGATATGTATATCTGCTGAAACAGCTTTTGTTCCATTATGCACTTGTAACGCAACTCAAGATTGCTAGATATATGATTATCAAACTTTAAAAGTTATCTCTTCTATCTCACAGGTCTTGAGTTCATACTGTGTACCTTTGCTATTCTGCTTTGAGCAGTCCTGATTGAAAAGTTCTCGACAAATCATGATAGCATGCAAGCCATGGAAGGTAATACATCATTTTCTGTGGTGATTAAGAGGTATAGATACAAGTTGTTGCACCAAGTACAAACAAAAAGAAATTATCAAAAAAAGAGTTTAATATTAAGAGAAATGTCGCATTTGGTGTTATAATTAACTAGAGACTGAATGCTGATCATGGTAAAGTTCTAAATATATGAGATTTGTGTGTGATTTATACTTTCTGTGGCACAACAAACTATCTATTCATTGTGATAGCCAGTCTCTTATTGATAAATACATCGTATAGCATCCTCTTCCTGCCCCAGAGCACGTAATTTCTCTTCAGAGAAATCTTTTGACAAATTCAACCCCACTGCTGCCTCTCTGCAAGTAAGAGCTCAGAAGAGTTAATTAGAAAGTTATATTCAGTTAACTGTGTTTTTCGGGTGTTGTGGTTTTGAGGTAATTTCACTTCCACTTGTCTCAGTGCAAGTCATTTGACGGAAATTGGATGAACTTTCTTCATCATGTCATTTCTAGTATTGCATGCAGCCCTTCAGAGCTGTACCTTCAGGAGGAGGACTTCACGGGCAAAGTAAAGATATATGCATTGGACTTTTTTCAATAAGAATAATGGTAATGAGAAAATTTCAGTCCACTTTTATAATTTTGTAGTTTAAAGACTAATTTTCTTACTGCTTAACTGTATTTGTTTAGTCAAAAGTATTGTGAAACAAGAAAGCTAAAAAGTGTGGAGTTTGCAGCTACCATATGTGTTGTTTTTATAATTTTAAAATATTTCACCTGCATAAAGTGTGATTTTGGTTGGATCTGCATTTTTATTGTGTCCTTTTTAGTACTGACTCACTGACCAAAAAAAAAAAACAAACCACCTCTCGATTTGAAAACAATTAGACTTCTTATCAACACTGAAAAGATTAAAACTTTATGACTTCTACTTTTTGAAGGATATAGTTTTATTGCAGTCTTGTCTTTTTTGTTAGAATTCCAAATCAGTTTGTCGAGTAACAGTCTATTTATTTTCTAATTAAGTCTATTGATCTTATTGGGCATTCAGTGAGCTAATGTCAGAGTACCAGATGGGTAAGGAAAAAAGTATATACTCCTTAAGTGGGATTCAAGGAGAAAATTTAAAAAATCTAAATAAATACTATATAGTATATATACTATATACTATATAGTATAGTACTTCTTTTAAAGTTCCAAGCCTTTTTCACAACTTAACATCTTTAGACAATAGATACTGAATAGGTTAAGAAAAACCAGGAGTCCTTCAACCTGTTTGTTTCACTGTTTTATACTGTTTTTTTCAGAGTTTTCTGCACTGAACTACAATATTTTATCACTGTTTACTGTGATAACATGTTGTCCAAATTCCTAGTTCAAGGCATGTTTCAGAAGTGAAGTCTGCGGAAGCTGCAATTCTTGTCTATCAAACTCCATGTTTACCTGGTCTTTAATAAAAAAGAATGCTAGAACACAAGGTACAGTTGTTGAGTAATTAGTAATGAGATACAAGGTGACTTATCTACACTAATTCTACATGTTCCTGAAAAATGTCTGGAACACTTACCTGACTATATTGTGCAGAACATAAGAATTACAGTTATGTATATTTCATAATGGAATACATGATAGAAGAGACTTTTTAATATCCTCATTTTAACAAATGATAAAACCCAAAGAAGCATAACAACAACAACAAAAAATTGAACCACTAATGAAACCTCGTTTCTTTGAAAGTTTTAAGCATATCAGCTGCCTGTTTATTTGGAAGACTGAGTTTATGGTGTCTGAACCATCGAAGATTTTAGAACTTATAAAATCATATAATAGTTTGGGTTGGAAGGGACCTTCAAAGGTCAGCTAGTCCAACCCACTTGCAATAAGCGGGGACATGTTCAACTAGATCAGAGTGCTCAGACCCCTGTCCATCCTGACTTCAAATGGTTCCAGGGATGGGGCACCTACCACCAATCTGGGCAACCTGTGCCAATATTTTAGCAACCTCATTGTAAAAAAATTCTTCCTTATATCTAATCTAAATCTATGCTCTTCTAGTTTAAAACCACTACCCCTTGTCCCGTCGAAACATGCTCTGCTAAAAAGTCTACACCCATCTTTCTTATAGCCCCCTTTTAAGTACTGAAAGGCTGCAGTAAGGTCTCCCTGAAGCCTTATCTTCTTCAGGGTAAACAACCCCAACTCTCTCAGCCAGTCCTCATAGGAGAGGCGTTCCATACTTCTGATCATTTTTGTGGCCTTCCCTGAACCCTCTCCAACATGTCTATGTCTTCTGTGTACTGAGGGCTCCAGAGCTAGACATGGTACTACAGATGGAGTCTCATCAGAGTGGAGTGGAGGGGCAGAATCACCTCATTCAACCTGCTGGCTATGCTCTTTTTGATGCAGCCCAAAATATGACTGGCCTTTTGGGCTGCAAGTGCACATTACCAGCTCATGTCAAATCTTTCATCCACCAGTACTCTCAAGTCCCTCTCCACAGGGCTATTTTCAGTCCCTTCAGCCCGAATTGATATTGGGGGTTGCCCTAATCCGCGTGCAGGACCTTGCACTTGGCCTTGCTGAACCTCATGAGGTTCACAAAGGCCCACTTCTTGAGCTTGCCTGGGTCCCTCTGGATGGCATCTCATTTCTGAGGTATATGAGCTTTCAAATACATCAGTGCCTACTCCACCATCTAGCTCTCCTTCTTTCGTCTCCCCTTTTAGCACTAAAAAAAAAAAAATTAAAATACCTATACTATTTTATAACAAATCTTCCATGTACATATACCTGCAAAGAACTTTAATCACCACAGAAAGTTAACCTTCTCTAACATCCAGCACCAAAACCTCTGCCTCTGAAAGAAAAGTAGAACATTTCTCCCAAATATACTTAAATCTTCAAGGGGAAATTAAAAAAAAAATAAATAATACAGTTATAGAAAGAAATGGACAAATATATATGTCTGGCACATTCAAGTGTATAAGTAGACTGAATATATTGAACCTGACTTCTTCCTTCTTTCTAAATTTACAGTTTCTATAAAAGGACTTCATGTTGTATATCTTTATCATATAATCCAGATATTTAAATTAAAAATGTCGACACCAAATAAGTTAAGCCTTTGTTTCTATAAACATTGTCTCTGTACACAGATATTGTTGTTCTACAAACAGCTGTTTTCTACAAGATTTATTTTTGAGCGAAGAGTTGAAGCAGAAGAAATCTAATAAAGTACTGAAATCAGCTGTCTTTTTTTTCTAAAATTCATTTTATTTGCTTTCAGAAATATTTGACTTCTAGATGTCTGGCTTCTGCTGCTTAATTTTTATTTATTAGAAAAGTTTTAATTAAAATTTATAGAAACATATTCTGGAGAATGAGACAGGAATACATTTAGTGAGAAGAAAGTTATTTGCTTTAAATATGGTATAAATATCAAATTCTGTCAGTTACAATGGTTACTTAAATTAAGCTTAATACATATCCTTCATTAGATGATTGCAAGAGAATCTATAAAACAGGGTTTATACACAGGAGATTAAAGACTGAGGCTTCTTAATTTGTTAGCTCTTAACTTCATAAGAGTGCTTGTGTATTGCTCATTACTGTGTTACTGAATGAAGTTTAAAACCTATTGAGACAAGGCTTTAGCTGCCATTATGTTTGATTCTTTGCTTCATAAGGTCATATCCCATCAGCTAATATGCCTCTTCATCTCTCTGACAATTTAAATGTAGTACGTGCTGGTTGTGATACCTTTGACATGCTCAGCAGACAAGAATGATAGCATTTCATAGAACTGTTTCTGTCTCTCTGTTCCCACCTCCCACTGAAAGAATCTCAGTGCTATTCTTGTTAAAAATCAGTTGAAATTAATGTCAGTATGGTTGGTTTGAGTGTCAAAGTAGAAAAATCTGGAATGTACATCTGAGAAGACTGGATTCCCAAATATTTCTACTATAATTATGGCTTGCTTTCAACATGAGACCAAGTACTATGATGAAAATCTATGAGAATCAGTCTAAAACATAAGATTTTAATATTTGTTCTCTAGTTATGCATTGATTATACAATTAAGCCTTTAAAAGATAAAAATATAGAAAATTTTGGGGGTGGAAATGTTTTCTCAGGGGTTTTCTATGATTTTGTAACTCTGTTTTTAAATGTAATGAATTCTATTAAACTTGTAACTGCAATATAATATAATTTTAATGTATTTTTCTCTATAATGGTGTAATTACACCCCCAGCCTTCATGAACAAAGCAAATAGAATTCACGTTTACTACAGTAATAATTAATCAATCTAGGTATATGTAAGATGAAAACTGAGTGGATAAATCTGTGCTATCCATCATAGTGAACTCAGTTTGTTATTCTGCATTCCAGCTTGATAACTTCATCTTCTTCACATTTGTGTATATATTTATAGTTACACATATGTATTATGCACAGACATACATAGATTCATTATATTAAATTTTTTATATTTGGAAAGAACAATGTTAGAAACTTTTTGCAGAAAGTAGCTACATTCATATAAAACTAAGTTATCATTACTGTAAAAAAAATATATATGGTGCAAAGTAGCATAGGCAGTTCATCCTTGAAATTTCATACTTGTTTTCAACAAGTGAATCCATGTATTAATATGCAATACGGCCCATTCCAGCACTTCCAAATGCTACAACATTTTTGTTTTGTTGGGGTTTTTTTTTGCATGTGTCTGCACACAGTGGTTTATTATCTAATTTGCAATCTTCAAGAAGTTTTCTTATCAAGAAAAAAAACATTAGAAGATGCACTTGAAACACTTAACACAGGATTTTGAAATCTAAAATACATAAATATCATATAGAAAAGAAAGAACAAAGGTACACTCTTTTCACTGTCTTAAGGTCAAGGACCATTTTTCTGAGAAAACAACTTGGCAAAAATAGTTATAATTTGCCTCCTATCTCTTTTTCTTACACTGTGTTTTTTTCCATTTCTGGTACAAGAAAATGGCAGACCATGAATTCTTTAAATTTGGGCCAAACTGCAGTATCCTTAAGGATGCTGAATCATGATAGATGTCATAAGTAGTCCCAGAAAATCCCATAGTGCCACGAAAGCACCTGGATACCTCACAGAGGAAAATAACTTAGTGTTAGAAAGACAAGTAAGCTCACACAGTTTATAGGATGTGTGAAATAATTTACTTGAGTCCACTTTAGCACAGATTACCATTGAGCAGATTTTTTTGATCCATTGCCTACCATCCTACTTGCAGAAGCTGTTTGAGAACTGTTTGTTTTGTAACTTGGAAACATATAGTGATCATTCATTAAGGTCTTTTGCAGAAAAAGGAGTGAAGCATTAACCTTGTCTTTTGATAAAAACCATCTTTGAGAACTTTCCTTTCCTGAAATGAAGAATACAGAGAAGGGAAAAATTATTGCAACAACATGCTGTTTGCATATTTGGGCCTGGCGATGCTTGAAGTCAGTACAAAATAATACCTAATTTAGTGGCACCTCCAAGAATTTCTAGCTGTAGAAGCATAAGATCCCAAAAATGTGTCTCCAATCCCAGCAAGAAAAGGACATCATAGGATTAGGGATGAAGGGATGAAAATACTTTTCTGTCTTCCATATCTTTACATCCTTCTCAACTCAGCTATCCAGTTCTATATTTCACAGTCCATACTCAGTTTCTCAGTTGGGAATTTAACCAGAGCTTGCCTACTATCCCTGGCTTAAATATAGAGATTCATCTTGTGGAGGAAGAAAATCTTTTACTTAGCACTTGGTGATTATATGAGAAAATATTCAGTGAAAACTTCTTTTAAAAGTGCAGCACTCTTATTGCACTATATCATGTTATGATTTTGAAATGTTTTCTGCGTTTCACCTATGCTCTTACATTTCTTTGGAAACCCAGACAAAGTGAAGGCACAATAGATTTTCACTTTTTTTGGTAAAGAATTGGGGTTAGAAAAGGACTTTTATTCAGTTTTGAGAACTTAGGAATGTTCCCTAATGCTGACCTATTTATAGTAGTTCATGGTTCGTGGCACTCCTTGTTTCTTCCCCAGGTTCTTTGTCTCTAAGTGACTGATACTTTTGTTTCTGTAATTAACTTAGTTTACAACAGAATGTAGAGGATCAGAGAAAGTGCATAGTCTTTTTGTTCCCTATGGATACAAAAAAGCAGAAGGTATTTGTGATCTAGCCCATCTGTAACCAGAGACTTGTAAAACTTTCCTGTTATTCTTGTAAATGTGTTTACTGTTAAATAGAAGTGATCATTTTTCTTCTCCTGCTGTAAGCTTCAAATTTAGCCAAACGTCTTTAGCAATCTTCTAGCCTATATAAATTTGTAACAGTAGTGCACATATGTTCATTTGCTTTTATAGAAGAGATGACAAGTAGTAACAGTCCCTTAAATATGTAGGTTCAGCTTCTAGAGAAATAGTCTATCCAGCAGTATGTTGATTAAATCAATTAAATATTCAATGAATTTGTTTTTAAAATTGCAACATTTTTATTGCACTGTATCATTCTATGATGTTGATGTGGGGTTTTTTTCCACTGTTTGCTTGATATTCAATTGTCTCTAGAGCTGTCAAAGTCTAAATTTTTTTAATCAATGTGGGCCTTTCCTTTCTACTGAGTTTTGTGGACATCACACTTGAATACAAGAGGACAGAATGCTTCAATAAGTTATGTAAAATACACTGTAGAGCTTATGGTTTTCTCCTCAATGCAGGTCTAAAATCATTCTACCTTTAGTAACTAATAAGTTAGATTCTACAGAAGGACATAAATGCTTTACATAGCTCTGGGAAAGACCTGAAAATGCTTACCTGCTGAGCCTGAAACAGGTCCCCAGCACTGCTTTAACTTCAAACTGGAGGAAAAGCTACAGTTCCGTTAAGAGCTCTTCTCATACCTGCGTTAAAATGAATGTCTTAAGTAATGTATGCAAAACTTCACCACTTCAGTAGAAATATCACCCGTCCCACAAAAACACCTTATTCCTGCTTATTCAGACTTCATTCTTTTTTTCAGTGTAAACTGAATCACTTGTTCAGTTCAGAACTTTCACTGATCATGAAGTATTTTGTGAAGTAACTGTTAAAACTTAGCTCTTAAGCTTGAGTAAAATAAGCAGCAGCCGTGTAGACTGTCCATTGGAAAAGACAGGATGGATCTGGTTTGAAACTTTAGAGAAGACACTCAATTATAGGTAAATAATTGAAAGACTCCCAGTCTTGACAGAAGGAAAGCATGAAGTCTTTTAGAGAAACAGTTAACTTTAAAGATCAGTCTTAGGTGTGGTCAGGTGAGTGCTGATTTTATTGAATCCACTGGTTTCAGGATTTGATCTTAATTACAGTGTCTAATTCTCCCCATATATTGTATAAAGGGTCACAACAGTGAAATGGCAGTTAAGTATGTCTCACTGTTTTTATTACGACCCTTCTGATCTTTGCAAGAGTGATGGATCTTGAAATTTATTTTAGGAAAACTAAGATTTTATTGGTTGGGTAATTTTTTTTTTTTTTTTTTTTTTTTTTTTTTATGATTCACCTATTGGCTATTTTTAAGTATGATACTTTTCACCATAAGGACATTTTGCCTTCTGAAAGTTTTTGTTTGATTGATTGATTTCACTGAGAAAAATCTGTGCTTAAAATTTGTGTTCCTTTCTAAATTGAAGTTATATATGAGGTATGACCTCCTAATTTTCTTAATGTATATAGTTTACATCTGTTGATTGACTTGACTACAAAGCTGCTTCTGGTATTACTTCCTACCTCTCCTCAGTTTATCAAAGGAATAAACTGCCCCATTTCTTTTCTATTAGAAACATGCATAAAAAGTTTAAAAAAGGCAGCTGTTAGAATTTTTATTCAATTCTTCTCATATTAATTAAAATAATTATTACCTCCCATGTTTATTGCCCAGTATGTACTACCATTATTTTTGTCCCATAGGTTTTTCCTTTGTGGATCCACTGCCTATATGAAAATTGGCTCTTCTATTCCTTTTGTATCTTCAGAAGACAAATGTGCTCTGTCATAGAAAAGAACAACCTTTCTTCAGGACATGCATTGTTACACTTTCTGTGGTTCAATAACAGTAAATTTCACAAACAGGACTTTTTTATCTCACTGTGTAAATATGACTTTGCAGATCATTTTTACTTCTCCAAAGTTGTTAAAAGTCATTGTTTCTTGTCCAAAAGTCTTCAAATAGTTATTAGATTGTGTAAAACTTTAAAATCTCTCTAGACAGACAGTCTCAAAGATGTAAAGGTTACTATCTCCCATGACAGTTTCCCAGTAAACATAAGTCATTTTTAAAAGACTACAGAAATTACGTTTCAGACCCTCTGGGGGCTCTTCTGGCAAGGAAAATTATTATTTTTTTTTTTTCTTTTTTTCCCGTAGTCTTGATTATTTAAAATACAACTGAAATCAGTCATATCTGTTTAGGCTTCTCCAACTGAAAAACACAGTTTAACTAGTTTTAAATTATATTGTCTCTTTCCATCTTTACCACTCATTTAAGGTATGTCCCATCTGTAATTCTATCTTTATAGCAAATTCAGACAAAAAATATTCCCTTCACAGGAAATTAAATTTCATGTATTTGGTAGTCTTTACAGACCATAAGAGAACTTGGATGAATATTTTCTTAAAAATCTCCTCTCTTTGCCTTGCCTGTTTATTTTTGTTGCAGAAAATTGTTGGCACTTCACCTATTATGTAACTGGAGGTTAGTAACAAACTATAGGTAAATTTCCCATGTCTTTCATCACAGTTTTTCTGTTCCTTTGTTGTACTTCCCTCTTCCTTCTTCAAAGTTTTCTGTTAATTATTTAGGTTACTTCATTAATTCTACTTTTAAATAGATATTTTTTGCGGACTGAAGAGATTGATATTATTTTTTATGCATTGTGTATGGAAAGTGCAAACGGTTCCAAAATGAACAGATATTTTATACATATGTAGGTGTGACAATTTACTAGATACTAGATAAAGAGATTAAGTTAAAGGCCTGGTATAACTATCAGGTCCTTTTCTCTCAAGCATTCGTTGCAGACAACCCAGAAGGTAATGTTTGGAAGCTTCTGTGAAAGTAAAAAATGCTATTTAGCTGATTAGTTTGTCATTTTCCTTTGAACATTTAGTATGCCTTGAAAGAATTTGTTATCATGCATATAAAAATAAAGGTGAAATGGTCGATAGACTGCCTGCAAGGGATGCTTCTTGCCACTGGGATATCAAAATATCCTCTCTGATCTCTCTTGCTGTATTATGTAGTGACTGCACTCTGTTTCCTTAGCAAAAAGTGCTTTGAGGCAATAAGGGATAGATGCAAATATAGAAATACAGAAAAACAGAAATCACATTTTCTATTGAAAATACTGGGATTTTATGGCAGATACAGTGCTCTATAAAGGGATTCTGCTGTTTGTTCCAAAGTTTGGTTCAGTATTTTCACATTTCTTCCACAGGTCGCTCATCAATTTGTCATTGCTGAAACACACCACATTTCTCTAGTTCTCTCAGAGGAGAAAATCTGTTTTTGAAAGGCTGCAGTTTTGTTTTCATGCCATGGACATCACTTCTGCTGGCCAGTATATACATGAGGAGTATCGCCATCTACCTCTTTCCGTCTTCCCACAGCCCTCTTGTGGAAGTTTTTAAATAGCAGCCCTGCTTTCTATATGACCTCCAAGCAAAAGTTCTCAGAAATCTTGAAATTTTACAATGGTATAAATTTCAAAGGAGTAATCATTACAAGAGCAGGTTGAAAGTGTCATCACTTTAATTCTAGATCTTTTTATTAAACTCCAAGATTTTCACTTGAAAGTATGATGCAGTATGTATGTCTGTAAAATGTTTTGAATCTTTCAGTAATGAATGTCAGTTAAACAATTTATCAGTTTTCAACAACTTTGAGTTTAGAAGTTGAAAGTGACCTATAAGTTCAAAGTACTTTTTTATGAAAGCAGCAATTCAATTTCCAGAACACAGTGAAAATGAAGAATGATGACAAAATATTATATGGTACAACCCAACATATAAATAAATGTCTTCTAAAGGACTATCTTAATTTTCTTGAAAATTGAGTGTATAGACACAGAGCTGAAAGCCTGATGCAGCCATGTAGAATCTTCTGAAATAAAGTGACTCACCTAGCTTCCTAATTAATGACATAAAAGCCTCTTTTGCTCTCCTACCTTCAAAGTTTTGTTTGTAATTTTCTCAGTGCAGTAGTCAGCATTCTGCTTTGTGACATAGAAGGGTTTATAGCTGGGTTCAGAGTAAGAGAAAATGAACTTATGTGCTATATGGAGAGGGAGATTCCGGAAAAGACAGAAAATGAGAGAGAAGTAAAGCGGGGTGGAGGGGTATAGAGGGAGTCTGATGAAACAAACATCCATAAAAAATGTAAAGTGAGGGAAAGATAAGAAATACATGGAAAAGGAGTTGTGATATAAGAAAAAAAAAAAAAAAAGAGATATAAACAGATTTTAATGGGAACGTTAAAGAAAGAAACACAAAGCATATCCTCTCTCAATGTCTTTTATTACTGCTGGCATTAGTCTGTATGAGTGGAGACTAAGCATAGAATTATTTTGATTTAAATAGTCTATGTGCTGACTATACCTGGGAAAAACAAACATACTTGCAAAAATACGGAGTTGCCATTGTCAATTGCTGTTTTTTGGAACCATGAATCCTGAGATATGACTGTAACCTTAGCATTTTAAAAAATCTATGAAGCAGGTGCTGAATCCACACTGAGGCTGCACCACTCTGAGTGCCTTTGCCTGTTTCTCTGATTTCATTATCCTTATTGTTTTGTACAATAAAGTTAATGTTTTATGTATGTCATTGTTTCACAGCCATTTTCTGGGGTTTGCAATCTTGCTCCAGCTTTGAAGCTCGATTTTAGAGACCAGTCGTGCAGCTGCTGAGATTAGAGGCAAACTCCCTTTGATAAGTTACTCCCATCAAGGTACCTTCCTCCTGCTCAGGGGACAGTAACTGTCAGATTTTAGGCTGTTGTGCAGCATCACAAACACACACAAACTAAACAAACTTACCAAAGAGCAGGTTATAAATACAGAGAAAATTTATCAAGTGTATCATCATATTATAGCAGAGGACAGCATTTGTTCTGGTAGTTGATTTTTGCTTCTTTGTAACCATTCCATAATGCCAGTTTATACCTTGAGCTTACCAAGGCCTTTCACTGTATATGTTCAAATTTAATTATTAAAAAAAAAAAAAAAAAGATTATTGTAGAGGTCAGGCACTATCATATCCTAAAAATCCAGATGACCAATGAATGACAGCTGAGGAAATCAAGAATCACCAGTTTGAGTATTTGAAAAATATATTTGTAGGGCTTTTAACATACCAGCACATATACCTATAATGTTATCTATTTTAAATTCTGTTTTAATGAGGGATGTAATAGAAAACTCACCAGTGCTTAAAGCAACATCTTTTTCATTGTTTTCTACTAGGTAAACTTGACTGCTGGTGAAAAATGGTTTGAAAATGGATTAGATTAGAAAGATACTTGTGCATAAATAACTACTCAAAGTAAACTTAAGTTAGAGTTATAATGACTGAGAGAAAATAGCCACAGGCTAAAAGAACTACAACAAACTGAAATCTCATTCTCCAAAAGTGATTATTTCAGCAAGAAAAAAATGCAGTTCTTGTTTACTGGCTAGGAAACATGGATTTATTGAGATGATACACACTAAAATCCCCTAGGGAGAGCACTGTGAACTAAACCCCATGCTTTAGTTGCAAAGGAATGCAAACAGCTTATATTGAAACATTGCTGATATAGAAATAGTCGAATTTCTGTAGAGATGAGATGTAAAGTTTCAGAAAACAATTTACTACCTTTTTCAAGTGGTGATATGCTAAACACCGATGTTAGAAGGTCAAGATATTAAGACAGGAGTGACTGTGATCACTTTTCTAATTCAGTAGTAAATACTATGTTATGGGCAGAAACACCGACCATTAGTGCTTGTTTACTTTTGTTTTTTTCATGTCCCAAAATGTTGTTGAATTATATAGTAACAGACAAGACCTAAATGGACCAGTCACCAATCTATTTAGCTGATATTGCGCTGATATTTTATTAGAACTGCCTTCTAAAGGTCTTCACCCTTCCCTCTGATACACGTGGACTTAGGATGAAATATTTATGCAAATATCACATAAAAGGACACAGACTATGCAGTGATATGCATATGTTCACTGATTCAACTCACTTGTAAGGTGTTCACTTAGTAAGACCCGAAAGCAAATATACTGTGCATTATGTGACCTGTGTATTAATACTCCAATTTTCTGTTAGTTGAGACATCTGGATTTTAACATTTGCTTTGACATAATTTTGCTATCATCTTGGACAATCACTGGTCTCCAAATTTTTGAAAGTGACCTTTAATAACTGGATCCCTCAAACATGAATTTCTGAAGAAAGGCACAATAAATTTGAGACTATGACTATTAACCCTGTTTATTAAAAATTGTACCTGTCCGTATGTTCAAACTGTTCTTTGTACTTGAATTTCTATGTGAACATTTATCTGCAGGGAAGAACAAATCCACTAATCAGAGACTGTTAAGGGTTTTCTAGAAAGTTTTCATTAATTAAATGTCAATGATTAATTAAATTATATAATTTCTTTAATAAGGGATACCTTAAAGTTGAAGATGTTCCAAATGATGAGAAGATAAGACTGAAGAAAATCAGTTCAGCAGTTTTAGATATAAACAAAGTAAGAAAATGTCTGCCTAAGAATGAGAAATGAACACAGATTTAATTACTGTCCTAACCTGCTGAACACAAAGCAATCACAAAGGGTGTGTTTAAAATCACCCAGCTTCTGATACCTACATTGTATATAGACAACTGAATCTATAATGCTTATCTAAGGCTTTTTCATGCACAGTGGAAAGGAAGAGACATCTTCCAGAATTATTTTTGACCTGTTTTAGACAAATTGATCAGGATGAATTGACTGATGCTTTATAGATGCTACTTTCTCTCAAGAGACTACAAAAAGAGGTCAAGTGACTGGTTCTGGCTTAGACCCTGACCTTTTATCTTTTAGATTTACAAAGTCATCTGAGACAAAGTGTCTTGGCATGGGTTGACCTTTGGCTTTCTTCAAATTTCCAAAAAACTTTTGTCTCCTCCAAACTCCTCTTAAATTTATTATTAGAAAGAATACTATCTAATTGGAAACATGTTTTTTTCTCCTGTCTATAATGTTCAACATATTTCTTTTAAGAGCCTTATCAAATTAACAAATCTAGCAACTAAAATAGAAGAGCTAGAGCAAGAGAGGGGAACAGAAGAAAAAAAAAATAAATAAAAAGAGAGAGACATGCGAAGAACAAAGAATAGATATATATACCTTTAAGAAGAGCCAGGAGCAGTAGTTTTTTTATTACCTTTAACAATTCTAAATTTGCACAGTTGGCACAAAGATACTATTGTTAATAGGTACTTTAGAAATGATGGTGATAATATTCTAGATTAGACAGTAACTATTTTCTGATCATTAACTATCTGTTTAAGGTAATTACTACAAGTGACCCTAATTCCAGTGAGTACTTGATTTGCTAAAGTGAAGCATCCAGCACCAATGGCAAAACTGTCTTCTATAGCTGTTAACATTATCACATTTATTTGTCTGTTAAACAACAGAAAAAAAAGTGTCAGCTAGATCTTTTTCTGCTGTAGATTATCATAGCTTAAATGTCTCTTAACTTGATTTACACAAACTGGTCAATATGTGCTGTAGTTCACTGAAAGCCAATTTTCACTGATTTACAAATTGGGAAATAAGCATGTTTACTGCAGGCAAAAGCAGAGCATGTCTTTGAGTTTTCCTTGATCATATATATAAAAGAAAATGAACTAGATTCTTCCAAACGTAAGGGTACTGAGTCATATTGCAGTGTCATTTGCAAAAGAGTCCTGAGGCTGTGGAAGATCAGCTTATCTTACTATTGCAAGGTTTATTACTAGCAGAGTTTTGAATGCCTGACACTTTTTGAAGGATTTCAGAATGTCAAACCCTGACTGACAGCTTTACTCAGTGACTTTCTTGCTTGTGAGTATATGACAGTTTGACAGGCATCCTTAGGGTTCATTTAATTATTTTATGCAAATCTCCTCACTGAATAATGTTAATGACCGTTTTACTTCATATGCACAGCAGCAGCAAATTTAAGCTGCCACATTGCATTCTATCTTACCTTCCCCACTTACTAGCTCTGGGCATTTTTGTACAATTCCCTTCCCCCCTCCTTTAGCCAAAAAAGTAGATTTCAAATAACATACACACACAAAAAGTAACAGAATGAAAACTAACATTTACACAGTTCCATATGAAATTAAAATATCATCAACTATTGCAATAAATGAACAGAAATTTATACTAATATTAAAGTTTTATTCTGGAAACCCTTTTTTTTTAAGGAAAACAAAAACAACAAAGAAAACACAACAAGTGGAGAAAATAAGAAAATTTTAAGTTCTGAATAAAGCTTGCATATAATCATTACTATTATTAGCATTATTATTGTCTTTGTTATTATTGTCATCGTTGCTATGGTTTCTCCTCCAACAGGTTAAAAGTATACATTTTTCTCCAGGGCTGCTTTAATTTAGACAAATGCTGTTGTTTTTTGGTTTTGTTTTTGTTTTTTTTTCTCATTATGGCTAGTATATTCCCTTTCTTTATACCCACACAGTCTTGCAGCAACTACTGTTGATGTGGAATGGAAAATGTGATTTATAGAGTCATTAAGTAGCTTACATGCTCTTGAAATGTTCATTAACAATACTGAGGTTCAGAGTATAGAAACCTTACATCCATTCTTACTGGAAAACACAGTGACATTGTCTTTTCCTGTGACTCAATTATCTTCCATCTGCAAATTCCTTGCCAGTTTTGTCACAGCACTTCAGAAAGAAAGGAAGGCTGGAGTTTAAAGGCTCAAAGGGGTTCAAATACTACAGTATAGTTCTGTCTAAGATACCATCTAGTCTGATGGGAGGGGAAGATGACAGTAGTTAATAATTTAAAGTTTCTTTGACGATTCTGAAAAAAGAAGAACGAAACTAAAACATTCAATAAAGCAAAATTTGAAAACAAAAATATTCCTACCCTTATAGGTTATTAATATTTTTCATAAGAATAGGATGTCATAGTCACAACTGGTCATAACTGCTGCTCATCTACAGAATGCCTAACATATGCAAAGGATACCATATCCAGGATGACCAAAAAACAAACTCCTCTTCCTTATTTGCTTAAGAACAAAGTACTCGGTTGGGATTGGAGGCTCCTCAATGATACCTTTTTAAAGAAAATAAAGTACATTTTTCTGGCCACACAGAGAATCTACCTTTTTTCCCCTGTCACAGGTGTGATGCAATTCCTACATCCTGGTCCACAGAATCTGTAATTCCATAACACACTCAGGTGGTCTGCATGCTGTGTTGAAACCTATAGAATGAGCCACTATCCAGGAAATGTCAGAGTTACACATAAAATGATGTATTAGCAAAGCTGTTATAAGTTTCCACAGAAAAATTAGAAAAAAAAAAAAATATGGTAAGTTGCAGTTTCAGTAGCTAAGTAGTGCCTAGGAGAATTCAGTAGTAACTTTGGAATGCTCAAATACTCCCTATGTAACTCAGAGAAGTTGTGAAAGGTAAATTGTTGTTTCATGAACTGTGTGTTTGCTTCTTTCTAGAAAAGTAGTTTCAGATGCATACTTTTAAAAATTATTAAGTGTGAACAGTTATAGCTGCAAAGGAAATTGGTGACAATGTTCAGCCTTTTCTTGACTAGAGGAGTGACTAAGAGAAACAGAAAACTGTATGCTGGAAAGATCCATAGCTGTTTCACCCAGTGTTGAAAAATGAGTTTTATTATGTCATATGGCACACACATAAATCTAGTCGAAGTTAGAAGTTCCCACATGCTGTTATTGACATCAAGATTTTCCCCTAGAAATTCATACCTGTAGAATAGAAAAGATGATGTCTAGTATTAATAGATTCACACACTGCTGAAAGGATGTAGCCACTGGACACATTAAGCACTTTAATATTCATCTTCAGTACAGCGGGGCTCCTGTAAAAATGGTTTCTGAGGACAAACATTTACAGACTTTTGACCAGCTGTCCAAGTGTTATAAAGTGTCATGACTCTTTGGCACCTCTGATGAAGATATACCAATTTCTAATTCCTTAGAATTTGGGCCTGAAATTGCACATGTGGAAAAGGATAGTCTTCATTTTAGCACTTCCAAACTTGTCTATGATTAACTTGCAATCTTGGGAATGTCATTTGTTTCTGGAATTGTGAGTGTAATATTGAAGCCAGTGTGAATTATGACTAGACTACTGTCTCACACTCTATAGATTCCTACTCTGACTGGTTATCTAACTGGTATTTTTCTCATAACAGCAGTAATAATAGAAAGGCTTTCATTTTGATGCAGAACTGGATTTCTTGATGACTTAAAGCTGTAGTCCTCTATAATCATTAGTTACATAAAATAATATATATATTATGTGATTATAAGATTAAAAAAAATTGCAAGTTTCCATATTTTAAGTACTCTCTTGGTAAACAGAGGGTTTGCCAGCTAACTTCATGATTTAGTAGTGATTTATAGGGAGTTTCTAAATTGTTTATAGATGTCAAGATCAATCTTATAACATAAAAGATTTACCACCTTGGCCTCTGCCTGCACTTATTTTCTCTGAAAGATCATAATTTTATTTGAAGAGCACAGAAGAACAGCTTATTCTACTGTGGTTCAGATCTCTCTATTGTCAAAGAAGCTTAATAGTTGTTATAGCAAAATAGATTTGACTGCATCTTATAGGTAGGGCTTTGAGTGGGAAGCCAGTGATAGTGGTTCTTGATAAAAAATTGATGAATACTTTTGATGTGGCGAGAGCATCATCAGAATGCAGACAATGTGCTGAAGTGGCAATTCATTGCATTTTCTATAAGGGAAGATCACCAGCAGGTAGCATTATGTTGAATGGCACTATTTAATCAGAAATGGATATCAGAATTTGGGATGAAGAAAAATTTTTTATGTCACTATTCTTGAAAGAGACCTTCTACCCTCTGTTCCATCCCTTGTCCCCTTTCATGGAGAAAATAAATCATTTGTGTGAAAATAACAGATTATGCAGACTATTCATTATGAACATTACACTTTCAGCCCTTTATGACAACTCCCATCTTGTGATTATGTTGTGTGGAGGTAAAAATGTCTGCTGAATTAATGACAAATCTGTCAGTGTCTTTATCTGCTGCCCTGTATGAAATGATTAAACTCATAGAGTGTTTGCTTAATCTATTTTCCTTTTCCATATACCATGCTCACTGCCTGGGGCAAACCCATCTAATAATTTTCAATTGAATAAAACCATAACTCATGATCCAATAAATTATTAAAAAATCTTGTGTTGCATCAGATTCATCATTCATCTTACCACAGTGGCAGAAAGCCTACAGAATTCCTTAACCGTTCTTGCTGTGATAAATATTTCTATTAAAATTTATTAATACGGTGGTATATATTAACACATATTTTGTTAGTGAATTTTCTGTTATGCCTTTTTTTTTTTTTATGCACTAACATGTTGCATTTATAATTTCATTGGTCTGGAAAACTCACAGTCAACTATAATCAGGATTTTATTTATTTATTTATTTATTTATTGGTGGTGGTGGCTTTTGTTTGTTTGTTTGTTTTAAATTATTCCTGAGATCCCTTCAAAAGTCTGGCAAAAGTGTTATTCTACACTGCTTTTTCTCATTTTTTCAGTAAAGTTCTTGAGAACTATTAGCCTCTACATCCATCTGAAGTGATTGATTATAAAATAAAATTAGAATATTATTGACACACAGTAGAAAGAAGAAATAATGATAAAGCAAGTAGCTGCTGTAAGACTGCCTGATAAAATAGATTAGAAGATATCTGTTTCACTATACAAATACATTAGAAATGAGTGACTTCCAAACATAAACTACATTAATTAAATTTTTTGAAGCTGAAGGATTAAATAGCAGCTATTGCATAAAAACCACACATTTCTCTATCCATTCCTTTCTCTATAGAAAATGAAAGCTTTTAATAAAAAGGAAACAGATCAGTTTATTGCCTCTCTGGAAGGCTTCTTCAACATAGAGATGCATGGGTGAAAAGGAATGGTGAGGGATGTGGAGTAAAAGGGAAAATCAATGACCAGCTTGATCATTTACTTCTCATAGGTCCCAGCCTGAAGAAATGAACAGAGTGCAGTTACCCAGTACAGTGCATTTGTACTCGTGGATGCTAAAGCTCACTGGTAAGAAGATAATGAATCCTTTGCCTATTTTTAGGACATCAGACAAGAAGTGTGTGGAGTGAATGCAATTTTTTTTTCTACCACATATTCTTATGATTTCATGAAATCTATCATTACAAGTGATATTGCCTGTAGCTCTCAGTTTTCAGAGAAGATACTTTCATAACAAATTGAGAAGTAAGAAATTTGCAGCCTCTCTTCCACAGGGAGGGATATGAAAGCCATCATTAATCTTGCTGACCATTAATTTGATCTAGGCTGAAGGCCAAAGTTAGTGACATTGCATTCTATAGGCCTTTAACAGCAGAATGTGCACAAGTCCCTAAGTATGGACTCCATGCTCATTAGAAAAATACCGGAAAGGATTTCTAGCATGCACAAAGTTATTATCTTCCTACTTGCTTTTATATTTCTTTCTTCCTGGAAGACATTTTCTCATCATGATGAGAAGGATTTAGCCAAAAAGTATTATTTATTTAGTAAATAACACATTTCAGTCAAAGACAGATAGTTTATGCAGATAATATTATTTTATGAGCAATCTCCCCTGCCTGTATGCCAGATTTTGACTGATCGAATAACTTCTTAAAGCCACAAAGATTATTTTTAAAAACTCTTACATGAACAGTAAAGATATTTGCTTTAGAAAGGTTTTTAAATCATGGCACTTAAACACACATGAAATAATTTCTTTTATTAGAGTGCAAAACAATAAACAAAACTGGGACTAATGTACTTTGTTCAAAACACTAATATGGAACTGCTCAGTTCTGTTTTAAAACCAGCTAAAATTAGTAAAGGCATTACTGGGTTTTAAGGCTCAATACTGTGTCTAGGAAACAAAATGTCATATGTATTTTTATCAAGGAGAATCTTAACAACAGAGCCAGACTTGATGATAAAAGGACCGCACATGAACTCGTCTCTTTCAGATGCCTATATTTGGATGCTCACACCAGTCCCAAAAGGATAATTGCCATTTCTTATAAGAGCTGCGTTCCCCAGGGTCTGAGAGCCAGAGAGCAGTCAGTGTGGGCTAAGGAGCAGTCTTTGCTGCTTCAGCAGAGGGTGAGGGCAATTGAGTCACTTCTGCTTAGTTTGAACTTTTGCTGTGTTTAATCTACATCCTCTTTTTAATCTACATAGTTGTAAAGACCTCCCGCTGGTGCTCTCTGTCTTCCCAGAGTAAATGCTGCTTGTTTGCCTGTGATCAGGAAGACCCAGCAGATGCAGCAGCAGCACCACTGTGGGCATTCAAAATGCACAGTTCATATATAATGACACATTTAAGCCAGATGCCTTTTCTCAGGGAGTACAAGCAGACAAAACTATAAGAAATAATTGTGACTGGGTGTTCTCCAGATCTAATTACCTGATCAAAAAGCAACTTTTACCTGCAGTTTCACCTCAGCAGGAGTAGCAAATTATAGTAGAAGTACAGAGGAGTTCTGCTACAAAATCTTGGAGATTTATTACTCTACCTTACTCTTTTCACCTCCTCATCCCTGAGATTACTTACATATTTTCCTGTTAACCATCAGTTATTAACTGTTTCCCTCTCTGGCCCCAGAAGGGCCCCTGCTCATCTCTACCAGAAGAGTCTATAGGAGAAAGACAAGTGTAATAAGCTGTTCATTTGCTTCTTTGTTTGTTTAAAAAAAAACTTTAATAGTATTAAAAATGCTCAGAAGTGGGTATGCTGGCACTCAGATGGCCTGTCTGATGCCAGGAGGCCCTAGGTCTGCCGTACATGCCATAGTCTGAATACTTGCCATAATTTTACCAAAAACTTACCACAACACTACCAAAAACTCAAGAAAAGAACAGTCATATTTTGTCCCCCCAGGGACAACTCTGCTAACAAGAGAGATGCCAGTTCAGTCTGTATCTCAGCAAAGTGATCTGTGAAGAAAATGAAATACTGTTCTCAAGGAAAACCTCTCTGCTTATACACCAGATGCACATAATACAGATTAAGCAGTTTGCTATCTCTGCCACAGTGCTTCCAAAACACTGATGTCTAGCAGGGGTAGGAAGGTGGTTAAATATGTTTCCTGAAATCATGCTTCACCTTTCTTTTGCCACTTACAGATTAGTGGCATCATTCTGTGTGTTACCTTTTGGCTTCCCTTCAAGCTGCATGGAAAAAGGATCAGCCTCACTTAGAGGTTTGTTTGTGCAGCTTCTGTCAGCACAATAGCTCTGTCTTGTGTGGGATTTCACAGTGTTACTGCTACGGAAATTGGAAAAGCTAAGAAGTCTGTAGCATCCTGTGCATGCATAGAGTGCCAGCTTAAACAGAAATGTTGATTTTGTAGGCAGCCAGAATCAGCACGAGACCAGCAGAGCATGATGCCAACAGAAGGACACATGCTGCCTCATCAAACACAGCACCTACATGATTTAGGCTTTAGAAAAGGGAACAAATTGGCCTTGCACCTACAGTTTTCTGGTGTTAGCAAGTAGGTATAGTCTGGGGACCATACACCAACAACATATCAGTTTTGCTGAGGCAAATGATTTCAGTCTAATTGATTTTGGAAATTTTACCTCTATTTTGTTTACCAGGTATGTTGTAGGAGAAATATAAGGAGATAAAAACAAACAAACAAACAAACAGCCTAAAGCCAAATGCAGCCTTTATGATTTGAATGTGGCATTAAATGAACACACAGGGATAACTGCATTTTAGGTCAAATCTTAAGCTGATATGAACTGCCAGAACTTCCTCCACATATTGACAGTCTTAACAGTTTTACACCCCAAGATGTGGTTTCAGCATGCAAAGTAGCAACAGGATAAAAGCTTCTTAGCTGAGCTTTTGTTTCATCAAAGCACTTTCTTGTTTGCAGCAAATTTTATCTAGTTTACACAGAACAACTGAAAACTTAAAATGTTTCTAGTTTTGGGCTCGTGAAGTCTGTGTAAATCCCTCATATCTGGATGCTCTTGGAGGCTTAGTGCCAGACTTGGGTGGATGGTTGGAAAGGAACTTCAAAATAGGAAGATTTTAAGCTCTCTGGATCTAGACCTGACCATATTGTAACTATTGGTTAAGAAATAAATGTACAAGAGAATATACAGGAAGGCCTGAATAAATGATCTTTTAAATTAGGTAGTTGGTTATTAATCTTACAAAAAAAAAACCAAGAACAACAACAACAAAAAACCTCTCCAAAAGTACAGTACCTCAATTCTCCCCCCCCCAAAAACCCAAACAAATTATAAATAAACCAAACCAGACAAAAACCAACCAAACAAACAAAACAACAACAACAACAACAACAAACCACATACAAAATAAAACCCACAAACAAACAAACAAAACATTCCAGTGGAAAAGGATTATATTTTATTAGATCTTACAGGCAAAAAGTCACCATAAAAGTCTTTGGAGTCACCAAGTACTCATGGAGTACCTTTGGTGATACATGATGCTGATTTCTGCTCCTGTACCTGTTGTTTCAGATTTAGAGGAGCCTGAGCTTTGGAGGATTAGAGAAGTTCTCTGTTGTCCCTTAAATGAACCATAGGCAAAGTTCTGTAAACTGAAAGAAGCAGGTTGGAACCAAGTGGATGAGTCATAGCTCGCCTTCTGAGACTTCAAATACCAGCCAAAAGAAGAAAGTTTTAGAAATAGCTTAGTATTTGTTTTCAATATTCTAGATGCATGTTGTCTTAAGATCGTAGCTATAAAGTGAACCTGACATCTCTGGTAAATTCTCTGTTCACAAATGGGAATGGCTGTCTGCTTAGGCATGGCTTTCCATCATGATATCTATATGTGAAATAAGAAAACCAAATAATCAGGTAAAAACTGTAAGCCTGGTTTCTTTTCTGAAGTACACCATGGTGTGCTTTCTTCTGGAACACTATGTCACTACTAACGATTTCAAAATACCTTCAGCAACGTGATAACGCAAGTAGTAAGTTTTTCTTTATCATGATAACTCTCTACCAAAGAGATATGATTTTGTATATGTGGAAGGAACTTAACTGATTGTAGAAAGGCAAGACACTATATACATTTTATACTAATGTAATAGTGGGACTAAAATTGGCATCCTCCTTAAACTCTGTGTTTTGAAACTGTCCTGCTCTGAAGTATAGCAGAACAGCTCAATTTCTTTAGGTTATAGGTTTTGATAAGGATTCATATTGTGTAGTTTTTGTCAAGGTGTGCAAGTCCATTGTGCCCCTATGAAATTTGAAAACTATGAAAAAAGCAATAAAGTGAATTGAAAGATACTTTATCTGTATCTGATACTTTACCTGTAGTCACATTCTTGTTCATCATGTCAAACTGGGGGAAAAAATCTAGAAATATACCTGTCACCTTTCAGGGAGATGCCCAGTAATCCTGTAAAGTAACTGCCCTAATATATTTACTAGAACAAAAGACTTTACAGAAGGCTTGTAAGATCCATTCAAAGCTATCAACTAGTCTGACTTTAACCAGGGCATAGGTAAAGAGGGAGGCGTGGGAAAGACATCTAAGCCTTCAGTGACTGAAGATTTCAGGCTCTTGTGAAAAGGGAACAACAGCTAAGCTCTCTCTTTTGCTTATGTCCCAAGACTACAAAAGCTTGAAATCTGAATTGCTAGTTGTAAATATTGCACCCAGACACTTTAGGAAATAGCAGATGAACAGAAGAAAAACAAAACAAAACAAAACAAAACAAACAACAAGAATGAATTAGAGTAGCAATATATATATCCTGTTCAGGGAACAAAGACATGAAGGTAAAAGTAGTAGCATGCTATGGCATATTAAGCATTAATAAAGCCAATATATATAGCATGAATAAAACAGAAGGCAGTTTTAAATCTCTTTAGGGAATGATAGTAAAGCAGTATAGTTGTAGAAATATTCTATAAACTCCTATATATGACAGAAAACTGAAATATGATAAATACTAATAGCCCTGAAAGCCCTCCTTGTTGTGGTAGACTTTAGCTTCTAAAGATACATATTTCAGGAGAAATGCTGCTAATAAAAATAGTGCTGAATGCAATAGCAGATAAATTTAATCTCCAAATTTGCATAGATTTAGGGAAGAGGGTGTCACAAGGGAAGTGAAGTTGGAGAAGCTGTGATTTAGTGGAGGCATTAGAGAAAGGGTGGAGAACTGATTAAAGAAGAAACATCGTTTCTGGGATGTGCTGGAAAAAGAAACAGCCAACAGGTAGAAAGATTACAGAATTTCCCAGCAGTGAGTAAGCAGAATACATAAAATATGTGTGTGTGCTGAGGAATCTAGTTGGCAATATTTACTTTGTGAAAATTGTTAAACCAGAAATTATTTAAAAAATAAAAATGATGGGGTGAAAGTTCAGTAGTATAAAATTCAAGGTCATGTATTTGAAACCAGTAACAAAAACCTCTACTATGAGTTTATACTTTAGAACAGGCTATATTTTTGTTATATTACTTCATCACAGAACAAGCAACTTTGTGTACTGTTCAGTACTGGAACAAGATATACAATCTGGTTCAAGTATGGGGAGGAGGATACGATAACCTTTTTTATCTTTTCTATTCAGAAAAGCAAAATGCATTGCTACTTTATTTTAAATATAATGAAATAGTATTCATTTATCTCTTTTCTTCAGGCTGCTGTCAGAAAACCAGGATGCAATTTCTTTCTTCTAAGCTGAATAGTCAAGACTATATCCTACTAATACTACCCTGTCATTCTGACAGAATTCATACAGTTTTACCATTTTTGGTCTCCACTGATGACTCTTTAAATATGTGTTATGCCTATTTCTTTATTTTCAACATACTTCTATATCTACAAAAATGATGTGTAAGCCAACTACAAGCTTCATTAGGATTACCACATTCTCCATGCTACATATCTTTATTCCTTTTCTTAGCTTTAATTTCAGTCTAGTGATTTTATATATATTTTTTTTTTTCAAGAAGAGCAAATATAAACACCTCTTGAATGTCATAATAACTCTGCTCCTTTATGAGTAAATAATTACATACACACATGCCATCCCGATGTAATTTGTGTATTAGTGAACCCGATGGAAATCACATATGGTGAAATATCAGGTAGTAGGAAGCTGACGTACTGCACTGGTTTATCAAGGCCCAGTAACTTAGGCCTCTTGACGTCATTGAGACAGCTTTAAAAACAATACAATACCCAACAGCAATTAATGAATGAGGAACCTTAAGAGTTTTTCTTCCTTACCTCCTTCAAAGATGTGAAAGGGAAGAAGAGCTAATGAGGAAAGGAGAGTTTAATCATCTTCAGGTAGTATATGATTCTTCTTATTATTTATTTTTAATCTGAATAATTAAGGTACTATTTTTTTCCCCAGTATCCTGATCCATTTTTGTGTCTTAGTCTAGTTCCCACTGAAATATGGGGAATACAAGTATGGAAACAGACGTTATCATAGGAGTTTACAAGGAACAAGAAGATGGGGCCAGGCTATTCTCTGTGGTAGCCAGTTACAAGACAAGAGACAATAAACACAAAATTAAATACAGGAAAAACAACAACAACGACAACAAATAAAACAAAAGAAAAACATCAAACCAACAATGACAAAAAAAACAAAAAAAAACAAAAAAAAACAAAAAAAACCCAAAACAAACAAACAAAAAAAGAACAAAACCACAAAATAACAGTATTTTTCACTGTGAGGGAGTTCAAACACTGCAGTAGGTCACCTAGAGATATTGTGGAGCCTCCATCCTAACTGATATTCAAAACCCAAATAGATATGGCCCTAAGCAACCTGCTGTAGCTGACAACCTCTGGAGGTGCTTTCCAGACTCAGCACTTCTGTCATTCTGTGGTGCTCTATTCAGGATCATTTTGCCTGAATAGGTGAAAATTGCTAATCCCTGTATTTTATGCTTCTCTAATTATTTTTTCTTTCCTATTACTTCTGCTAATGAAGCATAATAGTTGACATGAGATTCTGAAAACAAAAGTAAATCTTGTGGCATGTGGTATTATATTTATAATTGTATTTAAAGGGAGAACTGACACAATGTAAATAATGTCTTCCTTATAAGCTAGTTTCTAAAAACATTTATCCAGCATCTTGACAAACTGTAACTTATAATTTGTTGCTTGGAAATAAAATAAAAAAAAATGTGGTGTTATAAACAAGTCTGTGAGTTATTTATAATGAATATTTTCCTGGAATTAAACTTCTCTATAGCTGGGAAAGAGAAAAAAAATATGGTAATACTTAATAATAATCATTCTAGTTTAATAAAAGTTACAGCCCCAAATTGGATAAAATAAGTTTTTTAGTTGCTTTTTGAGACTACACATAGAGCAATATTTTGACTGCATTTCATTTACAAGCACAGACAGTCATGAGGTGCCTCATTTTGCATGTCAACTCAGCTGATTTTCCACCCACACTTCAATACTTTTGCCATGTAAAGTCATTTTTATGATTTTGTTTAAAGTAACAGCTATGGTCAGATAACAAGAGAAAACAGTGTTTTCCACCTCTGCTAATTATATTTTTTGCTTTGAAAAGAGACAGGAATATTTTACTATAATACTTAGCTCAATAACTTGTATAGAGAAATATGTATAAATTGCAAGCAAGTAGATATAAATAGTATATGTACAATATTTATTTTTATAGTTAACTTAGTTTTTAAACCAAGGGAGACAAACATTTTCAAACTACATTAGTCTCATTTATCTCCATGATGTCCTTAATGTTATAAGATGTTACAGCAACATTACCAGCTCCTGCAGGCCTGTATCAGCCTTTAGCTACTCAGGCGCTTTATTAGATTGTCAACATAATTCAGACATCTCATATAAAAAGAGCCAACCTACTGGCTCCAGTTCTTTGTAAATGTATTTGCCTGATTTAATAGCTTTAAATTTATCGACTTTTTTTTTTTTTTCTTTTGGGTACACATACGCTGCTTGAAGAATGTTGTTTGAGACTGCTAAATATATTAAGAAAGGTAGCACTTAGCACAAATTCTTGTTATTGTCACATACTGTGCTCCTTTGGTAAATTACTGCACAACTTCTGGGTGAAGAAGAAAAGACATAGTATATTTTTAAAAGAAAAATAATTAGAGAAATATTTTGAGGTGTATCTTCTTAAACGATATACATAACAGGGCATTTTGAGCTTTTGAGGAAAGATACCTGCTTTTTGTAGGATTTAATCCCATGTAAGTTTTTTGGAATGTGCTAATTAATTGTGTTAAAAAAAAAAAAAATCTGAAAGAAAGAAAATTCAGGGAAATTTGGTTGTGAATGACTAGCCAGAGAAAGGGTAGATTTTTTCGAAGTCTCTTCTCTGATATAACAATATACTATTCAAATCAGTCAGTCTGACCAACATTCTGCAAAAATAGTACAAGTGTTCAGATATTCTGTTAGGATTTTTTTTCCACGTATGCACCAAAGAATAAAAAAATTAACTACCAAAGCCCAAAGACAGAAGGATTATCAGTAGAACCCTCTATATAAATGCATGAAGCTGAAGCAGGCCATCTCTGATGCAAAGTAATGTAGCTTTTCATTGGAATTCAGGTTATTTTCCCTTCTCAAACTTTCTTACTAAAACAAATCAAATAATGCTAAACACAGAAGGCATAGTAAGTCAGTAAACCAGTTCACTGTGGGAAACTGTACTCATTTTCAAATATATTATTCTTGCGATTTGCTGTGCACCCATACACTCACACACACAACTACATATATCAGTCATCATGTGTGAAATATTATTGTTATATTTTCTCAAAAAAAACCCAACAAACAACTCACAAACAAACAAACAAAAAAACCATTACCTTTTTGTGACCATTGTAACAGCTTTTGGAAGCAAGTTATTGAAAGGGAGTAATCTCCTAGGGATGGATGAATATTTGTATATTTTGCCTAATATGTATGAGAACTTACTATATAAAAGGCAGAACTGTATACAAATTAATCACACAAGTGAAATACTTATTCACCTCCCAAACCTCATCTAATTCCAGCAACTACAATGATGAACAGATCGATCATGGAACAGAACAGAGTAGATACTCTAAATTCATCTAGCTCCAGCATCTGGAACTGAAGTCAGTGAGTTAATAAATGAGCTAGTTTCAGGAGAAGATGAATGTGTCCAGAATCTTAAAAACATTGAGGGAGTGCTTAGTGTAACTGAATAAGGCAAAGCAAAATCTCATTTCAAAAACTGAAATATTTTCTGGGCGTTAGTAAAATTCTCTGCAATTTCATAATTTGCTCATACAACTAGATCAATCTAAATGGAATGTGGATCAAAAAAAGAGCCTAAAAATTTAGTAAATAATAATGCAAATGTTTTGGCTAGTTCTCTGCCTCTTGGTTACTCTGCCCATGTATAGTATTCTAAGCAACTTGTTTGTTTGTTAGTTTAGTTGGTTTGGTTTTGGCTGGTTTTTGTTTCTTTGGTTGGTTTGGTTTGTTTGTTTGTTTTGGTGTTTTGTGTTTGTTGTTTTTTTTTTTTTTTTGGGGGGGTGGGGAGGAGGAAGTGAAAGTATGTCTATAACCACTCAAAACTTCTCTTTAACTTCAAAATGTCTTTACTACTGATTCTGAAATCTAAGCCCCACCTGAGGCCACACCTGCTATGGTATTCTCTTTGTCTACATCTATCAAATGCTGACACTAAGCATATGACAACTATTCAAGAAATGCAGCGTTAGGAATATATGAGTTTGCAAAGTTTTGGCATTTAATTTGACCAATTAAATCCGTTGCTAACTGGATCTAGTAAATCTAGTGATCTACATTTAGTTGCAGCCATCTAAAACCAATCTGAAGGTTTTGGTTTTGTTTTTTGTTTTTTGTTTTTTGTTTTTTGTTTTTTGTTTTTTTACTAATAACAGCAATAGATTCTGGGAAGAAGAAAAGTTATAAATCCTAAAAAAGGAGAAACAATGTCAGTTGCAATAAACATCTTTTCAGACTAACAGCAACGTAACAGCTTGAACATCTCAGCAGCAGGTGTTTCAACAAGAAGTGACATTTATTTGTGAACATATGAGCCAAGGAAAGGATGCTGCTAGGAATAAGACACGAAAAAAGCCTTTTTAGAACATAAGAGTTTATTAATATTGCTTATGAATACAGTAAAAATGTATAGATGCTAATTTCCTTTTGCTTTTCTACATTATATAAAATGTTCACAGAATCACAGAATCACAGAATCACAGAATGTTAGGGATTGGAAGGGACCTTGAAAGATCATCTAGTCCAATCCCCCTGCCGGAGCAGGAACACTTAGATGAGGTTACACAGGAAGGCGTCCAGGCGGCTTTTGAATGTCTCCAGAATAGGAGACTCCACAACCTCCCTGGGCAGCCTGTTCCAGTGCTCTGTTACCCTCACTGAGAAGAAGATTCTTCTCAAATTTAAGTGGAACCTCTTGTGTTCCAGTTTGTACCCATTACCCCTTGTCCTACCACTGGTTGTCACCAAGAAGAGTATGTCTCCATCCTCTCACCCTTTATATATTTTTATATATTTTTAAACATTAATGAGGTCGCTCCTCAGTCTCCTCTTCTGCAAACTAAAGAGACCCAGCTCCCACAGCCTTTGCTCATAAGGGAGATGCTCCACTCCCTTAATCATCTTTGTTGCCCTGCGCTGGACTCTCTCCAACAGTTCCCTGTCCTTCTTGAACTGAGGGGGCAAGGACTGGGCACAATATTCCAGATGTGGTCTCACCAGGGCAGAGTAGAGGGGAAGGAGAACCTCTCTTGACCTAATAACCACCCCCCTTCTAATACACCTCAGGATGCCATTGGTCTTCCTGGCCACAAAGGGCACAGTGCTGCCTCATGGGCATCCTACTGTCCACCAGGATCCCCAGGTCCCTCTCCCCTACACTGCTCTCTAATGGATCATTTCCCAACTTATACTGGAACCTGAGGTTGTTCCTGCCCAGATACAATACTCCACATTTGCTCTTGTTATATTTCATTAATTTTTCCCCGCCCAGCTCTCTAGCCTGTCCAGGTCTCGCTGGATGGCAGCAACAGCCTTCTGGCATGTCAGCTGCTCCTCCCAGATTGGTGTCATCAGCAAACTTGCTGATAGTACACTCTAGTCCCTCATCCAAGTTATTGATGAATATATTGAATAGTACTGGCCCCAGCACTGACCCTTGAGGCACTCCACTAGATACAGGCCTCCAACCGGACTCCACCCCATTGACCACGACTCTCTAGCTTCTTTCCTTCAGCCAGTTCACAGTCCACCTCACTACCTGATCGTCCAGACCACACTTCCTCAGTTTAGCTATGAGAATGCTGTGGGAGACTGTGTCAAATGCTTTACTGAAGTCAAGGTAGACCACATCCACCACCCTGCCATCATCTATCCACCTTGTTTTATCTTCATAAAAGGGTATGAGTTTGGTCAAGCATGACTTGCCCTTGGTGAAGCCATGTTGACTGCCCCTAATGACCCTCTTATCCTTGATATGCCTTGAGATAGCACCAAGGATAAGTTGTTCTATTACTTTCCCAGGGATGGAGGTGAGGCTGACCGGTCTATAATTACCCGGGTCTTCCTTCTTGCCCTTTTTGAAGACTGGGGTGACGTTAGCTTTCCTCCAGTCCTCAGGCACCTCTCCCATCTCCCAAAACTTGGCAAAGATGATGGAGAGTGGTCCAGCAATGATGTCAGCCAACTCCCTCAACACCCATGGGTGCATCCCATCTGGGCCCATGGATTTGTGGATGTCCAGATTGCCTAATTGCTCCCTAACCCAGTCCTCATCAACCAAGAGAAACTCCTCCATTGTCCTGCCTTCCTCTGGAGCCTCAGGGGTACGGGGCTTCTTAGGACAGCCTCCAGCAGATTAGAGACAAAGAAGGCGTTCAGTAACTCTGCCTTCTCTGTATCTTCTGTCACCAGGGCACCCACCTCATTCATCAGTGGGCCTACATTGCCTCTGGTGTTAGTTTTATCTGCCACATATTGGAAAAAGTTCTTCCTGTTGTCCTTGACCCCTCTCGCCAGGTTTAATTCTAAGGAGGCCTTAGCTTTCCTAGTTGCCTCCCTACAGCCTCTCACAACAGCCTTATATTCTCCCCAAGCGGCCAGCCCCTCCTTCCATGAACTATAAACTCTCCTCTTCCACTTGAGCATACCCAGTAGTTCCCTGTTTAACCATGCAGGTCTCCTGGCTCCCTTCCTTGACTTCCTACGTGTTGGTATGCTCTGATCTTGTGCCCGGTAGAAACAGTTCCTGAACACTAACCAACTTTCTTGGGCCTCTTTACCTTCAAGCAGCCTTGCCCATGGAATTTCCCCTAGCAATTGCCTGAAAAGGTCAAAGTTTGCCCTGCTGAAATACAGGGTTGCAATTCTGTTTGCTATCTGATTTGTGCCACATGAGATCCTGAACTCCATCATTTCATGGTTGTTGCAGCCAAGGCAGCCCTCAACCTTTACTGCTTCAACCAGACCCTCCTTGTTAGTGAGGATGAGATCCAGCAGTGCACCTCTCCTAGTTGGCTCCTCCACTCTTTGCATCAGAAAGTTATCATCAAGGCACTGGAGGAACCTCCTAGACTGTGGCTGGCTGGCCGAATAGTCCTTCCAGGAAACATTGGGGAAATTAAAATCCTCCATGACAACCAGGGTCTGTGACTGTGAGGCTGCTCTCAGCTGCCTGTAGAGGCCTCATCAACTTCCTCACCCTGATCTGGTGGCCTATAATAGACGCCCAGAATAGTATCACCCTTGCCAGCCTGCCCCTTAATTTTCACCCACAGACTCTCAACTCGCTCCTCATCCATGCCTGGACAATACTCAATACATTGTAGTTGCTCTCTCACATAAAGAGTGACTCCACCACCATGCCTGGCTGGCCTGTCTTTCCTGAAAAGGACCTAGCCATGCATGACCACATTCCAGTCATGTGAGCTGTCCCACCATGTCTCTGTAATTGCCACTAGGTCATAATCTCCTGCCCTAACACAGGTTTCTAACTCCTCCCGCTTATTCCCCATGCTGCATGCATTGGTGTACAGGCATTTCAGAGAGTGAGCTGAGCACATTAATTTCACCCTAGGGATATAGGAGGCCTCCCCGCTTTCATGAACTCTAAAGTGGTGCCCTACTGATGCAAGCCCAATGCTACAGTTACAAAGGTAAGCTCTAACATAATGTCATTTCTTAATGGATGAAGTAAAAAAAAATCAAACCTGTGATATATGAACTAAACTTTGTCTTCGAAAAACAAATTTAAAAAACCCCACATATCATAGCCTGTCAGGACTTTGTCCCTAGATGCTTAGCAGATCTGAAATGATGCAGTTTTGTCAGAGGGGGTACATAGATCAAACAAGAAGGGAAAGCTCCTTTTCACTGTGAAACTGCATTATGTAATGCCAAAAACTTCAAACAGTAGTTATTTTTATATCACCATTGCAATTTATGTGAGTGTGTCATTTTCCAGTCAGAATTTTTTTGTTTACAGTGATAGAGGATGTACTGAAAAATCATTACATAAGCTAGAAACAGGTATAAACAATCTATTATTTACATTGTGTCATATTTTACAGTTTAGAATATGTAAGGCAGGCTAGAGGTATTAGCTGAAAATAATACAGGAAAGCCCTCATATCAGTGTAGAAGTATGCTTGATGAAAGATTTTCTCTAGATAATGCAAAAGGAGTTTCACCTGGGACTCTGCAAGATGTTGCCAATTACACTGACTTGTAAAATATAATTTATAAATAAAAGTTAGAGCTTCACATCTTTGCAATATTAAGTTTTCTCCAAGGAAGGTGAGAGAAAGTTTGGATTCACGCATAGAATATGATAGCTTTCTTATGTTTTTTATAACTCTTTGTGGTGTGGTTTAGAAAACATTTTTAGCACAGAGGTTGACCAGTCAGTGCAGGAAGCTGTGAGAGAAAATGAAGGATTTTTCATGCTTTTGAGTCAGTTTGGTTCCTTTTTGAAATAAGTGTTTTATCCAAATGAATATTAGAAGATTCAATGATAAAACAAATTGATCACATAATAAAGCTTGTGCTATGCAATGATCTGTGTACCCTCATCTAAGTGTTCCTGCTCTGGCAGGGGGATTGGACTAGACGACCTTTTGAAGTCCCTTCCAATCCCTAACATTCTGTAATTCTGTGATTCTGTGATCTCTCCTTCCCTTAATATTTGAGCACCTGTTAATGAACGACGCAGAAAGATTTTAAAGTTTGGAAGAGCAATTTATCAACACCAGACAAATAAACAGGCATAGATATCACCTTCATTTTGTTTATTCTGATAGTAGATTGACAGATGTGCCTGATTTTCCTTGGTAGAACTTCTTCCCATGCTGCCCAATCTGATATTGTGCACAGCTGTTGTCCATGGTATCTCTTAAATTAGAACAGACATATAAAAACATATCAAAATCAGACTATCAGGGCCTATCCTTCCACACCTTCAGATAAAAGTCTTTGCATCCTTGATTTGAAAAAAGATAGCATTTTAAGATGGGAAGTAATCAATTTCTTATGGAAGAAGTTACATGTGAGGCTCATAAAACTGTGTGGTGAGTTTCCTTTTTCTATTAAACTTTTGTACTGCTTCACATGGATAACTATTAATCACTCAGTGTATTCTAAATTTATCAGTGTTTTAGTCAATATATTTATCTCAGAATTTTTACTTCATCAGGTACTACTTCTACCTTTGAATATCACACTTTAGTGGACTGTTTTTTAAGAAATCTTATTTGTGTGTTTCTTCCACAGTATTCTGTCATACCTACTGTAAGTCTTAGATAAATGGTAGTTGTTCGTAAATCTTTATTCACAAAAGCTATACTTCAGAATAATTAATTGTAGCATTCATTATCAATAGCCTAAAGAAATGTGAATATCTGTTACTGAAGGGTGAGAATATATTTAACTATAAAATATAGGCAGCATAAATAACAGTCTCACCAAGGGAGAAGGGTGAGCTGCAATACTGACTCCACAGTCTGTTCAGATGGTGAAAAACCTTGATTCTGCTGTTGTTAAATTTCCATTTTTGGCCTCTTCTGCAAATTGGAAAGGTTTTATCTATCAAATTGTAAAAAGTTTTGCAATAAATTTGAGTTAATTTCATTTAGATTTTTAGGAACTGGAATAAGGAATGCCTGTAAAGGATACTGTAAGAGCTAAAAAAATTTCATTTAACAAAAATAACATAAAATGCAAGTCATTTTTTTTTTTTCCCAGGCAAAAACTATTCAATTTCTACATATTATGGAGCTGCAAACAGAAGGGGTACTGTATTAGCAGCACATCATTCTAGTAATATGTCTGTTTTTACCAATTTCTGCATGTATGTAATTTAATTTATTGTCTTCTTTCATATTCATAAAATATATTGCAATGTCTTCTTGCTGCTGCCATCTGCTTCAACATTGATCAGAACAATAAGCTTTGAAATCAGTTGTGAAAATAACCCATCTACTTATTCCCTGGCTTCTCTATAGGGACTTAAGTAGATGTAGCTATTATAGTTGTAGTTGTATCTACAATTTGTCTATATCTGTTTAGTCTTTATATAATTTGTTGCAAAGTAATAATCTTTAATGTAGGTATGTTCTGGAAAAAAAATATATTTCATGGAAATTAACTGTTTTGTAATCAATATCTAAGTCAAATAAGATGAAAATAATAATAATTAAAAAGTCAGACCCATTACATTAGAATTTACACATCCTCTATTTTGAAGATCAAAATCAGCTCCAGAAGCTGCTCACCAGTAAGAAAAGTTGTTTTTCGTAGGCAATCAGTTCTTCTAGTTGTGTTTGTATGGAGAGCTGGACAACTTTTTTATAATAACAATCTAAAATTAGGTATGTTAATGCTCAATATATTTTATACTATTTTTATGAAATTCCTACATGAATTTCTTACAGAAATTTATGAATTTCCTACAGAAATCAGCTTATTTCAGTGTAAGTTTGCTGCTAACATCAGGAGATAATTTAGTTTTATTATATTTTACCTTTTAAAATAGAATAATATAGATTGGAAGCCACCTCTGGAGATCATCTAGTCCAGCTGCTCACTCATGAAGGCAATGTAGCACAGGTTACTAGAGCTGTATCCAGTCAACTTTTAATTATGTCCAGGGATGGAGACTCCACAGCCTGTTTGCACTCTTGTTCTGGTGTTTGTTCATCTTAACAGTAAAAAAAAAACAAACAAACAAAACAAAAAAAGAAAAGCACATTTGAAAAACCCCATCAAAACCAAACCAAACCAAAAAACCAAATCCACTAATATTTAATTTAATTTGAACTTCTCTTTCTGCAACATGTGCCTACTCGTTTTACTTTGCATCTGTGATTCTGGCTCTATCTCCTCTACAACTGCGCATTAGATAGTGGTAGACAGCAATATGAGTCTGCCTTATCTCCAAGTAGAAGAAGAGAGGAGATTGCTTTCTGTCTAGTCATCTATATTTTTAATAAAGATGCTGGCAGTGTTGGCCCTGGTGCCCTCCACTGAAAACCACCCCTAGTAACTGGCTTTACAGTCCGTTTTTCACATGCACAGTTTTTCCTCTGTTCAGCAACTAGTTATCATCAAAAGTTATCAGGTTGTTCAGACACAAGTTGTCCTTGTTAAATCACGCTGGTTGTCCACAGTCATTCATGTTTTGAATTGTGGCTTGTCATGAACCTTGTCATTAGTGTACTGGATTGTGGCTTCCTGGAGGATTTATTTCATAATTTTTCCAGGTACAGAATTGAATTCGACCAGCCTGCAGTTTCCCACATCCTCTTTTTTGCCTTTCTTGAAGATAGGCATGAGGTTTACAAGCAGTCATCAGGAACCTTCTTTGACTGACATGACCTTTCAAACTTAATTGAGAGCAGCCTTGCAATGACATTGATGAGCTTCATCACCACCCTCAGATATATCCTATCTGGTCCCATGTGCTTCTTTAGTGTAATTTCCTCAAATGATTGCTAGATTTGTCTTTCTCTACTGTGATTAAATGCTTCACTCTCACAGATTCTACCACTAGTTCTGGGGACCTGAGGCCAGAACTTAACCAGTAAAAATGGAGGAAAAACCCCACATCAAATACATCAGTCTTTTGATATGTTTTGTCACTGGATATTTGAACCTAATGAGCAGTGGGACTACATTTTCGTTTTATTTCCTTTTGCTTACAACGTAGTACAGAAACCCTCACTATCCTTCAAATGCTACTTGAGTTGCAACTCTGAGATTTGTCTTTCTTTACTCCATCACTAAATGCTCGGGCAATGTCTCTGTATTCCTCCCTGATAGCTCATCCCTCCTTCTACCTTCTGCATACCTCCTTTCTATATTTGAGCTCAGTTAGGAGCTCCTTGTTCATCAGTGCTGGACTTCTGCCATGACTGTAACTCTATGCAAGTTGAAACAGACTGTTCTTGTGCTTTAGGAGGTCATTTTGAATATCAAGTAGTTCTCCTGGGCCTCTTTGCCCTTCAGGGTAGTCTCCTACAGGATCCTGCCAAGCAGATCCTTAATAAGCCAATGTCTGTTCTCCTCAAGTCCAGGGTTGCAATTCTATTATTAGTCTTGCTTACTTCTCTCGGGATTCACAGTCCCAAAGTTTCTTCTGCCAAGGTTGCACTTAGCCTTCACAACTCTGACTGGTTTTTCCTAATTAATAAGTAACAAAGAGGGGATAGTTTGTTGATCCCCTGTGTCATCTACACACTCCAGAAATCTCAGTCATGACACCATGTTGACCTTCCAAAAATTAGCAGTGTTGTTAAAGTCCCTCATCAGTACCAGTGCATGTAATCCTGAGGCTTCCTCTGATTGAACAAGTTTTGTCTACTTTCTTTTCTTGATCAGTCAATCCAGAATACCTACCATGACGTCAACATTTTTCACGTGCTTTTTGATCCTCAGATATAAGTTGACAGTTGATTCTTCACTTCTCTGCACACAATGAAGCCACTCATCTGCCTAGTGTGTAACTCCTTCCTCCCATCTTCCCTATCGTTCCTGAAGAGCCTGAAACCAGACATGGAAATCTCCATTCATGCTATTCCACCACCTCTTTTTAATCTCAAAAAGATCATAGCTCTGCAGCTGTGCAACTGGCCTGCCAAGGGAGGTGGTGGACTCACCGTCCCTGAAGGTTTTTAAACTGAGATTGGACATGGCACTTAGTGCCATGATCTAATAAATGGACTGGAGTTGGACCAAGAGTTGGACTTGATGATCTCTGAGGTCTTTTCCAACCCAGTCGATTTTGTGATTCTGTCGTTCTGTGAAAGGCCTCTATTTTCCTCTTGTTGTTTCCCAGGCTACATGAGTTTGCATACAGACATTTGTGATGGTCCCTTAGTAATGAAGTTTTCATAGCTGGAGTAGAATTTTCTGCATTATGCTGAGCCCTGGGGAGTACTTTCTTAAGTTTATTAACATGTCTCTTTGGGCTACCATTACCATTGTCAGATGAACCTGTTTTAAAGCCCTCCTCACTAGGTTAACAAACCTGTTGGCAGAAAAAAAGTTTTGTATTACTTTGCATTTTTCCCATGCTTTTCTCTCTCCAGAAGCCTTTATTTTTCAGAAATTATAAGTAATGTTTCTGCACCAGCCATGGAGCTAGAGTTTTCCTGTAGGACCCTGTTACCTAAGCTTTTCCCTTTTGCCAGCAAGATCAAGAACACCTTCTGCATTCTCATGGTCTTCAACCTCACCCCAAGGGCCTTGATATAATTCATGATACACTAAATGTCTCCCCAATAGCACCTTTTGTCTCCAACATGAATGAGCAACAAAAGATAATACTTGCAGACCACATGAACCTCAGCAGTTTCCCTGCAATATTCCATACCTGAGCCACTAGCAAGCAACAAATATGCCAAGACAACAAACCAGTTATGTTTCCATCTCCTGCAAACCTCAGTCTCCAACCGCCAGCAGCCACTGCTTACTTTTGAGGCCAACTGATTACACAAAATGCTATTGCTGTCTATAGATATAGGTATTCACTTTTTAACTATAATGACATTCTTGGCAAAGAGATTAGGAAATCAGGAGTTACAGCCCATTATTTAGACTTTAGAGCCTTCTGAGCTTTTTAATTTTACTTAAACGTCACTTACTATACATTTCTAAGGAGACAAAACACTCAGAAGTATTGAGCTGTGGTAACTCCGCCTTCTTGTCTGAGTTAATTGATTGCTGCTGGACAGCTGGTAGTGGTGCTAGCTCCTCTTAGTGAGCTGAATTTATTGCTGTGTCTCCTAGTAGGTAGGCATAAGATAAGTTTCCACTTCACAGAAAACACTACAAAATTTGACTCTTTTATTAGAAGTCCCTGCAGAGAGACCACGGAATAAAAGAACTCAGAGGAAGAATTATCCTCTCATCCTGCTTTGAAACAATCCTCCAGGTCAGACAAGTCGGTTGGAGGCAGCATAGGGATTTTTATACTCAGGCATATGTTGCATGTCTTCAGTGAGGGGAATAACTTTAATGTACTCCTTAAATTGTTTCAATAGGGACTTAAATATTGTTGAAGGCAGCATATTGCAATGTTGTCCAATAAAGATGTCCCAACTGGGAAAAAATATTCCTTAATGTACTATAAACCTATTCATTCTTGCATTTGTCCAGGAGATTTCTGTTACAGCTTCAGCCAGAGGGAAATTATTTTCTAGTTCAGCTCTAGTTAAAGTGCTTGGCAAAGCTTTAATCTTGTCTTCATCTGCTTCCATTTTCATTCTTGAACATCCATATATAGATCTTTATTTCCACTAATTCTTGAACTCATCAAAAGAGATGAAATGAAATGAAATTAAATGAATGTCATGTCTTGGCCCAATGGGATCCTTTGTCTTTCTCTCTTCCTCCTCTCACCCCCTGCTCAATGTCTGTCTCTTGGTCAGTCTCTTTCACACATTTTAGTAGCATTAATCATTCATATTGCAAGAAGAGACTTCAGAGAATGCTAATCTTTAGAATTTTCAGAATAAAAATTCTGTTCACTTCAGTTTTTTATCTCCCACCCAAAAAAATGAATTTATGGAAGACAGAAATGGAGATCATGAGACCTAGAAGAAGAAATGCTAAGGTAAAACAGTAGTAATGTGTCATTTAAAAAAAAAAAAAATAACCCAAGGAAATCCTGGAAAGGAGGTTGATTAATCTAGATAAAGAAAAGCTTGGGGAGAAAATTTTAAAGATTTTTTTTTCTACTCTTGAAAATTCTGCTTTTAGTAGATACAGATATATATATGTGGAAGGTTTGCTACTCAGGTGTGGAAACTGAAGTATATTTGACAGAACTAGTCTTATGTAAAATGTCTATCTAAACAATGCTGAGCAGCAAATAGAAGACCAGATATGTAATTTGTGCAAATCTGTTTTGTCCATGAGATTTTGTTACTGCATCTATAGTAAGGATCTGAAACAGTACTTGCTTGAAATAAACAAACAGACAAACAAACAAGCAAACTCTTCTATTTTACCTAGAAGTAAAAAATACCTTAATGCAAGCATTGTCCTAAAACTAAAATGAAGCAATGTACAAAAATCTGCAATAATCAGATTGCATTTCAATTCTTACTAAGACCAGGAGGCACTGGACATCTTTTTATAAGTTTTCCTATTAATGAAACTAGTTCATTTTTTCTCAGAGGTGCTTTGAAAATCAATCCCAATGCATGTCCATAAAAATGAAATTTTTGTTTATTGTTTTATAAACAATTTTTATTGCCTATCTTTGACATTCTGGCGATGGCAATCCCAAATAACTTCCTGTTGGTCTATGAAATGAAGATTACAGATTTGTATTTGCTTTTTATAAATAATGGATGTTGACTAGATAAACAGATGGTGAATGAAACCCTATCATCTTGTAAATGCTGTAGTTATTTGTCTATACACCTAGATATTCCCTGTAACAGTTCATAAAAAGGGAAAATAGAAATAGAATAACATACTTAGTATTTGTGCAAAACAGACAAGAAGAGTGAGAATCAAGGAAGCAATCATCCAAATACAGAACTAAAGCATTAGCAAATTTATGTCAGGAAGTCCCAGGATTATTTCTCTGTGTCAAATCTCCTTCTGTGTTAGTGCTTTATTCATTACTTGCTTGAACTAGAAAAAAGAAAAAAAAAAAAAACCACAGAAAAATCATAAAGATATAGCTTTTGAAGATCTATAACTAAATGTGTCATGAAACTAAATGTGCATGCAGAGTTTATCCATGGTATTATATTTACAGATTCTGGGCTATTGCTATCAGTGGGAGCGTTGCTGCAGATTGAGAGACGTATATGATCCATTGTATTAGATTGATAGGAGGAGCAGCCAAAATGCTATTTAACCATAGGAGGTTTTGCTTGTTATCTGAGATGGAACAGCAACACAGAAGCTGAAAAAGGTAGATAAGTCTACAAAATAAATAATTTTTTTAAAAATAATATGTTTAGCACTTTTCTGTCGTTCTAAAAATGTATAAATCTAGTTTCCACTAGGAGGCTGTTTTTTGGTTTTGTTGTTGTCTTTCCCCTCCCTATCCAATCCCTACTTTAATATGTGCTTTTTAAAAAAGTATTTCAGACTATTGAGAAGAATAAGGAAAGGACTTCTTCCTTGTGCTGTCTACTTCCGGTAGACAGCCTAGAGGAAGGTATACTTTAGTCATCCCCATGAATAAAGTAAATTCATTGTTATTATTTTGTAATAAGCAACAAGTTATATATGCTAAAAGGTGCATCCACATGTTATAATGTCATAACCAGTTAGAGGCTGCAAAGATTTTCCAGAGAAATTTCCCTTAGGAGCTGAGAAATGGATTCAGATCAGAAAATGCATTATTTTAATTAAGGAAAGGATGCAGTCAACAAGTTATCTGCAATCTGCAGCCATCAGTCAGTAAGGAATGCTTCATAGTTGTCCTGTCCCTGGGTGGAATTAATAAACAAATTAATTGTCTGCTTGTGCAAAGCTCAAAGTGGACAGACACAAGTTGCCTTTTTCACTTTGGAGATTACCCATCCTCTATACTGTTAAACAGCCATACTTCACTTTCCCCATTCTCAGCTGAGTTTTACAAGGGAGAAGGATTAGTGGACCTGTCAGTAAGTGGTCCCTGACCTTTCTCTGGAGTCTCAACTCCAGAGGACCAAGCCAAAATATAAAAATACTCCTATTATTGTTTTCTCTGACTGCCTCAGGACAGCACTCTATTTTTTTTCAGAAAGTTTGAAGTATTCTTAAGAATTGCTTCTCAAGAAAAAAACATAATTAAGACAGATTTCAGAAATCCACCAGATGTACACCCTGCAAAGTGTCCCTGTGGTGAAAAGTCTGCTGGTAGAAAAGATTGAACAACATCCAAAATAAGCCAGCTGCTGAATATATGGATAGATGCAGAGACAGGAAGAGGGCTTGACCAGGGTAGATATAGGTTACAGTAATTCACTGCCAAGACCTGGGCCTCACAACTAAAATGTCAAGTTATTACAGACAGCCCTGTTATGGGAAATTGCAGCAAACCTTTTTTAGAAGACATATGGAAATGAAACAAATGTTAATAGATTCATCCGGCTTGGGGGAAGTCATGTTGCTGTTCTGTTACATCATTCCGTCCACCTTTCTCACAGCCCTCCTCCTCTCACAGTTTCTGCCTCCAGGCCACCTAGTCTATAAACAGGAACAAGGTCATCAGTAAAACAAAATTTAACTCTTCTGAGAGCCTGATAATTAGTGTTTACATTATTGAAATGGCACTGGTTGAATTTGTTATTGGTGGCATATTCTGAGTGACTACAACAAAGTCAGTTTCATCTGTCAGCTTGCTGAAAATGCATCATTTTGGGTGAGTAAATCCTAGTACTGCTGTGTTATTATTAGCTAAAAGGAATCCCTGACTCCTAGTTAAAATATATACTGAAAACAAAAATGCCTTTCCTGCTGTCTTGTCTGACTGCGAGGAGCTGTTATGGACTGACCATAACCCTTCATTTTACCACCCAGCACAGGGCGGAGGGTGAGACTGTGTGTGACAGCAATTGACAACTGATCTCTCTGTCCTTATCTCAACCTAGGAGCTTTTTCACCTCAAGCTTTACCCCATGCTATTGTGGAGCAGGAGTAGGAGAGTGGCTGGCTGGGCATCTGGCAGCCAACCAAAGTAATGCATGACATTGTATTATTAGGTATGCACTATATACATTAACAAGCTTCACTGACAAATTTTCCACCTCTAACTGAAAGGTGAAGATTATTGAACAATTATATGATGAGTTCCGGAGACTTTGCTGAGAACGGGTTTAGAGCAGAGAGTGTGAAAGGAAGAGGCAGGAGAGTGAAAAACAGAAAGATAAATCTGGAAAAAAGAAACGAGTAGGCTCCAGCACAGCTCAAAAGCTCCATAAGAGCCAAAGCATGGGATCCAGGGGTAGCATGTTTGCTGAAGCATGGTTGTGCCAGAATCCAAACCCCCCATCTCTCCCCCTTCCTTCCTTTGATATGGAAGGTGTAGACACATCTCCCTCTCTGCTGCTTGAGGCTAACAGCTTCTTTTGTTTGACCCCAGAGTCTGCTGGCCAGGGATGTTAAGAGAGAGGAGAAGGGAGCGCAGAGGTGACAAGGAGTTGCTGGGCACTCATGGCCAGTGTGAGGAATGCTTGGAAGCTTCAGGGGCACCCCACAGCTAGAGTGAGGGTGCAGAAAAGCTTCTGGAATGCCTACAGTCAGATCTGATCAGGCTATATAAAAAGGGATTCTCATCGAGGCTCCACCTTTTTTGCGTGGACCTCTTGGAGCACGAGCCAGATGCTGCTGCCGAGAGCCCTCCCGGGACAGGTATGCTGTTTGCCTCATCTCCACGTGAAGGTGAGTGCTTACTCCGTGCTTCAATATAAGCACGTGTATTTCTTTAATTCCTTGCAGGATCACGAGTGCTTACTCCGTGCTTCAGTATAAGCACGTGTATATTCTTTAATATTTCCTTGCCAGATTCAGGCAAGCATATACTTTTCCCGGACTCAGGGACTGCTCTGGCATTGTTTTTGGTGAAGCCACGTGTATGCACACTGTGGATCTCTAGTGGTATTAGTTGCTGCACCTTTAATAATTACCTCAGCTGATACTTGAACCTGTATTCAAGTCACTTTGGAGAGCCAAAACGCCATCTTCCACTGGTCAATCTGCTGTACTTTTTTTTTTACCAAATAAAAGTTTTGTTTGCATCGTGTTGTCCCCTAACTAACTTTGGGGTGCCTCCGTGACACTGGTAAAGCAAGCAAGCTGTTATAAGTATTTTGATGCTTCTTTTACTAGTTATACGTATCAAAGTCATCTGACTTTATTGTCATGAATTCCAGCTTCTAATGACAACAATCAGCAAAACCCATTATTTTAGCTAGCCACTTAGGCCAAAAGAGAAAAAATCCACACAGTGCCATCAGCATAGTTAGTGTTTAAAATTCTTACTTATGCACATGATATTGTAAAGATTGTCTTAGAAAATATTTACAGATTTCTTGATGTTATTTTTAAATTCTTAAGTTATTCCTTGCAGTTACTCTTTGAATGCGGCCAGGATTTTAATGAATTTGGTTTCACATTATCCTTCATGCTGCATTCCTTTTCAAGACAAGGATTTTTCTTCAAATCATTCAGTTCCATAGAAAGACATTGTTATCTCTAGCATTTCCTTAGAATCAGAAAAGGACCAACATATAATAGTGTTGTAATTCACTTTCAATATTGTACCATTTTTCCTTATCCCTTGCCCTCTTAAAATGTGCTGCTTTCAACTTTAGAAACAAAAATTAAAGTGGGAAGCCAATTAAGCTCTTCTTCAGGAAAGTAAATAAGTATTCAGATATAGGAGTAGAGAATCTTTCAATTCTAACTGTAGATTTTCCAAGGGGGAAAAGGAAAAACAAAACAAAACATTTTGAGTTCTTTACTTACATCATTAATATGAGTTCTAGGCTAACATTATATTGGCTTCAGAAACAATATGTTCCAAAGTAACGAACAAGAAGCTTCATTTGTTTTGTTTTGGTTTGGTTTTAAATACTTTTATTTTCTTGTGTCTTCTTAAATATCAGAATTTCTAATTATCAGCACTGAAATAGGTATACTGTACTTTAGTTTGAAACAATACCGAATACCTAATTTTTACTAGGATATGTATTCCCTGTCTCAATTTCCTTAGAAACCTTAAACTGAAAAAGTTTTCAGATGGTGCCCTCACTCAACTACAATTGAGATTTCCTTGCTATCACCTTCTCTTTTCCCATCCCCCATCCATCAGTCACAGAGCTCTGTTCTTCTTTCATGAGAAAAAAAAAAAAAGAAAAATCATCCTGAGAGTCTTTGTTCTTCCTGAGTGAACAATAACCAAAAGCAAATTCTTCCTCTTTTTCCACAGAAAACAGTGTTTGGTGCTAACACTATGGAGATTATACTCTCATATTGAAAAAAAATCTCTTCTGAATTTGAAAATTAATTAAGTAAAACCTGGGATTTTAACACACAGGGTCACAATCTTTCAACAAAGTGTCTCTGAAGAGCTAGAAACTCTTGAGTACTTTGAAAAACTTAAAACCTGTGAAAATAGACAAATATGTCAGTCAAAACACCACATACATGGGTAGAAAACATTCACAGCTAGCCTGATGAAATCCCAATTGATCCATATTAATCAAAAGTCTATAATATGCATCCCTAGTAATAAGTTCTAAACTATACTCAAATTCTATTGTAGCCTCTTCATGACAAAGCAGAGCACCTAGTGTTCCTCCTATACTGTTACTTCTGCTTGTCTAAGGTTGCTGTCCTCATATTGGGGTTTATGCCAGAGATGTTAGCAAATTTCAAAGATAAATCCTGACTACATATTAAAGAAAGATGAGAAATGTAATGAAAGCTTCTATGGAAGAATCAATACTGAAATTTGACACTAATCTAGCAAGAGATGGTAATTCCCAAATTTGAAGGACTTTCGTTTGCAAGTTTAGATATCCCATCAAACATATGCATATGGTGGCAGAAATGAATGCTCAAATAACAGTTATTTTATATCATTATTTAAAGAATAAACCTATATGGAAAAGATTTCTCTCCTATCAAGCCCTAAAACTGTTAGAATATCTGTGAAACTTAATGGATTAAGTAAAAAAAAATGTCCTATTTTAAAACAATTTTTATCTTGAGTCTTTCTCAAAATAATGGTCTTCATGTGGATATCTGTCCTGTACTGCTGGTACTCAGAGAGTACTCTTTCATTATACAATGAGGAGGACAATTAATAGAACTAAAACTCTAAGTAAATGTCTTCATCCTCAAGCTTTATGAGGAATTAAAATCAGAATCTTACTAATTTCTATTAGGTTTTTATTTTTAGCTCAAACTAATATGAAGAGCATAGCACTAATAAGCTATACATTGTTACACTTTCAACAATGCTTTTCTGATACTAATAAGCCTAGGACTTGTTATGTAGAGAAGAATGAATTTGAGTTACTTTCTTCCCTAACTGTTCTTCTAACTGACAATGCCAAGGAAAAGTCATTTCAATGTGTTCTTACTTTTCTTTCTCCCACTGAACTTTTCTTGTGTGGGTGCTCATAGTAGTTCAACTGCTAAGTTTTGTGTCTTGCTTTTATAAAGCCTCTGAACATTGTCCTCATTCGATGGTAATGGGGTGTTAATTTTTCAAATACAGCTTCTCTGATGCCATACTCACTGGGTATAGATTGCTTCAGGGACTCTTTGGATGTATATTCCTTTATCGAGTTAATGTCACCATTAGTTCTGATTGCTTCTTTAAGTGTCTTCTTGTGTTCTGCTCAGGGTATTATAGATTCTTATTGTTGTCTTCTTCTGGGCAATTTTACTTTAATGCTTTGTTTGTTTGCAGTCTCCCTGATTTGTACAGGAGCTTTTGCCTCAATTTTCCTTTAAAGTGGATTCCAGTTGTGTTATTAGGTGGAGTACAAAGTGGTTTTCCATCATTTAAGACAGTTTTATACTTGCTTAATGAGGTTAGAGTTTCTGATTCTGGGAATGTGACTTGCCTTATTTAGTGGGGTTTTAGTCGTGCACACTATTCAATGACTGTGTTGGCTGAATCTTTTCAGCTCCCTTCTGTGTCTTTGCTGTTTCTTGTAATATTATCCAGAATTATGACCACTTGCAGCTGTGTGATTTCATGGCTAAGGTCTGCAGAAAATTCTGCTTATCAGTAACTTCTCAGCAGTTGATGGACTTCTTTATTTGTGTATAGTATTAGGCTACAGAACTCAACAAATTCCCCATAACCATTTTTGCTTTGATGTAATTCACCTATGCACACATGAGCAAGTGTCATTTAATGGGAATTGTATGTCAGACTAGAAAGGCTGCATTTCTCCTGCTGCATTCTATTCCCTGGTTAGGAATCACTTTACACATTTTAGTGCACTCATAATAAACTGGGATCCATTATATAAAACTCTGGCTTTTGTTCATCTCTGGAGAACGGAGTGAACTCAGGCATTATAACTCCATCCTTCAAGATGGAAAATGTAACAATTTCAATAACTGACTACTAAATTTTCCTCTTGAATGCATCATTAAATGGACAATTAAATTCAGCAGGATACCAAAAAAACAAAGGACTATAGTGCTAACACCACTGCAGACATTTAAACTATCTGAATTTTAGCAAATGAAGTTTTCACAGAATCCAACGCGTTGTTGGAAAATGGCCTACTTTCACTGTGGGTTTCCTCTGACTTCCTAAAGAAAAAGATTTGATTCATATCCCCAGCATGGATGCTTCTGACATGACCATCACCCTTCTTCTGCCGCAAAGCTCAAACCAGTTCAAGCTGCCCTGTGACAATGCGATTCTGGTGCTTTAAAAGCTGTTTATTTTTTATCTGGTTTTATCTCAGCCCAGCTAATGGGTGTTAGTCTTCCAAAGGTAAAACTATAGTGAAGATAAAGCATGATAGTTTCACTTTGAAGTTAACTTCAATTACTACACCAGGTGATATATCATATCACCTTAGGTAAAAAGCTCAGCATTTACTGCTTTGTCTTCTTTAAAGCCATGAATCCATGAGACTTGATAGCTATGAAGAAGCATTATTTCAGTTCTGAAATGCTTCAGTCAGAAAATCTTCCCATAGCCACATTTTAAAGGTTATTTCCAGAGAAAAAAAATGAAATTGTCTTGTTTTATGTTTCTACGTGGCTCATAAACAAGTCTGAAGAGTTTTGTTTACTTTAAGAGATGATTAGTGGAGTCCCCAATATCAGAGGCTGACTTAAAAATAGATAGAAATAGAGTATTAAAAAAAACCCATATAAATTTTATTTTGGTTTAACATTGCAAATCTTTGGATGCAATTGGATAGTGATGTAAAGGTTTCCCAGTGGCTGTCAAACCAAGAATCTTCCTAGGGAAAAAAACAAAACAAAACAAAAGACTATTATTGAGTAAATATAGAATCACTGCTGTGGGCCTTCAGAGTAGATCATTCAACAGACTCCCTCATGAATGGGATTATTGCATTATGGGAAGTGTTTCTGGAAAGGGGCTTTTGAACCTGCACCTGAAACACAAGGCAGGTTTCACTTGCTAAAATTCAGGAGTTTCAATGTTAGATGTCCAAGTTAGGACAAGGTATATTTAGTGCTCCACTAGAGATTTACTCAGAGGAGAACAAAAAAGTGTTTCAAGGAGATAGTTCATCTAATTCTAAAACCAGTGTTTAGGATAGGTTATATGAATTACCCTTCATCTGCTTGCTTTTTTTTTTTTCCATTTGCTATAAGGAGAAACTGTATTTATCTCCATCCCTAAGAATAAAGCAATACGCTAACTATTGTAATTAATGCCACATGATTAGTCCTGAGATCCTCCAAGAACTTGGTTATTACCTTGATAACACATCTGTGAACCACACCTTCAAGAGAGTAATTATGATATGTATTAAAGTGTGTGTCTGAGAATAAAATATTTAATGTTTAAACAACCCATTGTAATTGTCAAAATAAGAGAGAACAATTGTTGTAAAGAACATCATGGGTCAATTTATGTAAGTATTATTTATGTTCTGGGACATTCAGACTTGCAGGTATAAAATTCTGTGATGATTCAATGCTCTGGCATCAAGAACTGTAACTAAAAATAATTATTTCTGTGCATCAGAAGTCCCTAATTCAATTACCTTGCAGACTTGGAAAGTATAGATTAGGCTAGACTGCTGTTCGAATTTTTTAAGACACTTCAGCAACTATCAAAAAGCAGTTGCTCACTTTTAGCAGACAGAATATATCTAGAAGTTCATGCTCTATGCAGGCTTTTCTGACATGGTTTTGGTGATTTATGCTACTAAAACCCAACAAATTAACTCCCTGTAAGATCTGACTGAGTGATGGGTCATATAAATAGCAATATCCTTCTTGACACAGGAAGTAGTATCATTGTAACTTACCAGAAACTGTATCTTGACATTTCTTAAACATCTCTTAAAAATCATAATGCTCTTTATCTTCACAGAAGTCCTTGAATTAGATCTTTCTGCTTTAAGAAATGATACTAAGAATGAAAAGTTGTGTTGGTATAAACTCCCAGTAAATTATGTGATCCTGCAGAAGCTTGCATACATTTGGAAAAGCACCCACTGAAATCTCATAGCATAATATATGATAGGATAGAAAATTGAAACCACTGTTTGAATTAAAATTTTGAGAGCAATGTTGGAGATATATGAAAACATTATAAAGAGAAGCATTTGCCATGAGTAATGACAGCTCATAGAGATCAACAGGGTAGAATATTAAATTGGTCTTAATTTTCATTATGATTAATATGAATGCTCTAGAAATGTCTGGTATTTTCCAGCTTCCTCTGAGCACAACAGGGTGAAAAAAAGCAGCCCCACTGTGAGAATTTCAAATCTGCCTAAATGATGTGAATGACCTTTTTACATCAATATGAATAAAAGCAAGTTGCTTAAATACCAATGGCCTGATACCTTTAGGTGAAATATGGACAAAATGAAAGGACTTTATTCAAGATCTATTTGTTCCCAGGTCCTTTGCATACACATTAGGATGCTGTGCTGATTTTTTGCTGGGACAGAGTTCATTTTCTTCATAGCAGCTGGTATGGGGATGTATTTTGGATTTGTGCTGGAAACAGTGATGATAATACATGGATGGTTTAGTCACTGCTGAACAGAGCTTACACAGAGTCAAGGCCTTTTCTGTTTCTCACACCACTCCACCAATGAGTAAGCTGAGGGTACACAAGAATTTGGGAGGGGGCATAGTTGGGAAAGCTGATTCCAACTGACCAAAGAGGTATTCCATAACTTATGAAGTCATGCTCAGTGTATAAAGCTGGGGAAAGAAGAAGGAAGTGGGGGGATGTTCCGAGTGATGGCGTTTTGTCTTCCCAAGTAACCATTATGCATGATGGACCCCTGTTTTCTTGCAGATGACTGGACACCTGATGGTGTTATTCTTCCCTGCTGATGGGAACTAGTGAATTAATTCCTTGTTTTGCTTTTCTTGTGTCTACAGCTTTTGATTAAACTGTCTTTATCTCAACCCAGGAGTTTGCTCACTTTTTCTCTTTGTTCTCCTCCTCATTCCACTGGGGGAGAGTGAGAAAGCAGCTGTGTTGTACTTGGTTGCCAGCTGGAGTTAAACCACAACAAATGCAAAATGTCCATTGAAGATATAAAGCCAAACAAGGGGGAGTGCTAGGCTCATTTTACCTACTGAGGCTGTTGCAAAAAAATGAGAGCTCTCCTGTAGCAGCCTCTGACCTTTTCCTCAGGATGTATTAGAAAAAACGGTGAACTTTCCAGTGTTCCAGAGCAAACTGGGTAGCGTCATTAGGATTTTGTTACCTTTGGCAGCACATCGATCTGGGCAACTACTTATCTTGCTTATGTCTACAGTTGAGCCTGGCTGATAAGTAATTACAAAATCATTACTGTTGTAGGGGGTGGGAAATAAAAGACTTTCTTTGCAAAAGCAAAGGAGATGGAGAACAAAGACTAAAGGAGCTGATAGGTGTATGAATGCACATGTACATAGTTATTTAGACCTCTGTGAAGACAAAAGAAAGAAAGTAGAAAGTATGGCATTAAATACAGATGGTAATAGGTAGGGGCGATAAAGGATTCTGCAAAGACAAGGAAGGAGTACCACGGCAAGGAATTGGGCAATACCACATAAAGTTAAATCACTGTTATAGTGGAAGAATCATGAAGAAGAAAATAGCTCAGGGCAGATTTCACTGAATCCCAGGAAAGAATATGGCGATGAAATTGGCAGATAAATTGTACACGGACCTCAAACAAATCAGAGTTTCTTCTGTATAAGTATAGAAATATTTTTTTTCTTTATGTCATAACGATATGACTGTCTACAAAAGTAAGTTCACATCTTATTATACATAATAAGCACTTGCAGTTTATCACTTTCTCCTCAATTATTATTGTCAGAATACTTTCTAAATATCTTTTAATTAAAAGTTTTCACATATTTCTCCTTTATCTTGAGATAGCTTTGCATTTATATTTCTAGGTAAAGCGTTTTTCACAATTAATTGTGTATGCACTATCCATGTGATTTTTTTATGTGGTGATTATTAATATTTTCCCTAGATACCTTTCAACAATTTATATTACTTGATTTGAATAAAAAGGAAGTTTTTGGAGATTTCCTATTTTCTTTTCAGAAAATATCTTTAGATAAATAATTGGACCAAATTGGTTTTTCTTCTTTTTTTTTTTTTTTTTTAATAGATAGATAGATAGATAGATAGATAGATATATGGCTATCATTAATATAAAGCTATTCATAAATTATTGAGTCAAAACAATTCATTAGGTAAGCTTTGCCAGACAGGATTCACTGGGAATATTTTCTTTCAGAAGTCTATTGAGTATCATTGAGATGGAATAGAAATGTATTTCCAACATGCACTAGTTTAGTGTCTATTTCATTGCTAAGGTGCCTAAAAGACACAAAAAATAAGTGTGAATCTATGGGCAAATCTCTTCTCTCAGATGGTTTAAGTGAGAGAAATGTTAAATGTGCCTTGATTTCTTCAGGTATGACAATGTTACCTGTGTCCTGAAGTGGTTTGGATGCTTATTTTATAAGTCAAACAGACCTTGAAGGAAGCAATATGTCTATAGTTAGCAGTTCATGCCTGTATTATTGTCCTTATAATTGCTCATCATCTTATAATGCCCAGTCCTAACACAGGCTGATTCAGACTCTGGAAAATATAATCTGTTTTTATCTTTCGTCTATAAAGTCATATCACTAATGGTGACTGCAGAATACTGTATTTCAGAATACTGTATTTCAGTGGCTCACATTGGTGGAACAGCTGGATGGAATAGAGAGAGGGCTTCAGGAAACTACATGTGCCATCTGCTGTACTTTGTGGAGAGCTGGAAAGATTTTTCTCCCATTTGACAATGACATACATAAAATGTGTGGCAGCACAGCTTGAAAAAAGCTAGGTCATGCCCTTGCTCTGTGTATATCTCCACACAGTTCTTGAAGCCATTAATAAAGACAGCAGTGACAGAATTCCTGCTGAGTAGGCAGCTGTAGGCAGATCCCAGCACAGTAAACTGAGCTGGGCATTTCACACTGGGCTAAAAAGTTTTAGATATGTTTTGGCCATACCATTGGATACAGAAAGTGCAAAAAGCAGTTTCTCATAGTGGAATGGAAAAAATCCTTCAAGCAGCTGAGGAACTGAGGAGGATCCTGCCATGACGGTTCTTTGTTTCCAGAACCCATTCATCACTATCACAGGTGAGGATAAGCCAGTTTTAGTGCTTCATTCCTACCCGTGTCTAGTGGCATCAGATATTTTTTCATGACTCAAAAATTTATGTGCTATTTAAAGTAGGACAGACAGTGCATATGTGATGGATAACCCTGTTAATTGATAGAATAGCTCAGCTGAGGAGTCAGTAGAGTCAAACTTCACATTAACCTCAGTCTGGCTCAAGAATATCAAACACCTATCAAAGCAGCAGAAGCCAGAGGTTGCCTGTTATAAGCAAAGCTGTAGAGCATGTTGAGATTAAATCAATGATTTGAACCCTATTATGCCTTAACCTGTCCTTGCTACATCATTTGTAAAAAGTGCTTCTTCCTAACAAGAGTTCCTGTCACATTATCTAGCTTGAATTTTCAGACAAAGATGAATAGTGAAAGTATCAATATGGATGACAAGGAGTCTTAAAGATTAATATTCCATATCAGGCATAACATATAGTTCATCTTACTGAAATATTTCTAAAAGTATTAAAATTGACATATCCACAGGTCATATTAAAGGATGCTAATTTAGAACAAAGCTATCTCCATCTGAACAATAGTTTTAAATAATGTTAACTAAAATGTCTTAGGAAAGTTGTACAATGTAAACCCAAAAATTAAAGGTGTGGGGTTTTTTGTGTTTAATTAGGCACAGCAGCAATCCAAAGACTACACAGCATAAAATAAATAAATTTTTTAAAAATCTTGTAAATGTTATTAAAAAAATAGTTAAGATTTATGTGACACGTTTATTCTATATATTTCAAAATGTCATACTTGATGTAAGTAAATGCAACAAATTTACAGAGAATAATCCTCAAGATGTGAAAGAATTGTCCAAAGAAATGAAAAAAAATTAGAAACAGGGTTAATCTTGTGGGGTTTTTTGATAGATACGTTAGAAGTGTGAACACATCTTCACTTTTTATAAAAGTAAAAGTTAGAAAATAGTAAATACATGGCCAAAGATAAGATATTAGCAAGCATGATAACTTTTTTAAAAAATGTATTTTCAAATAGCTAACCAAAATGTGTTAAAGATTCATCTTCTTGCTTATTTTTCTTTTATGCAATACAAAAAAATTAGGATGCTTCCCTAAAGTTCCATTACCTCTTGAAGATCTACTTATCATGGCTAAACTAGTTTTACTTTGTCCCATTTGATATCTTCCCCCTTCAATTAAGAACACATGGAAACCTTTTCCTCCTAGTGAACATGCAGGAATGAGAAGACCTGACTTCATTATCTCCCAGTATGTACCTTAAATGACTGGTTCATCTTTTCTTTTTTTTGAGAAAGAGAGTACTTGTTTAGTTGAAACAAAAACAGAGAGGTTGGCAAAGAACTATTGAAAATGAAAAAAGAAATGTTCAACTTTACATTAGAAAGAAAAGTGGACACAACAGGTCAGGACAATAATGAGGTTGAAATCTACTGGGCTGGATAAAGTTTCAAGCAATGTAAAATTATGAGTGCTAACAAAGAATTACCAGAGACGAGTGAGAACCAAGCTAAGGAATGACTAAAGAATTCAAGAAAACAAATGCGCATTTTAAGGATTAATTTAATTCCTCAGACAATATTTTTTATAAACTCAAGCTCATGTTAGGTAATCTCTATCTAAAATGTACACAAATAGTTACTGTATGTCTTGTTCTTGCAATGTGTATTCACCACACTGAGGTCAATGAGGGTATGTCAAGGACAAATCGGGCCTTAAGAGTATATCCAATTTGTCAGGGCTAGGGTAAATTCCTAGTTTAGAGTATTTATATTAAGCTAGAATGTATTCCATCACTCATAAACCAGTCTTTAGTACATACCCAATTTATCAGAGCTAGGGCAAGTTCTAGGATTACAGCACTTATATTAAACCTAAAATATACCTCATCACTCAAACAAGATATATTACCAAGGCAGAATTCATCCCTCATAGAGCTCCATCAGCTTCAGGGGGTTTACTGACTGTGAATGAATTTGGCTCAATGCTCTTATTAATTCAAATGTTAACAATCAATTGTCTCTTAAGAGGTACAGCTGAGAAAGTGACCTGTTTTTCTGTCAGACTGATGTTGAATGATGTCACTTAGGCAGAAGCTACTACTGTGCTCATCCAAAATCAGAACAACTTTTTGGATTAAAAGAGCTCCAATTAATAGCTCTAATCCAACAACTTCAAATTAAATAGTCTTTCAGATTATTTTCCAGTACCTCATAATGAACTCCAGCTTAAGATATGAAAAGTGAAATGTGATTATCATTTTTAATTCCAAATAAATATAAATATTTATTGTCTTGGTATCCTTGTAAAAAGTAACAATGAAAAGGTAACAATTCAGGCCATAATCAGTTGGGCTCAGCTATTTTCTTATCAAAGAGCAATGCAAGAAAACTAATGAATGAATTACCCATTAAATAACTAGATTTTCTCATCTTAAGCAATGTAGCAGTTTTCTAAGTTTAGAAACACTTAAAAGTCACCTTCCTGATGTGCTTTACATAGCAGAACTAACCTTAACTTGTCAGCACCATTTTTTTAAGTGAGAGTTGTTTTGGTTTGCTTTTTGCTTTTCTGTTCAGAACTTCATCAGTGTGATCTACTAAGTGGCCTTCCAGCAAGATACTCTCCTACTTGGCTTGTGCTGCATTTTCCTTATGGGCAGGAAGAGTTATTCTAGTTTATTCCACCCACTCACCCACAAGGTGAAAAAAAGGGAAGAACATGAGAGAAGCTAGAATGCACCATGATTACAGAAAAAGGAAAGAACAGTATATTTCTGGGAGAGTTCACTGGGTGTGAAAAAAATTTATGATGGGAGGCAAGCCTTCAGAATTTAAGGGCATAGCTCAAGGATATTTTTTCTTAAAAACTATGACTGTGTTTATTTAATTTTTGGTCATATCATAAGTACACAGAATGTGTCATAGTAGATAACCTTATTTCAATAATGTAAGATTGAAGATAAATAAAGGTATATCTTGAAGACACGGATATCAGAAACTGAGTTCCCATGGATTTCTCCAAAAGTAGGATTGGAAATGCGTAACAAATAAACTTTGCTTGCAGTGAATAAGTAAATAGTTGTAATGAAAGTTCAGGACACTGTAATTGTTTTGATTATGAAATCAGGGAGCAAAATAATGTAAGAAAAAATATGGATGAGTAGATTCAATGAGAGGATTCTGTCATCTGAAAAAATATTACGTAAAGGTAGGAATAAGTCAGTGAAGAACCACAGACTCATTTAAAGATTTTTTTTATAAGAAATCAAGTCTGGTACATGGAAAAAAAAAAATAGAAACATTTGAAACAAAAAAGGAGGAATGTTAATTGGGGAGTTGTGTAGGCATAAACAATATTTTTAATTGAGCAGATTATCTAGTGTTTTGGTTCACAAATCTGTGAACTCATGAGTCCAAAGTTGAAATCAAACAACAGACTACAACCCGCATGCAATCTATAGAAATTTCTGAGTTTTAAGTCAATTGTGTTAACCAATACAACTGTATAAGTGGGTTACACAGATAACCTAGCTACACTGTGATTAAGAAACATAGTATGTCTTCCCATACTTATTTCTCATATCCTAGACCCTGATAACCAGAATAACTGTACTGGGTCTAGCTGAGATGGAGTTAACTTTCCTTAGAGAAGACCATGCAGTGCTGTGCTTTGCAGTTGTGGCTAGAATGGTGTTGACAACACACCAGTGTTTCAGCTATTGAGGATAAGTTCCTGCACAGCATCAAGCCTGTCTCTCCAACCCATCCTCCTCCCTAAAAGAGCTGTAGGCTGGGTATAGGCAAGAGGTTGGGATGGGGCACTGCCAGAACAGATGACCCAAACTGACCAAAGGAATGTCCCATACAATATGACATCGTGTTCAGCAATAGAAGCTGAAGGAAAGGAAAAGGATGTGGGGACATTTGTAGTTATGGCATTTGTTTACCCACACTATTGGTATGCTAAGGCCCTGCTTTACAAAAAGTGGCTGGACATATGCCTGTCAATGGGGAGTAGTTTTTGCTTTGCTTCTGTGTGCATTTTCTGCTTTTCTTATTAAACTACCTGTATCTCAACCCACAAGCTTTTCCATCTTATTTTCTTCCAGTCTCCTGTTGAGGAGGGAAAGTGAGAGAGCAATTAGGTGGGGTCTGGCAGCCAGCCAAGGTCAACCCACCACCACAATGTTCCCACTTTGATTCATGGGGAGGATAAAAATGGTGTATGTATGTCGAGGGTTAAGATTGCGGGGTGACAATAAAACCCTGGCAGATGTATTGTTAACCCCCTCTCCCCCCCCCACTTCCCCCTTTTTGCCCCTCCCTCTCCCCCCTTCCACTCAGGAGAGGCGATTGGGAGGAAAAAAAAGAAGGACAGAGAGAAGAGAGTTGGAAAAATTAAAGATGTTTTACTAATGCTACTAGTAAGAATAGAGAAAATAATACAAAATATACAAAACCAATCTTGAAAGTCTCAGCAACTGCAGAGCCGGCACCCAAAGTCCTGGATTAGACTCCACAGCCAACCAGAGCTGGATTCAGTCTCTCACTAGGCCTCAGTTCACAGGGACGACTAGCAAGGTCCTCTCCTAATGTCGGCCATAGGGAAAAGGGAAAGAAGGGCCGAGATCCTCGTGATCTCCCATTTTATATGAAGTATTCACGTGAATGGAATGTTATACACAGTTGGTCAGTCGTTTCTCGTCGCCCCTCTCGCGAGATGTCCATCCATGCTTATCAATAAGTTTGCATTCCATTGCTAGGTTTTACCAAAACATGTGTCTGGTTCTCCAGGAAAATGCAGTTAATATGAAGGCTTTAGCTGACAGGAAAAAATTCACTGAAAGAGAAACTTGTTTTTAACAAAACCAGGACATTCCACCCCTTATAATATGCCATTCACTGAATGCTTAAACCTTATCAATGCAATCTATCAACACAATCTAATTAATCACTACTACTACATATATATACACATATGTACATATATACCCAGGAGTAATTAATCTTAATCAGTGGACCATGCTTTGAAAAGTTCATTACGTTCATTTTGTCACAACAGTCTCCCAGGGCAGGAAAAAATGGTACAAGTGCATTTCATGACCACTGTTTGTGGGTTAAAGACATCAACTTCGAAGAAGTTGTCAGGCGCCACTCGAAGAAGGCTAGCTCTTGTTTCATCATCACTGTCTTGATCTGAAAGACACTTATTAAATACTGTTAGTACGACAATTCACATCATGCAGTTCAGTATTCAATATTTTCACCTAAACTCAAATCCCCTTGAGGTACACACCGAACTTCTCCATCCTTAAGCATCACCCACCAGGTGCTGCCAGGTCCCTGGGCAAAAACAATCCCACGAATGGGCTTGCCTTTGCCTGAGGCAGGAGTAACCCAGACTGCCTTTCCTAACATGTTTTTCATGTGTACTACAGGGACTTTATCTCCTTCTACAGTCCGTAGAATTTCTGATTGGGCAGGCCCGGCTCGATTGGTTGATCCCCTGGTGTTGACCAACCAAGTGGCTTTTGCTAAATGTGAATCCCAGTTTTTAAAGGTTCCACCACCAAGTGCCTTTAGTGTAGTTTTTAGCAAACCATTGTACCTTTCAATTTTCCCAGAGGCTGGTGCATGATATGGAATATGATATACCCACTCAATACCATGTTCTTTGGCCCAATTGTCTATAAGACTGTTTTTGAAATGAGTACCATTGTCTGATTCAATTCTTTCTGGCGTACCGTGTCGCCAAAGGACTTGCTTTTCAAGGCCCAAGATAGTATTTCGGGCTGTAGCATGAGGTACAGCATATGTCTCCAACCATCCAGTGGTTGCTTCCACCATTTTAAGTACATAACGCTTACCTTGACGTGTTTGTGGAAGTGTAATATAATCAATTTGCCAAGCTTCTCCATACTTATACTTTAACCATCGCCCCCCATACCATACAGGCTTTAACCGTTTCGCTTGTTTGATTTCGGCGCAAGTTTCACATTCATGAATAACCTGTGAAATAGTGTCCATAGTTAAATCCACCCCTCGATCGCGAGCCCATTTATATGTTGCATCTCTACCTTGATGCCCTGAAGCATCATGGGCCCACCGGGCTAGGAAAAGTTCACCTTTATGTTGCCAGTTCAAGTCCACCTCAGCTACTTTAATCTTGGCAGCTTGATCTGCTTGTTGGTTGTTTAGATGTTCCTCGGTGGCTCGACTTTTAGGCACATGAGCATCTACATGACGAACTTTCACAGGCAGGCTCTCTAGCCGAGCAGCAATGTCTTGCCACAGTGTGGCAGCCCAAATGGGTTTACCTCTGCGCTGCCAGTTACTTTTCTTCCATTGCTGTAGCCACCCCCACAAGGCATTTGCTACCATCCATGAGTCAGTATAGAGATAAAGTATTGGCCACTTTTCTCGTTCAGCAATGTCCAAAGCCAGCTGGATGGCTTTCACTTCTGCAAATTGACTAGATTCACCTTGTCCTTCAGTGGCTTCTGTAACTTGTCGTGTGGGACTCCACACAGCAGCTTTCCACCTTCGATGTTTTCCTACAAGACGACAGGATCCATCTGTGAACAGTGCATACTGCTTATCAGTTTCTGAAAATGTATTATACGGTGGTGCTTCTTCAGCACGTTTTACTTCCTCCTCATCTGGAGACATCCCAAAGTCTTTGCTTTCTGGCCAATCTGTAATCACTTCTAAGATTCCTGGACGGTTGGGACTTCCAATTCGAGCTCGTTGCGTGATCAATGCAATCCATTTACTCCACGTAACTTCGGTTGCATGATGTGGAGAGGGAACCGTCCCTTTGAACATCCAGCTCAGCACCGGCAGTCGAGGTGCCAGGAGGAGCTGTGCTTCAGTACCGATCACTTCTGAAGCAGCTCGAACTCCTTCATATGCTGCTAGTATCTCTTTTTCAGTTGGAGTATAGTTGGCCTCAGATCCTTTGTATCCTCGACTCCAAAAACCTAAGGGTCGACCTCGGGTTTCTCCTGGTGCTTTCTGCCAGAGGCTCCATGTAAGTCCATTATCTCCGGCTGCAGTGTAGAGCACATTTTTAACATCTAGTCCAGTCCGAACTGGTCCAAGGGCCACCGCATGAGTTATCTCACGCTTAATTTGTTCAAAGGCTTGTCGTTGTTCAGGGCCCCACTCAAATTGGTTCTTTTTACGAGTCACTCGATAGAGAGGGCTCACAATCTGGCTGTAGTCAGGAATATGCATTCTCCAAAAACCTACAATGTCCAAGAAAGTCTGTGTCTCCTTTTTATTAGTAGGTGGAGACATTGCTGAAATTTTGTTGATCACATCCATTGGGATCTGACGACGGCCATCTTGCCATTTTATTCCTAAAAATTGGATCTCTCGTGCAGGTCCCTTGACCTTGCTTTGTTTTATGGCAAAACCAGCATCCAAAAGAATCTGAATTATTCTCTCACCTTTCTCGAAGACTTCTTTCGCTGTGTCGCCCCATACGATGATGTCATCAATATATTGCAAGTGTTCTGGAGCTTTACCTTGCTCCAGTGTGGTCTGGATCAGTCCATGGCAGATGGTAGGACTGTGTTTCCACTCCTGGGGCAAGCGATTCCACGTGTACTGGATGCCTCTCCAGGTGAAAGCAAACTGCGGCCTGCACTCTGCTGCTACAGGAATAGAGAAAAATGCATTAGCAATGTCAATTGTAGCATACCACTTAGCTGCCTTTGACTCCAGTTCAAATTGCAGTTCTAGCATGTCAGGCACAGCAGCACTCAGTGGTGGCGTAACTTCATTCAGGCCACTATCTGCCCCATTGTCCCAGCATCGGAGCAACCAGGTTAAAATATTCTCGCCTTCACGACGACTAAAGTCTTTTCGCAGATCTCTCAGCTCACCTGGAGAAAAGGACCGAGTGGTGGTCACTTCATCTCCTCCCTGTCCTGATGGTGCCCCTTGGGTTGATGTTGGCCCTGTGCCATCATCTGCTGCACGGGTAGTCTTTCTAGTGACTTTCTTACAACCAGCAACTGATGCTGATATGGGTTTACCATCATTTGATTCATTTCCAGAGTCTGAATGACTGTCACCGTGATCGCTATGGTTACAGCAGCAACAGTGCCCAGTGTGTGAAGAAGGAGGGGCTGCCTTTAAGGCTGCAGAATTAGTGTTATCAGAAGTGACCTTGGCAGAAGAACTCTGTGTAGGAGCTGTACCTTCAGCCTGCGAAGCTGCCGTGGCGGGGGCAGCAGCTGCAACGGCAGCTTTCCCTGTTTTGCTCTTTCTCGAGCGGCCAGGAGTGCTTTTTGCTAAAGCTTCCGAAGACGCACCGCAAATTTCAGGACAACAAAGAGACGCAAACCTCCTGTTGAATGCCATTTCTCTTAACAGAAGCACAAACTGACACACATTCAGCAAACCAGATAACACCATCACAGTTCTATCAAAACTCCAAGGATATTCAAAGCTCTCTAAAACATTTGCGAACTGTCCTAGCGAAAAAACGAAAGTATTGTTAGTCAGCCTTTCTAAAGGTTCGCTTGACCAATTAGCAAACACAGACTCGTACGGCTCTTTAATCTCTCCTGGAGGCTTTTCAAGGTAAAGCAGAAGCGAGTAGAAATTCATTAGCGGCTGCAGTATAATGAAATAAATCAGTGACAAACCACACAGTATCATCATGAGCATTGTCCAGTTTCTTGTTGTTATATAATGAATACTTCGATTTAAAAAGAAAGCCCAACACAGATATGGAATCAGTGAGCACAATGTAGAAAATAACTGATACAACTTAAGCCATAACATCTTTAAATCAGTGGAATTCACTTTGCCTTAATATCACGAAATAATATCCGAAGCAAACCGACGCGCGAGTATCACAACTCTATGAGTTGGCACCGTGCCAAGAAAATTGAAAGGTACGTCAGAGCAGTAGAGAAGCCAAAAATCTCCAGATTTACCCCTTTCTCTTGCCCCACGTTGGGCGCCAATTATCTGTCGAGGGTTAAGATTGCGGGGTGACAATAAAACCCTGGCAGATGTATTGTTAACCCCCTCTCCCCCCCCCACTTCCCCCTTTTTGCCCCTCCCTCTCCCCCCTTCCACTCAGGAGAGGCGATTGGGAGGAAAAAAAAGAAGGACAGAGAGAAGAGAGTTGGAAAAATTAAAGATGTTTTACTAATGCTACTAGTAAGAATAGAGAAAATAATACAAAATATACAAAACCAATCTTGAAAGTCTCAGCAACTGCAGAGCCGGCACCCAAAGTCCTGGATTAGACTCCACAGCCAACCAGAGCTGGATTCAGTCTCTCACTAGGCCTCAGTTCACAGGGACGACTAGCAAGGTCCTCTCCTAATGTCGGCCATAGGGAAAAGGGAAAGAAGGGCCGAGATCCTCGTGATCTCCCATTTTATATGAAGTATTCACGTGAATGGAATGTTATACACAGTTGGTCAGTCGTTTCTCGTCGCCCCTCTCGCGAGATGTCCATCCATGCTTATCAATAAGTTTGCATTCCATTGCTAGGTTTTACCAAAACATGTGTCTGGTTCTCCAGGAAAATGCAGTTAATATGAAGGCTTTAGCTGACAGGAAAAAATTCACTGAAAGAGAAACTTGTTTTTAACAAAACCAGGACAATGTAACAAGAAAATAAATACTGATCAGCTACTAAATTAATATTTAAGAAAAGGATAACAATTAGTACTTGCAAATGCCTGAAAAATCTGTGAAATAAATCAAATAATGAAGCATGAAAGTATGTACACAACTAGCTAGGGCAGATGAAGAAACATTTACAAAATCTGAACAGAAAAAAAATATTCTAGAAAACAGATGGAATTAGAAAAAATAACAAACCTTAAGAAACCACCAATAATTACTGTTGTTTACTTTAAACTGAAGGTATATCAAAATGAAAAACAGACATAATAAGTAAATCAGGAAGAGAAAATTACTGTTTCTGGTAAACATTATTACATAAAAAAGAATTGGTCAGGGTCAGTAAAAAATGTAACACCTAGATCATTAAGTGCTTGTCTGGTAAAAATATAAGTAATATAGTAACATATCATTGCCCTCCATTTTGAGAATGTCTTTTCTGAAGGATTTTCAGGATTATTTATTAAAAATAAAACTGTTCCATTACAGTAAAAAAGGAGATGGTGGTTACAATGAGCGGTTATAATTATCACCACCTTGCATTAAAGATGACGGTTTTGCTCACAGATTGATGTTCTATTAGTTCAATAGCACATGTCAACAGTAAAATAATTGATTTAGGTTTATGCCCCCTGGAAAAGATCATGATCATATTTTCCTCTATATTTTAAAAAGTACTAGAGATTATGATACTTACTAATATGTACAATAAAATGAAAATCACTTGTAAAAAAAAAATTTAAAAAGTCACTTTCGATAAAAACTCATGAGATTCAGTGTTTGTGAATTAACATGGAAGCCAGAAGCTAAGATTTTATCCTCTTGGAAGACTCTGGGAGACTCCAGGAGGAAAAATAATATAGTCATCATTTTTCATTTTAAGTTAAATATATAACCTCAGGGTAACAAGCAAGGATTACTGCTTGCCTGAGGAAAAAAATCCAAACAAGCAACATGTTAAATGCTGTCTCGCCAATCACAAGACATTATTGAAAATATCACTGCAATATGGAGGAGACGTTGTTCCAGCTGTGGAATTTTGAGGGGAGAATAAAAGCATATTCTTGTCCTCTTCTGTAAATACATCAGGGAAAAGTAGAAATAGAGCCCCAGAAATATAAGTTAGTACATACAAAGAATTTGATTTCCACAGAAAGATGTGAGAAGTTGAGTCTGAAAAAATCTGAAAATGAGCAGAGGGAAAATGTATTGTCAAAAAATTCAGAGTTATTAAGTACAACCAATTTTTTCTTTATGCTTCTACAGTCTCCACAGAAATCACTAAAGGAAGGAAAGGTTAAAAAAAAAAAAAGTGCCTGCAGCCTTATTAAAATATTTGCATTCAAACTACTCAGCATTTACAGAAAACTTGAAACTTTCTCTGTTGTCATTATGGCAATATGTAAATATAACAGCTTAAATGTAGTCTCACTTTCTAACGCATGGTAATTTGCATGAAATAACTTTGAAAACAGTTTGCTCAGTAGTCTTCTCAAGATAGAAGCAAATTTTCACTGTGAAATGGAAGCATTGCAAGTGAATAAAAAGCCATTTCTCAGCTCTGCCAACTTCATCCACAAAGTGGAGTCTGTATGTCTATATGTACAAGGGCTTTCATGTGTATATATATGCATACATATCTGTCTCTGGAAGGTTTTCTATCATATTCAATATTTTTCTGAGTGTATAAACAGAAAGGTGGCTTTTTTGGTTTTCTTCCCTTTCTGGTTTAGACTTAAGTAAGTTAAGGGAATCACTGAAAACCACTGCATTGCACCCAACTAGATAACAGAGATATGGTGTCTGAAAGCTTCAATGGATTCCTGATTTAATGCGCTATTGAACACCGGTTAGTCAGCATCCCTGCTCTTCTCTGTGTTGCAAATCAAAAGTACTTTATGCTAACAGAATCTTCCATGATTTTGAAAAATTATACATAGCTGTAGATACAACAGGTTTTAGGTACCTAACTATTGTATTAAAAAGCACATTGTTCTCAGTACATATAAGAATGCAAAGAAAAATATGATATATTATTCCCTCTATACTACATATTACATTTTATATCCTATTTAATGTATTTCCACACCTGGAAATATATACTATGGATAAAGACAGGAAGTTTTCTGGAGAGCTCCAAGGGTTAATTTGCTACAAAATTTATTAACACAAGCAATAATACATTTTTTAGAATAAGCCACTTTTTTTTTTTTCCCTACTGAAGCAAATTGTTCACACTAAGATGTTCTTCAAGGTCACAGAATTAAAAGCTTGCTTTTTCTGAGTCTTCGTATATCTAAAGAGAAAATGCTAAGAAAATCCCTAAAGGAAATAATTACTTTGATAAACAACCTTTATTGAATATAGTTGGACAGTATTTCTTCAGGGTCATTGCATTTGAGGTATTTTTCAACTGAATTAATTAAAGCCCTGAATTAATCAAATCACCTTTCTTTATTTTTTAGCCAAGTCATTTGTTGTCTAGCACAAAATGGAGTATAAAATAGAATCAATTTGTCTGACAGTGAAATCATCAAAACTCATAATTAATTGAGAAAATTTAGTTTTATTTAAGTAAAGGACACAATGAGCCTGATGTACTAAATTAGATAGGTAGCATATTTAGAGAAACTTTGGCTCATAGTTGAGCCAGATCATAATGAAAAAGGATTTTTTTTCATGTCCTTGGACACTGGATATATTTGTGTCCTTTTTTTACATTCAGGGACACAGATAACATCATTTTTAAGCACTATTTGGAATGACAGATGTCTGTACTCACATTAGGCATAGCTTAACTACAAGCACTTGAAGGCCACCACTGTAGCAATCAAGAGAATTCAAATAATTGTATGAAGAACCTGTCTCTGAATAATGGAGCTTTTGCAATTTTAATTCACATGTACAGTTATTAACAAAATGCTGAGTATTATTTAAATATATTTTCATATATTTTTAATATCAATATAGGCAAACTGAGCATGAGATATGGTGATTAGTGTAACAACTAATAGATTAACTATTTGTAAATTTAAAGACAGTCATTTCAAAATAGAAAAAAAATTTGATCTCTTGAAACGTCTTTGAAATAATAAAATATTTTGACATCCAGTGTACTTTGTGTGTACTAGCACTGTGTATAAATACAGTCAAGACATGAACAAGTCCTTACAAATTCTGTCCTCAAAACAGGGTGTTAACAAATGTGAACCAAATCTGTCTGTATCATAGCAGTCTTACTGTGATTTGTTTTGTCCTGACATAAAATCAGTACATCTGTCTCATACAATTTGGGACTTTTATCTTGTGCACCAGGAATCAGGAAGGATTGGCTAAAAGCCTTTTTGGTTTCTGACTAAAAGACAGGATATACACAAGAACTTGCACTTAAATTGTAAAGTAAGTAAATGCTAAAAATCATACTGGTTAGAAAGAGAAGAAAAAATACTTTTCAAGAAATGAAAAAAGTACTGGATAAAAACATACACTGGAAGTAACACTTAAAGTAATAAGTAAGATTGAAATAAATCTTGATCATTTTTGTTGCATCATGCAATGAATGTTCTAATCTCATGATCTGAAGCTTTTATTAGCTATAGACAGAAATAATTTCTCCTCATATGAAAGTATTTGACATCTAGTTTTGTAAAATATTTCTAGTCTGTGAATGGCAGGATTTTGATCAGACTTAGAAGCAAGCTAACGAGGAAGGAATATCTGTGTGGCCAGTCGTGATAAAAATGTGTTGCTTTTCTGGTTACTGTATCTCATTTGCATATTTAAGGTCAAAAAGCTGAACCAGATGTGGTATAAGAAAGGAATTTTCCCCAGTTTAAGTTGTGAAGGCCCCAGTTTTTTCCTCTGGAGCATAGCACTGACCTTTCTTATAAGAAAGTTCATATTTCCCCAAGGGTCTTCTGTCAAGGACATGAAGGACTTTCCCAAAATATACAAGTAATTAATAGCTATTAAAGCTTGGACCTGAAATTTAGAATCAAGAAAGAATCCCTTTGAGACAACAGCATATTTTGTCATTTTTTGTCTTGGGAAATTCTACTAAAATTTAGCTAATTTAAATCCTTTTGAAAAATCCCTGTTCATCAGCTGCACCAAGAATTGACATTTTACATTTCAGCAGCTATAAGCTCTTAAGAGTTACATATTTGACTCATGATAAAAACAAGAATGGGATCTATTCAGTTCAGGGCTTCTGGGGCTGTTTGAAATGTAAGACTATAAACACGGAGCTTATACTACGGAGGGAGAGAGCTGCCGAAGGAATTAATCTGTTTCATTATCATAGGAGACTGGGCAGAATATAGAAGACAAATTGGATAAGGCCACTCAGAAAGGATATGGGAACCGTGGGGAAATATTGGCAAGCTTTACTGGACAAAAAGGGTAAGAGGTACAGGTAAATACAGTGTGAACTTTGGGGAAAGAAACAAGGAGTTGAAAGATATGGGAATAAGAATGCCATTCCAGTGTGGTAAAACAGTGTTTGCAAACAAGCCTGGGATGACACGCTTGAAGTTGGAAGTGTTCAAAGTCATGCTGGATGGGGTTTTGAGCAACCTAATTTAGTGGAAGATGTGCCTGCCCATGGCAAAGGGTTGTACTAGATGATCTTTAAAGAGGTCCCTTCCAACCCAAACCATTCTTTTTTTCTATGATTCTATGAAGTGAGGGGTTTAGAACTGCTGAGGTAGGTAGAATGGACAAGGTGAGAGAAGTTAAGAGGAAACACAGCTAGACAGCATCAGCCTGGAAGAGACTGAAAGGAGAAAAATGAGTGAAGTCAGTTTATGCTTTTTTTAAAGTAAAATTCATAGTTTCTGAGTCTCGTTCTTTCTCATATATAGTAGAAAATTCACAAACACATATACCTCAGGAATGAATATCGGATGTCATTAGTTCTTATCACAACATTCACTGGATATGGTATGGAGCTGTGTGATATTCTTTAATCCATTATCTTCAAGGATCTAGAAGATCTATAGACTAAGGTGATAGTTTTGGAAACATAAATGACAGAAGCTCAGACTTTTTGAAAACTTTTCCCTAGCTAGGGAAATTACAGCCACAGAAGCATGAACAAGTGTATTTACATCTATTCAAAATATTTGTAAAGAACACTTTTGAAGTTGATACATTAAGCACTTGAAAGTTAGAAAATGTCTGATCGTGAGTTGCCTGTGCTTCATACAACCTGACCTCACTTCCACCTTTTTGGAAGTATGGTTTAAAACTAATCAGAGTGACATTCCAGGCAGGCTATTGTGCTTTCAAAGAAAGCTTGGGAGATATAAAAAATGAAGGCAACTATAACCTCAGTTCCATAGCACGCACACTGTATATCAAAAGCATTGAAATTAGCACCATATAAAGCACTACAAAATACTATAGGTGAAACAAGGGAGTATTACGGATGTGGGAAATGCAGTTCTTTCAATTAAACATGTACAACAGTCAGTAACCTCTCTCTCCTCTGCAAGGTTGCTATGAACTTTGCATACCTGACTATAGTATGACAACAGCTACCACAGTTGAGCGGGCAAAGAAAGTAGCTATGGTGGTAAGGACAGAGATTACATTCAGTCCACAGCACTAATTGAGGGCTGTGTTCAGTAATGGATTTGCTGTATTTCCATACCCACAGCTTTTGTTTCATTAATACAGGCAGAGTATAAACCTTTTGTAATCTGATGAGACGAAAATATTGGCTCTCATTTCAAGAAAATGCTTAATCATGCACTAATTTTGAGTACATGGGAAAGTTCTCTGAATTTAAATGCCTGTTCTGTGGAACTGAGTCTTAATAAGAGAACAGCTGAGAATGAAGGTAGTTTTCCACACATTTCAAGGGCAATCAGGCAACACACATAGGTTATATGTAGGCAGGCTTGAAAACTATTCATAGTAATAATATTTACAAACACTTCCGTTAAAATATTTCTCCCTTCTTTATTTTTAGTGGATTTAAATTATTTTAATTTTAGATGTATAAAATCTAGGCATTTAATACACATGATTCAAAAATACCTTTCTAGACAGCAGAGAAAGACATCTTCAGGGAGAAACAGATCTGAAAAAATGTATAAATGGCATTTTAGCCTTGATTAAATACCTAGACTTCAAGTGTCAAAAATGAGATTATATGAACCCCATCCTTAATGCCCACAAAGATCACCAAGGGTGGACCTATGCTCTACAGATGGACTCTGTAAGCTGACATTAAATCTGCCAAATCTGGAACCATGAATCTGGTACACTGATGTTCAAATTGGCATAAATTCAGTGCCACTCGAGATTATAAACAGGGTATGCAGGATCACACAAGCCCGAATTTTTACCTGATAAACACTGTCTGTGTGGTAAGACTTCCTGCCACACAGATAATGAAATACAGATGAAATAATCCTGATTGCTGTAAGGGTAGAACTTCACATAGGGACATGCCAAAATTCTGTCCACCTCTTCCTTCAGTCTTGTTCGATCAGAGTGAAACGTAGACAAAGTATATAACTCTAAAAAAAAAAAAAAAGCACAATGGCACATGGATAGTCTGGAAGATCCAGATGTTCAAATCAGCCTTTTCTGCCTATTTTGTTTCTCATTGTAGTAACTTGAACTCATAAGTCCTAATTTTATATCAGTGTATTTTATGTGAGTAGCACCATGAAACACACAAAGAGGGAAAACTCAATTCAAGACAACAGGTATGTGTTTAGTATAGCTTTTAGAATTATTACACTTATTCTCTTCCTTTTCCATTAAATGGCTAGTAGAAAAAAAAAAAAACAAAAAACACAGAGTAAAGACCCATATTCATAGAAAAGCAAACAAAACCAACAAATATCTATCTGTTTGGATATACAAACCTAATCATAATTATAACCCCTAGTTTATTAGAGGTAGGATTGAATAAATATACTGCATCAAGTGCTTTCTAGTTTTGGATTAGCTTTCATAAGTCATGATTCTGGCTTATTAAACAATATATAGAGATCTGCAAAGGCATAGTAGCCTCTATTTAAAACAGTTAATGATCTCAGTTTAATGTGAAAGTTAGCTGACAATGCACAATGTAAAGAAGAATATAGAATGGGATAATTTTTGTGGTAATAACCACCGAGAGACAGAGAGGGTAGTTGTCATCTACTACTACCTAGAAAACCTATTCAGAAGACCTCATTCTGTCAAAAAATTTAGCCCAATAGTGCCAGTCATGGGAGATGGAAAATATTAGCTTAGTATGTTAGCTTTACACTAGTAAGTATGAAAGTCTTAAGAATATACATACATACTTGGTTACATTTCTGAATCCCTTAGCTTTCCTCTGAAACACCTATATTAAGTGGTTTCCTAAGGAACATCTCCTACCTTTTTTTTTTAATTTTTAATAATTCACTTGACTTTACCACTCCATAGAGCAATAATCTACATTTCTTTTGATATACAACTCTAAAAATTAATTTAAGAATCCAAAAGATATCTATGAAAAATCTTCTAAAGAAAATATTTTTTTTTTAATTTTACCTGAAAATATGTTCTTGGATCTGCTTAGATATTTCAGGTCTCTCAAAAAAAATTGAGTCTACAATCATGATTCTCTGACATCCAGAAGTCTGGCACTGAGCAACAAAGGATGATAATTTCATGTTAATATAGAAAAATGAAAACACCTGAATGCATAAATTACTAATAACATATAGGCAATTACTGTGTCTAATCAAATGTATTTTTACTACTTAGTCTCTGGTTTAAACAAATAAATTTATATTATTTTATTTCTTACTCTTAATAAAAGCCAAGTCTACCAAGCCACGTTTAGTTAGTAGAATTCTGTGTTTGTGTAATTCTGAAAATCAAAGGCAAATGAGAAGACACTCATTCTATCGTTATTATTTATCATGTTTATTTTTCTTTTAGTACTATCAGTGCTTCATAGTTCATTGTCAATAGAATAGTTTTCTTAGCCTTCAGTGGATGATGGTTACCCAAATTAGGAAGAGAATATTACAATGGAAATTCTCCTTTTTGGGAGTCTGCAAAATCAGGAAGATTCACTTTCTGATTGCATTTCAAGCTTTCAATTTTCTGCCTTAAATAAATCTGAAATTGGAATTTTCTCATGGTTGATGTATATTTGCAACAGTCAAACCCCTCCCAGCAGTTTTGATCTTCCTGTAAAACTTACTCAAAGCATGAGAAACAGTCAACTGTCTTTTCTGTACTCCAGATACCCACTTTCAAAAAGCGCTTGTGTCCTACAAAAAAATTACTCTTTATGTGTTTTGTGTCCAGTTCTTTTCCAGTCTTTTTATTCAAGGAAGTGTTCCCAAAAGGGAGGGAAAGGCTCAGATGAACAATCTTCAAAAAATGTAGTAAATGTCTGTGCTGAACTTACTTGGATGAAATGGCTGCCAAGCATGGTGATAAGAATTGCTCTATGTACAGTACTCCTTGTATTGTGCAGTGGGGACTGATCATTTAGCATAATTCCAGAAAAACATAAAACAGTAATTTATCAATTTCCACAGAATAGTCTCCTTGAAGGGTCTCATTACAGCACTTGGTTTAACGGCACTTTAAATGGTGGAATTGAAGATGCCAGGTATTAGTGCCATTAGGGATGATCGCTCTGTAGGTCAAAAAAAAGATATTAAAAATAAACCAAATGGATAGATAAAAAATCATTATGTGAAGTGAAATAGTGAAATAATGAACAGTGAAGTTGAGGCTTAGCTTCCTCTGTTCAGGAGCAAGATAATGAATGTGAATTCAGGTTGGATTTAGAAGGTCATGTCCATGTTGAGGAAGTTAATTACTGCATCTGGAGTAAGCTTTTGGCTACTAACCCACCACTCTACAGAGAAGAAAAACTTCTCCAATGCACAAGGCATGCAAACATCATGAAATAGCAGATGTAATTCAACGGTCACAGGACTGTGCTTCAGTGAGTTTCAATCCTTTAAAGGATTTTCTGTCTAAATATTTCTGCCCACATATAACTAGGATTGAATATCACAATCTGGTCTTTTTTTTCTTTTAAAATAACTTATTGCAACCAAGAAAGTATGTCATCCTGTCTCAAGAAGGGTACTAAGTGACACTTAGACATGTCTTCTTAACACAAAACTAAATTTTAAGGACTATTTGTCTTGAGGGCATGTTTTAGCATTCCATCTTAAACTAAATACACTAAATTAATAGAATCAGTAGATCATCTGGTCCAACCTTTTATGGGAAACAGAGTCTAGATGAGGCTACCGAGCACCGTGTTCAATCGCAAACTTTAATTAAACTTTTTCTGGTACTAGTTTACTAAGTTTAAGGCAGAAGGGATCACATTTATGATCTAGTCTGACCTTAGTCCAGAATCAAGATCAAAGCATTCTCTAAATTGGATAGGTATTCTTGACCTAGATGATTATTATTCGAATCTTCATCATAATGTAAGTTTTCAATGGAGAGCTCATTATGAGTTTATAATGGTCTTGCCTTCATCAACACGCTCAGATTATAGCAAAACTCTAATTTTTTCAGGATTTTCACATGCTACTCTTGGAAGAGGTTAGAAAAAAAGTATTTGGTTTTCTTTTGACTGAATGAATTTATTAACTTTGACAAATATTTTTATTTGCATATATCTGTATTAAATATTTCTCTATACATATAATTCTACTGAATTTACCCCATTTTTAACTACTGTCATGGTTTAAATGCACCTGGCTACTAGGGCCTTGCAGCTGCTTGCTCAGACCTCCTTCCCATGTAGGATGTGGGACAGAACTGAAAGGGAAGGGATGAAACTCATGTGTTGAGATAAGAACAGTCTAATAAGACAGCAGAAGAAGAGAATAATAATAGTAATAATTATAGTAATAATAATTTATATATATATATATACAAATTATGCACAGTGCAATTGCTTACAGACTTTGCTCCTGTACAGCCAATTCCAGAAGACCAGAGACCCAGACAGTAGTTTGCACTCGAACATGATCGTGCCCATCAGCCAGTCAGCCACACCCTCATACTTTGAAATGTAAATGGCTGATTAATTTTTTGCATCTAAAGCTTGGCTTGATCTGACAGATGTCCTGAGATTTTTTCTGATAGATCACACTTTGTCCAGAATGAAGTCAGAAGATGGTTATGTTTCTCATTTAACAGCTAAAGGTCTAGAAAAGGAACGAGATCTAAATTCCCATATTCCTTCTTCTTATAGACCTTCATTTCTTCCACTGTATATAAGAAAATAAAGAGTAACAGTGTTTGTAAAAAACCTAGAGGTTTGGGAACAAGAGCTGTACGCTAGTTCCTGTTACAATGACATGTTATTGATTCAGTTTGGCAATAGGCACCTGAACTAGTATAAAAAGAGAAGGAGTCACATTGTAAGGATCAAATCCCATGGATGTTATCAGACTAGGATTTGAAGGTGATAACTAATAGTTATATGGAGGCTAAACACTTCAGATATTTGAAAAAAGTATTCAGTACATTAGTGGCAAGGTCTGCTGCTGGCTACAGTGACATGTTGACTTGGATGCAGGTTCTGGAAGTCCTAAGCGTCTGAGTGAAAAAAAACTGAGAGCATCTCAGAGAGAGAATTGTTGCTTGTTTCACTAAATATCTGCTACTGGCTACTATTTTTTGTTGAACTGGATAGACCCAGTCAGGCCGATCAAGGTGGGAAGAATTTGTTTTATTTTCAAATCTGGCTTTATCTATACAAATCATCTTTAGTCTTTGTGTCACAGACATGCAGTAAGCACTTGCTAACTATCCTATATTGTAGAGGACTGGGCAGCCTCGAACAGTCAATACATGATGAAAGTAGATAACTTGAAATCTTCCTGATAGTACATCCATAAATTTGTATTTTATTAGGATTATTAAAGTTATGCTTAACAGAAGTCAAATATTATATTGGAAAAACATAAAACAAGAAAAAAAGAATGCAAACTTCTTGTCCAACTCCTCTTACAAATATATTTACTTATTTTAGAAAAGTACAAACTCTGGGCAGCTAATTTTTATTGAAAAAAACTTTCTAGAATCTCATTTTAAAATTTTGCTGTATTGAGACAAAAGTTGTTCTGCAGAAAACTGGCAATCCAAAAGACTTTTTGCCAAATTTAGTAAGTTTAGGTGAAGTTTAGTGGATTATTGTAGTATTAGCCACTTGATGTTAGTGTTAATATTAGCACCGATGTTAATGAAACTGTCCTGCTACTGAAATCCACACGTATGTCTCTCTGGTTAGATATAAATGTTACCATTATAACAGCGTTCATTTAGTTCTATATTTATTTTCTAAGCCCATAGTTAAACAGGGAAGATTGGACTAATATATTTTATTTCCTTTTTTCTTTTTTTATTTTTTTTTTCATCTTCTCCCTTTTTTAATAAGAAGTACTTCAAATTAACTTAGAATATTCTAACCATAGTTTATTTTGCTATAAGAAGGTTAGTGTTAGGAGAACTTTCTGCATTGCAGAGTTAAGAAAATGTAACTTGGCGTGAGAGACTAGAATATTTTCATCAACACAGTCTAAAGAAAAGGGCCACCACATGTCAATGATGGATTACCTCCCCAATGCCAGGCAGAGTTCATTAGTTCTTGTGCCTTCAGGGCCTCATTCCAGGTTTGAGCTCTCATGTGACAATACAAATTAGGGATACATGGGGTTGTAATGACATATCCAGTCCTTGCTGTGCACAATAGCCATGCATCTGCAGCAAGTGGCAGAATGTTTGTCAGTTTGAGGAGGTTTTATGATGCACAGAAGGCATCCTGCAGCTAAGTCATTTGGCTGAACTGACAGCTACTGGTGGCTGTATTGCTCTAATGCATGTTTGATCCTTCCAAACACAGTCTCCCATTAAGATACAAGGCAGTTCTAATTTTTCATCCAAGTGTTTATTAAATATACTTGGCCAAATTCGGTGATGATTTACCTGTGCGTATGCTGCTGCAGTTTGTTTCTTCGTTATGTTTTTTCTTGTGTGTGTTTTTTGTCTTTTGTTTTTTTCTTCTTGGATTAATTTGTGCTGCAAGACAGTCCAGCTGTTTTTGTGCCTTTACTTAGGAAAAAAAAAGACACTTGGTGATTTAATGGTGTGTAATGTACCTGCCTTTGCTGGGCTTTTGAAGGTTACGTATATATTTAATTTTAATGATTGATTATAGACAGTCATTTTTACATAGAATTTTCATAGGCTGTATGAGGAATATTTTATAGAAGCAAAGCTAATGATACCAGTAGTTCCTAAAATATAGGCTGGAAACATCATTGTGTTCACTGTATCTTTGTGATCTAACTCTTAAAAACAAAAAGTTGTTCTCAAATTGGCTACTTTAAACCACTGTGAAGTTTTATTGCATTTGTAGAAAAATTCAATTTCTTGCTCTTCAAGTATGATTATTTTCAGAGATACTAATTCTTGCCCATTCAGTTACATTAAAAAAATCTTAAAAATGAAAAAGTCACAGTCCAAGGTCACTTGCTTTTCAGCAAAACCAGAATTTTAAAGAGTTAGAAAATGTGGCTGACAAAGTTAGCTAACAGATAAACCATTTTCCAAACCTTCAATGCAAACATACTGTTTTTGACTTGAATATGATCCCTGTTGGCGCCTATATGAATGTATGTAAGAAAATTTAATTGGCTCAGAAATATTTCATCAGCTAAATTTGCTGTTGCAAAAACCCATGAAAAAAAAGTACAAAAAATTGTCATGAGAACTACATGAGAACTGAATTTTCTCTCCCACTGCTTTCATCTATCTTGAAAATAACCAAAATATCTTTAAAGTTCTTTGTAATTTATTTGTAAGTTATATTCTCATGGTCTTCTTTGCACATGTGAAAGCTAGAAATATTTCTAGGTGAAAACTGAGATTTGAAGTCCCAGGCACTGGAAATTTTGAGATTATATAACATGAAGGGTAAATTTTTTAACATAGACAAACAGGGATGGGCTAGAATTATTGTATAGAAAGGAAGACATGAAATAATAATAACATAGGAGTAAAAGAGTACACAGGAACTATAAAAAGCTGTTATTTTAGATGAAAATTGCATATTATGTACACATATTATTATGTCATATCTGTCAGCATATAAGGCATTCAGTTGCTTAAAATGTCACACTCATACTACTAATAATAGGTGTCCCATATTTAGAAGGAAAATGTTGTCAGTTTATTTATGGGTTAAACAGTTCATTCTTTTTTTCTTAATCCCATCTACTATTCTGTATGAAACAATTTTCTAATATCTAAATCATTTTTATGTTACAACGCCTTTCCATAAATCAATAGGAAATCTTCTTCCAACATCTATAAAATATCAAATCTTTTGATGTGAGAGCAATATAATAATCCAAATAGAATATTCAGACCTTTATAAAAAAATTATATTGAGAATAGTCCTTCCCTATGATCTGGCTACATCTATCTAGGTATGGTTCTAGCCTTTCTCCTTAAAATACTGTTTTCACAGATAGTCTTGAATCACTTTTCTTTGAGCCCACAACCAAGGAAAAAGCATCTACAACTTGAAAGTATTACATTCCTAAATTTAGCCCTGCAACACAACTTCCCTTTCTTAGAGTAATCCTATCAATTTCTTTTTAAACCAACCTTGCCTAGTCTCTGAATCAAGGACTGAAAATAGATATACGAAACTGCAGTTAATGCGGTAGCTGCAACCTCTATAATATTTCCCAGACATTAGCCATAGTAAAACCATCACAGCAAAGAATAGCGTGCAGGACAGTGACCTAGGTATTTATTTGGGTTTTTGGCTATGTTTTCAATATCTCATGACAGGTTTGGTACTGGTAAAGTCATAGTGAAAAGGCCTGACCTGACAGCGCAGGGTCATGGGATGTGTCTGGGCTTGTTTTGGTCTGAACTGGTTTCAAGGTTGTTCAGCTGTGACAGCGGTTACCCAGTAGTCAGGTAGTATTGCCCAAATCCGTTTTGGTGTGGTTTTGATTTATAGTAATGGCAAGTAGTTATTTTGCATAAAATTGAATTGTCTACTTAAGATTGAAATGTGGTAGGGAAAAGTGCAGACATGGGATAATACCAGGAGGTTCCAGTCTGTAAATGCAAATGGTAGCAGTCAAGCACTGATTGTTACTGATAGTCAACCTTGTGAACCAGGTAAAACTGATTTTAAAGCTAAAAAACAGAAGAGAGAGGAGAGGAGAGGAGAGGAGAGGAGAGGAGAGGAGAGGAGAGGAGAGGAGAGGAGAGGAGAGGAGAGGAGAGGAGAGGAGAGGAGAAGGGAAGGGAAGGGAAGGGAAGGGAAGGGAAGGGAAGGTGCGGGAAGGGAAGGGAAGGGAAGGGAAGGGAAGGGAAGGGAAGGGAAGGGAAGGGAAGGGAAGGGAAGGGAAGGGAAGGGAAGGGAAGGGAAGGGAAGGGAAGGGAAGGGAAGGGAAGGGAAGGGAAGGGAAGGTGCGGGAAGGGAAGGGAAGGGAAGGGAAGGTGCGGGAAGGTGCGGGAAGGGAAGGGAAGGGAAGGGAAGGGAAGGGGAGGGGAGGGGAGGGGAGGGGAGGGGAGGGGAGGGGAGGGGAGAGGAGAGGAGAGGAGAGGAGAGGAGAGGAGAGGAGAGGAGAGGAGAGGAGAGGAGAGGAGAGGAGAGGAGAGGAGAGGAGAGGAGAGGAGAGAAGAGAAGAGAAGAGAAGAGAAGAGAAGAGAAGAGAAGAGAAGAGAAGAGAAGAGAAGAGAAGAGAAGAGAAGAGAAGAGAAGAGAAGAGAAGAGAAGAGAAGAGAAGAGAAGAGAAGAGAAGAGAGAGAAGAAAAAAAGAAAAGAAAAATGGAGTAACTTGGAATCAATGAAGAGGCAGATCTCAAAAATAAACTCTACTAAGCAAACATAAAAATTATTTTCTGTGCCACAGAGACATACTGAGCCAAAGATGTCACCAGCAAAGTGATTTGAGAGGATCAGAAAAGACGTGCTTAAAGCCAATCCCTACTGAAGAAAAAAAGGAGGTCAAGGTGGGGTAAGAGAAGCACAACTCAGACCAGAAAAATATAGGAATTATTCTCTCAGACCAAACTCCATGATGCTTCTTATTAGATATAGCTGGCAAAATGTCCTAATTGCACAAATTGCTAGTCTAAAAATGCTTACTCACAGCTAATCTGTCAGGCCTTGTACACACGGGAACATTACATTTTTCTTTGTGGTACTACACCTGTGCTCTCTCTTACTGACAGGTTTTTGCTGAGACATAGAAAATTGTCAGCTGGATCACAATTGCTGAGTTTCTTTCTTCTTTAGCCTTTACGTGTACATTACCTTTAGCATTTTTCTGCTCTGATTGGCATGACATAAATACTCTAGAAAAGCTATTGACATTATGGTCAGAGCATACTGGAGATTTCACTTCAAATTCCTATTTCAAACCAAGCTTCAAAGGTAGTTTTTTAAGTTATGTATTCTCCTCTTCAGGTGAGGTTGTGAATATCTGGTGAGTATTTGAACTGAATATTTTCACGAGTTCATCTTAACCTTGCAACCAACATGCTAAGCAAAAACGTTTTACAGTAAGATAAAAGAGTTCCTAACTATCTCTACTTATTTTTAGATGTATTTATATATAATCAGTCCATAAGTGATATATTGTCCTTAACATCACAGAAAAAGGACTGTCAGAATAATGCAGCATAAAAATGTATAAAGTTCCATACATGTTCTATTTAGAGTGTCCTTTGTCTCTATGTTGCAAACACAAGGACAGCAAGCTCATTCCTTAAAACACACTAAGATATGCTTCCACCTACTTTTGCTGAGAAAAATGGCAGGAATTGTTCTGGTAAGTAAGTTTTGTGGGTTTCGTTGTTTAAACCCATTAAATGTCAAAAGATTTATTGTTATAGTACAAAAAGAAAACAAAACTTTTAACCACTACTTTCTTGCCCTTTCATTTGATTTTGGTGGTAGACATTGACAGAGAAAAATAATGTTCTGACCAGAAGCACGCAATTTATTTTTATACTATTTAATAACAATAATTATAACAAGGTTGCGTTTTCTTACCTGCTTATCCCATTACAAAACTATCTCCTTTTTTTTTTTTTTTAACAAAATTTTTAGTCTCTTGATATTTATATTCATAGCAGACATACTTCCAAGTCGCTATAAAGCTGCTGTTAGCTGTATGATTTAAAATGTAATAACAGGAAAATACTGGAAGTCAGAGTGTGTTGTGCATGTGTTTCAGAGAAGGAAATGACATTGGCTATAGCCCTCACAGTATCACCCTCACAGTAATGGAATTGACTGATTGCTTATTGTCATGCTCACAACTGCGCATAGAATGCAATTATCTGTACAAAGCTTTTGGGGTTTGAAGGTGCAAGCAGAATAAATAATATTTTTATAGGAATAAGTCATAAAATTCACTGACAAAAAGTTTAAGCACCTGGACTTTAAAATTAACTTTCTAAGAGAAATGAGACCAAATACCTTTCTATCTCACCTAAATGAAAGGAAAAGAGGCAAGAAAAAGCTTCTTCATCAAAACTCACAAAATAAGTTTGAATTGCTCATTGATTTTGGCATATAAGGAAAAAGAAAAAAAAAAACAAAACAAAACAAACTTTGAGGGCAAATAGAGATAGAAACAAACAAACAAAAACTCACAAGCTTGTCTAAAGGCTTGTTTGTTCATTGAGTATGTGAAATAAAGGACACTAAAGTTACTGAGTGTATTTCCATTGGACTGAGTAAAGCAATGGAAAATAAATCCCAGCAGAGATATGTAAACTACTAAAATCCCCCCACCAGAACACAGATAAGCAATAATTAAATCTTTAAACCCCATATTTCCTGCTGGGAATTTAATTTGAACTGTAAGTAAAATAGATAAGGGCTCTCTTCACTCTAAGAAATTTCAAAACAACAAATCTGATTTCTCATTCCATTACAATTGAATGAAAATTGTAGAAACAATGCTAGATACACAATTTTGAGTAGTGCACAGTAGGAACACTGTATGTAGTAGCTACAGCTACTACTGCTACTAAAATCTAAAAACCAAAACAAAACAAACCCCACTAGATTCTAGAAATAAATTAATATAATTAATAAAAACAATATTTTGAGTATATTGATAATGAGAAAAGCTGATACATTTAGAATACAGTAGTATTTATTTTCCAATGAATATTTTTAATCATCAGATTGTAGTTTTGTTCTATTTTATCTTCCTCAGCGAGGACCTCTCTTTGTATTATAGTTAAAATATCTATGCAGGTTTGGGGGTGTGTGTGTTTGTTTCAGCTGGTCTTTGAAGGTGGGGCTTTTTACATTTTCTTTTTTCTTTCTTGTTGTTGTTAGTAGCTGTTTGAGAGAGAGAGAAGAAACAAGAAAAAAAGGAAAAATCCAAATCAAATGGATAGTTCCATGGCTAAATTTCCAAGTACACAGCTACATATTGTTCTCTAAAGTCTGGTGTGGAAAAATGGAACTTACAATAACTAGAGAATCTGTTCATATGCACTTTATGCATGGAATTTCCTATCTTTATTTATTTTTATTTTTCTTTCTCTGGTGTATTCTCTTTTTGGTTTAGTAATTTAGCTGGGATAAAATTTGCATCTTATTTTCAAAAACACAACTACAAGGAAACATATAAACAAAATATCCAAACAAAAGTCCTAGAGAAGGTAAAAAAATATAAAACTGCGATTATGCATTTGGTAAACAGATGTATTTGGTGAATAGATGTTACTGGGAGAAAAACTGAAAAAAACACTATTTCAAATAACTTTGGAATACCTCTTTTCTCTTTGATCAACACTGAAATAGCTTGTAGTCGTGAAAGGTCACCACTGCATAATCATGATGTCTCTCTAGATGTCCAGTAATCTGACAACAGTAATTCCATGTTGCATTTTATTCTGATATTGAATCTAAATCCTTGTAAAAACTTGGCCAAATGTGAAGAGGGCTTCTTTCTGTTCTGAGGCATGAGATCTACCAGTACTGTCCACAGAGGCTACTTTTTAGGAGGAAGGAGTCAAGAATGTTTTTATTCTTGTCCTTGGCTCTGGGTTGCATTTTGTCACATAGAGTTTGGCCTAGTCACAGCAAGTGTATGGATAAGACATGGTATAACATCACATGAAAAGGTGCAATACAGGTACAGTGATACAACATAATTACAATGAAAACCATAAAAAGAACATTACACATTCTGCAGACATCATTTTGCTTTTTTATATAACACCTAATCAGCTAAAAGCAGTTGTTTCTAATTCTGCTGATCTCTTGAGTGCAGATACCTGGAAGCCTGCTGAGTATTGATCTGAAAGTGCCAACAGCTGAGAACATCCAAATAGCTTCAAATTTTTCACATTTCGTAATGGAGTTTTAAATAACAGAGACCCTCAGAATTTTTTTCTCTTGTATCATCTGGTTTGTTTATTTAGTTTGTTATTTTGATAAATGCAGAGTATGGACATCTCACCCAGAGTATTAAGGGTTCTATCATGCACTTGATTTGATTTTTCCTTTTGCTTTCTCTGTAACAATAATCATAGATTTTGAACAGAGATTTGTTTTTTGTTTTTTTTTTTTTTTTTAAGTGAACTTCAATCTTGGCTTTTTTATTAAGAAGATAGTTATAATTTTATCAGCAGAATTTACAAATATTATTCCCTCATCAACATGATACATCAGTAATCATTTTAATTGCATAAAATTATATGTCATTATTTGATAAAAATGAAGATTTTGAAATGTTTTCTTACACTGGCAATAAGAAAACACCAAAATCCTATACTAATTTGTTTCAATAAGTTTGGGTTTTTTTCTACAAAGATACAGATATTTTTAAACAGCTTCTTAATTAGAAAAAACATCTGTAAGTGAGTAGTTTCATTTCTCATTTTGTGTTGCAAAACACATCAAAAATCATTACTGATATGAAGACCGGTACTGAATTAGTAACATACTGCAGGCATTTAAGTAGGATTACTTATTTAAGTGTTATTTGTTTGAGGGTAGAAAGAATGAGAGCTGTTTGAATTTAGGGAAGACAGATCACTGTGGTGCAATACCTGGAAAATTATTTCTGTCTTGAGAGTATTACATCAAATAAGTTATCTAAACTGTCTTTCATGTTCTGTTTTGGTTTGAGATTTTTTATGTGTTTTTTTTTTGTGTGTGTGTGTACGTGTGTTTGTTTGGTTTGTTGTTGTTTGTTTGTTTCCTTTTTAAGATTCTAGTGAAAACTAAAAGGATAAAGTTTGTTTTCATTACATCTGTAGCTAAGGGAAAAAAAAAATACTAAAAATAAAAAGTCAATGAGCTTCTTTTTGTGTGAGACCTTTTTAAGCTTCTCTCACGAAGATTCTAAGCTAAACTTTGCCAAATCTGGTTATGCAGTGATGTGGAAAATTACAGCCAAACTAATGGGAAAAATACTTTCTAGCTTTCTACATTCTTCTGTGGGTTTCGATATTAATTGGAGAAAAAAAAAAAATCTTTTTAGATGATGTTTTGGAGAAGGAGACATAAATGTTATAATTTATCTACAGAGAAGTTTTACTGTTTATATATTGCATAGATACTGTCTAGTTTAACTATTCTAATGTAAGAACTCGTGGAAAATTTCAATAGTAGGAATCCTTTAATTGGATTCAGTTAAACACTTTGATGATGCTCTCCTGTTTACTTTGCATCCAAAACTGGCACTAGAGGTTTGCAACTGAGAATAGGTATAAAGGAATCCATCCAGCAACATCAGCCAATGTAGTGCTTAGCCATCTGTTTATGTTTACTCCTTGAAAAAAGAGATCACCATTGCCAATTTCAGGAAGAATAATGATTTCTTTTTTCTGTACCTCATGAATGCATGCTAAGCAAATCTGTATGGGTTTGTTCATTTGTATATTATTCTGTCCAGGTCTGGGTTTCACAGCAGTAGAAGGACATTGACTAAATGGAGCAAGTTCAGTAAAGGACAGCAAATCCAGTGGAGGGTGAGGGCCACCAAGATAATTAGGGGCAGAAACACAAGGCATAGAAGGATAGGCTGGCAACTGGGTTTGTTCAGTTTAGAGAAGGCTAAGAGGGGATTTCACCGCTTTCATGAACAAACTAATGGGAGGATATAGGGGAGGCCAAGCTAAATTCCTCTAGAAACTGCACAATAAAGGGTGAAAAGGACATAAGTGCATCAAGAAAAAATCTAGTTCGATATTAAAAAAACCAAAACAAACCAAAAAAACAAAAACCAACAAAACAAACTAACTAAACAAAAAAGACTAATGATCTCACATTGAAATTAGCTAAGATTTGATCAGGAGGCTGGGCGAGATGGCTTCCAAGGGCCCTTATAGCTAAAATTATTCTGTGAAATCTGTATTTAAAAATTGAAATATAACAATACATAGAGCACAAAGGCGTCTTAGTGCTTGGGAAGTGTTCATATCTGTTTAATAAATTACATTTTCTTTACCCCTGTACTTTTGAGACCACCAAGTGATCCAAAATGGGCATTTTTTTATCCAAACTTAAAAAACAAATTTGAGGATGATCCTCAGGGAAATCTTGAAATACAGCAACCCCACATTCCAGACATGTCTGGAAATCCTTAAATATTCTGATATTACAAATAGTCATTGAGAAAGAAAACAATAGCTTTATTTTAGTATTCTACAATAAATTTTTTTTAAAAAAGTTTCACTTTCACTTTTAAACCTGAGCAACTTGAAGTCCAACACATTAGACTATTCATTTTAATAGTTTTTGATATTTCAAGTAATGAATACCATAATTTTATAGCTATATATTCGTTGTTATGTACACAATGTGGCTGAGACAATTTGTTCATTTCTATAAAGTTTTGAAAACCGTTTTTGAAGGGAAATTTAATTACAAAATAAACACGTGATACGTACATAACAAAAGTATCAGTATCAGCCAATAATCAGCATGCAAGAAAAACAAACCCTCCCACTTTTTTTGATACTCATGACAAACATGGGTCTTGTAAAATGTCCTAAAGGTGCACAAATTGAGGAGGCTAATGATTAAGGAAAAGTATCTCTCAAAAGGAGATCCTCTCATGAATTCCATAAAATGAAACAAGAATGTACTAAAAAATGGTAGTAATTTTTATGTTGTATCTTGTGAAAGAGTAATTGCTTTTTAAAAATCATGCTAAATTCTTGAGGAAAACATTCAAAAGGGTCAAAGGACAGACAGTTTCTGTTGAAAGGTGACAGGTTCTTTACCTCATTATGTGTAGATTCAAAAATCAACATTTCTGGGAGAACTGGGTCAAAAACTATTATGTTGTAAAAGCTATGCATTTCTGCATAGTTCTAAGTTAAGTCGATGTGGACAAAAAATTACAAGTATATTTGCCTAAATAAATTACAGCAGCTAATAACTAATTTTTCTGAATTTGAATAGGCATATTTCCCAAAAAGATTTGAGAACCATCCTGTGCAGATCATTAACCTAGAAATAAAGTAGGCAAAAATGACTGGAGCAAGATCTGTATCATAAAGGAATTCTCATAATCTGCAGGAAGGTAAATTAAAGGAAAAGGAGAAGGAAAAGGAAAACAGAAAAAAAATAACATTTGCCCAGTACTTCTATACAATTTCCCAAACACTAGATGATAGATTTGACTAGACATATACATTCATTCAAGTTGCACACCTTCATTCAACAATGAGGCAAAATTATTCATTCTCTTACGTCTTTTCCCTTCTACCACCTACTAATTAGATAACTCTTAAAGAACTCTAGCTACCAGCTATGCATCAACTCCTACTAGACCATGAGCGAGAAGGTCAGCAAGACCAAATAATCCTGATGAAGGAGTGACATTCAATGTGAAGTTCCTTCTTTGGAAATGTAGTGAAGGTATTGGTCACTGATGTGACCAAGAGTGCAGACAAAGAGGAAGGAAGATGAGAAGGATTTTTGTGGGTCACCATGTAGGAGACCCCTGAGTGAAGAAAACCAGTCACCAACTTATGTGTCATGAAAACTTCTGTCTTTTAAAATGAATGAGTGCACAACCAAACTTCTATCTCTTTATGCCAAAATGAAACAAATAAACACACTTTCTGCTCTTATAGGGACTGATGAATCATCCTGATTGTCAGTTGTTATTTACATGAAAAATAAAAGTTTTTCTCCATTGGCCCAAGCTTCTGACGTCTGAGAAATCATCTGCCATGAATTGTAGCTGTTACTGATGTCAAAGGACCAAAATTTAAATGATCATTTAATGTTGTCTGACATGAGAAAACATAATTGAATTCTAAAAAAGTAATGTCACATTCTGTTAAATGTCTGCTGCCTTGATGGCAGCAATAAGCCCCCAAAGAGATGCTGTATTTCACACAGAAAAAAAGAGCTGCCAAATGAGTCAGATGCATTTTTGTTTAAATATTAAAAAAAAAAAGGTAACCAAAACATGTCTGTAGCCTTCCTGAAATACTTAAAAATGAAGAACAAATCAAGAAACCAAGAGGAGTCCTCAATTACATGGGAGGCCTCTTTAAAATGATAGTAAGATCTTGGTTCACATTGCAGTATTATTAAAATGTGAAACATGATGCTATATTAGTTTAAGACTTTGGTGTAAACTAAGCATCAGCACTCTTTTTTGTGTGTTAGAATACAATTATGCTGAAGTCTTGTTTCTAATGATTTGATTATTTATATCTAAGCCAGGAAACAAAAAGTACACTAATTTTGAAATTGTCACTTTGTAGGTATCTAATATAACAGGTTGCGCCACGTATTTAAATACCTCAGTAACCAGGTCAAGAAAACCTAGAGGAAGAAGTAAGAAACCTTAATGAAAAACATACAAATATTCAAACAAGCATAATTTATCAGGAATAGATTAATTTACATTAAATACAAATAAGGAATTTGTCCCGTTGGTTGAAAATTTTCATATTAAATATTTTGCTTATTACTGATTTACTTTTTTAATTAAACCTACTCACTCCTTTCATAACACTTTTTGATACTATTTTCATTATCATAGACAAAACAGAGATAATTCAGGGTTAATGTAACGGAAAAATTAAGCAGGTTACACTTATGTTTTTAGATGGATTAAGTTATAACTACTTGCATGATAAGATATCTTAAAACCAGAAATTTTTGTGTCATCATCATGACTTTTTGACAATTGTAGCTCTATATCAGCATTTCAGCTCAATATATCTTAGTAATCACTTCAATTAAACATAATATGTCTTCATTATGCTTACAAAAAAAAAAAAAAAAGAAAGATGTCACAAAAAATTTCATTTTGCTTGATCTGGAATCTAGCATCTAACTATGGGGGGTGAAAGAAAAAAAAAAAAGAAAAAAAAGAAAAAAAAAGTATTATATTTTTGACCCAAGTTCATACAGTTGAAGGGAATTTTCCTCAGGATATAAAAATATTATGGCCCTGAGGCAGGAAAGAATCTGGAGACCATGTCACTTCATATGCAGTCAAATGTTTCTTAGAAATTTTTCCCAAGGACCATCAGTTTAACATCAAGGAATAAAGAAATCAAATGCTAAATATAAATTTCACAGTCTGTGTCTTCTGAGATGCGCAATCCAATACACATTCTCGGAACATTATTGATATGTACTGGATCAATGCTGTATTGCATAAGTTTAAGATATATACACAGACAAAGAAGGAAATGTACGTTTTATATAACAGTCTATTGGTTGGAATGTGGTGGTGTGTTTTCCATAGAAAAACTAGAGAGTATTTTCAAGAAAAATATATGATCACCTACTCTAGAGTGTCATCCACTGACTTCTGTCAGTCAAGGAAAGGCTCAAGAACCACTTCTGGAAGACTTATCTACTTCCCACTTCCCAAATTTTATATATATATATATATATATATATATATATAAATATTGCAATCGTTTTACTTACAAAAACAAACAAAACAAACCAAAACAACAACAAAACACGTTTCACCACACCTTTAGAAGAAAGACTGCAGGTGTTTGGGACACATTCAAGAAAATTTTCAGGGGTATGGTGCATTATAGATAAGTGTTCCCCAGCCTAGAACACTCATATATTGGTCCACAAAAAGTACACAGTGCTTTGCACACAGTCTGCTCCGAATTCTCCTCTGGAGCTGGGTTCAGGCCTGTGAGCAGTGATATGCCCAGAGGTCTGACTAAGTCCTGGACTGCCCTGCAGGATGAATTTTTGGGGACCTAATTCTGAGGCATATAATATTAGGGAGATGTTTTTGTCATGTATTTTGTCTAGATTATGTCATGCTTTTGTCCAGATGCTTTCCTAAACCATGAAAATGTTAATATAGTATGGAAGAATATGATTATGGACTTATTAATGTCATAAGAAGCCTCCACAGATAAGCAAGGAAAACAATGAGAGCTTTAATCATCTTCCTTGACTTATGTATTACTACTCACTTGCATAAAAATAATTGTTTTCATTAATGTCTTCAGTTGCATCTGTCTTTAATTCTGACAAAACTCCCAACCAAAAACCAGTGCTTTGAGATCATGGCTCAACATATAAATAATCAGATTCTTTCTAAACAAATGATTAGTGACTATGCCACAGCTATGGAATGCGTAACTTGAAGTACAGTCTTTGCAATTCTCTCTTTCCTGCCTTGAAATATCTACAATCTTTAGATTTTATTAAGTTCTCTCTGGGTACTTAGGATTCATTTATTTGAAAGTTAATTTAGCTTGTATACATCTCAATGTATTTTAATCAAAATCCCAGTCTGAAACACAAACCCACTGTTTCCTATGTCAAACTCTGTGTAAATCTAAACCAACTACACATTTTTTATGGAAATTATGTATGCAAAAGAGCTATTTTATCCTTAATAATAGTCACATGAGAAAGAAACAACAGAGGAAGAGGCCTGAGAACACATGGCAGAAACACAAATGTAATTACAATCAGCTTTTATTTGTCAGACTTAAAAATAAAAGATGTCCATTCCCAAAATAAACATAAAATATCCCAGGGTTTCACTCAAATTTGTCCCATTCCTTTCTGAGCAACATATAGATATGAAGAAAAAACTAATTAAAAACAAAAAAAAAGTGAAAAATTGTGTAAAATATAAATAATTTATTTGAAACATTCAATTGCTAACCCAGACAGATTTATTTAAAGCAAAACACCACCTCCTGCATATCCAATTAATGGTTGCCATGGCAAATAAAAGTTCCCACCACACTGCCTTATTGCACTATGCATGGCAATTTAAAGTATATAACTCAGAAAATTTCCATAATGATATTAGCTGGTCTATCCAGCATCAGACAATTAATTTTTTTGAAGCATCAGGTGTTCAACTTTTATCCTCATAAAAATTAAAAGCAAACATTCATGTGTCACATAGAAATGCATTGCTTCTTACATAACCCTCCTATTTTCTCTCATTAAATATTTTCTCAGCATTTAGATTAGGATGGGAGATAAGTTTTCTGTATGAAATGGCCATGATTTCTACAATATTTTAATTTCTTAATAACAGCTATTTAAAAAATATGTTCAGATAAATAATATATTTTGTAAAACAAAATTATTCATTGATGAGCCTATGCTGGCTTGCAGATATGTTCCTCAGTGAAATTCAACTTCATTCTATGTTTTTTTAAGAATTTTCTTGTGGGGTAATAGCTGGCTCAGGCAGACCTTAGCACTGCCAGGTTTTGCATGAAATTAACAGGAAGAGTTTGTTACCCCCCCAAAATTACATGTTAATAAGGGAAGCATCTAGAAGAAAATTAAGGCCTCTGCTTTGAACATAGGTACCTATAAAACTGTTGCAATCCAGGGCTCAAAATTTTCCCTTCAGAAATGTTTTAACGATTTTCTTTTAAAAACATGTTGTGGTAATTTTTATAATTACAGTTTGACTCATTTTGTAGTCCAACATGTAGAGATAGTGGCCTCCAGGATGCTGCTCTGTTCTCTAGGCTATAATCTCATTTTTTAGTGAGACTAATTTTCTATCCATGTGAAGTTGAGTTGTGTGCCGAAATGAATGCAGAAAGTAATCCACTCTGAAGAGACCCAAAGAATAAGAGCAATCAAGAAAACCTCTGGATCAGACAGTCTGGGATCAGGGAGGTCCAGGTTATGCCCACAGAACAGTTTCTGGGTTCCTGACAGTCATCGTTTGAAAGTTTAAATCCTTCAGTAATTCTGAGAGGAGGTACTGGATCTTTAGGCAATTTCTTCTCTTTGAAGTCAGGAGATTATAACATTATGGAATCATGCTCTCTCTTCAGCTTAACCTTTAAGTGAAAATGCCTTTTCATAAGAAACTTTTGCCTTTGAAATGACTTTAGTCTCCAACAACAGAATAAGGAATCTAACTGCAGGGAGAAAAATGGTAGAGTGATGTTGATAAAGAACTAAGCATAAAAAAGAGGAACTCTTGCTGAAGGACCAATAAGGCAGATGAAAGACTGGTACAGAGTTGGTAAAATTATTATTATTATTATTAATAGCACTACCAGTAGTAACAATAATCCTGCTATTTTCACATTTTGTCTTTTGATAAATTTTGAGAAAATACTGTCATGCATTTGTGTAGCAAACAGAAATAATGTCGTGTCTAAAGACGAAATTCACAACTGGTCCTTTTTACTCCATTGAAAATGTGTTCTTACCTCTAGATTCTGTTTTAGTTTAGTTTCATTTTTCCGTGGTGGTGGTTGTTGTTTGGGATTTTATTGTGTGTGGGGTTTTTTGGCTTTTTCCTCTCCTTTTTCACAGGATCATGTTCGTAGGTAGTTTGAAGTGTAGTTTTATATAAGAAAATATGATCATAATATTTTTTATGTATCTAAGGACAATCACAGAATCATAGAATAGTTTGGGTTGGAAGGGACATTCAAAAGTCATCTAGTCCAATCTTTCTGCAATGACCAAAGACATCTTCAACTACATCAGGTTGTTCAGAGTTTCATCCAGTCTTGAATGTCTCCAGGGCTGGGGCACCTACCACTTCTTTGGGCAACCTGTGTCAGTGTTTCACCACCCTCATTGTAAAAAATTTCTTCCTTATGTCTAGCCTGAATTTCCCCTCTTTTAGTTTAAAGCCATAACCCCTTGTCCTTTCATAACACAGCCTGCTAAAGAGTCTGTCTCCATCTTTCTTAGAGGTTCCTTTTAAGTACTGAAAGCTGCAATAAGGTCTTCCCAGACACTTTTCTTCTTCAGGCTGAATAACCCCAGCTCCATCAGCCTTTCCTCACAGGAGAGGTGTTTCATCCCTCTTATCATTTTTGTGGACCTCCTCTGACACCTCTCTAACAGATCCATGTCTTTATGTACTGAGGGCTCCAGAGCTGGCCACAAGATTCAGGTGGGGCCTAACAAGAGTGGAGTAGAAGGGCAGAATCACCTCCCTTGACCTGCTGGCCACACTGCTTTTGATACATCTTCTGGGATGCATCTCATCTGGTCCCATGGACTTATGTATGTTCAAGTTCCTTATCTGGTCATGAACCAGATCCTCACTCACAGTGCGAAGGACTTTGCTCCTGCAGCCCTGTCTTGCAGTTCATTCTCCACTTGAGAAGTGTGGGAAGAGAGCTTATCCTTGAAAACTGAGAAGTAGAGTAGCTCAGCCTTCTCCTCATCCGTTGTTACCAGTTCACCAGTCTTGCTCATCAGGGAGGACCACACTTCATTTGACCTTCTTTTTCTGGTTGACATACCTATAGGAGTCCTTCTTGTTATTCTTTGTGTCCCTTGCCAAGTTCAGCTCCAGCTGCACCTTGGCCTTCCTGACCCCATCTCCGCACAACTGGGTCCTGTCCCTATATTCTTTTCACAAGACCTGTCTTTGTTTCTCCTGCCTGTGCATTTACTTCTTGCCTTTTAGTTTGACTAATAATCCTATGGAAAAGGTAATCCTATGCCAATCCTATGGAAAAGTTAAAAAATAAGGCAGAAACTTTAAAATTATTCTTTTCGGTATGAAATACTTATTAAAAGCAGCACAGCAAACTCACTAAATAACCGTAATCTATTTACGGGGAAGAAACAAAGAGCTAATTAAAGGCAAAGTAATATGATTTGATTTTTAGATAAAATTTTTACTATTTCTGGCATTTATAAAAAAAGAAAAAGCCAGCAAGCAAAATTAAGGTTCACTGCACATGTGCTGATATGTAGCACTGATCTTGAATGTAACAAATTCTGAGGCTGGCTGTAGGCAACAGAAGTAGCTGAAAAATCTGGAGTAATTCTCAGCATTTTCAACATAAAATTTTGCAATGCTATTGTTTTAGTCTTCTGGCACATGCTGTAACCAATAGCTTCATTTAGCAATATCCAGCAGTTTGATGGATCATATTACTTTTTAAATGAATGAAACTAATTTTGCTTGCAGTAACTTCTACCACACCAGCTGTTATTGTTATCACTTCTATCATCATCATAATTATCAACATAACTATAGTTACATTTAGAAAGATAAATCAAGGGTATGCAGCAGTGGAAAGACAGAGTGCCAGGACATGGGGCTGTTCTTTGTTTCTGAGGTTTAACAGTATTGCTTTATTGCCGTCTGCATCGTGGCAATACACTGCAGCAGTTTATTCAATTACCTTTGATTATATTTGATAGAATTAATGGTGATTTATTGTGTTGCTCTCCTGAAAGTTGTAAATAAATAACATGAAATTATCTGTTAATATTTTCTACATAAAGTCAAGAATCAGTTTTTATTGTATGATAAATTCTCATTGAATTTGCTTCATTCATTAAAAAGAGAACACCTTCAACACATATGCATAAAAACAGTTGTCCCTTTATAGCTGGATAATGTCAAAGTAGCTACTAAACCAAAGCATCATTGAAATTCACATCTCTGAACACTTGGCTTTAAATGTAATTACAGATGTGAATTTAACAACACTTATACTGACTCCCTGATTCTCATTATGTCCAGAGAAACATGAACATGAGTGTTTCTCACAAAAAAAAAAAGAAAAAAGAAAAAAAGAAAAAAAACCCCACAAACAAACAAACAATCCACACACAAAAAAAACAACAAACAACCAAAAAAACCCTCATAAACATAAAATTTTGTCTCTTGGTTAGGCTTCCCTGTCTGGTTTTAGATTGGCTGAGTCAAAATTATTTCACTTCTGAAGGAATATTATTAGATCTCTTACTAGTTTTGCAAACTTCAAAAAACTCAGGAAACTTACTATCTTTCTGATCATACAAAGTTCTGCATTAAAGAAAAATATTTCTAAAAATTTTCACTAATCTTCCTGCCACTTTATTAGCAAAAAACCCACCCAAGTCTAATATTCTTAACTCCAGTCAAAGTAACAAAACACTACGGAAGAACATGTTTGCTCCTTAGAGACAGGACTAAATTTCCATTTTCTTATACATTAAGATTTATTGTGTTGATTGTGTAATGATTTTGAAGATCTAATCACCTCTTCACTCCTTGTTTACACCTCAGGGATAAGAAGGTTATAAAGAGTCAGGTTATATTCTAACAGTGTCATCTTCCATTCCCAGATACAGATATCTAAGACAACAAGAAAATTCGAAGAATAAGCTGGTTTGGGTCTAGAAAAATTGTTAGTTTTCTTCATTATTTCCAAGGCCAAGGCAGAGCTTGAAAATAAACTTTTTTTTCATAATAAGTGGAGGTATTATTGCATCGAAACATCTCTAATTACTTTTGTTAGGCTTCTCTTCATGTCAGAACTTTGAGATCAAATATATTCCTTACCTAGCACTTTTCAATTATATAATGTAAACTTTAGAGGTAAAGTTTTTTGAGTTATTTATTTGTTTTTATATATTAATGACTTTTCAATACTTACCCACATTCCCCCTAAAAAAGTTTGAAATTAAAATGACTTAATATTATGATAAGCTGCAAACATTTCATAGAATCATCGAATCATAGAATGCTAGGGATTGGAAGGGACCTCGAAAGATCATCTAGTCCAATCCCCCTGCTGGAGCAGAAACACCTAGATGACGTTACACAGGAACGTGTCCAGGTGGGTTTTGAGTGTCTCCAGAGTAGGAGACTCCACAACCTCCCTGGGTAGCCTGTTCCAGTGTTCTGTCACCCTCACTGAGAAGAAGTTTCTTCTCAAGTTTAAGTGGAACCTCTTGTGTTCCAGCTTAAACCCATTACCCCTTGTCCTACCATTGTTTGTCACCAAGAAGAGCCTGGCTCCACCATCATGACACTCACCCTTTGTATATTTGTAAACATTGATAAGGTCACCCCTCAGTCTCCTTCAAACTAAAGAGACCCAGCTCCCTTAGTCTTTCCTCATAAGGGAGGTGCTCCACTCCCTTAATCATCTTTGTTGCCCTACGCTGGACTCTCTCCAGCAGTTCCCTGTCCTTCTTGAACTGAGGGGGCAAGAACTGGGCACAATATTCCAGATGTGGTCTCACCAGGGCAGAGTAGAGAGGAAGGAAAACCTCACTTCCTCAGTTTAGCTATGAGAATGCTGTGGGAGACTGTGTCAAATGCTTTACTGAAGTCAAGGTAGACCACATCCACCACCCTGCCATCATCTATCCACCTCATTATATCTTCATAAAAGGCTATGAGGTTGGTCAAGCACAACTTCCCCTTGGTGAAGCCATGTTGACTGCCCCTAATGACCCTCTTATCTTTGATATGCCTTGAGATGGCACCCAGGATAAGTCGTTCCATTACTTTCCCAGGGATGGAGGTGAGGCTGACCGGTCTATAATTACCTGGGTCTTCCTTCTTGCCCTTTTTGAAGACTGGGGTGACATTGGCTTTCCTCCAGTCCTCAGGCATCTCTCCAATTTCCCAAGATTTGGCAAAGATGATGGAGAGTGGTCTAGCAATGACGTCAGTACCCTCAGCACCCGTGGGTGCATCCCATCTGGGCCCATGGATTTGTGGATCTCCAGATTGCCTAATTGTTCCTTAACCCAGTCCTCATCAACCAAGGCAAATTCTTGCACCGTCCTGCCTTCCTCTGAGGCCTCAGCGGTACGGGACTCCTCAGGACAGTCTCCGACAGAGTAGACAGAAACTAAGAAGGCATTCAGTAACTCCGACTTCTCTGTATCTTCTGTCACCAGGGCACCCACCTCATTCATCAGTGGGCCTACATTGCCTCTGCTGTTCGTTTTATCTGCCATGTATTTGAAAAAGCTCTTTCTGTTGTCCTTGACCCCTCGTGCCAGGTTTAATTCTAAGGAGGCCTTAGCTTTCCTAGTGGCCTCCCTACATCCCCTGGCAACAGCCTTATATTCTTCCCAAGTGGCCAGCCCCTCCTTCCGTGATCTATAAACTCTCCTCTTCCACCTGAGCTTACCCAGCAGTTCCCTGTTTAGCCACGCAGGTCTCCTGGCTCCCTTCCTTGACTTCCTACATGTTGAGATGCTCTGATCTTGAGCTTGGTAGAAGAAATCCCTGAATATTAACCAACTATCTTGGGCCCCTTTACCTTCAAGCAGCCTTGCCCATGGGATTTTCTCTAGCAATTGCTTGAAAAGCAATTTTAAATATAAAAGTAATGGTTGTAGGAATGAAACTTCAAGTTAACCAGTGACAGCTATAAATACACAGAAAGGTTGCCAAATATATGACATAATTAGAAAACTGAATAGCTTTTAAGCTGGTGAAGTCTCTGTTTCTACAGATTGGCAAAACCACTGTTTGAATGTTAAACAGTATAAAGGCTGACAAAACCATGCACATCTGATCTTCATTTGAGAAACACAAGATGTTTCTTATAAATAATACCTAGGCTCTTATTCAGTAATGCATTTAATATAAATTTAACATATAAAGTGCTCAAGTGCTGAGGAGAATGAATTATATGTTTACACATTTTGTTCAAAAGGGATTAATTTATCTAAGTAACCACTGTTAAATGTTGCATTGTTGGTCCCAGTTCTCCAGAAAATATAGATAATGAATCACCTGGCACACTTCTGTTCTCCTCTTGCTTACCCAAGGAGAAACAACATTAAAAGCTGTCTTAAGTCTGTTCACGGGAGGATGTTGAGTACAGTGATAGAGTACACTTAGATCATGAGCCATTACAGTATGAAACCTGGAGCTATCTATTACTATCTGTAGAGTAATAAATGAAAAATGCTCAAGGTTTCTCTCATTGACTAGGAGAAAGTCCTCCTCCTGTTCTTTTTAATTTCTTCTTTGCCCTTTTTTGATTATCTCCTTACAGCCTTTAGGTCCTTTCCCACTGTCAAAAATTAAAATATACCATTATTTATAGCACTGGGTAGGAAAAAAAAAAAAAAAAAGTGTGACAGGAACTCCTGGGCATACTAACGCATTTTTCTTTTTTTAATTTGAGCCTTTTCAGACCATTTCCTAAAATAAAACTTACATATGTGAGCTAATGCCTCACTAAAATGACGAATGTCTTCCACATCGCTACCACCCCATTATTGTGTTATTGTCTGGTCTTCAAAGAACTCTTTTGAGGACTCCTTTTTATTCTTTACTTAGTTAATGAAATTATTATTAACAAGCAGCTAAAAATCATTTAAATGTGAATTACAAATAATGCTAGTAAATCTGCTGAAAAGAAAGAAAAGGTTTTCTTTAAAAATGAGAAAATAAAATTGATAGGAAGGTGACTGGCCTGAGTGGATCATCCATCTATTAACATCTGGATAATACCCCAAATGGGTCCACAAATTGATTTTCCAGCAACAACTTCCTGAAGTAATCTGATTGAATTCAAAGAGGGAAAAATTAAAATGAATGAAGAAGTGAACTATCTGTGTTTAATCTTCAGTTTCATCAGAAATCGATTAACTAGCTGACTGTGGGTCCAAAAGAATTAATTATACTCAGTCTCCGGTATAATTAACAACACTATGGCCATCTCCCAAAATATTCATTAAACAGTCAGGAACAATATGAAATTCAAATTAAAATTGGAAAAGATATTAAATAGAAGTAGGCATGTCTAAAAACTATCATACTACATCTGAGATGAAATCATTTAAGCAATACAAAATATGGAAATACATTTTGTGTTACATTTAATTATCATTAATTCCAGCACTGCAAGCTGGCAGCTATTTTAGGCTCATTACAAAGACTAAAATGGGCTGGAATTTTAATAGAAATCAATCCTCATTGGAATAATGGGAATATGATTCAAAGTTACAGGAAGTTTGGTTCTGAAATCCAAGTTTTCTTTTTAATTCTAAGTTTAACTGAGAAAATTTGCATTCTGCAGCACATCTACCATTAGTGTTGTAAAAAACTAAGAAATAGGCACCTAGCTGAGAGTGGAAGGAGGGAAAAGAAGGAGGAGAGAAGACAGAGCTTAAACACATGTTTTTGAATCACTATTTTCCACATTTCTTAAACATAGTGTCTGTATCCTGTGGAGCTGAATAATGCTTACATTTGCCATATTTAACTTATTTGTAGATTTCTGAATGTAAAATTTTTTCACCTCCTATGATTTTACCTTGCTGTATTTGGTACATTATTTTTCTGAATTTCAATACTGTTTAGTCAGTAAAAGCCAAGATTTTTCTTGCTTTGGATTTTTTCCTTTTTTAACTCAAGCATCATAAACACTCTCATTTTATTCTTTTCTGTAGAAAATAATTACAACAGAGCAAAAGAAATATTACATTCAAAGTAAAACAGTAAACCATCTTGCTTAATTTTATATCTCATACCAATGGTTATACAGAAGAACGAACTCAAGAGCAAATCACTTAGGAAACAAAAATCCATCAATGCATACCATTAATTGTCAAAATAAAGTCTTCTATTATTTTACAATTTTATTTTTAGATTGCAGTTTTCCTGAATGTACAAAAGGTGACTGCTCTCAATTCTTGATTCCTTACACAGATCTCATGTTTACTTACTATTGACACCTTCAATAGGTCTGTATCAAAAATAAATTTGCATTTAGAGTATAAAACTGTTGGGTTTTTTATAGTTTGGGAGAATGTTATCACCCTGCACGTCCGCTTTTCTCTCCTTCACTGCTCTAGCTGGCTTAAACAAAGATCAATCCACTGGCAACATTTTGATACTACATGCAACATTGGTCTTTAGTGCTGTGGTGGGCTGACCCTGGCTGGATGCCAGGTACTTACCAAAGCGAATCTATCACTCCCCTCATCAGCTGGATAGGGGAGAGAAAATACAATGAAAGGCCCATGGGTCTGGTTAAGGACAGGGAGAGATCACTCACCTATTACTGTCATGACGAAAACAGGCTTGACTTGGGGAAAATTAATTTAATTTATTACTAATCAAATCAGAGTACAGTAATGAGAAATAAAATCAAATCCTAAAATACCTTCCCCTTCCCTTCCTTCATCTTGGGCTTAACTTTAGCCCTGAATTTCTCTACCTTCTCCTCACTGAGTGGCACAGAGGGATGAAGAATTGAGGTTGTGGTTCATTCACTATATGTTGTCTCTGCTGCTCCTTCCTCCTGTTGCTCATCCCCCATCACAGCATGGGTTCCCTCCCACAGAAGACAATTCTTCATTAACTCCTCCAGCACAAGCCTTTTCTGCATGCCCCTTCCACAGAGTGCAGTCCTTCAGGAATAGACTGCTCCAGCATGGAACCCCCCAAGAGGGTCACAAGTCCTGCCACGAAACCTGCTCCAGTGTAGATTCCTCTCTCCACAGGTCCACAGGTCCTGCTTGCTCCAGCTCAGGCTCTCCACAGGGTCACACCCTCCTTCAGGTGCATCCACATGCTCCAGCGTGGAGTCCTCCATGGGCTGCAGGTGGATCTCTGCTGCAGAGGAACACCCTGTCTCACTGTGATCTCCACCACAGTCTGCAAGGGAATCTCTGCTCCAGCACCTGAAGCACCTCCTCCCCCTCCTTCTTCACTGACATTAGTGTCTGCAGAGCTGTTTCTCTCACATATTCTTTGTCCTATGGCTGGAATGGTGCAGATTGTTCCCTTTCTTCTTAAATAAGTTATCCCAGAGGCATTACCACTGTCACTGATGGCCTTGGCCTTAGCCTGTGGTGGGTCTGACTTGAAGCTGGCTGGCATTCTCTTGATTGGACATGAGGGAGGCTTCTAGCAGCTTCTCACAGAAGACACCCCTGCAGCTTCCTTTCTACTAAAACCTTGCCATGCAAACCCAATACAATTTCAGAGGCCATTTTGGAAATATTAAAAAGTTGAAATTAGGCTTTACACAGGTTTCTGAGCTTTCAGAATTTTTTAAAAGACAGATTATTTGCAAATAAATTTAGAAAACTAATTTTAAAACACTTATTTTGAAAATGTTGCTGTTTTGTAACTCTTTTTTCTGCATATTAACCCTTCAGTCTATGCATTGCAAAGTAGGAATAGCATAAAGGTGACAGTCTAGAAGAGAGGAAGAATGGACAGGGTATTTGGGCAAACTACTCTGAGTACAACATTTTTTTTTTTTCAAATAGGAGATTGTAAGAGTTTAAAGGAAATAGGCAGACAGAGGATACTGTATAGGGCATGGGGACAAAGCAGTTAATCCATCAGCATTTCTTAGTTATTTTCACCAGAAGTATCGTATCCACTCAGGCAGTACTTTTGTTTTAGGAGGGGTCTGCTATTTAATCACAAGTCAGAGGCTTCAGGAAGAGAAGAAAAAAAGAGGACTCCACCAGGCATCTTCAAGCAAGCTCAGTTTATAAGGCATACTGAGACTATGAGAACGATCAACAACAGGTAAGAAAAATGTCGTTTGAAGGGTTATCAGGGCAGGTGGCATGGCATTAAAATAAACAAAGATGCAATCACAGCCTTGAACCTTGTAAGTTCTTTTCTTTCATTCTCTAATCTGGAGCTAAAAGGAAAAGGCCTGTCCAAATGTTTGACTGAATAAAATCATTATTTTCCTACAGTCTGGTTCAGCTCATACTGTAAGCTAACCAAGCATGAATCAGTCCTAACTGAAATGGCTCCTGGGTCTGACTGGGGGTCCCTCAAGCTTTTTCATCAGTGCAGCACTTCCAAGCCATACAGAGTAAGCCATTACATAGAATCATGACATGTTTGTGTGATCAGCCAATACTGTGTCCAGCTTGAAGCAGTTTAGAAACAGACTAAAAGCTCTTTGCTGCTCACCTTTAGATTATAGTCAGCTGAATGGAGGCTTGTGAGGAAGTCACTGAGGCTTAGCAGCAATGGTTGACAAGTCAGAGGGTCTCACAGAGACATCCAGAGTCCTCTTCTCTATCAGAAGAACTCCATGTTGACTGCATCTACAGGCCCTTGGTGTCACTGTGAATTAATGATGAGGTTTATGGACAGGTTCACAGACCACACCATAGGGTTTGAGAGTGGGTAGCTCTCCTTACTCATTCTAGTGGAAGTGCATTCTGGTCATTCATCTCTTTTTGCTTACTGCTAACAATGAACAATTGTTTTCTGATAGTAAATAGGGTTCTCTAACTTATTGGAATAAATCTAGTGTCAGGACATCAGGTTGTACTTATAAACAATAAAAATCACAGGTCAAAGGGTTTAGCAATTGCACAGTTTCCTTTTTAAATTTAATATACTATGAAATATTAATTGAGAAGCTTTTTTTAAAGGAAATGTCACTTTTATGTGCTGCAGTAAAATGACTGAGCTTTGTCAATAGCACTATAATTGCAGCTTGTAGCAACCCTCTGAGGACAGCTTTAAAGCAGGAAAAATGGGGAAGGGAGCTAACAATCCACAGAAAGACAGAAAACAACAAATGGGATGGAAACCAAAGCATATAGCACAAGAACAAGAGAGATCTCAGAAATTACAGAGTAGGAGTAAAAGGGGCCCACCTTAATGCAGTCACAAAACTGTGTCATTGCTGGAACAGCTTTGACACAGTGGGACAGCTCACATGACTGGAGTAATTTGTTCCAAACCACCTAATAAGGGTGGTAAAGTGAAAGTATTTCTACTACAGATCCCAGTTCTCACAGAGGCTTGTACCCTTCCTGCCAATGCAGGAAGGGATGGAAAGGAGGGACCCAAGTACCTTGGCTGCAGGTGTCCATCAGGGGCCTGAAGTGGTGGTTTCTGAGGTAAGAAACCAGGGGCTGCCCCACACTGGACACAGCTGTTTCCAGCTGGCTCCAATGGCCCTATGCAGGACACAGCTGAGCCCCTCAGCCAAGTTGATGTAGCCTCTGGAAAGCATATTTAAGAATGGGCAAAATGCCACATGGGCCAACAAGAAGAGTTTCTACCACCACATCTACAATAAAACACTAAACAAGAAAAAGCATTGCTGAATGGGACAGGTGATTTAGTGACTGCAGACACAGAAAAGGCTGGGGTTCTCAGTTTCTTCTTGCCAGAGTCTTGCATGGTCTCACAGTCCTCTCTGATTAGTGAAAAGGTTCAAGGATAAGAAATAGCAGTGGGTAAAGACTGAGTCAGGGACTAATGTAGATAACTTGACCCATATAAATCTATGGAACATGAGGGCCTACAGTAAAGGTTAATGAGGGGCCTGAATGTTCTCTGTCATCTCCGAAAGCTCTTAAGAGTACTGAGAAGATCTCTGACAACTTAAAATGCAAAGATGTTGCTCCTTTCTTCAACGAAGCCCAGATGGATGATCTGAGGAACTACAGGCCATTAAACCTCATTTTGGTTCCTAGAAAAAAAAAAAAAAAAGTTGTGAGTTTTTCTGGAATACTTTTCTGGGTACTTGAGGGGGAAGGTGATTGGAAACTGACAGGATGGATTCATCATGCATAAATCATGCCTGACAAACTTGACTGAATGATAAAATGGCCAGATTCGTGGATGAGGGAAGAGCAGCAAATGCCATTTATTTCAACTTTAGAAAGGCATTCACCACTGTCTTCCACAAAATTCTGATATAATAGCTGGGATGATACAGTCTGGGTGAGTGGGCAATGAAATGATTAAAGCACTGGTTGGATGCTTGGGCTTTAAGTGTCACAGTTAAGGGGTTTTGCTCTGCCTGAAGGCTGGTAACAAGGGCAGTGCTGTAGAGTTGTATCCCTGGACCTGTCCTGTTTAACATCCTCATCAATTATCTATAAGAGGTGATGGAGTGCTTGCTCATGAAGTTTGCAGATGACGCCAGACTAGGGAGACCAGTCAATATGTTTGAGGGCGGAGCTTCTGCTCAAGGACCTAGCCAGGCTGGGGGAATGGGCTGGCAAGTATCTTATGTAAATCAACAGCAAATGCCAAGTCCTGCAACTGAGATAGAGGAACTCTGGGAACAGTAGAGACTGGGAACAAACACGACAATGAAGTGTGGCTAATCTAATAGATACAAAGAGTACCATCTTCCTGTACACCTGATTTAATCATTCTGAGAGACCCAGACCAGTACGTTTACCACTTGCTTTTTCCAGGAATACAAATGTTCTGTCTCAGCAGTTATTCTGGAATGTGAATAAGTTATGAGATGACATAGAGACATAGACAAGAGCTTTCTGAGATTCATCTGTGGTTCAGCATTGAGAGCATATTACATGTGCAACACAGAGACACTAGGTCTAAGTCTGCTTGTATTCCATCTTTAAGATATGCTCAGAAAAGCTTTTTAGAGATTATTGCATTCCTTTAGCAAAGTATAAATATTGTGGTCAAGTGATTGTTATACTCATTGACAGTACTGTAACACATAGAGAGCAGATCTCAGGTGAAACAGTGTTTTGGGATCCGCATTAAAATTTTTAACTTCTAAGAAACTGACAAGGCTGCAAACTACAGCAAAATGAGTGGTTACCAGCCTCATACTGAATTGTAAGTTCAGATATTTGTGTTATAAAGACATTAGTGCAAATAGCAATTTCCTCCACTTTGCATTCTATTAGCAGTAGGACTTCCTCTATCTGTGAAAATAATCTGCTGACATTTACAAGAATCCTGTAATTTAAGCACTTTGGACATTCAGGGGGCAGGAAATTACAGCATCAAGTCTGTCCTCAAAAGGAAAGTATGCTCTACCATGCTGTCGCAGTGGTTTTGTGCAAGGACTTTTCCATTCAAATCTAATACATAATTCATTGCAACATTTGAGAAACCTTCCCTGATTAAAGAAAAACTCTGTAACACTAAACAGTAAACCAATCTTACTGGACCTTCAGAAGTGTTTTTAAAATGCTTATTTCACAGAAATTTAATTAAATTGATTAGGATTACTGAGCTGTGCATGTGAGATTCCCCTAAAGGACATTTGTTCTCATAAGAGATTTCTACAATAATTAAACTGTAGCAGGACACTCAGCTGTAACTTTTAATGCTCACCCTTACCTTAGGGGAAAGCAGAAGATACACCTTCCAAAAGCCTCTCAAGCAGAAAAAACACATTCTTTGAAACAAAGAAATGACCCAGGAAAAGAGAAAAGGGACATTGATTTTTGAAATATTGAAAAGGCTGTTGAAATCTCCTGTAATAGGTAAGTAAGCTCTACATACATTAATTAATTAGCCTGACTTCCCTTCCTGGAAGACTTATTTGAATTTATTAATGAAAGTCACAAAATTAACAAACAACTAAAAAAGAAGTAATCCTTTCTTCATAATGTTTATGAGTTTAACTAACTTAAAAATGTATTTAAAATCAAATAAAATTGTGCTTAGATCGTGCGGTCTACAAATTAGTCAAGAAATTGATGAGGTAGTTCATCAATCTACACTGAGAATTCCTGCATTGGAAAGATTAATCATAACATTTAGCTTTATTGGTTGTATATTTAATATAAAAATCAAGAAGTATTACTCAAGCATACTTACAATGCAATAGACATCTTTCAATTATATATTCTTAATACATACCCGTTTCTTGGTCTGAAATGATTTCACATTTTTTTCTCTGCATGTATTAAAATTAACACTAGGTATATTCTAAATTTAGTTTGATATAAGAAATCATTATTTTCATTGTATTAATGTTAATCATGTTAAATAAAACTATCAAAAGAGTAAGAAAAATCTTCATAATTTGGTCAACAGCCTAAAGCAGTAAGTGCAGATCAGGAAAGCAACATTTTCACAGTATCATACATCCTACTTAAAGGTACTTCAACAGTGTACATCCCTTTTAATGCATGGCTCTGAATACATACCGCTTAACCCTTTCCATTTCAGGCTTCTTCAAGCACTAAATAAAAGCAGCCATGCCTATATAGACCTGATTCTGGGTGAACATGAAATCAAGACATCTCAGATTTTCACTGTGGAGCAGGAAGGCCAGTATCAGACAGTATGGTCCAGGAAGTTCTTTTCTAACATTAGTTGTAATATTTTACAGACCTTAATTAAACACAGAATTACTGCATTGTGATCTCTATAAGGCAGCATAACAGGGTTTTTTCAGTGAAGTGTCATTCCGATGTAGCAGAGGACTTACTAATGTAGCAGTAAACGTCTCAGGGTTCTGAAGTAATCACAGAAAAAATGCTTTGTTGGCTTATTTTCTGTTCAGCTTGATTGAAAAAGCACAGTTATGAAATTTCTTTACAATTCTTTTTGCAGTACCAAATCATTTATAGAGTCAGTTTGGTTAGAAGGGACCTTCAAAGATCATCTAGTGTAACCCCTCTACAACCTGCACTTTTTACACACACATTAAAAAAAAATAAATAAAAAAATTGGAAAACTCCTGGGATCCATAGGATCCTTTGATAGGAAGTTTCACATTTACTTAAACAAAAATCCCTTCTGTTTGCTCTGAACCTCTAAATCTGGAATCTAACTCAACTGGATGTCTCTGAGTCTTCTATTACGAGAAAAAAGTGAAGTAGTTTCCTAATCATTTTCATTAAGCTAAGTTAAGATTTTTAGATCTCTTTCAGATCCTTCCTAAGTCATATCATGTGTAACCTAAACAGAAACTGTTCTCTGTATTTTTATCCATGTTATCCTTGTCCTTTAAAGGGGAGGATGTAAAAGGGAAGGAGATTAGAAACACATTCATATTCGGGGTGTGAAGGCAGCAACTAAACACAGATGAAAGAGAAATAATTACAATGATTGATGATTAGGCAGACAGTATGAGAAGAAAATTTACTTAGGGGACAAGTGTTAAGGAATATTTACATTGTGGAAAGCCCAAGAAATAAATGTTATTCTCTAATGCCAAGAAAAATCAGAGACAGAAAAGGTTGCAAAATTTATAATGTTTCTAAAATTATAATACAATTACTTAAGCAATCTTTCATGTTTTGAAGACATTGTTCCTGACTTGGATACTTAGTTTCTTACTTGCTTTTTGGCTCAATTATTTTTTTCTTTCTGTGTTCTTTCTTTTCCTAAACTGAAAAAAAAACAAAACCAAAAACAAACAAACAAACAAACAAACAAACAAAACAAAAACTAAAACTAACTATGAAAATATAACAAAAATCTTACACTTTCACCAGAAACATCCCAGAATTTGCACTTAGCATTGTAATAGTTTATAGCAATATCTGATTATTATAAAAAAGTCGGTCTTGGGGATTTTTTTTATGACAGGGTATATCTAAGATGAATTATATGTTTAAATGTTTGCTTATATCCATGAAAAATATTCAGTTCCTTGAACCAGAGCACAGTCAGGTGCAATAAACTATAACCATGAACTTGGTGATGTGGAATTTGTTATTCTACAGGGCTCAGGGCCAAAATTTTTCATTCAACGGTTCTGCATCAACAACGTTTTCAATAGAGCTCAACATATTATAACTCCCACTGCTATACTTATGGGAAAACTTAGAACAAAGCCCAAGAGCTATTGCAGTGAGACCTTTTAAAAATCAGAGAAGTAATAGCATCTCAGGATGCTGAGCATTTCATCTGATGATTTTGCACTATTTTTCACTATATTCTCCTTTTTCAGCAAAATAGGCACTTCTCTTATTGCCCCTCTGCTTCTAAAAGTAGTAGCATAATTAGGCATGCATATTAAGAAGATTACCAAATCTAGAACTGCCCAGCCTGTAAATTCAATTATAATAAATTTTAAATGTTCTTTACAATTTTTTTAATATTATATAAATTACAATTAGTTAAAAAAAGAGTAAACTGCTACTTCTTCAGAGGAACAGTAGAAACACCAATGTAATAGAAGCTGTTGGCATCAAGAACACCTCAGTGAAGATTTCAAAAAATTACAAGAAAGGTGTTAAGAAAACTATATTCTTTGAAACATATTTCAAAATATTACTATTGGAAACTGCTCTGAAATACTCTTGTATGTGGTTTGCACGGCAGGATTTTGGTAGCAGAAAGGCTTTAGGAGCAGCTTCTGTGAGAAGATTCTAGAAGCTGTGCCCGTGTTGAACAGAGCCAGTTCCAGGTGACTCCAAGAAGGACATGTCACTGGCCATAGTTGAGCCCATCAGTGACACTGAGCCCATCAGTGCCTCTGGGACAACAGATTTAAAAATGGGTAAAAAAAAAAACGACAGCCAAGAGAGAGGAATGAGTACATGTGAGAAACAGCCCTGCAGATACAAAGGTCAGTGAAGGAGATGCTCCAGGTGCCTGAAAAGAGATGCCCCTGCAACCTGTGGTGAAGAAAATGATGACGCATGCTGTCCTCCTGCAACCTGTGTCCATGATGGAACAGATATTCACTCTGCAGCCCATAGAAGACCCCCTGTCAAAGCAAGTATATATACCTTGAAGGAAGCTGTGATCCTGTGGAGAGCCTGTGTTGGAACAGGCTCATGCAGGAACTGCAGCCCCATGAAGAGGAGACCACATTGGAGCAGGTTTGCTGGCAGGACTTGCGACTCCATGGGAGACCCACACCGGAGTGTAGTATGTTCCTGAAGGACTGCACCCCATGGAAATGACCTATACTGAAGCAGTTCTTGAAGAACTGTAGCCCATGGATAGGACTCATGCTGGAGAAGTTCCTGGAGGACTGTCTTCTGTGGGTAGGACCCCATGCTGCAGCAGGGAAATAGCATGAGGAGGAAAGAGTGGCAGTGATGAAGCATCATGGACTGACCACAATCCTCATTCCCTATCTCCCTGTGCTACTCAGGAAGAGAAGGTTAAGAAGTCAGGAGTGAAGTCAAGCCGAGGAAGGAGGGAGAGGCAGGGAAGAGGTGTTTTCAGATTTATTCTTATTTCTCTTTATCCTACTCTCTTAGTTGTTGGCAATAAATTAAATTAACCTTCCTGAAGTCAAGTCTGCTTTGACCATGACAATAACTGATAAATCATCTCCCTGTCTCTATCGCAACCCCTGAGCTTTTTGTCATACTTTCTCCCCTTATTCTGATAAGGAATAGTGAAGCTTGGTGGGCACATGGCATCCAGTTAAGGTCAATCCACTACAATTATAAACAAGATACTATCTTTTAAGACTGGGTAACATTTTCACTGCAGAACATGAAGTTCATTCTATATGAAGTTTTTACTGTTTATTCTTCCAGTTGCCCAGTCAAGGTGGGAAGTGATATGGGAGAGTTTTGGAAGCAGAGCACTGGGAAGGATGGAAGGATGGAAGGATGGAAGGATGGAAGGAAGGAAGGAAGGGTGACATAAGTCATACATCCACATAAAACCAGCATCATTAATTTGATTGATTCAGAAATAAGTTATATTCCTCTAAGAATATTTGATGACATGTTGTCAGATGTTAGTGATGTCAAAGGAAGTATAAATTCTCTGTTGTCCTTAGTAAAGCACCTATTTGTCTTCATCTATTAAAATGTTTGTTCTTGTAGCCAAGAAACACTTGTACCAGGAAAAAAACTAAATATATTTTGCTCAAAGCCAAATATCTTCTTCCATTAAGGAGTAAGAGTGAAAAATACTAGACTTGTATTCTGATAATGTAACTTACCCCACCTCTTTTGCTTCTGTTTGTGCTTTCCCTATAATTTCTATAAGCGGCACTGATCTTACAGTAGCAACAGGAGAGAGAAAAAATAGCAAATCAGACATGCTCTTTGTGTATTGAAATAAATGCTTAATAAGACACTGCCTCTCTGATGGTGATTTCTTAATTAAGTTTATAGAGAAGAGTACTGTGGAAGCACATATCATGATGTGAAAAAAACACACACCAAGTAACACATCTCCCACAGAGGTAACAAACCTCACAAAATTGTGATTAAAGGTACTGTAACTGCTTGCATCACAGACTTAACCTACAGGGTTGCCTGATAGAATGATCCAAAGAACTCTCTTTTATGTGTATGTATATATATATATATATCTATCTATATATACAGATACAAACATATATATATAAAGTTAATGTAAGCTCTTTCAGTAGTACATTTTATAGTCTAATAAAATATAAGCCTTCTTGACAAAAATCTCAATTCTCCTTGTGTGTGGCCAGTTTATTAAATGATTAATCAGAAAACGTTTATGAAGGAAACATTTTAAATTGGTTTAAAATCTATATCTAATCTGAAAAAAACACACACACAGGATTTCAAGTAAAAGTGATAAATAAAAGCACATATACAGTGTTACCCTTCCAAAATTCAAGTTAAAAATAATATATAGGCAATATAGTGAAAAATACATTTCCTTATGCACTGTTAAACTCACAGAAGTATATCCCACCCAGTATAGTACAGGGTCCTTTGGATTTAACTCCTATACCTGTGGTTCAGGACCAGGTAAAGCTGTTAATTTCCATTGAAAATGCTTCCAAGAGTTCTTTGCTGAAGACTGTTCAGCATATGGAATGATTTGCTCACATTTCTTATTTTTTGGATAGCAAAATCCTGGGAGAAAGAGACAGTGATATACACACGTACTTCTCTGTCCCTACTGCAGATGTGTTAGTGCTTGGGTTTATAGTGTTAAACTGATGTAGGTGATCCAGACTCAATTCTTTGCTGAATATTTCTCATGAGACCTCAGGACATACTTTCACAATCATAATTTCTCTATATCGCATTTGTAGACATGGGCTCATAATCATTCCATACCTAATGGTATAATTCTGAGGAAGAAATAATACATTAAAGATTTCATGATGCTCAGATGCAGTTTAAATCACTGCCAGTGTTCCTCAATTTTAGGTGGTCACATATTACACTATTTTATGTATGTAGATATGTATGTGTTTATTTATTTATTTACACTTATATACAAAATAAATTAAATTTATCCAAGCTCAATGTTATGTATTAATGATAAGGGACACAGAATGGCCCACATCTCCACCAGAAAATTGTGTTTGTTTTCAGTTTCAGGCAGCTGAAGGAAAACAGACTATTGGGAATGGTCCATGGCCTGTTCTAATAGTTAAACTGAACACAAGAGTTCTTTAGTAAAGACACCAACTAGAAGAGGCCAAAAGCTACAAAAAGGTAATATGCTACAAATGTGCTACAGATTTTTTAGTATAGATGATCTCATTCTTATACTGATGTATTTGTACTGATACAGCCCTAAAGTCCTGAGTGGTAACTTCAACTCCACATGCTGCAGTAGAATTTTCTGTGCTTTTGGGAAAAAAAAAAAAAAAAAAAATCTATATTTAGGAGACTTTTCAAGAATTTGTATGTATTCTATATATCTGAATCTGCTATGACCACATTTTCAGTCTTGCAGAAAAGAGGAGTATAAATTCATCTTTACAGGTCAGGTATGCCTCACAGATTGCATGATAGGAATTTCACTTTTGGACTGATAATATTCTCCATGCCAAAGAGAACCCTGACACAGTTTTGAAGAACTTGGGACTTGAATTCAGAATTTTAATCTTTTATCAATTATTGGCATAAGATTTGAGAAATGTCAATATTAATATGATTTCTTTGCATCCAATTTCTAAGACACATGAAGACCTCAAAGGACCTATTGGAAGCTTTCAGAAACTGATATTGTTTTGAGCAGACTTCATATCAGATGGAATGTGGTAGTTCCAAATTATTCTACAACGTTGTGTTCTGGGCTTCACATAGAATAGCTTTTAACAATAATTTTAATTTCAATTTCCAGTTTAAAAAAATATCATAAAAGATGTGCAAATGCATAATTACTCAAATATCTCAACAGACAAAATGTATACATTGTATTCAAAGCTTGAATGGAAGAGATTCAAAATACAATAAGCACCTCTTAGTACTATCTAAACACAAGCTATTAAGTGTAAATAACTTTTAAAAAGTCCAGAGATAAATCAGAAAACTATACTGTCCTTACAAGTTACAGTTATCTAATGACAACAGAGATATTTACAATGTTACAGGCATCACTTACAACTGAAGTGTTTTCATACCATGTATGTTCTTAGTTTGATAAAAAAGAGCAAATGACATAGCCTGATCAAAGGATTCTTTGTCTGAAGAAAGGAAGATTTACAGAAAGCATAAAGCCATAATATAAAGAGATGAGAGCTTATTTATGTCTAGAATTCTTAAATGATACTTACAGTATAAACAAATTAAAATAGTCAAAAAAGCCTGTTTATATATTGTTCAGACATCGCTTTCATTTTAACTTCTTTCAGATACAAAAATCAATTTATTGTCTTGTACTCAGCACTGGCTCTCCAGAGATTTGTACATGTTATGTAACATATATTCCCTTTTTTTAATTAGAGTATTTAGAATGCATACTATTAATGAAGGATGATTGAAAAAAAGTAATGTACATGATATACATGACAAAATGAAAGCTTAGTTAAAAACTGGAAAGTGTAATTCCCATTATAAAGTATTTTTCTTATATATTTTTTATTTCTTTTAAGTTTAAAATAGGCTTTCAATTTTTCAAAGAACAACGTCAAAATTTTTACTTTTAATTTTCACCCTTTGGAATAAAAAAAAAAATCATAAATTCAGAAAAAGTTGAAATAGAATGTTCCACTCACTACTCAGGGCTTGAACTTTATTTCTCAGCACCATGCAGTGATGTTCCTAAAGTTGTTTCTGATACTTGTTTGCAGAGTGTTTAAAATATGTGATTCTTCCATACTTGATCATTTGTTCCTCTTCTGTATACAAATTTTTCTAAATATGGAATGGTGAATCATTTAGTCTAATCAGCAGATGACCAGCTATTAATTACTTCTAGTTTTTGAGACTTGTTTGTTGATATTATTTTTTAAAATATTTTTTCTATAACTTTTCCATAAAAAAAAAGGTAAGATATGCTTTTCCTTTTTCTTCCTTTTCACCACAGAATAAACAGAGCTGCAAACATTACAGTCTCTTCTAATCTTCTTAGCTAGCTGCTCAAGCAGATACACAGAAAATATTTGTCTGCAGGGTGCTTTCCTCCCCCATTTCCCATGCCTTCATGTCCTACCACTCTCTAAAGCTCTTTAACTGGCTACAGCCCACTGAACTTCCAGGAAATGGCTTATCCCTTCAGATGTTTTCAACATCAAATATTCTCTTCATTAGGATAAAAGACAATTTGAAACTCACCAAAAAAACTTCAAGAGGGCCATCTTCTCATGGGTCTCTGTGTCTCCCTGGAAAGTGGGAGCTTGGCTTCCAAATCCCCTCTTCAATATTTTTATACAAAATGGAAGTGAAGTATTCTAGCAGCAAACTTGAGAGAAAAACTTATTTCAGGACAGCATGTTTGACAAAGCAAATGTGAGCCTCTTCCTCTGTGGTTTACCTTTCCTTCTAGTCCCTGAACCCTGGCCTTTTTAGTGGCAGATTGATGATTTCTTATTCCCCTTCACAAATAGCTCTCAGCAGTCTAATTTATTCAACATAGTTGTTATCTTCTCTGTGATTGCTTCTTTTACTTTTCCAGCATAAATGCAATACTCTGATACATGCTGGTCACAGGTGGCACTCATTCGTTCTTTTTTTTTTATTGAACCTATCTAGCTATGTACCACAACTGATCTTATGTGAAGCAGGACTCTGGCAGTAAATGTCAAAGAAAATGCTTTTGAACAGTCATGTCTTATATGAATGGTTGTTTTTCAAATAACTGCTGCTAGGACTTAAAAGATATTTTTGTATCTTTGCCAACAGAGCCATACTGCTAAATTTTTTACTAGATTATTTTATTTTAATGTGGGTAAGAGAACTCAGAAAGCACCAGCTATTTGAGCTATACTTTTTGTTGCCGCTATTAGTTTTAAATTGAAAAGCAAACATGAATACATTTCTGTTTTGATGAATAAAATACTTACCTGTGCTGACAGCAATTGCTATATTCCATGCATAAGCCAATGGAATTTAACTTACATAGGCTGAGATGTTAAATACAAATATGAAAAGAATAATTGTCATAGCAGAAGGCTTGACTGATTGTTAAAAACAGATTATCATGCATCACCATGAAGGAACAGTTCCTATTTTGAAGTCTCAGGATGTTTTTTGTTATATTAATAGTTTCATTCACTGTCATTTTGGGGCAACTTGCAAGTGATTCCATCAGCATGGCTTCATGCTGTTTTGATTAAAATATATATATATCAAACCATGAAATTGCTGCTGACAAAAAGCAACAACAACAACAACAACAACAACAACAACAACAAACTTCCATCATCTCATAACATGTTTTAATACAAGCTCAATATCTGACAAATTAAAGAAGAAGATTGAAGAAACAGCAGTGTTTGGATGATACATATTTCTTTCACCCCTTATGCTTGCACAGTAAGAAACTACAGAATTAAAATTATGAAATAAGCTGTTTCTTTCTCTGCATTAACTCTTGTAATCCAACACAAATGAATAAGGTGCTAGTGTGCACAGACAAGTTCAAATCAAAGGTCTAAGATGCCTGGCAAGGTATCTTTCTGGGGAAAAAAAAAAAAAGCTGCTCTGATGTGCTAACAATCTAACAAATTATTCAAAACAATCTCTGTCACTCAGAACACTAACATTAACACTTGCTGAGTAAATTATTTTGAGCAATTTCAATTTCATTTTATTTATTTTTCTTACTAAATTGAAAGTGTGAAAGCAAAATTCATTATAGTGTTTACCTTTGTCAAGCAAAGATAAAATCTGCACTATTCCAAGTGAGCTTTCTATTGCTTTAAATGGTTCATTGAAGCAAGAATGGGAGCTGTGTTGCACACTACACTAAGTAGAAGAAATGCATAGCTCTTTCCTGAACATTTTTTACTACTCCACAGATTATCCAGTTATAATGAAAGAAACATACCTCTCATTTTTAAAAAGGGAAAAAAAGAAGATCCAGGGAACAAAAGACCAGTCCGTCTCACTTCTATGCCTGGCAAGATCATGGAGCAGATCCTGCTGGAAATTATGCTAAGGCACATGGAAAATAAGGAGATGATTAATGACAGCCAGCTTCACTAAGGGCAAATCATACCTGATAAATTTGTTGGTTTTCTATTACAGTGTTACAGTGTTGGGAAGAACAACTGATGTCATCTACCTGGACTCGTGCAAAACATTTGACATTGTCCTACATGACCTCCTTGTCTCTAAATTGGAGAGGCACGGATTCAACAGATAGACCACTTGGTGGATAAGGAACTGTCTCAATGGTTGCATTCAAAGAGTTGTGGTCAATGGTTCCATGTCCAAGTGGAGACCAGCAACAAGCAGTGTTTCTCAGGGGCTGGTACTGGGCCTGACACTTTTTAACATCTTTGTTGGCAGCATGGGCAGTGGGACTGAGTGCACTCTCAGCAAGTTTACCGATGACACCAAGCTGTGTGGTGTGTTCAAGGTGCTGGAGGGAAAGGATGCCATTGAGAGAGACCTTGACAGGCTTGAGAGGTGAGCCCATGTGAACCTCATGAAGTTCAACAAAGCCAAGTGCAAGGTCCTGCATACAGACTCAGGCAATCCCAACCACAAATACAGGTTGGGTGAAGAATGGATTGACAGCATCCTGAGGAGAATGACTTGGGGGTGTCGGTTGATGAGAACCTCAACATGACCCAGTGATGTGTGCTTGCAGTGCTGAACGGCAACTGTATCCTGGGCTGCATCAAAAAAAGTGTGACCAGCAGATCAAGGGAGGTGATTCTTCTCTTCCGCTCCACTCTTATAAGAACCCACCTAGAGTACTGCATTCAGCTCTGGGCCCCCAAACAGAAGGAGGAAATGAATCTGTGAGGCTGAGTCCAGAGGAGGGCCACAAAGATGATCAGAGGGCTGGAACACCTCTCCTGTGAAGACAGGCTGAGAGAGTTGGAGTTGTTCATCCTAGAGAAGACTTCAGGGAGACGCGAGAGCAGCCTTCTAGTACCAAAGGTGATGTACAAAAAAGCTGGAGAGGGACTTTTTACAAGAGTATGTAGCGATAGGACAAGGAGTAATGGCTTTAAACTGAAAGAAGGTAGATTTAGATTATATGTAAGGAAGTAATTCTTCTTCATGAGAGTAGTGAGGCATTGATGAGGTTGCCCCGAGAAGCTGTGGTACCCCATCCCTGGGAGTGTTCAAGGACAGTTAGGATGGGGCTTTGAACAACCTGGTTTAGTGGAAGATGTCCCTGCTCATGGCAGGAGGATTAGAACTAGATGATCTTTAAGGTCCCTTCCAACCCAAAATATTCTATGATTCTATTAACAGGTACTAGAAGTGTACTCTTCTACAAGAGTACTGCTTATACTTAGCTGCATTTTGCTTCTGTTGCTTATGACGAGTTTACAGATAAATTATTTTCCATGGTTTTGTTCTCAATTGAAAATTCCTAATGCAAGAGTCTGCTGAGGTTGTGTATACTGACTGACCCATGAGGGTGCAAAACTGAAAGAAGGGTCTATTTACAGGTCACATCATCATAATGGGGAATCCCAGACAATGAAGTGCCAGCCTGTCTACTAAGAATGATGACTTTGCACATCCCAAAGATAGATATCCTATGATGTGGTCAGAGGAGACAAAAGAAATGTTAGAACAGTCAGAAGTGACTGGCATAGGCAGCTATTTCGGCAGACTCCCAAACTCATGAGAAAGGCACTTGCCAGTAAAAGTTATGCAGGGCACTTTCCTTCATTAGAGCCAAACCTTAGCTCAACTCCAGTCTATCTTAAGAACTCCTACACATCTGAGATATAAGTCTACCCAGATCATTCCTGGGAACTGAATCAAAACATATCCTGCCATCTTTTTATTCCAGCCCTTATCTGTATGGATCAGCTGTCATTGGACTGAATCCTAATTCAAGCCCTGCTCAGAACCAGAGTGCTAACATCAACTTGTTCACAGGAACTGTTGCTTAAACCACATTTTAACATGGCCTCATGTTGTGTGCTGACACCAGATACATAATTAGGGAAATAGCATCTTTTAGACCCTAAAATTGGTTTATATCACAGTATTTCTCCTTGTCCAGTATTACAATCATCTATAGTTCCAAAACTACCTATGTGGTATGCTCTTTAGTCTTGATCAAGAACTACTAATAAATCACACAGGTAGTCTGCATTTTATGAAGGTGGAGATTAGCGTATTCCTGCAAGTTACACACTAAGATTCTAATTCCCCAATCCAGAGGGAGAAATATGAAACTCTACATCCTCAAGGTATAACAGTAAAGTAGGACTTAATCTGGTGGTCATATTAGCATAAAAAAATCTCATTTTGAACTCATTAGATAGAAAACAAAAAACTTTTAAAATTAAATATATGTTCACAAGGTTACCCATAGAACACAGAGAATAAAAACATATTTTATCTGATAACTTTGTTCCAAGAAAAAATAATTTTAATTTTATTCAAGCACAATCTGTTTGAGAATATGGTCTAATTAAGAAACCATCTAAGCAAAGAAAGATGACCCAATCTAGAACATGTCTGAAATGCAAGTACAGTGTATCAGAAGTAGAAATAGTGAAGTAGTTTTGTTATAAATAAGACTTTATAACCAAAAATTCTGACAAACTGCCAAAGTCAGTATAATAATCCACACACAGAATATTGGTCACAGACCTGATGTGGTGACTGACATGCCATCTAGAAGGGATACACCAAGGCAGGTATTGAGGAAACAGGACAGGAAGAGAGCAAATTTGCAGTCCCACTGAATGAGGATGCTTGTGAGGGTGCTTATATGGCCCAGACTCAGCAAACAGCTTGGATAACAGCACCAGTAAAGTTAGGAATGTGAGTAGAAATAATGTGCAGTGGATAGAACAGTCTGGGAGAGTATTTGCCAAAAAATTATGATTTTTAAAAGGAAAATGACCAACAGCCAGATTAAAGAGTAATTAGTGAATTACAGGTAATTACAGAAACTTTTGAAACAAAGAGAAATCACCTTGAAAACAGGCATAAAAGAAACATGATAATTTGCAACAATGAAGGGAGAGACCTCGGGGAGGGAAGGAAGAGCTGCAGCACACCAGACTGGGCACTGCCAGCAGCTGCCCCACCAGCATCACTGCCTCTGCCTGGAACAGGCAGAGCTCTCTCCTGTGGAACAGGTGCTGGGAACAGCCTGTACCCCACTCATGGGGGTGTAGGATGGGGGGAGCTACACCAGGGTGTATGGGTGTAACCTTATGGTGTCTTTCTCACCAGACAACATGTTGAAGGGTCACAGTGAGTGGGATGGGTCAAGGCAGAGCCACAGCACCACACATCCTGCAGGAGGTTCTGCAGGCAGGGAGTGCAGGTCTGTTACCCACACAGCCTGTGTCTATGGAGGGGGAGAGTACATAACTGTGTAGAGCATTAGACATTCAGGGAATTAGTTATAAAAGGATGCCTAGAAACTTGTAGGCATTTATTAACATTTGATAATGTCTGGTCATGCAGTTTATCAAATGGTGCTACCAATATTGATCCTGGATGTATAGTTCACTTTTTGCAAGTTAATTGCGTGTTGTTAGCAAACCAATAAACCGTTTCAGATCTGATTTTGTTTAAACTATATTAACCAAGCAGTTTTTCTCTGTGACAGCAGCTGTCTTCATTACCATAAGGCACTCCAAGATTATCTCAGAACAGATTGTCTCACTAAAACACTGGATTGCTTCTGCTAGAGTGGAGGAAAAAATCTTCAATGGCAGAAAAGGGGTTTGCAACAAAATGGCCTGTGGATATCTTGGATAGATTCATAGATACAGCAAATAGCACAGTACACACAAAGTATCTTGAAGAACTTAGCCAGCACTTTATGATGCAGAGGTTGTTTATGAAAAGCTTTGTTAAAAAATATCCCTACAAATATTCTGTGGCATCTTTTTTTCCTATGAAACTGCTACTACTTAAATTACTTCAGTGACAATTGTAAATGGGACAGTTCTTTAATTATTTCTTGGTTGCAAGAATATCTGTAATTTACAGTGTGATCTCCGCAGTTACTTTCTCCAAACTGCACCATCTAATGACCTATCTTGCTCAGAATGAAATATTTTTAGCTTATTTGTTGGATTTGGTGACTTTTATTTTGTTTTTGTTGTTGTTTTGTTTGTTTTCTTTTTAAAAACTAGTGCGAGGAAAATTTAATAACAGACAAGGACCTTGGAACTTGATTCTTTTGTCCCATGAGGTAGTTTGCAGTATATAGAAACAAATAGCTAAATATATGTTCTGTTATATTAAGGTATTATACATGGATTTGTATTTCCTATTCTCTAAATCCAACTAGTCTTTAAAATTACTTTAAGAAGTAATATTCTTCTGGTTGCACCCAAAATATCTCCTGATAACTCCCTTTGAGTGTTGGGACTGGGGCAGGACATGGTTGTGTTAAGTTTGTTATTTTCAGAGCTACTGTTCCATGCAAGTAGAGATGTTCCACACAAGAAAGAACACTGAATCTGTAAACTAAAGGATTAGTCTACCATGAACTCTGAAAGAGTCAGTTTGCTTTTCTTCATAATTCACAATGTCAGATGTTTTACTTCTTTTTGTGCCATGGCAAGAAATCTAAAAATAACACTTTTCTTTTTCTAATAGACACAGAGAAAAAAAAAAAAAGTTTTCTTACTAGCCTCATAATGAATAATGTCTCTCTCAGCATGCTATACCTTTAATCTTCTTAGTAAGACAAGCATGATTTTAAATAACTTAAACTGGAAATAGGCAATCTGGAAATCATTACAGGTGGAAAATGAGTCCTTGCAGCAAGCATTAGAGAAGTAAAATGGAAGTTAATAGCTAACTCAGTTTCCAAATGTCTGAGGATAGTTAAGACATAAAAAATAAAACCAAAGATTTCATCACACAGTCTGACACATGACTAGTATCTTTGGCCAACCTGTGGAAATAATGGATTGTTCAGGTTGGCAGCCAAAATTAAAAATGATTAAACACAGTTCCAAATCAGATAGGTGTTTTGAGCTAGAAAAAAAATCCAAAATAGAAACCAAAAGTTAATTTAAAAAAATACACATTTTTAAGTGACGCTTTAATGGTTGTTTTTATTTGTCCTCTCTTTTGTCCCTTCTCAGTCATTCAACATATTCAAATTTTATATTTATAAACTTTTGCTTATTCTGAACTGCATTGTTTTCTGTATGCTCTGTGAGTTGAAAAATTTCCATTCAGCTCTGATTCTTTATGTTTGCATATTCTGATATATATAAAAAAAAAGTTAGCTGGAGTAAAAACTTCTTCTCAGTAAGGGTGCCAGAGCACTGGAACAGGCTGCCCAGGGAGGTTGTGGAGTCTCCTTCTCTGGAGACATTCAAAACCCGCCTGGACAAGTTCCTGTGCGACCTCACCTGGGCGTTCCTGCTCCAGCAGAGGGATTGGACTAGATGATCTTTTGAGGTCCCTTCCAATTCCAAACATACTGTGATACTATGAATTCCCAAGAGTGGAGTGAATCAATTAGAATGAGTTTTGTCTCATCAAACAATTCAGAAGGCTGCATTAGGAAGCGAGGACTGATTTTACCTAACAGAGTGCTAAAAGATCACGCTGAAACAAAATGTGAGAAAAGAAAAACAAAACAAAACAAAACAAAACAGACTTTTAGTAAGCTTCTATCCAGCTTGACTCAGAAAGAATTTTGTTAGGAAAAGGTTTCATTTATCTAAAGAGCATAAAAGCAGTTGTACATGTACAGAACTAAAAAATCCACCTAAACCAGCATCCTGTATCCAGCAATAGCTGCAGAGATACATAAAGATACAAACAAAGCAAGAAATGGAGGGGATAGACAACATTCTTCTTGAGAACTTGCCTGTCTTCCAAGACTTGCAGCTCTGAAAATTCTTAAGCCTGTCATAATCTCTATGCAACCTTCAATGCAACCTGTTTCATGAATTCATTTAATCTTTCTTTGACAGCATATGATGTTTTAGCAAGCATGTTGTCTGTGGGTAAAGGATTCAAAAGAAGTGGCTAAACAGTCTCTTGCTTTGACAGATTATGGTTACTGACACAGCCAATTTCAAATTAGATGACTCTATGATTTTTCAAAGCCAAAAGGATTCAGAGCATAATTCACATCCATTTAGATGCACTGATTTAAATGACATAAGGTATTACGGACAATCACATTGACTACATTAAATCTACTTTGCTTTGCATTAAGTTGGTCTCATGCTCAATTTAGACATACATAGTATTTGGGTGGACAGATTTATCCTTAAAATAAGCCTATAGATTTAAATGAAAATGGTGAACTAACGCACAGAAAATTCTGAGGTTTGTTCTGAATCCTCATAGAAAGAACTGATTACAATAAATGATGCATTTAGTGAGGCTCACCTAATGTTCTTGTTATTAGATACATTACCTGTGAAAGGATAACAAATGTTTCAATATTTTTATTACCTCCAGTCTTTTGTTAGAGTCTTGCTATGACATATGAACAATTTCTCCGTTTTTTCCTTCAAGTCATAAGAGCTGTTATATTTTTGTTACCCTTATAGGTTTGCTGCCTGAGATCAGCAAAGGTGATGCCTTGAGAATGTTGTCTCTCTGACTGGGGAGATACATTCACTCTTGAGTCCTCATTATTTCAGTCTTCATAAAATAATTTTCTCCCACACATCTTACTCCTTTCATTTTGTTCCAAAGCATTCTAAAGCAGAGAATATTAGTTCAACCTTTTACCAAAGTCCTCCCAATCTTTCTTTATATTTGACCAGTTCATCTTCTTTCTCCCTTGCAGACTGACCTAGCATGAGCAATTTGTCTCCTGTGATATTTATATTATTTTTAAATAAAAAGTTGCTTCTGTATGAAAAACAAAAACAAACAAACAAACAAAACACATTACTAGTATGAATGAATAAACTTCAAGTAACAATTTCACAACTAAATAAGAAGTCAATTAACATGGATTTCAATGCTTGTGGCTTTTCTTTAACACAGCTCTTTTTTGTAAATCTTGCAGTATCTTCATTATCAGAGCTACATAAAAGGTACCAGTAGAGCTGATCTCACTTTATCCTTTAAATAAGTGGTTTGATGGCTGAGCTTCACCACAGCAGATATTTCTCAAGGATTAAGTCCACATCCTACTTTTGGCTCACTGCCTATGCTTTATTGCACTGAGATAGCTCTTCTGACATATAGGCTTCCTTTACTCTGCTATTTATTTACACAACACATGCAAATAGAAGAATAAACATGACCTCCAGATCAGCGGTACTTGACACAGAGAACTACAGGGCATGGCAGACTGCAGACAGAAGTCTGTTAACACTTTACCATACACATCCTTCATTGTAGTTTAGCATCATGGAACAGCTTCCCAGGTATAGCTGCCAGCCTGGGACAACAACTTCTAACACTATTTTGAAAGAGATATTGCAAATGTTCATGACTGACTCTACTATCATAACTGATCACAGAATCACAGAATGATGGGGGTTGGAAGGGACCTCTGGAGATCATCTAGTCCAACCCACCTGCTAAAGCAGGTTCACCCCAAGCAATTTGCACAGGAATGTGTCCAGGTGGGTTTTGAATGTCTCCAGAGAAGGAGACTCCACAACCTCTCTGGGCAGCCTGTTCCAGTCCTCTGCTACCCTCAAAGTAAAGAGAGATACTCAGAGATGGCACAGAAAATGTAGCATCACTGAAGAAAAAACAAACAAACAAACAAAACAAACCTTCATGGAAGTGACAGATCCATAATCTTAAAGAATAAGAAAGGTGAAAAGTGAGTCACTGTTTTCTCCTGTTGCAAAAGATTTCAAGAAAAGATCTCCAGAAATTATCTCAAAACCTGCAATAATGAAAAGATCACAGATGTTCTATTTTATTTTCTAAGCAGTTTTAAAAAAGAGCACAATGCTTTATCAAATGATTTTTATAATTATGAGACATGAGGGTAAACTCACTGCTGACTGTCAAGGTGAATTATACAAACAGTTGTATATAGGAATTAAAATTTCTGTCTTGAGTATTTCTGGGTTTATGTAAAATATATAAAGTTTTTCAAGACTCATTGTGGAAATCAACGTTTTGATAAGGTTTCAGTATTATAAAGGTATTAGGCCTACTGAATATGAGTATAGCATAACTTCATGTGAGACAATGATGTATATATTATCAACCTTGATAAAAGTCAGTCTCTTAGTATATGCATTTGCAATGATAATTTCTTGCCCTTCCACTTTCTCTGAGATCAAATCAGATTCTGAAGTGAGGGTATGATTTTGTTCTTTCTTTTTTTTAAGCATGGTAAGTGAGGCATCTGAAGAGATTCTTTTCACATGCGGTCTTTCAAAGACATATAGAAGTTGTGAGTTTTCCTTGCAAAAGGAATACCTTACTGTAGATTTAGACAAGGTTGTCTTCATTCACTTCCATAATAATTAAAAGCAGCTCATAGAGAGCTTTAAAATTAATTCCATCATAATGGTTTGCTATTTCTGAAAACATACTATGTATCACTATTCACATTGGATACCTTTGATGTCAATAATAAGAAGCTAGATGTAATCTAATTACAAATCATCTTGCAGAACTGTCTTTGCAAATTGGCAGCATTTTGCCTGCTGAAAGGCCTGTTATTCCTGTGTTGATTTAATAAAGTAGCATGCTTTATTTATACAACACATTACCTGAATGTGTGCTAATCTGTAATGGTAATTTGAGGTTAATAGAACCTGTATGTTTGTGCTGGTTCAACTCAGCCAGTTGCTATTACTGTTTTGAGTCAATCATTTATTCAGACAAGTAATACTCGTATCTCCCACTTAAGGAGCAGAAGCGCCTCTTCACACATTGATCCAGTGAAGTCACAATGGTTTTGAATTCAGCCATCATAATTCAGACGGCAGAAATGAAAAAAATAGAATTTGAAAGACTGGCATTACAGTTGTTAGTGGGAGTATAATTTAGGATGAAAAGCTAACACAGGGGTAAATTCATATGAACTAGGGCTTGAGATTAACTGGAACCAGGCAACATCAGGGAGTGAAATTTTAAATTATAGGTTTTGCTACTAGAAGTTTGAGGAAAACCATCTGAAATGTATTCTTACAGAGAACATCAGTTGTCACGGAGGCACCCCGAAATCAGTTTTAGGTGGACAACAAGGTCCAAAACAGACTTTATTCTGGCCAAAAAAAGTGCAGCAAATCAACTGATAGGAAACGGGATTTATACAGTTAGTTAGCACTCCGGTAACATGAAATACAGGTTCAGATATCAGCTGAGCAAATTATTGGGGTACAGCAAATAAGAATAATGGAGATCCACAGCTTGCATACACTCACTCACAAAAAACAAAGCCAGAGCCATCTCTGACTCCAGGATAGAACACTCTCTTGCCCAGTAAGGACTATACACTTGCCTGAGTCTGGCAAGGAACATACACTTGCTTGTCTAGCAAGGAATTATATTAAGGATATGCACTTGCTTAAGCAGCAAGGAATACACTTGCCTGTCAGGTAAGGAATTATTCAAAGATATATCTAGTAAGTTATCACTCACCCATGTAAGGAGGTGAGGCACTTCCAGTCCTGGGAAGTTACCTTAGATGGCATCCCGGTCTAAGGGGAGTGCTTCAGCATGGCCCCGAGATCCATGGCTCTGAGAGGACCACACAAAGGGGAACCTCAGCAGGCACCCCGTTTTTATAGTCTGATCGTATCTGGCTGTGGGCATGCCAGAAGCTTCTTGGCTTCTGTGCACCACCCCCACTCCGGCTATGGCCACCCCAGAAGCTTCCTGACTTCTCGGTGCCTCTCTTCCTCTCCTGGCTAACTGACATGAAGATCACACAAAGAAGCTATTAACTGCCCCATTGAAGGAGAGGGGGAGGTGTTGAAGGAGAGGAGGATGTGCACCTTCCAAATCAAAGGAAAGGGGGATGAGGGATGTGCAACTGCCACATCAGTGTCATTATGGAATAAATTAACAGCAAACTGCAAAAAGTACCTCTAAAAATACAGTATTTTGTTTTGCAATAAGCAAATAGAGAATAAGAGAATAAGAGAATAAGAGAAAGAAGATTCCCTGTCTCCAGCTTGTGAAACAATAATGCTAAAGAAAGGCTGTTGGGAATTGTGCTGATTTGACTGAAAAAACAGATAACTTTTCTTCATGTGGTTAGAAACATTTCTTTTTCATAGCTAGCATGGTCATTTGACAACAAGATGATAACACCCAGAAATAGAGTTATTTGTTTTAGTTGCTGATATTGTAAACTGAGGCCTCTGCTCTCCCTGCCCACAGCTGTGAGGCAGCTGGAAAGAGGGGCTTAGATGGGGCAGACCATGACTGACATCCAGACTGATTAATAAGAATATTCTATGCCATCATGCTTCACATTTAAGGAGAGTAAGGATCTTCCAGCTATGTCTTGGAGTTGGAATGGAGTTGGAGAGTTGGGACAGAGGCCTGTTTCATGAAGTTCTGCTCAGCACTTTCTTTAGTTCGGCCTTTTGCCATCCTGCCATTTTGCAGAGGCCTCTGGGCCTTTCTGCCTTTGTCTCTCTTCTCTCTCTGGCATCGGCTGTTTGGGACCAGGGTGGTGCTTCCTGGGACTGGCTGCTCAGTGCAGATGGAGTTCCTGAGGAATTGAAATGAGTATCTTTTATCTTACATTCTATTTCAATTTTTTATTTATTAGTAATAGCAATAGAATATTAGAGTTATTTTGTTATTTTATTAAACTGTGTTTTATCTCAATCCCTAAGTTTCTCCCTTCCCTTTCAATTCTATCCCCTATTCAGGGGTGGGAGAGGCTGAGGGGGAAGTAAGCAAGTAGTTATCATGTTTTTTATTTCTACCTTGAGTTAAACCATGACAGGAATGCAAGAGAATTCCCTTCTCTGTGTAGACATAGCATAAACATGCTCTGCTACCCTCCATTCGAGTTAGAATTGGTCCGAATTTTTCAATGGAAATGTTAACGTATTGAGCCAGAAATGTTCTGTTCCAGACATCTTTGTTTGAGTTAGTGTTCACTGAAGCTTAAAAGAGCTCTAAGAAAGACCATATGGCTAGGCTTATATCCTTATTTCCAGAAGGAGAAAAGAAAGCCCCATGCTGACTTGCAAGATGTCCTGCCTCAGGCTTTTGACTCCAGAGCCTCTGTCCCATCTCTCCATCCATATTTTCATGCAAGCACAAGAGAGTGGGTAGAGAGGCATTGAAAAAGGACTCCTGGATTTTTCCCTCGTTTTCCAGTGAAATCTTTAAATGTTATATTACTGGAAGAAAATAAAATTTCATTCCTGGAAACCCACAAATGACCAGGATATCTGAAAGCAAAGGATGAGAAAAAGGAGAGAGAAGGGGAAAAGGAAAGGGAAGATTCTTTGTCCCTTTTCTTCACTAATAATGTTCCTACAGAAATGAAGCTATTAATAACACTTGCACATTTATTTTAAGTCTCATGCTGCAAAGTTTGTTCACAGAAGGGGCTCCCAAGACACTAGATATTATACATGCAAGTGTATAGTTGCTAGGTATAAAATCAGAGGTTAGAGGAGGTGAATATTTCAAAGAAGAAAGCACAAGATAACTGCATCTGCAGTACAATTGCTACTAGAAATGTTCTTCTGATTTCCTAGGCAAAAGAAAAGACTACTTTCTATAGGTACATAAAATAGCAGATCCCTTCCTTCCAGGATCTGGGCATCATCTGGTTCACTGTCATTGCATCAAAAATACTGTATAAACTACTGTAATAAAGAACATATGAAGTCATTGCCCTTTACAGAAAACAGAAGGGATGTTTGTTCACTGGAACAATCTACTTGACTGAAAAAAACTGTGGTACTTTGGGGAAGCATTAAAACTGTTAGAAAGGATACCATGTAGAGTGCACTCATTCTAATTAACACCAACTAGCTAAAGACACACTAGAATTCAGTACAAGAAGACAAGAAATATACAGAACAGCAGTAAGGAAGAAAGGAACAGACAAAAAAAAAAAAGCAGCAAAATATTAAAAATGCAAGCCAAGTTAAAAAAATACAAAAACAACAACAACAACAAAATCACAACAACAGTGAACTACAAACCACAATGTAAATAAAAAATTCAAAACATTTATTCCATCAAAAGAATTTTTTTTTTTTTTTCTTGCCTGGGTATAAAGAAAAGAGATAAAAATGAAAGATGAACTTCTGAATACTGATATAAACTGGAGGCTTGCAATGTGACATCATGCTTTAGAGAAGAATTCTCTATTATCAGCACCAAACATCAATCTGAAATTTAGCTCAAAGATCCTTGTTGAAGGTCAATACTACTGTTTCTGTGGCCTTTTCATCAAATCTCTGAGTATCGTGCCAAGCCTGTGTAGTTTTTTGAACTATGACACTGAACAGGTCAAATCATTACTACATGCTTCAGTTTCTCACTTCAGACATGGCAGACTCTTCCCTCTCTTGGGAAAGGGGTTAACTGCTGCTTGGTGAGATATTATGATAAAACAAAAGTCGTATGTAACTGGCACCCCACTTCAGAAGAGCATCATCCCTGCATCAGAATGGGCTTCCACCAGAAAGGCTGGGGCTAGGAATGCTCAGTCAGCAAACAGAAGACCAACTATCAAAATTATTTCAAAAATATACAAAAAAGCCTCTCCTTCCCTACCACTTTCCTCTCCTTATATATCATTATCTTCATATGTGCTTTAATTTTCTCTTCTGCAGTTCTGTAGAGGTGTAGTGTTTTCCTGAATAAGAATGCCCCATGGTAGCCTAACCAAGGGATCGATTATTATTGTGAAGATGAAATGTATAATATGCCAGAAGGATATTTAATTAAAAAAAAAATAAAAATAATTAAAAAAAATCTTGTTAGTAAGTAACTTCATTATGTCACTGGGATTCTAAGAAAAAAATCAGCATGAAATTAGTTTCTTCATTCTTTACTTTCAAGATTCTACAATGAAACTATTCCTGAAATTGAGCTGGTAACAAACTCGGAAGTATCAAAAAATAGTTTCTACAATCTCAAATGCTCCAAAGTAGCATGGTGACACACAGTTCTGGACCACAGTTAAGCAAACAAACAAACAAAAAGGATGTAGTTGATCAGGGTCTGTCATCAGATTTTAGCAGAAAGAAGCATGAAATACAGAAGATTAATCTCCATTACAAGGCAAAGTTATCAAGACATTCCAGCAGGAGTTGTTTGCTGAAAGTAATTGAGTCCATGTACCTAACATTTATAAAACAGGGAGCATTGAATTCTACACAAAGGTATTCCAAAAAAGGTCCAATACAGAAAGGAAAGGTCTTGTGGCAGAGATCTTAAGGTGGACAGAAACCGGATAGAAATTATAGGACTTTTTGACAGGCAAAGGATGAGTAAAATATGATACTCACCAGTTCAAGCATCACTGAAAATATTTTGCTGCCTTCTTGAATCAGGATGAGGTAAATTATGATGGCATTCCTCATATCTGGAGTCAATCTACTCTTTTGAAGGAAGTTACTCCATTACAGCATCAGTTTGAAACATTTTAAAATGTTTTCATTTTTCAGAATTAATATCAACGGCTGTGAAAATCAACTTCCCCTTGTATCCTTTTCGTATGTTTAATTAAGCTTCTTAAAATGCCTGAGCTAAAGCTAGTTGCTTAAAGCCGCATTTTAAGATATAACTTCTAAAAATATCTTTCCTAAATAATGCGTATTTTAATAGAAGATAAATTAAGACTGACATAACAAAACACAATAATATAACTGTATTTAAACATAGTAAAAAATTTTTGTGACTTTTTTTTTTTTTTTTTTTTTTTTTTTAACCAGCATGTGCAATCATTTGTATAAAAGCAAGCAAAAGAAAATAAAAAATGTGATGGAGAAGGAACCCAGAACAACTTTAATGCAAATCAGGGGATTTTTTATTTTTTTTTTAATTTTATTTCAGAGACCATTTAAAGCACTTTTTCTTTCTTTCTAACATAGTGATCTTTAGGATATTGGCATGACTGCAAATAGATACATTTGAACACTTGTATTTTACGTATAAACTTTTATCAAATTTTTATTGGCGTGACTATGCCTAATGGACCATCCCTGACAAATGAAAAGAAGTGTGAAAAAGCATGGTAATTTGCAGTGAGTGTAAGGAGAGACGTTACTTAGAAAGGGAAGAAAGAGATGTGGCACACCAGGTTGTGCACTGCCTGTAGCCCTACCACTGGCATCGTGACCTCTGCCTGCAGTGAGCAGAGCCTCCTCCTATGGAATGGGTGTTGAGGGCAACCACTACCCCACTGTTTGCAGGTGTTTATTAAAAATCTCTGGTCTCATGTGTGTCTGTTGTAATATCGGTATTGATTCTGCATGCATAGTTCACTGACTCTCTATTAATAAATTGCCATTACTAAATCAAAAAACTGTTTCAGTTCTGATTTTTTTTTTTTAACTACACAAATGGTGTCATTTATCCCCCAAAACAATTACCTGTTTATTTTTGTGTCCTTTCTATCGTGTCCCAGGATTCCAATCAGAGATACCACTTGGCTAGATGTTAAAAAAATGTGGAACAAGTATGACTGCTGTTTTTCACATGTTTAAGAGTTTCAGGATTTTTAAAATTACTTTGCAGTTTCAAAGGTACTTCTTTATGAACATGAATGTGATCAATGGAGGTAAAAGAGAGAAAACTTTATTCTCTTCTCTCATTTGATGCTACTTAGATTATTAAGTATGCTTTATCTTATTTTCCATTTTTCAGTTTAGTTTATCAATATTTTAGGTATATTAGAATTACATGAATATTTTTCATAGTGGTTTCTACACAAAATTAAATTATTTAATAACAGTGTTGTAACTCAGTGAACACCTCAGAATTTGGCTTAACTTTCATGTTGCATTTAGAGCTTACGTTATTACATGTATTTCCTTAAGGCTGTGCTATCAATGATTATTCTAAGTTTTTTAACTGAAAGAATAACTTTAATCAAGAGACTAGCTTAGTCAAGACTTACACATACATGTTTAAGTGTGAGCTGTATGACTGCAAGTTAATTCTATGGAAGTAGGTTTTTGTTTAACAGAGCATTTACAGAGAGAAACATATTCTTGCACATTTCCTAGAACAAAATTTAGCCATGACAAGGTATACTGTTACTTAAAATAATGTAATTTACTATCTCTTTCTCTATCTCTATTTAATATATTAGGTTTGAACTAAGAAGCACTGATCAAGATTACTCCATTTTTCCTGGCACATTAAAATCACACAGCTAACACAATGTCTGTCTCTGGGAGTCTGTAATTTCCTTTTTCAGGTCTAAGCAGTCAACATTTTTAAGAAACAAATATTTAAAGCTAATATTCTGTACTCATAATTCAGAAATATGTTATCATACCACACATTACATTATTATTATTATCAGTGGATATTCCTTGATCTCATTCCCTCCCAAATCAAGACTATTAAAACTAAGTAAATTTAATTATGTGCAGTAATAGCTAAACACTATATTATTTATAATTCAATTATTACTTCAAAGGCTTGAATTACAAGCATTCATCCACTATTCTGGACATCTCTCCTATTATAAGAATTACACATCACAGCATGCAACAGTTGATCTTAAATATATGTCTTATCTTGCACCTTCCTGCCTAGCTTTCATGCCTATTAAATTGTAATGCTGATGCTGCTTCCCTACTTTCTATAAAATTATAATGTCTGTCCTCCAGGTTACAAATGTTGCAGAGCAATGACGTAAGAAGCATCCCTAAACTCTGTTTCTTAGTACTCAGTTCATTCTCAGACTTCTGTTCACATATGTTTTCCTGGACTGCAATCAAAGGAAAAACTTTTTTGATCAGCTTCCTCTCTACATTTGATTTCACAGGCATTTGTTACACCTGCCTCAAGACAAGAGCAAGGTAGTGAACTCAGAACTCCCTCTGTGACTGTTGAAGAAGTTCTCTAAGATATTTACCACAGTAGCAAGTTCACTTCCCACCATACCTTCTGCCCCAGCCCCAGATTTTCACATCTGGTTCCTGTGCACTCAAATATGTATGTAGTTTTAAGCATTTGAAGTTTCATTATCTTCACTGCTTCTATTTCCATAATAAGAATTATATGAATCCAATACTCTGATTTTCCTACCCTACCTGATTTTCACAGTAAGACCCTCATTCTGCAATATGCAGCATGCGGTTGCTCACGCAGGTCTTCCCAAACATTCACATTTAGGAGGGGAAGCACATGATAATTACATTATGTCCTCTGTAGTAAATGAAGAATTGTGTTTCTATTCTAATCATGCTGTCCTCGAAATCCAGACTTTCCAGATTGGAAAGACAGCTGTTTTATGATCTTTTTCTTCACAGCTGAAGCAATAAAATACCACAAAAATCAATTAAATGTCAATAGTAACCACAACCCCATCAAACAAATAAGCAGAAACTAAATTCTCCAAAAACTCAAATGAAAATATAATTCAAAAAGGCTATGAAATTCAGTGTCCCATAGTCATTCTTACAGCATTTATTACAAACTACCTAAAAAAAAAACCACCGCACATACATAAACTCACTGTCTTTGAGAAATAATATACATGTCCAAACCAGTGTTTCTCAGAATCTGAGATGTTCCTCTTTGAGGGAAAAACTTAGCTGAAGGACTACAGGAGAGAAAACTTATATGGGTGGGCACTAAGTGACCATACCAGTGTTTGAAGGCCAAAACTCAGCCTCTGCTGAACATAAGTGCCAAATTATTCACTTACTTTTTTGCAAAATCTACCTAATATTGGATGCAGGTATCCAGATGCTGGCACTAGGGGGCTGCAAAGGAGTCCTCTGTGAGGAGGGTCTGGGGTTGCCCTGTGCTAGATATAATAGATTTCAGCCAGCCCCAATGGACCCACAGGAGGGCACAGCTGAGCCCCTCAGCCATGGATGGGGAACCACTGGAAAAGTAAAATGTCACACAGACCAGTGAGGAGTGAGGAAAAAGTATGAGAAAAAATCCTGCAGACACCAAGACCAGAGGAAGGAGGAGGGGTGGGGGTGCTCCAGGCACCCAAGCAGAGATTCTCCTGCAGCCCATGGAGGACCACGATGGAGCAGATATCTACACTGCAGCCCCTGGAGTGCCCCACTCCGCAGCAAGTCAATGTGTCCTGAAGGAAGCTGCAGCCTGTGGAGTGGACAAACAGGAGCAGGTTCCTGGCAGGAGCTGTGGCCTGTGGGGTACTGTGCTGGAGCAGTCCCTTCCTGAAGGACTTTATCCTATGGACAGGACCCATGCCGGAGCAGTTTGTGAAGGACTGTATACAGTGGAATGGACTCTGTGTTGCAGCAGTGAAAGAGCATGAGGAAGAAGGAGTAGGAGACAGGAGCTGCTGCAGACTGACCAGAACCTCTTTCCCCATATCCCTGCACTGTGCAGAGGCAGGAGGAGACATAGGAGTCAGAAATGAAGGAGTGAAGTTGATCCTGAGAAGAAGGGCATTGGGGGAAAGTGTTTTAGTTTTTGTCCCTGTTTCTCACAATCCTACTCTATTTTAAAGCAACTATAAATTATATCACTAGTCATCTCCAAGTCAAGTTTGGTTCTCCTGTGATGGTGACTGGTAAGTGATCTCCCTATTTCTATCTACACCCCTAGGTTTTCTGTCTTCTTTTGTCTCTCTGTCATGTTGAGGAGAGAGAGTAAAGGAGTGGCTGGGTGGGCATCTGGCAGCCAGCCTTAACTCACCACATATTCTAAAGCCCTTTGTTTGGATAAGGAATCAAAATACAGTCCCAGTTTTGTGTAGATTTGTAAGCTGCCCTCTTGCACAGATCCTCAAAGAATGTGAAGAGAAAGCTCTCTGTAAATTTTATTTTGCGTTCAGCAGAAAAAAAAAAAAAGTGTGTAAATTTTGTGTTTAAAATATTTTAATTGAGAAACACTGGATTTTATCTGTCAGTTAATCTATTAAAATAGTATGTCTTTTGTCTAATGTGGATAGGTTATACATGTATTTATTGTGATACATAGTATCATATGTGTGAAGGTTATCCACATATGAACTTTACAAGGCAGAATGATGAGAATAGGAATACAAGAAGAGTGAGGAGAGGACGTGGGTCTAGTTTAAGAGATGGAAACAAGCATTGTGAGAGCACCTCCGTGAACAAATAACTGATTCAGAAGCTCAAAGCTCAAGTCTTTTCTACTGCACAGTGGCTATCTCAGAAAAAACAAAACACTTTTCCACCTTAACAGAAAATGTGAAGCAAATGTCTGTATAATTTTATTTACTTCACAATATTTAGTGTAATATTCTGGACAACATATGTGATGAATAACATAATGGTATCAAGTTAATGTTGCAAAACATTGTTAATCAGCTTCCAAGGCACTGAGGCAGAAGGTGAAATTCTGTGAACAGCAGAAATGGGTATTAAAATGAATAAAGGGAAGAATTCAATCAAAACCTAAATGATAAACCCAAATCAATAGTAAAATGTATCCACATATTTTCCTCATTGTGCATTGATTATAAAATGTTACAACTCTAAGCTCTTGCAGCTTAGAAACTTAAGACAAATACAGCAAGTAACATTATTGAAAAGAAAATTTTCAGTTATAAGTGTTGTTCTTACATGATCATTTCAAAAGAGTTAAGTAGACCAGATGAACTTCGGATTACAAAATCTTACACAAAAACTGAGCAAATTATATCCAGATATACATGAGTACAAAAACCAAAAAGACTGTGTAACTATACATTGAAGAATACAGTTTTCATCCCTGTATAATACTGCACATGAATAAAGCACAAATAGAACTAGTTTATTTCCTATGTCTATATTATAATAACTGATTTTTTTCAATTCACTTTCTAAAAATGGTGATACCAGAACATTTTCTATATGTTTTCAGTCATTCAGTTAACTGGTACTATTAAGTATGTCTTAAATGTAAGATACATTTTCATTATATTGGTGTCAGTGGTACTATGGAGCTTTCACAGAACTGTATATAGCTTTAGAAATCAGTCACTCAGTTAAATATTTTAAGTTTTTAATTATTGTAATTATATAGACTGCTGAAGTAAATATAAGATGAATTAAGGTGTCTGCAGTGGAAAGAGAGCCTGTGATTTGTATCGAGGTTCTTTTTATGGGCAGGGCATAAATATCTAAGGCAGTTACCCTTAGATACCTTCACAGTAAATGAAAAGGAACACAAACATACATAAAAGGAGCATTAACTGTCTTGTTCACACTTAACTATTTACCCAACTTTTCAATGCCTAGATGCTAGATGAGATAATTCCTACCCAAAATGAGTTCAAGGAATATATTTTAAAAATAAGGAATTCAGAACAAGACAGAGCTTGAAATAATGCAAAATTAGGTGGGAAAGAATATTAAATATTAAACAAATGGCACTAAACAGTAGAAACCAGTCACTAGGAAGAAGTTATGCAAATAGACTGAATCAGTGATGGGATTACTATACAGAAATTCTTTCATCAAAAGGCAATAACAGTATTCACAGTAGGATAATGATGGTAGAAACTAGAAATTAAACACTAATGGCCTGCATACATAATCTTTGACCTCTCCTGCTACCCAAGCCAAAGTTCATATTTATGTACTCTGTTACCATGTGTATTCTATGGCCAGACAGATATTAATTGATATTATGCAGTACACTTTCATCTGTTCTGTATAATCACAGTTATCCCTAATGATGTATTTACATAAGACATATTTCTAGCCTAATTTCAATAGTGAAGTCAAGTAAAACTCTCAGAGAACCCATGCAAAACCTTAGAAGTTATTTTTGCTGATGATGATAATGAATGTTTTATAATACAAAATTTGGATTTTTTTGATTGTCTGTCTTTAACAAATTGAAATGAATATGTATGTGCATTTCTATTTCATGCTGTGCTGTTCTTAGCCTAATTGCATTTCTACTTTGACTTGAATGTTATTTCTGCAGCACTTCATTTAGAAGTGTCTATATGTACATACATGCATATATACATATGTTTTCATATTAAAAGCTTTAGAAAAACTGAAATTTAAAAGAAAAAGATGATTTTTTCCTCTACTACTCACAATTAAAAACAAACAAACATACAAATCAACAAAAAATAATGACCTACATCAAGTAAAATAGCATTCAGTCATGTGTATAAAATAAATACATGGCTGATTTTTGCACATATTTCTAATTTTTGCTACTTGTTTTAGAAGGATTAAAGTATTTCATCTCCCAAAAAGGTTCATGAGGAAAACATGAAATATAGATCTTGATAAGCAATCAGGAAGCATCAGAACTTTTAGTGATAGAAATTTAAAAGAATTAGATAGATAGACAGACAGACAGACAGTTAAGTGTCTTTTTATTCCTCCAGAAAATATACTTGTTAAGAAGATGTAACAAAATTCAAAGTTATTAATATTACAACAAGTTTTTATGGCTACAAATTATTTTGGAATAGAAAGGCAAAACCTAAAAATTATCATGCACTTCTTAATATAAGAATGACTAAGAAGCACATTAGAAATCACACAGGTGAGACAAAAGAGGAAGGGGTATTGTTAGACCTGGTAAATGTAAAAGTAAAACAATATGGTGCCAGAAAGATAAGATTACAAAAGAGAGTTCTAAAAAAAATTAATTACTAAAAAACTTTTCATGCATGTTGATCTTTCTCTTATCCTGTGATGTTATAATGCTTCAAAGTAGAACAACTTCTTCTTGGTTTATGGGAAAATTCCAGTAGTAAATTGTATTAAGTAAGTTTGAATAAATTATTTCAAAGATTTCCCATTTGAAAATAATTTGAACTGTATATATGGTTTTGTGTTTGTTTTTCTTTTTCCCCTGGTGAATGGATTTAACTAATTCTATGCAATCACACAAAGGCTATTGGAATTTATGAAATACTTTTTTCCTTCTTAGTCTTCTAGAATTATGAGTTCAAAATAAAGCATTTCAATATACAAAAACTTTTGGTTTTAAATTCATTACTTCAATACTTTGAGAAATAATTGTTTGGTTATCATTTAAAATATACAGCAGCTTTAATGTAGTGCATGAAAAACCTCTGGAGTGCCATTTATAACTCTTTAAATTTATAAATCCTTTAGGTAATCAGTAAGCCAGATTCTATGCAACAGGTTTCCTTCAACTAGTCATTGTTTAAAAACATTTCTCATTCCAGAGGAACAACATAAGACTGTTAATGAAGCAAATAGTTCTGTTTCTTTTCTACCCTGTTACTTTCCTTCTCAGCTGAATGTCAAAGAAGTAACTTGCCCAGAAAAATCAATAAAAGTTTAAATATTGAGGACTCAGCTTTTTCTAATTTCATTGTGGATAGAGAAGAATAATTTAAAACATGAAGATGTAACAGACACTACCCTGACCATCATAAAACTATAGAAGTTCATTGAAGTAAAAAGAGCCAAGGTGACTCAAACAAAATAAAAGTGATTCACTCTATCTTCCGTACATTGAATTAAAATAGTAGAGTTAACTTTTCTTTTATTTTTTTTTCCCCACTGTCCCAAATCATAGGCTATTCATAAATATACAATCACACACGTGTACTCACACATTCATCATATCTAATATAAGGTGGTTTGATATAGCAGAGCCTGCATTCACCTTTTCCAAATACATGGCAGATAAAACTAACAGCAGAGGCAATGTAGGCCCACTGATTAATGAGGTGGGTGCCCTGGTGACAGAAGATACAGAGAAGGCAGAGTTACTGAACACCTTCTTTGTCTCTGCCTACTCTCCCAGAAGCTGTCCTGAGGAGCCCTGTACCCCTGAGGGCCCAGAGGAAGTCAGGACAACGGAGGAGTTTCTCTTGGTTGATGAGAACTGGGTTAGGGAACAATTAGGCAATCTGGACATCCATAAATCCATGGATCCAGATGAGATGCACCCACGGGTGCTGAGGGAGCTGGCTGAGGTCATGGCTAGACCACTCTCCATCATCTTTGCCAAGTCTTGGGAAATGGGAGAGGTGCCTGAGCACTGGAAGAAAGCAAATGTCACTCCAGGACCCGGGTAACTATAGACGGGTCAGCCTCACCTCCATCCCTGGGAAAGTGATGGAACAACTTGTCCTTGATGCCATCTCAAGGCATATCAGGGATAAGAGGGTCATTAGGGGCAGTCAACATGGCTTCACCAAGGGGAAGTTGTGCTTGACCAACCTCATAGCCTTTTATGAGGACATAACGAGGTGGATAGATGATGGCAGAGCGGTGGACGTGGTCTACCTTGATGTCAGTAAAGCATTTGGCACAGTCTCCCACAGCATTCTCATAGCTAAACTGAGGAAGTGTGGTCAGGATGATTGTGTAGTGAGATGGACTGTGAACTGACGGAAGGAAAGAAGCCAGAGAGTCATGGCCAGTGAGGTGGAGTCCAGTTGGAGGCCTGTATCTAGTGGAGTGCCTCAAGGTTCAATACTGGGACCAGTATTATTCAATATATTCATCAATGACTTGAATGAGGGAACAGAGTGTACTATCAGCAAGTTTGCTGATGACACCAAACTTGGAGGAGTGGTTGACATGGCAGAAGGCTGTGCTGTCATCCAGCAAGACCTGGACAGGCTGGAGAGTTTGGCGGGGAAAAATTAATGAAATATAACAAAGCAAGCATAGAGTCTTGCATCTTGGCAGGAACAACTCCATGTTCCACTATAAGTTGGGGAATGACCTATTAGAGAGCAGTGTATGGGAAAGGGACCTGGGGTGGACAGCAGGATGACAATGAGCCAGCACTGTGCCCTTGTGGACAAGAAGACCAATGGCATCCTGGGGTGTATTAGAAGAGGGGTGGTTGGTAGGTCGAGAGAGGTTTTCTTTCCCCTCTACTCTGCTCCAGTGAGACCACATCTGGAATATTGTGTCCAGTTCTGGGCCCCTCATTTCAAGAAGGACAGGGAACTTCTCAAGAGAATCCAGCACAGGGCAACAAAGATGATTAAGGGAGTGGAGCATTTCCCTTATAAGGAAAGGCTGAGGGAGCTGGGTCTCTTTAGTTTGGAGAAGAGGAGACTGGGGGGTGACCTCATTAGTGTTTACAAATATAGAAAGAGTGAGTACCACAAGGATGGAGCCAGACTCTTCTTGGTGACAACCAACAATAAGACAAGGCGTAATGGGTTCAATCTGGAACACAAGAGGTTCCACTTAAATTTGAGAGGAAACTTCTTCTCAGTGAGGGTGGCAGAGCACTGAAACAGGCTGCCCAGGAGGGTTGTGGAGTCTTCTATTCTGGAGACATTCAAAAACTGCCTGGACAACTTCATGTGTAACCTCATCTAGATGTTCTGGCTCCAACAGGGCATTTGGACCAGATGATCTTTTGAGGTCCCTTCCAGTCCCTAACATTCTGTGATTCTGTGTGATTCAGCTATAGATATATATTAATTATAATGTACAAAAAAATATTCATTACATTAACATACCAACCATTCATCAAATGTCATGGCTCAACTATTTCCTTACACAAATTACCAGGTATTTCTGAGATGATCATGAATTTAACTGATGCATTACAAAAAAAAAGAGAACAACAAAAAACACCAACAGAGACAAATGTTGTTATTTTTCTTTCAAAGAAAAAGATAATTCAAAAAGTGAAATAATTTTGGACTTAATTTAATAAAGCAATTTGCATTTGAGACACAAATTTCAGTCAGTGGTGCTTATAAGAACAGATTAAATTGTTTTTCAAATTCAGAGAGTAGTTAGCCTAGATAAATAGTCAATACTATTGAAATGAAAATATCTTTCTTATTACAAACACAACTCATTACTAATTTTTAGATAATTATTTTGCCTCCTGAAACTCCCAGTGACCTCCATGAGATGAGGCTTTTGTGTCTAGTTTCATTTATAAACTTTCATTGCTTACTACATAGATTTACTTTGTATGTTTTGAAATAAGCATTATTAACATGATTGACATATGCTTACAATGCAGGAAAAATATTATGTTGTACTTATTTTATAGAACAAAGCCAAAGAAATTATACTTTTTATCTCTTAGAAACTATATGAAAAAACAAACAAACAAACAAACAAACAAAAACCAAAAACCAGAAATCATGCATATATGCATACTCAGTGATTCAAAACCAAAAATTTTAAATAGTAGGTACAACTGTATGACTGAACTGTACCTTTAGTCACATCATTCAGTAAAGATAATAGTAAAGATAGTAACAGTAAAGATAATTAAAGATAAAGATAATAACTAAGAAATATTTTAATCATTACCACTACTGAAGGCTCTATACAGCATGAGCAGAATCCTTCTGTATTAGTTAAGACTATGAGTCCCTCTCACCTGACCTCAGCCATCTAAAAGTTAAGTGCGCTAACTGCAACTTTTAAAGCAGTTTTTCCTCTCTTACCCCAGTATGTTGTATACACTTAATTTGTTAGGATATATCAACTTCTTCCTCCAATTACTATATCAGAAGCCCAGGTGAGTAGACTAGATATTTAGATGGCTGAATCTTGATAAATGAATTCTAACTTAAAATACACTCTTTTCTCCAGAGAGTTTATATGTCAGTAAATCGTGTCTGTAAAGTCCTGCTGCAGAGTAGCCAAAATTTGTCCTTTGCAACTTGGAGTCCTTTCAATCCAGCTGCACCAACATTCTTGGACTCTTGAAAAACAGGGGCCTAACACATCTTGGCAAACATTGGGTGGTCAGAAAGTTAGATAATAGAAATCATTAGTTTTTCACCAGTGTTTGATTTTTAACTCTGTCTCTAAATGTAGCTACAAAAGTCTTTAATCCTACAAACACTTAAGAGACACACCTAGTTTTAGTCTCATCTGCTTTAAACCTCTGGTATTCTACTCAAAAGAAGAATTCTTTGCTTGTGTTGAATACAGTGCCTGCTGTTTTAGGAGCTAAATTTAAAAAGTAGACTCTAATATGCAGTTGCATAACAGATATAAATATATCAATAAAGGAATTCCACATCTACTGATATGCATAAACAGATGAAGCTAAATTGCCCGGTTGATCTTTGAGCTGCTAAAGCTTGTGGAAAACAGATTCAATTCACAAATCATTGCTGTAGAACTATGCAGTAAATAAACAAAAATTCATTTCATGGTATTTCAATTTTTATGGTATTGAGGCACAGTAGATTGCTATTGCTTCTACTATAAAAATTGTAATATTACAGTGGTGGCTGGTAGTGTGGATCTAGATAAAGGTCTGCCAGTTTTCCATTATAAACCTCAATTTTAAAGGGGTTAGAACTTCACCATAAAATCTTTGGATGAACATGTTATAAATAACATACACACACAGAAATACAGAAAACTTAACATATACATCTATAATTTTCAAAGGTAAACCTAAAAAAAAAAGAAAAAAAAAATAAAAGTGAGACAAAAGAGCAATGACCTGGATTCACAAGGAAACATATATTGTTGAAATAACATTAAAAGCCTGGAAACTTGTAGTTAAACTCATGCTACAAAGAAATGCTAGAAAATCAAAATGCTTTTCTCTTTGTCTCTGTAGTGCAATGTAAGAATCAGAACAAGTCTATAGTAACAATTCTGGTTGCCTCTAGGAAGGCATCAGGATAAAGATGACTTGAAAATAATTCTTACCCATCTTTTTCCTGTTTCACCTGCTTCATTAGAAAAGTGCTGCTTTGTTGATTTTTTACACAGTATTTTTATGAATTATAGTAACTTTCTTCAACTGGTCTTCTCACACTCTTTGCTCTTGTACATTTACAGCAAGACAGAAAAATAAATAAATGGAAAAACAATAGATTTAGCAGTAATAAATTAGAAACCAACAAACAAAAAACTTAAGGTATTTCTTAATATTATCCTATTAAAATTCTTTTCAAGCAGAAAACCTAATTTTTTTACTGAGACAAAGAAGAAACAAAGGAAACATTTAAAAATCTTTTTGACACAGACTGCTTTAAAAAGAAGGTATTAAAGGTTTTTTTCTACTTATAATGTTAATACATTGAGAATCTCATAACGTACAAAGACACAGAGGCTTTTATTGTCTAAATTTCTCTATTACAGATTGACACAAATACTGCAAAAAATCAACACTAGCAAGTATAGTACCACAAAAACTACCACGACTACCAAGTGTACCTGTAATTACTAAAGTATACATGCTATGACACATAACTATCATCAATCAGTAATACAGTATCAATAAATAGTATGGCAGCAATCAATTACATAGCAACAGCCAAGAAAAGCAACAACCAAGTAGGTACATGGTATTACAGGTTACTACAAAATTATCATCAGTGAAGTAACTTATCAACAATATAACAGCAGATATACTTATGATAAATTACTTATATGGATATAATAGCAGTGTCAAATAAATTAGACAGATTTCAGAAGTGGCCAAACCATCCCAAGAAAGAGGACAAAATAATTCTGAAGTGAGATCCAGCCATCTCAAAGGTGGAAGGACAAAACAACTATGATCCATGCCACACAGTCTGGATTCAGCCAGGCATCCCCAGTGACAGTCCATGATCTAATAGAAAGTTTGTGTGAAATTCAGCCTGTTTAGGAAAAGAAAGGTACATGCAGCATGGGAAGTTCTCAGAGAGATAGGTTCCAATTATAATAAAAATTAAGTCTTTTTCTCATCACAGACACATAAGAGGGCATAGGACACTCTCAATTCCAGGAACCAATAGACGCTGTTAATTTCTATTTTTCATCTGCAACAACCAATGGATGATTCTGATTTCTGTTATTTCAGATCAGCTTTCTTTTTCCCCATACTGTTTCCATCTCCTCAAACGATAAGTTGCTTGGGTGTTGTGCTTATCAGTGATATCACAGAATGTTTCCAGTTTCCAGGAACCCCAGTTCCTAGAAATGGCAGACATTTTCTCTCTGTGTTTTTCAGCAGATACTTTATTGTATTCAGTAATTTTCCCATTATAATCAAGCCAGCTTTATGGCTGCTCACATCACTTACTAAGCCATCCAAATCACTAGTACACTGGAACGGTGCAACTTCAAAAGCTACAAAAATTCTAGGCTCTATCTCATATACCATCAGACTGCCAACAGACCTGAAGGAAGCTTTGAAAAAGAATGTGCAAGAACTTGTTTAGCTGTTTGTTGATGGGGAAAAATAACTAAATATTATGTCCACTATATGGACATGAGGCAACAGGAGAGAATAAGTGAATTTTTCCTCATTTTGCTCGATTAGTTTAAGATAAACTTTTGAACTAATGCTTCCATAGAAAAATCTGGGGTTTCATTCTTATTATGAGTCAAAGCCACAGCAACTAAAATATAAAAGAGAAAGGTTTTTTCACAACAGTTTCTGTAATTGTTATTTTATAAAGTAATTTTACTTCACTTTTAGAGACATGTCGAGGTTTTGATTGCAGGGTGACAATAATACCATGGCAGATGTATTGTTAACCCCCCCCCCGCCCCACCTCCCACTAAGGACAGGCGATTGGGAGGAAAAGAGGGACAGAGAGAAGAGAGTTGGAAAAATTAAAAATGTTTTACTAATGCTACTGATAAAATAGAGGAAAATAATACAAAATATACAAAACCAATCTTGAAAGTCCCAGCAACTGCTCTGGCAGATTGTAGAGCCAGTACCCAAAGCCCTGGACTGGACTCTGCAACCAACTGGAAATGGATTCAGTCCATCACTAGGCCTCAGTTCGCAGGGACGACTAGCAAGGTCCTCTCCTAATGTTGGCCATAAGGAAAAAGGGACGAGATCCTCGTGATGCCCCACTTTTATATGAAGTGTTCACATGAATGGGATGTTATACACAGTTGGTCAGTTTCTTGGCCCACTGTGGTGGGCTTGTGAGGGATGGAATACAAGAAAAAACAGGAGAAAGAAGAGTACGTTGCTCCTGAGTTATTCCTTAATTTTTTTAAGAGTTTATATTTTATGGTGAGAAAGAGCTGGTGACGATTGCGACAGTAAATGAAATCAGGCCTGCCGTGAGTGGTTATTAAAAGAACTCCTTGACTCCTTCTGGCAACTTACAAGCTGCAAAGAACAACAAACTGCCTCATCTCATTACTTCCAGTAAACTCAATATGCATATTTTAATTTGCAGGTATTTTACTGGTTTTGTAAAGAAAAAATACTTTAATAAACTAAGGGACTATTGACATATACAAACGTGTCTATCTTGGGTAGATTACTTCTATAATAACTCATATTGTCTATTCCACTGAAGCCTTATGGCAGGCATTAAAGTTAAGGGTGTATGCCTTGGAAGAAGCATTTACTAGGCATTATAGAGAGGCGAGAGAAAAGCAGAGGAGCCACTGGAGAGTGGAATGTAAGTACTCTACCCTTCACCTGAAAAAACAAGTGAAAGACTAAAGGTGAATTTTCTTTGTAGACACCTTTGCTATAGTAACAAACTACAAATATAATCTTGGGAAAGGACAACTAAAAGCAAAGTATCAAAACACATGAAGGACAGTATATTTTGATCTTAATAAAACAGTTATTTTTTATAAAATTAAGAACAAATCCAAACTGTATTTTCATCATTTTGTCTTTTATGTTCATTACAAGTTATAATAGTATTTGATTTCAGGACTGGAAAGTTCTCTTGAAAATGAAGCATTCTTATACATGGGATAAAATCAGTGTATTGTCATGACATTTAAGTTCCAAAAAATCAGACTTTTTGTGATGAAATGGGAAAATTTTACGTGATTGCCATTGAATATATTGTCATGTAGAGAAATACAATGTAGCACAGAATCATAGAATGGTTTGAGTTGGAAGGGACCTTAAAAATCATCCAGTTCCAGTCCCTCTGTCATGGGAAGAGACACATTCCACTAGACCAGGTGGCTCAATGCCCCATCCAACCTGACTTTGAACACTCCCACTTCTCTGTGCAGCCTGTTCCAGTGCCTCACCACCCTCATGGTGAAGAACTTCTTCCTAGTATCTGTTCTAATCTACCCTCTTTCAGTTTAAAGCCATTGCCCTTTGTCCTATCACTATATGCCCTTTTAAAAAGTCCCTCTTCAGCTTTTTTGTAGGTCACCTTTAGGTACTGGAACACTGCTATGAGGTCTCCACGGAGTTTTCTCCAGGCTGAACAACTCCAACTGTCCCAGCCTGTCTTCATAGGAGAGGTGTTCCAGCCCTCTGACGATCTTTGTGGACCTCCTCTGAACTCACTCTCACAAGTCCATGTCCTTCTTGTGTTTGGGGCTTCAGAGCTGAATGCAGCACTCCAGAGAGGAGTAGAGGGGAAGAATCACCTCTCGCAACCTGATGATCACACTTCTTTTGATGCAGCCTAGGACATAGTTGGTACCTCCCAGTTCCCTGATAACACAGCTCACTACCTCATCAGCAAGACTAGCTGTTAAACAAAAATGGACAATACCAGACTGAGATCTTAGTCTGTAAAATATCTATTCTTCTTTAGTTCCTACTCAACAGAGTTCTCGTCATTTGATTATTATAAATAATTACTTTTCTTGTCAGTTACACTATAAGCAGAGATTAATAATAGCATAACAAATCACAGAATTTTTGAATTCGAAGGATTTAACTGCACCTGCAAGCAATCGTGCTTTACATTTGTGAAGCCATTTCAATCCAAAGATCTTAAAGACATGTGAAAACATTAATTAATTCAGTCTCAAAGTCTTCTTGAGAAATAGATCTTGAAAGTAAATTCCAGATATCACTGTCAAAGGTTTTGCACTAATAAGAGTTTTGTCATGGCAGACTCAAGCTACATACTCCCCTATGGTCACAGAGAAAAATTAAGTGTAAATGAACAGAAATTGAATTTGCTATTGGGAGCATTCAGGAGAGTAGCAAGTTATTAAATATTGCACTACTGAACACTCAGAGAGATCACATGAGGAGTTAATGCCAGAATTAAAACCAGAAGAGTGGGAAGCTCAGTACATGACTAGGTGGGAAATTCTTTAAATGGAGTTTGTGGTGAATTTTATATTTGTGCTAGTATTTAAGAATATATGAAATTATTTGTTTCAAATAAGAGCATTACTGGGATATCTATATTTTTTAATATTTTGTATTTTACTATCCAGTCTCAACTATCTGCTTAGTATTTTCAAAAATAAACTGGAAGGTCATTTAGAAATTGAGAGTATCTCTTTATATGTGTATATTTCCACTTTTTTAGCCTACCAATCTATACTAATTTATTTCTAAGGTTTTTATAAAAGTAGGGCTATGATCAGTTATGGATTTTACCTTCTTCTTAATCACTGTCCTATTTTTAGTTGCAGTAGAGTATATTACTATTGGATGCAAGAACTCTAGCACACTAATATAAAATATAAAGTTGAAAAAATCACTGTTATGAAATAAAACAAATAACAAATACACTGATTCATGAAGAAAAATATTTATACTTGAAATCATATTCATCTCTAACAAAGATTTTTAAAAAACATCACTAACAGAGGAACTATTTTAAACATTAATCACAGCAAATATCCTAATAAACAAAACCCAACATATAGCATTTTAGTGCAAGAGAATGTTCACATGGACATATTACGAAGAGTTTACGTCCTTCTTTAGGGGCCTATTCTCACCACGATTATTTTGAAGGACAAGAGAAAAAAAACATTACTTTGGGTACAACAGAATTTCCTCCATAATCATAGTCTTACTAGTAAAAGTGAGATTTTTCAATATGTGGTTTTTTTCCTGTTCTGAAGATCAAGGAGCTGACCAGTCATATCTGAGGAGCATGTAACTTCATCTTAAGAAATACTATGACAATCTCCCCTGCATATACAAACTTTGGGTGGTATTTTGTTTCTGGAAATTCTGATTCTTCCCAGGGATTTCTCCTGTTGCACTGTGACAGTGTTTTTTTACTTAAATTGAGCAACATTAATGGATATGGCTGCAGATTTGATGCAGGTGTGTGTTTGCACAGCATATGTGCATAAAAACATCCACCTGTTTATTAACGGAAGACTAAAATATGTTTTGATGCTTGTTTTGAGTTTAACAAGTTAATTGAGAACACATTATTGATGCTGTGCCAGGGTGGTCTGAAAGAAATACTGAGCACATTGTTCTTGCCAATAGTGTCAACAGAGTTTATTAATGATACAGTGATAGCCTTGACACTCAGACAACTACTGAACAAAAATGGAAATGCAATTATTCCTGAGAGATGTGCTTACAAAACAAGATTTCTGACAAGACAGTAGTTTTTTCACACAGCTGTGATCAGTACCCTCCTTGATCTAGTCTTCTGAGGCTACTGTGTTCTTTTTTAGGGAGGGTTGTTTTGTTTTTTCTTTGGTTTTTGGGGTTTTTTTTTATTTGTTTTGTTTTGGTTTTGCTTTGTTTTTGCTTTGTTTATTTGTTTTCATTCAGATTTATAGATATATAAATACATTTAAAACACTAATTTACAAATAATGTTTATTTCATTTACAGTTAAGCTCATTTCCACATGTTACTTCTTCCTATTATGACTGATAGCAAATGGTAGAGATTTATTTCACTCATATTTAACTGATTCTTTTTATGGTTTCAGGAACTGTGGTGCTCAGTGGTGGGATGAGGGATAATGGACACAGACTGAGGCACAGGACATTCCATCTGAATATGAGGAAAAACTTTACCGTGAGAGTGACAGGGCACTGGAACAGGCTGCCCTGAGAGATTGCTTACTCTACTTCTCTGGAGATATTCAAGACCTGCCTGGACACATTCCTGTGCAGACTACTCTAGGTGTACCTGCTTTAGTAGGTGGGTTGGACTAGATGATCTCCAGGGGTCCCTTCCATCCCTAACCATTCTGCATGTTTCTGTGAACTGCAGGAAAACGATACACTTCAGGTTCAGTTGCTAGCACAAACTGAAAATGAGTGTGCACAGTACTAAAATCTTCACTGCTTCTGTTACTTAAGTAGATCTGCCATGATGAGTGGATGACAGACCTCTGTTGGTCTGTTTAAGCCAAAATGCTTCACTGTGAGAAGATTCATTAATATTTCCTTTTTAAAGCTGTTCTCTGAACTGGAGGACTGTAGAGAACTTGTATTTTTTTGGCTATGGTTTGAAAAGGGAGTGTCCTCAATGTGTAATTTGAGATTTTCCTATCTGGAGTTTTGTACAAACTGTCTGCTGGAGGTTGTGTCAGAGGAATGACAGGTTCAAGGAGAGTGACTCAAAAAAATACAGAAGAGAGCTAAAACATATCTCTGCAATTTCTCTTAGCACAGGTCAGAAGACTGAAAGGAAAATATAGACTCATATACCATCATAAAGCGATTTTAACAGTAACTTTTCCTTTGACCATATATTTCCTCAGAGCCATAAGATGATAATGTTCTAAAGTAATGTCTCTATTTATTTTTAATTGCAACTTTTCTACCTCATTTTGGAGTCATCATTTACATGCGTCTTACTGTGTCATTTCTCTGAACATTTTTCTTCTAAAGTCACTGTTCAGCAATGACCTGAGAATAAATAAAAGACATTCTCTGGTCAAATACAGGACTTGTTCTCTACAAACAGGTCTGCTGACCTGCTACTTAGACATCAAGCAGTTACAGCATCAATAGCTACTTAGAAGAACATATGAAAAAAATATCAGTTGAGGTATCCTGTGGTTAGTGGCCAAAACTTGATACCTTGAGACAAGAAATTCCCTAGTGCATTTTGGTTGTAGTCAATAATGAGCCTAGGTAATGAGTGAAGGGAAAAATGAAAAAGTATTTCTTAACAATTTTACAATTTCACCTTTCAAAAACACTTTTACAATGAGAAGTGTTACTTGACTATTCTGGAGCGAGAGGAACTTCAGCACTTCAGACATATTCTGGCACTTAATATGAAAATGAAGTGGCAGATAACCCACCTTAGCACTCTTAGTGATTCCATTTTCTGATGACAGATGTCTGTGTCTCCTTTACAGGGATAGTTTTTGTGCCACTTACCTCTTCTCCTGTGACTGGTCATTGCACAGAAGAGTTTGGCTCTGTCTTGTTTATTCCCTTCAATCAGGTATTCATGCACATTGATAAGATCTCCTTCTCCAAGTTAAAAAGTCATGTCTCTCTAAAGTTCTGCTCACATGACAAACACTTCATGCCTCAGACATCTTTGTGGCCCTTCACTGGACTCACTTCAGTAGGAAGGATCACCTTCCACAACCTCCTGGTAACACTTGGTCTAATGCAGATCAGAGTATTAATGGACACCTATGCCAGAAGGGCACAGTGCTGCCTCAGTCAGCCTGTTGCCCACCAAGACCCCAAGGACCTTTACTGCCAAATGGAAAATCCTTTGAGAGAAGTCTGAGTATGGTTTAGATGGACCTTGTTTTAAAGCAATCTTCTTGTTACTTTGACTTCCAGGGAACAAGGACTTTAATTTGTATTTTGCAGGTTATGTATTTCCTAATCAGATGCTGTTGGTTATTTTAGCATGAGTTTGCTTGTGTGAATAATTATGGTTTTCTTTAAACTAGAAGATTGCTTTAATCACTGAATAACCAGTTCTTGCCCTGTCTTTTGGCACTGATCACCAATGGTGTTAGCTAAGTGGTGCCATATGAAAAGTCACGCTGCTTCCTGTTTCCACAATAGAAAGGAACCTGTATTATCCACTATGCCCTTCTGGGCCAGCAGTGTAGCTATTACCTTTCAGATCCGTTAATTACTTGGGAATTACCTCAGTTCCTTTACGAGTCCAGCCTTTAATTAGTAGTGTGCTCTGTTTGCAACACAAGCTGGGAATATCCAGCAATGTTATGAGTTGTTCCACTGATTAACTAAAGATAGTGACCCTGATGGGTTTGCTGAGTTCCCAAGCTTACACTGGCTTGAATGCATACTACTTCCTCTGACAGCTTCAATGGTGATAAATGCTATAGCTTTAGTGAGTATATGCCATGTGATATTCTTCTCTTATATCCCCATTGGGAGAAAACTATACACTTAGGTCATGAGGGATCTTTATCTTTGTTTACAGCATGGGCATCACAGATGTACTACTGTGTATGAAAAAGAAGATGAAGAAGTAATTTTTACCACAATGCAAAAGATGCAGTGTTTTGACATGGCCCACATTTCCTACAGAAGTTAGCTGCACAGCTTTTGATTGCCTCTTTACATAGACAGTTCATCCTCTCTGAATTTTTCCATATTTTTCAGTTAAAAATGCAAGTAAAGAAACTTCATCATCTTCTCCTGCAGTCTCCATCATCTCTCCAGAGACATTCAAAGTTAACTAGCTTCGGTCTTTGAAGTTACATTTAAGGAACATTTCTCAGCTGTGTATTCCATCATTCCTCAAAGCCAAGGATCAAAATTAACCAAATATGCGTGCATTCCTTCCTGTTCAGCAGCAGGGATTAACAATCTGGAAGAGGTTAAAAAAAAAAAAAAAAGTCTTTTTGCAATAAGAAAATATATATTTTTTTAATTCATGCTGAAAGTTAAAGAACACATTATATATTATACTGCATATTTGTATATGTATCTATCTTTCTTCAGAAGTATTGATGTTAAGGAGAATACCTTACATGAAAGGTAATGAAATAGCAGTGAAGGAAAAATAGAACACATGTCAACAATTCTGTAAGGAACTTTTGAAAGCAAAGTTTTGAAAGTAAAAGAACAGACTAAAATTATGTGATAAACAGATGCAGAAAAATTCCAACTCCATAGTCATTCTTGGTTTATGACAAATGAAATACTTATCTTCTAATATACCTGATGTAAGAATTTCTTTGTATTTGGATTTCAGAAACATTCCCAAGGAAGATATCTAATTTCCACTAAATGACACATAAAATTCAGAAAGGAAGTATGTTAAACCACACTGTTACATTCTTGAAAGTATTGCTCCTCTCACAAACACACACACACACAAAAAGCCAATAAATATCCAACATAATGAAAAATATAATTCACAATGCACTGTCTGCAAAGAGTAGAGAAGCACAAAACACCTGAAATGTGCAGGGATGTAAAATTGCAGCCCGTGAACCCTTAAATTCTATAAAACCTTTCTGGCTATAGGTGCACAAAATGTTATTTTCAGCTCTTCTCTCTTGCTACTTTCTCTTAACTACTATGTAAGAATAAAAAAATAATTGCATTAGTAGAACTAAGTGTAGAAATATTTTCTTGATAGGGGGTATTGTCTTATCTTTTACCTCCCTAATTCTTAACTACATTGAAGACCATTAGATCAGTTTATCTTGTGTGTATGGAAATGAATGCTGTGAACAAGAGTAGCTTTATATGAGAACAAATGATTTATAATAACAATTTAAAAATTGGTCTGGTTAAAAAAGTAATGACAGGAAGTTTTGTCTAGGATTTTGGAAAAAAAAAATAAAGAAAGCTGATTTTCATAAATCAGTTTGAAGTGAATGAGCTGATGATTGTGGCATGCAGCTAAGCAAGTCATTAAAAAGTATTTCTATGATGGATGGTTCCATTATTCTTGTACTTCTTTTGCCTTTGAAGAGATAATAGATTCGGCAGATTACAGATTATGAAATTTTTGTGAACTGTTTAAAAAAGTACTGTTTGTGGTTTCATTATCTAAGGTATTATGTCAGTTAATGAGATGCATGACCAATACCTATAATTATAAGATACAGATGTGATCTACCTGTATTTTATGAGGTGCATCTCATCATTGGAATACATTGACCAAGACAGATTTCAAAGATGATTTCTGTTGTGACTTCCCACTACACAATTTGTCTCAATGCAAATGATTCAGTACTGAATTTATTCTAAATTTCTGAATAAATTAATTCAGTTTATCACTATTTCTGTAATTAGAACTTCTTAATCTCTCTGCTTTCCCTCTTCTTACTCTGGGGAAAAAGCAAATCTACAGGTTCGATCTGTTAGTGACTAGTAACTTCAATATGTTCATAGTGATGTTTGGCACCTCTATCATCCTGAGTAGGACCTATGCAATGTTGCTGAAGTACGAAGTTCTCTTATCTTGGTAATCATAAAGACACAATCTGGAAAAGTGGAAAATTTATTAACCTACAGATTGCAGGAGCTCAAATAAAATAAAATAAGCATAAAGCATTTCTATTTTTAAAGTAAGCTAAATGGAAAATATTTTAAAAGCGTGTATAAGGAGTAAACAAAACCTTAATGTGTCTTTTGAGTTCAGACTGATCTAGGAAGCTACAGTAGACTCAATGCACTGATTCAGTGGTGAATATCAATGAAAGAAGGAATGGTGGGCTAACAGTAACTCCTTTTAAACTTGTATAACAGTCAGTCATAGGGGAAAGACAAGAAGAGGAAAAAACAATAGAAAGTATTGGATAAGTTTCTAGTGAGTACTCCAAGGCCTGTGAGCTCTGAGAGTGTTAGACAGCTGCAAGCTCCTATTAACTGCTGAAAGCTGCCCACACTATTCCAGTTCAGGCATTCTGAGACTTCACTGAGACTTCTGTGCTATGTTAGCTTGAAAGAAACTTTTTTATTTATATTCCAGAATTTCCTCTGCATGCTAATCTGCATCCTTCTGACAATAAAAAGAGATAGGGAAATCTGTGTGCACTTTATGACCAGTTTAGAATCCATCATACAGATTTGGTATACATATCACAGCTACCCTTCTGTGTACAGTGAAATTATCCAGATGAAGATCTCTGTCTTTACTGCAAAATTATATGGCAATTAAAAAAACAAAACAAAACAAAACAAAACAAACTTGATTTCATATGAAAAAAATAATATCGCCAAATATTTTTATATGGATCTGCTTTCTCAAGAGGAAATTAAGTAATTTCAGCTAAGTGTCATGTTCACCATTTCACTGTACACATGTGAAAATTCAAAACCAGGTATTGGATCATCAACGTCATGTATATTATATGTATATTATTATATAACTACAAAACCTTGCTCCACCTTTAAATCTTTTTGATCTAAAACAAAAACAAAAAACAACAACAAAAAAGCAGGTAATTACATAAATTCAGTCATGTACATTTTTTGAAATTTGTGGTTTTGCTATAGCTTGAAATAGACTTTCTTGTTGTTGTTGTCTTCTCAGAATGTAATGAAGGTTGCAGAGATTTAAATATGCACATATATGTCCTTATTATAAGATAATTCTTCAGGTTCATATCTTTCAGAATTTTGCTTATATATTATCCAGCAAGATTCCCCACTTAATAAGTCAGCATGAAACGTGTTACACATTTTCAGTTCTTCAGTGAGTGGCAAGACAAGAAACAGAAAACAAATGACCATTGTTAAATATAAAAAGCAGATAATTTGCATTCTTTAAATAACTGGTTTGAAGTTGTCTAAAATAAGAAGCAGACATACATAATCATGTATTTATAAAGAACTCTGTGTGTGATGTTCCTGAAAAATGATGGGACTATTTCTTCCCATCACAGAATCACTGTGATCAAGATGATTAAAAGAAACAGAAGATTAAAAGAAATACATACATATAGGTCAATGCTGATTTTGAAAAATTGTGACCTTCCAGCAAGCTACAGTGTATCGTATTCTCAACAACATAAATATAAACATGCCTTTCAGATAGCTTTGGGAAACAACAGACTTAATCTGTGGTACATAGAGGACACAAACATCAGAAATTAAATATTTGCTCTTCAATTGACTGCTAGCAGCCACTCCTTCCATATCACCTCTAGTGATTACTAACTTGAACTTCCCAGCTTTGCTCACTGAAAATAGATGTATCTTCCCGGTTTCTAATAATGTCACAAGTATAGATCAAAACCATCACCTTGGAGTGAATGTGAAAACTTATAGTATATATACTGGACAACTTGCATGACTTTGCATTTTGAGATGACAGTGATATCTCTTAGAAAAAACAACAACAGCAAGAACAACAAATCAAACACCACAAAACCCCCACCCTCAACAAAACTTTCGGTAAATAAGAACCATGAAGCACTTCTGTTTTGAAAAGTACAATAGATGTAACAAATCTGGAAAGAGCATATAAGGAGTAGACAAAACATGTCATTTCTTAATTTGCTTTTTGAGTGAAGACTGATCTAGGATACTACAGTAGAGACAATGCACTGCTTAAATGGGGAATGACATCAAAAGGAGGGATAGTGGGCTAATAGCATCTATAAATCTGTAAAAAAGGGAGGGGATAGTATCTACTTGTTTTGGTTTCATTATAATGTCAATGAGGTATTCAAAGAAATATTAAATCAGTCACAAATGTACCTACTGGGTCACATATATTTGTTAGAGCACATCATAGGAACATCCTTCCCAACGAGAGTGTTTGTAATCTGTGAGAATATCCTGGACTTGTGGATCACATGAAAAAAAAAAAAAAAAGAAAAAAAAAAAAATATCGTCGGGTAAGAACTAATATATTTCTATCATAGACCCATTTATTTCCGAAGTCCTAGGATGAACAGAAAGAGAAAATGGGGCCACTGCAACGTAAAGTTTAATCACATTTATAAAGGCAATAAATACAAACAACACAATAGCTGACTCTGATGTATTTATTCTTACAATTCTTCTTCTTGTAACTGTTTATTTGGACATTTTTATAAAGAACAGGGTTTTAATGATAATACCTTATGATTTTGAATTAACTTTCAGGTATGAGAATCATTCTTGTATTCCTTGTAATTTTCACTAATGTAAGTGCATAGATAGGTATCATCACTTGTCAAAACATGCAACATTAAAGGTAAAAATTCCTATTTTATGCCAGTGTGCTATATTTATTCACATATCAGAATTTCAGGATTTTATACTTTCAGCTGCAACACCTGACTTCAGATAGCCTAGAAGAAAAATTAGGACTGAGCTTTGAAAGCAGCTGAAAAAAACATTTTGGCTTTAAAGCCCAAGATGTGTTTTCCTCTGAGATGCATGGTATTTGACATGGAAGCTAAGTCTGAATCTATCAGCAGGATCACCTGTGCTGTGTAGAATTTCTTCTCTTTGATTCCACAAACACTGTTTCTGGAATCCATGGAAACCTCTAAGCAATGGCAACTCTTGGAGATGAGTTATCCAGGCTACAGTGGATAATTCTGACTGAAACTGATCACTATTCTGAAGGAGTAAAGACTTTCAGCAGTAGCAATACTATTGCATCATTACTTGGTTTTCATTTACCGTGGAAAGGAGTGGTTGTCTTCTCAGATACAAATCACCTGCATGGCATTTTTGTCTTGAAAAAGAATTCCTCTCCTGAAAAAGAATTAGGAGGGAAACTTTACTAAGCCACTCATCATCAGGAGACTTCCTGTACTGTAAGATAACAACACCCTTTCAGGAGTCATCGACTGATTTCAAACCTGTTATTTTAAAATCAGATGTGGGTATTTTTATGGAAGAAGATTTCCATCCTACTGGACCCACAAGAAAAAAACAGCATTCTATATTTCTGGTGGTTTTGGGGGGGAATTTTTTGTTGTTGTTGTTATTTATTTTCTGTTTGGTTTTAATATATCAACACACATGTACTTTAACTGTTTGAACTCTAGAAAATTAGGAAGTGTGATTCAGAGCCACCTGAGTCAGGGGCTATTGCATCATTAATAATCAGGATTTCTAGAATATGATCAAATTGTAAAAAAAAAAAAAAAAAAGGATTTCATATTGCTGTGTGTTATTTTATGTTTACTTTTTTATATATGTGTATATATATATATATATTTTTTTTTTTTTTTTCTCACACATATTGTATTTAACACATTATTTGATGTGACGAGTTGCCCTGGATAACTGTGACATAGCAATTTTTTATTTTTTATTTCTTTTTTTTACCTGCATCTCTTCCTTATGCTAGGATGCAGCTTCTCACATTCACATATCCACAGCATTTCACATTTTATTAATTGTAACATTTAATAGGGCGGGACGGGTAGCAGTAATTACTTGGTTACCAATACTGACAGAATGAAGATAGATACTTGCACACCCATTAATTTATCTTGACTTTACAACTACCTCTTATGCTCACATGTTATTTTTCCTTTATTTGTTCTCTTTCTTGTATTTGATTTAGATATAATGTTTAAGAGCATCGAAAGGCCTAGCAACATGAGATGTCACTTTCAAACAAATTAATCTTATTTTTCATGACTCTATAATTGACATTTTTTCTGCAGTAATTGGTCCAAGAAGCTATATACACACTACCAGCTGACTACTTTTTAATGGGAGTTTTTGTCTGTTTGTTTGCTTGATTTTTATATTCACAGAATCACAGAATATTAGGGATTGGAAGGGACCTCAAAAGACCATGTAGTCCAATCCCCCTGCCAGAGCAGGAACACCTAGATGAGGCTAAAAAGGAATGTATCCAGGTGGGTTTTGAATGTCTCCAGAGAAGGAGACTCCACAACCACCCTGGGCAGCCTGTTCCAGTGTTCTGTCACCCTCACTGAAGAGAAGTTTCTTCTCAAATTTAAACGGAACCTCCTGTGTTCCAGTTTGCACCCATTACTGCTTGTCTTATCATTGGTTGTCACCGAGAAGAGCCTGGCTCCATCCTCGTGACGCTCACCCTTAATCTATTTGTAAACATTAATAAGGCCACCCCTCAGCCTCCTCCAAGCTAAAGAGACCCAGCTCCCTCAGCCTTTCCTCATAAGGGAGATGCTCCACTCCTTTAATCATCTTCATGGCTCTGTACTGGACTCTCTCCAGTAGTTCCCTGTCCTTCTTGAGCTGAGGGGCCCCAAACTGGACACAATACTCCAGATGTGGTCTCACCAGGGCAGAATAGAGGGGATGCCATTGGTCTTCTTGGCCACGAGGGCACAGTGCTGGCTCATGGTCATCCTGCTGTCCACCTCAGGTCCCTGTCCCATACACTGCTCTCTAATAGGTCATTCCCCAACTTATACCGGGAGATGGGGTTGTTCCTGCCAGGATGCAACACTCTATGCTTTCCCTTGTTATATTTCATTAATTTTTCCCCGCCAAACTGTCCAGCCTGTCCAGGTCTCACTGAATGGCAGCACAGCCTTCTGGCATGTCAGCCACTCCTCCAAGTTTGGTGTCATCAGCAAGCTTGCTGACAGTGCATTCTATTCCCTCATCTAAGTCATTGATGAATATATTGAATGATACTGGTCCCAGTATTGAACCTTGAGGCACTCCACTAGATACAGGCCTCCAACTGGACTCCGCCTCACTGGCCATGACTCTCTGGCTTCTTTCCTTCCGTCAGTTCACAGTCCACCTCACTACCCGATCGTCCAGACTACACTTCCTCGGTTTAGCTATGAGAATGCTGTGGGAGACTGTGTCAAATGCTTTACTGAGGTCAGGGTAGACAATATCCACCACTCTGCCATCATCTATCCACTTCATTATGTCCTCATAAAAGGCTATGAGGTTAGTCAAGCATGACTTCCCCTTGGTGAAGCCATGTTGACTGCCCCTAATGACCCTCTTATCCCTGATATGCCTTGAGATAACACCAAGGACAAGTTGTTCCATCACTTTCCCAGGGATGGAGGTGAGGCCGACCCGTCTATAGTTACTTGGGTCCTCCTTCTTGCCCTTTTTGAAGATAGGAGTGACATTTGCTTTCCTCCAGTCCTCAGGTACCTCTCCCATTTCCCAAGACTTGGCAAAGATGATGGAAAGTGGTCTAGCAATGACCTCAGCCCGCTCCCTCAGCACCCATGGGTCCATCCCATCCAGACCCACGGACCCATGGATTTATGGATGTCCAGATTGCTTAATTGCTTCCTAACCCAGTCCTTATCAACCGACGCAGACTGCTCCATTGTCCTGACTTCCTCTGGGGCCTCAGGGTACAGGGTTCCTCAGGACAGCCTCCAGCAAAATAGACAGAGACAAAGAAGGCATTCTCTCTTCTCTGTCTCTTCTGTCACCAAGGCACCCACCCCATTCATCAGTGGGCCTACATTGCCTCTGGTATTAGTTTTATCTGCCATATATATGAAAAAGCTCTTTCTGTTTTCCTTGATCCCTCTCACCAGGTTTAATTTTAAGGAGGCCTTAGCTTTCCTAGTTGCCTCCCTACAGCATCTCACAACAGCCTTATATTCTTCCCAAGTGGCCAGCCTCTCCTTCCATGATCTATAAACTCTGCTCTTCCACCTGAGCTTACCCAGCAGTTTCCTTTTTAACCATGTAGGTCTCCTGGCTCCCTTTCTTGACTTCCTACATGTTGGAATACTCTGATCTTGAGCTTGGTAGAAGCAGTCCCTGAACACTAACTAACTATCTTGGGCCCCTTTACCTTGAAGCAGCCTTGCCCATGGGATTTCCCCTAGCAATTGTTTGAAAAGGTCAAAATTTGCCCTGCTGAAGTCCATGGTTGTAATTCTGCTTGTTATTCTGTTCCTGCCACACGAGATCCTGAACTCCACCATTTCATGGTCGCTGCAAGCAAGGCAGCTCTCAACCTTTACTGCTTCAACCAGACCCTCCTTGTCAGTGAGGATGAGATCCAGCAGTGCACCTCTCCTAGTTGGCTCCTCCACCCTTTGCATCAGAAAGTTATCATCAATGCACTGGAGGAACCTCCTGGACTCTGGCTGGCTGTCTGAGTAGTCCTTCCAGCAAACATTGGGGAAGTTGAAATCCCCCATGACAGCCAGGGCCTGTGACTGTGAGGCTGCTCTCAGCTGTCTGTAGAAGGCCTCATCATCTTCCCCATCCTGATCTAGTGGCCTGTAATAGACACCCACAACAGTATCACCTCTGCCAGCCTGCCCCTTAATTCTCACCCACAGACTCTCAACTCGTTCCTCATCCGTGCCTGGGCAGTACTCAATATATTGTAGTTGTTCTCTCATGTAAAGAGCAACTCCACCACCACACCTGGCTGGCCTGTCTTTCCTGGAAAGGACATAGCCATCCATGACCACATTCCAGTCATGTGAGCTGTCCCATCATGTCTCTGTTACTGCCATCAGATTGTAACCTCCTGACTGAACACAGGTTTCTAACTCCTCCTGCTTATTCCCCATGCTGTATTCATTGGTGTACAGGCATTTTAAGGAGAGAGCTGAGCCCATTGATTTCACCACAGGGGTGTGGGAGGCCTCCTCGCCTTCATCAATTCTAGAATGTTGCCCTACTCATGCAAGCCTAGATACAACCCCATCCCTCTTCAAATCTAGTTTAAAGCTTTCCAAATGAGGCCTGCTAATTCCTGTCCCAGCATCTTTTTGCCCCTACGAGATAAACCTTTCCTACATATCACTGTCAGGACTGATGTGTATTTACCATATAAATTAGCCTGAGGTGCATTCTACTCTGAGATATATAGAGTTCAGCACTGGACCTATCACTAGAATCTCCATAGAATTCATTCTTTTTGGGTAATAAACTTCATATTTATCCATTCTCCATATATGTTCTGCCTTTTGCCCTAATTTTTTTAAATTCTTTACCTAATTCTGAGTTACCAGTTTATACCTGACTCTGCATATATTCTGAACTATCAAGAATATATTGTACATCCATGAATCATTATATGCTTGAATTATAAAAAGAGACAATTCAGAATAAGATGCTTCTCATAATATGTCTCATTCTCTATCTTATAATTTTCAAAGTATACTTATGTAACTTGTATTTTATCATAAACAGAATTAAATTATATTTAAGAATAAAAAAAATGGGAGGGAAGTTTGGTGGTTTTGAAGCAAGGTGCTAAAAACTGAAGATAATTTTCTTTTTAGAAAAACAAAATGTAGTAAACGCTACAGTTCAAGTAAACACAAATAATTTTCTGATAACTTTCACTTGAGAAATATGTTGAGACAATAAGGTTCATTGAAAGGGTCTCAAATGGTAGATACATTTCTTTGCTTTAAATATCTAAGATCAAGAGCTCAAACTAATTTAACTTCTAGGGTCCGTCTACCAAGCAGAAAGTAAGAACATGTAGAGGGAGACTTTCTCTTCTTAATGCAAGCGATATGGGGGAGATGAGTCACCAGCTAAAAATTCTGGTTCCTCACTATTGACTGCAGCAGAAACATAGATACCTGCTGTGATTAAATGCTCACCTTTCAGACTGCTAAATTTAAGGGAACTGAATGTCATAGAAAGTGTGCTGCAAACCTCTAAACAAGCACATCTCAGTTCTTCGAAGTGTTATGTAAATATGCCTTATAAGTGACTGCCTATGTTTACAGCACGCAGTGACTCTGGTTTTTGCCATACAGTTCTCTCATCTCTATTGATACTTGTCTCACAGGGTAAGAAAAAGTGCTGCACTGAAAAAGACTCTTTTGAAGAAAAATCCCTATAGAACCTGCAAGTAAATTAACTGTTTCAAGTTATCTCATCTTTCTTACTCCTAGCCCACTATGATTTCTATCTCCAAAGACACTTGTATTATAGAAGTACTTGGCAGTATGTAGGATAGTAGTAATTTTGCATTCCAAATCAAATACAGAAGACATCACGTAGTTATAATGAACATTGATTTTATCCATGACAATCTACTAATAGTCTGATAGCACCTTGTAAAGAAAAACAAAGAAACAAACAAAAACAGAACATGGGACTAAATTAGATGAAAAACTGGTTTTAGGGAAAATCACCTTTGTGTATTGAAACTCTACAAAATATTAATGGTTTCTACATCAGGTAAATTTCATGGGCAGAATAAAAGCCAGCCCATAGTAGATCTAAATATGGCAGTTTCTTTGAGAACTAATAAGATTAGACCTTTAACCAAACTTGATTGTTTTACACACTAACTTGCTCCCTATCAGTATGAAACATGAACTTTAGTGTTTTTGAGATTTCTTGTCTCTTGAGTAGCAGTTTTATCATTTTTTCTAGACTTCAGAATCTATATACCTTGATTGTTTTCTTCCCATATGACTATACTCACAACATCAGATTGATTTTAAAATGAGACTGCACTGACAGAAAGATAAGCCTTTGCAGTCCCTTTGCAGAGTTAAGTTCTTAATCTCTTTTTATGTCACAATACTGACCTATTTTTGCTTCTGAAATGTCTAAAAGTTAAAAGACTTGGTTTTTCTCCTGAGTATGAACCAGTTTTCTATTGAGGGTTGCTTTCTATCAAGGTTTTCCATTCTTCATAGAACAGTCAAAGAAATAACAAGAAAATAATTATGTCTTATAGTTTTCATAATTAAAATACCATGCATGATCTGAAGTCTAGGAAAATTTAAAATAAGGAAAAAAAATGTCTATATGTGTCACAGAGGCACCCCAGAAGTCAACTTTAGGCAGACAATGTTTCCAAAACAGACTTTATTCTAGCTGGAAAAGTGTAGCCAATAAACCAACTAAAACCAGGGTTTATACAATTGTTTAGCATCCTGACTGTAATAGATTTAACGATACATTTGTTAATCAAACCGGTCTAAATGGATATGTTATCAGTGGCTGTGAAACCTGGGCATTTAACATGATAGAGACTGAGAGAGATAAGGGCCCAGTTGCATCCTTGTGTGAACAAGATAATGGGGCTCTTCAGCACAAAGTGGGAGGAAAACCGGCTCAAGCCATTGAAGCCTTGGCCAAACCCAGCGTGCTAGGCCAAAGATAAGAAGTACACGACAAGATAGACTGCAGCCTTCATCCAAAAGACCCCCGCCTGTGACCACCCAGAGACACTGTGCAGGTGCAATAGGAAAGAGCCAAAGGTGAAGACTAATAGATAAAATTCCTTGGAACTCATTTTAATAAGAATGGCCTTTTTGAGGAAAAAGTTATGAATATGTATAGGCGTTTCTGGAATAACCATGAATATGTAATCCTTTACCACATTTAACCAGGCTTGCTGCTACTGGAAAGGCACGCCTTGCTGGAGCACAGACTCCACGGTCACCCAGCACTGTTTTGCCCGCTTGCCGCTTGCTGCAATAAATTCTAAGCAATTTATTCCAACGAGTGTGTGCTATTTACCATGATCGTCTATAACACCGACAACATAAAATACAGGTTCAGATGTCTGTTGAGGAGATTGTTGGGGTACAGTAATGTAAGAATAAAGAGGATCCACAACATGCACTCATAAACTTACAAGCAGCAAAAAACCGAGGCCGCTCACTCCAGGGTACCCACAAGAAATAATCACTTGCCTGGGTTAGGCGAGGACTCATTCAAGGATATATCCAGTAAATAACCACTCACCACAAGAGGAGGTGAGGCACTCTCAGTCCTGGGAAGTCTCCTTAGATGGCATCCCAGTCTAAGGAGAGGTCTCCAGTTCACAGACCCTCTGCTCCGAGAAGACCACTCAAAGCGGGGTCATCAGCAAGGACCCTGTTTTATGGCCTGGTCAGATCTGGCTGTGGGCATTACAACACTGTCCAGAAGCTTCCCAACTTCTTTGGGGATCTCCTTTGTTGAGGAACCTGTCAATTGACTGAGGGTCCCACTCCTTCTGCCCCCCCCAAAATGGGTGGAGGTGAAGTCACCCTGCCCTGGCATAGAGGAGGATGTGACTGTCAGCATCATGGTGCCAACCCTAGATGTGTACATAGGGACAGGCACAATGGGGCACAAAAGGTGCTGAAGAGCCATCAACTGCCCTATTGAAGGCTCTGTATCTCAGGGGGATGTGCAAGTGCCACAACATGAAACATTTTGGATACAAAAATGTGTTTCAAAAAATGGCTTATATTAAATCCTGCTTTATCCAAAACATTCATTGAACTTCAAGAGTTATCTGTTTTGCAGAAGTATCATATAACTATGATTATTCATATATTTCCTAGCTACATGGTATTCTTTTATAAGCCCTAACTTGAATGTAGGTGCTTGCATTCATTTTAGTGCTAAAAAGAAAAACAGGTAGTAGATGATACCTTACTATTTTTTTTTTCCTTTGACAAAAGGTAATAGAAATACCTTAATCCCTTCTTTCCTTATGAGTAGCATTGATTTTAAAGAGGAATCCACATGGATGTGAGGATTAGCCCTGGCAGCTCCATTGGCATAGGAAGAATTTCCAGCAGTTTGGCTGCTAGAGCTCAGGACCTTTGCCCAACACTAGAGAGTGGAGAACAAGTTTTTCTTTTAAATAACAATTTTTAAAAAATAACTGAGTTCTGATAAAAACAAAAGTATTTCTGAATTTCCGAAAGAGCAGTAGGAAAAAAAAAAAATAAAAGGTACAATACCAAAGCACTTCTTCATTTCTAAATCTAATAGTTTTGTTTTGGGAGTGGTCTTCTTTCTTCCTTAGCCACAATTCTGATTTAACAGATAAGATAAATGTAAAGAAAATAAAGTTAAAACAAGGATTAAACAACCCTAAACCTGAACAAAATAAAATACTTTGTACTTCAAGTTGAATGAAAAGTTTCAGATTGCAGTAACAACTTTGAAGTCCCTCTACAGAATTATTTTTTCTGAAGGAAACAGTTTCTGATCCTTGTGTTTGGCCATAATCAGAGGAGCCATGTTCTGACATACCGTTGCCTGAACTTGTTCTCGAGACATCTCATTTACCTGTATGAGAAAATGACCTGATTTGATCGAGCCTTGTTCCCAAACAAAGGGCAAAACAACCCTTGTGCTTGGAAATCTGCATAAAACCATAGTTATAAATTATGTTCTGATGTTCCTCTCTTCTTCTGCCTGAAAACCTACTCTAACAAAAAGAAAAAGGCTGTAGGATAGACCTGTTTCATAAAGGAAAAGATATAAAGGTCTCTGTAACACATTAAGTGTATTTTTTAAAGTGTAGTTTTATTGTGCAAATTCAATGAATTTAGGCCACCCTTAACATATGTATTAATTTCTCTTTCGATTACATTCTTTTTGTCTCTTTCATGTCATTAATTAGATACTCTCTCTTTTAACTTTTACACAAACAAGTGATACATAGCAGTCTGTTACACTTAGGATTTCATCCGAAAGTTAAGGGAAGACATCTTCTGACCACATGAATAAATCAGTTTCTGCCAATGTATCTTAATCTATTTCACCATAAGTCAACAGAATTTAAGAGCTTAAAAATAAGAAATTGCATGTAGAATTCTATGATATAGATTAATATTAGATTTTCTCTGTGTTGTATGTCTCTTTTGCCATCTCTGAGGTGAAAAAAAGAGGAAGATCTGTCATAGTTGTTTTTAACTAACTATTCAAATAGACCTTTTAGCTAAATAGACAGTTATACTCAATTTTTCTTTAATTTGTGCAGGTTTTATGATCTGGGTCACAATAATATCACTGAACATTCAGACTCCATTTGCAATCAACCTGTGTTAAGTTGTTCATTGCAACAATTGACCTTTTATTTATATGCAGACCAAATGAGTCTTTAAGGTTCTCCACATTCTTATAATATTACAACTGGGAAATATTTTTAAAAGAGACAACCAATATTTTTTGTTCATCGTGGAATCTCATTTTTGTGATCTGGAAATTCAACAGTGATACTGAGTGAAATAGTGGATATAATAACATATTGCCTACACATCATTTGATGGAAAGTTGGAATTTCAGAGTGGATCATATATCTTTTAGCCCTGTACTCATTCCTAAACACAAGTTAATGTGTATCAGTCATACAAAGTAGATGTTTACATTCTACAATTATCTCTATAATTAACTTATAAAAATAGTTTGTCCTTTTTCTGTTCCTCAAAACAATCAACTACTTATTTAATAAAATTATTTTCTTTATTACAACAATATATGTCTTTGTCTTCATGTCTTCACTTATTCCAGTGAGAAAACTATATTAGCTTTTCTGCTGTTACCCTTTGATGCCAATTGCAAAACAAGCTAGTAGAAAATTCATGGATTGGTCATATATATTTGAAGTTGAAATTTAGGCTAAATTGAGTCAGTGTGAAAAATACAGACAAATATACAATAATACAAAGCAGGAACATAAATGTAGAATTTGTTAGTATGTAGTATTGCAGTCATGATAAACTTCACAGCTGTCAAAGATGACCTTTATTTCATGAAGAAAAATAAAAGGAAATGGAAAAGAGTGCAGTTGTGAAATTTGCCTATATTTTGAGTTAATTGCAACTTGAAATTGCCATAAGCTTACATGCAATAAAAAACAAAACTAAAAATGAATACACAAACAGAGCACAAGCCTGAAAACTTTGTGGGAGAAGCCACAAATTCAAGTTCACTCTCCAAATCTGGTGGGTTCTTGATTCTGTGCCTTTTTATTGCAGACCATCACTCTTAATACTGGGACAGTCTCATCACTGTCCAACTGAAGTTAAACACCATAAGTGTCACTCCTCTTTGTAGAGGAAGCCCACTAAAAGTGCCTATATGATCTAGCACTGATTAACCCCTGGAAACTTCAGAACTTTTGGAAGAACAACATAATAGCCAATATACAAGGTGGTGAAATTTTGGTGATGATGGTATATGAAGAAAATGACACAGTGGAATAACTGGAGATTAATCTAACTATGACATGTAAAGACAATGAACGTCTAGCTGAAAACTGAAAATATTTCTGAATGCACTGGATAAATGAGCTGTAAAACTCACCATCAAAGTCTATAGGTTAAATCAAAGCCTGATGGGACACAAAGGGAGACTAGATATTTAGAATCAAATATATTAATTTACTTTATCTAGAACAAAACACTGATAAAGAATATGTTCCATAACATGCCACATGAGAAGAAAAACTATGATTATATAGAAATGCCACTGCATAAGAATTGCTTTACCATGAAAGCTTGGACCATGGCAGGAAGTAGCTACCGTCTTTCTGGTCATTTGCTTTTTATTCTTAAAAATTTTCACATTTTTAGTAGGAGGAGACCCATTAAGAAACAACATTTGGAACCACACTATGAAAGTAATGAGATTTCATTCTACCTCATTCTCCTCCTCCTCCCTCCTCTAAGAATTTGTTTGAAGAAGTTAGCAATTTAAGGGGACAGCTTTGAACCTCCGATATTTTAGTTGCTATCCAAATTAGGGAATAAGGCGTGTTTCATAGATATGACCTTTTTTATTTGTATAAGTATCACTATATTGCTTGCATATGAACAAAAGTTTGGTTTTACAGCTATGCCAGTTTATTGTTTGTGATCCAATACGGATTCAGGATCTGGTTCAATGTCCTGACTTAAATATGACTTACTTATTCTTTACCTTCATATATACCTAAGAGTTTGAACGATATAGTGTAAATTAATGGCTGGAATAGTAATTAAACATTCCAAAATACTTTTGTTCAACAAATTTTTTTTCATCTTGTTATTCTGAAAAATAACATCAATGGCATCCTAAGGGTTCTGTGGTTTTTTTTTCCAGCTGCCTCTAGCTTTACAGGTATTTCACAGAAAACCAGGACTGTAAACCAGACTAATGCTCTCCTTACTTTCTAGTGTATAAGACAGAGAAACTTTTATTCTGTTGCAGAGGATGGAGCCAGGCTGGGGAGCTGAACAGAAATATTGCAGCTGTTTTAAGATGCTGTAGATAGAGAGACAGAAAAGATTTAACAAAAAAAAAAAAAGTTTTTTACATTCCTGACCTCTCTGCTCCTGCCTAAAAATACATCACAATTTTAGGTAGAAACAACTTCCCCATCATTTAAAGGTTCTTCACACCACAATGCATTGTTATACCATTCTCAGTCAGAATGCTGACTTTAGACACTGAACTATGACCTCCTGTCTATATGCTTTTGTGGAAGTCAGCCCATTCTAACCTGAAACTTACCTTAATATTTATGAAGCCATTTCCAGATTTATACAGAATGTGGGTTTCCAGTGTTATGTTTCCAATTGATTTTCTTCTAAATTCTTACAGTAGACTGAAGAATGTTTTAAAGTTTCTGAACAAGAATCCATACTAGGTGAATATAGGAAAATTGCGGGCATTAATACTAGCAAGAAAAGAAGCACCTTAAAGATATTTGCCTCTTTGATTACAATAAAACCAACAGTAAAAATGATCTGCTATCAGTGGGAAAGTTACTTCTAAACAAGAAGTCCTGGACTGGATTCTGGGACTGGATTCTGGAACTTGATTCAGGAATGTACAGACTGGAATCAGGAAATCAGATTGCAGAATCCTCTTCAGACATCAGTCATGAATTATGAAAGTGAGACCCTCATGATCCCTCAGCTTTAAACACAGTATGATGTGTATGGCATGGACTACCTCATTGGTCAATTTAGGTCACCTGTTCTATCTGTCCCTTCTTGCAGGTACAATCCTTTTAAGAAACGTCCCTTGTGTAACATAAGAGATTTATAATTGACCTTAGCTGCTATAGAAATAAGTATAAACACAGGATTTTTCTGCATTCCATTGCTACTGTTAGCTCAGTAAAACTATAAACATCAGGCATTATCAGTTCTGAAGTGGACACTGTCTGCAAAACATGCAGTCAACTCCAAAACATGCAATTACTTACAAGAAACTTTACTGAAAGGAAAATTCACTAAAAGAGAATTGGTCCTCTTTTAACCAAAATCAGGACAAGCATCTCACCAATGTTTCCATAAACACACGAAACACTGGAAAGTTTTTTGTAATCATGCTTTTTTCCTTCTAGTCTTCAAAAAACCGTCATATCCATTGTTATTCAGCTGCTTTTGTGAAGAAATCTTAATGAGTAACACCATAAAGAAATTACTAAGTATATATACTGTAAAGCATACTTAGAAATAACTTCTCTTTCATAAATTTGCTACTTTTCTTCTAAGACTGAAGGATATTTCATATAACTGATTCTGATTAGCCCAATTTTGTGTGATTACCATAAATTGATGGAAGAAGCAAATAGACATTTCTGGTAAAAACAAATTCCTTGCGAATCTCCACTCAGCAATAAATCTATATCATGCAAACCACCTGCGAAGACACCACAAAACCTGAAATTTCGGGACTTGAATTTCACAACTTTCATATACTGAATATAGCAGCAACTTTTTAACAGTAACCGCATTTTCTGTCCACAAGTGCTCTGCATTAGATAATAATATGTAATGTAGTCTTCTTGGATGTATCTGTCATTAACACTTGGTTCTCCTATCTGCATTGCACCTGTAGTAACCCTGTCTTTGTCTGTCTGTTAACTTCTCACTAAGCTAGAAAGAAAAATTATGAATTGTCAGTAGCTCTGTCTGTCTATCCATATGTCTAACTATATAACTATTTTTATCCTTGAGCAACCTAATGATCCAGACAACCTCAGTCAGGCAAAAATTTTTATCTAGGCTTGCAGCTTCATCTGGCCTTGTAGCCAGGCTTGTGAGTTCTTAATGAATTAATTAATAAATTTCATAAATAAAATAATATCTATTTCATGCCATGATCAAAATCTAATCAATATTTCATGCAGCTCCTCTTTAATTTACTGTAGCCCAACTTCCACTGGTCTAATTGAAATTGACAGTATTCAAAGGCTGACCCTGTTTTTAGTATATTTTGTGACTAAAATTCAAACTGAAGCAGAATCATAGCTTATATGAATTCTACAGCTTACATTTTCCTAACATGCATTTTATTTTCTTGTCTTTCTTAAAGGAATAGAGACTGTGATCTATTTATCTTTCTTCCTTTTTTCTTTTCTCTCTTTTCTTTGTCCTTTTTCCTTTTTTATTTTTTATTTTTTCTTTTTTCTTTTTATTTTTTTTTTTTTCCTTTTCTGTTTTTTCTTTTTACTTTTGCCTTTTGCCTTTATTCTTTTCTCTTTTCCTTTTTTTTCTTTCTCTTTCTCTTTCTTTTTCTCTTTCTTTTTCTCTTTTTCTTTTTCTTTTTTTCTTTCTTCCTTTTTTTTTTTTTTTTCTTTTGCTCCAAACAAAATATACCATGAAAATAGAAATTATGCATAGCTGTGCAGGCTTAGGAACTTAATTCTTGTGTCTTTGAAAACTTTGCAAATAATCAGTGGTGTTTGTGATGCAGCATGGAAATTTACCACTGATAGCTGAACACCTTAACAACCCTACAGACATCAAATGTATTACAATATATACATCTGCAGTCATAAGTGTATGTGCCATAATACTGGCATACAGAGGTGACCATAAAACTCTTCGTAAATTTTGTAGTTTTCAAATGTATAAGAAAGATATTTATCGCTAGAATTACTATGGGATGTTTATTGTTTTATTAGTAGGAAGTCAAAATGTTTTCCATTTGCACAGGAAGATCCACTTAGCTCATTTAAGCAGGAATATACAGAAAATAATCAAGAATTAAGAAACATTACCATTCAAACATGAGTCTACAATCTTATGCAATTATGCAATGCCACAGTAACAAAATAAAATAACACAGAACACACAATGCCAACTTATTTATATATATACAAATGTCTTACGTCATGAAAACTAAAACTCCACAGTTTAAAAGTTGTGAAGATTCAACTCAGAGTGTGTTAAACAACAATAGAAAGAAATTGACTTTCTTGACGAAATGTTTTTGCCAAAACCACTGCAAAAGAATATGCTCACAAAAGAAATAAAACACAAACCATTATTAGTATGAGTGAGGATAACTCAGAGGTGCATGACCACTAACATTTGTATTGATCTTAGTTGAAAGCCCTTTCATTATTTTCTGAAATTTCACTTACTGACATAGAAGCTTTCAGAAGTCAAATATGAGTTCTGTGTCTAACTGCCACATGCAGTCAAATAGAGAGAGAAACATAATCTCCAAATGTACTTTTGGCAATTTTCCCCAGTTCTAGCTGAAAATCAGTACAGCATGCCCACAAAATAAGACAATTGAATTTACTTAAAATTACTTAAAATTATGCTGGTTTATGCCCTGAAGTTTGATGTCTTACTTCTATTATCTTATTTTTTCTGCAGTAAAAAATACTTGTGTATGTATATTTATGTCAACTATTTTGGCTGAAATTTTCTAAGAACCCTAAGGCAGTTGAATTCTATCAGAGGTGGGTGTCTAATGCCTTTAAATCCTTTTGGTAGCCCTATTTTTAAATGTCTAATCCTTTTACTGCATATCAATCTTGACCTACTGGTATCCTGTGGCAAGAATTTTTCACAATTTCCTTTCTTAATCATTCTCAAAGTAGTATATCTTTTAAAATATATATATATAATATACATGTATTAAAATCTAGTGAAAGAGAAAGATGAAAAAGGAAAAATTACCATGGCAAATAAAGGGAAAAAAGAAAGGAGGAAAAGAAAAAAAAATACTACCACATATTCTCTATTTATATCTTTGTCTAATGAACAGCATTTCCTTTATCAAGTAAAGAAAATAAAATAATAATTAAAAAGAAAAAAAAAACAACAAAACAAAACAAAACTATAAAGGCAAAACAATGTATGTTTTGCTCCTTCTTATTAAGTTTTGGATACAAAGTTGCCATGGCGACCTCTTCATTTTTGCATAAGGTATTACAGATTTGAATGTAACAGAAAGTAGATGGCAACAGCCAAAGAAATTGTCAGGTATTCAGGTGACAGTGTCTCATTTGGAAACCGTTACTCTATATAGTGCAGATACATACTTCATTTCTCCTGACAAGAACTGCTGACAGGAGCAACCTGTCCTTCAGCTGACAAATCAGAGCAAGGCGTTGTCTCCCAGCCTTACAGTTGGAATGATAACGCTCCTTTTTAGTAAAAGCATTAAAACACACATTATTTAAGTCATTTCACGTGGGTACATACATTCATACATAGGCAAAAGGAACATGTCTTACTTTAAAACCTGGAAGCACACTGGCACTTTTCAAATTGGCATGCCAAATTAGCTTCTGTTGTGACCTTGTTCATTCCTATTAGCTGGATATTAGACAAGAATCCTATCCCACCTTGACAAGGGCTTTTGTTTCTATTATGCCATTATTGAATCCTATACAAGTGATGGATGAGAATGGTGCATGTCCGAATAAGCAGGGGACATCATGCTAATTAATTATCTTCTGCTCCTCAGTATGTCATGGATGAAACTACTTACCCTTTCCCTATTAACTGATGTGACCATTTCAACTACTTTTCATAGTTTCCATTTTTCAGAAAGACTAGTGTTTACAGCTCTTACAGGAGTAATATTTATCTGACAAACTGTATTGAAGATGTGAAACTTAATGGTAACAAAGCAGGACCATAAGAATGTGCAAACCAGAAAAATAAAGCCCTGAGATCCTATTAATATTTGAACTTTTCTTTACATTTGAATTTATTTGTTTCTATTGTATTTTTCCTTAGGTCAAATCAGTTTACTGCAGCATCTTATTAACAATCATAGCCTATTGGATTTAGTCAGGTAATCTAATTAGACTCATTCTTATTCTCCCAAAGATTTTCTGGTCACCTTAATGCCATTTTAATACTGATGTTTATTAATATTTTGTCATATATTCAATGTCTAGAACTGTAGACAAGCTTGTGGGTTTGTTTGTTGTTGTTGTTGTTTTTTTTTTTTTGGTTTTGTGGAATTTTCTCTTTGAAATGATGTTTGTTTGCAAGCAATTTATTCTGCGAACACATTTTATTTCCTGTGATCTAAGTCAATCTTTCCCTGTGTGTTTACAGTCTGTTTTTCAATATGCTGTGCTAGTTTGCACATTTCCTTCTTTGTTGACAATGAACTCTGTTGCAAACAAAGTGAAATATTTCTTTTGACATAAATTACTTACAAATGCCAGTGAAACCCAAAATAATTACTCATGTCTTATCAACATTTTATATGGTTTACAAGAAGACAATTATTTGAAAACCATTCTACAAAAAAAAAAAAAACATTTTTTAGAAATGCAACACAAAGGGTTTTTAAATAGGAGGTAGCAAAGGTTTGAGGAATGATTTGTATATTTAAGGAACAGTTGGAAATAATAAGAAAAAATAACAATATTCCCTAAATTTTATATGCATTTAGACATTTAATGATAATTTAGGTCTCAACAGCCTTGTGAAACATTGCTGAGCTAGTTTGTCTCAAGGCAATGTTGGGCATCCTAGCCAAAAGTAGACAAAGTAGTCATTAGTTAAATCCACAGCTGACATAAGATAGCTCAGGTCCATTGACTTTGATGAGACCTCACCCTTCACATTGACCGAACTTTTACTGTACTTGTGAAGTATTTGTCACTTTCTGGATAAGAAGGAATGCAATATTCAGTTCTCTTGAATGGTCACCATGCAGATATCAGGAAAAGTTTGACAGACAATACAAAGCAAGGATGGAATCAAGAGATCCTTCCAGGTAATGTTTTAAAATTATGCCGAGGACCATAAGTTTTCTTGTCTTTTTTTTAGAAGATCCTAAAAATGCTCTATACTTGGAACTTTGTTTTCCCTGTGGTCAATTAAAAAACAAACAAACAAGCAAACAAACAAACCAAACAACATACAAAACCACAACCCAAACATTTTTTTCTGAATTCTGTAGAATCCCTGTTCATAAGAGACATACCATAAGGACACTGTGGACATTAATGCTGCTGAGTTATACCATTCAGGGAGCTAGTAATTATTATAATCACAAACACTGCACTTTTCTTCTGTTAATGAGGAAAATAATCCTTAGCATCAAGAAGTGAATTTTACTTGCCCTCCTTTGTTCATTATGCACTATTTTATTTTTATTACTTTTTATTTAGTGCAACAAGAAATCCAAATGCATTCTGTTAAGTTTTTTATTTTTTTCTTTTTAGGAGAAAAGGTGTGCTACTTCTGGGTCAGTACTTCATTTTTATGTTCTGAACTTGAATTGATCCCTGTCTACTTTATACCCACAAGAGTCTCAGTGCTGTGAAAAAATGTGTGGGCAACTGTAGTGTGTGTTTGAGCAGTAAAAGAGTTATTTTAGTGTGTTCTTTTAGAGATTATTTGTACATAAGCATCTCATCCTTTTACTGGATACAGCCTACCTTGATATCCATCTTCTTTTGGAAATTACCTATGGAAAATCACATGTGAAAACTTTTAATAACTGTGTCTTTTCTGTTAATTTGTATCCTGCCGCTTGTTGAGTTGCAAATGCTTCCACAGAATAGTCAGGACAGGAGAATTATTCATCTAACCATGAAACGATATATAAATAAGGCATCCCATAAGGAGGAATTCTTGTGCTAATTCATTGGAAATCTTCAGGTTACTAGTTAGACCTAAATTTTAAAGCCTATATCCATTCAGTTGAAGAAAGAGTTTAATGCTATCACAAACAAGTATAAAATTGTAATGGAGACATAAATGTCATTAGCTGAATTTTCAAGCGAGAAAGAAGAAACCAATAACTTTGTCAGTGACAGATAAACTATTCCAGAAGGTGAAGATACAGAGAAAATGCAGTTATGAGGAGATTCAGTAAAGATTTTGATACCTGCTGTTATGATGGTGCTTTTATAAGAATTGACTTGTGGCTGCCCAGTACAGAAATCACAGAAGATTTAGAATCATAGAGTCATAGAATGTCCTGAGTTGGAAGGGACCCACAAGGATCATCAAGTCCAGCTCCTGTCCCTGCATATGACAACCCCACAGTTCACACCATGTGTCTGAGGGCATTGTCCAGTCTCTTCTTGAACACTGTCAGGCTTGGGGCCGTGACTGCCTCCCTGGGGAGTCTGTTCCAATCCTCCACCACCCTCTGGCTGAAGAACCTTTTCCTAATGTCCAACCTGAACCTTCTCTGGCACATCTTCCTGCCATTCCCTTGGGTTTTATCATTGGTCGCTAAAGAGAAGAGTTCAGTGCCTGCCCTTCCTCCTCCCCTTGTGAGAAAGCTGTAGACCATGATGAGGTCTCCTCTTCTCCAGAATGAACAAACCAAGTGACATTAGCCACTTCTCATATGGGTTCCCCTCCAAGCCCTTCACCAACTTCATAGCCCCCTTCTCAACATTCTCCAGCAGCTTAATATCTTTTTTATACTGTGGTACCCAGAACTGCACACAGTGCTCCAGGTGAGGCTGCACCTGTGCAGAGTAGAGCAAGACAATCACCTTGCTCGCCCGGCTGGCAATGGTGTGCTTGATGCATTCCAGGGCACAGTTGGCCCTCTTGATTGCCAGGGCACACTGTTGGCTCATGTTCGACTTGCCGTTGACCTGAACCTCCAGATCCTTCTCTGCAGAGCTGCTTTGCAACACCTCATCCCCCAGTCTGTATGTACAACCAGGGTTGCCATGTCCCCGGTGCAAAATCCATCACTTGCCCTTGTTGAACTTCATGTGGTTGGTGATTGCCCAGTTCTTCAATTTGTCCAGATCCCTCTGCAGGGCCTCTCTGACATCAAGAGTGTCGACAACTCCTCCCAGCTCTGTATCATCAGCAAATTTACTAAGTAATCCCTCAAGTCCTGAGTCTAAGTCATTTAAAAAGACATTGAAGAGTGCTGGTCCTAAGATGGATCCCTGTGGAACCCCGCAAGTGACTGATTTAGATTCTGTCCTGGCCTGCAGGCTACTGTGAAGTCACAGAAAGGAAATGCGAATGCTCTAATTGCTAGAAAGATGTGCCACTCGAATAATAAGATGCTTCTTAGAACTTGAAAACAAATTAGCAATTTTGTTCGCATGCAGTGATAGCAAGATCAACAATGGTATGCAAATACATTGTGGAAAAATGAGGTAATTTTCATAAGGATTTGAACAACACATAGGACAATAATTTTGGAAACATGTCTATTTCTAATCTTCATCTTTGTACCCTTAACTTCTTGAAGAATTATCTGTTACCAAGTCATTTATTCTGTGAAAGTTATGTCATGCTTTTTATGAGCTGCACATTGTAACATTATATTGTAACTGTGAAAATGCTAAATCAAACTCTTATTTCATGAAAGATGAGCATCATTAAAATACTATAATACATACATATTGTCATAATGTATCAGAGAAATCATTGTGAAGCCCTTCAATATCCACACAAAGCCCTCCCTAGTTAGTAAGTTTGAGAGAGTTATTAAAAGATAATAATTATTATCAAGACAATTTGCTGTTTTCCTACCTCTAACTCCTCCCTTTTCCTCCTACTGGAACCAGATGAACAGACTAACCATCTCAAAAGCAGCGTACAGCACAGGATAAAAAATAGACAAACCTTAAATCTGGGGAATAAAAATAACAACTAAGACCCATACTTTCAACTCACCTGTGATGAAATTTTGCTTTGATATTGCTGAGATCCAAAGCATTTGATAATTGCTTTTTACTTAAATCATAAATTCATGTTTCTAGAGTTTTAAATGTGCATACTGTATTATATTAGATTTTTTTAAAAAAGGATTTCAAAAGGTGAAATTTGAGTTCCTAGTTGGAAGATCATATTTGCTTATATTTTAGTTTAAACTAGAAATTAATATTGTCCTTAGCTTAAAGGTAGATTTGTCCATTTTAAGTTTATGCATTTCAGCTTGATAAGCATAGGTTTTATTATGAACTAAAAGAACCAGCAGAGGACAATACCAGTGTATAGCAGGATATGACATGTATCAGTGTATCCAGATATTTCAATACAGAATTATTTTAATCTAAAACAAAAACAGTGCTAAGAGAATTGACTATGTATTAATGGAAAAACAACAACAAAATCCTCAAAAACCCTAAAACCATCACCCAAGAGTGTTCTCTCATATTTTCATTCCGATCAACCATCCAAAAAATAATTTCATTTTTAAATTCATATTTTCTGTTTTGTCAATTTCTCATTCAATTATTAATTTTTGTTTTTAATTGAATAAATTCATATCTATTGACTTTTGCAATTAAGTTTTATAAACAATGATTGATGAGTTGTTAGTTGTTGTTTCCCAGTAATTATCTGGTAAATACAATTAGATGATGGCAGCGTTATCTATAGCATTTTTATGATAATGCAATGAGAAAGTAAGAGTTTAGACCAAAAAACCTTATCCCTGTCTTCTTTATTTTAGTCTTTGGTAATATCAGCTGTGTTCAGAGAACTCTCATGCAAAGCAATCCTTAGCTGCTCAGCACTTAAACTTTTCACAGAGTATGTGAATAATGAACATAGCTGTGATAACCTCTTACTAAATCAATTTTTTCTGTTCAAATCAGAAAAACAAAACCAAAACAAAACAGTATTTATTTCTATCATCATAGGAAGTTATTGTCTCCCAGTCTTAAGAACAAATGTGTCAACAAACAATATTAGTGAAGTATTTGCCTGAAAACTGTGTTAAATGGATGCTATTCATAAGTCTAAATTAAAAACAAAACACAGATACAAAGACATTTTTGCCAAGAACCACAACATATTTTTGCACGACATAGCAAAAGAGGGTGTGTTAAGATACTTTTGTCTTTCTTCATAGCAGGTAATTTACATGAAGCCAGGTCATGCCTGCTCAATTCTCAACATAAGGAACCCATAGTGATATTAGGATTAACTTTAGTTGACTAAAGCCAGAAGTATGTGTATGTGTACGTATGTATGTGCAGGGGCACATACATTTGTTTTTAATATGCTTGTGCAGTACAATTGAGGAATCAATATTTACTGAAGCTGACAGTCTTGCGTATGTGTGGGCAATTTGACTTTAAGTGTTTGTGTCATGAAAACTTAAATCCTTGAGCAGTAGTTTTGTTTTGAATACCCAAAATAAAATCAATGCAGAGTCACCTTCTCTCTTGTTACACCATTCACAGGAGGAGGAAGACAGTGAGTCACGGAATGTCACATATTTCAATCATTGACCTTTTTGAGGAAATGAGTGGGAATACAGATTCAGAAATGGAGAAGAGTGCAGCCTCTAAGCTAAGAGGCTAATAATTGAAAAGTAAACTTTTTCCTGTGAAAGTCTGTTCTCCATACCTGATCTCCCTTGACTGAAAAATCTTCTCTTTTTCTATTACCTTTGCAGGAACATAGAAGAAACAGCAGTCCAGGGAAGACACAACAACGGAGATTTCCACTTTTTTTTTTCTGATTCTACTTTCCTGATGTCAGGGCCAGGTTTATGTTGCAAAACATGCACATATTTCACCCAGCCATGTCCACTCCCTTAGCCCTGAGCAAAAGATTTTGTGATGGAGCTTCCAGCGGAGGGAGACCCCTTCTCAAAAGTCAGCACTTCCCCGTTTAGATTTCTCAAGGCTTTTGTATCCCGTTGTTCTTTCTCTTGAATCTCATGGGACAAAAGCAAAAGTCCCTGTTACAACAAAGTGAAATAAGCAGCAATTACCAGAATTTGTCTAAAAAGATAAGCTCTTCTTATTGTGTTATGGAGTAACTCCTCTTAGCAAAAATTTGGGAGAAAATTAGAAGTTGTTTGGGGTTGAGGCAAAGCTATACATTCATTTTAGATGTTAAACTTGTCAAAATGTGTTACTGTTCTGTTGAAGAAATTTAATTATAGGAAAAGGTCATCCCTGTGACAGAATTACAAACATTATCTTCTACATTTTTTTCCATGTCTTATATTTATAAGACTTAATTTTTCTCAATGTGAGCTGCAAGATAATTCCAGAACCAAATAATTAGGGAAATGTGATATTAATGTGTACATGCTAATAGATAAACAATTACTTGGTGAGTGTTTTACTGCACATATAAGCTGTAAAACAAAATGTTCTATGAGACCAAGCTGTTATGAAAGAACACTATAAGAAGTGATACAAATATAAATCTGTCTGCTTTTGTATAGCTATACTTTTTTCTACTTGTTCTTCTATTTTGTTCTACTTTTTATAAACTAAGAAATCAAATTTCAGTTGAGAAGTGCTTCATCAAGCATGAGTTATTCTGAATTTCTTTTCAGTGGTATAAAATAATATAAAACCAAGATATTGTAGAGCAAGAAGTCATAACTTTTCAGCAAAACTACTGCACAGTAGAAAACAGAAAATTTGTCTTGGTACTTTTTAGTTTCCAGCTATTTTTCTTCTTCTGAACTACTTTTTGAAAACACTCAATAAAGTATATACTATGTAGGAATAAGGCATACAAAATAAGTCCATGTTCTTTCATTTTGTCACCTTATCTATTTGTGCCAGAAGTAGTATTCTCGGTATAGTCAGGAGCATTTTATGCAATATTTCCTAAAATTAACCATTACAAGAATGCAAGCTTTTTATAGATTGCTTGGTCGATAGTCTCCACAGATCCCATAAGCTGGCTGTGTGCAATTTCAAACCAAATTTTATAATCAAAGCTGAAATTATACACTGCTACAGTTAATAGCAAACCTGCTTCCATCAAAATTGCCTACAGTATGACTACCATAAACTTGACACATCAGTGAGATTAAATTGTGTTTCTATCAACAGTTCTGCTAGAAATTTGGGAAGATGCTGCATTTTATAGAACAATATGCTATGATGTTAGTATGACCCCTATAGAGCTTTGTAGCATCTAGTTACCACAATGGCCAACTATCATAATGTTATTTGAAAACAACAACAACAACAAACATAATAAAATAAAATAAACCAAAGCTAGATAACAGAGCTAGATAACAGACTACTATATATATTTCATAGACATCAAAAAGAGATGTCCTAACCTGATTATCAAATTTCTGTCAATATTCCTGATATTTTAGGCTCAAATGGAGAAAAATATATAAAACTCTAATTTTTGCACTGTATTGATCAGTGTAGACCTATGTTTCAACCACATTGGGGCCTAGACCTTAAAGACAGCTACATGTACAATTTTAATATTTGATCTGACATTTCTTATCATTCTTTTCACTTTTTTCTTCAGAGATATGTGGTGTGTCACACTGAGATTCACTTGCTTCTCTTTACTAACAATCCCATCTTGTTCATATAAAGTTGTTTTTGTTTTTTTGTTTTTTTGTTTGTTAATCTGCCTTTTTTTTGTTTGTTTGTTCTGTTTGTTTTGTTTGGGGTTTTCTTTTTGATTGGTTTTGTTTTGTTTTCTATTTTTTTTCTTCTGCCTTTACAGGTTGTTGTGTTTTAACCTGAGCCAGCAGCTCAGAACCACACAGCCACTCGCTCACTCCTCCCAGTGGGATGAAGGAGAGAATGAGAAGGGTAAAAGGGAAAAACTGTGTGTTGAGATGAAGACAGTTTAACAGGTAAAGTAGAAGATGTGCATGAAAGCAGAGCAAAATAAGGGATTCATCCACTACTTCCCACAAGTAGGTACTGTTCAGCAATAACTAAAACGTGCCTGAGTATCAATGCTATTTTCATTACAAATTCAAAATTTAGCACCAAACGAGCAGTTATGAAAAAAAATAATTCTGTCCTAGCCAAAACCAGTAGGCAAGTGCAGTTGAATTTAAAATTAAGTTTAAAATAATAGAAAACATTCTCCTTTTACTGTCAGTTTAATGATAGATATCAAAGTAAATGTGACATTTGTGTATGAGCAAACACAGTAGCGGACACTAGGTATGTATCAACTTAATACGTGTTAGCATGTCTCCTTAGCATCTAATAAAATGTCAAAGTTCTTTAGAATTTCCTGTAATAAGCACATTGTATTGCATTTTTTTTTTACTCAGAAACCAGAATAGTCTCATTTATAGCCAATGTTAACCCACTTCCAAGCCGCGAGATAAGAGGATTTTATTTTTTTTTCCTAATTCTGTCACTAGATGGCAGTAAGAGCGCAATGCTGAACATTTCCATCCAAAGTCATTAAGGAGAACTCCGAGGCAGGAGAAAGGCTATCACTCTAAGACAGCTTGCCTTTAAAGCTTAGCCAGGAGCAGAGTAAGGAATACTGCAAGAATTGCTACATAATGTAATGCAATGCAATAATGCAATGCAATGCAATGCAATGCATTGCAATGCAATGCTATAATATGATATGATATGATATGATCCAATAGCTAAACAAGAATAGCACTAAAGAGGGCAGAGTAGTGGGAAGCTTTAAGTAGTTTGAAATACCAGGAGAAACTGACTTCATATGGTTTTTTAAATCTGCCAAAACAGTAGATCAGTGATCTGCAAAAATAAGATATAAAAGTAAGTTTCCTACCAGTGTGCCAAAAATATGATTCATCTCTACAAAAAGCTCGAAGAAAGGAGCAGGAGAAAAGCAATCTGTACCCGATCTTTTTATTCATTACCAAATGGAATTGTATTAAATCTCTGAAATTAATGGTGAGACGAGTTATTTCCATTACTTTTAAAGTGACTGGGTCCATTCATTTAGTTAGAGGACCTGTTAAAAAGAGGAACAAGTTTTCTGCCTTCCTTTTGTTTGAAACTGGAAAAGTATATCCCTTCCAGGAGAATGTATGAACCTTTTTTTCTGGGGGTTGAGCCTGACAGAACCCACTTGCAGGCTCGCGTTTCTTGCTGCAGTACTGCAATAGTCCAATCTTTGTAATATTCAGACTGCTTTGTAAGCACTTAAATCTCTAATGGATGTGGGGAAAAAATAGTATTATATGGAGAAATTTATATTTAAGATCTTCATATGGGGATACTTCCAAACTATTTATTGGAAATATGCCAATGAAATCACTGGCATTGGCATTCAATTAAAGTAAGCTTAAACTAAAGCTTAATGGCTCTCATCGTGTTGCACATTGAATCAACACCGTGAATTGGATTTAGAACGGCAAACTAAACCAGATTCAGACTTTTATAGCAATGTTATAATCATTATTTTAGTGACCTAAGTAACTGGTGCTATGCTGGGATACTATTACAGAAAAAGAAAGCATATTTTCCATCATCAATCCTATTCAAGATATGGAAAATCTTTTAGAAGTCATGACATTCCAAAGCATTTAAAGCTTCAGGATGCAGATAATATCCATCTTTCTCAGAGGCTGAAGGTGTGAAGAAATTCTTGATATCCCACTGACTGTAAGAATAAACCTGTAAATAAAAATGAGAAAGCTCAAAATTAAATCCTGGTAGGAGAGTCTGGATTGAGTTTTTGTTCTTTATGGTATCCTATTGTCTAAGAAATTTCTCTCAAAGAAAGTAACTTTTTTATTACTTCAGTTAAGATTTTCTTTCTTTGCACATAATGCCAAACATTTTTTAGAATATATTCACACACTATAACAGTATATGGCTCTATATTTGACAGAAGCAAACACACCTAAGCTAAAGTTTTGAAAATTGCAAGTATTGAATTATTTAGACTCTATACACAAGTAAATGCCCTGAATGTTTATCTCTTCTGAGAAAAAAATTCCTTGTTCTGCCAAATGTTAGAAAACAGAATTTGTGCTATCAGGACATTTTTAAACACCTTTTTTATTTTCATGTTATATATCTTTCCTTTACTATATCAAAAATATTGCCACAAGAAAGTACCTGTTGTATTTGACGTCCAACTCTCCACACATACAGTTTCCTTAAGGACCTTTAGTAGTCAAAGAGAACACCAACTTTCTTTGTTGCCTATCACCAAATTGATGTATGACCTTTGGATCCTAACGGATACACCCGTACTCCAGTTACAAAAACAACAATATTGGTGAAAATACCTTCTTCCATCATCTTCTAGTCAGGGGAATGGAACGATTCGTTTCTGAGAGCAGAACTTAAGTGACTCATCCATCACCATGAGATCACTTCTATGTGTTCTGTGTGGCGAAAGCTTAGCAGATGTATGTGTGATAGAACCTTTTGGACAAGAAAGACTTTAGAAAAAAGGTTTATTCTGGGTCTAGAAATTCTTCTCTCTATTTGATTTTAGTGTTTGTGGCTTGGAGGGGGGCAGTATCCCACACATAACACTATAAAATCAAACTCTTCTCACAAACAAGGGGTTCTCATTTATGATCTTCTGTTGCTATGCAAAATCTTCTATACAATCTAATCCAAGAGATTTGTGAATAAATGTGCACCACAGACTGAAGTGATCACAACACAGGAAATAATTCCTAGAGCTTGGAGCATACGATCCAGCAAGGTTAGGATTACTTACTTAATTGACTGTTATTCTGTCTTAGTAGTATTTCATGTTGCACATGCGGCAATAGATTAATCAGGCAGGAAAGGTAAAAATGAGGCTCTAGACTAGAGTAATCTTAGTCTCCTTTCTGCAGGACTCCATTTTGCCAAAGAAATAGAAGTATTTTAATTATCTTCCAAAAGCTTGTTCAAGCCTTCACTTCTCTTAAGCAGAGTCACTCCTACAATTTCCATGAGCTGTCACCCTTACTGTGTGCTACATGCCTGTCTAAGAAAAAACATGTCACTTTTGGAAAAAATATTTCATGAAAATTCATGGGCTTAAGTTGCAGCTATGTATCCTAAACATGAGTGTTTCATTAGGCAGTGAATGAATCAATATTTTGTGGCATTAAGAGCTCATTGTAGGTGATAATTACATTAGTATTTCCTTTTTACTGTGTTTCCTACTCTTTGTATAAAATCAAATTATAATCGCCACATTGGAAATGCACACTATTTTCTGAAGAAACTCTGCATCTAAAACTACTGTTTGGCTTGTTAGTTTCTCTTGTACATCTAAAATAACTACTAAAAAAGAAATAAAGAAAATGCCAAAAAGAATCAAAACAGCTTATCATTTGTGAAACTGTTGGTTTTGATTTTGTTTGGTGTTTTTGGTTTTGTTTTTTCCTTGAAATAGAATACTTTTGCAGAGGAGTACCTGCATTTTATTGGTTGCTTCTCCAGGACTGAGTGAAATAATCGGTAAAAATGCTGAGCTTCCATTGATACAGCACAACCGGTAACTTTTGATTATTAAACTCAAGCTTCAAACATCTCTCAAACTAGCCTTCTCTTCTTTCTCCTCCTCCATCTTTCAGCCATTCATGGTATTTCTTATAAACAGAGATATTCTCCCTCCAGAGTTTTACATGATAGTTGTGCTGCAATCTTTAAGTGAATTTGGTGGAACATAAGCAGAAAGAAATCTGTAATTAGACAGGGGCACCGTTGCCCCTGTCTGTGCAGTAGAAACTGTAGGATTTCCATGGCACATTCCCTATGGTGAGATACAGTTGCTGTCACAGGAGATCACTGTCCATTAAATGTAGTTTGCAAAAGCAAAGTAAACACAGGCAACCCAAATGACTGTCATCCTTGTGTGCTGAATAAATTACTAGTTTTACTGACTGGATTAAAATCAGCCTTCATGTATAGGGAAAAAAAAAAAAAAAATCATAGAGTCTTCCTGAAAATCTTGCATTGCAGGGTTTTTACATTTGAGCCCAGGATGCCCTCCTAAAGTCATTTTAGGATGGTTGTTAGCATCTCTGGGAAGAGATCCTTTTACTTGTTTTAGCAGAAGAGCAATCCCAGTCTTCCTCTAATAAAAGTTTTGTAAACAAAGTATTTCACAATAGAAAGGCATTCTTGATCTCCAGAGAATTCTGAATACCACCTGCAGCCTTTGCTTTTATTCTTCTTTGACCCATCTTCACCCAAACCTCTGCAAAGCCTGTGTTAATAGTTAAGTCCTACCTGTAGATAACTGAATACGAACATTCACTATTTAGGCTAAAGTAAGTGATTTTGCTGATTTTTCAGTGTTTTGGTTTGTTTTTTGTTGTTTTGTTTTGCTTTTTTTTTTTGTGGTTTGGTTTGGTTTTTGTGGTGGTGACTTTTTTTATTTGTAAGCTATTCTGTGGTAGAATATTGTTTGGTTGATGTGTCTTTGGAAGGAGGGATTTTTATTACAAAAATAGCACTTACACAAAGCAAAGTAGAATAAGCAGCTGGTATAATATTTATTTGAACCTGTGTGTTCTACCAGAAAACTGTTAACTATTATATTTGAAATAAACAAAATATGATTTAGCTGATAAAATTTGAGGACTATGAAAATGAAAACAGTTTGAATAAAGTATCTTCCACACCGTAGATTTTCACACGTATTGCAGATCTACTCTGACAGATCTATGATCTGCCATTATATGCTAAAGCTTAATTCTAAGGTTTTGTAGGGTAAGGTATTTCACAGGCTACGGCAGACCAAATGATGGATATGAAATACCTCTGTGTATGTTATGTCTAGAGCATTCAGAAAGCAATTCATCAAGAATATAGTAAAAAAATGAGGAAATACAGTCAGTTTGCTCGGATATTTCAAACCTCAGCCTATTATTAATGTGAGTATAAGCCTCATTCCCTTTTTAAATTTTGAAATGTTGAAGTGTAGTCATCGGTAGCAATTTTGAATTGCCTCCAGTCTCATTGAACTTCCAAGGCCCAAACAGTCTTCAAGAATACGTATATATATAAAAATTGCTATAATGAGTTAAAACTCTGTCTATTTATTTCATCTTCAATAGGCAGGATTGAATAGATCAGAAAAAGACATTAAAATCTCCATTGAAAAGTCTGCCTACAAGGAAAGTTTCTTCTAAAGTCTTATGAGTCCCTAACTTATTTCTGAATGCATGAAGATGTATAGTCCTCACTTTTTAGTCCAAACTAATGTAACCTAACTCTTCCTTAATTCTTAGTCTTGTTTATGCCTTGGGGTAATACATTCAATGAGTTTATTATGCACTAGGTAAAGCTTTTTTTCCTTTTATTATTTTTAGATTTGTTAAAAAGAAAATTAGGATGTTGCTATGAATCCCCATTTCCTCTACTCGGAGACTTCCTCAGATTTATACTAATTTGGTCACTAACTAGTTGTACAGTAACAATATTTTGTGGTCCAAAACTATACATTTCAGAAATTTTACAACTCTCTGTAATGACTAGTGAAATACTGTTTTCTTATAATCTTCCTTCATTAAATTTAAGGTGATCCAATACTGAAAAAATGGCAGGTGGCAGTCAGTGTAGAAACAAGTGTGACACCATCTTTTCTCTGTAAGGTTCTAAGCTCAAAACTAAAACTGAGAATAAACCCTGCTACCCTGGTTCACAATCAAGAAACTAAAAGGGACAAGTGAGTGTCTCTATAGTTAAGACCATGGCTAAGCTTAGCTGTAGGCTCACTAATTAGTCTTTAGGGCTAACTTAAATACCAGAAGTCTGACATAATAAGCATTATGCTTATTAATTCAGCTAAGAAAAAACCAGGCAAATGGTTCTTAATTTAATACCTCCTGACAGTTTGAAATGCTGTTGCATACAAGACCAGATATATAATTTCTCTCTAATAATTCCAAATATTTTACAACTCATTTAACTTCCCACATAAGAAATCTGGAATACTTAGACACTAACTAAAGAAGAATTGGTTGTACTTCAATAACTGGACACTCCATTACCTCTCCTTACATGAATAATATGTATGGTGAGGTTCACAAGTCTTTATTTTAAAGAAAGATGGTAGTTTGTCTTTTTGTAACTGATTTAAACAGAAAGACAAACAACGTACTCCTTCCATGTACACAAAGAACAAAAAGAGTAAATAATTGCCCCAGTGAAGTTCAGTTCTACTTCTCATCATGCTTCCTAGACAAAATCATCACTGTCTTTGACTGTATGACAAGTACATCACTTTTGAACTCTGAGTTTTCTACTCTCTGATACTTCAAAGAAGACAAATCCCAGTCAAACACTGCTGCTGAACACTTAGTCTACTCACTGCATGTCTAGGACCAAAGCCACCATTGTTTCAGTAGATACTAAGCCAATATGTAAATACATTTGTTTTGTTCAAATGCTGAGAATTTAAGATATGCTTATGTCACAACCAAATATAAAAATAATATGTTGTTTTCTTTCTGCTGTTTTTTTCTCAAATTGCTTTATTCTCTGGATTGTTTGTCAACATATAGAGAAAAGAGGTCTTAGAGACTGCAGTAAGACCAACTAAGAACATAAATGATAGACAAATCAGTGCAAGATAAAAAAATAGGTCCTAGTTTCTAGAGCACCACTGCTCAGTATATGATGAGATGTAGGGTAACATCAGTGGAACATGAGAAAAAGGAAGAGTAGCATCTTTCTGCAATTCAAATACGTGCATAATATCCTTCCAAACCAAACTTTAAGTTTTAATTGTGTTTGTTTGGTTGGTATTTTGTTTTTCTTTTTATTTTACATGTCTTCAGTAGCTTCAGTTTGCATACATACAGATTTATGTGCATAGAATCAGTAGAGAGAGCCCATGGTAGGGTGATTGTTCAATACACTGTTTTTCTGCCTTTTGCCAGAATCTGTGGCAGGTGATGCTAAAACTTGCAATATTTCCTCCCTTGTCTCTGAGGGGTATTGAGCAGATTAATTAGTTCATGTCTGTACAGCACTTTGAAAGCACTCAGTGCTATATAATTAGTCCTATATATTACTAGGATAGCCTTGAATATCTTTAGTGACTCTGCTTCACCAATTTCTCTTGGCAAATCATGTCACTCTCTAATTGACCTTGGTCTTTGAAGTATTTTCTTAATGTCTAATTTAATTTTTACATTTTCTGGATTTAGTTCACAACACAATAGCTGGCTGAAAAAATTCACCTGTTTGAAAGATATTTTTCACATGAGAAATAGCCACAGAAGAACTGACTAACCTTATCCAGTAGGAACTTAAATAGCAATTTTAAAATTTTCCCATTATAACAAGTTTCAGAATTATCTTAAATACAGATTTTTGAAAGTAGACACGAGATACTCTGCATAATTTATTAAAAATTTAACACTCTTATGAAATTCAGAGTCTACCACACTTTTACCAAGCTACTTGCAAGTTATAGGTTAGTTTCGCTTCCATACTTTGACATGCTTCCTCGGTGCTCCTTCTTCAATGTTCTTATTAATCCTTTTACCATGTAAGTAGTTAATCACCCTCACCTCACTTGTTTGATAATTTAAAGCATTGTTTTTGATAGAAATGTCTTTATGATCCTTACATATACTGCAGATTCATATGTAAATAGGAATGTAAATATTTATACAATCAAGTAAGTTTATAGTCATTTAGTATTGGATTAAATAAATGTGACACTTTAGTGGCTGAAAATCTGACTGGCAGTGAAATGGGAAATCGGAAACAAGCAGAGGGGTTGAAGAAGCAGCTCCAGACTGGCATCCAAGATAGAGGAGGGTAACACAGAACATCCACCTTTATTTCCCATCTTGCCTTTGGTAAAAAGGTGTGTAAAGATGTCCATCCCTCATATTTGTAAACATGAGAAGCAGCAGAAAGAATAATCACTGCTGTCTCTGTCTGTTATCAGGACAAGATATCGGACCTAGAAAGTTATCTTTCTCCAATTCCAGGGTGAAAGGATTCTGATGCCAGCAGGGGTAGGCTGCAAAGCATGGCTAGGAGATTTTCTGATGAACCTCCAGTCTGACAATGTAGCTAATGTAGCTCTGATAATGAGGCTATTTCTTCCTGTCTGGATGAAAATCCTCTGCACGAACTTTCTCTGCCTGTGAAACCTGGTGCTTTCTACAATTATTTTTCTCTCTCACCCAGCTTTTTCCCTAATATTATTTACTGTCAGTCTTTCCTGTGTTTCTTCAGATAAGGAATTCCCATCAAAATCTCACTAAGAAATAAAGACAAAATGAGTATAGAGAGGCATTAACATTTTTTTTCCCTATGTGATAACTGCAATTACTGTACTTTCTTCCTTTTTTTTTTTTTTCTGTTTTCTTATTTCTCTTTGCTTTTAAAAGACTTTATAGTTCTTGTCCTTATAGATTTCTTATTTCTCCATGTTTGTAATCGTGCATGCCACAAGAAGGGAGAAATTTCATCACTAGCCTCAGGCAAATTATAACCAGTACTGCTAACGAACTGCAGTATGGGACACTTCTCAGCTGCATAGAAACATGTAGAGAAATTTGATCTAACTACATTTATGAGGTACAAGTCAATACTTTTTTTCAGGGAAGGCACCACATTCTTCTTGGAATTCCTGCATGTACTTCTACATTTTAATAGAATTCCAGAAAATTAACAGAAAATAGTACGACCATCCTAACCCTTTCTCTAGCCCTTTGTCCTGGTTTTATTAAAAACCAAGTTTCTCTTTTAGTGAATTTGCCTGTCAGCTAAAGCTTTCATATTAGCTGCATTTTCCTGGAAAACCAGATGCATGTTTTGGTAAACATAGCAATGGAATGCGAAGTTATGATAATTGATACACCTCTCGCAAGAGGGGCAACAAGAGACAGGTGACCAAGAAACTGACCAACTGCGTATAACATCCCATTCACGTGAATACTTCATATAAAAGTGGCAGATCATGAGGATCTCATCTCTTTTTTGCTTATGGCTGACATTAGGAGAGGACCTTGCTAGTCATCCCTGCGAACTGAGGCCTAGTGAGTGACTGAATCCAGCTCCGGTTGGCTGCAGAGTCCAATCCAGGATTTCAGGTGCCGGCTCTGCAGTTGCTGGGACTTTCAAGATTGTTTTTTTATATTTTGTATTATTTTCTCTATTCTTATTAGTAGCATTAGTAAAACACTTTTAATTTTTTCCAACTCTTCTCTCTGTCCTTCTTTCCCTCCCAACTGCCTGTCCTTAGTGGGAAGGGGGGAGAGGGAGAGGCTGAAGGGGGAAGGGTGGGAAGAGGGGAGTTAACAATACATTTGCCATGGTTTTGTTGTCACCCCGCAATCAAAACCCTCGACACCCTTGAAATGACCTACACCAAAAAGAGATAGATTTTCAAGTTCAGTTCAGTTAAAGATTTCCACCGCAACTGCAAATAATATATTGTGTCTCTTACAGTACAGACAATCAGTGTTTCCCAGTAACTGGGCTTCACACTAGTTACTGATGTTGTAGACAGAGAAAAGATCTAGACCTTTTAAACAGAGCAGCTGTTCAAATGGACTGCCTTGTTTCTCAACTTCTGTGCTGCTGGGATAGAAAGAGCCAGTGAAGCTATAACAGATGAATTCACATGTAATCAAATTTGATGGGGCTTTTCAAAATATAATGAAACTAAAACTCTTAGTACAAGTTCACACTCTGAAGGGGAAAAATGTAAACACAATAATAGAAATTATGTTGATGTTTTCATAAATTGCTTGATGTGTGATCATAAGTACAAGAAGATTTTGCCAAACTACAGTCTCCTAATATAAGAGGTTTTGCTGGTGTTTTTATTTGCTGTTCATTTAAGGCTTTTCCTTCTTCCACTTTTTTCCTGGTGCTTTTATTAAATTGAAGTTTTGAATTACAGTAAGCAGAGAAATGCATTGATTTCAAAAGGGTTAGCTGTCATCCTGATATCTTCCAGGTACTTCTTTCTTTCTCTGCCTCTCAAGGTTGATCTTGCACTGTACCACTCTGACACCGTTTCTTTACTGTTTTCTTGCTTCAGATATTTCAGGTCACTTGACAAGTCATGGTGAGCATTGTATTGTCTCTGTTTCAGACAGATACACAAATATCTGTTTTTAAACATAGATATAAAACCACTGACATTGCATCCTTAACAGATTCTTTAGCAGAAATTTTGTTTGCTCCATTGCTTTAATCTTTGACAACAGAGGGTTTCCTTGTAGACATGACCGTTTGCAAGCTCCTTCTCCCATGCTGAGTCATGCTCCCTCCCTTCCAAATAAGTGTTCAATATGATGTCAAATAGTTCAACTTCCCGAATCACTTAAGTAAAAAAATATTATTAGAGAAATATATAGTTTTTCATAATGAGGTAACACAAAAATCATGACATAAGAACCAAAATCAAACTTCTCTTGGATAACAGCTTGCTTTGAAAATCTGTTCCTCTGACAATATCCTATGAAATGAGGGGGGAAAAAAAAAAAAAAAAAAAGAAAGAGTTATGCAGGTATTTAACAGCTGTGGTGAACTGTTGCCAGAAAGATTTCAGAGAGCTGTGGAAATAAGAGTCCCTGCTGGATTTCCCCAGCAGGGAAGGAATTCTCTCTAGAGTTCAACACCCACTGTTTTCTCACATAAGTTTTAGAGTTTTTCAAAGGATGTCAGACTGTGGCACTAAACTTCACCTCACTGTGTCTATAAAGTGGTAGTGTGCAGCCTCTGGCTCAAAAGTTGGAAGAGACTCAGGTGGGCATATTGCTTCCAAACAATATAATGTTTGGAGGCAGAGCTCCCCATGATCCATGAACATGTCCAGTGTGTCTCCACTCCTACTTCCAGGGCAGTTTGGCTGTGCTGAGGGGAATGACATACGACTTCAGGCCTATCAAAAGTTACCCACTCTCAGCAGCTATGACAGGGACAAGGTGCCATTTTCCATGCTTGCCTGAATGCCTCATCTCACTGTCCATTTGTGTCAGGATTGATGGCTTTGTGAATGAGTGCAAAGATCAAACTGTTTAATAGTGCTGTGTCAATCAATTCTCAAACTTCGGCAGAATTCTGAGATGGAGATGTGTCTTTGGTTAGTTTTCCTACTAATATAAAAGTCAAACAGAAGAACACAGAGCCCTACATGTCCCTACATTATTCACTTTAACACTCTCTGGGAAGTTAAAGAAACAGAGACAGATTGTCTTAAAAATCTCTCTGAATTCAGCAGTTATCAATAGAACAACTTAAGATGTTTAAGGATGATATAACTCTTTTAGAATATCAGGAAAGATTTGTTTCTTTAGTCCTTAGATGTTTAACATTTCATATAGGAAATGATAATTAACAAAATAAGTCTTTAGTCCCATAAGAAGGGATTGGCCTTCATGTAAAACAACAGCAAAGGTTATGGTTATTTATTGCACTGCTTTCTGTCTTCAGAAAGGTTTTATTCAATAAAAATTACTAAAATTGCTTTTCCTAGTATGTATTTTGCATCTTGAAATCAATTAATTGAAAATACACAGTAAGCTGTCTGCTCAAGACTAAAAATGCTGTCTTACCTTAAGATATCTGTTCTGCATTGTAGTGTACTGAGCTTGTTTAAAGCAATAAATATGTTGCTTATCTTGCAATACTGCTTAGTCAAAGAATGGCTTGGGAACTAAGAGTAGAAGAAAGGCCTAATTACTTAGAATTATATAATCCAGAATAGTTCAGTAAGCACTGGAAAGCTTACTTACAAAATAGTCCTAAACAAATCACCTTTTAGCAGGTTTTAGGGCATGGTTAAACAGAAACCATCTGTTTATAGGTGAAATATACTCAGGGCAAAAATAATTTCAATCCCTTCCAAGCCACATCTAACCAGAATATTACCTTGTAGTGTGTAATACAAAACATCACCACTAGAACAATGAATTGTGATAGACAGCACTATTTGAATCCTAGTTCTCAAGCTTCTCCTTTGAGCATAGTGTGCAGTTTTCCACAGAGGATGGAAGAGGAAGGAGGAGGGGAGGGGGGAAGAAAGTGTGTTTGCTATAAAAAGTCCCCTAACGTCGTGAAACAAGCACTTTTGTCTTTTGTTGTTTGCCTGTGTGACAACGTTCTAGTGTATCATATCAGTTAGGTTTTCACTTATTTTACATATGGACATGTGATATATCCTGGGATACCAATACATAAAATGCACAGATTTTTGACAATTGTCTTGTGGAGGTACCTTACTGGGGGAGTTGTGAAAGTAAGTGCAAGAAATTTAAATTTGTTACTTTGGAAGTTTCAAGTCATTGTGCCATGTGCTGACCCATGGGGAAAAAAAAATAACAACAACAAAAAGATGAAACATCCAAAAACTGAGGTGATTAAAGACTAGAAGTTAGTTAGGAAATTTATTTCCAGGTATGACTGCCTTTCACCATGAGCTATGTTGTTAAATTTTCTGTAATCGTGCAAGGAGATAATAACATGAACAACAAAGATTTTGGACCCAGGGCCTCATTTTTGTACTGCAGTACTTGAAAGGAGTGTTTAAAGTAAAATCTAAATTCTTATTCCTCATAAAAACATGGGCATCACTATAATATTGGGGTTATTTTCACAAAACAAATGCTGATAATGCCTGAGACCTTGAAAGTATTTATCATTCAGTTTGGAGTGTTAGTTGGTTGCTAGTCTCGAAAAGATAAATATCATGGAAACTTCTGGTAGCTTAGAGTCAATATCTTTCATACAGTTATATATCGCATAAAATTAAACAAATTGAGCACAGAAATATGTGAAATGACATAAACAGTCAGAATATTTTTAAGTACCTGTCAGTCGTAGTGCACTTGCTAATAATTCAATTATTTATACTTTCATTTCACTGATGTTTTGACAAGTAATAGAAAATTTGCTACATTTCGAATCATTATTGCTTCTTTTAAAATGTATTTTGAAAATGTGAGTCTATACGAGGGGAGAAGGTCCATCTGTACATATATTCATTTTTTATGTTGATAAGAAACAACATAGAAAAGAAAAATATCTTTTTTCTAGATGTTTATATATAGACTATCTATTAACATTAATTAAAATTATTTTATAGTTCTAAACTGAACACTGAGGATTATTTAGGAAAAGATTTTAACTATGTTTGACTATTTTAGAAATCTTGTGTGAGGTTCTCTGTACAGAATATGTGAGATAAAAATCCATGATAAGTTTGAAGCAGAAAGTTAGATTTGATAGAGTTGTCCACATGCTAAATAAAGTTAGATCAGTGCTCAGATTCTTCTCAGTGATTTCTCATGCCTCTAGGGGACAGTATGTTATAATCTGATTTGCATTTTTTACTCTAAATTTCACAGCAAATTTCACTATTCATAAGATGAAAAATTCCAAAGTTCAATTCAGGTCTGACATATAGAATGCAGAAATTCTGCTGCTGTTACAAGTTACCAAGCCACAGTTACAATAAGTTTTTAATTTCTGGTGCTGACAATTTCATAAAGAAAATGAGAATTTAAGGATTTGATAACTGCCTCATAAAAATCAAGAGGTGCAAAAGAGGTGGGAAAAAAAAAAGAAAAGAAAAAAAGAATTGTTGAGCACTGTCAATTCCTTCAGAAAGTCAATCCACTTATTCAGAAACCTCTTTGTTCTGTACACAGAACTAGGCCAGGTCGTGGTGCAGAATAGAGTAATTTAGGCATGCACAGTGGTGTTACTTTTCTTTACTAGTGCTGTAATTTATTAGAATAAAACCATCCAATAGCTACCTAATAAAAGTTATCAATCAGCTATTGCTGTAAAAAGCGAGGATAATTATTATTTGTTCTTGGAAATAAAACTAAGAGTAAATTAACCTGTTTTAATTAGAAAATAAAACAAGATCTAGTCCAAAGTATAAAATCCTAGTTGTAAGTATTACACAGAATCACAGAATGTTTGCGGTTGGAAGGGACTTGTGGAGATCATCTAGTCCAAGGCCATTTTATTATTATTATTATTTTTTTTAAATATGTTATATCCAAATTCTATGCCCTTTAAAGGACTTTAGTTTTCTAATATCCACAAGGAAAATAACCTCTTTATCATAGTTTATGTCTATAATTTGTACTCAAACAGAGTTATCTAGAAACATTAAAGTCTTTATAAAGATAGATAGCAAGTACTCATTAATTTACCCTTCCCCAAGTTTATAATATCCACACAGAAATTACAGGTTTCTTTATTTATGTCAAAGCATGTTAAAATATAACATTTGGTTCTGGAGTATTGCTCTGAATCGAAAATATTTAGTCTTTCACATCATCTTTCTAACAAACTTGTGTAACTGTCAAACCACTGGAGTACATTACAGAATATTCACAGAAAGAATCTAAGATTATACCTTTAAAAGATAAAAATGACAGTAAAAATCCCTAGAATAAATTACAAATAGGTCAGCCGATTCTGACTTAATCTAATGATACATGGACAGCAAAATAAATATTAATTTCAAATTAGCCACTAATTATAAATATTACCTGTATATCATAGAGACCGGGATCACTAATCTGTAAAATAATTAAGTAGCAGCATCTACATACAAATTAGAATGCATGCTGTAGGAAACAAGGAAATAAAGCGTTAGCCAACATCTGTAGCACTCAGTGAACAAATACAGGTTTTATTTGACATTTATTTTCAGCTCAGCATTCATTGTACATGCATGGGCACGTAGGTCGAGAAACTTAAATATCCACAAGCCAATGGAAATAATATCCAAACACTTGTTTAAACAAATGTGGTATGGCTCACATCCTGTGATTCACTACTGTGGCTTCCAAATAAGTCAGACATTAGGAAACTCAGAGCTATAATGTAACCAGAGTACAGGAAGGATCAATTCGCCAAGAGAATAATGCAACACTCGCACAAATGCTGGTAATTTAATTGTGCCCTTGAGGATAGTGAAGCATCCTCAGTTATTGAATTTTGGTTGCTATGAAGTAGGATTTCCAAATTAGAGACTCAAGGATGGGCTTAGCAGGTTCTAAGCAGCCCTTTACTTAAAAATAAATAAACAAGTAAAACTTGGACTAACTAAACCATGAGGATTAATTGACTTTCAATGAATTCCCATTACTTAATGCAAAATCAATCAATAGTAAATAAATCAAATATCGTAGCTACTCGGTGACACATCTCCCTCTACTTTGACTATTTCTTTAGCGGAAGCTCCCAAGTGACTAGAGGGAGTAATCAGTCACATCTTTGACTCAATCAAACTTTAATGATGGACACATCTGTTACAAGACTTGATGCAAGTGCAGCGCTCCTTGTGGAGCACAGGACATCCTTCAGAAGCAATTAATTTTCTTCAGTGACTATCATGGGGATCACCAAAACTTGGCTGATTTAACATATCATGACTGTGATTCTTTCCTTCGCATTTTCATGAATTTAAAAACCAACATGCAAACAAAGGCTTCAATAAGTCCATTTCTACAGAATCTGAACTTTGACATAGATTTCTTTGGATATGAACCACTCATCGTCTTCCTTGGTGCTGAAGTCAGTGATTTCAGGAGTCAAATTAGATAAACATGTTGTATGTCCTTTCAAATGTTTATCAAAGTCATCATTCCCAGTTCCAGGAATTACATACTTCTGTCTCCAAATTAGCTTGTCTGCCAGCCTGTCCATTCTCTATTAAGAGCTGACATTGACCCTCATTGTTTTATTCTTATTTCGGAATATACATGTAATGAAGATCTATAGCAAAAAAAGGATTATATGTTTATATTCATGTACATGTATAAGAGAAGGTTGTATTGCTCTTGCTCATTCGTTTGTCACAAAACAATGTATTTGCACTAGGTAAATAGGTACACTTAGAAGAAGCTATATCACTGAGTCCCTTTGCCCCTTTCCATTATCTGTAGGAGTATCATTGTACATATGCACATCTCTACTCAACAGCATCTGAAACTCTTTCATACGAGCAATTGTTTGCATAGGATACAGGAGTCAATGCTACGACTTGTGCAGCCTGATACGGACAGCAAAGTCTACACTAATACTCCACAGAATGATGACGATGAAAGCCAGCACCCATTTGAGATGGCAGAGTTTCATATTTTGACTGAAAGAATATCACTAGCTTTAAATAACAGTTTGAATTGTCTTTGGGAGCTGAACCTTCACCTCAATGTTGAGCTTTTAATTTGACATTATACTAGATGAGAAAATCTGATTAGGTGCTTTTTGGACTATATCTCCCTATTGATCTTTATATAATACCTTATTTCTTAAACTATGCCTTCTAGTAGAAAAAAAAAATGCACTTCATCTTTAAGAAAAATATGTCAGGTACTTACATGACTGATGAAGTTCCCAGTGCCGTACAGGCCAGCCCTACGTAGGAGTCTCCCAAAAGTTGTCAAAGTTATTCTTTGCTCTTCTTGAAGGCACATTTTGGAAGCTGAAAATGCATACTGTTACAGGAAGAAGCTAGCCAGATGGCAGTCATTGCTTTTTTAGCATGTGCCAAGAATATTAGGGAGAAACCTGAGACACTGGGGTCTGCTGGGAACAAATTCCTCAAGGGAGAGTCACCGGAGCATTTCTTCAGTGCATTGACAGCTTACAAAACGTTTATGCTGATCCCAGAAACTGTATTATGAACCCACAGAGCTCTATTTTCCACAGGACTATGATGGTCTCTCTGAGCTTGTTTATGACTGTCTCAGACCTTCTATCAGCTCCTTTTCGCAAATTCACACTGAGACAGGTGATATCCTCCCATCCTAGCTTACTGTCATGATTGTCTTGATCTATAAAGTTCATCTTGTAATGGAAATTTGGAAGCTATCACACTTGAGATTTTAATGAAGCCATGTTGATTGAAAAGAACTTTAGAGATCAATTCTGTATGAAGACTACAGATTTCAGTTATTTAAAAAATCATAAATAATTTGAATATATGAGAATTTTTTTTCATATATTTTAAAATAGTTTTTGAGTTTTGTATTAAACTTGTCATGCTATGAAATGTTTTTTCAATGAGTATGAATGTCGATAAAAGACTTTTTTAAACATTTTTTTTTTTAATTTGGTGTCATCCACAGTCTTTGAGTGGACTGAAAGCGGTATATTTTTGCATATTTAAAAAATTCACTTAAACCCGTAATTCCTGAGCTTCACTAACCTTTAACAGCTGTTCTTTTGATTAATCAAAATGTACCTATTTTTACCTAAATATAGTAAAAATATATGTCATACTCCATGCATAGTTTCTGAAGTGTTAGACTGTACAAAATAACAAAACTAAAAAGTGGCCAAGATCAGAATTAACAAGGCCACTCTTCCATTGAAGCCTACTGTACAACCTCAGTGAAACCGTATAAGCATTTGTGTAAAAATCTTGAAGAAAGGGTGATGAAAAACTATCATCAGTGTAGCTTTTTCCTGTGGATGAAGGAATTTTTTTTCTGCACTTTCAAAATGGTTTAACATAAGAATAATTGTTTAGAAAAGGCAAATCTAAAGAAATAGGTCTTTTTAAGCCTGCTATGAGAATGAAAGGACCTTAAGGCTGTAAATGTAAAATTGGTTCTTTATTTAGGATGCTGGACACACAGATTTTTTAGCTTTCCTCAACTATCAGTTATGAATTTATGATGTTCAGTGCTTCTGAGCAGCGTTTTGCATTAATTGGACTGATTACAAGTTATTTCATTGTTTGGATGAGGGGCAAGCTTTGTTTTTAATGGAATGAGTACCCAAATAGGACTTGCAGAGATGATTCTGCTTTAGGACTTCCTTGCCTTTCTGTCTGTAACAAGCTGCAGTATATTCCAGTAAAGCTTTTAGCTGCAAAAAAATATACAATAAAAGAAGTCACTTCCAACACATTGTCATTTTCTCATTATGGTTCATATTTCTCATGGATTGATCCTTATGTTATAGATAATTTCCCATAATACCCAATTATGATGTATATAGACAGTGACATTTTAATGGGTACAGGAAAATAAGGATATGTTTGTATGTGTAGAATACAGATATTTTGATATTCAGGTTAGAACAGAGAATTCAAGTCCACAGTAAAGAGCAGCAACCAAAGATCCTGTAGCAAGCACAACTAGATGCAAAACCTTTCTCTAAGGCTTAGTACCTCTCATTAACTTAGACACACAAGCTCATTGACATCCATGCGACTGATATTCTTAGGTTTTTTAATCATAATAAAAGGATATCTGTCTGTTCTTTAATTTTTACACTCTTTCCAACTGGCAAAAGTTTCTACTATTGTGATGAGAAAAGCCAGAAATATGAATAAAGATATACAGATCAGATTTTTTAAGAATTGAAGTATTTTAACTTGCTGTTAATTGTGTTTAAATTACATCTGTAAAACACCAGCCTTTTATACCTTATTTGTGCCTGTATTCCTAATTTCACTGCCTTCCCCGTTAAGCTTCTCAAGACTGAAATTCTCCTATGTCCATCTTCTGTAGGGCAGATGGAAAAAAACTATCAGTCATGAGTAGACCTTCAAATCCCTTGATTTGGAAAAAGCAATCTTGACCTTCAGAAATAAGTTAGTTCTCAGTGGCTTTGGGCAAAGAACTTTTTCTACCACATCCAAAAATAATGAAAGAGTGCACTAAAGAGAGGGATTACTGATCTACAAATTACTATCCATGCTAATTCTGATATTATTTTGTATCTTTTCTATTCAGTCCTTCCATCTCTGATATCTCTGCGCCCAATATTCTTGCTCTGTTGTTGGATTAGCAGAACCTTAGTGATAAACCAGTGTTCTGCTGAGACAGTGAATAAAGTTGATTAATGAGATAAGGTCCCAGTTAGTCCAAGGTAGGCTTTGCTATAGTTGGTATCAGGAGCAACCAGAAGATAGACTGGGGTCTCAAAAAGTTCCAGTAGCGGTCAATAGGAGACACAGATTTGAAATAATTCAGGTAATGCATATTATTTTTTATTTTCCAGATCAGAAATAAATCTTTTCATGGAGTAGATTTGTTTTCAGTTATAAGCCCACAACGACTAATGCTCAGCAGGAGTTCCTCAGAAGGGCAGTCAATTTTGTTCTGATTGTTTCCAAATTAGCACAAATGCCTGGTGGGGGAGCAGGCAAACCTCATCACCTCCTTCCCTCAATCTCTGAAACTGCAGCTGATGCTCAGGGTTAAATTATGAGACAAAGACCTGAGAACGGGCTAATGAAAGAGACACTTAGCATTCTAACAATACTTCTGTGTGAGTCTTGCACATTAACACTAAATTGCTAGTAATCCTGGAAAAATAAACAGTTCTAACTGGAAAAGGAGATAAAGCACAAGTTTTTCTTCAATATCAGAGAGTATGAAAATGGCAAATAATTATTTTCAATCAATTTCAAAAGCCATGGTAAACCATGTCTGGCATTGCTAAATACTAATAATTACCCTGGAATTATTTCGTAATAATGTCAATAATGTAATATACTATAACTTATACAATTCTAATGTTTTTAACCAGCAATAGATGTGCATTCTTTCAGCAGTTACTGAGGTTAAAATATGGTTCTGTTCTTTCAAAACAAAACTTCTTGATAAATTATCTGGGTAATTACATTATCTAGAAGGTGACTCAAAGGTCATCAGTTAGGGTGCTCACCAAGACTAGACATTCCTCAGCTGGTTTTTATAATAATATATTTGAGCATATGTAATAATTTCTAACAGTTTTCCATATATTTTCTGAATTCCTAACAAGTTGCTGAACTACAAGCACCTGCAGCTTGACTTTTCTGCAAATATCCTTTCTGGGTTTTTTCTGTTGTTTTGTTTGTTTGTTTGCTTGTTTGTTCACTTTTTTTTTGTTTTGGTTTGGTTTGGGTTTTTGTTTGTGTTTTTTTTGTTTGTTTGTTTTTTTGTTTGTTTTTGTAAGGTATATCTCATGTACAGTACTTTAAAGGCTCTTTCTGTTTCACAAGAAAAATTACTCTAATAACAACCTTTACTAGCTCTTAATTAAAAATTTGTTCAGAATTTTGCTGGTTTATCATAACAAGGCTATGTCTCAGAAAATGGAAAAGTAAATTGGAAAACCAATGCTCAGAAATGCCATCTGGGAAAATCCCATGGACATCATCAATGAAGATGAGAACAAAGCATGGGGTTCAGGTTATCCATGGGAATACTGATATTCATGCCAGCTGATGATTGGTAAATGGTTTACTTCTTCAAAACCAATGTTGCACAATTCTTGTTCTGTTTGTTTGGTTTTTAATGAGGAAGAATATTTCTTATTCAGGAACAGCTGTGGAGTAGATTGTCATAACACCACCATGGAAAAAGAAACACTGTCACAGCAAGAAATCCCAGAAATGCTGTGTCTAACAAAGAACTGTTCTGAGGGACATCATGGATGGCAGTATGAGGAATGATGACAGATACAAAGATGGGGAATGTGTCTGAGAAAGACTAGTGCCCTTTTAGTAAGTTACTTCCACTATTTGAGCTAGGCTGATGTAACAGCCTCTAAAGTTTCTGAGAAATTGCTGTAGCAGTACTTGTTTCAATGGAGTAGATGACACATAAGCACATGAAAAAGACATGTGAATTCTTTACATTCAGTGTAGAGAGCTGTGATTTTCTACAAGAAGAGAATTTTTATTACTCCTCTACTTGCCTTACTTCTACATGTTTGAATATAATTTGAAACAAAATTTTAGCCCTTATCAAATCCTATTTTTCCCTTAAAGAAGAAAGTATACATATGCTCATATTGTGTGAAATTACATTGTCAGTCTTTTGACTCAAAGTTGAACATTTATTTGTCCAGCCAAAACATTGATTCTGAGAATCATTATCTGAGATGTAATTACAGAATAATCCACCTCAGCTAAATACAAGTTAATTCATGCTTGAGTAGTCACAGTCCTTTTGCATATGTAATGACCCTGCAAAATCACTTTACAAGTTACCTATCTAGCCATACTTATCATGATAATATGGAAAATGATATAATAATAAAACAAACAAACAAACAAAAACCCAAAACAAAACAAACAACAACAAAAAATACAAACAACACCAAAAAACCCACAGCTGATTTATTTTTCATATGCCTGCCTCTGATAGTGTCTTTTCACTGCTCTGGACACTACTCTGGACCTTAGTTTCCTTGCTCTAAAATGAATACTGAAGTCCTTTCTAAAGTGCTCTGCAAAGTGTTCTTTAAGATTATGATATTATATGGCTTTATTGTTGCTTAACCAAACTGTTAAAAAATCCTCACATGACAGAATCAAGTCTGTTGTAAGGATTGATGATGGCAGTTAAGGACAGATTTAATATTTGATGAAGTGTGTATAGAAGACCAAAATAAACTAAATAGTAAAGCCTGTTCGGTACAAAGCCATTTTGGGTTTTGTTTTGTTTTGCTTAGCTGTTGTGGTTGGTTTTTGTGTGTGTGTGTGTGTGGTTTTTGTTTGTTTGTTTTTGTTTTGTTTTGGCTTGGTTTGGTTAGATTTTTATTTTTGGGTTTGAATTCAAGCTACCAAAATTGTTAATACTTCATGAAAAGGTGAACTGGGCAGAAAAAAAGCAACAGCAATTACTAGAATAATTGCAAAGTGGCTGCAAGGAACAAATTGTATTCAAAATATTATGGCTGAATACAGATGCTACATCCCTTGAAAATGTTACTAAAAGTTTTGCCATCTCTAACCTTGTGTCCCTGGAGACACATGGGAGGGTATGTTTGCTTTTACTCTGTTTAATCTCTGATTTTTCTGTTTCAACTGGGTAGTTCAGAAACCCAGTCTGTCAACAATCCTCCGTTATTTGGTTGATTTTCCTTTTCTTGCTACAGAGTGCCAGAAAGCACATCTATAAATCAAGACTCCCTTTGAGCACAACATATCAAATAATTTAGAAGTTACTGCAGAAAGCGAAGATATTGCTGATGTTAAAGCACAAAAATAGGGAGTCAGGACTTGGAAACGGGTGCTATTTATGGTTCAGCTCACAATCCATGAGTAACGTGGAACGTAGTCCCTTGGGGTCTCAGTTTCCAGCTAAGCATCACAAGGGTGAAAAACTCAGCAAACTTTATTGAAGCTTAGGGAGAACGAATCCATGAATGTTGATAGTAGCTATGGGGTAGAGTGATAGAGGAGCTAGAGAAATAGGAAGATGTGAATAAAGAGGGAGGAACAATTTATTTGCTGCAGAGAACACCTCCACAATGGCTTCACTTCCACATTTTTAACCTGTCCTTCAGGCCTTGATAAAGCCTCCAGAATGGAGTTCTGCATCTGAGCTTGTAAAAAGACACTTTCTTAAAAAAAGAAGAAATCCAATCTCCACTGTATTCCAGTATATTAGCAGTGCCTAACTTTATGTTTCTTGAAAAATCTCATCTCAAATGCTTCACTTTTTAAAGAATGAATGGATTGTCCTCATGGGTCTTCCCTGGATCCTTGAGGAAAAGTCTTAATGAATTTTCTACCATATGTAAATTCGGTGCAGCTGGGACATGTTACAGCTGATGCATGTTTGTATCGTGTTCACTTTCAAGATTCAAAGATTTAAGGACTATAGATCTTACTTCTGAACCATCTCTCCACCTTGAGTATCCAACTCAATTTGACATGGCTTTTTCCTTATTTTTCCCTTGAGATTTCTGATTGACATACAGACAAAGAGGGCATCTTTAGCTTCTTCAAATATGTATCTATAGGATAAAAAATTTGATGTCACAACGGCATAGGTTTGGAGTTCTGTCCTCATTAGTCCCTAAATGAAGGGATGGTATAAAGAACCATGATACCATTGTTTCAGCAGTCTTCAGCAGGATATTACCCATGGTATTCTGTTAATTCCACCTGCCTTAGCCAAAAAATAGAGGAGAACATAGCCCAGAAGTAAAGTCAAAAGACTTGTGGATTTCAGGATTTTTTTTTACTGTCAAACTCCTTGAGCAATGACCTTGAGCACGTCACACAATCACTTTGTTCCAGATCCTCAAAGGTGCTTATGTATGCAATTTCCATTAATTTCTGTCAGACTGGTGAGGATCTATGTGCCTCAGTCCTCTATGTGAAAAACAGAGCTTCTGCTTCTGTACAGCACACAGGTCTTCTGTGTATCTTGTCAAAATGTATTCATTAATGTACTTAGTTACTCTGGTGATGATAGTTCTGCCTAAGACAAAGCTATTTAATTCACTAATTGCCATGTAATACCACTGAGACCAAGAGCTGGAAATTACTCAAAAGGTAGAAATACACATCGATAAGAAAAAAGAAACAATAAAAAACAAGAACAACAACAACAACAAAAATAATTTTATCAGAAAAAAAATATTTTTTACTCAATTTCGAAAACACTATTTTATGTCAGAAAGTGCAAGATAACTGCTAGCTGGTGGAGAAAAGGCAGGGCTTTTCCTCTGGGTGAGTTATTCCAGAACTGCTCTCCCTGGAGGCTATTGCATCTTCCTGTGAAGTATCTGATATCTAATATTCACTGTTACAGCCACAGTATCAGTCCCAACAGAATGCACTTAAAATAAATGCCCTTTTTTTTCCCCCAGACATCAGGTAGGAATTGAAAGGATAATTAATGCACTGTTTCTTTTAAAAGGAGTGTACTTTATTATGGGATTTTTCAAGGAATATAGGAGACTTAATTTTTGAGATCTTACTGGAATAACAAGATCAACAGAAAACAGTTTTTTACTCCCTTAACGTTCCTTGGAGAAGTTCAGTTTTAGAAATTCTATTTTGAAGTCCTTGCTGATGCAGAATGCACAGAGAAAATTTCCATGGTTAAGGGTCCTAAGGATTATATCTGTATGGGCTCATGACTTTAATCAGTATGTGTTGACCTGGGAACTGTCCTGCATGAAAACACCAGGAGTGCAATGAAGAAATAGATTTCACTGGAGACATGGTGGGCTCTTCTCTGCTTCAAAGTGGGGCTTAATACAGAACAGTGGCTTGTAAATTCATCAAAGACAAGTTTAACAGTATGTGTGCTGTTCACCCTTAGCATGAATGAATAGCCAAGTTTGAACACTGCTTGGAAAGTCTTCAGAAGGCAATTACATGGTTGCAGAAAGGTGGGAGATTACTGCAGATAACTTAGCATGACTGGTCTTTGATTGAAGAATTTCAGGCAACTTCAGGTAGTCAACATATTTGTATATGTTCCTGGAAGTTTGCTGTTTCATGGAAAAAAAAAAAAAAAAAAAAGACTAATTGTACCATACTGCTCTGAATTACACACTGTATATTTACTGGGGATTTAGCACAATTTTGGAAGTCTAAGAATAAGAAGCTGAAAGAGCTAGAATGAGCTAGAAAATAATTCAGTTTAATAGCTTAGTATTTTCCTTAAAACATTTACCAAAAGCAGGAGAATGGATGCACTAACCAGTATTTGGACAGTAAATCCTCAGCCGGATCAGAGTAATACTTATGGGAAATGACAAGGCTTTAGAAACATAAGCAAGAACTCTCCTTCCAAAATCATTACATTCTCATTTCAACAAAAAAGTCTATATCAATTACATGAATTCATAGGCTGGACGAAGAAGGAATGTTAACAATGCCTTCTGACCGTTGAAGGATGAGCAACCTAACTGAAAGGTAAAGATCTTCCTGCAAGAATTTGCTAAGAGAGGAGTTTCTGAACCACACTGAAAAAGTAAACTGTATCTGGAATAATTCCTTTTTGGTTTAAATATACTACTAATGTCCTATGAGTTCCTTTCTTTAAACCAACATTGATCAGTGTTGACAGTATGGTTAGAAAGTGTTATCAGGTTTCATAAAACTGGTGCTTTATATTTAGCTCTAAAAAGGTATGATGAAGGCTTATCTCAAAACTTCAGTTAAGCACTTAAATAGAATTCATAAAGCTTTAAGGTAGTGGAAACATACAGTGATCAACTTTTTCATGAGCACTAATTTTGCAAATAAATTATAGGGATGATGATTCTTCAGCTCACTGTGAGTGAAAATGGAGTATAGGACTGGAAAGTTATTAAAAAACAGAAAACTCAACTGTGTGGTATTATTGACTTCTTTTCATTACTATTTTTTATTATTATTTTGACTTGTAGAGATTAAGGAGTAACCTTCACTTTTGAAAATCATAAAGATGTAAGTTAACAGTTTTAAAGTTCTCATTTAAAGGATGGGGAATTTTAAACAAAGCACTCATACTTTATTCCCCTAGAACCTCTTATTTAACATAACTTCAATATTTTACAAAAATAGCGATGTCTCCAGCTGTATTTTTTTTCCTGTTTTCTCTCTTTGATTTTCTGTAGAACAATAGAACAGTGGAACTTACTGCTTTAAGTAAGGTATGCTTGTGATTATTCATTTATCTAACAGCTTAATTTCAAATATACCTGTTTAGAGTGGGTAAGTGAACATCCAAAGGACAGCTAAAGGTACCATGGTACCATTTACCAAGTACTCATTAATAAATACAAAATCAGATCTATAATGATAAATTATATGTTAATTACATAGAAAAAAAAAAAAAAAAGAAATGCCAGATCCCTATTTGAAAATTATGAAAATGCTATCATATTACAGTTTGTGGATCTGCTATTGATACAACCAATACTGTATTTAAATTCTGTCATTATTTTAATGACTGATTCTGCTTTCATGCGAATTTCTATAAAAATGCATATTCGAAGAATATTGTTTCTCTTTGGATTTGTGGTTGAGTATTATCTTCCAGTCAAATCTGCAGGAAGTCTGTAAGTGAAATCTGTAATCTGAACATCTTGATAACATAAAAAAAATATAATATTATAAATATTATATTTATATACTATAAATAAATATAATAATAATATATAATAATATAATATAAATATTATATTATCTAAAATTTTAACGTCATGGCACAACTAATTGTATATAAATCATATGAAGCCAGTATTTAATTTGGCTTTTCAGAATCTGAGAATGCTGTAAGGTTATTTATCTCTTTGACTTTTAAATCATAGTAATTATTTAAAATATATTGTCCTTTTGAAAGTAAATGCAAAACTAAAATGGAATCCTCAGCACTATTCCTTTGTAGTGCAACTCTTGACAAATAATTTAATGTTATGATTAGTCCCAGAAAGGCAATGGACTGAAATATTTCTATTGCTTTTCCTGATAAAACCTCCTCTAAATAGAGGTTGATGATATTTGACACACACGAGTAAGAAACTCCAAGCTAGCAACTCTCAATCACTGGCACCCATGTGTTTTCACTAGTGGACCTCACATTATTGTCACACAGAAACTCATCTCTGTGCTCAAGTCTCAATTTCTCTTTTGATGTGCTGCAGCACTGCTCAGCTCCCCAGTCATCCAAACTCCCTTTTCTTTCAAGTCCATCACAGCCTCTGTCTGTGTTACTCTCCCAAGTCTTGCTTTCTGCTGGGAGAGAGGAGAAGGGGACACAGGTGAACTATGCAGACTTAGATTTCACTCAGTCCTCAAAATATAAATCTACATCCCTACTGCCCAAAACATAGTATATAATTTTTCTTGTAGATTTTTAAATAGCTCTTTTTCATTTCTATATTATTATGTTTTAATTATAGTAGCTAAGAACACATTTTGTTTTCACTTTAGATAACAAACTCAAACCTGAGTGTGCTAACTCTTGACCCTGTTAGTAAAGTTACAGTTGTACTCATTTTCAGTCTTTATCAGAATAGACTATATGTATTCTTAGATTTCACAAAAGGGAAACATCACAAATAATGTGTTTGATTTTCTTCTCAAACTGAAACTTTGCACAGAGTTAAAGTCAAATATCTGGGAGGCGAAGCACTTTTATGCTTATATTTCTTCTGTTATCACTGGCATATATTCTCATGTCTTGGTTCCATTAATTGGGTAGCATATTGCCTTAAGTTTAGTTTCGTGTACTATTAATTGTATACACTTTTCCCATCAAGATTACACGACTGGAAAAGTAAAAAACAAGAAAATACCTCAAAACTTTGATTTCAGGAAATAATAATTGCCTTAGCATGTATTTTACGAGTGTAAAAATGTGATCTATTCATTGAATTTTCCTTTCCTTCAAATGAAGGAAGTGAAGTAAGACTCTTACCCTAGCTAAAGGAAAAGGTACATAATATCTTGATTGTTTATATGTGTCTTAGACCCTCATTCAGCTATACTATCACAAACCAATAGAGTCTGCTTCTCCATCTTCCTTATATCCAGCATCCAAGTATTTTAAAGCACTTCCAAAGCAAGTAAAGAAAATAAAAAGAAGCATTTTTCCAAATTCCCCTAAGCTTTTGCTTCAAAAGACTCCTGCTTCCAATTTGCTGCCAAAAGATTAATATCCCCCATATGAAATTCCTTTTACAATTTCTTGACCTTCCCAACTTGAGTTGTTGCAAACTGCTTCAGCTTACTGACTCATCCCATCTGGCACTAGAACAGTTTCATCCCCTCTCTTTCACTCTCTTCTCCCTGTCATCTCTATCTCTCTTCCCCAAGCCCTATGAGAATCTGATCACGATGAAACTACTGATGAATCAGACAATATGATGTATTCTGATTTTGAGCTTGAACACTCACATACCCATGAGAAAGCAAAGTAACAGCTCAAGAATTCTGCAGGTAGCTAAGCAGTGAAAATTTATTTATAGAAAATTAAACCCTGAGTCAGATTCTTTATTTGTTTTATGTGCTGAGGTGCTGCATATGTGATAAATTACTAGAAAAAGAGGGAGGACAAAACAAGGTGGGAGGAGATCATCATACCATGATGGGCAAATGCTGTTTTATTCATGATGAGACTATATTACTCTTACTTAGAAGCATAAATTTATTACCTTAATTTAAAAATCTTTTCACATTGGCTGGATTCCCTGATTAGTAAAGAAAATAAGCTGTTTTTCTGAAACCATATTAAAGACCACGGGGAGAGAGGCAGGAAAACAGGAAGGAAAAATATAATCTGAATTATATTTTTAGCTATGTCTCTAGTTCTTTATCAAAACTTATGTTACAGTACTTTCTTCTCTGACATCCACCACTTGGACTAAATGTTCTGAAGGTTAATTTAAGATTTTTATTTTGCTTTTTCTTTCTGCTTTCCTTTCACAAGGACATACCCTTTCATGTTTGTATTTAGTCATATAGTATAACACTAGATTCTAGACTCTGACCTCCCTAGGAGCTGTAGTTCACCCTTAGAAGTTGTTGCCTAAGGTGCTTACTGTAGCTGGATTCCAGGACTGTTTATTTAATTACTCTTCCTTGGTGTACTGCCAGTAAACAATGAACAATAATGTAGTCTGTCTTTCACTTTACCTCATGCATGCACTGCCTCCTAACTAACAAGCTCAACTCAATTTCAGGAAAAACAAACAAACAAAAAACCAAAAAGGAGCACAAGGAAGCACTTTTGAAAAAAATCTAAGGAAATCTATGCCCCTTGAGGGAATAGCCCAGCATACATGTTCTGTGGAAAATAAAAAATATTAAGTATTATCTAAGTTAGATACTTAGACACTTATCTAAGTTAGATACTTATCTAAGTTAGAATTAGGATTTTCTGAAACTAGGATTTAGTCAACCCAAAATAGAATTTAAATTACAGAGGTCCAGTAGTGCAATCCGAAATCTCCTTGTGTGACATTATTTCTTATATTCTGAGTGTGACTTGCAGCATTGTTGATAGATAAAAGTTTTGTGCTTGCATAGTATGCCTTTTCTGCATGTGTTCAAACCTTCCCCAGTCTTAGAAGTGTGGCACCTACACACAATCTAAGCTTAGGCAGGATCTTAGCTCCTCTCCACAGGGTCTTCTAAGGATCTTGGTCTAATTGATATTCTCTGATCACACAAAATACATGGCAGTTATAAAACGCTCTGCACAAAGTCATAGATGAGGTTACTTTTTTCTTATAGCTCTGTTAAAGGAAGAGATGGTGGCTAGAAGATACATTCAAACTGATGTGTAATACTCTGACTTTTATGCAGCAATTTGAATATTAACATGATATTCAGCTCATCACAATTGAAACCCCCACCTATCTGGGAAGTATTTGAATATGCACCTTCTATCTATTGAGACATAGAGACTTATTGCAATGGAGCTGCTCTAATCTATCCAACAAAAACATTTATGTCTTAAATATTTTTATGTCAGAAAGAGCTTAAGCATAATCCTATATCTCTGTATTGGATAACTCTTTGCACGAGAAACACTTAGTAACCCATTTTTCTTTAAATACTGACATTTTTATATGAAAAGCACAGCCAGGTCTTGAAGTCTTTTTTATGATTTAGGACCTGCTGAAACACATGCAACAGAAATTGCAGTGCTGATATAGAACTAGTAGGAGGGAGTATTTCCTACTGTTCAAATTCATGAGCTAGGTCTATGGGAGTCTTTTTGTTAATGCTTCTTATTGTTACACATAACACACTGAAAAACTGTAGGTATTAGCTTAGTAAAGCTACTGTTAAGTATTGCCAATGACTAAATGGAAATAGGTATAGATCCTCCCTCATAATGTGATTATACCAAGTCCTTGTTCCTTTGTGTGACCTCCTTCAATTCAGTGGAGCTATCCAGACATAAATGTACAGCAAGATTTGTGTATAGTAATGCTGTCCTAAAGAAGTGTAGCTTCTCTAACTGAATATCAAAGCATTTGCGAGAAATAAGAGTCACAGAATTAAGTCACTTAGTTCTTTGAGGGACAGGAAAATAGAGGAAAATTGTTTTATTTTTATTGACTTTTTTTCCTCCACCTCCTCCACTCCCAATTCTGGATCAATTTTTAAAGTTTGTGGATTACTTTAGAGAACCCCTAAGTCCTGCTATACCATGAGAGATTAAAAATATATGAAACTAATTGATAGAAAGCTCTTAATTAAAAAAAAAGTTTCTGCCAGACTGATAAAAACAAAGATCAGAATGCCCTGCCAGTTGCAAAGTTTTAATCAGGAATGATAGAAAATGCACTATATGTAGGAATGAAAGAGCACAGAACAGATGTGTGGACAACTAAGGCATTGTCTTGAGCATCACTTATAGGACTGGGTGAGAGGGGCTGACTGCTAAGACAGTGCAGAAAATGCAGATATCACATTTAAGGAAAAATGCCACTAATGTGCCAGGAAGACTAGCTCAGACAGCTCAGTGTCAACTTCTGCTACTGCTAATGATGCCTGGACACTTCTCATGTACAAAATCTTTTACCAAAAAAGTTGCAGAGACTCCCTATTTCATATCTTTCAGAATAAAACTTTTTTTCTGTCTCTTTTTTTTTTTTTTCTTTCTTTACTCCCTGTGATTTACACAGATTTAGTATTTTAATGGCCTACGAATTGCATTGCCCTTGAGAGCTAAGATACAGACTGATCCTGTGAAGAGCTGAGTGCCCTCGACTCCTCTTGACAGCAGACACTTCATCAGAGGGGTCCAGAGGTGTGACAGTTGAAGAATAAGCCACAAAAACATTTTTTTTTTTTATAGCAAGGAATATAAAGTATAGATGGAATAGGGAAAGATAACAAAGACTGAATGGAAAGAGTAAGCCAAAAGAAAAAATATCATCTTTCTACGAATACACATGTCAAGAACATGAATATGGCTGGAGCTGAATGACAAAATATTCCCCATTGATATACATTACATATTCAGCATGAAATTTATGTCCAAAGATGCAGACAAAAAGTTTCACATTACTCTAATAAATTTACTGAATTTTCATGGGAGGTCATTGAAGGATGATTACCTAATTTCTGAAGCAATCTCTTACTAACCCTTGGTGGGATTTTCATAATTTATTCCCTGAGACTCTTGTGAAGACTTTGTCCAACTCATCAAACCATACATTTTTTCATTAAATGTGAAGGAAAATATAGCTTTTGTTTATTTTTTTTTGTCATTCCTCAAGACTTCATATAGTGTAAAGGTTTTATTTGTATGTTTTGTTTAGTTTTGTTTGTTTTCCCGAAACAACTGGCTTCAACATACTATGGATCATCTTAACTAAATTAATCAATATGCAAAAATTATTTCCTCCTCCTTTTCAAGAATTGCGTACAACATGGGAAACTTTCAGCCTGTGTTGTATCAAAACTGAACTCACTTTTGCAGTCAATGTTCTAGAGATTTTGGGCCATTTTTTCACAATTATGCATTTTCTGTTCCAGAGATAATGTCATGGTGTGTCTGCACACCGGTTGGGGTGGTCAGTCAGGAACAGAGATAATATATTTACTTTTACTCACTACAATGGGTTACTGCCCACATCAGAAACTAGTATTTTGTGCTTCTGAAAAAGCAGATGCTACTTCAGCCATGGCAAACAGCAAGATCCCAGTCTTAGTATTTGGGTATGGCTAAGCAGTATCTCAGGGCTAGGGATGATTTATTTAATTACCAGTCTAGACTTCAAGTATGCAGGTGGTAACAATATTGTCTGTAAGGAGTCCTGTCATGAAGATTTGGTGTAAATTTTTTTTCCACACTAATATATTATTCCATATTCTTAGCAGCTCTAAAATACTGTATCAATTTAATTCCTCTAAATTCCTCTAAAATAATTATTTTTTTTTTTTTTTCTCTCTTGTCTGTACAACTGCAATTACAGGATAATGCTCTTGTGGAGAGATTTTTGGCAACCATGCTCAGACAGATCAATAGTAGATTAAGCTCATTGTGGTGTAAACACTAATTGAAAGAGTGAACATGTTTCTTGCAAATGCTTCTTACCAGTAATCTTGAAAGTCACACAGAAAGCTGACAACTGAGATGCCAGATGACTACTAACTATACTAGATTATGAAATCCTTGCTAATTCATGTAATTTTCTTTGGAAAATAATAATTAATTAATTATTAGGAAGGATATTATCTCTAAGGCAAAATCTGCTGCTTTATAAAGACATGATAACATAAATACATGCAGAATCGTAGAATGTCCTGAGTTGGAAGGGACCCACAAGGATCATTGAGTCCAACTCCTGTCCCTGCATAGGACAATTCCACAGTTCAAACCATGTGTCTGAGGGCATTGTCCAGTCTCTTCTTGAATACTGTAAGGCTTAAGGCGGTGACTACCTCTCTGGGGAGCTTGTTCCAGTGCTCCACCACTCTCTGGATGAAGAACCTTTTCCTAATGTCCAACCTAAACTCTACAGGAAGTCATAAATGGCGATGAGGTCTCCTCTTAATCTCTTCATCTCCTCTTCTTCAGGCTGAACAAACCAAGTGACTTTAGCAGTGCCTCATATGACTTCCCGTTCAAGACCTCCACCAACTTCATAGCCCTCTTCTGGACACTCTCCAGTAGCCTAATATCTTTTTTTATCCTGTGGTGCCCAGAATTGCACACAGGACGCCAGGTTAGGCCACACCAGTTCAGAGCAGAGCGGGACAACCATCTCCCTTGCCTGGCTGGCAATGCTGTGCTTGATGCACCTCAGGACACAGTTGTCTCTCTTGGCTGCCAGGGCACACTGTTGGCTCATGCTCAATTTGCTGGCAACCAGAAGCCCCAGATCCCCCTCTGCAGAGCTGTTTTCCAGAATGTTGTCCCCTAGTCTGTATGTACAGCCAAATAATAATAATATGTACAGCCAGAATAATCTCAGCTGTCATGTAAGCCACTAGCAGGTAAGTCTTAGCTCCTGCCGGGAGACACTAGGAGCCCTGTAACATCAAACTTGATGGATATATCCCTAATGTTAAGTAAAACATGATCTGAGATATGTCCCCATCACAGAGGACAAGAAACATATATTAACTCATGTCCACACTGTTCAGGCCTCCTTTCTGCTCTGCATAATTCTAGAGAATTGTGCACGGTGGAGGAAGCCAAACCTGGTCCATGTTTTGCATATTAAATTTGGAATAATCTGTCTCCAGAATGATGGCTTCCAAGTGTAGAAACAAGACACCTTAAGTGAATGATATACAAGGTGATTGATGCAACAGCCTTAAGTGATAGCAACCTTAAATGTAACAGCTAGCTGAACTGAAAGTCAGGGGCTAAAGTGTTTAGTGCGGTGAATGACCAGGGCTTCATTGAAGCTCACTTCCTGGTCCTTTTTTTTTTTTTTTTTTTAATGTACCTTATTCTTCTGAAGAAACCAAACCTTAAGGACACATCTAATGTATGTGAATCTGTTGCTGACCCCAGAAGCAAAAAGTTTTGAAGGACTTTATCAGACATAATGTTGGAAAAATTGAGCATAAAGAGGGCTTTTGCAGACACTGACACAATAAGAAACGAATTTTATATTACAGATTAAAAGTAAGCTTTAATTTTTCACCTGTAAATTGATGATATAAGCAAACAAGTAAAAAATGTTTCCTAAGTTATTTTTATTTTGGAAGGGATAAAAAGGTTGGGATAGAAGGGGAAAAGAGGAATGAGGAATAAAGGTGTTACCAGTCTGTATTTCCATCATATGCTATGTTCTACAGAGCATCTTAATAAAAATGCTTTTCTATTTCAGATGACATGTAACTCCCCCACCAATGTCCTAGAGGTCTCTAGTTTCCATATTCCTATTTCTTTACATAGGAGAGTACTGGGTGATACAAGGAAGAGACTCTTGGAACTGTATATTCTTTTGTACAGAGGAAAATTCTTAGCTATTTTTTAGCTGTTGATTTCTCTGCATACATAGTTTTATATTTTATTTATACACTTTCTGTCTTAAAATAAGAGGGGTTAGTAGCAAATGATTCAAATACAGTTATGATTAAGCAAAATTATATAAAATTCCATAAGCATTATTCAACATTCAAAAGACTTGCTGATGATAAGGAAGTGTCAGCTAAAAATATTTTTCGATAATTTTCATAGTGGTACTACAGGAGCGTGGGCAACCACCTTTTTTGTGATTGAATTGCATAAAGGTGATTGGTATATCTGTCTTGATGTACTTTCCCTATACTGTTACACACATACTGTGACTTCATGTGACTCTTCGTGGAGAAGTTAGTAACCCTCATTTTCTTCCTTAATCCTCTTATAATGGTCATGTGTCATTTATGAACTAGAATATTTTATATTTTAGAATTTTTTTAGTTTATGAAATTAATATATTTTAGCATTGTGATGGAGGCATACAATTCTAGGAATGAGAGAGAAATGCAAGAGGATTCAGTGAAAGAGAATATTTTAGATAAGTATGAAACACAAAAATGCAAAACATTAGTTTGAATGTTTGAAAAGGACAAGACGAGAAGAACAGAAAAATATGTTTTGGAGTACTTTGCAGCAAATATATCTTGTTCTTATTTTTGCTTTCATTTTTTGAATTTAATATTTGAATTGTTTGATTGGTTCATTGTTTTAATTGAGTATTGTTTTGAATAATCAAATCACTGTAAACAACTGTGTTTTTTGCTCAGAGGCAGCACTGTTTCCTCAGAGGAAGCATTTGATCCAGTACAGAGGTAGTAACAGAGATCAAGAAGCCGTACAGTTTGAGCTGCACAAAATTTATTAATTTGGGGTTAAATATTTTACTTTTACACTGACTCACACTCTCTAGCACTCTCTAGCTCTGTTGTTCTCAGTTCTGGGGGGAAAAAAAAAACATCAAACAAACAAAACAAAACAAAACAGCAACACACTAGACAGCTGTTACATGGGTCATGCATTTAATTTCATGGTTCTAATGTTTCTATTTTCAGATGACTAAATATTGGGATCCTGAAGTAACTGCTCTTCCAATCTTTGTGCAGATAGCTTGTTTGGTGTAGAAAGGTTTAGCAACCTCTATCGCCTTGAGTTACAACTGAAGTCTATTTTTATGGAGGATGGGGTGTTGAGAAAAAAATCAACAGCCATGATGTTAAATCTGTAATTTCGGGCACTTATGTGAGGCAATGCTTAAGTTGAAGTATGCACAAGGCAAATGGGAAAAAAAATAAGAAATATAGTCCTATATTCAGCTAGGCATAATTTAAAATTGTGCTTACCAAGTCTGCAGTTATTTATTGACAAGAATGAATCTTTATCATACAGTAAGTGAAATCTTGTTTCTGTTACATTTCTGTCACTGTCACTGATGTCACTGCAATGAAGTTATGTGAGTGTAATTGAGTGAAAATTATGGACAGCTGCTTGTCTGAGCACACATTTACATTTGCAATGATTAGGTGCCACACACAAACAAAGTATCCTTTCTGAACCAATAAACAATATAATCTGTACTGGATCCAAACAAAAATGCAAGGTGAAAAACCTTACATAAACCCCCGCTTCTCAAAAGTACAGGAATACAGATTGGCATATAACTAAATAAATTGTATTAAATAATGTATTTTTCACTGTTAAAAATATAAGTTGAAAATGAAATTATTAAAAAATAAGTTTTCTTTGATTGTGAATTTAATAAACTAAGCACACTTAGCAAAATCCTTGTGTTTTTCTGATGAACAGTAAGCTCAGAAACAGTTCATCACATTTTGCTCTGTTTAATGTGATGTATTCATAGTCATCTCCCACCAATGTGTCTTTGTAACTAAGTGGATATCCCATTCAGACCAGAGATGTGCTAAACTTCCTAGATTTGTACTCTCAAACATAAAGGTATGGAACTGTAATTGCTAAGGTGTCACACTGATTAGACCAGCAAGAAAAAGCAATGACACTGAAGTGATCTTCTGCCTTCTGAAATATGTTTGAGAAGTTCAGAATTGCATTATCGCCTTTAGGAGGTTCTGTTTCCTCTTTTAACATTATGATCTTTGAGTATAATCTTGTACTTCTCATGCAAGAATTATTTTTCTGAATGTTGGTTATTTTAACATGAAATAATTTGCTCTTATAGACATATATTCTTCATCTGCCCCCCTAGTAGAGTGAAATTGCAACTTTTTTCAGAACTGGGAATCTGACATTAGCAGAGCTGTCTATTCATTTCCATGTCTGTGATAGAGACTTGTTTCAGTCCTCCTCCTCTGTAATTTGTATCCATAGTGTTAACTACAGTGCCAGTAATGCAGTAGAAAGCAGTAAATACACTTGAATCTTGTGCTGAATTCATGCTATAAAGATGATAAGAGCCTCCAAGGGAATAACTGCCTCACTACAGGGAGTGCGAATTGTTTGGCATCTGGTCTTTGTGTCATCCTTTGCTTTCATGCAGCTGGTTGACATCAGTACACATTAACAGCAAAACTGATCAGCTGCAGAGCTAACAGTTTCATAGTCATTCATTTTCTTTCTAAAGATATTAACAGCAAAATAACTGAGTGGCTTGCAGAGTGCTAATGTGATCTAGAGTGTTTGTACTTAAATATTCAATGTATATTCTAGTCTAGGCTTTAGAAACTTGTTTAGAATATTTTTCCACACAATTTCTATTATTTTGTGAATGTTTATTTCAGAAGTAACTATACAGAAATAGTTTGTGCATCAGAAAAATGCATTACAATCCTTCAAATTAATTTAGGAAACCAAAAGCAACTGCTAACCAGAAAATACTAAGTTTGTGAAATAAAATCACAGAAAGTAAAATTAAAGAGGAAGGGAAGGGAAGGGAAGGGAAGGGAAGGGAAGGGAAGGGAAGGGAAGGGAAGGGAAGGGAAGGGAAGGCAATTGTATGGTCTCTTGACTATCACTAACTTATTGAATGGTATTACTATAATGGCAGCTCAATCACTCCCACAATGTTGTATTTATAATTTGGTTTGATAATGAAACATATTTTTTTAATTGAAAATATTTACAAGTATTATAACTATCTACATATATATGTGTGTGTAAGATTGTGTTTAGTAGATACGTAGAAAATTGTATTAATCCAAAACATGTCGAAGTTGTTTAAGATAACTTTATTAAGACAGCCCCCCATCCAAAAAAAAAAAATAAATCTTGCTTCAGCTATGGGTTCCTGCAATTGTTTCATACATATATCTTGGTGACAATATCTACTTTCAAGCACTGAAGTCATGCAACAAGACAGAAACTGAATTTTAAGTGAAAGATTATATGAAAGATATAATCCTTGCCAATTTTTCCATTGTGTGCCATATGAAGATGTTTATGATGTGCATCCTCAAATGTGTACATCAATTCCGTAAACATGAAGTGTTATGCTACTATGTGAGATGAATGTATAATATCCCACTGTAGTAGCAGCAGTTAAATCCTGATGGAGTGTTATTACTTCACCTAAACTCATAGACAGAGCAGAAGAAAAGAAATCTGGAATCCTTCCCTTGCTGTACTCACCTATCAAAGGCATCTCTATGCAGAAGCAAAGGAGATTGAACTGGGGTTTCAGGTATATTTCTGACAATATATTCTATTTTATAGGAGCTGTAATAATGATTTAAACTAGCAATTCAATAAGCATTTTCAGCTAATGCTATAATAATACACTGGCAAATTCAGGGAAACATATACATGAAAAGAAGAAATGTTTTGTCAATCTGATTTAATTAGGCTTTTGAATACTTTGGGTTGCGTTTGCCCAATGCATGGAGTTGGAAACAATACCAAGTTCCTTCCACTTCCCACATTTCATTGCCCAATTTTGACCCTCACCGTGAAACACCAGCAACCTCAGCTTCTGTCTACAAAAGAGTTATTTTGTAGATTATCTGTCTACATTCAAACTCAAAACAACCAAAAACAAGCCCAAGCACAGACAGACTGGATGTTGCTAGGTATTTGTAAGTATAAGTGGTAAGTGTTCTGACCATTACAGTTTGTGTCACTAGGTATTGATAAATTTTAAATAATACCCATTGCCATTCCTCTTTAATAGCTATGCAACAGACTACACTGACTTGGTAACAATGAAAGAAAGGTAAAAGAAAATGGGTAAAGGAAATTAAACTAAAAGTACTAGGAACATTTTTAGATCAGTTCATCAGCTTTAACAGGCAGTCCTCAATAGTAAGTAACCAGAGCACATGCAATCAAGAAAGCCTTACACCAAACGCTAAGCTACATTTTCCTTCAGTGACAACCAGACAGTACTTGTGCATTTAACATCAACGTATAGGATATGAGAGATGTGTTCTGCCCACCAAAGTCCAAAGAAGTGACACTGATACAACTAGCCATTTTCATTGCAGACATTTCTGCACTTTTAAAGCTCTTTCCACCAGGCTGGGAGATGTGAGCAGCTTCGTTAGCTCAGTATGCAGTTCTGCACCAGTAGCTGTCTATTTGCATAAACAAATGCTCTCTGGTATGACCTTGTGGTACTGATGGACTTCATGTCTCAAACATTGGACTCAGTGGAAACCACAACAGTCCATACTTTCTGACACATTGTAACAAAGACAAGAGTTCATCTGCCCAGAAGCAGGTTGGGGGCTTCCGGCAACTGAAACCCCGAGGGCTGATTAGCTCATGCGCATAAGAAGCTGCACGTATCAGGAGGTTGCTGCACGGACTGCAACAACGTATCAAGAGGTCATGGCGGAAATGTCACGGTGGGAACAGTGCAGGTGTGCTGACTACTCCGTTCATGCCTAGTGTAACAATGTATCACAGACAGTGCAGACACAACAGGAGCTTGAGAGCCTCACCCAGGCTGAGACTATAAAAATCCATGACAGGTACTTCCCAAACGGGGAGTGTGACTGCACCACCGATCAACAAGAAGAAGTAGAGGACACCACTATCACTGAATCCACAGTGGTGACAATCTATCTCCTTCTCTTAAACTGAGTTAAGTGTTGCATTGTCTTGTGCAATAGGATCACAGAATCACAGGATGTTAGAGATTGGAAGAGACCTCGAAAGATCATCTAGTCCAATCCCCCTGCTGGAGCAGGAACACCTAGATGAGGTTACACAGGAACACATCCAGGCAGGTTTTGAATGTCTCCAGGGAAGGAGACTCCACAGTCCACCTGGGCAGCCTTGTTGAAGTACTCTGGCACTCTCACCATGAAGTTTCATCTCATTTTTAAGTAGAACCTTCTATGTTCCATGTATCCCTGCATGCCCATGTGTGTTGGATCAGGTGACCTCCAGGGCGCACTTCCAGCCTCAGCTATCCTATGAGTCTGTGAACTTAAAACAGATAAATGTTAGTCTACTCAACTTTAACCTCATAAGAACAGAAAGCAAGCTTGTCCTGAGGGGAAACCCCAGAACTCTGGCCCAGCCTTGAGAATTCATAGTTTCAGTGTCAACTTGCTTAGACATTAAATCCAGGTTTGCAACCCAAGCATTCTGAATTCCAAGCTGGCACATACAAGCAAGTTCCCATTAAAAATTTTATGCTGGAATGCTCACAGTACTTAACCCATGGTAAATAATCCTGTCTCTTATCTAATATACCCACGGTTAACAGGATACTTAATTTCATTTTGCAGTGTGCTTTGTCAGCAATGCAATAAGTGTTTAAAAGTTACAATCTGTTACAAAAGGTCTTGTTTAAAGACATTTATTTTGATGCAGCAGTCATGCAGATGTATGGTATTTTGTATGCAAGACGCTACATTTTTGGTACTTCTTTGGTACTTGATTCTATTACAGGAATGGCACCATATCAGTTACTCAAAGACATTTATTTTCAGTATCATCTAATCTCTTATATAGTGGTCTATTTTTATTTTTTTTTTTTTTCAGTTCTTAATGAATGAATATAAATGGATTAATAACTGATTTTCAAGAAAAAGTGAAACTTCTGGAGGTGAAGGAAGATGTTTCCCAGATATTTTGTAGGTCTTTGCAGAAAAAAACATTGCAAACTTTCAGTGTTTTAAAATTGCACATTAAATAAAAGTGTGATAGCAACTTCTAGCTGATATTGGATAATTCATTAACTGTGATTAAATGTACATCTTACTGTAGAATTTTAAATTTCAAAATATACAATCAACAAATTATTTTCCTGTGTCTTTATTTAGGAAAGACATTTGTGTTTAGAAAGAAATTCATTGGGAGTGTAAGTGGTGAAACAAAAAAGTACTGCAATGTTATCTTAAAATTCTGATTTTATGTAGCTCAGTACTGCAGAATCATAATCCCAGTCTGTAAATACAACGTTGAATACAGAATATGAAAGACCTTTTCAGTCACTAGATACAATCCTTAAGCACTGCTTGGCAATGGACTATTTTCAAAGAGTTCAGTTCACTGAATTCAATAACAAAACATTACAGTTCATTATAAATACAAGTCAAATGTTTAAACCTCTAAAGGTCCTTGGGGTGAAAAAATAGAAAAAGATGTTAAAAAATAAGCTCTATCTGGAGTCTTTGTATAGCTAGTCTAGTCATATCTATTCAAAGTGATTTATATCTGAATATTATTTTACCAGTGTTGCTACTGTGCCGAGTAACACAAAGCATTTGACTGAAAAATTAGCTTTCTAAAGTAAAAGAACCTCTAGCGGTCCTTAGACATCACTTTTGCCCTCTGTGTGAAGCCATTCCAGGCTATTCAACTCGGAAACATTTTGAAAGTCACCCGCTGAAAAAAAAAGTTCTTCTTATACTGGCTTGAAATATTCCATTCCTGGCTGTTATAAAACTCACTTGCTACTTTTGGCAAATTCAAGGGATTAAGGATAAAATATTATAGATAAGAACATTGATACTTTCTGTGTTAAAATGTAACTGAACTGAGTTTTTCTATTTCTGTGTACCCAAATGACAAACTTATCTATTACTCTCCAAGCCTCTTAAGTTCCAGCTGGTTGCTTTTAATATATTTAATATATATTTAATATATTTTATTTATATTTATTATTATATTATTTATTTGATTTAATATATTTATTCATCCAAAGATATGCTTATATTCTCTTTGACTGCAGAACCCTCTTCTTGTCAGTCTTTTGAGAACTGCATTTAAGAAGAATCAGGTAGAAGAAACAATTTTACTTACGTGAAAATCCATATTAGAATCCCATTTTTAATTCCGAGTGTTGTTTTCAATAACAAAGGAACAATGACTCAACATTTTTTAATTTTCAGGTAGCATACATATGCACGTGAAATATATAGGTTTTTTACATATACATATGCATTTCTGTAAATATAATTTAAAGTTTTCATCCTCTCATGGCCTGACAATTTTATTCTGAAAATACTCATGGCACAATACATGCATTTTCATGAGGAAAAAAAGGTTATTATTCCTCACAGTAATAGTTTACCTATTTGTACAACACAGTATGCAATGCGTGCATGCACTGTATCCAACATTTTTAAAAAGTCATACACTGAAAATATTTGCAAAAAGCCTCTCTTCATCTATGAAACTTAACCCAACTTTTACTTTAAAATATCATACTCCAAACATACAAGCACATCTGTAATGCTAGTACTTGAAATTCAGGAGAGATAAACAAAATACCCAAGACTTCATCATGAAACTGCTTTGCACATTTACAGTTTCTCACCTTGCAGTCACAAGTTATAAGTTGCCAGCTGCAGTAAAAAGAAATTGCTGTGAATTGTTGTCCTACGCATAAGAACTTGCCATTTAATACCAGTAGCACTGTGAAATAGTCTGTGACCCCAAATCCTCAATTCATGTGCAGGGACAAAAAAGGTCTGACACCTAATCAAGATGCTTCATAAGTCCTATAACTAACACATTTTAGCTCCAGAAATTTCTTTAAGTGTTAAAACACACAGGATGAACCTCAACTAGTAGCATTTAAAATACTGGTATCAACATTAGGGTAAAACCTGAAATTCTATGCTTAGGACCTAGTTTTGACTAGTTTAAATATGGTTATCCTTGAGTATCAGAAAATATAAATAAATCTATTCAAAATTAAAATGAAACAATTTTCAGTTTTATGTTGCAATGGCTCTGAATTATATGGACAACAGATCCCCTAAACGGAATATTTTTGATTTCAAATTAGAAATATACTATTGATGTTCTGTTTGTTGTTTTTTTGTTTGTTTGTTTGTTTGTTTGGGGTTTTTTTTGTTTTTTTTTTGTTTTTTTTTTTTGTTTTTTATTTTAAGCTGTAAAACTAGTGGGAGTGTGATCACCTATTGGTAGTGTTAAACAAGAAAAGCCAATAGTGGAGATTAACATAAAAAGAAATAATAGTTGATATGATGCAAGTCAGCCTGAGCGTCATTACTCATAACACATTAGCAGCCTAAAATACAGTCAGTTTAACTGTATAGGAGTACAAAATGTGCTCTCCATTTGTATGCAACTCTATATGGCTAAATTAAGAAGTAATTTGTTCATCATACTCTTTTAGCTGGTTCTCTATGGAAAACAGCCAATGAATATTTGTTGGGAAAGTTTTGAACTTTTCTAAAATAAAGAAGATAAGAGTTCGCAGTGTCACATTTGAGTACCCTAACACCATAGGAGAGACGGCAAGAGGAACAAGGAGGCAGGAGCGGGAAGGGAAAATTTTCAGAACAGGAGTTTGTAGTAATATGAGGACTAAGAGCTGTCAGGGACAGATGCACTCCAAACAGTTGTATTACATGAAGACTTTGAATTAAGGTAGCTACTGAATTGCCCTACCACAAACACCTGTAGTTCCATTATAAAATATCTGAAGATAATAAATCGGGAGATTTACTATATAAAATCATCCAAGGACCACACTTGTCTCTATTGTCCACGTGGTCAAGTAGTTCTGCAATTGTTCAAATATAGGCTGTTCATTTGGATTTCTCCTGAAGTATATTGGATGCCAATAGCATAGGATCTATTTATGACCTAAGGGGGAAAAAAAATTATGGTGACAGGATGTAAGTAATCTCAGTTGCTTTTAAAGCCTGGAGCCTTTCCTCTGTGAAAATGTTCCAACGTGTTTTAATGCCACATTGTGTCGATATAAAAATAATCTGAAGAGAATATTTAACTTTCTTACCTGAAGAAATCTTGTGCAGTTTCCTTTCAATTTCATTTAATGAAAGAATGTGCTTTAGGGGCTTTTTCTTTTTTCTTTTTCTCAATTCTTACTCAATTCTTATCACAACTTTCAGTGGTTATTGGATAATATTGTAAAAATACAAACAACAGTTCCCTGTGATGGCAGTCTACATTTCTGTACTAACTCTGTGGAACTTTAACGTGATCATAATGCTAAGTACATGTTGAAGTGTTCCATAACAAAGAATGTTTTCCTGAATGAAAGGTAAAGTGAAATAAGTGAAAGTTCCATCATATCTCAATTAAACTAAATTAATGAATCTTACTAAAATCAATTGGAAATAAATTTCATAGAACTAGAAAACAATAACTGATTTAATAAAAATAGTATCTTGAACTGAAAATAATAATCGACTAAACTTTAAAGAGGAATGACAGGTACCTTTGAATAATCAGAATGAGAAACTTGCAAATTAATACTGATTAGAAGCAAAGGGAAAATACTATTTCTGTTTGGGAAAATGTGCACATTGCTCAATTTCAGTGCTTTGGGAAATTCTTTCAAGAAAAAATAACAAACATGCTGACACCTTCAAGTAAAAATTGTAATTTCTTATTACCATTTTGTTCATGAGAACAAAATAAATATAAAGACAAGAACAGGATATCATTGTAAGAAAATGCAGTTTTTTTAAACACAGTAAATATACATTAAGGGCAAGATTAATTTGCTTTCTTGGAATTTCTGACTCTTCAAAATGCTAGAATAAAACCAATGTTTAAAGGATGTTGTTTGGGTTTTTTTAATAATGTTTGAATACATCTGGTTCTGAGATCTACATGCTCAACATAGCTTTGCAGTCTTCTGTTTGCAAATTAGGTAGGGTCCCAAATGTTTAGGCCATAATAAATAAGAGAGCTCATATCAATTTTCATGTAGATGTTACTGACAGCCTGAGGGCACTTGCTCATCTCATGGGACCTTTGATAGTTTCTTATGGCTTGCTCAATATTTTTTTTGATTTTTCAATTTATGAATATTCCATCCAAATTTTTACCAAACCTTTCATGGTAAAGATCATTTTCTCTCATGCCACTGTGCTAAGATGTGAAATGAGCAAAAACAGTTTTTCAAAGAAATTGCTTCTCTGGTATTCCATATCCTCTTTCTTGGTTTAAAATTAAGGTATCAAGATATTTCCTGCTAAGGATAAATCACCATCTTAAACTACCTGATTTAAATATTTAAAGTCCTTACCATTTTTGGATGTAATGGACTTTTAATCTTTCATGCTTTCTTTCCTGATTCTATATACAGCTATAACAAGGCATCTTTTCTCACATATGCTATTTGTTGCTTATTTCTAACATTTCCCAGTATTAGTATTATTTAAGTAAATGTCAGGATTTTTTTCTTGTTTTCAAAATTTTGCACAAAATGTCTGCATTGAGTGCAGATGCCCAGGTGCTGGCAGTGGGGGCCTGCAGACATGTCCTCTGTGAGGAGAGGCCAGGGATGTCCCATGATGGACACAGCTGGTTCCAGGTGGCTCCAATGGACTCACCACAGGGCACAACTGAACCCCTCAGCCAAGATGGTGATGCCTCTGAGAAAGTGTATGTCAGATAGGGTAAAAAATACCATACAGCAGAGAGAGAAGTGAGGAAAAAATGCAAGAGAAATGTCTCTGCAGACACCAAGGTGAGAGAAGAAGGTGGGTGAGGAGGTGCTTTGGGCATTGGAGCAGAGATTGCTGTGCAAGGTGTGGAAGAGCATTTCCCATCACCCCATGCTGCTTGGGGTAGGAACAGGTAGAGGAGTCAGGAATGGATGAGGAGCTAGGAGTCAAAGTTGAGCCTGGGAAAAGGGGATGAGGTAGGGGGAAGGTGTTTTTTCAATTTGCCTTTGTGTCTCATCATCCAAATCTATTTTAATTGGCAATAAATTACATTTATTTTCCCCAAATCAAGTCTGTTTTTCTCCTGATAGTAACTCATTAGTGATTTCTCTGTCTTTATCTAAGCCCATGGAGCTTTTTCATCTCCTGTCAATTGAGGAGGGAGAGGGAGAGAGTGAATGGGTGGGCATCTGACAGAGAAAAGTTCAGCCCACCACAATATCATAGTATAAACATGGATGATGAAACTTTAGTTGAATCATAGAATCATTCTGATTGGAAGAGACCCTCAAGATCATCGAGTCAACCATAACCTAACTCGAGCACTAAACCATATCCCTAAGGACCTAGCCTATTTACCTTTTAAACACCTCCAGGAATGGTGACTCAACCACTTCCCTGGGCAGCCTGTTCCACCATTTCACAACCCTTTCCGTTAAGAATTTTTTCCTAATATCCATTCTGAACCTCCCCTGGTGCAACTTGACGCCACTTCTCTTCCTATCACTTGCTACTTCGGAGAAGAGACCAACACCCTCCATGCTACAACCTCCTTTCAGGTAGTTGTAGAAAGCAATAAGGTCTCGCCTCAGCCTCCTTTCCTCCAGCCTGAACAGCCCCGGCTCCCTCAGCTGCTCCTCATCAGACTTGTACTCCAGACTTCTCCCCCACTTCTCTCTAGTACCTCCATGTCTTTCCTATAGTGAGGGGCCCAAAACTGAACAGAGTATTCAAGCTGGGGCCTCACCAGTGCCAAAAAGAGTAGAATGATCACTTGCCTAGTCCTGCTGGTCACACTATTCTTGATACAAGCCAGGGTGCTGTTGGCCTTTTTGGTCAGCTGGGCACACTGCTGGCTCATGTTAAATCAACTGTATATTCCCTGTAAAATAAGATATCTGTATAGAAGCACTTAATAATGGGAGTACCAGCTGTAAGATTCCTGTTATGAGTCTTCTTCCCATGAATTAACCTAACATAACACTAGAAATTCACATTTTGAATGTTTTCAGCGTAGCAACTGAATTCTTCCTCCTGTGTGTCTAAGACTCACAGCATAGACAACAAGATTCAAGAAGAAAAAAAGAAATAACACACAGTGGTTTTCATCTGAAAACTAACTTGTACCTATCTTTTTTAATCTACTAGAAAAATATGTGTAGTAAAAGATTCATTAGTGCCTTTTACAAAATTATCCGCTAGGTAAATTCAGTTGGTGAAGCAAAGGTGGATACACAAGGCTATGAGATTCTCTTCCTTCAGACATTTTATTGATAGACATGAAAATAGTAATGAATTACCACTCACTTTTCCTATTAGCTACTCAACTTCAAAATCATTAGAGAACATTGTTTTCATTGTAATAACAGTTCATCGTTCCTCCTTTACATTGTGTGAAGGAAATGCTCTTCCATATGCTACAAGAAATCCTGTCTATGAACCGTGCAATAAAGGAATACCTCAAATTGTACTATTTTTTTTTCCACTACTGATACGTAGTGATTACAGAAAAAGGGAGAAGCAAAATGAACCACTGATCTATTATATCCATTCCTTGAGACAGATTCTCTTTGTCCCATGTATCTGTGTCCTCTATTGTCACCTGCTGTATTGAAGTTCAAGTACTTTCGTAAATCCCCTTTGTAGTCTGTCTGTTTATACCTTCAGGATACAAAGTGATTGGCTGAGTGCCTGGACAGCAATGCCAAACCTGAAATGCCTTCAAGGACTGTTAACTGCAACATACTTGTTTCTGCTGCTGGAGAAATGCTTAAGTGTTGCCAAAAGGCAGTGTTTTTCACTTTTTCAGAGGAATAACACAGTGCTTACACTTTTGCAAATCTATGCTATAAAAAAAGAACTAAAAAATAGTTAGGTATCAGGAATCTAACCATTACTTATTTTGATAAACAACTGAAAAGGAAACAAGAATATTTTGGCAGATCACCACTCCTTCAGTCACCTAGAAAAGAATGACCCTTGAGACAAATTGCACCACACTAATTAATTTGTCCTGTATATTGTAAATCTAAATCATTTGACTGTGTAAAATGCTTGTTAATGTGCAAAAAACTTTTTTAAAAACAAAGATTGTCCGTGCATGAATGTAATAATTGCAAGTCAACAGCATGCACAACCATTTTGTTGAAACATCTTGCTTACACTAAGTGGAAATGAAGTGGTTTTTGTCCTATAATGTTGTAAGTAGACCAAATGTCACTTAAACCACTCTAAAAATAGCTTGAGATTTCAGTGTGAATTTAATTGTATTTTTCTCACCCAAATATCAGCTTCTGCTAAAGATCTCTCCTTTTCGTGTCTTTCTTTTTTTTTTTTTTTTTAATGGTCATAATTCTGTTTTGTTTTGTTTTGTTTTGTTTTTTTCCCAGTTTCTTTTGAATTCAGAAGATGCGACCTTAGAGAAGAGGATTGCACTCTCTTTCAAAATATTATGCTAATAATATATGACTGTAGAAAGCTTTCAGTAAGAATTCAGTGCTAAAGAATTTATTGATGGTAAAATATAATTCAAGGCTGACTTTAAAATTATTAACATGATTCTTGGATGCAATTTTATTTAAACAATAAAAGCCTTTAAAAAGTGAAAAAAAATGGTACCAGAGAATGGTATTTATTTAGAAATGTTCCTCAGTATCAGTATGAAGGTCCTTATGGTTATGTGAATTGAGCTGATGAAGGAAAGGGTGACAGTAGAAGGCTGATGTCATACACAGACTATCACTCTGAAAGGAATGAAAAAAATAGTGAAGAATGTATTTTGTTAGAGAACCTTCTCTGGCAGAAAGTTAATGCAGGACCTCACAACTTTGTAATCAGTTGTAGCTGAAGGTGGGAATATGACAAATGAAAAAAATATACTTCTGTCTCTACTTTTCCTGTTCCATCTTCATATAATACTATTTTCCCTCAATTTCTTCTTCTTTCTATTGAACCCCTTGGATAATAAGTCTTCTCTTGTCCTGTGCCTACATTAATGCTTTTCTGAATTCCCTATCAGCAAATAGCTTTCCTCCCTACTGATTCAGCCATTCTACTTCTCAGATAACACAGTACACTTTACATCTGCTTCTGATTCACCACGCTCTCATTTATCCCACAAATTTTCTGTCTTCTATGTCCTCATTCTTTCTTCACTGTTCTGAAGCTTTCAGGAAAGGAATTAAATGAAGAGGAAACATAAGCCTCATTTTTCAGGCCTGTGCTCATCAGCCCATCACATGAAACATCAGAAGTTCAGGTTAGTTCTGGCGACGGCTGATTACTTCTTTGGGGGTTTGGAGTTGTTCAGAAAAAGGAAACTGTCCTCTCTGTACCACATACAGGTTGCTGGCAGAGTTTAGCAGAAAATCATTAACAGGTCTCTCTTGAATGTGTGTCAATTATGTCTTTGATTTTGAAGCGTGTGATTCAAGGGCAGCTTTTTAAATAAACAGAACTGGCAATAAGTTTTAAAGCTGTCTACTGACAACCTGATCCAAACATAGATCTGAAAAAAAAAGATAGTTTGTTTCAGAGACCTCATTCAAATTATAGACATGCTACTATCTCTTAAGAAGAGGCATTCATACCATGCTTCCTGCACAAACATATTTTTTTCTTTTTTTTTCCTATTTTTTCCTCTAAACAGGTGTTTTGTTTTGTTTTCTTTTTTGTGATTGCAGATACATTTATGTCAAAATACACAATCAAATTGATAAAGTGTGTGCAATTCATTCCAAATGCATAAAGTTTGGCAGAATTATCAACATCTGAAAACAGCTCCAGAACAGGAAGCCTCAGCTAGCCTTTACTTTCTACATCAACTATAATTGCAATTTGTAGTATGTACTTTTTTAAGAAGCACCACCAGGAGCTATTTAGACTTCTAGACATATTTTTAAAATTCATTTATTTCCACAGTGTATCCTTCACATACCCCAAAATATGGCTAAGTGTTCTATTCTGAGTACTCTTATATTAATCGAGGCCAAGATGTGTATTAAGAAAAATCATTCATAATATCAAATGCCTGACTACAAATTTTACTGAACATTTTGAACAGAAAGGTATTGTTTGCCTGCAACTAATATTTTTCATTTTTTTAATTGTTAGCTAAATTCATAGGCCCCAGAATTATTCTGACACAAGCAAGGGGTAATGATCTAGGAAAACTGAAAAGTGTGATACTGATTACAGAAATGAAAAAAGATATCTATCTCTGTTCTGCGTGAGTCATTAGCAAAAGGTTTAATAATCTACTCAAAGCATTATTCAGTGACAGACATCTTCCAATGGACATTTGGAAGGAGAAAAACAGAGGAACAAACAAAACTCATAATTTTATAAAAGTAGTGATAATTTTCCTACTGAAGCAATAATAATGGAAATAAATCTGCCAGCTTGCAATCTCACTGAAGTGGATAACCCTTTAATTGTACGAAGATGCAAATAAAAATTATAATTATACTGAAGAATCTGTGACTTTCAAAGATTAAAATGAAAACTGACATTGCACTTTGGCAATAAACTCATTGGGGTCAACAGCTTTATCCACCGCTGCTATCTTTAGCTCAGTTGCTGCCTAGTTACATACAGCTAACTAGCTGCAAAATAAGATAAAAAAATCTCATGCAGATATTTGAGTACCTTGTGAAGAACAGAAAAGTACAGGTATTACTGTATATTGTGACAAATTTCTTCAACTGTAGACACTACTTAAGCAAACTTAGAGTTAGAAATCTGTGTTCATGCAGGAGATTATGACCTGGTGGCAATTACAGAGACATGGTGGGACGACTTACATGACTAGAATGTGGTCATGGATGGCTATGTCCTTTTCAGGAAAGACAGGCCAGCCAGGCGTGATGGTGGAGTTGCTCTTTACATGAGAGAACAACTACAATGAATTGAATACTGTCCAGGCACGGATGAGGAGACAGTTTGAGAGTCTATGGATGAGAATTAAGGGCAGGCTGGCAGGGGTGATACTGTTGTGGGTGTCTATTATAGGCCACCAGGTCAGGATGAAGCCTTCTACAGACAGCCGAGAGCAGCTTCACAGTCACAGTCACTGGTTGTCATGGGGGATTTTAACATCCCCAATGTTTGCTGGAAGGACTACTCGGCCAGCCAGCCACAGTCCAGGAGGTTCGTCCAGTGCACTGATGAGAACTTTCTGATGCAAATGGTGGACTGCTGGACCTCATCCTCACTAATAAGGAGGGTCTGGTTGAAGCAGTAAAGGTTGAGGGTTGGCTTGGTTGCAGCGACCATGAAATGGTGGAGTTCAGGATCTTGTGTGGCAGGAACAGATAGCAAGCAGAATTGCAGCTCTGGAATTAAGCAGGGCAAACTTTGGCCTTTTCAAGCAATTGCTGGGGGAAATCCCATGGGCAAGGCTGCTTGAAGGTAAAGGGGCCCAAGATAGTTGTTCAGGGTCTGTTTCTACCAGGCTCAAGTTCGGAGCATCCCGACATGTAGGAAGTTAAGGAAGGGAGCCAGGAGACCTATGTGGTTAAACAGGGACCTTCTGGGTAAGCTCAAGTGGAAGAAGAGAGTTTATAGATCATCGAAAGAGGTGCTGGCCATTTGGGAAGAATATAAGGCTGTTGTCAGAGGGTGTAGGGAGGCAACTAGGAAAGCTAAGGCCTCCTTAGAATTAAACCTGGTGAGAGGGGTCAAGGAAAACAGAAAGAGCTTTTTCAAATACGTGGCAGATAAAACTAACAGCAGAGGCAATGTAGGCCCACTGATGAATGAGGTGGGTGCCCTGGTAACAGAAGATACAGAGAAGGCAGAGTTACTGAACGCCTTCTTTGTCTCTGTCTGCTCTCCTGGAAGCTGTTCTGAGGAGCCCTGCACCCCTGAGGCCCCAGAGGAAGTCGGAAAAATGGAGAAATTTGCCTCGGTTGAGGAGGACTGGGTTAGGGAGCAACTAGGCAATTTGGACATCCATAAATCCCTGGGTCCAGATGGGATGCACCCACGGGTGCTGAGTGAGCGGGCTGAGGTCATTGCTAGACCACTCTCCATTATCTTTGCCAAGTCTTGGGAAACAGGAGAGGTGCCTGAGGACTGGAGGAAAGCAAATGTCTCTCCAGTCTTCAAAAAGGGCAGGAAGGAGGACCCAGGTAACTATAGACTGGTCAGCCTCATCTCCATCCCTGGGAAAATGATGGAACAACTTGTCCTTGGTGCCATCTCAAGGCATATCAAGGATAAGAGGATCATTAGGGGCAGTCAACATGGCTTCACCAAGGGGAAGTCATGCTTGACTAACCTCATTGACTTTTAAGAGGACATAACCAGGTGGATAGATGATGGCAGAGTTGTGAATGTGACAGTGTCCCACAGCATCCTTACAGCTAAACTGAGGGAGTGCAATCTGGATGATCAGGTAGTGAGGTGGACTGTGAACTGGCTGAAGGAAAGAAGCCAGAGAGTCGTGCTCAATGGGGTGGAGTCTGGTTGGAGGCCTGTATCTAGTGAAGTGCCTCAAGGGTCAGTACTGGGACCAGTATTATTCAATATATTTATCAATTACTTGGATGAGGGACTAGAGTGTACTATCAGCAAGTTTGCTGATGACACCAAGCTGGGAGGAGTGGCTGACACACCAGAAGGCTGTGCTGCCATCCAGTGAGACCTGGACAGGCTGGAGAGTTGGGTGTGGAAAAAATTAATGAAATATAACAAGGGAAAGTGTATTGCATCTGGGTAGGAACAACCCCAGGTTCTAGTACAAATTGGAGAGTGACCTATTAGAGAGCAGTGTAGGGGAAAGGGACCTGGGTGTCCTGATGGACAGCAGGATGACAATGAGCCAGCACTGTACCCTTGTAGCTAAGGCGGCCAATGACATCTTGGGGTGTATCAGAAGTTAGTAGGTCAAGAGAGGTTCTCTTCCCCTCTACTCTGCCCTGGTGAGACCACATCTGGTATATTGTGTCCAGTTCTGGGCCCCTCAGTTCAAGAAGGACAGGGAACTGCTGGAGAGAGCCCAGCACAGAGCCACAAAGATGATTAAGGGAGTGGAGCATCTCCCTTATGAGGAAAGTCTCTTTAGCTTGGAGAAGAGGAGACTGAAGGGTGACCTCATTAATGTTTACAAATATATAAAGGGTGAGTGTCATGAGGATGGAGCCAGGCTCTTTTCAGTAACAACCAATGGTAGGAAAAGGGGCAACAGCTTCAAACTGGAACACAAGAGGTTCCACTTAAATTTGAGAAGAAACTTCTCCTCAGTAATGGTAACAGAACACTGGAACAGGCTGCCCAGTGAGGTTGTGGAGACTCCCATTCTGGAGACATTCAAAACCCACCTGGACACCTTCCTGTGTAGCCTCATCTAAGTGTTCATGCTCTGGCAGGATGATTGGACTAGATGATCTTTTGAGGTCCCTTCCAATCCCTAACATTCTGTGATTCTGTGTGAAACTTTTCCTTGAAAGTTTCTAGGAGGCTAAGTGAAGGATCATTGAAGAAAAACTTAGAATAACTAGGATAGGATGGGATGGGATGGGATGGGATGGGATGGGATAGGATAGGATAGGATAGGATAGGATAGGATAGGATAGGAAGTATAACTTGTAAGGAGTAATATTTTCTTAAAACAGAAATGGAGAGGGAAAAGTTCCTGTAAATTAAGAAAAATAATTCTTCAAACATAAGTGGAAAAAAAAAGCTAAATGATCAATGAATCAGATTTGGGATAATGTAATTATAGTCAGTATAAGCTTCTAAAAGTATTAAAACGTGACAAAGTAATATCATTAGCAGTAAGTCATATCCTTGTTAATTACACAAAGTTATCTTTGAAACCCATTAGTGATATTAATTTTACTTCAAGTATAGAATTTTCTGTTATCAGCTGATCTCATGTAAGATTCAGAATAGTTCTGTAGCAAGTGCACTAACATTATTGCCACATGTAGATTTTTTCTTCCAGTTTCAAATGAACATTACCCAACCAAATCTGTGGGGAAAATGTTTCTTTTGAAAGTCACAGATCTGTGAGCACTGTCATTGGCAGACTTGTTGCATTGCAAAGTACAGAAAGAAATTTATATATTTTTTTTCAGAAAAAAGTTATTTTGAGTATATTTCCAAAGGGATGTTTTATTATGGCAGGATGACATCTTAAAAGCAAGGTAGGGGTGCAGAATCCAGGCATTCCCACAACTCATTATCCTGCAGGTACATGGTTTACCACAGTGCAAAAGAAGCAATGGTATTCGAGAACAGTCAACATTCTCTGTGTGAATGGTTACTTTGAGAGGCTTGAAATGAGAAAAGTTGAAAGCGACTTTTGCGCTGCTCAAAGATTCGTTCAGGCATGTAGAGGGAGAAGCTTCATCTCTCCAGTTTAATAATCTGGTTCATTTTTAATTAAGCAATAAGGTGTGGTAGGGCTTAAAATGTACTGCATAAATTCATAGTTAGTGTGCTGCTTCTAGCCGTGAGGCTGAAGGATAAGTCACCATCAATGTAACTAGGTATGAATTACCACCTAGTATTCATTTTGTAGTGTCTTATGGTCACTGTAAAAATGTTATTATTTTGAAAATATTTATAATGTTAATTAAAGGTATGCACAAATACAGTTTGTTTTTAAACCATGCCCAGTTTATTCTATTTTTTAAAATCTATACATTTATTTAGCAAGGAAAGAATTCACCTCTCCCTGCACAAAGCCCATTTACAAGGAAATAAGTGGCAATAGAGGAAGGGAATAATTATTATTTTCTCTTCTGCTATTCTAGCAGCTTCAGTTCCTTCCTTGAGATTTGCATGCAGAATTATAACAAATGTGAAATTATAAGTTAGTGATTAAAAAAGAGTTTAGATAAATCTTGGAAGCTGAAAATTCCTTTTTCTGAGTAGGGGATCAGATTCTTTTTCCCATTTTGCTGCTGTAAATACCAAGTCAATCTCTTTGAGTAAAGCAGAATAAGTCTTTTTACTTCAGGAAACCACTCTGTACTCAAGTAAGAGAACATTCTATTCTAATTACTCTAACTAGAATATAGTTAATTTCACAGAGCATTCACCTGTTCCTTGTCTCTTCACCTACTGAAGATTTCATGTTTACTACATAGTGGAACCGCAAACAAGCTCTCACAAGTTGTGCCACACATAAGCTTCCACCACTCCAAGCTAGATCTTAGCCAGCTTTGGTTCAACGGTACCATGGTCCCTTCACTATGGAAGAAAATGGAAAATAACTTTTAATAACATAGAAGGCATATTAAGCTTAGTATTCTTTCAATAAAGCACTTATACTTTATTTTAAAATACAGACATGTTTTACTAAAACCAGAAATTTAATGTTGATTAATGACACAGATGGACAGACGAACACATCTTAGCAGGACAAACAAAAATGCCAGATAAAACTTCAAGTATCTTTCATCTGTTCTTATGAGTTCTGTGCTAATTATAGTTCTTTTCATTACTGCACTTTCTCTTCTTGTGTCATTTTTAACATGGTTAGTACCCAATGAAAGAATTTCTAGCTAATTCTACTTTTTGAAGAGGGCGTGTTAGCACTGAGACAGGTCCTAATAATATAAATTGACAACAAGTTCTGTATATATTATCAAGTCAATTTTTGTGATAATATGAGACCAAATGTATGGAATATCCTGCATTTGGAGCACATTGCATAATTAGATTTCTTTATGCTGGTGAAAACCAATTAAAACTGCAATAGGATATGATACAATGCAACCACCCCATCCTGTAACAAAGTAATTATTGCAATTTTTCCAAACATTATTTCAGAATTTTATTTTCCATACGGTATGTGAAAGAAAGTCATTGGCAACCTTGAGTTGCTATGTCTGCCAAAAGGGTTCTTTGGTAAGCAGTAATTCAAGGAGCAAATAAGTTTAAATGTATGATCAGCTGATTGAATGGCCATGTGAAGTAGACACATTTTATTCCCCATGAATAATTAATATCTGCAAATCTATTATTGCTATTAGTTTTGTATGAAGTACTATTTTTTAGATACTTAAGAAAGATAGGTATGATTTTTATTAATAGAACCAAAGTGTAGAAAACGGTACAAAAATGCAACAATATCTACTGACAGCACCATGGTTTCACATGATCTGAAAACCGCACGTCATGTTGTGTGCTCTGAGAGGCTAAGTAATCCATTTTATCTTCACAGAAGATGGTAACAACTAGAAGTAGGAGCTTCATTAAGGCAAGAGCACTTATGTTCTCTCTCATGATCACCTGGGCTGCAAGTGTCACTAATCACTTGAGTTCTTTTTCATAGGGTGAATTTGATCTGTCAATCTGTTTTTAAATACATACTGATTTTAACTAAGCTACAAAAGCACTGAACTTTAAAATTATTATATGTCATTTCAGGGAAGAAGAAGGACATTGATGATTTTATTCTGTCTTCTAAGAGACTTTCAAAATAACCAAAAAAATTCCTGCATAGCTCAGAAATTGTTTAGTGTTAAACTGACTTCACATAGTCCTTAACAACATAGTCTTAATTAATTTCTCACTATCTTAAGCAAAACTTAAAAAAACCCAAACAAACAGACAAGGATTTTTTTCTCTTTTTCTCTTTAACCAGTTTTAATACTCAGTAGCAACAAGGAATGACACACCAACAAGTCTGCTTTCTATTTTATTGAGAAACAGTTGCATTTTCCTGGTAAATAAGTCCCATTTATCCTCTTAATATTTTATGAATATGCATATGGTTTGGTGAAAGGCATCAGTAAATCTCTTCTATTTGATTCTTACATGGTCAACACACTAACATTGATGATTGCTTCTAGTTATAGCAGAATACACCACAGTTACCTAAATCAACCTTAAAACAACTATTTGAATCCTTGATTTTTAAATTTCTGAAAGCAGAATGGTATAAGTAGGTGCACTCATGTTCCACCTATACAAGATACAATAAGCGTGGTTAATAGAGGAGTTTGTACATGGAGTAATTGGACATAGATTTAACTAGAAGATTATTTTCTCCGGTGGTGGCCAGTGTTAAAAGAGATATTAGATATCAACATTGACAGACATTATGGCTCATGTCTGACACGTTCAGGTTTACAAGAAATGCATTTTATTACTGATTACATTGTTAGGAAATTTTATGTCAGTTTAACAATTTCAAGAGAATTGATTTATTTTAAAAGGTAAACAAAAATATTCTGGTTTGAGCTAAAATCTAAATGTGATTTGTAAAGAAGGCATGTAAGCAGACACAAAAGTAACAGTGAACTAAATATGTTGAACATAACAGCCTTTTCATCCTTGTTAGTGGAGATATTTTAGACTCTAGCAACTTAAAAGTTAAATAAAAGATCTAAAGAAATAGGTTGCAAAATATATGTTAGAAAAACAGATTAATAATCTCTAGTTCAGCCTACTTTTTTAGTTCATATTTCATTCTAAGATTTTTTATAAAATTAATTCGCCAGTGTCACTAACATAAAACTAGAGCAGTTTTCATAAGAATGTTGTGTCATTATTATACAAGTCTAAGACAGTTCTATCACCTATATCTCTGTACCTCTGAGTTTGTGAATTTTTAAGAAGCTTGACTGGTGCTTAGGCAATTTGTTTAATAGCCATAATAAGGTTTGACTTGTTTTCTTTGTTTGAAAAGCATAACAATGTGGAGAAAAACAAACATTGATAACCAGCCTTGTAATGACAGTAGCCCAAGTGGAAATTTTAAATCAGATCTTCATAATTTATGGTCATTTTATTCTTGACATAGGATAAAATATTAATGAAGAAGTATTAGATTAATCATACCTTGTGAAAGCATGAAGAGAAAAATAGGGGTGGAGGAGATAGAACTGGAAATGAAATAAACCCTTCAGATTTCTGAAGCAGTTATGTGAATTTTAATAAAGGTGCAGAGTCTAATATGGCAGAGATGCTTCACAGACTCTTCACAGACAAGTTAGCCAATGCATACAGCATGCACTTCTGTAAGACTGCAGAGTAGCTACATTAATGTCCTAAAATATTTAAAATAAAAAAAATTTGCAAAATTATTCACTTGCTATGCGTATTGAATATTAATGACACTTAATTCTGCAGTTTATTAACTTTTCACATTAGTGGTCAGAAATGAAACACACTGGGATCAAATGCATGACAGAAGGGAAAAATGTTTCTGACGGCTATTGGGTTCCGTTTGACAGTTAATAAAAACCATCAAGTCCATATTATGTTAGATTAGCCAAGAACTGGATTCCATTTGACAAGTCATTATTATTAAAGGCAAGTGGAGGGTATGTTCAAATACACCCTGGAGTGATGCATGTTAAAATATGTATGGCAAACTCTTGAATGTCAAGGACATTTTGTGCAGTGTATAACAGAAAACTGCATGTAATGTGCAGTTTGGGAACTATTTTATGTACCTCTGAAGACCACAAAGCATCACAATGAATGTTTTATTGAAAGCTGTCATACTCAGTGCTGAGACCAACTGTATTGCAGATATTTATGAAGAGCCATCAGTTTGGCAGCTTGGTGCTTCTGCTAAAGAAGAAAAAGAACAGATTGTGACTTAATGGCCCATATTTGATTTTCTGCTTTCTGTTCATTTCATCACCTGTGTAATTCTAACATGTTAATTTAGGACTGTGACGTTCATGTTAATGTTAGTATTTTTAAATACACTAAAAGCTTTCCAATTTTGGTCTCAGTGTTTTACAAAGACACTCTTTTCCAAAAGCCCAGTGGTTTCAGTGGTTAAATGGAAAAAACTGATTCAGCTTTGTAGTCAGTGTCTTTAACAGAGAATCTCCTTTGTATTCCTTGGTAAAGTTCTGTTTTGTCAAAGGAAGAGTATTACCTCAAATGTAATTGCTGTTACTATACTGACAGCAAGTTAGCAAAACATGATATCCTATGATGTGCCCACCACCTCTGATTCTCTCTTCTTTCAATATAAAAATAATGTAATTCATCAGTAAACAGTAAAATATTAATAGTAATGAAAAAATAACCACAAAGATTATGCTATAACACAGTAATATTTGATGTAAATTTTTATATTTTTCAGTTTCTTTTTTAATTGCAAGTGTTCTAACCTTTGCCAGACTCTAAGTCACTGTAATCTACCAATGTTTGCCAGAAGAGGACGTTCATTTTTGATTTAATCTTTACACTTATGGCACCGAAAGTCACGAGTGTATGCTTGGTCTTAGGATACACTGATATTTAAAAAGCGATGAAGAGAAGAAAAAAAAAAAACAAACCAACAAACATGAGTAAAAATATTTGTGAATTAATGTGCATCTGGTGGCTTGTAGGATTTAAGCCTGCTAGAAGGAATAAACGTGGCAAGGTAGCGCACAGGAATATGTTTCCTCTGCATGAACAACGCGAGATAATAATGATGATTTTAAAATATGTCCACAGATAATTCTTGCTTTTATCCCACCCTTTATCATGTATAGAGACGGACCATGAAAAGGACATTAATATTCTTTTCTGTGTACTATAGTGTCATCATATCTAAATTTTTATTATTTTCTGTAATTTGCCACAAATTATTTTAAGCTGTAATACAAAACTGATTGATCTTTGTTATCTTCATGAAAAGATAGCCTTATCTTTGCAATGGGAGGGGAATTAAAACAAATCAATTTTTTTATACTCAGTATTGTGATAACAATGTAATTACTTTACTACACTTATTCTATTCATTTAGGATTTACAGAAATCCTATCTATGATACAACTTATATTGATGGCAAAAAGTACTACACTGAATGACAGCTCTTCTTGAGTCAATTTATTCATTGAAATTTAATTTCATATGTAAAAGACAATGGGGCTTATACATTAGCTAATAGGAAATGATGTGTTTTTACTGAAATAAATGTGCTTGTATCAATTCAACACCACCTGAAAATGAGAACTAGTATTGTATTTCATATAGAGTTCTCATAAAATTGTAAAAAATACTCTAGATTCTCCTACTGAGCAAGCCTTGAAGGTCTAAATTTATCATTACATGCATAAAACCAGGGGAGCTGCTTTTCTCTGACAGCCCTTAAACATAACCTTTATCAGCCAGTCCTAATGACTTGTACTGAGACCTGACTTAGCTGTTGTCCACGTCTAGGAAAGAACTGAAGAGTGTACTAGGAATGGTGAACACTCAATCTTGCCTTTCTACCTTGATTTCCAATTTTTTACTCAGCAGAATTGTCTGGAACCATGTGTAACATTGTAATTTATGAATATTCCTAGGTAAAAAATGTTAATATTCAGATTAAGATAGCAAAAAATAGTTAAAGTGTTTGAACATTTCTATAATAATTACCTCCAGGATAATCTTTATCAATCCAGAAAAATAATTTTCAAGGTTAAGACTGCAGGAACAGGCACATAGAGAGCATAATGGCTCATAATAAGAATCTCACAGCAGGAAAAAATACAAAGCTGAAAGAAACTCTAGAGACATTGCTCTTCTAACTTTCCTCAACTGATTGCTTAGGAACTTTGTCAGTAATATGTTTTGTCTGTACAATTATATTTAATGTCAAGGGATCTGCTCCCCATGAAGTTGTACAATCCCTTCTCTTTTTTTTTTTTTTTTTGTACTTGATGTCCTTCAGCAGACAGACCTATAATTTAATTGCAAACTGAATGCAAAAAAAAAAAAAAAAAGGGAGAGAGAGAAAGGAATCCTTTTGTTTGTTTTAAAACTACTGATAAAACTATCACTTCTACCCTAGCTTTTCCGTTATGAGAAACAGAAAGTAATAATTCCATATCTGCCTTTGCCTGACAGACAAGTTTTAACTTACCTTTCAAAAATCCTTCTAGGTCATAGTTTTCCAGGCTAAAGAAAACTTCTCCTGTGGAAAATATATTTTATTTTTAATCATCTCTCTTGCCCTTCTCTATGCCCTGCTCATTCTACGGCATTGTCTTTAATAAGAGGTGACCAGCAATAAGTATAGCTTTCAAGCAAGAGCGCTGTAAAAATTTGTAAATGACATAGTGGCAGTTTGTTTTCAAGTTCCTTCATAACAATTCCTAACATTTTTATGATTGTTATTTAGCTCTCAGCAGTACTGTTTTCATGGGCCTTATAGAGAAGAACTCCAAAACATATTTCCCGGGCCTAATAGTTGTTTTAAGCCTATATATACCAGTCTGTGTACATAGTCAAATTTTATTTGTGTTGGTTTATTTTGTTTGTTTGTTGTTTTTCCATGTGTGTTTCTTTTAATTTGTGGGTGTTGATTTTTAAGCCCCATTTTTTTGACCACTAGCATAATTGTCAATAACATTTTTATTTTTGCAGGCTTTTAAAAAATTATGTTAAAAATTGTACTATTTCAAATAATTTACAATCATTAGAAAATATTTAAATTTACAACTTATTCTAGATCACTTAGGAGTTTATTAAATAGCTTGGGTTTCACTACAGATCTTTTTAATATTCTGGTGGTAATATATTTTACATATAAACACTGACTGTTCATATACCCCAGCCTTTTTTTCTGTTCTTTGTTTCTTGGATGCAGACAGATGTTAATTAATTCATAAGAAGTTTCCTTGTTAATCAGCACTGTTATAATTTCTTGAAGACTTTTCAGCAATGGACCTTTAAAAGGTTTTGAAAAGACATATTTTTTATGACTGTTTCTAAGTTGTTCGATTTTGAATAATTCCCATCTTTGTCATCTGCATACTAGCTGCATATTAAAGAGATATTTGTGTGAGATTGATACCAGGACATCAAGGTGCCCTCTACGTATTCAAAATATTTTGAATTAACAGGGAATAACAAGTTCCTGATGAGTCATATTTCCAAAGGGCTTGCATCCTTTTTTCTTTTTTTTCAAGCTATTGTAATTTCTAGATACATAATTACAAAATGTTAGTAAAAGAGATGATTGGAATACGCTGCTCTCAGAGATATTAGCTCTGTTCTGTCAAATGCTCTACCTGATCCTCTGAGAGTGAGTGTGATCTGTCATTACATTGCTCAAAGACTATGTAAGACCCCAATGAATTAATCACTTATTTCTAAAAATCAGAACAAAAATCCATTAAAATACCAAGTGATTAAAAATTTCTGGTTTGACTACTACCCAATGCTAAACCAACAAACCAATTTTTCTGTTTCTTCTTTTAGAACTTTGAATCCCTGACATCCTTCTTTTTCTCATCTGACGTGTTACACTTCAAGGTTTATAAAGGCATGCAATTGTGATTGTTATAAGGGGTTCAGTATCCAAGACGTCTACATATAAAATAAGATTATAAGAGCTGGACAGGATCTTCAAGCTAAGCCTTCAAGTTTAATGAATAATATAAATGAAGTTTAGCAATGTCTCATGACTGTCATGATCAATTACCAGTACAGTGTGAAGTGCTAGTATCCCACTCAAATAACACACAGTATGATGCTTTGATATTATACCAGGATTCTGGAAAATGTAATGATCTGTCTGTATACTCTCTAAAGTGCCCTGTAATTTAAGGCATTCTGTTGCATATATTGTGCAGAATACTTTGTCTAATCAAGTATGCAAGCTACCTCTGGTATGTACATTTGCATACAAATTTTCTAGACATTTATTATATAAGCAGAATAAATTAGAAACTATTTTGGAGAATTTTAGTCCTTGAAAAGTTTATAAGTATTTGTAATTTTCCTGTAAATTATATGCTTCCCAAAGGTTCTTGTTTAAGTGGTTCCTGTTAATACTTCAGAATAACACTTTTGATGTAACAAATCGTGCCTGATTATTTTTCAACTATAGTCACTTTTTTTTTTTCATTTGCCCCACTGTCTCTCAACCAGTCACAGACTCATATATTTACAATCCTTTATTTTAACATCACATAGCATTTTCAGTATGTAGTATTGTGCAATCAGCTTTATTGCTTTTAGAATATATTTCACTACTCTCTATTTCAAATATTTATTTAAACTTTTTTTTTTTTATTTGCACCTTGTATAAAGGACACCTTTTTAAACTTCTAATATATAATCCAAAAATAGGAAATTACTGTCTAGTTATAGATTTGAATATACATAGACATGCAGACACACAGATTACATAGCTGAATTAAATGTGATTTCATGTACTGCTAACATTACTACAGTTCTACTTAATAAGTGTAAATACTGTATGATCTGTTTCCATTCACCTCTATATCTGTTTTCAGCAAGATGCTGTGGTCATTTCACATAATAGCCCTTGTGTTTTTTTTAAAAAAAATCATTTTTAGAAACAGAAATTTCATTTCTGTGGGCAACATGTGCTTTTGCATATTGTCTTTCTTGGAGATCACCAAAGCACCCTCATTCTTCACTTGTTATTTGTTTTTATTTAAAAAAAATAGTATTTCCTCAAGGCATTTCAAAATATTAATTCTGCCTTCTGTATCTCATTCATAGTAGGTGAAAATATCAAAAGGTCTTGTCAATGGGGATCTAGGTACAGACAGAGGCAAATATTTTAATTCACTATTCTGTGACTGGACCACCCACAAAGCATCAAAAACAGCCATGATCTCCTGAGGTTTTTAACTCAGAAACAGAAACGTCAGCTTTCTCTAAATCCAAAACTGAGAAAATACCTACTTTTGCTCTGTGAAACTGTGTATCTACCAATTTGCAGTGATACATATGGCAGCATCCATTTATTTTTAATATATAATTTTCTATAATATTCAGTTTTATCATGATAAAAGATCTTGCGTATTAGCACAGGTTAGATTCTGACGTTAGATTAAAAGGAATGATATCAGACTAACAAGTGTAACACTAAGAATGTATTAGAAGAAGTCCCTTGTCTGTCCTTGAGACTGTCCTTACTGCTGCTTAGATTTTCCACAGTCTTAGATTTGACTGAGCTGCTGCAGTTGTGAGCACTTATATTAAACAGCTTATTTCTACAAGTTATTCATTCAGTACTGACCTTTGCAATAAAACTCTTACGATGAGAAATGCAGAACATATTGAAATTACAGAGCTGTTATTTGCAACACTTCAGTTATCTTACTCAGAGATTTTTAAGGAGTGTGATAGCCCTTAGATAGTCCAGCATGATTAAACAACACAGAAAATACAGAAATATTAGAAAAAAATGAAAGAGCTTTCTTCGAGGATGATAAAATAATATTTTATTTCCATTAAATTGAAATGCAGATATAAAAGTCTTGAACTTCATAGTCATTATAAATAGAATCAATGTAAATATGAAGGAATACAAATATATAGAAGTGTCAATATAAAATAACTATGAAAAGTTTTAAGGTTGAGTTCTCATAGACTTTTTTTCATTCCATGGTAGAAAGGATGGCAATTGCATTATAGAAATAAACAGATTAATTTAGCATAGTCATTCTCAAGATGTTGAATAATATCCTACTCTAAGCTTCATTAAAACTCTTTTAATGAAGGGGAAAGAGTTGCAGTTCCTTCTATAATTTAAAGGACTTCATTAAAATACCTTACACGTTATGTAATTTTCTTACTTGTTGTGTTTGTTTTGTTTTGTTTGCTGTGCCTTTTTTTTTTTTTTAATTTCTACAAGAAACAATTTCAATAAAAGAATTTACGTATCAATATTACATCTTCTAAGATTGAGCCTTCTTAATCAGTAACCTGTCCTGAAAAATCATGGAGATGAGCATGAGACCAGAACAGAATGTAAAAATATTTAAATATTTCTGCATCAGAATAAGACTAGACACCAGATGAAACACATTAAGATCCTTGCTTTTTAACTCTGTAATTCTGTTGACATCAAGTCTGTGCCCTCTACAGGTCTTAAGCATTCCTTATACGCACTCTTTCAAGTGTGACTGCACATCCAGAATAAATACAAATCATATCAATATCTCTGTGGACTGCACACTAAAAAAAAACACTGGGGAGGAATAACACTATGTAAAAGCAGACATTTTTAAGATTCAAGCTATGTATTAATGTTTATATATACATTTATTTTATAGAGAGAGCAGACTTTTTTTGCTAGTGGTGTAAAACAGGGGGACAAACACTATGACAAAGGAGCTAAAATTTTTCAAATGTATTTGAAGAATTCTGATCCAGATGTCATTTATTTTCATTTACAAGGATACAGGAAAATATTAATTTAAATGTTTACACTTTAATTTCATTTATCATATAACAGACAAAACTAAAACACAGATGTGAACAATGGCCAATTTTCATGAATTACTTGCACACATTCCAAGTAAGATAAGGTCTTTCTCTAGAATTTGGCACATATCTACTTGGAGGTTTTATGTATTCAATTTGGGGCTTTTTTAGGTGATTTAAAATCACTGTCCTCAACATTGTCTATATAAACTAGGGAAAATCTTTGAAATTGCTTCATATAAAGATGCAGAGATAAAAATGATGACTTTGAGCTCAGCATTGGGTGAGAAGGTGGGAGTATGCAGAATTCAAAGTTACTTACTGTTTGCAGTTAACTTACAGAATTAGTATTCCATTGGATAATCAGAAGACAATTAGCCATGGATAAGAGGCTCGCAGATTTTTTTTTTTTTTTTTTTGCTACAGTTTAGATTTTCTCTTTTTTTTATTCCAGTTAGAAAATTTCCAGATAAATTCTACGTACAAGTGACAGTTAAGGCTCAGAACAGGATCAGCAGTCTCATTTGGTGTTCTGGTCACCAGCAAGTTGAACATGAGCCAACAGTGTACCCTGTCAGCCAAGAGGGCCACCTGTGTCCTGAGTGCATCAAGCACGGCATTGCCAGCTGGGTGAGGGAGGTGATTGTCCCGCTCTGCTCTGCACTGATGAGGCCTCACCTGGAGCACTGTGTGCAGTTCTGGGCACCACACTTTAAAAAGGAAATAAAGCTGGAGAGTGTCCAGAAGAGGGCTACGAAGTTGGTGAAGGGCTTGGAGGGGAAGTCATATGAGGAGTGGCTAAAGTCACTAGTTCTGTTTAACCTGGAGAAGAGGAGACTGAGGGGAGACCTCACTGCAGTCTACAGGTTCTTCACAAGTAGAGAAGGATGGGCAGGTGCTGATCTCTTTTCTCTGGTGACCCAAGATAGAACCCAAGGGAGTAGTAGGAAGATATACCAGGGGAGGTTTAGGTTGGACATTGGGAAAAGGTTCTTCACCCAGAGGGTGGCGGAGCGCTGGAATAAGCTCCCCAGGGATAGTCCTAAGCTGACAATATTCAAGAAGTGACAAGACAACACTCTCAGATATGTGTTGTGAATTGTGGGGTTGTCATATGCAGGGACAGAAGCTGGACTTGATGATCAATGTGGGTCCCTTCCAACTCATGACATTCTATCATTCTATGATTTGATCTGTAGCTCTGGTACTGTAAGAGAAAAAGCCTATGTCTTCCAAGAGAACATTCAAAGCTTCTGTCTTCCTGCCCATGCCTTTATTGTTTTTTTGCCCTGATATAAGGATTGCTTTTGATTGTGGCTACTCACTCATAAATGCAAGTCATTCTCCTGGTTTTGACATGATGAAAGATCTCAAGAATGAAGACATGTGACAGAGAAGCCTTCCTCTGATTTACATGCTTTGTTATACTGTTCCACCATAGGTACTGTTACCTTTTTTGCCAGAATTTTCACCACCTGAAAATTTCTTTCTGTATAACTACTGCCACTGTTTAGTTACTGAGGATGTATGCTTAGTTTCTTTTTTCAGAGCAATGAGCGTTTACTGGGAGAAGATATGCTGTGTGACAGATAAGACAGAAGTTGCTCAGAGCTGAGGAAACTGACAGATCTTGGCTTCATTCACTTCCTGCTGAGCAAAAAAGGCACTAGCACTTTGTTTTGATATCAGACATCATAATAAGCTACATGTAGAGTAAGGTATAGTACCTTACTGTTACTTTGTGTTAATGCTATTAGTGTTTGTTTCCAGAAATATAAAAGAAAAGAATGCTAATTTAACAACCAAACAATCAGAAAATAAGTTAAACAAGCAGGATATAAAATTCCAAAGTTTCCATTAAGTGAAAGAAGCCATCCCATTTCAGAAAATCTTCTAGGCATGGTGCTAAAGGAAGGATGTTGAATGCGCTAAAAAAACAGATGTTTGTCACAGCTAAAAATATAGTAAGGTATAAGAAATGTCCTTTTTTATTTATATTCATTTTTCAGAATATTTACATGAAGAAGGAGGAAGAGAGAAAGACGGATAAAATTGTGCCAGCAAACAAAATATCTCAACCAGCTCTGAGTAAAAGACATGTTTATAGCTGAGATGTGTTGCAGCACATTCCCTTGTTCAGCAGACCATACAAGGCTGTAAATATGGGAACAAATAGCACAGCAACTAAAGAAAAGCTGGTAGCAGTTTTTGACTTGATGAAAAAACTGAACAGTTGATACGAATTTTGCTAAAAAAAAAAAAAAATAGTTAATGCCAGCTTTCTGAAATCTGTGACCTATGATAACAGTTTCCAAGTGATATCACAGACTAAAAGCAAAAATGGAATTCAACTGAACTGCATAGCACCTGAATCTAATCCAGTAGACAACTGTATGATATCAGAGATGCATAGGTACAATACAGCAGTAAATTCCAACAGTTTCTTCAAAGAGATACACTCTTCTGTAACTTTCTTCTTTGGAAGAAATAATCATAACAATAGCACTATTAAAAATATTGTAGAATCATAGAACCATTTAGGTTAGAAAAGCAGTGAGGGTCACAAAACTGAACATAGGATTCAAGGTGTGGCCTCACCAGTGCTGAGTACAGTGGCAATATCACTTCTCTAGTCCTGCTGGCCACGCTATTCCTGATACAAGCCAGGATGCTGTTGGCCTTTTTGGTGACCTGGGCACACTGCTGGCTCATATTCATACGGCTGTTGACCAACATCCTCTGATCCTTTTCCACCAGGCAGCTTTCCAGCCACACTTCCCCAAACCTGTAGCTTTGCATGGGATTGTCGTGGCTCAAGTGCCAGACACATCACTTGGCCATGTTGAACCTCACATAATTGTCCTCACCCCACTGATCTAGTTTGTCCAGATCCCTCTGTATGGCCTTCCTACCTTGAAGCAGGTCAGCACTAACACCCAACTTAGTGTCATCTGAGGATGCACTCAGTCTCCTTGGTGAGATCACTGATTAAGATATTAAAAAGAACTGGCCCCAACACTGAGCCCTGGGGAACACCACTCCTGACCGGCCCTAACTGGATTTAACTCCATTCACCACAACTCTTTGGGTCCAGCCATCCAGTCAGTTCTTCACCCAATGAAGAGTATGCCTGTCCAAGCCATGAGCTGCCAGTTTATTGAGGAGAATTCTGTGGGAAACAGTGTCAAAGGCTTTACTAAAGTCTGGGTAGGCAACATCCACAGCTCTCCCCTCATACACTAAGTGGGTCATCATGTCATAGAAGGAGATCATATTGGTCAAGCGTGACGTGCCTTTCATAAACCCATGCTGACTGGGCCTGATTGCTTGGTTGTCTTCTATATGCCACATGAACTTCCCTGTCAGACTGACAGGCCTGTAATTTCCTAGATCCTCCTTCTGGCCCTTCTTATAGATGAGTATCTCATTTGCCAACTTCCAGTTAATTGGGACCTTCCTGATTAGCCAGGACTGCTGATAAATGATTGAAAACGGCCTGATGAGCAGCTCTACCAGCTCCCTCACTATCCTTGGGTGGATCCCATCTGGCCCCATAGACTTCTTTGTGGCTAAGTTTTGTAGAACATCACTAATCATTTCCCTCTTGGATTATTTGGGCTTTATTTTGCTCCTTGTCCTTGTCTTCCAGCTCAGGGGGCTACGTACCTGGAGCACAACTGGTCTTACTCTTCATTTCATCCTGTAAACATAGAATCATAGAATCACAGAGTCATAGAATCACACAATAGTTTGGGTTGGAAGACACTTTCAAAGGTCGTCTATTCCAATCCCTCTGAAATGAGCTGGGACATTTTCAACTACATCAAGTTGCTCAGAGCCTTGTCCAGCCTGGCCTTGAATGTGTTTAGGGATGGGGCATCTACCACCTCTCTGGACAACCTGTTCCAGTACTTTACCACCCTTATTGTAAAAAATTTTTTCCTCATATCTAACTTAAATCTGTGTCATAACATGTCCTTTTAAAAAGTCTGTCCCCATCTTTCTACCTAGTCTCTGCAAACATCAGTCAGATAAAGGTATTAATAGTGTCTCTTCTTTGAGGCCTTGCTATTCTTTAAAAAATTAAGACCTCATTAATGGTATCTCTTTCTTGAGTCCTCATTAACTGAGCTTGAACAAAGACAGTGTCGTTCAGTGATCACTGACCAGCTAGGGGAAATAATGAATCACCAACTGCCCCTAGAGGACCAATCAACTCATTTTTGGGCTTTTCTGAGACCACTGACCTATTTTATGGGCCTACCAACCCATTTCTGGAACAATCTCCTTAAATAGCATGACGAGCAAACAGAGGGAGGAGATGTGCCACCCTCTTCTATCTTGCACACAAATGAACTAAAGTATGAAAACCCACCTCATTCAGGGCACCAGTGATGAAGTTTCACGGCACCGACCACCAAGAGAGCTACAGAGATCGTTGCTGGGTCAATGGACTCTTGGAGTGGTGAAATGTTACCTTTCTTCTGATATCTTAATCTATCTCTCTTTCTCTCTCTCTCTTTCTAACTTTATTCTGGGCACATATTGTTGTAAGTAATATTGTTGGGTAATATTGTTGTAAGTCTTGTTGAGTTTTTTGATATAGTTCTCATCTTTTGCCAAGCCACTATTCATTGTAATTCCACTGAGTTTTTTAGTAAATTAGTGATTTAATTGGGCCTCTCAAGTAATTCTTGTTGCTCCCGGTAACTACACATAGTATTTAAAAGTTACCTCTCCCCACTAAGTGGTAAGGGACAGATGTCCAAGGCATCTTACTATCAGTGTTTCAGCATGTCTGGTAATGTTAGACAGGCCTGTTGTGCTTCTCAGAAATATTGCAGCATTGACACCTGGTGGCAACTGGACTGTTCACTCTGACTGTGCCATGCCCTGGGGTTTTATCTGACTCTGTTATGGTTGTTTCCCCTCAGTGTCCAGGTGATGCAGACTGCCAGGAGTGTGAGAAGACATCTGTAGCTGTAGGACTGCACAGGATTTCAAAGAGAGGCACAGATCTGTATACATGTACCCTCAGGTATGTGCTGTGGCCAGACCGCGGACACTGGCAGGAAACTGTAGGGCTTATGGGGGACACAATTTTGGCCAGAACCACCTGTCAGCAGAAGTGGCCTGAGGTCATCACTATTTCTGGTCTACTGCATCTGCAAAGTGGAGAGACCTAAAGTCATAAGCATCAGTGTCTTTTCCTGTAGTGTTAGCATATGTTATAGGTTTTAACAAAGTGCCTGCTGTCACTATTCATTAGAGACTTTCTAAATGTGTCTTCCTTTATTTTTAGATCCTTTCAATTCTTGAATGATCTTCATTGTTCTTTTTAGTTTGAGTAGTCTAAATGATGAATAGGTCACTAGGAACAGAAAGGTAGGAAACTCCTAAGCTTTTCTCATTTCAAGGAGAGAAGAATTCTTTATTCATTTTCTGTAGGTGAATGGATCACAACCTAAAAAGCTAGTTAAGTGGCACAGAATTTAATGTCCAAAATTGAGTGTGAAATTATGATTACTTGAATTTGGACAAATTCAGGAGTTCAACAAAACCATTACATCTGATATATGTAACTAAAAATAGTTATTACTGAGTTGCCCACTATGCGAATACTAGGACAGTTAGAGGGCAACCAGTAAACTTTTGTGACACCACACATCAGTATCACGTCTGGAATATTGTGTCCAGTTCTGGGCCCCTCAGTTCCAGAAGGACAGGGAACTGCTGGAGAGAGTCCAATGTAGGGTAACAAAGATGATTAAGGGAGTGGAGCATCTCCCATATGAGGAAAGGCTGAGGGAGCCGGGTCTCTTTAGCTTGGAGAAGAGGAGACTGAGCGGTGAACTCATTAGTGTTTACAAATATATAAAGGCTGAGTGTCATGAGGATGGAGCCAGGCTCTTCTCGGTAACAACCAATGGTAGGACAAGGGATAATGAGTTCAAACTGAAACACAAGAGGTTCCACTTAAATTTGAGAAGAAACTTTTCCTCAGTAATGGTAACAGAACACTGGAACAGGCTGCCCAGGGGGGTTGTGGAGTCTCATATTCTGGAGACATTCAAAACCCACCTGGACGCCTTCCTGTGTAACCTCATCTAGGTGTTCCTGCTCCGGCAGGGGGATTGGACTAGATGATCTTTTGAGGTCCCTTTCAATCCCTAACATTCTGTGATTCTGTGAATCAGTCAATAAAATATTATTAATATTTTCTGTAGTCACAGGTGGATTACTAGCAATTTTTAGCAACTTGAAAATACTTACATAAACCTAATATGGAGATGTTGAGTTTTCAAAGGAAGACAAGATTTTCAGGAGTAAATAATTTATTAGATAAACAACTGTACATAAAGAAAAGAAGATTAAAAATTCTACCCAGTCCCTGACAAAAACTCTGGCTTTCCCTTCTGAGGAAGAAGCAATTTAAGTCAGTTGAAAAAAAAAAATTCTCATCGTGGCACAGATATGTTTTTTTTGTTTGTGTTTTTTTTTTTTCCTTTCTTTTTCTTTTTCACATATATTCTTCCCCTTTCACCTTTATTTTTCCTTTTTCTTTTCTCTTAGTTTGCTTTTCCTTTTTCTTTCTTCTCTTGCTTGTCTTCTTTCTGTTTTCTTTTTTATTTTTACTCCCAGGATGGGGAGTAGGAAGTAGTATTATTAATACCAGTGTGGCGTATTTGTGTACCTTATTGTCATAGAACCATCTATCATTCTGGTTGGAAGACACCCTCAAGTTCGTTGAGTCCAAACATTAACTGAATGTGACACTGGGAACATAATTCTACTTTGGTAGCAGTAGAAGACCTTTCTTTATTTGCATGGAATTTACAATGGAATATAAAAAAAAAAATTCCATGATGTACCACAAAAACCCCCTCAAGCTGTATTTTCCAAAGCAGAGTGAGACTCAGGGCCTCATAAGTGTATAGCAAAATTTCAAATTTAATAGAAGCATAGGAATAATGGCTAATAATTAAATGTGTTACTTGTCTGTTGTACATTATTATAATATAATGTAACACTTTTAATACATTTATGTAGATATGTGTGTGTACATATACATATAAATACATACATACATACATACATACATACATACAGATAAGTAACACAATTTAAACTTGCTCCTCTTTCTTCAAGGGAGAGAACATTTCTGAACAGAAGAAATCAACAAAGATGGAGCAATACTTTTGGAAATAAACACTCAGATTTTGAAAATTCTATCTATCACAGTTCTTCTAACAATTATATCCTCTCTTTATAACAACCAGGGTCTCCAAACCTACAGTTGTATTTATTACTTTCCCTTAAACTTTTTGTATTTTATTCTGTTGACTGTTGTTTTGAGTACAAAAAAACTCAAAGCTGTTTTTGAAATCCAGATAGTTATGATATTATTCAACTTTTTACTCCATGCTGTTTAATACTTCAAAGCTGTAACATTCCCTAATGTGTGACAAAGAGGAAAGAAAAAATAGTATTTTGAAAGCTTTATCTCAGAAGGATTTAAATCCTTACTTTATTTTGTGTCTGAGACTAGCACACTCTATAAAAACTGTATCAGCCCTTCTGCTATTGTGCCTTTGGGCTTCTGCATGTGAACATTGGAATTTTGCAATGTACAAAGAATCATTTATCAGATTTAAGCACAGAGCAGCTTCCAAATGTTATTATAGAAGAAATAGGGTCACTACCACAAACTCCAAGGCCTTATTTGATTTTTCAATAGCTCTATATTTAATTTTATTTTTGAAAATTTCTTGCCCATACTTTCTGATTATTGTGAAGGATAAATGCCTGCCCTCTTAAGGTTGTATTTTTTATTATCTATTGTGACAATTTTCCTTTTTTCTAGCATAGTCATCTGAGAACTTAAGTAAGAGAGTGTCCCTTTTTCAAGTCTTTTTTTCCCCATCGATCTGAATCCCTTTTCCCCCGCAGTTAAGGAGAACTGCAGATTATCTATTGGCACTTAAAACCTCCAAAAAGCTCCCAATACATTTATCCTCATTAACGATTACCTCTGTACTCTCATTATTAGAGATAGCCCGCTAGGGAATCTTTCCCTCCAACTGGCAAGTTCAGTGAGTAAAAATGTCAGTTTTATCATTTTTATTCTGAACTCTACTCATTTTATTTATGAATAGTTCCCCCAGAATTCATTTACAAATGATATTGCCTATAGGACATGTATCCCACTGCTGTTTTTTAAGACTCACAAATGACTTAAAGGGATCCTATTTTTACTGACTTTCCCAGTAATTTTCATATCAAACATTCTTAAAGTACAGACAAAAATCTATTTCAACTCTTTGTCTCCTGCCAGCTCTACTTCACCTCTGAGAGTTGAGCTACAGTTACTCTTTATTTATTAGTATTACTAGCAGTAAAATGTTAACAGTTTTACATCACAATCTATTTGCTAAATTTAATTGTCATGTTCATATTTATGGATTTCAAAGTGGTACTAAGGTCATTATTGTTCATAGATTGTACTTGTGTTCTCGTATCCACATCTTTCACAGACAGATTTTATTCTGCTTCTTTAACTTGACACTATGAGGTAGTTCAACAAGCAGAGGAAAGCAAAATAAGTGAAAACAAGGAAAAACTCCCAGAAGCTTCTATATTAACCCATAATTCCAGATAAAGAAAATAGATGCAGTGGCTTGAATGTTCAAGGCACCAAAGCTGATAATGCCTGTCAGCAGATAAGCAGGAACATAGCCGCAGATTCCTAGTCAACCTACAATTAGCAAGAGAATATTAAGATCTCTACCACTATTTGAAATTAGGCTTCAATTCGCAGAATTACAGAATGTTAGAGATTGGAAGGAACCTCAAAACATCATCTAGTCCAATCCCCCTGCTGGAGCAGGAACACCTAGATGAGGTTACACAGGAATGTATCCAGGTGGGTTTTGAATGTCTCCAGAGAAGGAGACTCCACAACCTCCCTGGGCAGCCTGTTCCAGTGTTACCATTACTGAGGAGAAGTTTCTTCTCAAATTTAAGTGGAACCTCTTGTGTTCCAGTTAGAACCCATTACCCCTTGTCCTACCATTGGTTGTTACCGAGAAGAGCCTGGCTCCATCCTCGTGACACCTTTTATATATTTGTAAACACTAATGAGTTCACCGCTCAGTCTCCTCTTCTCCAAGCTAAAGAGACCCAGCTCCCTCAGCCTTTCCTCATAAGGGAGATGCTCCACTCCCTTCATCATCTTTGTTGCCCTATGCTGGACTCTCTCCAGCAGTTCCCTGTCCTTCTGGAACTGAGGGGCCCAGAACTGGACACAATATTCCAGGTGTGGTCTCACCAGGACGGAGTAGAGAGGATGGAGAACCTCTCTCGACCTACTAACCACACCCCTTCTAATACACCCCAGGATGCCATTGGTCTTCTTGGCCACAAGGTCACAGTGCTGGCTCATGGTCATCCTGTTGTCCACCAGGCCCCCCAGGTCCCTTCCCCCTACACTGCTTTCTAATAGGTCATTCCCCAACTTATACTGGATTAATTAATCAATGAGTTCAAATGTATTGTGGTGTGAGAATGGGAGGAGGTAGGCGGCCCGTGCTAACTATGTTACTAGGTAGATCTTATTCTCATCCAAATTCAGGTTCTTGAAATGGCAGAAGCATTTGTTGATCCACTGAAAATAATTCATAAGACAATATCCACCAACAGATGAATTTACTTCACTTGAAGAAAATCATGTCACCCCACACAAAGACAGCAAAGAGAAGGAAATCTATTGATGCCTCCTTGAGGAACATGACTTATTCTCAGTTTGCCACAAATGTATTTCATCACCTGGATATCTCCTAGGAGTCCAGTGCTTTTTAGAAGGAAAGTAAAATTCCTACTATTCTTTTGCGAAATCTAGAGTAATGGGACTCTTTGGAAAGACAGTGGTACTTTTTGAAAACAGAGGAAATGGTTAGAGATAGTCTTTTCTTATCAAAGGACTTACATTATGATATGATAAGCTTTGTTTCCATAAGGATCAAAGGACCAGGCTCTGAAAGCTGCTGCAGAGATATAATAGAAAACATTAGTTTGACTAAAAGAGATCTCTTCTCAGGTTACCAGCTGGGAAAGGGAATACCTCATGGCTTCAAAGATTCCTACAGAGGCCACTGAATGCTCTATAAAACCCACCACATTCTTCTGCTCTGAAGGTCAAACTCAGCCTCACATTTAAACTCATAAATTTGTCTATACATAAGTTCCCACATGCACTAGTCATCTTTTATTATAATTGTTGCAGATGTATTTTCCAATGATTTGAGCTTTTTTTGGTCAATAGAAATAAGCAATCCATTAGTGAGACTATTGTAAGAACTCTTCAAAGCCATTACACAGAGTATATAATTGCTTAGAGACCCCAGTAACAACTTATTGACCATTTTGCTAGAATTATAATAGTTTATGCTTTTAGTTCTGGTATTCATTGGTTCAGTTCCTATTATGTCATCCAAGAGTGCATCTGTCATATCTTTATTAAAAAATATGCTTAATGAATTTGGAACACAAGCTAAAATTCAGCAAGATTACTTATAAAACCCTATAAAACCACAATTAGTCTAGCAGAAATTCACAGTTTACTGCAAAGGCAATAAACTATTAGCAAACCTTCTGGTTAACCATTAGTTTAGCTATAATAAAATTTCTAATGTAGGAGGGGAGTATATTATTTTTTATTCTGAAATATATTGTTTATCCAATGGGATGAAAGGAATATAGAGTGAATAGGATGCAGAGCCATCTCTGTGAAAACTCAAATCAAGCTTCTGGGGTAATTTTTATTTCAATCTTCTCTAAATATCTGTATTTTCTGGATTAGAAAAGATATAAAAATTTGTAGTCTAGTTCCTAACTGAGACTAAAATATATTAGAAAGGGTAAGGTCTCTATTCACCAATTTCACTGTTGGAGTACTCTCACTTAAATGCAGATTACCATCAACATTTTGAGAGATTATTCAATCTCAGTCAGCTTCAGTTTTGACATTGTGAGATTCACCCAGCCCTAATCAAAGAAGGCTTTACACTATCCAAAAGGATAGTCTAGTATAAAAATTGCAACACAGTATTTCTCAATGAGAATGCAGAGAGTGAGATTGCCCCAATCTTTTACAGAATGAAGTTATCTTAATGGAGCTAAAATAGTCTATAATATGTTCAGAAAAAAGAATACGGAACATTTAACAAGGTTTATGAAACTAAAGAAGCCTGTACACATGCTTAATAATTATACAATGTATATTATTTGCACATATCTCTACAGTGTTTTGCCTATAAGATTTTTATCAATGGATGTGTTTAATATTCTTTTATAATCAGCAGTTAAACAAGACAATCACTTCTTGATGATAACATTCTATAGCATTTCACATTGAATTCTAACTACACAGTTAGAATACCACCGCACTGTTTTATGAGACTGTAATTTTGTTCCAGAATGGATAAACTATAAGACCAAGGGACAAATAGGCCCACATGATGAAGGGATCAAAATTATTTCCTCATAAAACAGTGCAGAGGAATTGGTGTCTCTACTCCACTGAAGGGCTGTGTCTTTTAATAAAATATATCCCTGACAATGCTGGGTCCTTTGTTTCTGGTTCCATAATACGATGACCTATATATGTCATATCACAGCTTTGGTGGAAATGTTGGGCAGTTACCAGAACACTGTGTTCTGTATTTCTGCTATCTGAAAAAGAGAGCCTAAGGTCCTGCACACTTGTTTGAATTTCCCCATTAGTATCAATTAGTCTAATAAGAGATCTTTTCCTTCAAACCTGAACAAATAACACTACAGTTCAGCCATCATGGATTTTGTTTCCTTAAGGCTAAATAATAAACAGAATTAATTCTGCTCATCACCTAGATAATGATTTTAAAACATTAAGATAATTCACATAATGTATGTTCTGCTGCTGAAATTTGGATAAAAAGAAAAAGTGGGAGAACTAAAAAGAAAGAGAAAAAAGAGAAAGTAATCTAGTCTTTCAATGTGGTATTTGCACTTTGAAGAACTGTGGGATTCAGGACATACTCCTCTATACCCACATTTGGTTGCTGCTGATGGTACCTTTTTATATATAGCAGTGTTCTTAGGAAATAAAGAATCTTATTTTAAAATATTTTAATCCGTTCATTATATCTTAGAAAGGACTGAAAACTCAGTTTCTGCTTACATTCTGACTTCGGTTCAGCAAAAAGTGTTACAAGATTCTGTATGGATATATCAAAGATTCAGGGAAAAAATGCTTTGCCTTCTAAGGAGCTGCTGGCTCTTACCATTCTGTATGTTTAGGTAGCTGAGATGTTCAAATAAACAGAAATATTTACTAGATGCCAGGATGTTTTATAGCAGAAGTCAATGAATTTTTCAGGAAAATCTATGGACAAATGTTCTGATCACTAAAAACATTTTGACAACTCTACTCCCTCCCATTAGCTGTATACTAGAAATGTCAGAAGTAAAACCCACATAAGAAAAAGTTGCAGTTGTATTTGCAATCATAAGTTCACATTTTCTGCAGTTCATCTGGAGAAAATATTTTTGCATGACATTTCCTAACCTTTTTGCTTTCCATGTTTGAAGGAAAAGAATATGAGTGATGTTATTACTTTTATCTAGCTGGAAACCTCCAACTTCAGAAAACTGACAAACTAGTTGAAGTCAGGGTGTGTAGGGTTCATATGGGGTTCACCTTGCTCTGTGTTTGTTGGTATTTTTTTCTCTAAAAATTTGCAGAGTGTTTTGACCAGGAATTTGAGCATATTGCACTCAGGTAACCCTCTTCAACAGAGTTCCACTTTCTGCTATTAGGCACTAACAATCATATAACTTCTGAATTGCTGTTCACACTCTCCTACCACTACTGCACCTTTCAAATTCCACAGGAACTGACTGAAAAATCAATGGGTGTTTATAACTATATTAGAAACAATGAAAGGCCCCCCAGAGAATGTATTCTGGTTAATTACAGCAGTGAACTGTAATCCCTAATCAACATGATTAAGTATAAAAGAGATAAAGCAAATATTGTTCATTCCATACCAACTTTTCAGTGCTATTAGATAGGATATTTCATTACATTTATACATTACTTTCAACAATGAGAGAATGATTATTCTGAAAAAAAACCCATGTAACCTGTTTGTAATTCAGCAAGACAACACAACTTTCTTTTAGAATGTTGCCCAGAAAGTTTACTTCAGTATGCATACAATACAAGAGGAGGTGACTGATTGATGGACCTAGCTTGAACTAGCTTGAATATAACTGTAATATAAAATAACACTTGAGTATAACTCATATGCCTGACATGTACCTCCTAACACAGAGCAGGCAAGGAGGGAATGTATATGTAATTAGCAACTGAAGGTCTAGTCTTTTTACATAGTTTTACTTACATTAATAAAATACTTGTATTTGTTAATATGTAATGTTACCCTCCCCATCTAATGACAAATTATTTCATTAATTTAGAATTTTCATATTTATAAATCATTGCATTTTTTCTGTAAATGTGTCTTGGAGGTACAGGATGGTTGTTCGTTTTGATTTGGTTTTGTTTAGGTTTTTTTGCAGGGTTAGGTAAAGACCAGAGTGCTTGAAATCTATGGAAAACCTACCAGATTTGAGACAATGCAGCAGAGGAAGGAGAAACAAGAATATTTTAACCTTCACTGATTTTTTTTTTTTTTTTTTTTTTCTGGTGAAATCAGAGATCACTCTTTAAAAATATACTTTACAGATAGAAGCTCAATCCATAAAGCACTCATATCTCATCAAGCTCATGTTTGTATGTGATTAGAAATCTGAACTGACAAATCATTGTTTCATGAATTGTCTATAGCAGCTTAATTCACCAATCAACTGAGCACTGGGCAAAAGTCCTTTTTAAGTTGAAAATTGTATAATGGAGGGAGGAAAAGAAGAATATAAAAAGAAAGTATGACACACCTAGTATGAAGACTTGCCTAAATACTGTCAAATAAAAGACTATGATAACTGCCTCTAAATCTATTTAAGCACTTGTTAAATAGATTTGTTTTCCAACTTCAGCTACCAAACTTCTATTTCTGTGTTACCTCATACACATCTATCAGACGTGCAAATATTCTGTTTCTTTCTGTATCTGTAAATGGAACATCCTGTCTTAGGAATATAAAGGGATGGTGATTTCCCAGTGTATGTGCCAGACAGTGAATTCAATATGCTTTTCAGAGCATCCTCTAGTGACTTAATCACTCTGATATGTATGATTAAAAAAAGATCAGATTATGAAACTATGTATGAGACAAATCACATTTCTGGAAAAAATCAGTTAAAGAGAGTTCCATGAGAACATGAACAGAAAAGCCTAAATTTAGTATGAGGGGAAACTGTTGCTCACATCTTCTGCAGTCTAGGAACAGCTACAGAAATCTGTTCACTTAAGATGTATTTAAAGTTATTGACAGTGTTTACTCAGATTATATAATTTACTTCTACAAGGCACATGAATATATATTGTCTTAATCTTATCTTCTCATGAATCTTACGAATATTTGCAGATTCAAGCTTGCTTACAACATTTTCTAAACAAAAGGGAAAATTCAGAAGAGACTTGACAGGAAGTTGTGATTTCATTTTTAAGCAAAAGCAGCTGAGTATATATACATATATTTAGAATTACCTTTCCTTTCAATTAAAAAATAAAGGCTTAAAACAAAAAAAAAAATCTACTTTTCCCATTTTTAATATCAAATGTTGCAAAAATCTACAAATTACTTCCTTTGTATTTGTAAGTGAAAATGGTCATTACATTCAATCTATATTAGGTAGAAAAAATCCAAATATGTTGGAGATCAATACTGTAAATGATATCTCACTAGAGAGATACAGACTACAAGAAGCTGATATAAATATCAACTTCAGACTGGAAAATAGATTGTAGTATTTTAAACTTATTTCTAGAATTTAGGAAGAATAGTAATTTATTAAGGAGGCATTATATAAGTCATTTAAGGGCTACTATCGAACTTTAAAAAATAGTTAGCAATATAACTATACTATTGAATCTAACTTGAGGTTATTTGAAATTAAAGTTCATCCTATTGAATTAAAAATTGGTAGTTAAACTAAAAACTAATGATTTCTGGGTATATATAATTATGTTTTAATTATATTTGAAATATTAAACTAAATACATATGTCAGTAATGTATACAATTAGCATTCTAAAAGATAGTTTCCAAAAGCTGAATGTCTAGTTGTTCCATAAATATATAGGGGAAAATGTGAATCCAAGCAGAACTTATTATAATATTGTCCAGGAATCCTTTATGGAATAATGAAATCACACATATCCCTAGCTAAGAAAGGAAGTTGGACCATGGGTGTTATTATTAATAGTCTGAATGATCTCTCTCTTTATTTCTAAGTCTGTACTTCTGCTCTACATTCTTAGAGTCAGAAAATTTAAAAATCTACAAAATAAACCATACCAAACATAAAAGAAATTTAATAAAAGTAGCAGATTTCAAAACCACAACATTTTCTATGCAGTTACGAAGCACAAGTTAAAAACTTAAGTTAAATTTTTGAATTATGTTTAAGTTTAAGCTACTTGCTTGATGAGTTGTACGTGAACTGAACTAATGGCTGAAGAGTAAAATAAATGCAAAAGATCAATCTGTCACAGTTTCATATACACAGGAATGACCGTCATTCATTCTGTATTAGTTTCTTCCAGCTGTGGGCTGCAGATCATATTTAAGATCTTTAATACATGACATATGATATAAATGTTAATATATATATAATTTATGATATAAAATTATCTTTATAAAGGACTGAAGTCTCAATAGAACTTTCATTTCAAAAATATTAGAATTTCTGTGTTTGTACTGCTTACGACATAAGTTTATGTGTCACAGTTTTCTAGAGAAAAAGGTTTTTTTCTTATACAAGACAAAGAAAGCTAGATATAGACTTTTGTATTCTCCAGTTTAATGGGAGTCCATGACATTTGACAAGCTACATTGCATGACATTTGAGAGTGAATCCTGCATTATTATGAGTAATTCACTTAAAGTGAATAATAATGAAATGACAGTTCAAATAGTGTCCGTAGTGTTTCAGTTTCCCACTGACTGTACTTGAATTATGAACTAGATGTACATTTTCTTTAATCCAGATATCTAAATCCAGTGACCTTCTTTAAACACTTAATACTGCCAAATTCCTGTTCAATTTTCAATTGCATGTAAACAAAAAAGTGAGTTTTAATCAAAAACTACAGACAGCCCAATAGAAATATCAACAAATATTTTTGTATCCCTTTCTGATTGTTTGTTTTATTCAAAATTATCATTCCAGCTGAGGTGCATGGATTTCAGATGTTTTATATTATGCTCTTAACCATGATGTCTTCAATTCTTACATAAAACCAGAAATTAACTTAAAAACCAACTCATATAAAACCATAGGCCAGTCATTTTTTTTTATCAGTAGGATCAAATGAACTAGATTTCATCTAATTCAGGATAAATTCTCAGCTTCTATCTCCTGCCTTTCTGTAGAGCTACTGTCTTCCAATTCACAGTAGGTCTTAACTTATATTCCTTCTCTTTTCCAGTTAAATAAGCTCTTGATCTCTTTCCTTCAGTTTCTGATATATTGGTTTTTGTCTATCATTTAGAGGCCTTTGTGGTACCACTTGCTTATTTTCTAAAGTGCTTTCTCTTCATTTTATGTGATCATACTTTGATTATTCTTTCTAACTTACAGAAGAAAGACTCTTCCCAACACTTTGAATTCTTGTTGATGTTGGAAGACCACTAGAAAGCTACATGAAGTTAACCATCCATTTGATGAATTAGAATTTCTGTGAAAGTCTACTTCTTCTCCATATATGAAAGAAATTTTGATTCTAACAGTGAGGAATTTAAAAAAAACCTGAGAACTAGAAACACTCTTGATTGAAAAAGAGGAAGGGAAGGATTTTATTCGGTCATTATGGCACAACCATTTAGGCATTTTTGTTTCTTAAAGATATATGTATTTAGATGCATTGTCAAGGAGTAATAGAGTGGTTTTAGTGACAGAATTTTATGTGGAGAAGTCTTTCTTGATTTTGATTAGCTGTATATTAATCAAGTACAAACTTGTATTAAAATGCCTGTGTCTATAGGAATTCAATATCAAGATTTCCATTAGAGAGTTGCATGTGTAATTATACATAGCTAGATAATATAAATTCAAACATATGTACACACACATACATTTTCTCCATGCAGGAATGATTGAGTCTTGTGAAGCTGATGTTTATGCAGAGGAAGAAAAAAAATATTCAATAATTTGAATAATTAAAGCCTGAAAAATGCAGGATTTGTTAATGCACAGAGGAAATAAGGAACAATTTATTCTCACTGAAAATTCTGAAAAAAATATCTTACTTAGCAAGGCACTGTCAAACTGAAATACAAACAATTTAAACATATATAAAAATTAATTTCAGTTATTATATATGCTATTTAATATCTCCTTCACCTTTTGTGATTTTAGAGCAGTGATTTCCAACTAAAATAATACTTCGTCCAGTATGAAAGAAATAGAAAAGTAGAGGAGTCTGTCTAGCAGACATTATACAAGAAACTGAAACTGACTGTAGATAAAGTTCTATGAAATGCATAAGCACACAGCAAGAAATTAGATTATCCTCTAGTTTTCTTTCTTTATGGAAATATGATCTGCTTCTTGTAAGTTATAACAAGAGCAAGCACAACATTTTCAAACACAAGTAATTTTTGAGATGATAGTATTCCTTAAGACACTGATCTATTTGATTATATTATCTAATCCAGAAAAGTAATCTGCCATTGCTTCAGAATTGCAGATGAAAAATATCAACACTAGAAAATAGGAATGGACTCAAGAGTAGTAATAATAAAAAACAAAATCAAACCCAAAACATAATCTGTTTTCCTAAGTAGGAAAACACGCAAGGCCAGAAAAACTTTGCAGCACAGAAAATGCACATATACTCCACTTCTTTCTCTTAGCAAGAGAAAACAGCCACACTCAAAGAAGGAATCAACATGTTCTTCTTTCACAAACAGAATTATCAGGATTTATTAAAAAATATATTTAATTATTATGATTTTTTTATATTTGAGAAAAATAGAATATTATTAAAAATATTAGTGCAAATGAAAAAGTACAGTTAGGGAAAAGAGTCATAAAAAGCAGAAAACAATGCTTACTTTCAAGCTTTTAATTTCCAGAACCAGACTCTATCTATCTACGCAACCATAATTACTTGTACAAAAATTCAGAATTATCAGTTCTTTTAGTGGAAGTGATGTCAGCCTCATTTGCTGTCATGAAACAGAATGATCAGAAAATAAGGTCATCCAGAACTGAAAACAAGTTTACTTTCTTCCCCATTTCACTATTGACTCTTAGGTGCTGAACCAATGTATGAGCAGTGCTAGAAAAATGAGGCATTTGTCTTTTAACAAAGACCCAAAGTTTTAGAAGCTGAGGGAAAGGAAGGAATTTTGGAATATGTGGGAAAGCAAGTTGAGCAACAGCTATGGATAACCTTGTGTGCTCCTAAAGCAGATGCAAAAAAAAAAATGAAGCATGGAAATCTTTCTGGAAATATGGGAAAATATTAATAGTGCAAGACAATAAATTTACTGTGAGACAATTACGCTTCTTAGTGGCTTCTAATACATGGAATTTGTTTGCTGGGTGGTTGTGGATACATCAAGTGGTAATACTTGTGAACCACAAGAAAATAAAATCAGAGCAAATAGAATAACACTTTGCAAGGTCACCTGAACACTAAGAGTCTGAGAGTTAAAGTCAAAAAACCTTATTCTCTTAAAAACACTGAAGATATCGATCCTTGGATACTCATGCAGCCTTATTTCCTACAATGTGTGATAGAATGAAAAAAAAAAAAAAAAAAAAAGACGTGAAGAAAATTTCTCTTCATTTAGAGATATTGCCAAATTTGCAAAATCTTTGGGTTTTCTTCCTTCCCTCCCCTCCCATGAGGTAACTATGTTTTAACTAGAAATGCAGTCCTCATAACCTTATTATTTAAAGTATAATATAAGGGACAAGTTTGTTTATTTGTTTGTTTGTTTTTCTCAGCCTTTTGTCATTTGGGGAATTATTTCAGCTCTTCTAAATCTCTAAATTGAGAAACTGCAATTTATGTTACCCATGAACATACTCCAACAGGGAGGTGGTTAACCAGATGACTAGACACCATTACAGGTAGATAGTTTAGAGATAGACTGTACTCCTTCAGGTACACCTGAAGAATTTCGCGTTAACTGCAAAAAATTACCAGAATATGTTGTACTACACTTCTGTTTTATGACCATCTTTTTAAGCACACTTAGACAGCTTGGAACCCACATACGTGACTGGGGTGTCTCGGCAGTGTGTCAGCATTATTTGTAAACAATATCAAGAGCTGGCAATCAAGCTATCTTGCTTTATATGTCTATATCTTGTAGTACTCTGAGTGGTGAGTAGTAATGAGGGTTAATGAAGTTGCAAATGTTTTAAAAATAAATATGGGAAAAGACAAAAGGAAAGGAAAAATCATACAACAAAACATGTTCTGTAGATTGGAAAACCAGAGCATAGAACAATATGTTACGGCTATTTTCTCTGTACTCTCTGAGTATTGCATTTTCCATGCAAAGGATTTAGAACCTCAGAATCATGCACCTTTCACCTTCATTAGGGGATCCTGCAAATATTTAGTGCACGTTAGAGATAATTTAATTTTTTTTTTTTCAGTATTTAGCAAGAAAAGCCCTTCTGAGATTTTCATCATGATTTATGTAATTTCTCAAGGGTATGTGTATGTTGTCAAATTTGTGTTGCAAAATAAGGAAGTCTAAACATAAGCAGCAATGAAATTCCAAACCAGTATCACAAATATTGCTTAAAGTTATCAAAGTTTTGTCATGGGTTTCCTTCATTTGAATTTACAGGGAACAAGATAATCTAAAATAAAACAATCTATTAGAGAAAAATCCCCTAAAATGGAAATAATAAAAAAAGAAACTACTGTAATGAAGACTTTAGGTAGGAATACATATTTTACAGTGGCCATATCTTTAGGCCTTGCAGAAACTTGTCAAATGAGTAAGATACTGTTATTTTATCAAGAACATATTAATACATGCAGTTTAGTGAAATAAGGAGCATCAGAGATTTTTTTTCATTTATTATTGGTCTCGATTAGCATGAGCAGATTTAGCAGTCATATCAAAATCTCAGAATTGCAGGGTGATTGACAGGTGTTTTAATCAGTATGAACACTGAATCTTAATTTCTGCTGTTTCTAGAAGGTTAACCATGGTTCATATGCAGACAAGAAATCTACTGCCCTTTGAAAGTGACATTAAATATCACAGGAAGCAAGATGACATTTTGTCAGTTCTCCTCATAACTCTCCTGTATGTTTGCTAATGAAACGAGATCCCCATGTTGACAGAAGTAGGGGAAAGATGGTGTTCTCCAGATCTCAATCCAGTCAATTTACTTGGTCATAGTTTGAAACATTCACTGTGCATTGTCTCTTCTGGAGATGTTGTGAAAAGCAGATGTCTTCTGAGAACTTCAAGCACTGACGAAAATTTTTAAAAAAAGTAGTAAGAAAGAAAAATGAAGTAGAATTTGATTTAAAGCATGTAAAGAGCAAGTAAAGAACTTGTGTTGGTTTTTTTTTTTTTGGTCGTTGTTTTTGCTGTTGTTGTTGGTTTTGTTTTTGTTTTTTTAAATATGACTCAACTGGAAACACGGCATTTTATAGAATGAAGGCAAGATTTTCTCAGTTCTGTTAAAAATCTAACACTTTCCTTACGCAGTAGAGTAGTTTACTCTAGACGTAGATTGCAAGGCAACTAAAAGTTGTATGCTCCATTCTCAAAGCTGAGATATTTAATTGATTTGGAAGACTAGTTTTTAAGTATATCCTTCCTTCCATCTATCTCTCTATCTCTCTCCATCTCTCTATCTCTCTATCTATCTGTCAGAGTAATGGACCTTTCTTGACATATCTTAAGATGTTGGCTGAGAAGAACAGAACTATTTCTTTTTTATAAATGATAAACAGGGTAGAGATCCATGTGATTTATATCTATATCTACACATTTATGTATATTTATATTTGTTTCTCAATATATCTAGAAATTTACCTGAGTGTTGAATTGTCAATTATTTAGCATGTCAGAATCACATTTGGAAATTCTGGAATAATGGATTTTCAGACACACCCAGGAAATAAGTTACAGTCTTCACTATTCTGACTATTAATTCTATTACCACAAAATACAGTAAATTTTCTGTCTTGAACAGTCAATATTATTCATTTTCTCTAACATGCACAAAATGGATTTTCAAGCCCCTACATAAAAATTTCTGTTATTTGCTTTCTGAAAGAAAATTTTCAGTTTTAGTCTAAACATGATGCTATGCATAATAACTCTGCAGAGTAAATGGATGCTCAGAAAGTCGAAGATTAGGCATTTATTAAATCAGTCTAAAATAGAAATAGAGTTTTTTTCAGTATTGGCCGTAGTATATTTGAAGTTTAAAATGGCTTTTTGTATTTCAGATAAGCTAAGAAGGAAGAAAAATATTAAGAACCTGGTTGAAGTACTCACTGTTTAAGAAGCACTGCAGTAATAGTAGCTTTGAATTTCAAACATATGAGTAAACTTATCTACAGTGATAAAATAATATATCCCATTAATCACTACAAAAAGAGCAAGAAACACCTTTAAAATGGCTTTTTATGCAGAAGTTTCAGATGGGCAGATGCAGATGTTGCTGAGGCCTAACTCTTTTAACTTATTTGCTGCTTATTCACACGCAGTTACAGGTAATTTAGAAAATTATTTTACTTATTAAAAAAAAAAATAAGTGAACCTTTGTTAGGACTTGGCAAAGAGCAAGACAGAATCAACAGAACAAGAGAAACATAAAGTAGGAGTTTCTAAGAAGATCTCATTTGACATTAGCATACTGTGGCAATGATACCTGAGTACCCTGAGATGTCTGAAGAAGAGATCAAACAAAGAACAAAGATCTGTGAGCCGTTAAATCCAGGGAAAAGACTGAAAGCTTAGGTCCAAACTACTCAGAATAAAATTGTATTTACCCTCAAGCCATCATGTCTATGTCTGAGATAGCATTAGCTTTTGGCTGTTCCCTTGTTTACCATAGTTTACCGCCATATTTAAACTGGTTGTAGAAGCAGGTCTCACATACAATGTGGTATGTAAAATGAAAGACTGTCACAGCACTTCATATAGCCCAGTAAAGTAAATGACATTCTAAAAAAAAAAAAAAAAGTAGTAAGATTTTATAAATAGCACAAGAAAATGAGTATTCAGCATTCACTGTGCCTTTAAATACAGCATACTCCCTGCTGCAACAACTCTCATTTAGTGTTTCAGTAGGGACACAGCATGTTACAATTCCTCTTTTGCTGTTTTTCTGTTTGTTTGATTGTTTCCCTCAATCTAGAATAAAAATAAATCAACTTTGAATAAAAAGAGATTTGCTCTATGTATATAGCAACAAAACCATGACAAGAGATTGATGTCTTTATTAAAGAAATAAGTGAGGGAAATAATATCTTTGTTTTGCTAAGGCTGTGCTTGCTGTTCTCTTTATAAGTACTTCACAGTACAATTTTGTGTTTGAACCAAAAAAGGAAAATAAATTAACCTCTTCATCTGGCCATGGAAATTTAAAGCCACAAGCAGCCAAATAATCATTCAGCTTGGAAGATCATATAGAAAATAGTTAAATATTCATGTCAACACCCAGAATCCCAACGCACTATAGGTTCAATGATCAGAACCAGACACTGATGGTCAATGACCATGAAGAAAGCTGCACCGCACTCACAGTTTATAATTTGAGGAACAGTCAAACTGTTGGTCTGATTAGACTGCTTAGCTGAGCCCATGTAGTTTGGACGCGTTTATATATAGTCATGATGTTCTTTTGAACATCAGAACTTAAGAACCAATGCTGGTAAGGTCAGGCAAGCAAACAACATTCAAACATATTTCTTGCTCTGCTGTGTCCCCTATCAGTCTAAGAATGAGGTATTATAGGGCATGTGAAGTGGTTATCTTACATCTGTAGAAAGATTACATGGGTGCTGTGCATTCATGCAAGTGTCTCTCAAGCATTTTACTTTGCTCATGAGTCATCTGCGTTTAACAATAAAAGCCAAGTTTCCACCCTAGGCTCAACGGTTCATCAAAATTACTTTCAGAGATAGTAACACCTCAAGGCTCAGGAAAGGTAATTTAAAATACTGCAGCCTGGAATTTTTTCACTTTTTAAGTATTTCTGTGAATATTTCTTCTAAGTTTGTGGAAAAATCAAAACTGTATAACATACGAAGCAGGGGACTAGATGAGCATTTAAGGGACCTGTGTCTACTTCTGTCTTCATGGCTTGGCATCTGTAGCAGCCCTTTCTTCAGAAGAAAAAGAAAAACAAACAAACAAACAAACAAACAAAGGAAAATAGCCTCTAAACCGTTCTTTCAGGAAAAATATTCATTTTTCTTAGGGAGTGAATACAGATTCTCAGTTCTTTATGATCCATAGCCAAAGGCAGATTTTAAATAGCAAGGTGAACTGTGAATCTGCAAAAATGACATCATATCTAAACCTTTTTATTATCAAAGAAGAAAAACGTGGATAAACTAGTATTGTAATCATGTCTTGAAAGACTTTTTCCTTGTTTTTATCAACACTAATAGCTAAAGATTGGTATTGCATGGTTAATGATCACATGATCAAACTGACCCTGATCTGAACTGTACAATATTTTTTGTATTTTCCACATGCAAGTGATACAAAATGTCTCCACAAGGTGTTCTCAATCTCTGCTACCATTGTAATGATTCTAAAAGTCCATAAAACCATGAAAGAACTGCTGGAATTAAATTATTATTCTTCACTGACAATAAAATCAGAATTTTCAACTTAATTAAACTTTTTTTTTTTTTCCCACAGATGAGTCTTGTGGAACATCAAACATGTGTAAACTTAAACTTGGTAAGCATTCAATGCATATTTCTTTTGGAAATAATGAATTATAAAAAATCCTGGTCACAATACTTGCTAGATGTTGAAACAACGAAGACCATTTTTGTAGGAAAACACACAGACCCCAAAATACATGTTTATGTCTGTGAAGAATTGTAGTAATGTCTGAGATTACACTGGAACCTTGATGTGTGTCTGTTGTTTCCGTTACTATCAATACCCACCAAGTCAGAAAAGCTAACTTTTACTATGCAAAAATCAGCGTTTTAGGAAGCAGTATTAGGTCCACAGAAGATCAAATGAAGTTGATGAATGTCAACAAATCTTAAAAATAATTCAGCCAGGGGAAAGAATATAGCCATTTTTCACAATTAGATTTAAATTCCATATCTTAGTTTTCCTGCTGGTTACCGAAATAAAGTTCTGTGCAGTGGGTTTGGAATGTTCTAGAAGGGAAGCAATTCTTAATGCCTATGATGACAGTGTGATTGTAAGCATCCTATTTTAGGGATAGTTCCTCCTATCCCTGCATAAATCCTTATCTATTTGTTTATCTTATTATCTTTCTCATTTCATCATATAAATGATAATCACAAGGCTTCCCACTGCACTTAGTATTAATAAAACCATTTGACAGTGTTTGAAATAAATAGGATGATAAATAGACCTGAAACCTTGAATAATCTGCCAGCACTTTAGACAAAGCATGTAACTCAAAGGTGGGGGACATGGAAACTGCACTGGATTGCAGAACCTGGTGTCACTTCTCAGTTGTGCCCTGACAATAGCTCAGCGCAAGACAAAAGCAGCTACTGCCATCCTCGTGCCCTGGAAAAAAACATATAAAGGGGCTCAATCCAGATCTAGCAGCAAACTGATACATGCCTGGCAGACCTAAATCTCAGAAAATATACAGAGATACAGTGCAAGGATAAGAAATAGCACGTAGTTAAGCAGAAGATCAGTTCTCTTGGACAATCTCTCTTCTGGTGGTTGCAGGACAGCTATTGACATCCAAGACAACAAAATCAGCTCCTAAGGACAATGTTTTAGCCAGTATTTTGTTGATATAATGAAACTGGAAACAAACAAAGCAGAAAGGACTAACTTAATACTACTTAATACTAACTTAAGTGCCTTCTCATCAACTTTCAAACCTTAAATTAACAGGTAGAGTCAAAACCCCTTTTTTGACACATTCTTCTGCAGTGAAAGTGTCTTTGAATAAATGTAACCCCAACCACTACATCAGGTGCTAGTCATCTCATTTATAAAAATAATAAGCTCCGCAGTGTCAATAGGAAAAGGCAAGTTGCTCGAAAGAACAAGTCAGAGTGTAAGCCCTCAAATTATGTGCTTCAACACAATTTTTCTGATACCATACTAGCTTGATTTTCATTCTAAGATTTTATATTTTAATCTAAATCATTCAAGTTAACATGCATACTTGCAGAATCATGGGATTCCGCTACCAAATGCTGGTCTCTGTCCTCTACAACTGTCACTTAACGAGTAAAGGTGAACATAACACCTCTGTGACCTTGTCTGCGACAACGTATATTCATAGTTTCCCAGTTAGGGTGTCTCCAGAATCTCCCAATGTCAAGGACGGAACAGAAATTGAGGAATTACTCTGCCTTCTTACCTTAGGATGCGACTCCCAAACAGGGAACACAGAGATCCTGAGGTGGTATCCTTCTTACATATCTCATCTGCTTTTCTTGCTGTCACACCAGCCGCAGACAGCTTGCTTGGACAGCATAGTAAGAGATGACAATAGGACAATAACAGTCTTTCCTTAGACACCTTCTGACCATTAATAAAGTAGGCTACTAATTTAGACACTTTTAAAAAATGTTAAAGCTTAACATATTACTCATAGTTTAAAATCCACATTAATGTAAAGTTTATATATATTATGTTTACTGTCTGTCTAATATTTGTTCAAAACTCTTTCTCACTGCAGCTGTGAATGCTGTTTCTAACCACCAAAGATGATTGCAGAACAATGGGGATGTAGAACAATTGCCATTGTTAAAGGTAACAGGGAGAGCTTTCATCCAAAACATACTATGTATCCCACAGATGCTGGTGTAGCTCCCAGTGCTGGTAGTGATAAATGATGTACAAAATGAGTGAATGCTCAGACACAGACACATACAGAAAGGGGAATCTAAGAGAAATTCCTTGACAGCAAGAGACAACTGATTTTATGAAGAGAGCAGGTATGGCATTTAGTTTTCCCTTGCACATCTGTCTTCTTACTCTATAAACTTTGGGGCTTTTTTTTGACTGTCTCAGGGTGCTCTGTTTCAAGACAGAGTCTTGTTTATGACAGCAGAAAAGCCTTAATTTCCTTGTATCTACGATGTGATTATACAGGTATAAATGGTGATTAAAAGCACATAAAAGTGCTCTTGTAAAGTTACTTTTGCACTTTTGAGAAAATGCTGTGAACATTCAGAAGGTAAGTTTGATAATCAGAAGAGATCTGTGGTTCACTATGCCTTACTGTTAATCCATCATAATAGCTGGCATGTTGCTAGTTTTCCTCCTTTCACTTTATGTGTTCATGTATTTTCCTCAGTTTTGAATTGTCTGAGTTGTTCTGAAGAGCATATCTGTTGTTTGAAAGGATGTGTGATTTTTTCAAACTGACTTCTTTCGTATAATGAACTCTGTAAAGAACATTTGCAACTAATAGAAAACATGCATACACTTCACAGTTGAATGCCTTTGTCATTATCTTTCAATTATTAATCTTATCTCCCTCTATTCTTCAATGTCTGGTTTTGAAACCATCTTCAAACCCTGGCTGAGAAGCTCAGAAGCTGATGTAAGATCTGGAAGATGACGAACATTTTGAGTTTTAGCTTTGAATTATGTCAGATCATATTAATGTGGAAGCATAAATATAGTCTACATTGAATACAATATGGCAAATATTTAATTAAAGTAGGCATAATTGTCTTAGAAGCACCAGAGTGTGAAAGCAGGAATCAAAAAGCTTCCAGTATTTTGTGCCAGGTTTTCATCTATCTCCAGCAAAAATAGGAGAGTTTATAAATGAAATCATAGACTTTTATCAACCCTGCTCTTAGGTCCTGAACCAAACAGTGCTGAGTGAGTATTAAAGTGTGACTCACTGCCATTGATCCAGGGTGAATTGAAGACACTTAGAACTCACTTCAGTACAAATTATAGTTGATCCACTTTATCTGAAGTGGTAGTCTTCAGCAACCATAAGAATATACAGATTCCAATATCTTCAAAAATTACTTGTTTTAACATTTTTACTGTTGATGTTAAAGTACTTCTCTAGGAAAAAAAAAAAAGTGTTTCTATTCTGTTTCTATTCATGCAACTGTTAATAAGTATCTGAGAATTTTCTAATGAAACCTTTTTTTTTAAAAAAAAAAAAAACTTTTGTTGACAACAATATCGTGAATAGGTGGAGAAATGTAAATATTCACAAATTTATTTGTCTTAAACAGGAAGGAAAAAGAAGATTTTATATTATTATGCTTTAACATTTTCCATTTTTAGTTGATTGTTCAAATTTTATCTATTTTATTGAAATGACCTTCCATTTGGGAATTTATTTCATTTTAGGAAAAAAAAAAAGAATCTTTTAATTTAATTATTAATTATCTAGATTAAAAATGTTAGTGATTACCAAGCCATTATTTCTTTTCTTGTTTTATTTCTATTTTCATAGAATTCGGGATTCTTATCAACCAGGAAAACAACACATAGACTTCAAAATGTTTTATAGCTAAGAACAGACAAGTGAAAAAAATTAATCAAGATGTTTCCTATGTATTTTCATAGTTTTTCTTTCTTTTTCAGTTCAAGTTTATAATATAAAACCAGAAAACGTTATGAGTCATGTTATGTCTCCCATGATCATTATAATTATGATTGATTTCAAAGAAGAAAGTGATCAGAAAGCGATTTAGTTGGTCACTGGAAGAACAATACTTATCATCAGAAGACAGTATATTCTTTTACCCCTATTCATGTTCTCAGTATTATTTCTAGAGCTTAGAATTATGCTATGGCCATGGTTATGGCTCTGAGCAACAAAATCAATTAACCCAATTTTTCATTGATTGACTTGATCAGTTAAAGGTGTGATATTAGTGCAGACTACGGTACTCAATGATTCATGTATTTTCTTCCAGTCATAAGAAGCTGTGAATAGGAGTGTGGTTCTTCTGTTCAATTTCTATCAATAATTATAGGTGTCTATGTAAAATGTGGCACTAGTTTTATCACAATTGACACTATTTGCTCTGCTAAAGCTTGTTGACAATAAGAAGAAGCTTAAATACTTAACCATTCTATTACTATTCCCTTCAGCAGTAGTAAGGGTGACTAACCAAGGAAAGGCTTCAGCATTCTTGGTTTGGATCATTACATGGTAGACAGCCTGGTCCAATGACCTCTCCTGTTCTGGCCCACTGTAAGAAGAGTCGTGTTTTGAAATATAAAATGCAAGAGTAAAAAAATTTTAGTTCTCTTCCCCAGGAAAAGATCATGAACGCAATTTGGAAGAGTAATCAGTATCCATGTCTGCTCTTTCTCTACTGTGGAATTTATCTATCCTTGCATTACACAGAGCTTAAATGTTTGCAGAATTTTGTAAGGTTGGGATGCATTTAACTCTTTCTTTCTACAATGGTGGTACAAAGTCCATCTCACCACAATAATTGTGTACTATATTCTAAAGAGAATTAAACAACAACAATGGGTGAAAGCTTTGTGACTTCTGTGAAGGATGAAGTATTTCTATCCAGATAGGTGAGGGTGGGTAGAACTGTTTGCATATTTTCTATGCTATGAAATTGCCAATCTTGCAGATCAATCAGCAAAAAATGGTGATTCACAGTCCAATAACTCTCTTTTCATAGCTGAATCCAGTGTCATCCCTCCCATGGAAGCAAGCTTTTTGCATTTTCCTTTGCAAATGTGGCTTTCTTCACAGTACCTGCCTAGCCGTTCTTAGTCTTCAGCTGAATCACTCGATGGGATGTAAAGAAAAAAACACATTCCCTTTGATCAGTTTCTTGAAGGATGGCTCAGTTGGACCTCTGTAAATCTTTTCCATTTAGAAGGTTTAGTATATTACAGTACACAAAAATTGTACAACTGATCCTACAAAGACATTTATGAACAACACATTTGACAACATTGCACACAGTGGATATGATATAATTCCACTCTTCCTGTAGAAACAAAATATAGTCATTGGTAGAGTTCAATCTAATGCCTGTGTATACAGAGCTGAAGCTCTGATTTGAATTCAAATTTGAAACTTCTGTCTTCATATGAGATTCATATGCTTGTCTATAGTAGATAATATGATGTCTACAAGAATCTCCCTGTTGGCAGGTATTGCTGACAGAAAAATAACTTCAGTTTCACACCAATGCCATGATGAAAGAGAGCAACGCAATACCAAGCCACAGACTCTCCAACAGTGAACATTTTCAGCAAGGATCTGTAACATTTTTATAGACACTGACATCTGTATGTTTAATATAAAAAAAAAAAAAAAAAAAAAGGAAAATTTCACACCAATGCCATAAAGATCAAGTAATCTTGATTTCCCTTAAGGAATCTCAAGTATCATTTCTGTGGCATATCACCAAACTTCAGCCTTGATCTTCAGCTTAAAAGAAGATATATAGTAGGTCAGGCATACAAGTACAGACAACCTGGAAGTCAGGATCACTTGTGATGAACCGCTGCTAATGTTGATGGATGCTTTCACTTCTCACTCTTACAGAAACACGGTAATTAGTATAGTATCATCATAAGAACTCACCCAAAATAATACAATTTAATTTACAGTTAACTGAGAGTCATGCTGAGAAAAAAAATAAAATAGTTGGAAAGTCTAGTTGACAGCATTTCACCACTACATGCATTTTGCCACGATGCCACCATATGGATGTATAAGCAAGGACTGAGTTGCAGCTGCAAACATTTGCTTTTGGAAAAGCAACCCTCTGTACCTGAGACAATCTGAAGACGATGCCCATTTTTCAGGTGATAATTTTGTGGAAACCTGTATTGTAACCAAGATTTGAGAACAGGACACATTATTTGTCTGTTTCTCACTAGATACCTTGAACATTGGATGAAATACTTAAAACAGCAAGCTCAGTGATAGCTATGCAGGTTTTATAAGCAGAAACAGGTATCTATTTCCCAGGAATCTCAATGCTGTCAAAACTAATCTGCTACCAAGACAGGCAGTTTAAAGTTAGTTTTGATATATCTGCATGACCCATATCACAGTATGTGATACAAATAACCATGAGATACTGTGGTTATTTCTGCTAATACTATACTGATGTTAATTCATAGCTTGCTTGACTCATGCTTTTTGTAAAGGTAGAAAAAGAAATAGAGGAAACAGAACAACTATGATCAGCACTTGAATAAGCAGAATAGAAATATTTACTGCATTGAAAACTTGGTCCAAATTTTGAATAAAGGTATACTGTATTATAGAAATCAAAAGAAAATAACTGTGCTGTGGTTTTACTTTAGTGTCATTTTGTTTATTTGTTGTGAATTTTCTCTTTCTTCTTTGCTTAGAACACCAGAAAAAAAATCCTGAAATGCCAGTATAGAAAATGAGTATGGATGTGTATACATATGTCCTGTAAATGAAAGTAAAAAATCAGTTTCTGTACCTAATGTCCCTAAGCAGCCCATAGCATAATTTCAGTTATATGAAAGAAGATTTTGTTTACTAAGTTTGCTTTGACATTTGAGTTCAGTTATTGCCATGGCAAAAGACAAGCCTATTAGATCATTTGTATCATCTAAATGGAATTCTGAGTAATGTCATCATGTAGTGGGACATTGAGAACAGAAAAGTGATTGTATCCCATCAAGTCAGGCTTTATAATCAAGTAAATAATACTTGGAATGTATTAATAGTCTGTGAAGTTAAAAAGTCTGATTGGCTGATATTCAGATAAGGAATATGGACTTTAAATTTGAAAAGAATGCTTGAGAAGGAAAAAACAAAACAAAAAAACATAAAGAAGGAGGATAAAAACACCTCTCAAGTGTATCCATGTTTGCAGCCAAGCTTATTCACATTAGGTTGATTTGAGATCATCTTTAAATATTCTGTGATGTAGTCAATTAAAAAATAAATTAAGTAATAAAATTCTTTCACTTATAGGCATTATAGTTGGTTTAATGTGATGGAGACAGTTCAGTGGCTACCTTTGACATACTTTTGAAAATTAAAAACAAACAAACACAAAACCCCCCAAATCATTACACAACCAACAACAACAACAAGTTCCCCAGATTTTGTATAAACTAAACAGTTTTCTCCTCATCTAATTTAATTAATTTCATAACCCTTACAGCTATAGATATTCAACTTACTAAATATCTCACTAAGTCAATAACACACCTCAGCAGATGTCAAGTATGGTAGATTACATGTTTTCTGATGTAGAAATGTTCAAAGCATGTCCATATTTCAAGAGGAACAGTAGGTCTCACTATCCAAACCAACTTTAAACAAACTTGTACGGGTACATAAATATTTAACTTTGCCTGAAGCACCTGACATTCAATCAAACGGCTCAAGTTAGTCCAGACTGTAGAATGCACTTTCATTTAAAATGTATACTAGCACTGAAGATGTGTTGAATCTGTTGCATATTAAGCTAGCCCTTGTCAGCAGAACATTACAGGGATTTAAACATGTGTTAACAAATTAGATTCACTCAGAAGACCGACTTGACCTGAATCTCCCAAGTTATAAAATTCAGCATAATCAAAAAAAAAAAAAGAAAGGAATGACAGGTTAGGTTAGACTCTTTTGGAATTGAAATGTCCTCACTTTCAGTACAACTGGCAAGAATTTTAAGACACTGGAGAATGTCTTTTATTGAATGCAATATGAAATAATCCTAAGAATAATACTGTATATAATCTCTGTACTATAAAGTACATACATACACACATTTCTATATATCTTGCCTTAGGCCAGTGTCAAAGAGGAGAGAGAGTTTGATCCTGTAAGGTACTGAGTACTCTGGCTGTGATCCAGCAAAGCACTCAACTGTGAGTTTAAATTAAGTACATGGATCAGACCACTAACTTCAATGGGATTATGGTTAAAGATAAACTAACCTTAAATGCTTTGCTGGATCACAGCCACAGTGCTCAGCACCGGGTGAATGCAAATCCAACCTGAGAGGAGCATTTTCCTCTGTGTTTCCAGAGAGAGCTCACAAAATAGGTACAAAGTTCCATTCAGAGAAGAGAGTTCACATGATAGCCAGACTGAATAGGTTCAGAAGGGTGGGATGATTTATAAATCTTGGGATGTTGTGCTCAAACAAACAAACAGACAATGGTCTTTGACTTTCCCTGGTTCAGATATTCATTTATTTATTTAACATAATGACTGAGTCTGGACAGGGATACAGATAAAGCAGAAGAAACCAAGTGAAAGGGTAGAGACACAGACAGTGTTCCCTATTTTCCCTTGCCAAATTTCTCTCTTGATTTTAGCTGTGACCTCTGGTTTTTCTGTAACTGAAAAGAACAAAAGTCTCTAAGTTTAAGAGTGTATGAATACCCTCACAGAATACATGTCAATTAAAACAGAGAACACAGCCTATATAATTAGACATGACATTCTTATGGGCTTAGCTGCTGTTCCAGCTGAAAACAACAGGAAAGTGAGCTTAGGAAACAAAGAATATTTCAAAATGAAAAAGCAAAGCTGTGCTTTTCAGCATTATGTAATAAGATTACTGACTTTGTCATTTGGTATGCAAGTTTTGAACTTCCGTTGGTTCCTACCTGTGTAGGGAGGACAAGGTTACAGCACTAGAGCCTGCTAAAAGAAAACAGAGAAACCAGAGGAAGAACAAATTGTGTATGCTTCCACCACTCGCGTGTTCTTGATGGGCAACAAGAAAGGTTTTATGCCGATTTTTCTTCTCTTGTTCATTATTTTCAGATCAGGTTGATAACTTATTGGGCTAATATCAAACCTGCAAGCTTGTCTTCAAACAGTAGCTGTTCACACACATATGGTGAAAATGGGTTGTGCAATACTGTTTTACCAGAGTGATTATATGACTTGAACAAACATGTAATCATTGCTACAACCTGAACATGTTGATGGCCAAAACAAAAAGGGAGCCACATTAAGCCTTCTACAAAATGAAAAAGATAAAATTTCTCCTAAAGCAGCAGACAAAAACCTAGGACTGCCTCAGCAAAACTGGGCCACATGTGGCTTTCTTGAAGGCATGAATCTTATTTAAAAATAAAATGCAATGTACACAATAGGGCTCCATATTTCAAGGGAAATAATTAAAGACAGCATCGCATTTTCTAGCTACAGCTCTCATTGAAGCAATGGGTAGCTCTGGCAAAAGTCTGCCACAGTGCACCCTGCGGTATGATCAGATCAAACTGATAAAGAATTCTATCAGAGGTTAGTGAACATGAGACATTTTTGAAATACAAAGTGCCCAAGCAGCTCAGCATGTGTACATTTTTTTTCCTCCCTTAGGTTTATCTTATTCCCACAATTCAACTTCTCACCTTTTCATCATATCCATCAATCTCTTCCTTGTTGAGAAACAATTGTATCCTAGGAATCTCTTGAACTCACTCTTTCCTTTATTCTCATTTTGTTGAACATTATTCTTTGGCTTTATTATCTTTTATATAAGACATGTTATAATTTTCTATTTACTCCTAGATCCTTAATGTTATAAAATGTTCTTCAAATTCTAAATCTGTCACTGACATTTATCAGTTTCTTTCATAAACTGGAAAGCTCCAGTTTTGATTTTCTATTGAAATTCAAAGAATGGTCTGTAGTCATGCATGTACATTTTCTGTTTTCATCAAATATTCATAATAATAGTTTAAAGCAAGGCTGTGTTTTCTCAAGTGTATTCCCAATGTATTCCCAATGTATTCCCAACCTTTCTAACTACATAATAGGTCAGTTAGAACCATAAACAGTGAACTGCCTGATATCTAGTTCCCATTGCACACAGATTTTTATCCATCAACTTATGGAGGAAATAGAAAAGAGGCTAGTAGTTGTGTGCAAGATAGGAACTAATAACCTAGTTTTTGAAAGGTATTATATTTGCAGAATAAATTGTGCTCTAAATATGGTAGTAATTTAAAAAACAAAAACTAAAAAACCTTAATATTTTGGCTGAAAATTTCACTTGCCACCAACATGTGTAAAGATTTTAATCTGCAGTTCATTGATCCTTGTCTAACTCAGATAAAGAGATAAATTCTTCTAAGTCCAATATCTCTTCCATAGCATGTTTCAAATGGCTACAGTGATTTTAACAGCTCATTTCCTGGGAGGCAAGTTTCTACTGGGAAACCCATCATCAGAACTAGCATTTTTGGGAATTTCATCCAAGCAACTAAGAATTAAATGCTTTAGGAAAGACAGCTTTCTTCTGGAGTTTGATTTAGGTCTGTATTAAGGCACTTTGGTGAAGGTCTTTACTGATCTTTAGGTATTGTGATGCCCTGCTAAGGTCCACAGCAGTTGGTAAAATTTAGAGCAATCTCAAAATTCATCATTTATCCAAGCTCTTGTTTGGTTGGTGGTTTTTTTTGTTTGTTTGTTTGTTGGGGTTTTTTTGTTTGTTTGTTTTTGTTTTTTTTTGTTTCTTTCCACAGTTTTGAACACATAAGCGAATTATTTTGTAAAGTCACTGCACAGAGTGATGGCAACAGCAGCACATAATATCTGAGCTCTTGATTTTGAACCAAGAACATCAAATGGGCCAGCTAGCTCAAACTGAAGGTGCTCATTAACACTAGTGAGAGGTCTCCAGCTGTGAATATGCATGAAGTTAAGATCAAAATTGAAGTTAAAGCTTGAGTTCACAATTAAGCAGAAAAAGAGGCACCCGCATATTTTTTTTATTCTATGTATCTTTTAGACTCATAAGGGAAATGAACAAAACAAATCTCACACAGAGGAGGAAAGCATGTTTAGGCAGAGGAAATTAGAAGATTTCTTCTGTTTTATTGGAATATGAATGTTTGCTACAGGCTCCTACCAGTGTCAGTCTTGCTGAGTATCTGTTGCTGCAGCATAGTTCCTCTAACCTCAGTAACACAACTGAAATAAAACTCACTTCTCAAGAAAACTAGCAAATGGCATTCATTTTGGGAGGCAGTGAAGATATTTTTGGTTTTTTTGGAATTAATGGCTAAACATAAGCACAATTCAGGCTTCTTCTGTTGGTAGTTAACTGTTTTAAAAATTGGCAAATGGGAAATTACATAGCAATTAAGATATGTTACCTGTGTTATTATTTAACCAAAATTGCCCTGTATTAAGATCTGCAAGTGAGAGAAAATACAGCCATCAGCTATGACGTGGCAAAAAGAGTTAATCCCTTCTCTGGATGCAGCTCAGTGAGACAACAGATACAACCTAAATGTTCTCTGCTGCTTCAAGGGGTTACAGTATCTCCATCTTATTCCTCCTGTAATCTTCCCTCCTTTCCAACTCCTCCCTTCTCACTTCATACCTGTTCCCATCTCCATGCAGCAATTCTACTTGTCTTGTCTCTGCTCTGACACTCCTGCTTTTGAAGGTAACTGCACATAAGCAGTTCATAAGCAAAGAGTCTGTGGAAGTAAGGGGTCATTTGACTCTTCATAACAACACAAAATTACTTGCTTTGTTTTTTTCGTGCAAAAATGAATCGATACGGCTTAATGTTGGGAAGGGTTGTACAGGGAGAAACTTTGAAGCAGCAGAGTACAGTAGTAGGGTATTGCTATCTCCCTTTTGGAGGTAGCAAGCTACTAAGTCATCTCAGTTTCTTATATAACTGCACCCCTAGGATATGATAGTGTGGAAAGGGTACCAGGGAAATTTGTTGTGGCAGTACCACATACAGACCTACCTTAAGGTCTAACTTTATACATATACTCTAGGTGCATGAAAATGGAACCTTGCCTCTAAATAAGTTAACAGATTTCTCAGAGGAATATTCAACACTCAGTAAAGAAGTTAAGAGCCTGCACACTCCTAAATTAGATACCTGAAGTTAAATGGGGTTAATACATAAATATTCATATGTCACAGCCCTGAGACCCCAGTGCAGAAAAAGGAATCTTCAAGTTTCACAAGAGACCCATGTTTTGTAGTCTAGGAAGAAGCTGAAGGGATTATTTTTGACCTTGCAGAACAGACTGCTGCAAAGGTAGGAGTCTGTTACAGAGAATGCCATGCCAGCAACCAATATGCTTTTCTGAGAGATGAACTCTTTTGCTGTGAACAAAAGGTAATGCTGCCATTCTGTGCTCTGTGATAGTATAGGATTTTAATGGAGCTTTACTGACATGAAATGGGAATAATGTCATACAAATCAGTCCTGTACTGAAAATGAGGGTCAACTTAAACTAAAACACTTTCTCATGTTATTCTCAATCATCTCATAATGGAATAGAAAAATTATTAGTTTTTCTGATCACATTTTTGCATTGAGAAATCAAGTTCGGTGCTGCTTGTGTTGATACATAGATCTTTTTTCCCTGCTAGGTTAAAAATAATTTTAGATCTACTACTTTATATGGATTTGCTTTGCTCCTTGGTAGGTGTTTCACATTGCTCTAGACTACAATGAATATAATATCCTGGCATGTCTTCTCATTTTTGTTTTCTTGTAGTCCCGCTGCATTTCATTAACATGTATGTATGTTAAGCCCTTGACACTTTTTTTGACTTCAGCTCACTCTACTCAAACCTCTTAACTTTTTTCTTCTGTGCTTTAGTTGTGAAGTTCCTTAATACACTTTTTTTCTTCTTTCTCTTGTAGGTAAAAGAGGTCCTCTCCATTCCCTTCAGCTTTGTTGGTACAATTGCTGGGTAGAGCTACTTGAGTTGCCCCTCAGCAAGACCCTTTGAATTTTGCTTTGTGCACACTGGGGTTTCCTTCGTTAGAGGTTTCCCACTGCGCATTATGTGTCAGAGCCATATTTACTCCTTCCTTGCACTTGCTGTCTGAGGTCCACTAGCACTGCTGTCTTAAGTGTTGCATCTTAGAATTTTGTCTACAAAGACAAGTCATTCTGATAGATATTTCAATACTGCATAATCTGAGTGCATGGTTGCTTTAGCTCCGATTTGGAAATAGGTTGGCATTCAGACTACCTCTTAAGTAGTAAATAGCTATATTTCTTTTTAAGTAAATGCTCAAATATTTATGGTTTGAGGGTACACAGGAGCTGATCTCTAGCTTGATCTAAAGTGTACTGAATCAACAAAAAGACTTCCACTGGCAATAGCTAGCTTTGTATCAGGTCCCTTGTGCAGTATCTGTCCTCCACTAATGACAGATGCCTTGTTCTGTGACTCTCTCAGCCAAGAAAAGGTAAAATTCTTCTTTCTTAACAGCTTATATAGGATGCAACTCTGATAATTCAGAGTTAAAAAAAGAACACTTCAGCAGAAGATGTAAATGTATATAAAAGAGCAAGAGTAAAATTACAAACCTTTGTAACTGATTTATTACTGTTTGCAATTTCCAGTCCACATCAAAAGAAATAACAATAAATATTTAGCAAAAACAAGTGAATCTACATTTAGAGTATTTTAATAAATGTTTTAAAGAAAATCAGCATAAATCACTTGGTTCTCGCTAACACATTTTTATCTTCCATCTGTCTGTCTTTGATGGATGTTGTTCATGCTCTTTAGTTTACAGTAACAAGTGGGTTTTTAATTTTTCTATATTTTTTCTCTCTAGTGCCAGGCTGTGATGGATGATGTGACAAAAAGATTCATAAGCAAATTCTAAATCCTGAATACAAAATAAATTAGTAGTATAAGAAGCAGATTTGCATTCTCCTTTGACAGCATTATAACTGCATCTCCTGCTCTCTCAGTTATCCTTTTTACTTGTTCAATCTTGATAATAATACTAACTCAGCATAGATATATCTTGTTGTATTTTTTTTTTTTCTTAAATACATGAGCATACACTATTGTCCTAATACACTTTGTGTCATTATTTGAGCTGCAATGTTTGGATTTGATATTGAAGCTGCAGTAGCTGAATGACAGGTAGCAATCCTAGAATGAAGAACTGGATTTCAAACCAACTACCTTCAACCCTCTGAACAACATTTCTCAATCATTGTGATACTGATTGGCTGGGTACTTTGTTGTTCCTAAAGACTAACCATTTGAAAGATGTGGATCAAACACATCCAGTCATTTCTCTTTGACTCTCTTGAACACTCACTCTCTCAACTGCTTGCCCCAAGTTTAGGGATGTCTGGGTTCCTAAGAGATCTGCTGCAGTTAAAGGATTGCTTGGAATCTTTCTAGGGTCCTCCACTCTTCACGTAAAGAAAAGCCAAGGTTCCCTCATTGTCAAAATGAACAGCAAATCTAGATAAGGGAGCTGAGTACAATTTTGATGCTTTCTTCCATTATAAAGCTATTTTCTCTTGCGTACAATTTCTGCTTTTGAAAGGAATTTCATACTGAGTTACTCTTGCATAAGACCTCTATCAGGCACAAACAAATACACACACACAGAAAGAAGACTGTGGTGCTTTCCTGAAGGAAGAAATAACTATTCAGGAACTTAAAAACTGATACATATGGAAGTCAGGTAGGAATAAAATAAATTTATACAACTAAAAAAAACCAACTAGCTAAAAATCAAGAAAGGAAAGCTGGATGAATTTAGAATGTTCCTTCTTTATATATACTGTATTGTCAGTAATGATATCTCAGCATTGCAGTTATTCACTTTTCCTGAAAAGCTTCTTGAAGGTCAATCTCAGTAGTGGCCCAGATTCTCTCAAAATACAGCCTTAATTTTATGAAGTGAAGGGCTTCTTCTGCAGTCCCTTTAACAGCCCTCTTCAAAGGTTTGACTGGCTAATTTTAAAAAGGATGACAAGGCATCCTTATTCTTTAAAAAAATTTCCAGCCACTTGATCAGACTTTTTGGTCAATCTAACCTATTGAATTGCAAAGGTGACAAGACTTTCTCCCATAATTCTTACCTATCTTAACGTTTTATATTGTTCCTCGTTATTGTAATGTATGAGTATAGATAACATCTGGTGGAGCTATAACATCTATTTTACAAAGGTTCTTATTCTTTATTTAAAGACTTGCAGAGACAGAGTTCAACAACACATTAATTATGGGATTTCAGTGTTTGATTATTGTCAGTGTAAAAAGTGAGACTGATATCTACCATGAAGTTTCCTCTTCATGCTAGTGGATTTTGTAATAACCAGGAAAACACTGAAACTCCCTTAAACAAAACAAACCTAGCTGCATAATTTGTATTTGTAAATAGGCAGGAATGAGATGTGCCAGGAGAGCAAATCAAACAAACCAAAATGCTAGCACAGTTTATGAGGTCAGATATGGCCTCTGAAGCTCCATTCATTCTCTTTTTACCTGTTGTATCATTGAATGTTAAGGCAAACATCGAAGCTCCTATTACTAAAGACAAGCTGAAACAAAACTTTCTTGGGCCAGGAGCAAAGAGATTGTGCCTGTGTTCTCATCAGGTAATGGTGACATCCTTACGAGTCAGTATGCTCTCAGATGTATTATTAAAATATCTGTCTCAGTAGGAAAATAACTTTTATGGGGATAGAACTTGAGCAGTGAAAACTTGTAAGTCACTGAACAGCAAAAACACATTACTGTGGAAATAAGAAAAAAATAGGTAAAATCTACAAACACTCAGAGAAAGCTTTGTGAAGGAAAGGAAAATGATTGATTTCATGCATTTGGGAAATTACAGTCTTCAGGTACAGAGGAGGTAGAATGCTACTCTGGCTTAATTATAGGACCAGGCATGACTAGAGAAAGGGTAGAAGTACAGAAGGTATTTGATGTTACAGAACGCTTGACATGCAGAGGATGCATAAGAGTATTCCCGCAGAAGTATCTCAGGACACTTCAGAGCAATGAGACCAGTAAGGCAGGGAAGAGTGTTTTGTTGTTTATTGTTTTTGTCTGATACCTCTCATGCAGTCTGACATGTAGTCTGACAGCACTTTGCTTTCAAGAATGAGCAAACTGCCTGTATGTGTAATACTCATACTTGATACAAATTCTCAAAATCATTCATTGTAAAGCTAAAAGAATTTAATCTTCAGGTAGAGCTGCTGGAGATGCATGTGGAAGGCAAACCTTACAAGACCTAGTGAGTCTAGACCCTTTGGTGCTCAAGAATTATCAGAGCTGCTGGGAGAAGCTCCTATCTTATGCACCTCAGGCAGGTACAGAGAGTATCCCCATAAAGCACCAGAAAACTCACAGCTTATGGGATTCAAAGTCTCTAAAAGCTCTCGCAGCAGTCCTGCAGTGTTAAGGCAAGGGTGCTCAATTAAATCTAGGACATATTCTGTGTTCCTTCCTGTATAAAGTTTATCGCATTCACAGCTGAGATTTTAGTCTAGTTTGAAAAAAATCTTTCAGCTAAAATGCATTAAAATCAGATTTGTGTTTTGTTTGTAAGTAGAATATATACATTATTTTTCACTATGTGTGTCATATGAGTATAAAAGGTAACACCTACATGTATCTCTCTTTTTTCACTGACTTTGAAATCTAATCTTCTTCCCTCTGAGATACACAACAAGCATGATTCTACAAGTTCAAGGAGTGTTTCTCAGTCTAGAAGGCAAAATAGCACAGTTTTTGCTTTCCAGTCTATATTTTCATCACTGATCCCCCCTGATAGTGCTCAAGAGAAATGAGGAAACAGGGATATCATATCTGAAAACACATTTAGATGTTCCAGTTTCAGTGGAAAATAACCATCATTCCAAGTAATAGTAAAACAAAGCAAAATAAAAACAACAACAACAACAAATTAAAAAAAACCCACACACACATGCACACACACACAAAAAAACAAACAACAAACCAAGAAAAAACAAAAAAAAAAAAAAACAAAAAAAACCCACAAGCTTTTTGACTCACAGCAATCCAAAGGCCTATTATGAACTGTTACTATATTTAGCAGTGGTTACTGAAGCTGCTATGGAGTATTACAAATGTGTTTGAATTGCTGTACCAGTGCTGTATAAAAGGCAATATGAATATGCAAAAACCATGCTGGATAATTAAAACTAGGAAAACTTGTGAGTTGCAAAGCAATCATCACTTCGCCCCTCCATTTCTGCCTCTTGAAGTTAAGATTTTCTCACTGAGGTGAAGCTAAATAAATACTAGAAGTGGAGACAAGAGAAAAACAAACAGCATGCTAAAAGGAAAACTTACAAAGGAAAAGCTAATGTGCTATGGAAGTTTACTTTTTCCTTCCTTGGACTGAAAGATAAGGAAAAAGGGAAGGAAGAGTACACAAAACTCTCCAGTTAAGCCTTCCAGGTTACTTCTAAAAATCTGGGGAAATAAAACACACTCCTTTATTAAGACTAATCTCTAATCTGTGTCAGGAATACTTTGAAGTTATCTAGTAATGGTTTCATTCTTTCTTTGTCAGCAAACCAGGTAGGAAACAATTTAGCTGTGACACACTGTGACATGGTTCATTGCTAACTGTTCCTTGCTTTTACATATTTAGCCAAAGAAATTGCATTGGGAAGAAAACAATATCTATGAAATATTATTAGAAAAATGATACTCTTATCTGCTATAATAAAACCAGAACTATTTTGAAACACTGAAGTCCCTTAGAGGGGAAACTTGTCATACTTAAGGACTTTTCAGATTAATTAGAACAGGCAGGTTTAAAAAAAAACCAAAACACAAACTAAAACTACCCAAAACAAGCAAACAAACCCCCAACATCAGAAAACTTTGAAGAAAAATGTTATTAGATTCCCCTTGGATCTGATAGCCAATCTTGAAAAAGTTTACGTTACCCTCTTTTTAGGCATTTGAAATTTTTACTTTACCATTGGCTGTGTAAAACATACATTGTGTGTTACTTCTCCCCTCCTGACTCATGAAATTCAAACAGATAAATTAATTTGCAAAAGACAGTGATCGAACAGGATTCTCTTTCTCCTTTAGAGGTTTGAACTCACCACACATAGCGAGTGACTGGCTGGATGCTAAAGATGTCCATGAGAAGTTTTCCTTGGAGCCATGGCTTCAGCCAAATGGTGCACAGCTCCTGAAGAGTTAGGGAGCAGTGAAAGGTTATGTGACACACAAGAGAGGCAGTTTCTATCAGGAATTAAGTATTAATACTAAGTTTCTAAACCCTTGGCTAGTGCTTTAAAAGTTGGGAAATCCTACTTTTTGTGTTACTTTTCTCAGAGTGAGGAAAGTCAGTCTCTTACAGTAAAATCCTCCAGTCAGGTCTGAGAAATGTGACCTATGTGACCCACCACTGTTTCCATGTTCATGTGTTTTCAGGTGAGAACTAAAATTTTAGGGGAATTCTTCATAGCACCCAAGACCTTCATTACATTCATCTGAAATTCAAAGGTTAAACCTCTTTTTAAAGTACCATGGCTTTGAATGCAGGAAATTAATTTGTCCATTTTGAAGTAGCTACCATATTTTTATCTCATTTGGCAAATGCATGGTATGTTGATTATGTGGGGTCTCAGAATTTCAGGTTTTTGTACTGAGTTTTTAGCTAGTTACTTAATGACACTGGAAATCTGTTGGTTGCAGGCAAGAGAGAGCTTCATCTAAATATCCAATTTAGTCAAGAAGGTTTGTGTTCTGGATGTCAGTGAAAGGCACAAGGGGGAAAGGACGAAGTGGAACGAGGAGCTCGGGTGAATGACTTCAAACCTCTGGGTGAGCTCAGGGCAGACCCTGTGCCCATGAAATCATCTTCTATTGTTAGCCTGTACAAAATGTTTGGCTGTAAGCCCACAGCAAAACTAGGCTGTTTTTTGTGCCAGACTCCTGTTATGAGGACAGTGTGACTGCTACTCTGCACACACAGAACAAAGAAGTACAGATTATTTTTGCCTTCTCTGTGAAAGTCAGCTTAATAACCATTATTGTAATTTCCTCCAATAAATCAATAGAAAAACCTTGTCTTCAGGCAGGTGTGTTTCTCATGGACTAGAAAAGGGAAACCTTGACTCTCTGCGTCCCGAGTGTGAGAGGAGAGTTATTCCTGTGCTTGGAAATGTGACCTGCCTCTGAATATCTGAGATTTTCTACCTAGGCTTTCTACAAGCCTTTACCTTTACCTACACGGAAATCCTGCCTATTCAACCTAATAAATAAGAAAAATGTTTCTGCATGTGAAGGTACAGAGCTTTGGCTTTCCCTGGTAGAGCCGATTCACTCTGAGTATACAATGGAGGGAAAATAAAAGGAAAACACTTCTAGAAATGTTTCCAGTAATAAGCAATGAGAGTAATTATATAGTTGAAAACATCTTATGATCCCATGTCTCAGTAAGCTCTGCAGTATAGTGTTCTAGTAAGAATGAGTAAGAGATTAATGTAAAAGTTCACTCAAAATAATTTAATTTTAATAAATAATTTGTATTCCTTGCAATCCCTGCATTTTAGCTCTAGCATCTGAGTATGATTCATCTATTGGACTTTATTTCTGCTTTACTGGTTGTAATAGCTATTTAGATTATGAATCTTAGTTTTGGATATTGATGAACAGGCCATTTTGGTTTAGATCCATGTTATGCTTCCTGCTCACTGTCTTTGGACATGAAGACACAAGGCTGCAAAAACAGAGAGTGCTTTTCACCTGTAATTTGATACAGCTTTGGAGAAAAGAGTGTTGTGATATTGATGATGTCAGAATTCCTTCCTCTGCTCTAACCAGGTCAGTTAAGCATTAACTACAGATCATTTAGAAGGCATCTGTTTCAAGTGGAATAGCTAGGAGGAAGGCTAGATGAAAGAACTTAACAAAGTGCTATCTTAGTTGACAACAACGTGTTATGAACCTTGAATATGATTCACATTCAGTCAGCATGTTCAGGAAGCGGTAGGTTTCTTTGTAGCAAAAGTAAAATGAATAAAATGAAGGTCATTTTGAATATGAAATAAATACACAAGACAAGTATCTTAAAACATTATTTCTCTATGGAAGCTGTCACTGTCAAAAGTCATGAAATGATTTATCATAAAGGAGGCACTAGATAGTTTTACTTCTCAGGGTACTGTGACAATTATTTGCAGGAATATGTATATTCCAATGAAATTATAAAGCCAAGGGATATTGACTCTGAAATAAATAGTTCAATTAAATAAATGCCTCTAGGTAAAAATATGCTCTGTGAAATGCAAATCTTTTAAAGCCCTAAATATGTTTGTGCTGAGGTCGATCATAAACTGAGGTTACATGAGTATTTCCACAGAGGTAAGATGTATGTTAATACATGGATATAGCATATCTACTATGTTGAGATGCTTTTTCTTAGATTGAGCTGACTATTAGAGGAGATAGCTTTTACTTTCAGATGTCATTTGAAATTAAGACTTTTGGTTATTATAAACAAGTTATGATACATTTTGAACCAAATAAAATGCAAACTCAACTTGGTAACTGTTTTGCCTAGCTGAAGTCATAATGCCCTTTTAAAAACCATTAATTCATCAGTGCTTGCTAAATTCTAAATAAACAATATTCACAAATTTTTTGTTGATGATTCAGGTGGTTCATCATACTAACCTGACGGGTTGTCAAGGGTCAAATGCAGCCATATATTGTCACTTGTAAATTACTCTTGGTAGTGTGGCCCTTTGCATTGGATAAATGGATAAACAGATCAAATCTGGGTAAATTCAGTTTTGTTCTCTGTATTTGCAAGCATATACTCAGACTGAATTATTCTGGCAGGTAAATATTAGATTATACTTAATGGTGGAAGACTTAGTTTATCTTTACCACTATTATTTTTGTGAGAAAAGAAGTTGTAATCTCTGTTGAGATATCAGAGATATCAGCTGATATCTCTGTTGATATCAGTTCTGGCGGTTTAATGGATAAGCACCTAAAATAGTGATAAAAAGTGGTTGATTTACAGTAAAATTCCACCAGAATAGGCTTGCATTCATCTTGCTGGAGACTCTGCCCAGCTCTACAAAACAAAACAAACCAACCCAAACAAATAAACAAAACTACAAACAAAACAAAGCAAAAACCCAACAAACGAAAAAAAGAAAACAGTTGCAATTATTTGAGTTGCAGATTATACAAGCAATAATCTCTCCATAATGAGGTCTTCATCTTTAAAGGGTGTTTCAAGACTTTTGGATAACAAGTAATGAGAGACTTTTTTTTTTTTTTTTTACAATCTAGATGATAAGGAAGCCTGTGCCAGTCTCCCAGCAGCTTTTTAAAATGTTGTTGATCTGTTTGATGACTGATGTCCTTAAGTATTAAGGGTTGTATTGAGAAAACAGCATCATGTCTGCTTGGAGACGATGTAATTAGACAACACTGGCAGATAAGAACTAGTACACAGCACAGTGAAAATTTTGTACTATGTCCCTGTGAATTGGGTCAGTAACATTTTCATGAGATCACAATTCTGGAAAATTAAAACCTGCTATTGAGGATATAAAGAAAATTAACAAACAAACAAAGTTGCTATTATTGGTAGAGTTAGAACAGTTACTCCATTAATAGATTAATTTTACAGTGTCACTGGAACTCAACTTTTAGGTCCTTCAATCCTACTCCATCCACATTGAGTACAGTATGAACAAATGGTTCATCTCTGTTTAAAGGGAACTCACAGTATTCTTAAAAATCCATCTTCAAGAGCTTTTATTTTATATTACGAATAATACACTTAGGAGCCTTCTATGAGTGTATACCAGTGAGTCAAACAATCTGCAGTTTGGGACCAACAGTGCAATGAATCTGGAGTCCAAGTAACTCAGCACTAAGTGAAAGGCATTATCGGTCAGCCAGCAGCCCAATGGTAAGGTGTCAGAGATGAGGCACAATAGGCTTTAAGGCTGAAGATGAGATTTATACCTGAAGGGGTTATTCTTACAAATGTTGAGTTAATAGAGGGCAGCATAATGTCTGTGATATTAATAACATGATATTTCCATTTAATGGATCAGGATCTTCGGTATTGTACACAAAATTCTGTTCAATCTCATCAAAACCCATTTTCTCTTGCCTGAATGAAAGATCACAGAGAGGTATACTTTGTAAAGAAAGCTTATACAACCAACATGAAAAGTGAATTCTTACAGAGCAAAGATTTTAACAATAAAAGCTGTAAAAGTTGCCTGAAAGTGAGATTCAGTCCAATTTGACACAATAAATTGTTTTACCATTGAACAGAGTTCCACTAACAAGTATAGATTACATGTATAAGACCCAGTTTTGCCTGCAGCTAATGCACCTAGAAGATGTATTAACTGTGCAGCTCTCTCACTTGCAGGCAGCAGAAAGAATTTGGTTCTGTTTAACTACAGGAGAAAATGGAGAAGAATATGAACACTACAGCTTAAAAACGTTGATACATTCAAAAATGTTTAATATCAGTAAGTGACTTAATGTTCCACATAGTCTAAGAAGGCTACAGTCTGATCTATAAGTAAAATATGTGTTACTATTTACTGGAATATAGAATAAAAGGCAATTCCATTAGCCACAGATACTAAAATGCCAGATGGGGGAAGGGGAGGAGTGCTGTATATTCTGCAGCATGCCTCCTTGGAACTGTTAGTGCTTCATGCTGTAACAGCCTGAAAATGAAGTGCAAACTCATCAGTGTAATTATTTCTTCTCTTCCTTTTGTGGAGGCCGTAATGAAGGATGGACATCTTTAACTTAATCACTGATCACATTTGTTGCTGTATGAATCTGTAAAACAAGTGTAGCAAATCTATTGCCATGCTGAGTTGTTGGGAGCCCCAGTTCCTTTTCTCAAATTTGTAGCTCTGCTGTAGGAAAAACTGAAAACCCACTTTTCCCTGCTGGTGGTTTGAATTGCTCTAATTTGTTCTCGTAATGGTGCCAGATGTCAGAGTACAAAAGGAGACCCGACCTGGCAAAAAGTATTGCCATTCTGACCTTCTATTGAATTCTAGAGCTCTTGCCCTTTCTTGTCTTCTGAACAAACCCAGCACTCACAAACATGCTGAATGGAGTGGAAAAAGCAGCTTGACTCTTGTGAAAGAAGTTACAAGCAGAGTCGAGATGGCCTCTTGCCACTTTCCCTGCCAGGGTGACATCTGCCACAATTTGCTGAGCTGCTTTACACGGTGTGGGGGGGTGAGGGGCACAGAAAGAACCTTCACCCCAGCAGGGCTGACCCTCCTCTATGTCACTGCATCTTTGTCACTGCTTCATTTTATCCAGAAAGGCATTTATTTTTCCTTCGGTCTTTGGAGTCTATCTTTCAGAAGAGATGAAAGATGTATCTTACGGTGCTTTTACTTCTTCAGCAAGATCCTGCCACCATTTCTTGTTTCATACAATGAACGTTTAGTTTGTTATATTTACCACTCCATTTGTCTTGGTAAAGCAGTTTTACATCTGTAAAAAAGTTGAGCAGAGTAAATCAAAGTGAATGCAGCCAGGTGTCTGCTTGCTTTGATAACAGTGCACATTAATGATAAAGAAAGTCAGCTTCCATGATTCAGGCATCTTAGTCTTTAAACCATATTTTTTGGTTAATTGGTCTTAGGCATAGTCAAGATTATTTGCATGAAATTCTGTTTTCTGGTTTGCAGGAAAAAGTAATGAAGCTTGGGAACATCGATTCTGGATGCAAAAAGGAGTGCATGTGTGTGGACATGTATTTGCATGTTTGCACGCATTTCCAAGGTCTCATCCGTTACTTTATTTCCATAAATCTTCTGTGTATAAGCCTAAAATGGGCTCTGCCATGAAAATAAACACAGTACAGAATATAGGTGCAGCATGCACAAGCAGAGAAAGGGTCACTAAAAGAAAAATAAGAAAAAAGATTCAAAACCTTTGTCTGCTTACTGAGAGTGTTAAGTACCCTTGGCAACCCACTGAGAGCACAGATTTTCATCTGTCCTCCTAACTGGCTCAGATGTACTATTCAGCATCCTCTGGGGCAGAGACACACTGCTTGGTAGAGGGCATAATTTACCTGTGCTACATGAGGCTGCCTGTATCCAGTGAGTGCAGAAAAAGACAGAATAACCACTAGAGAGAAAAGCAAGTGACAGTCAGAGATATAATGTACAAATCACTCATAAGAACATTTTAGAACCAGACTGTAGCCCTTGCTCACACTAATTCACATTTTCTCAATTAGAGAAATCCAAAAAGGATGTACAGTGCTTTATGATTCAGTTCAGCAGGGAGAATTACACTGATAGGTATTTTGTTCAATATGAAACATTCAATTGGGAAGCTTTTCTTTATGCTGAAATACAATATTCTTTTTGTGCATCATGTTCAAGAGAGTGAAAAGCAAGACAGACATTGGAGACTAAAATTAAAGCATGCTGAAAATAAGAAAGATTGCGGGATCTTAATAGGAGAACCTGTCTTGGACATTAACATACAGTTTAGCAGTCACTGTTGAGTTATTCTGGTTTACCCCTTGAGATTTCATGTAGGTAAACATGGGAGGGAAAAATTCTCTACTATGTGGAGTTTATTTTATGTTTTTATATCTATCTTTATATCTATCCTCATATCTTTAATCTTTATGTATGTATTATTCCATCTTTTTAATACATTTTATGATCACTGTATACTTCATTAAGCTAGATCACTCACTTTGGGGTTGCTTTCAATTTACACAGAAGCAACAATTAAATAGTCACATCTTAAGGGGTTTTTTTGTTTGTTTGTTTCTGTTCTTGTTTTAAAATGGAATGCAGATAAAAATTATGTCAATTACGGGGTTTCTGGTTTGGATCAAAACCACAACTGATAGATGAGACAATGAAGGAACTTGGGACAAAGCTAGCTATTCACTCATCTCCCTGAAAATATAGGAGATCAAAAAAAACCCACAGTCTCCTGAAACCCAGAATAAAACAGTTTGATTATTTCATCTTGTATTTGATATGATCTTTAGTCAATTAGCAAAGTAAATTTCCTTTGCAGTGCATTGCTGTGAATTGCTAACCTATTTCTTTGTTTGATTTATGTGTTAGAGACATGGAAGTGCTGAATTCAATTATTCTGTCATAAGAATCATTCTTACTCTTATAATTCAGAAAATTTGATAGGCTGTACAAAAAGTGAAATATAGTTTTTGGCATGAGAATGAATCTTCATCAAGTTTCACATACATACCAAAACCAAACCAAACAAATAAGCAACAACAACAAAAACACTCAGCAAATATGATTCTGGGCCAACAGTCCTTCTCCAAGGATTCATACCGCCTGGAGATTTCTACCCAACTGTCTCTTTTTTTTCCCTCTCTTTTCTCTTTTTCTCTTCTATTTATCATGAGTCTACCACTTCTTTTTATCTTTACAACAGTAATTGACACCCAGCAGCAACAGAAAGTTGAGGTCACTAAGGCAAGTGTCTATGTCTTGCTAGAATCGATCATTGATCTGGGAGTACAACACACATACAACAGAGCAAGGTCACTCAACTCTTTCCCTCCATTTTTCATCTCTACACTGATAACTACCACTTCAAGGTTCTTCCTCCCAGCCTGTCATGTTGTTTCTTACTATACTATCACATGAAAACTAGAGAGTATTCCAGCCTTTATAAGATATCATTTCTCATGTATTGCTCTGTTAACAGTTCAGAAATACACTCTTCACTACAAAATGTCACCAAAGTACACTATTTTTAAAATATTATTTTACCTAGTAACAAGTGCTACTATGGGAAAAAATGCAAAGGAATAAAGAAGCCAACTCATTAGGAATAACCTATTAAATCTTAATGAAACTATTTTGTAGAGGAGTCATATATCTGCAGGGATGACATAAATAATAATCCAATGTGAAGTAAAAATTCGCTCAAATACCTATGATAGTAACTTTTGTTGATGTAAAGCACTTTAGGACATTACATAAGTGCCACTAAGCTATTTATCTTCGAGCAAAAAAATCATTTGGGAGTTGTGCAAGGTCTTTTATTTTAAATGAGTAAACCTGCATATTAAAAATAAGTTTCACACTCTGGTATCAGTACTCTACTCTCAAATATTTAGCTTAAAAATATATGTTTTTATGTGAATATGTGAAACAAACTTTCAGGCTTGATCTTTTGTTTGGTTGACTTGACATAGTTATTTAATTCTGTGTAGGACAGATTTCTATCCGAAGCTTCAGGAATGTTTTCAGGTTAATCCTAATCCAAAAGTGAAATAAATTCTCTAAAGGATGGAAAAATATTGATTGTTGTATTTCACTGATTTTCAAAAACAAAGATTGGATGTAAATATAAAAGTTAATGTTAGCTCTTTCTAGATTGTCTTCATGACTGAGAAAAGATAGAAAACAATATGCTTTTACAGATCTTATACTCAACTCAGAATGAAGCCGAAGTTTCAAATGAGGTCAAACTGCTGTAGTCACTAGTGCTAATCAAAATCACTGTTCTTACTAGTTTTGATGCCAGGCTATCTGATGTTGATGAGACCTTACAGAGGCACAAGAACAAGAATAGAAAAAAAAAAAACAAAAAAACCAAAAAAACCACAACACATTCTGAGGTCAATGACATAGGAAGATTTAAAAGATTTCAGAGGAGTATAGAGATAAAGTTTCTTTTTTTTTGTTTTTGCTTTTGTTTTTGCTTTTGTTTTTGTTTTTTAAAAAGTTGTTTCTTTACACGTTTAATTCAATGGTTTTAAAAACTACTGAAGACTGAAAAAGTCTTCATCCATTCAGTATAAGTCAATGTCTAAGTGATAGATAATAGGTAGAAGGATTGACTATGGCAAATTATTATGTTGTTGCGAACAGATTTTTGGAATGAACTGTCCTGGCAGCCTTCTGATCTTAAAAAACATGATCATAAGATGGTTGCATATCCCAGAACCCTGGAATCATAGGAAATAAAACTGGGACGGACCTTAATAGATCACTACATCATTGCTTTACCCACAGGCAGAAGTAGCTAACCTTAAAACATTGCCATATGTTATTACACAACCTCCATTTTACTTCTAGACTTTCTTGCTACATCACATGGTAAACTCCTGAATCATCTGTATCTCAATGCCTACTTTTTTACAACCAATTATTTTCACTGTTAGATATTTTACCCTGATATCTATCCTCATGCTGTCTTACATTCCTGCCTATGGTGATCATGGTGAATAATATATCCTATTCATTATTTTCTTTTCCTTTCTCCTATGTTCTTAGCAGATTTCAGCATATCAAAAAAGACATAAATGGTAATATACTGCCCTATCATGATTAAGTTGTTCTTTACTAAACACCAAAATGACTGGGTAGATCTTTCAAAATATTCTGCTTTCCCTCAGTTCTATGGAATGACTGTCCTATCTGTAACATGATCTCATTGGCTGCGTGGTTCAACAACATCCAGATGTAATGTTATCTATCTACTATCCATTTGCTTGAAATGTTACCATCAAAGTGATATTTTAATTCCTTTAAAACAGCTTGCTTTTCCTCCATGTTCAAGAGTCTGACTCCAGTATTTGCTCTCAATCACATTTTGCCACATTTTTATCTGAATCATTGCCCTATGTATCCCTGGGATTGTGTGAATGACCCAACTTTATAATGATATTATTTAGTTGCGTGAAGCTCTCAGAACAAACAGAGAAATGCATATTTGTTTTACAGGTGGAATTATTAAACTGTAACTGAAGCAATGTAACACAATTAAACAGGTTATCCTAAACTAGAGATAGAAAGGTTCAGCCTTGTGGATGTGTGTAGTTATAAAAAAGCAAATGGCCAGGTTTCTCAGTCTTTCCTCTGCAGAAAAAAATGAGAGAGGCAGGAGGAAAGAAAACATAGATATCTACGAGTTACAGAAACAGTATGTACACATTAAAACTTCAATATGTCCAGGTTTCTGTAGACTTCTCATAAGTGGTTTAATTTCTGATAGTTCTGTCTCAAGATGATAATATATCCAAGAATGTCTGCACAGACTTATAATTTTCCATGTTTGTTTCCAAAATTGTAATCCCAATCTGATATCACTATGAAAGTATTGCAATGCCAGCCTCCCCACAACATCCCTTGTGTTTTCTGCCAAAGATACCAGCAATGCCCAATGTAGCTGAATGATGGGGCTTACAAAATGACTAGAAATTATAGGAACATTTCTGATTAAGGTAAATTCAGTAAAAACATGTGTTTGTCAATTCTGCAGTTCTGCAATGTATAATGATTACAAAGTTTATTGCAACTGGAAGCTTAGTGAAGACCAGAGCGCACACATCTCCTTTTCAAAGAGTCTTCCTCTATTGCTTTCTGAGTTTCAGACTAAGGAAACTTTACATCATAATTTGCAGTCTGAAAGTAGGGCACATTGTGCCTGCTTTACTTATACTGATGTAATTTCTGTTTTCTCCTGTCCCTTTTTGGAATACCAGCTCATGCCCATTCCCAACAGTGCGTAAATCAGAACTGGAAAAATAATTAATGGAGAAAAGAAATCAGACAAGTTTGAAGACACAGAGAATCTACTCTGTAGATAATAAACAACCATTCTTGGAAATAGTGTTATAGTAAATGATATATAAAGTGATAAACAGAAGGTACCATGTGTATGTTAAGCACTAGTAAGGAAAATAAAAGAAAGAAAACAAAAACAAAACAGAAGAAACCCCCCCACCCTATAACTGTAGTTAGGGCAGAAAGGTAGAAACTGGATGAAAGATATACTAATACAAAAAGATTCCTTGAAAACTGAGGCATTACATGCTTGGCTAGATTGCTGTAGAAGTAATTAAAAATACTGCAACAAGGAAAAACACTTCATACAAATAGGTCAGAAATAAAGAACAGAAATAATATTTTGTATTGTACATACCTGCATACTTGTATGTACAATGCAAAAAAAAAAATCAAAAAAATCTGCTGTTTTTTGGGTTAGTTCACTAACAAAACATGAGATGGTAACTATCACATGTAACTTTCGTACCATGTAAAGCAGAACTATACATCGTTTTGGGATGTTAGTGCTAAAGTCGTCATTCACAGCAGTAATATAAATAATCACAACACCTCATCAGTTTTTCCTCAGTAAACATGAAATAAAATTGCTGAAGCCTGAAGTGAATTATTTATCTCACAAAATGGTAATAGCGGTAGCTTCAACAGTTATAGGAAAGGAAATAAAACCTTCTGTTGTCTTAGTAATTTTGTGGCTAAACACACAGCGATATGTCCTTTTGCCTTGTGCCCTTCCTCCCTGGCCCTGGGGAAGAAGAGCTGTCACACCAGTGCCAGTGGATTGTGGCAGAGATCTGCCCCTTCTCCAGCTCTTTCTGAGCTTTTCCCTTTCCCTCGAGGCTGCTTGCTGTGACAGTGCTCCACCATCCATCTGCAGGCCATCTCCTCTTGAAGGAAGAGGAACTTGGGAGGCAGGGCAGACCCTCCCTGGAGCTGAAGGAGGGACTAGAAGCCACCCCCTCACATTGAGGATTCAAGAGCTTGCTAATAGATGCCTCCTTTTTCTTCAGAAGCAAGGAGCCATGTGTGAACATGTGGGGATGGAAGGATTTACTCCCTTTTTTTCTTTTTTTTTTTTTTAAATCCAAAATCCTGATTTACTTCTACATTGGCAGTTTAAGAGACTTTGAATTATCCTCATCAGAGTGTTCACCCATGCAGCTTCAATAAGTAAAATAACTGGGTGTAAGCATGTTTTTGGTTTTTTTTTTTTTTCTGATGGATGTTGTGGTTAAGAGGACATGACAGTGAGCTGCAAGAGTCATTATCTATTAATTTTGCTGGTTTATTTTAGTAAGCAATTTATAGCTTTTCCAGAATGTCTTTTACATTTTCCGCTCATTAATTGAATCCCATTTATACTCCTTTTGCATTAAAAGATGTATTGCACTATTTAAAGTCTTAATTTAGCCCATATGTCAAAACTATATCTAAATGAGCCACTTACAGCACTTTTGTACGAATTACATTATGTAAGTCTTTCCCCTCTTGTCTTTTTTTATCCTTGCAGATTCAATCTTTTTATTAGGAAGTAGGGAAGGAACAAATAAAATACAATAAGCAACAATATTAAAACAGAAACTTGAGACTACCAAGTCATGTTCAAACTGTAGAAGATATTTTAATTACCTTCAGAAAAACAGTCCAAAACCTTGCATAAAGATGCAAGCGAGCTTCTCCCACATAAACTGGGAAACATCCAATACCTTTATTCTACTTTACATGGATATGCATTTTTTTCCAAGCAGCACCTTATAATTTTTCAGCATATAATCCCAGGCCTTTTATTTGTCTTCCTAATCTGTGTACTTAAATCATTGTTGCTATCACCAGCAAAAAAAAAAGTGCATACTTTCTCAAGATGTTTTTTTGTAAACCAGTGGTAGGAAAACAAAACCAAAACAAAAAAACACAAACCACAAAACAAAACCATGAACAAAACAAACAAACAAACAAAAAGAAACAAACCAGAAGAAGGAAGGATCAAGGTAGAACATTCTCAGAACTTCTTTCTCAAAGCGCATCTAGCATTCCAGCTTCTGACAGTCCTTAATTCTAGGGAAAAAAAAAAAAATGAAAAAAAGATCAAAACAAAACATCAAATCCATCCCTCTCCCTGCAACCTTCCCCAGAGCTACAGAGGCAAGGGAACACTCTATTCTTAAACAGGAGGGTTTTTTTTCCAGAAACTCTTCCAGAGGTTTTGGTTTTGTATTTGTTCCTTGCAAGTAATTTCTTCCTGTTTCATATGTTAACTACCTATGTTGTGAGCTAGATACTTTACTGGTTTAAATTTTTGTATCTTCAATATCTCCATCGAGTGGCCCATTGACTCTAAACTAGTATATTTACAACAGGGTACAGGAAATGTCATTGCTTTCCTTGGTTGGCTAACAGCAGGCGGTGACATCTCCCGTTGGGAGTAGTACCTTTGCACTGTTCAGATGTGCATATAACCTAGATGCTGATATTGATGTTCACAATAATGATGTTTGTCATTTGCTCTATTGCAGATGTGAGAAGCTCTTTCCCAGTTAGCACTACATAATAAGGTGTCACTCTCATGGTTCTTTATGCTTCTTTCTTTAGTCAGAATGTTTGGTGAACTTCATTTCTATTTTTCTTTGGTTTTTTGTTTTGTTTTGTTTTGTTTTTTAGGTGAGCAAGCATGACTTTATTAGATTGTTTAAAGTATGTATTGTATTATTAAAATCTAAGTTAACATTAATCAAGACATTTTTTTCTCCTAAAAATGTGTACTTTCAACATAAGTTTCCTTTTGCTGCCACACCATTTTGTGCGAATATATTGCTTATTATAAGACACAATCTTGCCAGTGGTTATAATAATGATCTTTAACATCTGTTCTTTGCAAATACCAACTGTTCCTTAATTTGATGCCATATTTAAAAATAATTACCTGCTTCCAATTTAGTATCAAGTTATATTTCGTATCACTGTATTTTACTAGGCAGCTGACTTTTTTCTTTTATTGTATAGTTGTTCTTACTTTATAACAGATCACTATTTCTCTCACCCTCGATAAATTTGATGGAGTGAATAGTGGTCCCTGTTATCCACTCACAGTGACAGTTGTCTTTCAAGCCTAGCAAAAAAGAAATAGAAAATCACAACATATTACCATGCTATCCTGATCAGGAATTTGGATGTATTTTGGAGATATCTATAGTTGGTGCTTTTTCCTAGTAACTACCCATTCACACACCACTGAGTTATCCTCTTCTATTTATTTTTTTAATTTTTTTTTTAGGCAGACTTTGTAAAACTACATGTTTTAAGCTTCTACCATAGAGAGATTTTTAGCAAAGACAAGGAACCTTTATGAAACTTTCTTTACCTCAGGCATGGAAATGGACTGCTAGTACAGCTGCTCGAACACCATGAAATAGAATAATTCTGAATCCAAATCTTGAATGTTATGGTTCAGAAAGTAAATTTTGAGTTATCGTTTTTTACATATTAGAATTTTTCTGAAGTTACTTCCTCAGATCCTAATTTACTTGCCGTTTCTTCAAAAAGTGCAGCCTAACCAGTTCTTCTACCCAAGCAGAGTCCCTGTAAAGTTTCATGGTTTTCCTTTCTGTAATTGCTGATGTCCCTTTATTCTAAAACTCACATTAAAACCAACCTTTAGTTATTTAGACTTTGGATCTAAAGTTGAGAGGTTTAATTCTTACCCAACTTTCAATTTTGTATACATTTCAAGCCCAAGAGAAAGCAGTCACAATAGTGTAGTAGATGGGATGAAGACTCAGGTGCAGCAGGGGAGAAACAACAAGCATCAGGGAAAAAACATTGGTGAATAAACTTTATCTCCCTGTAGTGGATATCATGACACATACTTTCAACTTATTCATTCCGTGGAGAGGCTTCAGTTATTCAGGCCGATGTACAGCACTACCACCATTTGAAAAATCTAAGCTCTCTTCCATAACTTAAGTAACCTTGAAAGTCACAGACAGCAACATTCTCAGGTGAAACCGTGATCATGGACAGATGTCTTTAGAGATGCTTATAAGCGGTTATCCCTGTTAAGTTTCTCACAGTTCAGATAAAGGAGGTTGGAAATTACATTAAGTTATGAATAACATACCTTGTAAGTCTGTTTAAGTCTGTGTAAGTAGCCAACCAAGAAATGTAGTCAAATGAAGTCAAAATGCATTTTATGTGCAAAACAGGCCTAGATAACTTTTGTATTTTCTTACACACAAGGAAAGCAAATTGAATTAATCAAGAACTGACACAGATACATGATTTTTAACTTTAAAAATATCTGTGAAAATCTAACCTCCTAGTTTTCATTTGTATTTGTAGCTACACTTCCTGAATGGCAAGACACAGAAGCTGAGATCTCAGATTTTTTTTTGTGTGTGTGTGTTTCTGATCTGAGTCACTGAGTAGAATATTCAAAATCTTATACAACCATATGGTCTTGGAAAATCTCCAGCTTTTTAGACCACAGATACTGGACAGTTCACAGATGACAAGTTGATTGTACTTGAAGAGCTCTAGTCTGAACATATAAACTTTTCCAAGCTTTATTTTTATTGTTGATAGAAAAATCAATTTTCTGATATTTTATTGATTATGCTTAAAATGAACAGATCATATAGGAATTATGAATTACTTTTTTAAATTTATGAATATTAGACTTAACCTTTTAAAAGAGCAGCAGAAACTCTCATTTTTAATTAGAATATTTAGATTACAATTTTTTTTGGATGAAGGAATTTACTCTTTTCTCTGTGTGTGCAGTACCTGACACAATGAAAATGCAATTTGTTCAAGCCTCCTAGTAGCGGGGTAGCACTGCAGAATGAATTTATTTCTTGAGCTGTGTCCTTAATTTTTACAGAACTACATTTCTAGTAGTATGAAGGATTTATAAAAGAAAATTAAGTGGTAAACATGCAAAATGAAAGAGTGAGTTGGTTTGTAATGATATATTTGCCTTAGAAGCAAAAAGGTTAGGAAGTCAAATACAACGAAAAATGAAATGTCGTATCATTGACCTCTAGAGAATGAATATTATTCCTTGTAATAGGAAATGTTAATTTTATTCCTTACAAGTTATGTTTTGAATAATTCTACATTTCCTTTCTATACTGCTTGTTCAAAGAATGATTGTAAAATTCTAGACTGAAAAAAAAGAACTAATTTTGTGTTATATGACATTAAAAACAGAGATGAGAAAGCCTTGGTACCTTTTTAATTAATCTTAGGATATTATTCTGAACACTTTGTTTCTGCATTTGTCAAAGATGGCCTTTTTGAAATACTCCTACTGACCTATAATACTTTACACCCCAACTGTATCTGTTTAGTCAGATAAACTAATGGAGAAAAATTAATCTGTCATGTCTATATCAGAGATTCCTTGGGCATTTAGGGACAAATTTATCTAACTGTTGCTAGAAATAACATTACTAGACTACAAGCTGAATTTATTTACTGTGTTAAAGAAGAAATATTTGAATGTTAATATTCCTATCATGTAGGTTACAGAAAGTTTTATAAACCAGGAGAAAATAACAAATTTTACTTCTGTCATATGACGTAATGCACTGTTTGCATGCCATTTTTTTGAGAAATTGGTTTATTGTTTTTAAAATCAGATTAAAGTTTACTAAATTAATGAAGCTTACTTTTATTCCTTCTTATAACTGAACATGCAAAATACATGCTTTGACCTAGGAAGAGACTACAAAGCTGAAGCTATTAATATTTTCTGAAATTCTCTTCTTGAATCTCCTAACTGAAATGAGAAAGCAACATTGTCTTTCTCTTTTATCTATATTGGGTATGCGTGTGTGTACACTAAATCATTTTTGCTTTGTTCAGAATGTTGAGGAAAGCCATATAAATAAATACTTGTAAGAATTTAAACTTATTTTTTTTATTCTTGAAAATCTCAAAAACTTCATGCTATAGGGCAAACATTGACTCAGCTGATGAACAAAGAATAGAGTAGGTTGCTTGGATTCCTTTGAGCTAATTACTCCCAAACCTTGTTATGAGCAGGGGGCAACAAACACGTTATCCTCAAAATCAATAACTTGTTACTTGTTAGTTAAAGTCTCAAGAGTTTAATTAAATAATAATTATTATTAGCCCAATTACCATCACAATAAGTTGTAGTTAAAAATATATAAAATTAAAATTAATATGCTCTAATTTCCTAGTGTGGTCCCCATATCTTTGGTGAAGTGTTCACCTCCTCTACTGCCCTGCTGGATGCTGAGATTCACAACTTCAGTGTGGGCTGGGGAAAAATGTGCACTGAAGCTTCAGCCCTTCAGTGGAAATAGCCACATGTTGATATAGACAGCATCTTCCCCCTCAATATCTGAGGCGATATTTTTTACATTTGTAGTACTTTGCTCTTTCTTCATTGGTCTACAGCACCATGTCATATCCAAATGGATTATATACGGTATGACTTACATGTTTCCCCAGGTTATCATGTTGCATTCTTTTCATAAACAGCAGTATCTCATCTCTGATATCATGCCCACAGTTTTAAGCCCTCTGTTCTTATCCTGTGCTTACACTCCTCCATGCAACATTTCACACCAGGCTCATAGATAGTTCTTTCTACACCAAAAAGCTGCTAAATATCCATATCAAACAGCTACAAAAAAAATATATGTAGCTATACAAACAAACACATATGCATGTGTATACATGTTAATAATTACACAATATTACACAGCTAGACAAAAGATAAAATAAAATCAGATAATTATTAATCTGATCATTGGATAATCATATTTATGGTTAAAAAAGCTAAAAAAGATCTTCAGGGCTGAGTCCAGATGAAGTCTGATGAGTCCTAGGGTATGCATTGTTACCTCAGCACAAAGCCTGTAGCCTGTTACAAGCAAAGACATCATTCTACTGAGCTGGAAGTTTGCACTTGCTTTCTTGAAAGAGGTGGCCCTAAGGAGATGTTAGAAGTCACTTTATGGAATCACAGACTGACTGATTAATTTTTCCAAAGTCAACCAATAGGTCACTGAGAATAGAACTCTGATTAACTCAGTGTCTTGGTAGACTCCAGCATAGTAGATACTTTTTTCTATAAATATAAAATCATGTAGGGAACTATGCAGAAATTCTTCTCTCCAGGTCAGGCCTGGAGCATATTTGTAAAACAGAATTTATGATGGCATATGCCATTCGATTTTGTTTTCTGTAGCACAGTTTAAACTAATGAGCTATACCTCTTGAAATTGCTACTTTCTTCATGACAGATATAGTCCAGACTTATTATAACAAAGATCTGAAGCAATATTTGGATGTAACAATTTACTTCACTGGGAAACTATGATTCTGTAGAGATGATAAAATAGTGATACCAATTCTGGAAGAAACCAAGCTGTCAAGTCTGTATAATGTAGTGCAGAAGTATATAGCTATGGATACACGGTTTATTAATTTAGCCCTGATATTGCTCTTCATACCAGTTTCGGTCATCTTCCATATTCCAGCCAGGTAACCTCTATCACTAGATAATCCTCCACAGTGTACAAGTGTCTGCGTACCAGGACATGCTTAGCTTTCTAGTACATATGACACTCATCATTGAGATTAAGAGGGCAAAAAGCTATACTTACAAATACTCTGAAGTCTGTTATTTCATTACAAAGTAGATCAATTATATGAGTGGATATACAATCATATGTTAGAAGTGTAAGCAAGCAGAAAAACCCTGCCTTTTGGTATCTTTGGTACATTGGTACCTGTGAAAGAAGCTACATGGATATCACCTCTAGATCTTAGTTTCTAGACTTACTAACTCAGGTTTCCACTATCTCATACGTCTTTGCACTGGTTTATGGTGTAAACATTCAGATGTCAAATATGTATCTGGATACAGGTACGGCATTTCTATTAAAGAGAAATGAAGATTTAACCTTTACAGCTTATAAAGTATTAATGTATTAAAAACCAAACAGACAAACAAAAACAAGACGCGGAGAAAAGTTTTCCCTAGTGGTCAAATGTACTATTTTGGGACTGCAATTGAAGCATTATTTCAATCTGTCATATTGGAATTAAAACAACAATAACACTAATAGATTAGATGACTATACTAATGAAAGTCATACTAGAATTTTTGTCTTAAGTAAACATGGAAAAATGTTTGATTTTTTCCTCTGTGAAATAAAGATTAAGCATTTTAATTAGCTTAGTAGTGACAATAATATGAATGTTACTTTTACGTTCCCTAAGCAGCAGTCAAATTTGAGACTGGCCCTATAATATATATTACCAATGATCTTGAAAGCACTGGACAATTTGAGTAAATAGTACTGTATTTCTTTTCAATTTATGGTGAAAACTATTTGGCCAAGGTCAAAAAGAGAAAGTAAAGCTTTGATGTTTTGTACCGAATAACAGAATTTAAGTGCCTCTGTTGCATCCTTGCTTCATTTGGTTTCCTGAATCCCTAAACTGTTTATAAAGAATAGAGTCATCCAATGGCAATGATAGTTCCTTCTCCTATCAGTCTCTTTGCCTGCATGAAGCCCCACAGCCTTGCTGTTTGCACGGGAGGAGAGGTGGCTCCTGAAGACACTGGCCTGACTGCTGCACGAGCTGTTCTCCATCTGGCTGCGGGTGAGCTGGCCAGTACCCAAGGCAGGGCTGACCTTGCTCCTGGGCTACCCACATTTTCATCTGTCTGGGACTTTGCTGTGTTTCTCATAGGTTGCTCTCCATTTCTGACTGCCAGAACAAACTGGTCCTCCATCTGGCTAATGTTCAAGATATCTGGTCACAGTTTCTCCATCTGGTTTATTCTTGGAAAGATGAACTACATGTTCTTAATTTAGGATAGTCAGTCTCTCCCTACCCTCTGTCCTCAGCCTACTTACTGCATCTATAACATATTGAATTTTGGCTAGGTTTCTGCATAATTCTGAAGAAATCTGGCTGTTTCCCTCCTCTCTCTCTCTCTCTCTCTCTCGTCCTTTTCTTCTTTTCCATTGTGCAGTAGCTGGCAGAAGGTTTCCTAAATGCTGTGAAATTTTCACTCACAAGATAGCTTCTCTATCTTTATGCAGCTTTCCTGTTTACTCTCCACAGTTTTGTAAAACAATCTGCCTCTCTTCCCCCCCCAAAAAAAAGAGCAGCTTAAAATATTTATTTTATATTTTTACTATATTCTCGTTGCCCCTTTGATACACCACTATCAACTGCACACATACATCCCTTCCTCTTTCTCTGGTGGATAAAGGCTTTTAACAACACATATTTGTAAAAATTAATTTCACATGTACTTCTTATATATTTTGTACCAAAGGGTAAAATGCATAAACAGATAATGGTTTAGAAAGGAAGGGCTTCTGTGAATATTTTTGGTTTACTATATAATATTCCAGTGTAACTAGGCTGATTTTTCTCCTCAGATTTTATCACACAGAGTCTTTATTTGTTGGTCAACTGTGCCTCTGACTCTTAAAGGTCAATGCATTTCCATGCTGTTATTCATGTAACATACATGTCAGGGGCTTCAGCTGATCTAATTGACATAGACTACAGAGCAGTCAATGAAGCTAGATAAGTTTACATCTGCCCATCCTGCTCATAGATCAAATAGGGGCATTTTACAAGCAGCAGTTACTCAGTACTGCCCAACCTATCTTTGACATTTACAGATAGACCTATGTTATAGCAGCTATAAATCTGTGTTAGGCAATGGTATGTTAACTCTTTAATAACAGCTATGGTAGCACTTAAAAAAAACCCAATCAACCAAACAAACAAACAATCAAACAAAATTTGTTATTGTTTTTTAATTACTCAGGATTTCACATAAACTGATCTACTTGTTGCTTTAGGGTTTCCATTGATTTTAGTACAACTTCAAACTGTTTTTTTTATACAGAACATTCTTTTTATATGTACAGTTGTACACAGATATTAAATAGAAGAATGTCACTGTGGATATTACAGTGGGTAACACAGAAAAATAAACCACACTGTAAGTCTGATTTCAGGTGTTTTACAGAAAGTAAAGTGAATTCACAGAATCACAGAATCACAGAATCAACTGGGCTGGAAAAGACCTCAGAGATCATCGAGTCCAACCCTTGGTCCAACTCTAGTCCGTTTATTAGATCATGGCACTAAGTGCCATGTCTGATCTGAGTTTAAAAACCTCCAGGGACGGCGAGTCCACCACCTCCCTGAGCAGGCCATTCCAATGCCTGACCACTCTCTCTGTAAAGAATTTCTTTCTAATATCCAGCCTAAACTTCCCCTGGCAGAGTTTAAGCCCATGCCCCCTTTTCCTATTTCTGACTGCCTGGGAGAAGAGACCAATCCCCACCTGGCTATAACTTCCCTTCAGGTAGTTATAGAGAGTGATGAGGTCACCTCTGAGCCTCCTCTTCTCTAGACTAAACAACCCCAGCTCCCTCAGCCTCTCCCCATAGGTCTTATGTTCAAGTCCCTACACTAGTCGTGTTGCTCTTCTCTGGACCCGCTCCAGCACTTCAATGTCTTTCCTGAACTGAGAGGCCCAGAACTGAACACAATACTCCAGGTGTGGCCTCTCCAATGCAGAGTACAGGGGAAGGATCACTTCCCTTATTTCAAGTTATTAATTTGGCCCTTTTTTCTTTTTCTTTTTTTTTTTCTTTTAAAAACTAATTAGTTTATTTAACTAAACCAGCAATCCTTTCAGTCTGTGATAGGTATTAGTATGATGCAAGCAATCACATATCCTCTAGGTAAAAACAAAAGGAAACAAGTTAGGATTAGTGTCATTACTATGATAGCTGAGGTTAAATTGTAGTACTCAGGATGCAGCTCTGTATTAAATTGTCTCGTGTCAAGAGTCTACTCCTAAATCCCAATGCAAAACATAATTTGTTATAAAAAAAAAAACAACTTTTTTTTCTCCAGCTTTCTCCTCACTTGAATTACAACAACAAACAAAAAGAAGGGGAAGCAAGGTTCCACTAATTTATTTTTTTTGCTGGCTGAAATACTTTTTCTCAGGGTGTAACTGAAAAGCCTAGTATTTTCATTCTAGAAAACCAGAGAGCTCAAAAAAATTTCCTTACTGCTTTCCCCTATCCCTCACCTACAAATCAAGAAAATGTAGAGATGAAGTGTGGTCCGTGAACCACAGAGTGAGGGCACCTTCTCTTCTGTCATCTTCTTAACACCTGTTAACAAAAAGAAAAATAATTGGTCTTCTGTTTTCCTCTCCCTCTTAGCAGGAGGGATGAGACTTGGATCTTTTCCTCACCAGGCAGCTCAGCTCATAAGCTTTTTTCACAATTGTATTCCAAACTATCATTTAGGCTTTGCTGGTGGGACATGAGATGAAATATCGACATTAAGAAATCCTTCAGGAAGGAATATTTTATTTTATTCTATTGAATTTAATTTATTTTTGAAATTGAAATGTCATAGAGATTAATTAAAAAAAAAAAATCTAAAAAGTAAAAAAACCTAAAACATGTTGATATTTCTGAAATTGGAATATTTAAGTTATTTTTGTTGAACTAATCTAACAGGGATTTAATAACACAGAAAGCACAGAATCATGTGGAAAAATTCAGAAACACTCAAGTTGATCATTAAATAGAAAAACAAATAAGACACAAAGAGATTTTGAAACTTATTCCAAATAATTCCATGAAAAAGAATCTCACTGGCATTGTAGATTAATCCATACATTTTTGTATTTACATTTCCTCATATGTAGCTTCTAACTTCTGTTCCACAATCTGTGATTTATAAGATATTTTAGTGGGAACTGAATTTTTACTTCATCGTAGTTATTAAAGTGGAAAAAAAAATAAATTTATTCAACAAAATGCTTTAATGCAGTGCAGTATATATGTATTTTTTTGTATAGTGACAAAACATTGCTCAGAAATACAAAAGAAAGTTGCATTTCAGACCTACTCAGCCCTCCAAGCCCCATTTCTCCTTCCTCTCTTGGTTCTACTTGTCTCTTCTCAGAGCTGTACCTCTCTTAAGTGGTAATAGTAAAGACTCGTTTTGAGAAAAGCTGTATATCTGACTCCCCAGGAAAAGTCCATCTAGAAATGGCAAAGATCCCAACAACAAAAACAAAACAAAAAGAAAAAAACAACAACAACAACCAACAATAACAGCAAAAACACCAAAAGAAAGAAAACCCCTAATTGTTCTGGTTAGTTTAATACAAATTCCAAATACCTGTTCCATACACAGCAGGCATGATTTGGTTATAGGTAATTCAGGGGGATCATCCCCCTTGAAATCTTGAGTTCTATCCCTCTCCCTCCCTGTTCGTCCCTGAATAAATTCAACTCTGGTATCAAATCAACATTTGTATAACCTACCTTATTGTCCCCATGATTTATTTTCAATGGTTATAAACTATTACATGGAAGTTGGAAAAACATTATATTTAAAAAAAAATCAAAGAATAAAACTTCATTTTTCTCATATTTCGTGCCTACAATCTATAAAAGTGTAAAAACATTATAACTTGCATGATATTCTGAGACCAAATATGGAGATGAATACCACCCCATCCGCCCAGTTTTAGTTCACAGGAACAATATATTCCTATCAAAACTTAGGATGGGACTTACTAGATATATCTTTATGTATAATGCTTTTATATAGTGGCCTGCTGTAAAACTCAGCAGACTTTTGACTAACTCCACTTCCAAAATATGAAGCTTTTTCAAATAATATTTATTTGTAGGTAAAACCATAGGTTCTTATTCTCTGTAAACTAATATATAGGCAATTTATTCATTTGCTTTTCACCTTCCAAAGAGAAATATTTTCCAAGAAAAAAAAAATTAGTTTTACTTTTGGTGTGAAGTCTAATTTTTCTTCCCTGTGTTTTATGAGACAAATTCCCCCTCTGAAATCTCATCACTAAACTTCCCTTAAACCCCTGCCTTCAGCAAATACAGACTACAAACGAAGAATAATAATAATAATAAATGAATGAAATAAGAAAAGTAATACGTTCATATGTTCTCTTTTTTTTTCTCTTTTTTTTTTTTTTTTTTCTGTTTTTGTTTGTTTGTCTCCCCTTATTGTTTTCCAATATTTTTCAAGAAAATATTTTGCCCTTGGCAGAGGATCTGTCTGTATTTTGATTTGTCCTCATATTGGAAACTGAATAAGGGAAGAATGGTTTACCTGTAGTCCTAATGAATGAACCCAAGACAGTGAAATCTTCTGAGATCAGTCCAATTTGATATGTGTCGAAGAAGTGGATACAATCTCATTCATCTCATTGAATGAGAACTGAACAATTTCTAATATTTTTTTTCCAGTGTTTTTTTATCTGTACAGTGTTTTTAGAGTTTTTCCTTTAGTTTTTGGAAAAGCGGAATAGAGTTTCCTTAATTAACTCTACTGAATTAACTCTACTGAATTCTTAGGACTGTCTTTCTTCAAGTCATTAAGGCTGGGCTGGCAATTAAGGAGACTGGCAGATGCTTTCTATTAACCCTTTCCCTCCCAAAAAGGGAAAAGGAGAAAGGGAGAGAGACTTATCAGCTGAAAAATTAAAACAGCTATAATAATAATAATAATAATAATAATAATAATAATAATCAACAACAACAAACACCAATGAAAAATAGTATAACAAAAGTAATAGCATTACTAATAATACCAATAGTAGAAAATAATGAAAAATACAAAATCATATTGAGCTTCCCTGAAATGATCAAGAAATTGTGTGCTGCAGTGGTGCACATCACTGAGGCTGCAGGCCAGGGGCCAGGACATCCTGGACCAGACTCAGCAGCAGATGGGAACCAGATTTAGGAAAGCATGGATTGGGATCAGAAGGAGAAGAATGAGCAGAGTCCCTCAAGGACACTGGCCATAGAAAAAGATAGTACAACCCCTGTAATCCCTCAGCTTTAAACTGAGTATGACATGTAGGGGATGGAATATTTAGTTGGTCAATTCTTGGTCACCTGTTCCATTTGTTCCTCCTTACAGCTGTGACCCTTCACTTGTGAAACATAAGAACAAGTATAAACATGGGTCTTTCTGCATACCAGTCCTATCGTTACATTAGCAACAACTGAAAACATCAAGTTTTATCAATTCTAGGAGCAGACACTGACTGAAAAATGTAGTTAGCTTCAGCAATTGCAGTTACTTGGAAGAAACTTAACTGAAGAGAAAAATAACTAAAAAGAGATTGATTCTATCCTAGCTAAAACCAGGGCATCATTATAGCACATACATATATATCTATCAAATATGATTGACAGTTACATTTGAACAGAAATTTAACTTTAAAATAAATAAATAGATATATAAAAATTCAATGATCTGTAATCAAGTTTTAAATTGTAAGTATATAGTAATTCCAATTTTATTATCATGTTATCATTTAACTTAAGCTATAGGTTTTGGATGGATAAAACACCTCTTTTTAATGACAATAGAAATAATGAAAAGGAAAAGCATCCAAAGAGTTTAACTGGAATTCTGAGGTTTACCTCTCAGTTCTGGCTGTGTGTATGACAACTCATTTATTAATTTTTGTAAAATAAAGTTCACTCAACTCTTCCAAACTTCCAGTAAGGTTTTGCTCAGGTGATAATTACAGCTCACCACATGTCCTCTCTGAACTGGGTTGCCTCTTCATGTTGATTCTGCTACTAATTCTGCTGTCAGCAAGCAACGGGTCTCCCCTGTGGAGCGAGATGATGTTAAGCTTTTAACACACCTTGAAGGGAAGCTGTGATAACAGTCAAGGTGACAGTGGCTGCTGAAAGCTACCGTATTGCTGAGATCACTCTCTGCAGGGAACAGAATGGTCTGTGTAACCAGGAAAGAGCTAACAGGGTAACTGTGTTCATTAATATGTGACAGTCCAAATTATTTCCTTTTAAAATTAATATCAAAAAGCTTGCCTGTCATTAACAGGTGCCTAGACAAAGAGAAGCAGAAACTGGTTTTCCACATGAGAACACTGTACTGGGAATAAGTATGTATTTTCTTCTCAGTTGAGAAAGGTTTTCTCATAATTTTGTGAATTAGCCTTCTTCTTTTAGTTCTTCTTTCTTTCTGTTTTTATTTAAGGTGCAATGACACTTTTATTTTTTTTTTATTTTATTTTTTTGATTTTCCCTATTGTTGCATACTATTTGTAATCTGACAGAAGTTCCTCATATTCTGGCCAGTTTGCCTTATCAGTCCTTCAACATTCCCAAGAAACTTCCATTTTTATTTGCTTCTTTCTCTGCTCATTTCTGTTCCCTTCATATGGCATATCTTACTTAGATTATGTCCTGTGACAAGATTCAGCATTCTCAGTAAATGAGTGTATCTTGTTTAACAACTGTCAACAATGGTTTTCTCATTTCCTTACACTTATGTCTAGTTAATTCTAATCTGGTGAATAAAACGTCACATCTTCTGGATTGCTATAAAGTCAGCGAGAAGTAGCATCAATAAAAAAGCTGTTTTTTCCAGGTGGTAAACGACAACATATCACTGAATTTCAATTATACTTCTTCAGTTTGCACAGATCTTATGGGAGCATCCTTTTATTCTTCATCCCATTTTTTCCATTTTGCATCCTCTGATACAGAAATTATACCCCACCTTCTATAGAGCTGGTGTCAGACCATGAACCAAAAGTAGGATACAACCATTCTAACTAAACAGAGCTGTTCCCAAATACTCCTGTTTCTTATTAAAAAAAAAAAAAAAAAAAAAAAAAAAAAGCAGAACAAATGAAAAGGAGATCTTAGTTCATATTAATTCCCTCACGTAAATCAAGTTTTAGATGAAGAAACCAAGAATCAAGTTTTCCCTAGCAGGGGCAAACATTCATGAGGTAAGAACACCAGAAAAGAGATGTGGAGCTTTGCCAGTTTGTTTTTCGTACCTAATTTAATAGACAAAAAAAATATTGAGGACACAAAGTTATCAAAGAACATTAGACTGTATAACATTATCATGTTTGCTTTGATTTGAGAAAAAAAAATAATATGAACAAACCTATCTACTTCTTAAAGTTGAAGCTGTACAAAGTTTGATAAATGGTGTGCTCATTGCCAGTCTGATACACAAACTATATTTCTTATACTGAAGTCATTAGGAAGAAATAATCCTCAAAAAGTGATCCGAAAATCAGTTAAAATATTTTCAATTTCCGTGTAGGAACAGTTTCTGAATCTTCCTATTCTGGATGAGGAAGAAGAAAGAAGGAGAGGCAACTTTTCTCAGGAAGTAAAATATTTTGTTTAAAGAAGGCAATTTTAGAAGAAAAAAAATCTATCAATTGAAGGCATATTTATTCCTTAAGCTACTAATTTCACTGTACTAAGTCTAAAGTTAATTTAGCAGCTTTTGGGGCAGTTTTACTTGGTTTTATCGTTAACAGCGTACATTAAGTCTGACAAAATAGCGTATTAGTTGTTTGAACATTTAGGACTTCTCAGAAGTCTTCTTGGCCTGGGGCTAATATTGGTGCAGCACTAAACTTTAAATTATCTCGCCATAAATTTATTTTCCATAATAATTACTGAAGTGCTACTGTAATCCATAGTTCTTGTTTATTCCCAAAACATCCTTATTTCTTTTTGAGAGAACAGCAAATACATAATGAATACTTGAATTGTTGTTCAAGATTTCCTAAACTTACTTGAAAAAAAAAAAAATTACATGATTTCTATGAAAAATATAGTCTTCTGCATAATTTTTCAACAAGATTTTCAGAGTTTTATTTCTTTTTAATGATTATATTATTTATATTATGTTTTCAGCTGACTATATAAACCCAACCCTAGCTAGCAGACAAAACCCAACTTTTTTAGACAGTTGCAAGAAAACAAAATTATTTACTTAGTAAATCACTCAAAATATGTAAAACCATAAACCAATACCTTGGACCTGTGTTTTTTTATGAGCATGAAGATTTTGTGATTCTGGAAACTAAAGTATTTGAAAAAAAAAAAAAAAGCTGGAGGGCAAAAAGCAGACTGTAGAAACTCTCTTCTTTTACTAACTTCTGTGACTACTCTAAATTGATCGCTTGTTTCCCTGACTAATCTCTAAACAGAGAGTATATCCTTTCACTTGCAAAATACTCTCACACAAAATGAATTACCTTCCCACGACTTTGGTTACTTGCCAGGGAGTACTTTATTTTTTCCACTAGGAAAAAGAAAATCAGCTTGTATTTTGCTTGCTAGAGCCTTCTGCATTTTAATTCTGAACTCTGAATGAACATCAGAGAGGCCTTATGGTGTTCTGCACAAAAGTGCCTGTGTTCAGAGTTTTACTCAGGGCACCCAAAATAGCATGAAGTAAGCAGTGTCACACTGTGAGTTTTCAAAACTAAAAGCAGAAGTGACTTACACTGGCAGGAAGCTGTAACTCCTAAAGCTTTCCAAGGATCTATGAAGTGAAAGGAAACTGCTTACTTCTCTGCATCAGATGTTTAATTCGACTTTTTACAATGCCCATACTTTAAAACTAGAAGGCCCTGATGTTACACAGGTAAGATCTCTATCTTTTTTTATTATCTCCAAAACAAAACAAAAGAAAAATTGAAAACATTTAGCTGGGTGCCTGTGGTGCAAGAATCACAACAGGCACAGACAAACTCAGAAGCGACTCAAAACCTCTAGAAGGAGAAATCCACTTTTCTTGTTTCCTCAGAGTCCACTGGCTAACTTCTATAGCTGTGAAAATGCAACTTTTGAAGCTAGAATTGCTGGAGGAAAAACTTCCATGCTGATTATCAATCATTTTTTTGCAAGACCCCAACCTCTGAGAGACTCCTAGTGATAGCTTCATCCACACTCATGCAAGTGATTGTCACTAAAATACGTGTACAACTTCTGAGGCTAAAGAAGAGTCATATTTTACAGGAACACTCCCTGATTTGCTATTCTCCATTCTACTGTAGCAATAAGAATCTTCTTTTTTATTTTGTCTTAACATTACATTAACTTTTCTGTTCCCATTTCTCTTTATAATCCCACACCTGACAACTCTAAAATCTGTCAGACCACAAAAAAAAAGGGATGCATCTACTTCTATTTGATGTCAAGTGTAAAGTGGCAATTGGTTAATAAATAAGATGTTCAAAGAGTTGGGCGCTGTATATTCTATCAAAATATTTGTATTGCATGTTTCTTTTTTAAGTCTTCTAATAGGAGGCATAGTTATAATTTATTTTTCATGTTCAAGTTCTCTGATTAGACTGTAGTTAAGAAACATCCAGTAGAATATAGTCCACAGATATTTAGTAGCTGCTCATTGTCTACTAAAATTCTGAATCCCTCTCAGCTTGTTCATTCCTACAAATTAATTTGGTATGAAACTGGTAGGCATTACATCGATTTTAGATTATATAATTATTTTTAAATAGATTGTGATTTAGAATTAGTTGTGGTTGCAAAAGCACTCCAGATAAACTTTTAATTTATACAAGGATAAATTTACATTAAGGCGTAAAAATTGATATGTGGACTCAATTTTAGGAGTTACAATGATACATTTCAAGTTTTAATATTTTTGTCTCAGAAGTGTTAAACCAAGCATTTACGTAAAATAAGACTGTGTCTGGATTTCAGATTTTCTACTTTTTTAGAGACTAAAAAAAAAATGCATAGGTTTAAGAGCTATCAGACAATGAAAATCCATTCTTAAAATTATTTTTAGGTAAAGGAGAGCAAGAAAGAGGGACTTGCCTCAAAATACCCTAGGAAAAGTAGTTTAAAATTGAAGAACAAAATTGCATTTCTACTACAGAAAGCCATGCCTTTTTAGAACTAAAATGTAAGTATTTTAACCTAGTGTTAGGTAGTTTATGAAATTATAAAGCACCTTTTACATTCAGAACTGCTAACATATAGAAAATTTTTAAAATGAACTCAATATGATGCCTCTCTATTTCAGAATGTTTTACAGTTACGAACCTGAAGTAAATGTCAGACACTATCAGCAGATTTTTACATTGAAATAAGAAAGCAATGTATGATATCCTATACAGGCAGATTTTAAGGATGCTTATGGTTTAGGCTACCTATTTATTTTCAGCATTGTACTTTGTTTTATTTTCTTTTATACTTTTTAACTCTTTGGAGTGAAATTTCCATTGTGTAGTCCATCTCATTCACTATAAATATATTTGGAAACTTCTTGCTTAGTTTTGATTAGAAAAAACTGGCTATTTCTTAAACCAGTTTAATTAAAAACAGGTAATTTTGCCAGCAGTTCTAACAATACAGTAGGTGATGCTGAATTAAAGTATGAGTTATTTTGTAGGTGAAAACTGTTATTCCCATTTTACTTTGGAAGTTGCAGAAAGTCTTGATTTCTACTACAGGCAGTAGAAATGAATTCCACCATGGTTACTAACTTTTTTCTCTATTTTAAGTATGTTCCCAAGCCCTTTTGTGTCTACATTATGCTAAACAGCAAAGTGTTACAGAATGTCTTCCTTATGTATCCTTTCAGTCCTCTTAACCTAGTAAAATATAGTGGGAGGTTTCATTCCAGATCCTGCTAAGTAGGCAAAGTACATATCCATTACAGAGAAAGATGATGAGGATGGAGTAATATCAACAAGACCACATGGGACAGGCCTGGGAATGTAATTGTGCTTTGACTACACAGATACAGGTTTCCTCTCCACACCACATTGCCTGTAACATTAATGGAATTGTAATTGCTAGTGCTAACAAGCTGCGACTGTTAACAATGTTCGCAAAAGGGCATTACTCTCAGGCTTTCTGTCAGGCACATAAACACAGTGAAGACCTTGTAAATGGAAGGTGATATTAAATTAGAATCCCTTATTCCCAGGCCACTAATCTAACTGTTACATCAAACTCTTTTTAGACAATAAAATTAATAACATTCAAACAAAGAACAAGAAAAAGCATATTCAAATGGAAAAAAAGAAGTAAAACATCAATAAAAGATTATGTCTGTAATACAGTATTGCAACTAAAATATTATAATACTTGAAACAAGTTATTAAAAATATCTAAATAGAGATACACAGTTAAATTTGTAGAGTAAATGATAAAATGTAAATAACAAAAGAATAATCGAATTCAATGTGGCTGAACACTGTCTTCATGTGTATCAGAGCCTCTGATTCAAATCTAGCCAGGATAAAAGCTCTCTGCAAAATAAACTCTTTGTCACTATTTTACAAATCTTTAAGACAGTCAGTGGTAAATAAATAGGATAGACAAAATATCAGTTTTAAGTTCTTGAAGTTTTATATTTTTTTAACAATTTTCTGTTTAAAGTGTTTTTTTTTTCAACTATATTTAGCAGTGTTATATATTGTTATTATATGAACATTTTAAATCCCCTGCCCTCATTTTCATGCAGCATAAAGAAGGTTTGTGGCCCTTAATTGTTTACATTCTGACAATTAAAAGGGACAATGGTAACAAGACTATGGTGCACACTCCTTTCTCTGCAGAGAACCTTTCCAAAATGGTGAATAGGATACATAGAGTATGCAGAGAACAATTTACGTGGCAATACGGTAATTTTTACCCTCCCGCAGTTCATAAGTTGAAGCAGGATAATGCCATTTTTCAAAACTGGTCAGAAAAAAAAAAAAATATATATATATATATATATATAAAAAAAATAGGATCAAAAGACTTTGCAAAGAAAATTACATTTTTAACAGTTTTAAATTGTTATGTGAGATTAAGATATCTGAAACAACATTTATCTGGGGATAGAAGAAGGAGCTATGTCTTATATTGCTTTCTAAATAGATTTTGGTCCACTGGATGTGGTCACAAATAAACAGAGCTCACTTCCTGGGATTTTTGCTCATGATGACTAAATACAGGAGCCAAATCAGAAGATGAGAGTTTTTGTTAAACTGTTAATCTATGATTTCTGGATGATTGGAAGTGGTCTGAAAATTTCATGAACACTCCAACACACTTCATAAATAAAACTGAGAAACTCATAACTCAGCAGCATGCAATGGTTTTTATGATCCAAAATACTTCAAGTATTCTCTGCATATTTTTTGAAATTTACTGAAAACAGTCATACAAGCACACATGCCTCTACATAAAACCATGCTCTGTGTTATGTGTGGGCATGAGGAGTATGAATGTTCAAATTTCTACAAAAGCTCCCTAGCAGCCTGACTCATTTGCACGTATTTTTGAGAAAATGGACACAGACTAGGAGTTGTCTTAACTTTAGTTGCCTTTTGACTTATCCATGGTATTTGAGGTTATGAAATGGGATTTTTTTCTCTAAATGGTGCAAATTCCTTCCCTCTTTCATTCTTCAGATGAAAAACAAAAAAAGGCATCATTGTCCAAGGGTTTGTGAGCTATGTCATGTTCACAATACCCTTCCCAGGCACCCCAGATTTCTGTGGAGCATGCAGAAAATCAGAGGGAAAATTTGAAGGGAGATGCAGAGCAAACTAAAATTCCATCTTCACTAGCAAATTAGAAAACAGAGCTTGTTTGCTGTCCTGTTCATTTTCTAACAGCTGTTCTCTCTATGTCTCTAAATGAGGTGCAGATATCCACTGAAGAAGATTAAGGGCATTACTGGTTCTCTTTTTTTTTTTTTTTTTTTATATTATGGTGACAAATATGGGCTGGGCCAAAATTTACCCTTAGCAGTAATTCCCAGTAGTAGATGAGCTAGAGTGATTTATGTTACTTTATATCCCATGAGGTTCCTCTGGAAAATAAAAAGACATTTCCAGACAAATTAAGATGACAACCAGACTTACATAACGAAAATGTGCTAAGTGTATTGGTTTTCCCCTAACATCAGATTTAACATATAAATTGAATTGGTTTCAAATGCCAGATCTTTAGATAGCTGGTATACATGGCTATTTTCATAAAAGACTGACCCATGAAATATATAAACAGCATTTGGAAATGTCACATAGAGATAAACAATGCTGATTGCTCAGCTTTTCATATGCATGCTTTCAGAAGTGTAAGCAAATGTATAAAATTAAACAAATTTTGTCGGTCCTTACATGTAATATTTTTCTACCTCAGCTGTTTTTTTTAATTGATCATCATGAAAAGTTTTTTCCCACTTAAAGATTATGGGAAAACAGAGCCTAGACTCAAAGACTGTCACGGCTTAAGACCAATTTGACAGTGTGGAGACTGAATAGTCTCAGATGCCTGAACATTTTAATCATAGCTATATGATATGACTCCCCTGGTCTGTACTGGGAAAAAATGGTGCCTGCCAAGAGGAAGATCAGGCAAGTCAGCACAGCAGCTCCCACTGTGTGGTGCACAGATCAGAATATGGCCATGGGGGTCACTGGCGTCTCTCTTGTATCCTCTTAGAGTCCTCTCGCATGTACTCGTGGGGTCCCTTCCTGATGTACCTCCAAGGTCTCTCCCTGAGCAACACCAACCCCATCAATATCCAACTGAAACATTCTGTTTAAATCCCCTCAGCATTCTGCACCAGCCCATGGAAATGGCTGTGTGGCTGTGGCTGGGTCCCTCTGGGCTTTTCTCCTCTGCTGGTAGTTCCTGCAGCTGTGGGGAGGCTGGTTGTACCTGAGCTTCTTCGCTGTTCTGGTGACAGGGCTGCTCCTCTGTGTGGTGGGGTTCAGATCTTTGCACTGCCAGGCCCAGCCATGCACATATGGAAAGGTAGCAAATGTCTCAAGAAATAAATCAGAAAACCAGCTAACATGGAGTTGCACTGCAAGCTGTGTGCAATGGAAGCCTAATCCCCCTCAGGTGCTAAACCCAGCCGAGATTCTAAAAGATCCTCTCTTGAACAGGCACAGGCAGTTAGTTCCACCACCACCATACAAACAACCCAAACAAGTAAATGTCTGCTCTTATCAATCCACCTTTAAAATATTAAAAAAAAAAACCAAACAAACAAAAAAAACCAACCTATTGCACCAGGTCCTTAATACCACACCCAAAATTAAATTACATTAAAATAAAAAATGTTTTCTTAGCAGACAATATATTTTTTTTTCCCTGCAAATTAAACTATTGTGTCAAAGGAACATTTAAAGCAAGAACTCACCCCCAAATACAGTGGCGGCAAATATGGGTTTGTTGCATGTATGAAGCATTCAAAGAAACTCTGAAATACAAATTTATAATCATATTTCTCAGATATATTATACAAACTGGAAATGTAAATAATTCAAAATTGTGAATAACTGGCAAGTTGTCATATAAATAATAGATTTATGCTTTTCTGTCCATTTTTTTTTCCTTCCTGATAGATAGCCTCTCCAGAATAATAGCTGTTTTCCATGTGGAGAAATACTGCTGAAGTCTGAATTACTATAACCTGATTCAGTCCATTTTGTTTCAAATGAAAACAAGGCAGCACAGCAAAAAGTTTTGCATTATAAAAAGTATAGACTATATTATTGAGTATTACTAATCTCAAATTAGAGAATAGAAAGTTACTGTTTCAGTAAGTTATCTGACCATAAATTGTGCGGAAAGAATTTCAGTGACCTTTCACAGACAGCAACTTTAGACTTCTAGGAATTTTTAATTTTTGTGTCTAGGTTTTCTTTTTTAAGTCTGGGTATGTTAGAGCAAAGCTTGATACACCTAAACCAGGGAAGTGAGATGAAACTACAGGCTCACATGGCAGAACCTGTTGGAGAATGGATTGTTTGTCAGTAAAAGACTGAAATCGTGTTCATCTGTAAAGCATGAAAAATGTGTGAGTTTTCATACATATATGTGTCAAAATCTCAGAAAATTATAAAGTATGGAAATAAAGCTTGGCTGTGATGTTTTTTCACAACCAAAAGAAACATGCTTATTTTCTTTCTATGCTATGACATTATATTTATAATTTGCATATGACAAGATGATACCATGCTATTATGACATTATGATAGTAATCATACTGATCATAAATCATACTAGTCATATGGAGGAAAAGCATTCTGCTAATCAGCTATGTTAAACAGGGATTCAAAATGTGTGAGTGAAAGTTTCCTGAACTTTTTTTTTTTTTGGTACACTGGAAAACTTACAGAAGTATCCAGTCCTTTGGATAACATTATTCCTCTTGTCCAGACTAGAGGCAAATGGTTTCTAAAAATGCTTGTTTTATAATTCAAAGTCACTTGTACCAAGAAAACAAATAGTGTGTTTTATGAGAATTTCAAACATTATTTTATGGTAGTTAATCTATCAAATAAATTTGTTCTGGTCTAATTTCCTTTACTGAAACAGTCCATGTCTACCTAAAATACAAAACACATCTAGCACAGAAACTGTGAGCTACACTCCTAAATGTAAATTAGTACTAACAGACTTAACAAGATATACCTTGATCTTCACTATTATTAACATTAATTCAAAAGTGAAAGAACTTGCTCAAACATAGAATATATCTGTGGGGGTGGCAATAAGATTAAGAATGCAGTTCTTCTGATCTGTTTGTAGATGCCTTTTAGGTAATTTAGTAGCTTAGGTTAATTGCAAATATCCTCTCTAGACAGAAAGAGGGTGATTTTGACTTCATAGTTTAGCCACCTTTCTTACAATGCAGTACAACACAGATGCCTTTCTCTTTCCATTGGCTATTCAGGATGCTAGCATATGCACATTACACTAGGTCTTTAACTTTCAGGTGATTAAATTAACAAATGCAGTCTTAAAAACACATGGGAGCCTCAGGCTTTGTATTATTAAAACTAAAAATGTTATCTATGCCATAAAGAATAATCATTCTCATGCATGGAAAAAACTCAGATGAACTCTGAGGTTATTAGTAGGCCTATAATATCTGAGTCCATAGCAAACACTGTAATATTTCATCTTATAGTCACAATTTTTCAATAAAAAGGAACTTTTTCCATATTATATTCTCTTCTTCTGGTAATAAAATTATTTTTTTCTACCTTATTTAGCAGTTCTATTTAGCAGGCAGTGATTCTAGGAGTAGAATTAATTCAGACAAACACTACTAGTTAAGGCAATGTAATAAAATTGTAAAAAAGTAACAAGTAAAGATAAAAAAAGGAAAACAGAACATTTTGGACATTGCATTGTATTTTTGGACAAAGCCTTGATGCATCTTGTCAAAGTGACAGCGGGTACCTGTGGTGAAGTGCTAGATGTTTTTTACTTAGCAGAAACTGTGAATAAGTTTGATTTAACTGAGACAGAGAGGCTTCAAATTGATTTCTTGATTCATTTAGGACACAGTCAGAGGTAGCATATAGAAAACCCTAGAGAGAAGAGGACAGCATTAATGTTTCCTTCCTTAATAGGTGTAAAAGCAGTGGCAAGTTCATCTGTGTAAAAGACAATGCAAGGTATTTGCCTGTCAGACACATCGATTGTGTGATGTGAAGGAGAACCATAGGTGACAGTCTCAGCAGCCTCCGATGGCTTGCTGCCTCTTGCAGCAGGGAGAAGGAGTTACCCGGAGGATGCTGAGCCAGCCCAGCCCTGCTGCCATTTTGTTAGTCATGATTTAGAGATTTATTAGTCATGGCCTGCTCAGTCTTGCTCTCTGTTGCTTCATTATATTAACAGTCAGTTAAAAATTGGTTCATAATTAATTAAAAATCTTGTTGAAAATTCAGATTTAAAGTTATATGTTCCTACATCCCTCTCTGAAGAAAGAAAATAAATTGAAAGAAAACAAGCAACCTTTTTCAAGTTTTGAAAAACTAAAATGCTAAGTTGTCTGGTTTTCGCATGCAAAACCCGGCATTTTTATTTTTAAGTACCAGCTTCTTTTTAAACCATGATAATAATAGAATGCCACAGAAAACCTTTTTTTTTTTTTTTTTTTAAGATTTCATTTAGAGATTCTGCACTGAAGTCACAGGGACTTCAAGGCTTTTAGAGGGCATATCTCAGTTTTAGATCTTCAGAACTTCTCCATTAATTACCTAACTATCGACACACATTGGTAATTTTGCATAAAGGACTGTGCATTTACTATTATTTACCATTTATTTTAAAAATAAACAACATGTATTAAAAAATTATTCCACAGTATGTTCATTAAGTCACATATAAGCTTCTTAATTTCTAAACGTAATTTGGAGGTTTTTTTGACCATTACAAGGCCACAACCTGGCTACATAGAAATAGTCCACCAGTGATACTAATGGTGTGTTAAAAAGCTGCCCTTTTTAGTGTCAGAACTTATTTTACGCTTTGAACTTCTGAAATACTTTTAAAATTCCAGTAATTGTATATGTAATTTGTTTGTGTTTTGTTTTCCAGTATTCATAACACCCTCTAAGTCTCCCATTTCTGAATCTGTGATAAAATAAAAATAATTATAAAGGATTTCTCTTGTAACCTTCTTGCAGGTTACTCTTATAGCAGGGAAGTATTTTACCATGTTTTGAGATTAATTTGTCATCTGCTGATAAATTTAAACAAAGCCTGTAGAGTTCAGTTTACTCCATTAAACTCCACCCAGTCAAAGACCTCTTTCTATAATGAGAAAGCCAGGGAGAGTCTTGGTTATTAGATGGGTAAAGTGAATAAGTCTCAAATACTTTCTCTTTTGCATTGATCCTTGTATTGAGCCAGTCTTATTTATGTATCAGTTAGGAAAATGTGCTAAAATCTTATCAAAAGGCATTATCTTGAAATATTAATTTTCTTTCAGGTTTTTTTTTCATTCCTCTGCTTCCAACATGATAACAGAAAACTATTGCTCTGGATATATTGTCTAAGCATTCTAAAGCTGAACAAGCGTTAGATTTAGATGTAATGAGGCTGAAAGTAGTTCTTAGACACTGCATTAGGAAGTTCAGAAAAACTGAACACTATGCAAGAAAAAGCCCTGTGACATGATGAGATTAACCTTAACCTTGAGAAAAAACAGCCCCATCTTTCTTGAGAAGCTGAGGCCATAAATATGTTGTAAGCATCCCAGCCATCCTCTTACCTTATCAGGCATTTCCTCCCTTTAAACTGTCTCCTCTATTGTACTGTCACAAGTTGTAAATAACAATGCTTTGTTCAGTTCATAGCATAAAAATTATCCATTCAAATAAGAAACAAGAGGAGGTGACCAGGGGCAGCAAAAGTGACTGGTGGTAGACAAAAAAGAAAAAGGATGTTAAAGTTGTTATGCTGCTGAAAAAACATATGTTAAACTATAAGCTATGAAGTATAAACTATTCTTTGGGAGGATTGCAGAAGAGCAAGGTAATCCTCTAAGGGGGTAAAAAGGAGTATACTTACAATTCATTTACCATTTAGCACAGGTAGAACTGAATTTTTAATACAAAACAGTGTTCTACTTGAAAGCCAGTGGAAGAAGTGCTCTTCAAGGTGAAGTGCTTACATTGCAGACAAATTATGTCGCCTGTATGTTGAATCAGTTGCTGTTTCCACAAAAATGATATGGTAAATCCAAATAGATTGAATTGTGAGAATCCTGATAATAGAACGTATTTTGCTTTAAGGTTATGTTTTCACAAAGCTTGCTTGGTCTCTGATCCTAGCTGTAAATAGTTCAGCATCCAGTCTGATGTCAATACTTGAAAAAATATCAAGTGATGTGAACCATGGATAAAGATGGTCTCTTTTACTGTTTATATGAACCCACTGGATTTCTATGAGGTGGGGGCTTTTTTTGTTATTTTTTGGTTTTGGTTGGTTGGTTGGTTGGTTGGGTTTTTTTTGTTGTTTTTTTGTTTGTTTGTTTATTATTCCATTTAGCAGAGAGAAGCATTTGAAGAATTTCAGAGAATTTGATCAGCTTGGATTTATTTTAAACATTTATTTTAAATAATGCTGTGTGCATTCTGTAAAACTCACCTGATACTAAGGACAGAAAATGGCAAGACATTGCAAAAAGCAAATTTAGAAGATGTGGAATCTTTTACCTACTCCATGTTATAGCTGGCATGTTACCTCTTTCCTTTTGGAGATTGTGACTGAATGTTTTCTACATTGTTTCCTTTTTTTTTACCTAATTCTTCTTGATGCTATTTCAGCAATGAGTAAAGTTAACACAGCAGATTGATTGGTTACTCCACAGAGTAGAGTTTATTTTCATATTCTACTAAGAAAGCTTAAAATTCTCCTATTTATTTGCTAGGAAAAATCCACAGTCTATCTAGTGGGGATTATTTTTGTTTTCACATTGATATCCTAACACTATTTATGTGGATAACAACCCTGGCCCCTTCCCAGAGAGGGCGATTTCTGTGCCATGCTTAAGATTCCACAGCACCATGCTAACTCCCTGTCTCTGTTTTGTCTCCTTTGTTAACATACGTCTGCGAGGGTGAAATCATGCAATAACATAATCAGTATTAGCAACCTACATTTTGAGTCGTATTTCAATTAAGGGTGAGGAGGTCACAAAAGCAATTTGAATGAAAATGAGAGGGAAAATGTACAGCATTTGCTTTCCTAGGTGACAGTTGCTGGTAATAACAGCAGGAACTCAGTACTAAAATACTTGTAGCGCTTTTTTGTGTATCTTCTCTATAGCCAAAACGTGAGACCAGGGAGTAATCCCAGTTTATCTCTACATGAATTTTCAGCCAGTTGTCTAAATACTTTAATATTAGGTTTCTTTAAACAATACACTAGTGAAATTATAATGTACTTCTGAATGAAGTTTCAACCCAAAGTAACTGAGAATGTCTGTATATTGGAAATACCCTGTGTAAGAAAATACACTTCCATTCATTACACTATGTCCTGGTTTCAGCTGGTATAGAGTTAATTTTCTTCACAGTAGCTGGTATAGTTTGATAACACACTGATGTTTTAGTCATTGAAGCAGTCAAGAATGTTCAACTTCTAAAACTGGCCTGCCAATGAGAAGGCAGGGAATACACAAAAGACTGGGAAGAGACACAGACAGGACAGCTGACCCCAACTGACCAAAGGGATATTCCGTAGCATATGACATCATACTCAGTATATATTTTGGGGGAAGAATAAGGAAGAGGGGAATGCTCACAGTTACGGTGTTTGTCTTCCCAAGTAACCATTATGTATGATGGAGCCCTGCTTTGCTGGAGATGGCTGAACACCTGCCTGACAATGGGAAGTAGTGAATAAATTACTAGTTTTGCTTTGCTTGCATGTGCAGATTTTGCTTTATTTATTAAACAGCTTTTATCTCAACCCATGAGTTTTCTCACTTTTATTCTTCTGATTCTCTCCCCCATCCCACTGAGGGGAATGAGCAAGCCGCTGTGTGATACTTGGTTACTGGCTGACTTTAGATCACTGCACACTGGCATATGATGTCGTTTGTGAAAGCAGTTAGATCTCTGGGATTTTGGCACTGATCTTCAAAGTGGTCTTTTAATTTTGAGTGTTGAGAGGACAGATATTCACTTTAAAATTAACACTTACTGTTGAAGGCTAAATAGGTTGTAGTATAGACAACACAAATTTTATATGGTCTGTAACACCCTTTGAGGGAAAAAAATACCTAACTCAAAAAAATCTATAAATCTAGTTTTATATCAGAAGTCCTGAATTATAGGATATCTTATAATAACATTTTCAATAACATAGCTCTAAAATGTGAAAAAGTCCTGAACAGTAGTGGAGGTTGGAGAAAGGAGATGAGAGGAAACTCATCATTAAGACAGCTGCCTATGTTATCTTACAGCTCATGAGAGCTTTCTGGACAAAGCAAAACTTACCTAAAATCACAAAAATATCCACAACCCTTCTATTATTGTATGGGACAATGAAACAAATGTACAATAGTGTCATATCTAGCTGTTCCCTGTTTTCTTTCACTTTTGTTAACAATCTTATATTTCTTTCTCTGAATAGTTTTCCACATCCTGTTGCCTCTCATGCCATTTATTTACAAGTTTACATTTATTTACAAGTCCTGGGCAAGAATCTATAACAGGACTTAAGCCACCTGTAACAATGAGAGATAGTTGGCATGAAACAAATTGTAAATCTAGACATAAACTCTAATAGCATGATGAGCAGTGAAAATCCACCCAGGGAGACATATAGGTGTCAGTCTTATTTGAATTAAATGTGCAGGGGAAACTTTCAGGTTCAACATCCTGCTGAAAGCTGGCACTGGAATTAAAATGCAAGAAAATAATGAAATAAAGCAACATAAAATACAATAAAGCTGCAGTGGCAATTCTCATTTGGGCTGTTCTTTTCACAATTGCAGGATTAAAACGAATAATTGATGTACTCAGGAATCTCACAAAAAAAGAGCTACAGAATTCATTAATCTACAGAACTGAATTCTATAGAATTGGTTCTCTGAGGTATTGAATTTATAGGTACATTCAATGATTAAAATATCTTTCTACCGTTTCCCAAAGAATGTTCATGATATTTACAGTATTTGCCAATGCTATTTAAGAAAGTTGCAGTGCAGCAGGCCTAGTTTACAATTTTAATCTGCCCAATTGCTTGATGTTAGCAGAAGGTGTGGGGAAGAAAAACAAAACTAAGCAGAAAAAAAGTAAAACTGTTGTTGTTCTCAGAGTTAGTGAGTGATCTCAAACCAGTTCAAAGTAAAAGATTTTCAGTTTATGATCACGAAACTGGGAAGCAGAGAATTGCCTGAACTAAGCAAATATATACTTATTTTTATTAGTTAATTTTGTCACTTCCATCTCGACACTACCCAGCATGACAGTTAACTATGCCACACCCTTATTTTAACCAAACAGAACCCAGTGCCCATAAATAAATCATGCTGCCCAAAATGATGATTCATAACACATTCTTCGAGAGAATTCTCCTTCAGTCTTGCTCTTCCACATCTCTCTTGCTACCTGAGCAGTGTCACTGCAAATTATATATGTGGACTAGGAACAATAACGGTTGACTTCAGTCCCATTGTTTTCATTAGATTGCAAAATTTAAAGTGCACTGTCATCTGTTACTATTAAATCCATATGGCTTATATGGAATATAACAAGTCAGTTTGGGGAAATTTTTCAAAATGGACTCTTAGTAAATTAATAAATTAATAACCTAACTCATAGCCTCTCCTAACATTGAAAGCACTACTGCTACTATAACTTAGCTTCTTGTTCCTTTTCATTCCCTTTGTGTTTTTTTGATTGGTGTACTATCCAACATGCAACAACTTTTGAGATGGCATGGGGCTATCTAAACCCATTTTTCACTAACTAAGGAACTGACACCTAATTATTAAATATATATATATATAAACCATTAACAGTGGACTTTGCACATCTAAATAATTTAAAACCATTACTGTCTGCAGGATATGAGTTCTGGTTTATATAAACTAGTGAATTAAGTCTTTGTCCATTCAGTTACTATGGCAACTTTGTGGACTTTCCAGTTTCAGCTGGCTTGCAATGAATTAAACAGTCAGAAACTCCAAAAGACTACTAAAAAAAGGGGGATTATGTGGATGAAACTAGCTTTAAAGAACTAAGATATCCATAGAGACCTATTTCAGTAATTTATTTCATAAGAACTTATTTTAGGGGCAAATTTAAACAATGTGATCTAGTGAATCATGGCATCTTTGAGAGCTCATGCATATTTGTATGTTTATATGCATTGAAGCTATCCACTCAGCTGAGTAGAAACCAGAGAATGCTCTCAAAGCTGATGAAGGAAATGAAATAACTACAAAGCAGGCTTGCTGGTGGCCATGTCCAAGACCAAGAAGTGACTTGAAAAGTATCCACTAATTTCAATGGACTTCGAAGTGCCATTTCTTCATTACAAAAATGCATTATCCACTGTTAAGGGATAAACTTAGAAAGAAATACTCAAAGTTTTATGCATCAGTTTCACAAAAAAAAAAAAAAGCCTCTCTCCATAAAGAAGTCTCTTACCTCCTATACTGGGATTTTCACAAAACATTACTTCCTAGAGGAAACTCCCCCACTCTTCTCATAAACATAGTAATTAATTCAGTGAGGGATGGGAAACACAAATCATGTTTGTTTTTCCTGCTCTTCCCCATGAGTTGCTAGCTGAATTTACAGAGACATATAGAAGTTACGAATATAAAAATTAAAATTTACCAAAGTGGTAATGACAGAAATTCTCCTGATCATATTTTGCCAACTAAACACTATACATGTTTAATTTTTATAGGTGAGTTGCCAAGATCTAACATTGGTTATTATGTAGTTGCTTCTATGTAAGAAAATTAATACAGAAAATGGTACAAAATTAGTTATAGAAAGTCAATTTTACCCATTATGTACTTCCAAGTTTCATTTAGTTTTGTGTTGGTTGGTTTGGTTTTGTTTTTTGTTGTTGTTGTTGCTTGTTTGTTTGTTTGTTTTGTTTTTTAACTTTACCTTGTTACTTTGTTTCTTTATCAAGAAAATTCATTCAGGAAATTAATATTTTATCTTTAGACATCCTTATTTAAAAGAAACACAGAACTATTGGGCCTGTTAGCTCTTTAAACATGCATCATCTGTAGATGTTTACTATTTGCAAAGGCCTCATATTTCTTCCTTAGTTCAACTTCCAGTCCTTCTGTCTCCTGCTTTTCAATACAGTTCTGCATGGATCTTTGAAATCTTCTCAGACTACTTATGCCTTCCATAAACTCTGCTCCTTTCTTAGCTGCAAAATTTATTTTGATATTTCATATTGTGACACTTCATCATCAAGATATTATAATAATAATAATAATAATAATAGTAGTAATAATAATAATAATAATAATAATAATTCTATAATTTTCTCAACCCAGTCTCTTACCTCCTTCATTACAGAGAAACTACTTTGGCCATGCAATGCACCACTGTAATGTCACAACAGGATTGTTAGTCTTTGGTGTTTTTAATAATGTTTTGAAACAACTGGGAGAATACTTAATACTACCATGATTCCTACCCATCCCAGGAAGGATTTAATTTTAGTGTGAACTCCTCCTTTTTGGCTTAAGAACCATCTTCTAGGGAAAGAAAAACTAGGTGGTGAAGTTTAAAAATGTTGAGTTTGATTATGCATTTTAATACTCTAGTAAAAACTAAAGCACTGAGGATACCTGCTCAGTTGGTAACACAAAAGCTGAGGCTACAAAGTATATCAGCACTCTTGAAAAAGACAAAATTACCCTCTGAGTGACTCAGAGGGACTTTGGCTCAACAATATAACACAGCATAATTTAATTTTTACAGTATGTTTCTATGAAGTAAACTATCAAAAGAAATCTGTACAGAAAGGTCTGATTGAGAGATAACATTGAACAGAGAAGCAACACAGGCTAATACAAGTAATGAGGGGATAAAACCACACGAATGGATGTTTTGAATAAACATGAAATAAACATGAATAAACATAAAAATAGTGGACAAATTTATACTCTGAGATATCATAGGAAGAAAAGGCAAGCTGACCAGGAAGAGTGTCAAGACATTTAGATTGTTTTGGTTTTTATTTTTGGTTTGTTTTTTTTTTTTTTTTGGGGGGGGGGTGTGGTGTGGTTTTTTTTTGTTTTGTTTTGTTTTGTTTTGTTTTGTTTTTTTGTTTTGTTTTTGGTTTTGGTTTTTTTAACCTGAAACTATTCTCTGATATAAGAATATAGAAATATAGGAGGGGTCTAAAGCAACTCATATCCTTTAAAAATAGCTTTAAAGTCAATAATTTTTTTGAAGATGCAATATCAATAGTTAGAAAAGGCATTTTATTTTTAGGACTTTTTATGACTCTCAGAAAATGTGATCCGTTTTTTAAAAAATGCATAATTTGCAAATCTGATGGGGTTTATTGAACTACATTTGGAATATTCCACACTTTGAAACAGAACAGAAAAGAAAATAAATCAAACCCTTTTTAAAAAATATTTGACATGAAATTGGTTATGCAACACCTTTTATTTGCCCTGGGTGACCTAATGCTCTGTTCCTATCCTTTTCTGAATATCTTGTTGCCTGGAAAGTGCTTACAAAGTTTAATGGAACTGTGCTGGATTAATATATCTTTGGTGTATGAAACAGATTTAAAAAATATATATATATTAGCTTCTAACATAATTGACAGAATAAATGAAGAAAGAGGATATGTTCCTGGTAGCAGAGTAGAACAGTTAAATATTAAAAAAAGAAATAAGTGAGAGACAAACCTCTGCTTATTGAGACTTAAGCAAAACTGAAACTGAGGTTAATCCACTGCAGGAGATACTAGAATATTCATCAGCTGAAAACTAGACTAAGAAATAAAAAGACAAGAAGCAATATTATATTTTTAGCCAGTTTGCCAATGAAGTCTTTTTAATCTATATATCTCACTATTCTGAAAACTACAAATATTCTTCAGTTTGTTGCCTCTGTCACAAAGCAGGTAAATTCTACCCTTTCCTGACCGACATTATTGCAACCTTTGTGAGGGAGGTGCATTCTTTCAGCATTTTTCCAATTGACTTCCACTGTGGTGGTGCACAGAAAGTATGCATGCATGCAAGAGACATTGTCTGTTCATGAATTTAAGTTGCATCTTTAAAATATATTAGGTATCAGAGTAAATTTTCTTGTTTTTGAGGAAAACTAATAATAATGTTAAAAGTAGTTTTTATTACTATTTACTTTACAAATGAGTCCTGTTAAATTTTCTCAGGTATGAATTTTTAAATCTGATTTCAGTCCAGTTTCCCATTGATATAGACTGAATGATTTCATTTAAGGGTGTTTACAATTTACCTAATTTTATGTGGAAAATTGACTCTAAAACCAAATCCACCAGTTTAACAATAAGTCATGTTACAGCAAAAACCATCCTCTTAACTGAAATGTTGAAGCTTCTTTTTATCTTTGAGTATTTAATGTTTGGAGGAATTAAATCTCCTTGAAAACCAGGGGAAAGGTGAATTCATTGTGCAACTAGTTTTAATGTATGCAAAGAATAATTATGAATGAAAGCAGAGAAAGGAACATAAATCCTAAAGAGAGTTTCGGAGCATTTCATGAAGTGCCTTCCTGAAAATCATTTGACAAACAGATTCAAGTGTGAATCACAGAATGTGGTCCTTTACATCGTTATGCTGACAAGTGGTTCTTTAGTACTGAGTGGTATCCTGCAGAGCCGAAAATGTTCCAGTAGGATTTGCCCAGTGAATCAAACATCTTGTAATTGGATTTGCTACTTGTCTACAATAAAAAAGCAAATGCCAGAAGGCAAGAATTCCTGGTTTTACTGTGTATATGTGTTAGTCTTTTTAATCAGCAAAATATTTATGCTAAAAGACATGGGTTTAGTCATAATTTTCTATAGTGCAAACTATCTTAAAAATAAATAATAGTCATAGCGAAAGAAAGCTACAATTAAAACTAAACGTTTACTTATTTTTAGTGTAGAGACTGCAGTGTTCCACAACTACTGGCATAACTGAATCTAAATTGATTTATTCATCAGAATAAAATTGCTGAAGCTATTGAATTACTGCAGAAAATGATTTTATTTATTTATTTTTTTTTTAAAGTCCTAATGTAAGCATTTCCATTTATCTTTAGCTAGGAAGCATCTGGACTGAAGTAGGATGTAGATGTATGGTAGAATAGCTTGTGAAAAAGAACTAAATATAATCATTAATCTACCAGTGCTTAGACAAGAGACACAGATATTCCTAATTCATTTTTCTTTTACTTCCTTGCAAGAAAAGGAAGTAGAAATACCTTTCTCTTGTCTATGAACTACTAACTAAACAATTTATACTCTTCATACTCTTCAGTTAATAACATGGTGAAAAGCTATACTTCCAAAAGAAGACAAGATAACAACCAACCTGAGAGAAATCCTAAAGGCTTAATTACCTCTGGGGAACCTGCCGGAGTTCTGTGTGTATGTCAGTGTGATGTTTTTGGTGATGCCTGCTGGTCCCTTTGAGGAATTTCAGTAGACTCTAAAAGACAACTTTAATTATTCTTTCTTATTTTTTGATGTTCCAGATTTAATTTTAATGTTGTCTTGGTTGCAGCTGAAAAAGGGCAACACAACCACTCGCATGGAAAGTTTACAGTAATATCATATTGCCTTTGGCTCCACCCATATGTGGTGTTTACCTTAATCAATGCTTGCAAAGGTTACCGCTGCAGAATGAAAGAGGTCTGGCAGAGCCCTACCCATCACAAGTTTATCCTTCCCCACACACTCTATTAATTTGATCAGAATGGTGTGTCCCATCTTTACCATAGCATTTTTAAAGGAGCTCAAAGGAATTTCTCCTTCTGCCTCAGGCATGACTGAAGCATTTGAGGATGCACTTTCACTTCTGTGTATTATGATTGATAACAGTGAGTGAAAAAATGATTTAATGTTTCCAAAATCATAAGAATCTTTGTCCATAGAGTCACAGAAGTGGCAACTGTCAAACATAAAAATGCTGAACCAGATCCAGAAATATAGAGCTGGTCCCAGATGCATATTTCTCCAGCAAACTGCATATCAGTAACTAGTTGCTCAGTTCTAAAAGCACTAGTGGAACAGAGTTGAAAAAGGCAAGAGACTGGCCATCTCGTCTCAGTTAGGAAATAGGTATTGTGCAATTGGTTTTATATGACAGAGTTCTAACAATAGCACCTATAGTCACTGGCTTTTATTCAGAAAAAGGCTCTTTCTCCATGTTGGTTTACTCATGTCTTTTGGTGATTAATATAACTCCACCAAGGGAATAAAAATGACCTAAGATACTGTGATGTGTGTTGTAAAACATAAAATATCACCTCATCTTCTATACTTTCTCCTTTGACTTGCGGACTGAACAGGGAACAGTTCTGCTGCTTGTTTTCTTCAGTCACTGCAGGAAATCTCAGCCTTCACTTTTGGCCCCTTTCCCCTTATTTAAAACAAATGTTCTTACTTTTCCCTACAGTTCCTAAAGGTTTTTAATGGGAGACATAGGATTTGAAGAAATAAATATCACAGTTTGGTACTGCAAAAGATGTTTTCAATCTCTAATACGGACAGACTTCTGGATACTGCTTATTATACTTTGAAGACTCAGATTTTTGTCATCTGAAATGACATTTGGGCTTTTTTTAGAGTGTCACAGATATTCTAGGAAAATACTGGGGTCGGGTAACACATGTTAATGCACTACCTGGAAAGATAATCAGTAAACCGTGAATAAAATAGGAACTACAATATTTCTAGTCAGTCAGCTCTACACTGATTAAAATCTGCAGGCTTAAAGTCACTAATCAACTTAGAAATTCATTTCTTTAAAGCTATTTTGTCCATGTGTAACTGACATACAATTACTCTGGCAATTCTATGTAATCGTTTGGAGGCCTTCCCTAATGATGCAGTGGCATATTTACAAATTGAAGAAAATAATGTACCAATTAGAAGGAAGTGAAATTTATATCGAATTCATAATATCTAAGTAATTGTTCTCTACGTAAGTGAAGTGTTGGGTGACTAGTGGTGACACACACAGCTGTGCTATGTTAATATGCACTACCAATGAATATAATTTGGTCAAATGTCACATCAAGACGTACAGAAAAAAAAAAAAAAAAGACTTCTCAAGGTTAAGTGTAGCTTCTAAAATAGCTAGTTGTACAACAGCATAGCAAGATTGTTGTTGACATAGCTCTAATAAATTTACTGAAGACATGATTACATTTTAGATGTTACTTCTGATAACCACAGCATAATTAAATTCAGCATACTTGTTAGATGTAGCAGTCCAAATTTATTAAAAACCAAAAAAGTATGTGAAAGACCAGAAAGTCAAAGAACACTAAATTTAAATATTTAAATTCAATACAAATAAAAGTTAAAATTAAAACAATGTTAAACACTCCACTAATCATAAAGAAAAGAAATCAAACAGAAAAACATAGACTGAGAGGCTTTATACAAAAAGTTACATACAGCAGGAGTGGTATCAAATTTATTAATTCACAAAAACCAACCAATCAATCAATCGATCAATCACACAATATTTATGTGTGGCATATGAAAATTCAGATATTCAGTAAATTTTTTTTTCAAATTGTAGTCCTTTCTTCCCACTGTTGCTTTTTATCAATTCAGTTAAATGTTACTGTCACAATAGTGACTTCTCCTGTGCCAGTCTGTGATGATAGTTTTCAATGGAACTAGAGGGCAAATCCAGCATAGCTGGAGCTAAATATGCTGTATTTATCCCTTAGGGGTTTATTATGCCCTTTTCTAGGGTCTCCAAATAACATACTAAAAATACACAAAAAATTGAAAACTCACATTAAAAATATCTTGGCACTGGTTACAAATGATCAAATCACAGCTAAAAATCAATGAAAATGGTAATTAAGAGTTTTGAACATACCAAAACTGTTAAAAATATTATCTGCCTGTATGTGAAATTCAGCAACGGCAAGAAGCAGCAAGAATAGGATTAACTTCACTACTTTGCACACTCTGGAAGATTTTGTCATTGTTCTATACAGACAAAAAAAAAAAGCATAAGTTAAACTAGTTGATATATATGATTAATTCTTTGGGAATTCTAGAAGTAATATAGCCTAGGTGTCTACCATATTGTGTGATATCTAAACTGATCAATGAAAATAAGCCCATACACAGTCAATTCTGGAAGGAGAATAGAGCAGCAGCATTATAATACACTCAGTAATTAGCCGCATGAAGTGTAACTAGGACAAATAGCCAGTGGACATAGTACAAATGAACAAATGTATAGTTGAAACTATGAAGGTTTCTATACACTCACGTGTTTTCTAAAACAGTAATCTCTAAGCGTTACTTACAAATACCCTTCTTTATCCTGTTAATTGAAGATTAAAGATAGCAACATATGAGAGAGACAAATTTCACTGTAATCGTAATAAGGCTGACGCACAAAATAGGACTTGCAACTGAAACATTATGTTAGGCCTCTGCTTGAGATAAGAAATGTGTTTCAGAAGTTGCATTTTAATGAACGAGATTGGCTTACATGAGTTTTTCCACTTTATTGTTGTAGTTTGCCTGATGTTATTAAAACAAGTAAACATAACATCGAATTCCACAAATTTAATGTCTTTCAGTCTGGCATTTTTGTTTCTGCTCAGTACATTCAAGGACAGAGAGTTTTATTTTTCTCATGAGTCACTGTTTCAAAATCCTGCTATAAAGTAGGAGTAAGTACACATATGAGGTGGTCCTAATGGTCTCTAGTTAAGGAGTATCTACCATGCCCCTTGTTATCATGTTCCAGTAATTAAAAGGCTTTACTTATATCATTGTGGGGGTTTGGTTACAAAATTTAGCTGTTTTCACTTATTCTTCAGCTAACAGAACAGGAAAAGAATTTATCCCCACCTTCACTGTAATCTGTTGTGTGCCATTTTTTTTAATGTTTTAGAACACTGCTGTTTTGTCTGCCCTTACTCTTTTCTTTTCTTTTTTTTTTTTTTCCCACTAACAAATATATAGCTTCACTACATTCTAGAGGCTGTATTTTTTAAACCTCTTGTTATTCCTATTGTTATTCTTGCAATTCTATGCAGTAACAGGTATTATTTTGCAATGTAAGCACATGGTCATAATTTAAAATAAATTACTATTATTAAAACAAAGGGAATTCGGAACCAAGTCAGTCTACCAGCACACCTAAAACTAATGTCCCATTTTGAATTGTGAGTTGGTGATAGTTCTAGAACAAACCTAACAAAGGATTCTGAAACTTTGTGCCAGGAAGGTAAATCTGTTCCTTGTCTACAGGAAACCTGTGATTTTCATTAGGTATAAAAGGAAGATACTGCTTTAAAAACTGTAGCCTGCTTATTACAGCTGCAACCGATATTCTCATTACTCTGTTCTAAGTATCGGTCTTTACTATTGCAATCCAATGTGAGAGAGAGTGGAGATGTACTTCCTGAAGAATAGGACAGGAGCAGAACAAGAGTCTCCATTTCTCTGATTCTCTTGGGAAGTTATTAGTGACAGCTCATTTGCTCATCTCTGAAAAACATATTTATCTTTTTTTTTTTTTTCAGTGAGAGATTATGCTATTAAAAGTTATCTATTTGTGCATATTACTACAGCACATAAAACTCTGTGCTTTTACTAATCTTCCCTTCTGCTACATATTATAGTTATAACACAGAATAGAGTAATTTCATTTACAAAGACCTTACAAATTGAGTGCAAATCAAGAGATAACTGTTGGATAGGGAAAGACAGAGGAGTACAAGGGAATAATGAGACAATGCTAGTCACTGTGATAGGCAGCAGTCTCAGTACAGAATCACCCTAAACACTGCCAGCACTTTTTTTTTTTTCCTTTAAGTATGCAACACTGAAATTTAGATTTATTTTATTTTATTTTATTTTTTTAAGGGAAGACTAGAAATAGAGGGAATAAGGAATTAATTTCTGGGTATTCTACAAGAGCTTCTTCTGAGGGTGAGTTACAGTCTGTTAAACAGAATGAAGGTGATTGTTTCGCAAGGGAAAAATGGGATTTATAAAAAGTGGCAAAATGTGCTGGCCAGAGGCTGGAGGCAGTATCTCAATGCTAAATGAGTAGGAAGATGTTGGAAGCAAATATGCTTTGAAAGATCCTGACAGTAAAGGCAAATACAGTATGTCTGATATAGCAGAGAAGCGAAAACCAGAAATACATAGAGCTCTCAATTCCATTACATAGCACAATGTTTTTTTTACAATAATTTTACTGCCTTCTGTATTTTCAAGTTAAAGTCTTTCTATACACAGAACAATGTGTAACATGTCAAAATCTGAAAATGTTTGTTTCCCCCCAATTTGTCCAAGATATGAAGCTTGAATACATGTATCATAGGCTATTAACATAAATCGTCAAGAGGACACACTGAAATGGACCAAAATACTAATTATGCTCTTTAAGCTGTTCACTGATGATGGCTAACTGCTGAGGGCATTGCTAAAAGGTGGCCAACAGTAGGCCAGCACAGCCATATTCTGTACTCACTATGTAGGGGAAAGGGACCTGCGGTTCCTCATGGACAGCAGGATGACCGTGAGCCAGCCCTGTGCCCTTGTGGCCAGGAAGGCCAACGGCATCCTGGGGTGTATTAGAAGGGGGGTGGTTAGTAGGTCGAGAGAGGTTCTCCTCCCCCTCTACTCTGCCCTGGTGAGACCACACCTGGAATATTGTGTCCAGTTCTGGGCCCCTCAGTTCAAGAAGGACAGGGAACTGCTGGACAGAATCCAGTGCAGGGCAACAAAGATGATTAAGGGAGAGGAACATCTCCCTTATGAGGAAAGGCTGAGGGAGCTGGGTACTTTAGCTTGGAGAAGAGGAAACTGAGGGGTGAGCTCATTAATGTTTATGAATATGTAAAGGGTGAGTGTCACGAGGATGGACCCAGGCTCTTCTCAGTGACAACCAATGATAGGACAATGGGCAATGGGTGCAAACTGGAACACAGGAAGTTCCACTTATATATGAGAAGAATCTTCTTCTCAGTGAGAGTAATAGAACACTGGAACAGACTGCCCAGGGATGTTGTGGAGTCTCCTTCTCTGGAGACATTCAAAACCTGCCTGGACACATTCCTGTGTAACCTTATCTAGGTGTTCCTGCTCCAGCAGGGGGATTGGACTAGATGATCTTTCGAGATCCCTTCCAATCCCTAACATTCTGTGATTCTGTGATACGTTGGTGTATATACATGGTGTTTGTCAGATGAGTTTGATAGTGAGGGTCTGTTTCACATTCACTCTGCATGAAATACTGCCCACAAGCCTGAAATACTTTGTTGACCAAGGTGGGCAGCATCAGAAGAAGAGGCCAAAACACCAGATAAGGGATAGCCAGAAGCATTTGCTATGGCCCAGATGGAACACCTGTCTCTTCATTTAAGGAGTGATTGAAATAATTTTCTTTATGATACTTCAGAAAGGTCTCTTCGACTATTCAGTTTTTGTTGTTTGAGTTGTCTGCCCTTTGCTATGTATTGCAATAAGATTAATTTTCATTTTCAAGATTAGTTTTCTCAAATTGTTGCTTAGCATTAAATACAACCATTTTACACAGAGACATTCCAAGGTCTTTTAAGCTTCACTCAAGCTTTATTTGATAGACAAGTTGAGTTTTGTTGCCCTTGTCTTCCATGTCACAAATATTATTCTTCCAGCTTTAGGAAAACAAGCAATTTTCCACAGAAAACAAATGAGAGAGTACCCAGGTCGCATTCCTTGCATTCAAATCTTGTCTAGCACGGTTACAGCTTTACAGTTCAAAAACTGAAAAATGTAAGAAATTGGAACCTGCATCCTAACAACTGCAATTATTTATGCCTTACTATTAGAACTCCTTTATCTTTTTCTCTTAAATATACATTCACAGATAACATTTTAACAGAATAATATTCAATGACCTACAAAATTCTTGGAAGGAAAGAAATAGTTCTTTATATGACCTGTCATTTTAAGCAATTATGGTATTTCCTTTTGCATAAGAATGGGTGTTTATAAAACTGTGATTTAAATAATGATCTTAAAATACATAAATTTGTATCTTATCCTGGAGAGGTAAAAAGTTCATGTATTTTTCAGGCCCAATATAAATGCAGCCAAATATTTTGTCCTATGTGTTTTACAAACTGACTAGTGTGTGATAAATTCATAAACCAGACTGCTGCTGAATAGGAAATGTTATTCTTCAAGGCTAAAACCTTGAAAAGAATGGCTAATGACATTGTAAAGTAAGGTTTTAAGACTTGAAATATTTACGGTAAGAATTTTCAAAATTTTCTTTTTTGTCTCACAGAAGACGGCCATTCTCAACTGAATGTAGCACCTTATTTAAAATCCAGAGTTTCATTTATTGTACTAAAAATCACTGATAAGTCAACAAGAGCATATAGTTTGTTCAAAGCCTTCATTTTCTGAAAGAATACTTTGTGCCAATGAAACCTACAGCTTTCAAGATGCATTTGCCCTTTGTCTGCTTATTTAAATACAGGGAAGTCAGAGGTAGTAAAATTGGTTAAGACAATTTCTATTGACCAGGGAGGAGAAAGGTGCATATTTTTGCTCCTTCTTCATGATACCCTTCTACCTTTGACATTTTACAGGCATTTTGCTGAATTGGGAAAGAGGGAAATAAGAGGTTAAAAAATATCTGCATTGCTTGGTTTCAGCTGTCAGTCATCATGGCCACTAAGGCTAGATGTTCACCCTTCAGGCAGTTCTGTGACTGCAGCTCAAAATGAGCCCTGTCTAAGCAGAAACATACAATTATTCCAATCAAATTATTCCTAGGCTACACAACACAATTATCCAGCTTAATTTGGAAGATTAATTAATTGAAGGATGATTTTTCTTTTTTGTGTAGAAGGTCCCTATGTAGGATATTCATAAAGGAAAGTTGAACTTTTGACTTTCATGCCAGAGTTTTAAAGTGAATCTCTATTTTAAACCAAAGCAGATTTTGTTTAAGTTCTTTCCATTTAGGGAGATTTTAACACTGCAAATCTTCTCTTAGATTAGCACAGAATCAATATGTAAGAGTGAAGAGACATAGGTGATACTCTGTCAATTTTTTTTTCTTTTTCTTTTTTCTTCCTCAGATTAAAATTCATTGAAAGAAGGGTTCAGCATGAATTGGTCTGCACTGCTATCTCTCATGCTGATGGTGGTTCAATCTTGGCCTTGCTCTCCAAGCACACAAAACTGCGGCACTGAAAATACAGATCAGTCTTTCACAGCAGTTCGAAGGGTGAAACGTGCCTGGGTGTGGGAGCCACTTTTTGCAACTGAGGAACAGACTTCAGTGGTACCTGTATATGTTGGACAGGTATGATACGTAATGATTCAAGAGTGGTACAAGGTTAGATATAACATGCTGATTAACAGTTTACTAACTTGACTTGGAAGACCAAGCATCTCCAGAGATCTGGAAATACCAAGAAAGGTAGGAAAAGGAGCTCAGCAAGCTGTATTTAGGCAGCAAAACATCTCTCATTTCCTGTGACCTGACAAAGTCAGACAACTCCTATACCTGGAGGTCATGTCAGTACCCAGGACCTTCCATCGCTTAATTCTGCTGTCAATGAAACTGTACATTCACTCTGCTACTAAAACTAGTTCCATACATAGCAGATGAAGGTATCAAGCTGAAAAGTTCTTTTCTGTCTTCTGAATGAAGGTTAAGGACTCATTTATCAACATCTGGCAATTTGCTTGTGCTATTTTTGGCAGTGCATCAAAGCATCCATACTGAGTGCAATGTAGTTTACAAACAGTATTTAGCATGATTTTCTATTGCACTAAGTAGCAGATGATTTACCCTTCATTAATTTTTAATGAAGCAGATTAATACTAAATCTTGTTACCACTGAGATGCTACAGGAATCTGCATGGTTCATTAGTTTAACGTAGCTTTAGCACAATGACCAATTATTTTTCAACCTCCTTTAAAAATGTGCTTTAAGATAATTGTCTTAATGAGACTTTATCTGCCCCTTTCTTCTCTCTCTGCTTATTGTTATTATTATTTATTAGTTATTTTTGTTTGCTGGAAGTAATTGTAATATTGAGATCTAGTTATCTTTTATTTAAGTCACTTCCCAGATAAATGAACCAAAATAAGTTTAACTGCTAATTAACTAGCACTAAAACTTAATTGGGCCCAAAGGGTGAAGTGCTCAAAACTCATTAATTACTTTTTCACAGCCCCTTCAAAGTAACTACTGTGAAAGTGTGATGTCTTACTTCTGAAAGAACAAGTGTAGACATACTAATTTTTAAATTATTATTACTTTTCCCATAGCTAGAAAACAGTAAAAGAAACTACTAAAATGTCATATATTTACACATAGATTTAGAAAAAATTCATAATCTTGCCTTCCTATTTCTCTCAGGTAAACCATTGGGATTTTTTTCTTGAGGATTATGGTTAATTTATTGCAGTCTAACCACTGTCTAAATCAAACATATTTACTTGTGTCTTTTTCTTGAGTAGAATATGTTTTGTTTTCAGTAAATGACGTGACAATCTGTGATCAACACATGATTTTTTAGTAAATAAAGCCCTGAAGGAAATTGCATCAATGAAAATACAAAGGAAGACGGTCTCTGTTTTTAAGTCACTATTCCATATATACTTTTTTTTGCAGTCAGATTCAGACCTCAGTCTTCAAATTTCATTTAACATAGACTCATGAATCTTTTTTCCATTATTATGTTTAAGAAAAAGAAATGTGTCCATCAAGACTGCAATTGCAGATATATGAAAGCAAGTACATAATTCTTCTTCCCATTTCTCATCTAAAATTGAAAGGCAATTCATTCTTTTGTGTCTAGCTTAATAAACAGGTGAGCTGAGAACCTTCAGTATGCATTCTGAGAAAATGTCACCTGTAAGAGACCTCTCATTTAATGTGGTCAAGGTCATGAAAATCTTTTGGGCACATATGATTCTGAGTGAAGTGGTTCAACACATGTTCCATCTAAACAGCTAGTTGGAGGCATGCTTCCAGTCTCTAAGGGCTTGATGCCCTCTGTAATCACATCTGAACTCCATCTTTGGTTAAAGATCTAGTTATTCATCACCTTTCCCATGCCCTGGGGTTCATGACAAGGAAACTAAGATTTATGGATCAAAAAGAATCGGTGGTGCCCCTTATCTAGATGCCAAATTTGGATGATGTTAAAATGAGTGTGATTAGATCACTCTTAAAGTGGTGAACCTGGCCCAAGTTTTGCACACAACTATTTACGTTGAAAACATTTCACTTTAAATTGTTCGTATTTTAAATGGTTCTAAACTCCACAGTCTTGAAAATTCTGTCTGTTGTACTGGCAAGGGGAATTAATTGTATAATTTAGAGATAAAATACTCTGTCAGAACTTAGAGCAGGAACTCAAAACTGTTCCTTGTATCTCAGAGCAATGTCCCAGTCACAATCTGAGTAAACTATCCAGTTGACGCATGAAGAAAACTATGCATTATGAAAATATTCCAGTTATGAGAATTGCCACTAAGATCTCTTAAGGCCCTACCTGGAGTACAGTGTCCAGCTCTGGAGTCCTCAGTACATAAAGACATGGACCTGTTGGAGACAGTCCAGAGGAGGGGCACAAAAATGATCAGAGGGATGGAACACCTCTGCTATGAAGACAGGCTGAGAGACTTGGCGTTGTTAAGCCTGAAGAAGGGTCTGAGGAGACCTTGTTGCAGCCCTTCAGTATCTAAGGGGGCTTATAAGAAAGATGGGGACAAACATCTTAGTAGGGCCTGTTGTGATAGGACAAGGGGTAATGGTTTTAAACAAGAAAAAGGTAGATTTAGACTAGTTATACGGAAGAAAATTTTTATGATGAAGGTGGTGAAACAATGGAACAGATTGCCTAGAGAGGTGGTAGATGCCCCATCCCTGGAAACATTCAAGATAAGTTTGGATGGGGCTTGGAGCAACTTGATCTAGTTGAAGATGTCCCTGCTCCCTGTAGGAGCAGCAGACCAGATGACCTTTGAAGGTCTTTTCCAACCCAAATATTCTATGATTCTATGATTGTTCCAAATAAAAGTTTAAAATATTTTTGCAACTTCAGAAGTTATTACAAAATATTTTTGAGCGGATCCAATATGAAACTGTGCCATTTACCCCCCATATAACTTCTTTCCCATTTTGTGCCCTCATGACTTACACTGACCTGTAGGTTCAATAAGCATGAATAAAAAGAGTGAGATTACTGAAGTCAATAGGTTGACATATTATTTGCATTTAAACCCTGCTGCTTTATAGGATAAGCAGGTGAGATAAGTTTATTTTTTTTTTCAGTAATTATCCAGGGTCATAGTGAGTTTGATACCTTTTGTTCTAAACCCAAAATAAATAAAGAAAAAATTAGAGAATTAATGATATGACAGAAATTGCTGTTCCCTTAGCATTTAATTGTGGATGCTTGGCATGTTAAGAAATTCCGTTATTGCTATTAAAATGTATTCTTACATATTGTTAACATTAACAAACTGTTTTGTTGGCATGAACAAGTGCAGCTGGACTTCAATGGTCTCCAGGGCTCAGCTTCATCAGAGGAATCATCATCATAAAGTTCATCTTAGCAAGACAACAGAGGATGCAGATAATCCTGGAAGGAAATGAAAAATGTCTATCAATTTATTTCAGAATAAATAATACAGTCTTATAACCCAGAATGGCTTTTCATCTCTTTCATGTTTCAACAGAAACACGAACACCACTGTATCTCATATTTACAGCTAGTGTTGGTGATTACAAAAATATATATAAAACTTGCAAAGTACACTTGTCATTCATAATAATAAAAAATTTAGATAATTTTAATGACCTTTGTTTTGTTTTCAGCAGAAGCTTATGGGAGCTGATAAAGCAATGAACTAAAGTAGGTATTTACATTCATTCCCTTCACTTCAAAGTGGCTGAAGCATCTTTTTCAGGTTTACCATGTATTTACATGTCTGTTATATCAATATGTTAGAATTGAGCCATGACTGGCTGAAAATACAACAGTACCCTCTTTTAAATATTAGTATCCAAGAAGGCTCACTAGTGACAGGGCTCACTGTAGAATGAAAACAAACAAAGCCTAAAGTGAATATTCCAAAATTTATTCCATAAAAAATGTGGCTTGTTTTTCTGTTTTGTACTTGCAGCTGAAATCAGATTTAGAGAAGCAGGATGGTAACATAAAATACACTTTGACTGGGGAGGGAGCTGGAAGTATTTTTATCATTGATGAATATAACGGCAAAATTTATGTAACACAAAAGCTGGATCGAGAAAAGAAACCTTTCTACACTCTAAGAGCACAAGCAATTAACAGGAGCACTCAGATTCCTGTTGAACCTGAATCAGAATTCATTATCAACGTTCGAGATATCAATGATCATGAACCACAGTTCTTGGATGGACCTTATGTGGCCACTGTTCCAGAGATGTCACCTGAAGGTATGACATACTGTGAACCAAACTTTAATTCCTGATTTTTTTTCTAGATATCTATGTTAATATAAAATCTTAATAGCTTATTTCATAGACTGCCTTTCAGTGAGAAGGAAACAAACTATTTTACAAGGTCTGAAATTGCAAAGCTATATGCTTAAACTGAAGATTGTGAATACCTCTGCTTATCATCCTTGCCTTTAAATATTTAAGTACTTACATGTATCCAAGTTCTTTTATAGAGTCTGGATATATGCTTGAATTGACTATTGTCTTTCCCATCAGTGATTCAGCCTTGAAATTGTTACTTGTTTAAAAAATACATGACCATTTGAAATAGGCACAGTACTGTCACCAGTTGGTACTACAAAGGAGGTTTGGGGCTAACAGATTTCACTACTTTTTCAATGAGTAGAGCACCTTAGTATCCAGAAAATTGTTCAGGGTATGATTATTGTTACAACCTCTCAGTTCTTCAAGCTTCTATCAATCTGAAAGAAAAGTAGTATGCATGTAGATTTTAAAGTCCTCTAACCTCAGTTGACTCTTTTAAGGACAGAAATATAAGCTTGGTTGAACTGAAAAGTACTGAACCACATCCTTCAGTCTACTCTGATTCTGCTTAATAACTAAACATTATGTCTTCGTCATACCCTGTGTAGTACAAATCATATTGTACTGTAACAGGAAAAGAATCACATTCACATCACAGGTACTTATGATTTCTACCCTCAAAGATAGGGATGGGGTTTCCTTCCTGTAAGTAATGGGTTCTGAGCAGGAATGATATGAAGCCAATGCAGGACTGATGTGATAACCATCCTCACACCAGGTATGATGCCTACCTATTTACACTGCCAAGACTCCCATCAGTCAACTTCCCTTTGATTAGAAAGTGTACAGTAAAAGACTACCTACTGATTTCCTAAACATATGATTTGTAATTTTCCTGTGAACATGTACAACTTAATCCCTACATCTCTTCTTTCCCACCTCCACATGATCAAACAGACTTGTACTCGGGTCTGTCATGTATCTGGAAACCTAATTAAACAATTATGAAGCAAAGATAACATTTGACAAATATGGGTGTATGTATGCATCTACGTGGACATACACATTTGTGTACACATATATTTAAATCCTTAAAAAAACCCAAAATGTGAATGCAGCTGACATAAACAAGTACATTAAATCACTGACTTCTTTAAATCTTACAGAAAGGATCCCAATAATCTTTTAAATTCCTACCTCCATCTCTTTTGTATATTACTCTTGCAAATAATATTTAAAAGAAATTCAAATATTGTGCTACCTAAAACTGTATGAATTAATGAGGTAATTAACTTAATAGCATCAGTGATCATAAAAGGTAATAAAAAAACATTTTCCATTCAGTATTACTTGGTCAACTTTTAGAGTAGATTCAGTAAAACTTTCAAATGGAGCTGTAAATTTTACCATCTTCTGCCAACCTGGATAGTAATTGCAAGAAAAAAGCTATTCATGCCTGGGATTTAATCAAATGTGGGGTTAGTAACCTAAGTTCTGCCAGGAAGGAGTAGCTTACCATCACAACCAGCAGTAGCTACAAAAGGCATCCATCTTCTACTAGGGAAATAACTTTTAGGTGTATGATTGTTTCATCCTTGCTGCTTTGTTCCATGCAGACAGACTTATTTGTTTTGAGACTTCTGCAGCTGAGCTTTTGATCAAATAACTTTTTCTAACATATTATGCTGGTTGTTCACAGCATACTTCTGGCCTTCACATCTTTACTCATTGACCCAGGTTTGGAGATGAAAAGACAGGTGCCTTGTCAAGGACTTTGCATTTATTTGATGTGCTCACAATAATAATTCCTGAGCTAAAGCATTTTTTTATGAGGCATTTGATCTTTTGTGAAAATAATTTTAAAGTAACTGATAAATTAATATAGCTTAATTTGCATTCACACACCTGTAACAATTCACAGAAGTATATACAAAAATTCACTTATGGGTTCCTTCTATTTTATCTTCCTGTCTTAATGATGAGCTCCTGTCTTAATAATGATTATACAGTGAGAAAAAAATAGGCAGAGCAGTACTTATGGTCAAAACCAACAGTAGTACTATTTCCCATATTCTTCTGTTTCTCACCTGGAATCATCAATAAGCAGTTGACAGATGGAAACTTTCAATCTATATTGGCTTCAGCTGGCTATAAACTGACATCCTAATAATGGAAGGCTCAGCAGTCTTTATCCAATCTCCTGTGTCATCCATTATATATTTAAATTCCTAAAATACCATGTCATTTCAGCATAAGATTAATTAAACTGTAAAACGCTCAATTTATTTTGTGATATTTCTGTAAGATTATTAAAGTTTCCAATAAAATGTAAAAATAGATAAAATGAAAAAAAAAATAAAATCAGAAGTTACAGTGCCTCACATTTATCAGAATGGGTAAAAAATAAAACAAGATGCCTAGTGCCACCCCTCTTAGACACAGACTACCTGAAAAATAAAAATCACAGATTTGTAATCGTCCAGTGTATGTGAATCTAATTCAGTCCTATGGATCTTGAAATATTTTCTACACTGCTTCTTCTAACTTTGACCTCTCTATCACTAAAACATAGCTATTTCAGAGATCAGTCTTTCACCTACTTTTTCCATGTAGACACTACAACACTACTGGCATACTAATTTGTGTCTGGCAAATAGAATGCAAGTGGAGTGGTAGATAATAGCATACACCTTAACAGTGGTCAGCTCCAATACATGAAACAACTGAGCCATACCATGAGGAATTCTCTGAGCTCATCCTGCTTCTCAAAGGGTACAGACTGAACTTCTGGGGTGAAACTTATAACCTCTCAATAGATGGAAACAGTAACCAACCCAAATTTGTAGCATTGCTATTGTAATGGTTCATTAGATCATTCTTTTCTCACAATAAAATAGAATATACTTTTGTATAGTGATGGATATATACCAGATTTAGTTTAGATAATACAGTGAAATACAGAGACTGGCCTTGCTCTATCCCAGAGCTCTCTAGCAGCAGTTCAGCTCACTGGTGCTAGACCTGGGATATCCTCAAAATTTCCTCATAGAAAACATGCTCAGGAATCTTGGTCAGTACTTGGGAAAGCAGTCCACTATTAGTGAACATTTTATCTGCAACTAAGAAAGCAAAGAGAGAATAACTCACAGCTAGCCACTTGCCTCAGAGAATCACTGAAAAAAAAGAAAATAGGCACATATAATTTTCCTGATGTTAGGTACAAATATAAATATACTAATGTGACAACAAATTAGAATACATTTTACTTGTGTCTTAGCTCTTATCTTCAGTACTAAATTATATTAGGATTTTATATACAAGTGTCACTGTAAATGAAAAGTGTGTCAGCAAATGGACTCTCGTCAGAGAACACAGGACTGTGCTTTTCACTAAGGCATTTGAAAAAAAAATTACTCTGTCTTCTATATAGCTGTTAAATTTGTACAAATGCAGCATATCTGATGGAATGGTTAAGTGAAAGATACCATAATATATCAGCACACAATGCTGGTGGTTTTTTTTTTAAGATTTCAAATTCTAGTTAGAAAAATGAATAATTATTTGTCATATGAGGGTCCTACATTTTACCTAATGGGATGGAATACACAAGTGGCACTACTGTGTTTTGCCCAGGAAGGGTAAAACTGAGGCTGCAGGAATACAAAAATCTTATACAGCAATCAGCAAAATGTAGTTTTCCTTAAATAAAGCTAAAAAAAAAAAGCAAAAAAATGTCTAAGCATGTTTACTGTCCCACTTAAAACACTAGTGTATACATAAAACTTGTATTTGGAACTAAACTTTGTATCAACATCACACAGACTCCCATATTCAAAAATGGATGTTTGAAAACCCACAGACATATTCAGTTAATTTGCCTCTGCCATGATATCCATTTTCACATAAATGTTGTAAAACTGTATCTTGGCTGGATTGTCAATTATATCATGTAATGGTTGCAGTGTCAAGAAGGTGGACTTTTGGGTTGGTTTGTTTGTTTTTGGGGGAAAGTTCTGTGTTAATGGATTTTTAAAAAATATATTATTTGTATCTGATCAATTATTCTTCTGCCAAACATGGAGTTACAAAAAATGGCTTTTTGGAGTTTTTGAGTATGTAGTATTAGCATTGTAATTTTTATCACTCAAATACAAATGTCTAGGTAAACATGATTCCATTCAGTAAATGGCTTGATTTATTTATTGCAGATTAAATGTATAAAGAAAGATAGGTTTCATAGCAGAGAAAAAAATACAAAATGAAGAGGTGTTTGAAACCCAGGATAACATTTTTTTTCTTCTTGCTAAATAGGAAATGGCCTCAAGTTTCACCAGGAGAAGTTTAGATCGGATATTAGGAAAAACTTCACTGTAAGGATTGTCAGGCATTGAATCAGTCTGGTCAGGGAAGTGGTTGGTTCGTTATCCCTGGAGATGTTCAAAAGACACATAGATGAGCTTCTTAGGGACATGGCTTAGAGGCGGACTTGACAATGCTAGGTTAACAGTTGGACTTGACGATCTCAAAGATCTTTTTCAAGCAAAACAATTCTATGATTCTATAGTTCGTATTTGATATAGAGGTTCATATTGTGACCATGAAGTCTTTGTCCTGAAAAAAAAAAAAAAAAAAAAAAAGGAGAAGAAAGGAGAAGCCATAGTCCTCTCTTTGCATGCATGGTGTCCTGCCAGATTAAAAATGGTCTTCCTTTTGAGGGTGTAGGAGATCTGATACTGCTTCCCTCCAGGTCGTCTCTGTCTTTGCTAGATGCCCCTTGCCTGCTCACCTTTCTATTACATTCACCAGCTGTATCTCATGAGCCCAACTGGGCAAATTCCATGATTCTGCCTTCTGCTATACTCTGGAAGAGTCAACAGGCAAGCAGAAAAGTAGACTAGGACTTAGACAAGCAGTATATGCTGGTTTAGATTCAACATTTATTTCTAATGGTTAGAAACTGTTCAGAAAATAAATCTACCTTTAAATGAATGAGATGCAGAAAGCTGTAATGGTAACTTTGTAGTCCTATATTTGTTGGATTTTATTCCTGATTTATTAACTATGGTGCTGTAAACAAGTCCTTTTCTAAACATGGTTGTGGGTAGTTGGGTTTCTTTAGTAGAAAACAGCATTTATAACAGACTGTAGCTATTGGATTGTTTGTAGAACTTGATCCCTTCCCATCTAGCACTCAATTTATTTATTTTTTTTTATTTTTTTTTTTTCAAAGCAACTGTATTTTGGTCATGCTTTATTGTCTTAAAGAATGAATGATTAGTTAGAATTGTTTCCATAGACCACAGCTGATATGAAGTTAACATTTGTGTAGCTAAGGATTTATTTTCCCCTTCAATCTTCTAAAGAATACTGTTATTTCTGGAGAATATATGTGCCCCTATTAGATATTAATCTGTCATCTTTAACATTTTTTCAGAGCAATAGAGAGAGGTATATCTAAGCATACATCTACATACACACCTAATACACACATGGCAGAAGACTGGTAACCTAGGTACAGTTTGAAGGTTATATAACTGCAAAAGTCAGTGGCAAGGAATAACATTTTAGTGTGCTAAATAACATTTTAGTGTACTCAGAGAGAAAACAACATGTCTTATAGAATCATTTGGAGTGCTACTGAATAAATTGAGAAAAATGGGAAAAAAAAAAAAAAAAAAGAATCAAAATATTTCAATCAGTGTATCCTTACATGAGAAAATCTTCATTTCTATTTAAAAAAAAAAAAGCTAGAAAACTCAGAAATTAATATATTTGTTTTATCTGGGATAAGTATCAACTTTAATTTTTCCATAAAAAAGGTGTTTCTGGTCTAACTCTTTGCACTCCATCGTTTCTTCTTCTTTTCTCCTCCAGCGTAACAATACAGCTATATTGGTAAGCAGGTGCAACCGTGCGAACATATGCCAGAAAGTTTTAGAAAGTAGCTTGATTTCCTGCTGTTCCTCACAAGAAGTGAAATTTGTATTCTTATACAGAACCTAGGTGAGGAAAAATGATAAAAATAATAATTACCTTATAAAATGATGCTGTGGATATTTTATTTTAAAGGACATCATCACTGACGGTACCATGAGATTGCTGTCAAACTTGTATTTAGGATATAACCAGCTACCAACTAGAGACTAAATCAAGCTGTACAGATTGATTCTGCTGTGGCTTTGCAGTGGGAATTCAGCTGTGGCTCTTGTATTGGGACAGGCTCATTAAAGACTCAAGGACAAAAAATGTTATCAGAGCCTTGTTATACTTCTTGGCTGCTATGCTTGCTAACAAGTAATTTATTTATCTCCAGTGAGCCTACTGGTGATAAAGTGGTTGCGTTTTCTTATTTCCATGGGAAACTTCCATAAAATACTTCGAAAAATTTAAAAGGGGAGAAGAAACAATTTGCTATACTTCATTCAGATATCAGAAATTAGGGAAAAGGCATGAGATATATAGTATTCTAAGCAACATAAATATAGTGTTTTAAAGTAGTTTGTTTGGTTGTTTTTTTAATTGAAAATTTGAATGCAACAAGAACAGTTGCTAAGGAAATATTTTCCCTTTCTAATGGTAAATTTTAGAAGATGCCTTTTGTTTCTGTAAATTTCCAGGACTGTTTGTTAATATTACTGGTATGCTAAAAGTCTTTTAAAGAGTTTCTGTTTTGAAATTAAAAAAAAATAATTAATACAAGAAGAAAATAAACAGTATATATTTTTTTCTTGAGGTACTTCGGTTACACAGGTAACAGCTACAGATGGTGATGATCCTTCTTATGGAAATAGTGCCCGTCTGCTTTACAGTCTAATTCAAGGACAGCCCTATTTCTCTGTGGAGCCAAAGACAGGTACTACAAATGATCTTGTAACTTGAAAACATTCATAAACTAACATAAAATGGATTCAAGTAGAAATGTTTTTCTTCATTTCAACACAAAGATCAACTGATATCACCTTACACTTATACATCTTTGCATAGTTCCTAGATCTAAAAAAAAATAAATTATTTCTTTCCCATAAGAAGCTGAAATTCTTTCTCTCTAGAGAATCAACAATTTACTTAGCAAATTATCTTACTAAAGAAAATAATTAGACTCTGAGTGTCCTATTCAACAAATGGACCTGGGAATGCTTCTCAGTTAAGAGTTCTATCACTTGTTATGTTGGAGAAATCACAGATAGTGACACCACTACAAAATCTCAGTTTCTGAGGAAGACAAATGGTTATATATGGTAGAGGAGATATATGATGTATAACTCTAAGATTGCAGAATGGATCTGTCATACAGTGTAGATGTTGCCAGGAGTACTAATTCCCAGTATTAGGTATGGTTTGGAATGTAAAATCATAATTGTGTTCAGCGATGTGTTTTATGCCCATATTATATAGTCATATTATATAGTCAGATGTGGGGGAAAAAATGGGACTGTTAGATGATATCGTATTATACGTTTCATTTTTAGGGGTCATCAGAATGGCTTCTGAAATGGATAGAGAAACAAAAGATCAGTATTTGGTCATCATCCAAGCCAAAGATATGGTTGGGCAAGCAGGAGCATTTTCAGCAACAGCCACAGTTACCATCAACCTCTCAGATGTCAATGACAATCCACCTAAATTTCAACAGCGTGAGTATAGGCTACTTACAGTATCTGAAGTCCTGAGCAAATTTATATCTACTGTATCTCTATTAAGTTCACAGATGGGTCTTTTCAGAACAGATCTGTGCTTTCACTTCAGCATAGTGATTTAAAAAAATAAAACAGAACAAAAAAAGGATCCCATAAAAACACTCAAATACAAAGTGGAAAATAGAATCTATCATTACAAAAGGCCTCAGGCCTGCTGTTTTTATCACTAGGCTTTGAAGACAAATGAGTTACTGAACTGTTTTCCACATAGTTTTCCCTACTCAAGCCTAAAATCTGGGCAAAGAGATATTTCGTGTAATTTTCTCCCTTAACTCTTTGCTGACGGATAGGGTAAACTTTGTGGTAAATGATGTGACTTTCTCTGTCCAGAGAGTTTCTCCCAGACATGGGAGCTGCTAACTGGTTTGTCAGGAAGAACTAGTGAAATAAGGTTTGGAAATGCTGCCCTCCACTCTTTACCAATGTTGTTGTCTCTCCTTAGCTGAGAGAGGAGGACTCACAAGTGGAAAGGTTGTCAGCCCCCGCCCCCAAGATCTGTTCCTTGCTGAATTAGATCCATTGCTCTAATAAAAGCTGAGGGCTTTCCCCTAATCTCTGAGACCCTCAGGCTGTCATATCTACAACAGCTATTAACCATGGCAGCTCACTATGCCAGTATTTGTTTCTTTAGGACTCTACTACATGAATGTCTCTGAAGACGCTCCTGTGGGCACTACCGTAGGCAAAGTCTGTGCAGAAGACAGTGACATAGGGGAGAATGCAGCCATGAACTATTCCATTGAAGGGCATGACTCAGATGTTTTTGATATAATTACTAACAATGAAACTCAAGAAGGAATTATCTTATTAAAAAAGGTAAGACCTCAGAGACCTTCTAAAAAAATCTCTAAATACTGGAAAGAAGATCTTCAAGCAAGCTGGATGTTTCACAAATGTCTATCGCTTTGGATTCTATTATCTTCTCTTTCTTCAGGATTTGTGATTTGATTGGAATATTAGGAGGGTAAAATGAAACATCCTTTTCCTGATGTTTACTTTTTATTCCTTGTTCCTATTACTGCTGAATACAATACTGCAGTTGAAGTATCTTAATGTTATAGCTAGCTGTGCAACACAGCGTATCTCATTGTGAGAAAATGCTTTCCCTCTTTTGTGCATCATCAGTAAAACCATTATCAATAAATTGTACACAATATTTCCTTCCCTCCTTCTAATGCGTGCTATTAAACTTAACTAAAGGCAGAATATATTACAGTATTAGATAAACAGTGGAGATTTTGTTTTGACAGAACTTTGAAAAGACACTCAAAAAGATACCAGTTTGTGAATTAAGATATTTAAGAAGCTTTGATATTGTGTGATTTATTTTGGAATCACATGGGAAGAGGAAGATTTCTGGACCATCTGGGTCATCATCTGAAATAATGATAGAATTTGATACTCTGGTAAAATCTAGGAGCCTAAAGAACTGAATCCTATAAGAATTAGGGGGATGTGTTTGGTTTTCATTGTTTTGTCATTTTTGTTGGTTTCTGTTTGTTTTTTTGTTTTGTTTTGTTTTTCTATGTAGATTTATTACAATTCAGGGAGGTAATTATTTAGTATTTCTTTCTTTTTTTTTTTTTTAATTAAAGAAGATAATAGATGTCTAAAATTGTAATATAGCTGTGAGTTTATTAAACACACATTGTTACCTGCTGGAATTTATTTCTTTTAGGGACCAAATTTTAACATACTCAGCCTAACCCCTACAGATTAACTGATTCACATTGTTTATGTAAGACTCAAGAACAGTGCTCACTAACTTTACACCTATGCTAGAAATACAGGTACAAACAGAAGTTGTTATTTTTCTTAGGGCTAGCATTCTATAGGAAGAATTTTTTGTACAGTGTTAACCGTAATATTAAAGCCAGCCTACATGTGAATGCAAAACACACATAGCATAGTTAAAAGTGTTTTTAATGTTAAAAAAGGAATCTTGTAAGTAGATATTTTTAAAACATTTCCCAAAAAAAATGGTAGCACTGTTTTTGTCTTTGATCTCACACCACTTATTGCACTGTGTTTAATTCAAGTGGAAAGAAATAAATATTCCACATCTCTCTTTCTTAACAGAGAGTGGATTATGAGAGCAAGAGGAGGTACAGTATTCGAGCAAAAGTTATAAACAGGTACATTGATGACCGTTTTCTGAAAGAAGAACCATTTGAAGACAAAACTGTTGTCAAAATTAATGTGGAAGATGCTGATGAACCTCCAGTTTTCACCTTGGAGAACTATGTGATGGAGATTGCTGAAGGAGCTGCGAGTGGTTCACTGGTGGGAATTGTAACTGCTAGAGATCCAGACACTGATGACTGCCCAGTCAGGTACCTAACTTAAAATGTGCACAGATCTCAAATATAAATGTAGCTGGGATTTCCAAAGGCTATTTCTGTTCCTTACCTTGGTGTATGATTACAGTTACCATGCTTTCTTGTGATAGCCTATGTCATTCTAGGTGCCGTGGTTTAATCCCACTTGGCAGATAAGTCCCACACAGCCACTCACTCATTCCCCCACCCAGTGGGATGCAGAAGAGAATTAGAAAGATAAAAGTGTGAAAGCTTATGGGTTGAGATAAAGACAGTTTAATAATGAAATTTAAAAATAAAAAATAAAAAAGGGAGAAGGAAGGAGGGAAGGAGGGAAGGAAGGAAGGAAGGAAGGAGGGAAGGAAGGAAGGAAGGAAGGAAGGAAGGAAGGAAGGAAGGAAGGAAGGAAGGAGAAAGAAGCTAAACAAAACAAACCACCACCACCACTAACAACAAAAAACTCAACCAAACAACAACAAAAGTAAGAAAAACAAGTGATTAAAAAAAAAGGCAAAAAATCCCAATTGCTTACCATCAGCTGACCAATACTCAGTCAGTCCCAAAGCAACAGTAGCCATGGTCAGCCTCCACTCCCTCCCATTTTTATTGTTGAGCATAATGTCATATGGTATGAAGTATCTCTCTGATCACTTGGGCTCACCTATCCCAACTGTGTCCCCTCTCACCTTCTTGTGCACTTCCAGCCTACTTGCTGGTGGGGCGATGTGAGAAGCAGAAAAGGCCATGATGGTGTCTAAGCACTGCTGAGCAGTAACTATAACACTTCTGTGTTATCAACTGACCTTTAGCCCTAAATCTCAATAAATGAGTTCTGTTTGTGCACCTTTACAATCACTTTGAGATGGGGTGATATTTTAAACAGTAGCCTGGAAGAGACTGTGCATAACAGTAGAGCTAGGGTACCTCAGCCAAACCTGTAAGTGCCTGGAGGTGGTCCAGTCCGTTCCAAATAACTTAAGATATGGAGAGATGGACTCATTGCTCGGAGGGAGACAGAATGGGAGACACAAAATGGCTCCATTGGCATCTGCTCAGCTCAGCAGGACCAAAAATTTACCAATTCCCTACATCTACCACAAGTGCTTCCTAGAGATATCATATAAATAGAGTCCCCAAGCTTTTAATTTTGCAAAATACTTTTGCTGTTTCTTAAGGGAGAAAACAGGTAATTAATCTTTAACAGGGAGTTTATAATTAAAATTTCTTCTTAAGTTACTTGATGTCACCGTGTACTGTGCAATTTAGATAATCTAGGATACAGGGACAAATGGATGAGACACAAAATAACTTTTGGTGTTAACTTAGCAGAATCCAAATAGAAATATACATAGAGAGAGTGCTACCTATACTTACGACTTCAATGGTTTAGTCAATTTACTATGATTTTACTGTGATTTCTTTAAATAAGATTAGATAAATATATATACGTGTACTTTTTTTTTTTTTTTCCCCAGAAAAAGGGCTGTTTTGTGGTTTATTTAGATGACTGCAGCTTCTCCTGTGAAACATTTAAACATAGTGCACATCTATGACTTCCTAGTTTGAAATATTTTGATGGTACTTGCTACAAAGTGAATATGTCTGCATAGTTCCAAAACAGTGACACATATGTTGCATAACTGAGTTTCTTTAAAATAGAGCATGTAACTTCTAATGTAAAGATATGTTTATTGGGCTAAGTGCCATGCATATGAATTAAATTTTGAAACCATTGTTTTCATAAATGACAGCAGCTGTTTATAATATAGAAAACCAGCTGTGTTGCACTGTGGATGCCAGCAAAGACATGAACAGAACCTCACTACATCAATAATAAAAAATAATTAAAAAACATCCAACATAGATTTTCTGAAAATTATCTATCACAAATCAGATTACCAAAACCAAACCAAACCACCCAACCAACCAAACCTAAAACAAACAAGAAACAAGACACCAGTGCCAGAAAACTCTAAACAAGCTTTGTATGCAGAAGATGAGAAATACTCACATTAAAAAAAAAAAAAAAAAAAAAAAAAAAGAGTAAAACCCTAAACCAGAAGGTTAAAAATATCACATCTTTGGCTCAGATGATAAGAAGTTTCACTGACTGTGTGGTACTGGTTCCTTGAATTATGCTCTAAGTGATTTTCAAAACAGATAAAACAAATAACAAGTCATAGAGTCATCCAACCACTGGTACATAATCTGAGCTGGAGATCTAAGTGCCAACAGGAGACAGAAAGACTTTGTCAAGCACAATTAAAGGTACAATAAAAGAGGGAATAATTGAATTTTGGAATTGCAAACTGGAATGGTATTAACCTTTCAACTCTTCAAGCAGGTTTCATTTCAGTGAAATAGACTCTACTAGGAACTGTGACGTATGTGGTTTTTTTTTTTTTTATATGTTGTGAAAAATATGTGTAAACATCCTTTCCATTTGAACCCATATCTTTAGTGTCTTTTTCAGCCCACCCCTGGCCTGTGACTAGGGGTTAGAGTTTAACAATTTGAATGGCAGGTGTGTATGTAGGTGTGCATGTGCATGTCTGCATACGGATATGGTATCCCAAGCCTTTTCAGTGAAGACTCAGGAACTGGACTTGTTTGCAATTGTCTCCTGCATTAGGATTTTGTACCTTACCTAAGTGACACCTCATTACAGATAGTTGTCAGTCGTTCTTTATAATGCCTGTTCCCTTGGTATCAGAGCATGTCAGCAATGATAAAATAGATTTGCCATTATACCTCCACTTAGCTGTTAGTGTTATTCACTTCACAAGTGGCACTTTTTCTGTTTCTTTTCAACGAAGTCATTCACCTGCTGTGAGCCTGACTTAGAAGTAAGAATGAATAATGCATTTTGGATTCAGTTCACATTAATATAGATCTGAGACATGTTTAGTTTTATAAAAAGAAGAGCCTTGATTTTGGCAGCAGTGAATTTTAAATGTTTATATGTGTACATTTTTCATGACTCCTGTGTTGTTGGAGCGCAAATTTATATGCATGTATGCCCAACTCTGTTTTCTCGGCTGACAATAGCTTTTTATGCCCTTGCTTTTGACGGAACGTTTCAATATTAAGGAATCTCTTTACTTTTTTTGGTGCAGGTACTCTATTGTTCACGGCATGCATTTAAAGAGATTGTTCAGCATCAATGAACACAACGGAACAATCATTACAACTAAACCTCTGGACCGAGAGATAGCTTCTTGGCACAACTTAACTGTTACAGCCACAGAAACAAGTGAGTAAGAAATTTAAGGAACGCTGTGTTTCATACACTGGGAATTGTAATTATCCTCTGAATATGCCTTCTTTTAAGTGGAGAATACATGCTCCTTTCTCGTTATATTACTGTTGCTTGCTACATTAAGGAGCATTATTAAAATGATTAGTTGAATAGAAGCAGAATGTATTTGAGCTCCAAGGTCCTGTGCTCTTTCATAAAAGATGACCTTATAAAAAAAGAAAGGAAATTGTAATAGGATCGAGATCGTAAAGCTTTCAAATTACACTGAAGCATATGAATTGCTCCTGCAGTGCAAGATCTTATGTCAAATTAGACCCCGGTTAATTTCACACTGGATTTTTGACTAGTGTGAAATTAGCCAGGGTCTAATTTAACACCAGGCAGAAACCTGTGCCTCAAATTAATTGTTAATGTAAGGCCTAAATCAGTTAGACTTCTCTTCAGTGACAATTAAATCTGTGAAGCATCCTTTATATAGATTTCACTCATCAGTTTTGTTTGAAAGTCAAATGCAAATTGTCTCCATTTGTGCTTTTGGTGATCTGATTACCCTAATTCTGGAACAACACCCTAGAAAATTAACAGCTATTGATTTATAAGGCAGTTTAACAAGATTATTGTGATATTATTTAGAAAAAAAATCACATCCATTCTCCAGAAGGAGAAAAAACATATGAAACTAGAGTACAATCGATAAATCAGACAGGGTTTGCCAGATACCTTTAGCATGTTTGTTTAGTCCTTAATCTCAGTTAAATGCTATTTATTGCTAAAACTACTTTAAACACATATTCATAAATTTCACTGTTCCCCAAAGGGAGCATTTCCTGCACATATATAAAATATCACTGCTAGAAGTTTAATATAGGATAGCTAGTAGCTGTTTTCATTGAAATCTGTATTTGGTGCTTGGGAACTGGTAGCATTATCTTCCTTTTCAGCTTTTCTGAGAGTTTTTAAGCAGGAATGTATTTTACTTCTCATGTGAAGGTGGCAGGTGTTGGTAAAATTGATCTCTGGCGTATTTTTGTCATGTCTTGAATAGCACTATGGAAACACAGCAGGCTGACTTTGGTCTGTACTTATTGTTTAGTTAAACAATAAAATAGGAAAGAACCAAATGTTACAAATTAATAAGTGTCTCCTGCAGCAAAAGAAAGTGAGTCTTTCACAGTAATGAAAGTTACTGTGGAGAGACTCAGCCCTCATTATCTTCATATTCTTGATCTTTATTTTTTTAATGATGATAAGGTCACTGTCTATAAGACTATATTCAAAAGCATTGAAGATAGGTCACCTTGGTCTGAGCATACCTGGAATGATGTATATTATGAACTAGTAGCATTTTATGCCTTGAAATACAGTCATAACACACAATGTGTGTATGAAACACTTGGTGGATGACATTGTGGCTTCTCTGCAGCCAAATCAAAATGCCATTATACTTCATCCACACAAGATATTCGTTGCAGCTGAAACATATATTGAAACAGCACTACAATAGCAACCTCTCCAGGAGCCTATTGATGTCCTGGCATTAATACAGGACACAAGCATTTTGCCTCCATTGCAATGACATGGATCAGAGATTAGTAAGAGCAGCTTGCCTCTGTTATTGCAGACTTGTGGTGTGGATCATCCTATCCTCATATGATTGAGATAACCTATTTAAAGATACCCATAAGTAGAACTAATTCATTGGACCTTAAGTACAAACAGTCATAACCTACAAGCTGTTAAGTCTCATTCCACTTTATGCATAAAATGATTCTAGCTCAGGGGAAATAATTTCCTGTGATCAGTTTTTACTTAGTTGTAATCAGCCTCCACCTAATAGAAGGCTGAAACATAAACAGCAACATTCTAACCATGCATGAGAGCAAGAAATCCTTAAGCTATCAACTTTACTTGCTACTGATTTACTGAGTCAGAGAATAATTGACTGACAATTAATTAATTCCTAAGAGGAATATCTGCTTCAGCTTTCTCTCTATTGAACTATAGATGACCAACAAAAATTCTCAATGGTAGCAACTAGCTTGATTTTACTTCAATCCTCATTTTTCTGTATGTCCACTGGAAAATACACTACCAGTTATAAGCAAGCTTACCCTCAAGAGACAACAGTAATTTTTCCACTGGGTTTTGCAAATATCTTTTCACAGTGGGTTCCAGAGCTACTACACGACTACAGAACTTACAGCTCTTTGAAGGTTTCTGTCATGGGTAATATAATACATTCATTATTTTAGTGTCAACCCACTTTGGTCATATATACTTTTGTTGACAGTCTTCTACGTTTTTAGGTTCGACCTTTAAAAAAAAAATTATATATATAGTTTCCATTTCCTCCAGGAAGTAATTTTTCTTTAGCCTAAATTATAATTCAAAAATAGTATTATTTCTATTATTTTTATTATTACTACAAGTTTCCTTTAACTGGATGATGACTATGCCTAGCTTTCTTTAATCCTCTACAAGTATTGAGTTCTTCCTTGTCTCTAGAGGTGGTTACTTCTTTTCATTTCACATAGCTCCAAAATAAGGAAGTTACTAATTTTGGTCTCTAGTAATTAAAGCATCAACTTCCTTCTTCATGCTGATCCAGCCTATTGCACTTTATAACCTGTTCTCTCATACCTTATTTTTCAAGTTCTGATCTCTCTTATGGAGATTATGAGGAAGAAATTTTCTACTTATTGAAAGATCTTTAGCCTAATGTAGGACATAAATAAAATAACTGTATTCAAAGTCTGACTACTATTGTCCCATGTAAGAGATAAAAGTTAAAATAAGTGTTGCCTACTGTCTTCCTCTATTGCAACCAAAGGAGTAATTCTGCTTCACCCAAAATAATAATTAAATATATACCAGATACTTAATCCAAGAGTGGCTTTGTAATATGTTGCTCCCTCCCCCAAAAAAATTCCCTTGATTTCAGAAAAATTAAAAACTTCTATACTGTCATCTTCCAACAACATGAGAAATGCTCTTCCTTTTTGTTTAACCATATGCTGAGGAAAAAAAAAAAAAAAGGCAAAAAAATAACACAAACCCAGCAAAACAAAAACCACACAGACAGCCACCAACAGACAAAAAAAACCCCACAACTACAATGCAGCAACCCAAATATACTAAGGAAGTAGAAATAAGATTATAAAAATATATATATATATATATATAAAAATAAAAATAAAAAGAAGGGTTATTTAGTGGAAGAAAACAGGTGTGAATGGCAGCTGTAAGCTGGAAGTTGCTATATAAATGTGCAAGAAAATAGTAGGTCTTAAAGGCAATATAGTATCCATGATTCTTACAAACAAGCAAGCTAGGGACAGGCCAAGATAACTGGGTCCTTCCCATTACACTTTGTGTACAATTGAAGCCACCAAAGGTATTCCCTGCCTCCTAATGAGCATTACGAAGTTTTCCTTTCCATTCCAATCCAGCCAAATCTCTGCCATACACATCCAATTCTGACTTAAGTAGAAGAAGTTAAGTCCTAAACTCTTGGTATTATTTCTAAAAGGTCTGTGTGCTACTTTTTTGTTATATTTAAAAGATAAAATGAGCACTGTTTCATTGCCTATTGTGTTATTATGGATGTTGGAATTCAACAAGAGAAATGTCATCCCACAAAGAAGTATTTTTGAGATGAGTCTGACAGATCATAAGCGTTGGGAAATTAGTACGTCTTTAATGATTTCACAAGAGGAATAGCAATGTGGAACTGCTGAGTATCTAGCCCTTTATCTCTGTGGTAGCTGTTTTTGCTGCCATTTCCTTTGGCAAAACACTCAAAGCTATCAGCACAGATTCCATAAGATCCAAGAAAACAAATGTTTGCTTCAAGCAACTGGTGAATTATACATAAAAAAGCAATATAAGAACCAGCCAAGCCCATATAATTTGAGGTGAGGCAGAAAGGAATACGTTTTGTTTTTCTCTTAATGGTTCATTTAACTAATTTACGAAAATGCCTTAAGGACTTCTGAGCAGGTCAGAAGCAGTTACACCAGTCCGCACCATGAGGCATATTTTAACAACAATGAATATTCTTGTTAGTGACATACTTCTGCTTTGGACAGAGCAAGTTGGGATATTGATAGACATTTAATATTTCTGGAATGTCTTAAAATTATTTTATTCACCTGAAAAATGCCTTCATTATGGTCTTTAACGAACAACACATCCAAGTTAATGTGAATGATTCTGTTGCAGTAAAACTTCTAGCCTACTAGAGTACTGTTACATTGTGGGTAAGGCAGACAATTCTCAGAGCTATGCAATGTGAGGATTCAATGTGCTGACAGGTGAAGGGCCCCCAGGAGGTGTTCAGTACCTGCAGATCTTCCTTGTCTTGGTTTCTGGTAACATACTTATGAACATTTTTATAACATAAACAAGTATTTTTTTTAGAAATGGTCTACAACCAACTTTTGTACTGTGAAACTAATGTAGTCAGGTCTGCCTTTTACTTGTCCAAGATAGCTGTAGCAATGTAATCGTGTGTAAATGCAGTAAATCCAGAAATAAAAGTGCCTTATATTAGCAGAGTTTCTTTTCCTTTTCATGTGGGAATAAGTCATATTGACATAGGTTTTATATCTGAAGACACAATAATAAAGTATACTTGTACAATAGAAATAGCTTCTATGAGTACAAAATGCCTAGAAATAAACCTGTTGTGCAAATAATGTTTGGAACAAAACTGTAAGCCCAGTCTATGAAAACTGTCATCAGTAATGCCTTAGACATGCCTGAGCAAAATCAGGCTTCTTTGCAAATGTGTGTTTGGACAGTGGATAGAGCAGCACTGTTGTTCCAAATTCAAACCCTTCTTTCTACAAGAGTCTCAGCTTCCTGTCTTGTTTAGTGTTGGGTATCAGCCTCCACATCAATTACTCCATGTGTAGCAGAGGCAGAAATATTTTGAAAGCATATGAGTTTGGGTGAAATTTTCTCACAAAACTTAAAAATTTCATAATATTACAGAAGAAGATGATATTTTTAAGGATTTTCTTAAGGATTGTGACCAATTGTTGTGGTATCCATGATGTTAAATGATGTAAGAAAGTGTGGCCATCTCCTCCAGCCGCTCCAGCCCAGGACCCTCCTGCCCAGCCACTGGAGCCCAGCCTGGTGCTTGCAAACCCAGCACGTCTGCCCTAGTTGAAGGACATGACTGCTGCTTTCCCAGCTGCAGGTTCAACCTGGAGCAAAGCTGAACACGTGTCCCAGAGATACACACATATGCACAGAAGACACTGACACAGCTGGAATCACACAGACAGTCACAGACAAGGTGCTACATTCAGCAGAACCTACATACAGGACTCATGTAAACCACAAACACAGCCAGCCAATTCCATTCCTTGTCTTCGTCTACCAGAGGCAGAAGGTCACTAGTGCAGGCATACACACACACACACACACACACAAAGGATGCTTACCAGGTTCACAAGCACACACACACACACTCACAAATCCCTTTAGTACCTGCACAGACCTTCTGTCTGTCTGGCACCTCTGGTCCTCTTACCCACTTCATGGGTCTCTAAGTCAGCAGCTGGTCCACCTTGATGCTCACTGGCAAACACACAACATTCACACACTCATCTCTCAGATACCCCACATTCACAAGCTCCCCCTGAGCATACCAGCATGGACCCCTGCCCATCTAATACTCTGGCCTAGACCTGAGGACTCCCTCCTTGCCACTGCGTCCAGCTTAAGTTTTGTAAGCAAATTATCCATGCATAAGCCCACATAAACCCAGTTTGGGGAAGATACGGACGCTCAGCTCCTGTGCCCCTCACTCACTCCAGTAGCTGGCACCATAGACCAGGGACACTCACAACCTCTGTTTTACACGTGACTCACCCCTTTCATATTCCTCTATGTCAGCCTTGCTCTCCCTTCCCCTACACATCTCTTGTGAGTCCACATAAATCCGCCAATTTCTGCACCCCTCTGGGTTTGGGGTGCCCCTGGTTTAGAGTCTTATTCATTTCCAAGTCCAGGCTGAACTAACTGCAAGTGTTGCCCTGTGTTTTCTGAATAGCCCATCGATTAGTGTGAGGTTTGTTTCTTGTCATTGTCTCTACATTTTGTCAAGCCTGTGCCTCAGTATATTTTGTTTCTGTTTTCCTCTTTTTCTCCCTTGGTTCCCTAATTGACAAGGTCCCTGATAACATAAGCTCCCAGGAATACATTTTCTCACACTCTAACGTGTCCCTGTCAGTTAGTGTGCCAGACCAAGTTCCCATCACTCAAGTTCTCGGTTCTCATCACTCCCTCCCTTACCATTTGTCCCTCAGGTTTGTGTCCCTGTATGTTCTTGTTTATGGCTGCCTCCTTCTCTTATTATTTCTTGTTGCACTGAAAAAGGTACTTGACCAGATATCTTTAGAGAACTAGACACCTCACTTCCATGTAGCTTGGTACATGACTAGTACAGTAAATTGTTCTGCATGAACAAAACCTCATTGGATTTTTCCAGATCAGATTTTATTTTTATGTTTAAATCAGTTTCCAACCTGACAAATGAAACAGGGAAAAAATCTTAAATATTATCTGAAATATCCTTATATATTTCAAATTATACTATTATTGTGTGGACTGGTGAAAAACAAATTCCCACCAACTTTTTTAAACAGAATCCCAATAACAAATTAAAATGATCTCTTTCTTTTGATTGGGAATTCAGATAAGAATTTTTTCCCTAACCTTATAAGAACATGAAAAATCATATATATGTATAAGGTATAGTTGAACTTATTAAAAAGATTTAGAATAAAACGTATCAGTAGATCTTAGTAATTATTTTTGTTTCTAAAGAATTCAAGTAAAATGTTCTAATGTTCACATTACTTTGAAATGGACAGTAGATTATTTATAATTCTTGATTTCTGTCTTCTTTTAACCATTAGGAAATCCTGAAAAAATTTCAGAAATAAATGTGTATATCCAAGTTCTTGATGTCAATGATCATGCACCAGAGTTCCCCAAATATTATGAAACTTTTGTTTGTGAAAATGCAGCTTCTGGTCAGGTAAGTGTGAAAGAGTTAGCTATCAGTTTTCTGATTACAATGAAGATTTGATCTGAGATGTTACTATTTATCATAATATTATTTTGGTACTGTGAGTATAGGCTGTGCCTAATCAATTTACAAAATTGGGTTTTTTTGGTATATGCATGGTTTGAAAATTAAATTTCAGAAGACTGGCATACATTTCTCCCCCTTTAAAACAAAATTAATACATTTCCTTGTTTGTCTGGCAAAACAGGTAATAGAGAAATACATGCAGAAACTTCCAGGGGAAAAAACAAAACAAACAAACCAGACCAAACCAGACCAAACCAAACCAAAATAAAACAAACCAAACCTAAAAAACCCCAACCAACCAAAGAAACTAGATGTCACAGATGTAAAATCTCTGTAAAACCTATTACATTTACACCAACAGTATAATGTAGTCTGGAACAACAAGACTTAGACCATATTTAAACCAGATTCATTGCATTATTCAGTTAGAAAATATTTATTGTGAACTGAATTCAAACCCTGTCTAGTTCAGTGGAAGTCTGAAGATCTTTAAGTCACAGCCCTTACAATACCTTCCCTAAATGGCAGCTTACAGGATTGCTGTATTAAGCATCCTTCCCTGAATGTTTCTTTTGATTTCCTACTCACTCCACACATGAATGGGGAGATAAATGCCCTAAACCCCTAGGTACACTGCTGACTTTTTATTTTCCTTCACAAATTTTCCTCTACAGTTTTACTTTCTTTTTTTTTTTTTTTTTTTTTTTTTTTTCCAAGTGATCCAGTTCTGCAGTCTGCCCACCAAACTGTGCAATAAGCATTCTGCCAGGCTCCACACAGGAGTCTAAAAGAAATCTGCGAAAAGGAAAATGGGATGTTCAAAATTTAAAAAAACCAAACCAAACCAAACCAAAACAACAAGGTACAAAATGAGCAACAAAAAGAACAGCGACAAAAAGCTATAGAGAGAAAAAAACTACATACTTTTTCACCAGTGTAAAGTATTATTTGAACATATGAAAGAGACCTTTGGGATACATGTGATGGTTCCATTCAAACATTTTGCTCTCTGATTTCTGAATCACAGAGCCTCTCTTTTACACCAGCTTGGGTTACTTTGACCTTGATTAGTCTCCATTTAAATAAAGCTTTCCCTGTAGCTAAAATAATTTCTTTATAGCTTTTTGCATCCATTTCAGTGTGTGTCTATCAGCAGTTGGTTTGTTTGTTCTGCATTTGATAATTTTCCACTCTGCAAAGGCTACCTCTGGTTCAGAGGTGCTTGGAGCAAACCATTTCTTTTGGTCTTTGAGTAACTCATCAACAGATCAAAGTACAGGCATTAAAGCAAATGCTACTTCATGTTCCTTGTCTTCAGGGCACCATGAATTAAATATGGAAGCTGATACAATGGATATTTGTAATTCATGTTTTGGACTACCTTACAATATAAAAACCCAGGTGATTTATTTGCCAAGGCTTTTATTATTCCACAGTTGCTTATTGAAGAATAGCATCTGTATGCTAGGCCATTGATGTCTACTTTTCAATAACAAATTAAGTATACATATCTGTAAGTATTTTCACAATCACCGGAGAAAGTGGCACTGTAAAGAACAGTAGTACTAACAACAATAATAAACTCTTTGAGCAAAGGATACAGAATTATTCCAGTTTAACATTGTAATATCTGAATCAGGGATGAGCAGAGTGTTTTTCCTATTTTACAGACAGGCAATTTGTTACTCTAGTGTGTTGTTTGTTTGTGGGGTTTTTGGTTTGTTTTGGTTTGGGGTTTTTTGTTTGTTTGTTTGTTTGTTTTTCGTTGCTATAGGTTTTTGAGATTCATAGACATATTTCGTTAAGCCTTTGAAGACCACGACAGTAATTTTAAATAATCTTCTTATTAACAAATCATATTAGGAAGAGCAATGTGAAATTATTACTGAAGTGCATAATTACTACAGAGTTTATGATATTTTATGTAATGTTTCTGATTTTAAAAAAATAATTGATAGCTGATCTGTCTCCTTCAGCGATATTATTTTTTTTTTTTTCTTCACTCATGGATAAAAAGTTTCTTTATTTTCATCATCAAGAAGCCAAAAGGTTCAAAAGTGATTTTATAGATGGTGTGGTCGTCCACTGAACGACAGAATTTACATTTCAGAAGAATCAGTTTAAGCAGCTGAAGGGCTTAATCAGGACATTACATACCTTTTTATCTTAGCCATATTTCTGCAATCAATTCCAAAGAGCTCAGGAATATACTTACATGTTATGAGTTGAGATTAAAGCTTTTATAGATACTCTATCATATTTCAGTTTCTAAAGTAGCTGTCGCTATTAATTTAGCTGCAAATGATATGCTGAGAGATATTCTCAGAGAAGTTCTGAACTTCTGGAATTCACTTCCTTCCCTCATTTCAGCTGAATGGTATCTATTTTCATGGGACACTCCAAAATATATTCACATTTATAGTATTTGGAGGAAAGAAAGGAAAGGGACTGCAAAGGGAAAGTTAATGTCAAAAAATAAATTGTCTTATTTGTGTGACCTTTTTCTAGGTGTCGGCCTGGTTTACAATGTGGCAAATAAGTCATTTTTATATAGCCTTAGCATACACTATGTTATGATAAAGAATATGAAACACATCATGAATAACATTGATTGTTGTGCTATCTATCCAAACTCAGAGGCAGTTAATGGTGGCTTCAGTCCAGAAAAGAAGGCTTGTTTTGAAGTTCGGAATTTTCTGAAAGATTATGAAAGATTATTTGTTTGCTTTTATTGAATAATTGTTGATCATCGTATCCCTACACAGTGGTTTTGTGAGAGTTACAGACATGTTTAGCTTCAAAAAGACATTCAAACAAAAGGATTACATTTTTGTCTGTGGGACTATAATCTGAAATTTAACAATAAAAATGAATGTAAAGAAGATAGATAGGTTATTTTTTGTCACCATGGAAAATCCATTCATCATGTTTATCAGATATTTTGAATGGATTTTTCACTATCCATTTGTTGTTATAGTTCTATACTGTCCCATAATCCAAAAGTCAGCTGTATACTAACCACAACTAAATTGTTATTTTGCACATTGAAAAAGCACTTTCACTGCACCACTAGTATTAAATACATTCTTTGCAAAATTACTTGAATGTGAAAGTTGCTGTGTGAAGTAGACTCCTATCCTACTACAGCTATAACTAGAATCAGATCAAATAGAACAATATTAACAAGGCATCCAGATACAGGATTCCATTTTGATTTAACTTTTTGACTTTATAACTGCATGTAGACATGGTAAATGATGACCGTAATGTGATATTAATTATTTATAGTTACCCTTTATGTGCGTGTATGGTAACTACAGACTGTTGGATTCCAGAGGAAATATTCTGTAAAAATAATCACAACACAAAGCAGACTAAATCTGTCCCAAACATAACACTAGAGACATCTCAGCAAGAATTGATTTGATGCAGAAAACTGAGTTGCTAAGGCATTAATAAATTAACTCAGCCAGAAATTGCAGCTTGAAAGTCTGATATAAGCCGCATCAAATGTTGTATATTATGTGTAAGCAAGTTGACCATCCAGAATGTACCTATGTGTATGCATGGTAATTTCAGCCCCTTTTTCTTTCTCCATAACATGCAGAAAACAGATTTTAGGTACACTGGACACACCTACATTCTGAATTAATGCTGTCTTCTCTAGTGCATTTTTATTCCGGCAATTCTGAGTTCTTGTAATTTAGGGACCACGTGTGAAGAGGCTTTGATGTTGTAGCTTGCCTAGTAATTTTTATCAGTTCCAAAGAAGTGACTATATGTGCAAAGCACTTCAAGTTAGAGATAAGGGAAAAAATATTTACTCAGTACTTCACATGTAATAAAATAATCATCAGTTCCAGTGAAAGTTAAGAGTACTCATTTGATATTTCTTCTCTACATAATGAAATGCTGACAGAAGAAAAGAGGGGAAATCTTTAACCAAATTCTAGAGGTATGTGATCAATGTTAAAAACAAGCAGTTTGCTAAAACTGATCCTTTCTAATAAATTGTGATATAAAATGACTTTTGACAGTACAGAGATGATAGTGATAGGTTAGTAAGGTAATGTTTATTATTTCACCTTGTTGTGTTCTCTTTGTCATTTACAAAGTAACATTTGAGCAGTAATGATAAGAAAACAAACAGTTAAAAAGAAAAAAAAAAAAATAATGGAATGAGGACATCCCTTAGAGCAGGCATGTCAAACTCTTCCTCCTAACTACTCCTACATTCATACAGTCCTAAAATTACATTTGGCCCCTTGAAGCCAAGAGGTTGATGTGGCCCCTGGTGAAAATGAGTTTGACATCCCTATCTTAGAGTATTAAAACCGGGTGAAGCTGTGAAAGCATCATATATTCTAACAGACCCTGACTCTAAACTACACTTGAAGATGCACTGTGTGTAACTTGTGACATTTTGAAACAGTGGACACAGTGGCCAATTGAAAACTCCTTTTTTCTGCTTTATATGGACCATGATTCAACAACATTATCTCATAGCAGGATGGAACAGGTAGGAAGAGTTTATCAGCATATACAAGCAAACATAAAAAGGCAACTAAGTGTCATGGCATGAACTTTCTGTTTGTCATTCCTTTGCTGAGATGTAGACCACTTTTTTTTATAGCTGAGCAGAAACACCCTACAGTAGACCCAGAGAAATTAGATCAATATTGTGCCAATTTGCTCATCAAAAAAGATAGAGAAGCAGTCAAAAGGAAAACCTTGGTCCTGAGGTAGAAGCTCTACCTGGAAAATGCAGATGGTTATACTAATGAACATTTTAATATTTTACCTGCAATAAATTCTGATGATAATCAAACATAATTAAGCAACGAGAAAAATCCTACTACTCATAACACCTCTGCCAATTAGAACAAAACCCTCCTGTATTCCCAAAACAGGTGAGTGATCAGATCTCTTACATCCCATAAAACACAGCAGAGCTCCTATTAAAGGATGTTGGGTGGAAAACAAAACAAAATAAACTGAAGTAGAAAGAGGCAGATGGAAAATTTGTTCTTCTTTCCATCTGTCTAAAGGGAATAGTAAGACTATGGTTTGATATGGAAGCATGGACAAAGGTCTCCAAAGTATACACTCAAGTACTCTATCATAAAAATTAATAGTACTGATTGTTGTTCAGGCAGTCTATACCTTAAGTTGAACTTGGTCAAGAGAAAGCCCTTAGAAGCAGAAAGGACTGTAACAGAGAAGCTTTCTTCTTCCTTCTGAAGACCCCTGTAATTCCAATTCAGTGAGACCACTTTGGGTTGAAGAAATAAACTTTCAATGAATTTTCATCAAGACTACCAGGCAGTCAACTACTCTATACTCCATAACTTGTTATTTGCAAGACAAACAGAATTCAATGAGACATCAGTCCAGAAAGGTTTACAGAAAATCTCTTTGGTGCAAAATAATTAATGAATGAGAGATCAGAGCTGTTACTGATATCTTAGAGTCCCTCACAGATGATATTTATCAGTTGAAAGTGCCAACTAGTCAGGTGGATGGGGAAGTTGAGTATAGTAGGTCACATTTTTTTCTGACCTTTGATCAAAGGAGGTCCTGCTGCTCCCAGCGGTGATCTCTGTCTGTGGAAAGAAATAGTAAATGAGGCCCACCCACCATGAACTCATATCAGTTTTTCAAGAAAAAAAAATGAATAAATTAATCTCAGCTTTGAAGAAATGTAGGTTCTAGATTAATGAGACCTGAAATAAATTTTACAGCAATGAAATTTCAGCCTAGTCAATATGGCAACAGATATAACTTTGCAGAAGGAACACATAATTGATTCTGTTTCTTTGTTTACATTCTAAAATGCAGGGGTTTTTTAAACCTTGACTCGCAAGCAATAAGTGCAGTTTTCAGTCTCTTATGCCAGTTTCCCTGGTGAAAGACTAGAATCTCTAAGGTTAGATGTACAAAAGCCTAGGAAACCTGAAAAATAAGAAACAGTTTCCTTCTCTCTGGGTGATTTTTCCTTTAGAGTCAGCAAAATCAGATCTGCCTATTGCTCGATGAATATTTTATAGACTCATCTGGGTTTTGCTGAATCTTAGTGGAAGCAATACAGTAAGAAATAAACAATAAGGGCTTGCCCTGTCCTTATGTTCCAACTATTCCCCCTTATGTTCCAACTATTCCCCTGCTTATAGGGTGGAACCTTAAAGGCATATGAATGTGTCCAGAATAACCATAGGAGATAGATTTGTGTAGAATGGCACAGTACAAATCAAAACAAGAGAAGGTGGGGATTTTTTCAGCTAGACACACACAGTCCTCAGAATTTTATTTATTGGATCAAGTATAGATAAAATTGATGGGGCAAATACATTCTGTATGTGAACTAATTGCAGTTAATAATGGTATATCAAAAGAGTATCTAATTCTCAACTGCAATAATGTTATGATTTTCAAACATGATAGACTCCTAAAAATATCCTCTACAAAGACATTGCTGATACCTGCTTAAATAACTATTAATCAGAATGAAGTATAAAAATCATATCTATAATTTACCTTTTTTTTTTTTTTTTTTTTTTTTTGGTTGGTAGGCAATTCTTCTCTACCAAGTAACAGAACTAAAAAGCCAAACAAACAACAAACAAAATAGATGTGTCTAAGATGTCTTTGTGGATTACTATTTTACTCTGTATGTTCACTTTATCTTGATACACCCTGGATTGTATGGACAGACATACATCCATACAAAGCTTTTTCTCAGCTGCAGCCGTGGAGATCATCAACAAACACCAATATAGTATTTTTTAATTTTTTGAGGTATATGGCAGAATATTATCATGAAAATGTGCCATTGTTTGTGTTTTATACTGGATAAATATTTTTCTTCTCTATTGCTGTTCATATTGAGCATATTCTGGGAACTGTATTCTCTTATAAAAATGCAACCTGTGGGTTATTATCAAGGTAATATGAGTGATCAGTTATCGCTTTTCACTGATTTCTTGACCTGCATGGCTAGACCTCTATTTGTACCACCTTAGCTATTTTCTTTGGTCTCAGGAAAGAGAAAAAATTCCCTCAGGAAGCTTCATCCTTTGTACAATGTCACCAAGCACATAAATAACAATCACTCCTCTCATTAGTGGCAATAAAAAAATCTCAAGGGTCCTTATTTTTCCATAGAGTAAAAATACAGATTTGAAATAAATGTCACATATAAAAAGGTCGGAGTGCTAAGAATATAAAGTTTCTGGGGTGTCAGCCACATTTTGCACTCTGCTGTGATGTTTTAATCAAACTTAGCTTGCTTGAAAAGAAAAAGAATGTTTGCTGAAGTCTTAGATCTTTGATTGAAAAATGATTTAATCAGGAAAGAGTTTTCAAAGGCACAGATGGAAGGCTGTAGTCACTTCTGTTGACTTACTGCTTTGTTTTTAAAGCACTGCTTGTACCATTTGGGTGCTTTTTGATTTGGGGAAAGTTGAGGCTTCAAGTCTCTTAGGTACAAATAGATGTAAAGCATGAAATGACGTAAAATTGAGGCCAAGGTCAAGTCGGACACTATTTTTCTGAAAGTTGGTGGGTTTGCATCAGTTTACTTTTCTCCTGGTTGCTAAGGATACTCACTAATATATGTTGATGCTCAGATCATTAGATATTTACTGACAAAAATAACAAATATAACCTATTTTTAAGCAGAAATATTGCTAATTATGATAACTGCTTTTTGGCTGGTTGTTTATTTACAGAGATGAACCATATTCTTTTGAATTACAACTGTTATTTTTTATTTAATCTTGCAATTACTGTCTAGTTTGACATATTTGCAAATGAAGTCTATTTTGCTCTCTTGAGAAAAAGCAGCCAACAAGTTACATAATCAATCTGTTGTACAGAATCAACAATTCAGCGCATGAACTTGTCACTATATCTCACTTACTGGAGCTACAGTATATCAGTTGAATGATGTCAATGTCTTTGTGGACCAGAAGGAAATGGGTTTTGTATAGAGGGATTTTTCAAATGTAGAATGACATACTTTGCACCTTGAAAAAAAAAAGAACAAAACACTATATACTTGGCTATTTTTTCCATTTGTGGAAACTTCATTTACACCTGGTCTTTTGATCTAGAAAATCTTTTACATTTTCACTAGTTTTTAATGCCTGCCTCTCTCAAATAGATAAAAAATCAAAGCAGATTATTTTCAGAATACAAGCCTCTATCAGCCTGTTTGGGTATATAATATATACATTTGTGAGTACGTAACACGAATTCAATATGTATTCAGAGTTCACATCTCTAGCATCAAGAGTTTAACCTACCTGATAAGTCCTTTTATTGTTTTAAAAGGCAAGTAAATACTTTTATTCTTAAACAATTTTGTTTATCTGTGTTTCCAGCTAATTCAAAGCATCAGTGCAGTGGATCAAGATGACTCACCAGAAGGTCACCATTTTTACTTCTTATTGGCTCAGGAGGCCACAAACAACTCACATTTTTCTGTCAAAGATAATCAAGGTAGTGTCATTCATGTAGCTCTTTAACACCTTCTCAATGAAATATACATGCTTCTAGTGGTAGAAATTGTCATTATAAGATATGAACATGTCATGAAGTGAATTTCAAAAACATAATTCAATAATATCAAGGAGTTTATTTTCCTTTTTCAGCAGAGTAACACAAACAGCAAAAGACGGTGTTATTACAAGGAAAGAAAAAAATACTGAAATGAAAAATACTCTGGTATTCCTTAGAATTTATTTTATTAATATAAGATATGGTGGAAAATTCCACCTTTCTTCTTAGAATTAGTGATTTGTCTAAGAAACGAGATCACCAGACATAGAAGATTGCTGTTACTGTAAGTCTGTTACTTCATCACTTCAGCAAGGCAAAACATAGAACAAATAAGAATGTAATCTTATTCCTTAATATATTTTAAACTGCATACACTAACTACTGATGACAGCATAAAAATATATTCTATATATATTTGAATGATATTCAGCACTGATATTTATTGAGACTCTTATTAAAAGAGTGATATAGAGAGATATCAAGCAAAACCAGTCTGAGGTGAAAATGTACAAGTGCAATATCTGGTGGAATTTCAGGGAAGATGACCACTTAGAGTCAGCCTGCTGAGACTACAAAGAAGAGCTTCTTCAGACTCAGCTAAAGTACACAATGCTCTAATTTACTTTGCTAATTATTTAATTGATCTGGCTAGATGAATAAATCAGTGGAAATAAGTTTTGGAAAGTTCAGACTATGTTAAACAGTGAACAACTTCTCTCAATATCCCCAAAGTTAAAGTCAATGTATTAATATGTATTTCAGTTCTCAACCTCATTAACCTCTCTCTCAGTGCCAGAAAGAGATGAGTTGTTACATTAAGGTCAAATAGTATACAAGCCGCAAGGGTTTCCCACCTTTGCTCATTCTGCGCAAAGCCAGAGCAGAGCCACACACAAGACAATACTTCTAGTTCCTTTTGGTGGCTACTGATGGGGAAAAAAAACCAAACAAACAAAAAAAGACCCTTAAAAAAATCCCGAACCACAACCTTTTAAAATACGGTATGATCAGCCCTCAATCTCTCCTTTTCTGCTGCATTGCATAGAAATGGAGAGGTGACTTGGGATAGTCTTAGGCAAAAGCAAAAGTGACTCTACAGGTGTGGAGCATTTTAACGCAGAGCTACTTTCTGAACTATGACAGAAACCTAGAAGTTAAATGTGAGAGAGCTAACTTCAGTAGACTGTTTGGTTAGATGTATTATACAGACAATGGCAGAAACTTTTTTTTTTCCCACTTACATGTATTCTCACACTCAGTAATTCATCCTGCCATGCTAAAAAATTCTGACATGTAAATATTTATATATTTTTCTCATTTCCATCATACACAGATTTAGACAGGGTTACTTGGATTTGCAACAAACTAATTTTCAGATTTGAATGAGCTGATATGCAACAGGAGCTGAACTTAAGCTGCTTACTGTTTTTTTGTACAGAACTGATTTCTAAACACTAATAGTTAAATACAGAGCAAGACAAGAACCTCTAGCAACTCTTTGCTAATTTAGATAGTAGGTGCTCAGCTAGTTCCAGTATTTGAGTCAGAGAAAGAAATAAAAGACTAATTTAGTGTATCTTCTCTTGGTTTCTCTTCTTTCACTTGCCACCTGCTTTCTCTGTGTGCTGCCAGACACACTTTTGAAACATCTTAACTGGTAAACTGTCTATATTTCATCTGTGAACTGCTGGATTGGTAGCAGCTGCTTACAGGGAACTATTTGAGAACCAATTAATTAGTCTGAGCAGGTGTCAGGTACTGAACACAGTGGAATATATTTTATCTCTGAACATTAAAAATAGAGCTCCTATGTTAAATATTATTATTGCCCCTAGAATACATCTGTCAAAAATAAATGTGATTTATTCATGATTGACACAAAAAAATCTTCCACATGTCAGTGCCTGGTTTTAGATTTTTAACTTTCTTAAAACTGTAGCTTCACTCTGTACTGTTGTTTTTAAAATAGGCCAGATTCCACTGGAGCTTTAATGTTGTTAAATAGTGATAAACATGTATCATGAATAATAATTTATCTTCTAGATAACACAGCTGGAATTTTCACAGCAAAAAGTGGCTTCAGGAGGGAAGAGCAGTTTTATTTCTACTTGCCAATTTTAATTCTGGATAACGGAACCCCACCACTGACAAGCACAAATACTCTTACCATCACTGTCTGCAACTGTGACACCGAAGTTAACACCTTCTACTGTAGATATGGAGCTTTCCTGTATTCCATGGGTCTCAGCACGGAAGCCTTAGTTGCTATTTTGGCTTGCATACTAATACTCTTAGGTAAGTAAAAGTAAGAGAAATTACTCTGTTTCTTTTTACAGCGGACTTGGTTAAGGGATGAAGATGTTCTCTTGACTGGAAGATTGGAACTACTGTGTCATTGAAAAAAAATTGCGATAAGGCAAATGTTGCTTCTTTGGTTGTGTTTTTGTTTTCCTTAACTATAATTCACTATCTGCCCCTCCAGTTTTCCGCAAAATTTTATTTTTAACACAATTTCCTAAATGTTGACTCCAGTTGAGTCATGGTCCTACTTACTTTTGCAGGGTTGATAATAATAAAGATTTTGGAATCTAAAGTCTCTTTTGAGCCCAGGTTAAGGTGAAGACAATGCTACATAGGAAAATTGGCTAGTTATAAGAATATAATAAAAGGCACATCACCCTACAAATTCTGCCTTAGGTATGCCAAATACAAAGCTAAAAACAATTAAAAATAATAAAAGAAAAAGATAACCTTATACTCTAAGAAACCAACTCCAAAACAAAACAAGGAGTTTCTTGATCAATTAAAAAGGTTACCTCTCCAGACAGATTTTTCTGCAAATGTTGGACATCTCCTTTTTCCTCTCATGAGAGACCAGGTTAGCCTCCACTACATTTGGAAGATTGTGGATGTGAAAAGTAGGTTTGAAAACACTTTAAACGCACAGGAGTTGTGCTTGTACCTCTGCAAAGAGTCATGCATGGCTGGCAAATGGCACTCAAAACCAGACTAGCTGTCCAAGGCTGCTTGTTCCTGCTTTGCATGGGGCCAGGGATGCTGCAAGACATATTGGAGTGACAGTATTCAGGAAAACAGCTTCTTCACCTGGTGAAGCATGTAGCTGTCGCTGCTGTAATGCATTTACCTTTTCTCAATAAAACGATATTCCTGCAGTGTCCTATGAGTGATTTGATGACACTGACACATTATAATGGCAGGCACATTGCACTAATAATTCCCTAAAGTTTAAATATCCATCCTGAAACTCTGTACCTGTCAGAGTTAGTGAGGCTAAGGTATGGTAGCTTCTGAGGCCATGAAAGAAAGAAGTGATAGAGATGGCTAGATTTGTTTTCCAAGGCAAAATTACCTTAGAGCCTGGTCACTGATTATGGTCATGGGCCTCAAGACCAAATTCAAGTTGATGCAAATAAAGCAACAGGGAAAGACCTCCAAATCCCTGTTGCCTGTGTAATAATATGGCATATCATACAGTGCTTATAGCAGTATGTTTCATAAAATGCCATATCCAAAACCACCACAAAATAATCAATGTACTATGTAAGTAAACCCATTTTGCCACAAATGAAACTACAAGTAACTCCAAAGTAAGAAAATGAAGCTAGAATCAGGATTTCAATGAGCAGTGTGACATCAAGTCATCATTATAAGTTGTGCAAACCTATAATAAATTGTTTTTCAATAAAATTGTAAACAAAAGAAAAAACAAGAAAACTACACCATAGTATCTAGCTACACAAATATAATGTCCAGAAAGAACGAAGTAATAATAACAGAAATTACATTACCTTAAGAAACAAAATCCTTCAGTGAAAATTATTTTCTCAATGTATTTGTTAATGAGATCAAATACAATAGCAATATTTTTAAACTCTTATATCACTGAAAAAGATGCACACAATTTTAAGTAAAGCCTTTTTTTTTTTTCCATATGAAGGATATCTAGGTAAAGAACATTCTTTTTTCTACCTTCATACAGTACGACCTCTACTAGTCTATAAATAACATCATACAACACTAAGCATATCACCATCAACCAGAAGAAAGCTGAATCTGGAAAATGAAGGCTTGCAGCTCTATTGTGATGCTGTATTTTGATCTGCCATAGTAGCAGTAGAAGACAAGAATAACAAGTCTAATAAAGCTAATGGAATTATTTTGAGTTTACAGCAGTGAAAAAAGAAATTTAACAAGTTAAAAATCACCCATATTTTTCATTCTGTACATAAGGTTACTGCTTATTTTCCTTAGCAGAAGGAACAGAAACTGGGTCTACACTTATTTCCTGTTGTACCTTTGACCTCCTGATTGAATGTCTTGGTGAGAACTCATCGAAAATTCTAAAATGGAACTGTGTAATTTAGTCCCACAGTTAGATGGGTTGTCCAGAAGTTAGATGGGTGTGCCTGTTAATTGTGAGTCAGCATCTTCATATGGCTTTGAACTCTCAAGATAAAGTGACATGCAGGAAACAGTAGAAACGGAGAAACAGAATGACCTACAAAAAATACGTGTGTTTTTATTTACTGCTGTGAACAGATTGAATAGAAAGGGAAGGGATGAAAACAACAGAGGGGTACCTCATAATTATTATGTCTGGAAAGCAGTACTCTTGTCCAGACATTAGCCATTTCTTGACTCCATAACAAGTCCAGGGATGCACTAGTTCCCCTACTTTCATCTCTTGGTTTCCAACAGAGGAAACAGGAACATACAATTGGATTTGTGTTTTCTAGACTTGCTTGTACTTCCAGAGTCATCTTATTTAAATTTGAGCTTTCCTTGTCCCAGGCAATCTTCAATAGTGGTACTGGAAAGCAAGCCCCCTGACTGAAGTCCCTGCCTCAGACCTTGCAGTCTGGTCAGTGTGCATTTCAAGTTTTCTTTGATTGTTGCAGGATATCTGAACTTGGTCACTTTGTGTTGTGATTTTACTGGACTGAGGATCAGGCAAACTATCCAGTCTGCATTATCCAGTCTGTTAGTGGAATTATTTATCAAAGGCTTCTTGGTTGCATGTAGAGAGGTCCTCTCTCCATATAGAACAAACCCATGGTGTGTACTGGCCCTATGCACATCACAAAAGTGAAAGCAGGGATATAGATAAATATATTAATTCAAAAGAAAAAGAATCTACCACATTCTTCTTAGACACACATATTTTGGAATAGGCTGCCCAATGAAGTGTTTGAGTCACCATCCCTGGAAGTGTTTAAAAGGTGAGTAGATGAGGTTCTTAGGGGCATGGTTTAGAAGTGGACTTGACAGTGCTAGGTTCGTGGCTGGACTCAATGATCTTAAATATTTGGTCCAACCAAAACAATTCTATGATTCTATGATTGTAAATGCATTAAATCTTCAAATGAATTTTTGTGAATATTAAAATGAAATAATAAAAGGTTCTACATACAGTATGTTTTCCAATGAAATCTTAAGTTCCTTTTTTTTTTCCATTTACCAGTGTCATGATGTGTACCGTTAGAAATCATTCACTATGCAAAGTGTAAGGAGAGTTGAAAGTATCTGGGTTTTGTAAATATATAGTACATTGTAGAAATTCCTGTTTCCAATGCATTCAAGTTTGGTGTTGTTATCTCCCAATCAAATGAAATAGTATACAGTAAAAATGTGGAAATAGAGAACTGGTTTAGGTCCCTCATATCCCCAAGTGAGGCAAAATCTTGTCGTTGTTGGTAGTTGTATCATGTGATGTCCTGAGAAAAAAATTACAGTTCACAAACTACTTACTTATTAAAGAGAACTGCAGTAAATGTTAGTTAAAAACTGAAATCATTAATCTCTGTGAAAGTCATGTACTATTTCTAAAGGATCATTCAGAAAAAAAAAAAAAAAAGAAAAATAAATGAGATAGGACTAAAAAATCATGCTTTAAAATAAAATTTTAAAAAGTTTTCATATATCAGAGGAACAGGCTACTCTGATTCATATGCCTTGGTAGTCAGTACTGCTGCAACATTAGGCAAAATTTAGTGACAGTTTTCAGATTTCCCAAACAGTATTACAGAAATAATTGAACCACACTCTGCATGGTCTATGGAATTCAATGATTCAACCAGCTGAGGAGAACATCTTACTCATTGACTCATATTTCATTTGATCTTCCTGGGGCTTTGATCTGAGAGAAAGGGAAGGATTAAGAATTTAAATTCTGAATGTGAAACTGGTATATAACGTGACAAAACAAAGCAGTTTCAAAAAGCGTAGCCTGTGTTTCTATCAGTTTCAAACTCCTATCTAACAAAACAACTGCTCCATTTCATGTACCTATTTTAAAAGTCCCTTTGTAGCTATTTTACCACCACATATTATGCTCATCTTAAAATTAAAAAATCCATTAAAATTACAGCTCTCTAAATTTGTCAAAATAGCGTCTCTTTGCAATAGCTTTGATCTTAAAAAATGTTACCATTTATTTGTTTCCCTTCCCTTCTCTTCCCCTTTTTCAGTGTTCTTTTTGGCAATTCTAGCCATAAGGCAGCAGAGAAAGAAGTCTCCCTTTTCAGAGAAAATTGAAGAATTCAGAGAGAACATTGTCAGGTATGATGACGAAGGAGGTGGTGAGGAGGACACAGAAGCCTTTGATGTTTCAGCACTGAGAACCCACACTGTCATGCGAACCCACAAACCTCGGAAGAAGGTCACCACAGAAATCCACAGCCTCTACAGACAGTCTCTACAAGTCGGCCCTGACAGCGCGATCTTCAGGCAATTCATTTCAGAAAAGCTTGAAGAGGCGAATACAGATCCTAGTGCTCCTCCATATGATTCACTTCAGACCTATGCGTTTGAGGGTACTGGCTCTTTGGCAGGATCCCTCAGCTCTTTAAGTTCAAACATGTCAGATGTGGATCAGAGTTATGACTACCTTACAGACTGGGGACCTCACTTTAAACAGCTTGCAGGCATGTACACTTCCCATAGAAGTGTGGGGGATTAGGTACCATTTGGTTTGTTGTTTTAGTTTCCTAAACTTCAGCAACCAAAAAAAACCTGTGGCTTTTTAAAAAGGAGGTAATCCCAAATTTAAGCATGAAAAATAAAAGCCCAAGTTTGTATTTTCTGGAAAATCTTGGATATGGAGATCTTCTAAAAATCGCACCAGGTGTGTCATGAGGTCTCCCGTTTGAAAATCTGGTGGCTATTTAGGTGCCCAAATGCAAACTGTGCTGCTTTGGATATCTAGGTCCCCTTTTGGATACTGAAAACCTGCATCCTGTAAGTACAAAAGGAGGAGTAGAAGCCATAACTGGATATTGCAAATATTCTGTCATCCATAAGCTTTAAACTGTTTCCAAAGTTAAGACTTTTGCTGTTGCAGTTGAATATGTTCATTAACCAAAGTTAAAAATGCATATTTGTATAATGCTTCACTATATAAATACACTTGTGTGAAAAATAGACCCTAAATATTCTAATATAAGCACTCACATAATCATCTATTTATTATTCTTAGGACAGTAAAACTCAAACAAGTGGGTTTTTTTCCTCTCATTGTAGAAATAAAGACCTATTATAGCATCAGCAAATATTTGCTGCCATTTTAGTTTTTAATGGAGTTATTGGAAAATGCATAAACCAATACTTAATTTAGCAAATAAGATAGAAAAAAGAAATCAGTTCAAGTCAGAATCAATATTCAATATAAATATTACAATTGACCATATTATATATTACTGTAATTAGAATAAAATGATATCCAAATACAGGTATTTTTCCTTTTATTAAGAGTTTAAAAGATAACAGATTTACCAGCACAGATATATTTTTTTATTGTGGAATATAAAATTATCTGCAGTAGTCAGTTTTATTATAACAACATTAAGAATCTTTAAAATGCTAAGCTGATGGTGATAAAACTTTATGTATAACATCAGATAATAAGATAATAAAATGCTTTGATGTTAGTCCACTTTGAAAATGATCTTGAAACATTCTGAGAGACTCAAGTCAGACTTCAACATTAATTTCCCACTGTATTATTTCCAAACATTTGATAATGAATATAAAGCTGTGTCAGAATATTTCTTTATTCTTACTTATACTACTACCCACCAGCATCTGAGGGTCATCAAACATGTTCAAAACAGCCTTTCTGAAAAAGCAACCTGCTTGTTTTTTATTCACTTCTCTTCCATCAGTTATTTATTTTACAGAAACTACATCATCTAATCTACTGATGCAGAGCTGAAAGCTGGCATCAGAATAGACAAAATTGGGGTTCCCCCCACTTTTTTTTTTAATAAGATTTTAGGTAAGTACTATGGAGAGTCGGGCAATACTTATGCAAGGAAAAAAGCAAACGAACAAATAGAAACAACAAACAAAAAAAGACATGTAACAGACAGGCTCTGCAATGTTTGCTACAATTGCTGTTCACTGAAGAAAACCAAAGCATGTAGACTTAATGGAAAAGTGCCAATGCAGAGTTTAAATTCCTGTCAGCTAAAAATAAAACATGTGGAGGAGCTTGAAAATCGAGAGAGATTTCCAATGTGATGTCTGGTAAGGGCAGAAACATTATATATGATATTCGTAGCTGGAAAAATAAGGGGAAGGGCTGTCGTCTGACCAGGGGCAGATGAAGCAGCATCTGCTTTATAAGGAAAAAAATGGTTCTTGTTAGTTTCATGCTAGGATGCCTGTGTGAATACGCAGCTACAAAACAGTTTTACAAGCTGCACAAGTAAAAACATTGTATTAACAGCTGTAATATTTGCGTTTAATAGCTCTCAAAAAGATGTGGGAAAATAACTTTTATTTGAGATAATATTGTATATATTAGTAATTTGTTCCATGGAGGGGAATAGAGAGAGAACAACTATACATGCACTGGTTGTTGGAGATGGTGAAAAGTACATTTTTAAGATTAGGTCTATAGATTTGTGTGGGTTATACCCTAAATAAATCCTTATTCCACAGATGGTCCCAGTGGCATTAATAGAATTCCATGTATTTTCAGGTTGCATTTAGTACAAAAAAAGGATAATAGCGTCTGATCCTGTCTCAATCCAGAGACTTTGTCTGTTTATGTGGGGAAATAGCCTTGAACACTCAACCATATTTGCACTTCCATTATAATTTCCTCTTTGCATTGGAAGGAACTTCAGAGATAATTTTGTAACCAGTGCATACCGCTGTCATGTAATTTTTATAACCAATGTATGCCATTGTCAGTCACTTCTATATGAAAGAGAATAATGGTCTAAAATGGATCTTGAATGATCTTTAGCTGAAACTTTACACTTCTTTTAATATACTCTTCTTAATTGTTTTATACAATGTCTGCAAAAAACTTTTGTAGAAGTGTCTGCTTATTTCAAGGGGGTAAACATTCTGAGGAAGCCAAAACTGAACACATAACAGATATCACTAAAATTAATATTATGAAATTAATAAAGATAAGTTATAAGCCAGAGTTACTGAATATGAGATCTGTTAAACTGTGGAATGGTTTTCCCAAGAGAATCCTCTCCTACCTTTATCTTTTAAAATTTGATAGAAACTAGAATTTGCTATGCTCTTGGCTGAAGTGAAGATTGCAAAAAGAGTATCAGATGGTAAATATATATCGCGCTGTTCATGACCTGCCTGAGGGAATATAAGGAAGACTTACTGCCTGATCATAAGACTATGGTTGTACGTACTGTTTTTGTCTCTGGATGCTTTGAAGAGATGTTCCTGTATATTTCTTTTTCTGTAACATGGTAATGAGATAGGTTGAGAACTACTGAAATATCTGATAAAACATTGGCTTCCTGTTTCATTTCTCACTCATAGGGATTCAGAGTGTTGTGTTAATGATTTTATTATTTAAAAGTCAAGGAAATGAATACTATGCATATATTAATAAATGCTTAACATTCAGAAGAACAAAATCACTTGACAGCACATTGCACCTTCAGGCTCATTGTTGTGACTGGAAAAGGGTATTTTATTTATAAATTCACTCAAAATAAAATGTTTTCATTTGCTTTTCATTTTGCATACTACAATGTAGGCTTTTTATTATCGTAACACTGAGAAGCAATCCTGCTTGTCACCAAGGATGATCTCAGTCTTTAATTCACATAATTTTCCTACCGCATTTTCTCACAGATACTGTCATTATACTCCTAGTTTTGCTTTCAAAATTTGCATTGGAAATGTAGTTGTTTTAAAACTCATTCTTAACTGTATGGGGTAACCCTGTCAGATGAGAGTAAAATATTTCTGAAAAGGCAGTGTGCATTTTATGCTTCAAAGTCAGATCTAATGTATGGTCTCTGAGGAGCAGAAGTTGAAGGAGATGATGCAGTTTTATGTTCTGGCAAAGAATACATTTAACCCTTGATCCAGAATATGGACAAATAGAATAGAAGTCATATAAAAAAATGAGTAGCTATTACTAAAGTCTGTAAGATTTCTCTATCAGAAAATGGGTAAAACTATATTTTTTAAAGAAAAATAGAGTGGACTAATGTTTATATTGACAGATTTTACAGCAGTAATTTGGATACTCTCACATTTATTCAGAAAAAAAAACCCACCTTCATATATGGGTCTATATCAGCCTTATCTCTCATACAGAGTCCAAGGAACAGTAAGATTTAACTATAGCGTACAGAGGGATAAAAAACATATACAGAGAGACCACTTAGATCAGTATGAAACACTTTAACCACAGCAAATAAATAATACCAATAGTCAGAAATATCCATAATTGACAAGGGGATATCTGCCAGCAAAGGCAGTTAGATATATGGCACTAAGATATATGGCACTGGCAGGTCCTGCAGCCTATAGTACCCTGACTCCTATGGGGTACATCCATGAGTGCCTAGAGAGCTGCTAGATGTTATTGCTAAGCCACTCTACATCATCTTCAAAAGGTTGTGGAGAATAGGAGAGGTGCCTGAGGACTAGAAGAAAGCCAGTGTCACTCCAGTCTTCAAAAAGGTCAAGAAGGATGACCCAGGAAACTACAGGCCAGTCAGCTTATCTTCCATCCTGGAAAGGTGATGGAACAATTCATTCTGAACATCTTTATGCTCGTGGAGGAAAATAAGGTTATCAGGAGTACTCAACATGGATTCACCAAGGGGAATTCATGTTTGACCAACCTGATACTCTTCTACGATGGTATGACTGACTAGGTAGATGAGAGGAGAGCAGTGGATGTTGTCTACCTTGACTTCAGCAAGGCTTTTGACACTGTCTCCCACAACATATTCATAGATAAGCTTAGAAAATGTGGGTTGAATGAGTGCACAGTGAGATGGATTTAGAACTGGATGGATGGCAGAGCTCAGAGGGGTTTGATCAACAGTGCAGAGTCTAGTTGGAGGCCTGTAGCTAGTGGTGTTCCCCTGGGGTCAGCACTGGGTCCAGTCCTGTTCAACCTGTTTATCAATGACCTGGATGAAGAGACTGGGTGCACTCTCTGCAAGTTTGCTTATGATACAAAACTAGGAGGAATGGTTGATACAGCAGAAGGTTGTGCTGCCATTGAGCATGATCTGGACAGGCTGGAGGGCTGGGAGAGAAAAACCTGGTGAAATTCAGCAAGGGCAAGTGTAGGGTCCTTCACCTAGGGAGTACCGACCTCATGCACCAATGGAGGTTGGGGACTGACCTACTGAAAAGCAACATTGCAAAGGAGGACCTGGGAGTCCTAGTGGGCAACAGGTTGACCATAAGCCAGCAATGTGATCTTGTGGCCAAGAAAGCAAATGGTATCCTGGGGTGAATTAGGAAAAGTGTGACCAGCAGGTCAAGGGAGGTTATGCTCCACCTCCATTCTGCCCTGGTGAAGGCTGTATCTGGAGTACTGTGTCCAGTTCTGTGCTCCTCAGTTTGAGGAGGGCGAGGAATTACTGGAGGGAGTCCAGTGGCAAGCTACAAAAATGATTAGGAGCCTGGAGCACCTTTCCTATGAGGAAAGACTGAGGGAGCTGGGTCTGTTCAGTCTGGAGAAGAAAAAACTGAGAGGGAATCTCATCAGTGTTTATAAATATCTCAATGGTGGGTGTCAAGAGAATGGGCTTAGGCTCTTTTCAAGCGGTGTCCAATTATAGGACAATGGGTAACTGGCACAGACTGAAACATTGGAGGTTCCATCTGAATATGAGTAGAAAATTCTCTATTTTGAGGGTGACAGAGAACTGAAACAGGCTGCCCAGGGAGGTTGTAGAATCTCCTTCTCTGGAAACATTCAAAACCTGTCTGAACACATTCCTGGGCAATCTGCTTTAGGTGAACCTGCTTTAGCAGGAGAGTTGGACTCTATCATCTCCAAAGGTCCCTTCCAGACCAAACTATTCTGTGATTCTGTGACACTAAACCTCTTACAAACAGTGGCATCTCCATACTTACTACCTACAAGTGTATAATCCCTGAAAGATTTTCAAATGGAAATCGCAATCAGAAACTAAGAATTAAATGTCTCCTACAATTTCTGGAAGAGTAATCACCTCTGAAAGGAGAGGATAACCCTGACCTTTCTGTTGGTCTAAGTTACCAGACAAAAAGTAACTAACATTAGAACTAAGACAATATGTAAATATTTGCCAGAATTGTGTTTCCATAACCTTCCTAAGGTTATATTGGCAATACGAAGTTCCTGACTGTTCAACATATGTTTTGGTTCAGAGATACTTGCTCCCAGTTGAAAAGTTCCTCAGCCTTCTGCTGTATAGCTGCTCCTATGTGCTAGATGGTTGAGATTTGCTAAAAAAAACCCCAACCAAATAATCAACAAAAAAACCCACAAGCAGTCTGCAATACTTACTGCAAATGGATTGTAATAGTAATTTTCCATTGTTATTGGAGAGAGAGAGAGACAATGAGGACCTGCTGATTAGAGAGCAAATCTTCTAAAGAAGATCCACAAAGTGAATACTTCTGTTATAAACTTGCAAAATTTTGGAAGAGTAGAAATTCAAAGAAGGATCTAATTGGCTGATGATTTCTTGTTTGCTTTTTTGTTTGTTTGTTTGTTTGTTTGTTTGTTTTCTTTTTTGCTGTCTAGTGAAAGTGCTTCATAATGCAAGCCACTGTGAGGACAATCAAAATGCACCGATTAGCTGTTGTAGCAGAGCACTCTGGAGCCCCACTTCACTGCTTAGGGATGAAGCAAATCGTTGTGGGATATTAGGCCTGAGCAGTGGGATCAACGGAAAGGAACAATACTTCTGGACACTGAAAACTGCATCCAGTTTGTACCACTTTTCTAATTTTATTTTGCAGTGTCCAGGACATAAATTAACTGCTTCTGACATTCCTTGTAAAATTCACACTTTCTTGGTTTACTTAAAAGATCATACAGAACAATTTGAGCTTTACAAATTTCCCCTCCTTATTGGTTTACTGGTTAGTAGGATTCTGACAGATGTGCACTTTTTGCTCAGAGAATTTCCTTGATGCTTATTTTTGTGTGCTATTAAAAAAAAAAAATAAATAAAAATAAAAAAAAAAAAAAAGGGAAAGAGCAGGAGGGAACTAAAAACTCAGCCAGCATGTAGAAATACCGCTGTGGAATGCAGTTTGAAACATAATCAGAAATGGAGTTTACCAGGTGTTTTACAAATTAAGCTGTAATAAAAGAAGAATTTGGACCTTCATTTTCCCTTTGCAGGGCACAAACTACCCAATAAACACCTATCTCGGTTTTGTTAAACACAAGTTTCTTTTTTAGTGAATTTGCCTGTCAGATAAAGCTTTCATATTAGCTTCATTTTCCTGGAAAAACAGATACATGTTTTGGTAAACATAGCAATGTAATGTGAGGTTATTGATAAAAATGGACACAAATATCGTGAGAGGGGCAACAAGAAACAGGTGCCCAGAAACTGACCAATGGAGTATAACATCCCATTCCTGTGAATATTTCATATTAAAGTGGGAGATCACGAGGATATCGTCCCTTTTCCTTATGGCCGACATTAGGAGAGTACCTTGCTAGTTGTCCCTGAGAACTGAGGCCTAGTGACAGACTGAATCCAGTTCCAGTTGGCTGAAGAGTCCAGTCCAGGACTTTGGGTGCCGACCCTACAATATGCTGGAGCAATTCCAATTTGCCGGGACTTTCAAGATTGGTTTTATATATTTTGTATTATTTTCCTCTATTTTATCAGTAACATTAGTAAAACATTTTTAATTTTTCCAACTCTCTTCTCTCTCTCCTTTTTTTCCTCCTGATTACCTGTCCTTAGTGGGAAGTGGGGAGAGGGACGGGCTGAAGGGGGAAGGCAGGGGAGAAGGGGTTAACAATACATCTGCCATGGTTTTATTGTCACCTCGCAATCAAAACCTCGACAACACTTGACAATTTTCCTGCTGTCAAAGACACCTGGGACATCAGAGATGCTTTCCATCATCTTACTCTCTTAGTGTAGCATGTTACAGATATTTTACTGTAACTCTTAAGCTTGTGGTAATGTACTAGGAAACATTTTGTAACCCTTAATCGGGAGCTGATAATAGGAAAGGTGTTTTTAAGGTAGATATAACCAGGATGGTTGCATGCAGATGATCTGATCTCATATTCCTGTTGAGTTTTATTATTATTACTGTTTTTATTTTAAATAATTTGACAGTTAAAGCAAGACAGTTTAGAAATATATAAGAATGGATATTCCTCATCTACAGGAATCATCTAAGGAAAAGATAATCAAATCTTTATGCCAGCTCACACAGAAAGAAAAAAAAAAAAAGACAGACATTATATTGGTTCTCATAGCTGACCTCAATCACCTCAACATCTGCTTGGAGGGCAACACAGTAGGGTGCAAGCAATCTGGGAGCTTCTGGCATGCCAAGTGGCAGCTGTTTAATGTATGAATCTGATGGGTTAGTTACAGGACTAATGCTATGGACTGGTTAAGAGGTACTCTACCTAAACTAGAAGATCAGTATGGTTGGCTGCATGGACTACAATATGGATGAGAAACTGGCTAGACCACTGGGCTCACTACACTTCACCAGTTTCTAGTGTAGTGGTGTTCCTTTGGATTTGGTTGTTGCTGAACTTAATACTGATTATCATCTTCAACAATTCCCTGCGTAATGGTAGGCTGTGCAGCTTAAGAAAGTTCATGGACAACATCAAATTGGAAGTTCAATATGTTGAAGGGTAGGAATGCTGTCAAAATGTACCTGATGAAGTATAAAGGTGCAGGCAACAATATGCTGAAATGGCAGGGTGTTATGATTTAACCCGGTAGGCAATTAAACATCACACAGACATTCGTTATCTACTCCCTCTACCCACAGTAGGATGAGGGAGAAAATAGGGAAAAACAAAACCAAAACCAAAACAAAACAACAACAACAACAAAAAAAAAAACAAACAAAAAACAAACAAACAAAAACAAACAAAACAAAAATCTCATGGGTTGAGATAAATACAGTTTAATATGACAGCAAAAGACAGAACAACAATAATAATAAGGATAAAAGAATATACAAAATGAGTGATACACAATGCAATTGGTCACCACCTGCTGACTGGTGCCCAGCCATTCCCAAGCAGTGATTGTGCCCCACCTTGGCCAGCTCCTCAGGTTTATATACTGAGTATGGTTCCATATCACATGTTGTCATACTCAGTATATAAACCTTTGGCCAGTCTGGGTCAGCTGTCCTGGCTTTGTCCTTTCCTGGCATCACATGCATCTCCAGCCTCCTTGCTGAAAAGTCCTTGACTTGGTATAAACATCGCTTAGCAATAATCAAAACATCAGTGTATTATCAACATTATTCTCATACTAAATCAAAACCACAGAACTATACCATCTACTAGGAAGAAAATTAACTGTATCCCAGCTGAACCAAGACATAGGCAAACATTGCTCTGTGGCTGTTTGTAGGTGTCCTGCTCTGACAAAGGTCACTCATTTGTATGAATGATAGAATGAATTTGTTAAGATTTCCATTAAAAAAAATGGACAACAACCAAAACAAGAGGTGTCCAAATACCACTAGTGAACAGGGAGACGTAATAGTTGTTTGAGCATGGAATTTCACATGCTAATATGATACTCACTGTCAACTCTTTTGTTCAGTTAATTCAGAAGGGAAAGCAACATATTAGACAATTTAGCTTTAGGGATAGTTTTCACCAAATGTAATAGTTACATCCAGAAATATCATAGCTGGGAAAAAAAGAAAGGTACACAATAAGTAGTATAACCATGTACTTATCTAGAAAGCTGTTAGTACAGAGATTAGGTCAAAGTACAGGCTTTCCCTTTGTTTTTGTTTTTTTTGGTTTGGTTTGGTTTGGTATTTTTATTATTTAAGTGGTGCAAACAACTTTTTGCCGACACTTTAATATGTGTTTGTAGAAAAACAAAACATAGAAATGGTAGGCTGTGCAGCTTAAGAAAGTTCATGGACAACATCAAATTGGAAGTTCAATATGTTGAAGGGTAGGAATGCTGTCAAAATGTACCTGATGAAGTATAAAGGTGCAGGCAACAATATGCTGTTAAGTCGTGAATTTTCATTACAAGAAACCTGAAGAGACAGTCCTTATTGAGAATTACTGCACAATCAGCTTCCACTAAGCAGATGATTATATACATCCTTTCATGCTCCTATATTAACTTAAATGCTGATTATTGTGGTTCTTTTTCATTTTCTTTATTCTTTTTCCTTATTTTAAAAAAATTCAGATGGTTCATATGGGTTCAAGTCTTAGTATATAAAGTATAGATGTGCTACAGTAGGTTCTACTTTATATTACTTTATATATCACAGAGCTTATTGGTGGGAAAATCCTGATATCCAGTATTAGCTTCATACTGTGATTAACTTTTCAGAGGCAGCAGGATGGGATTTTTAATTCTAGGTTTTAATAAGCTTGTGTCAGTTATCAACTGAACACTTTGCTTAGAAATACACTATTTTCATATGGAATGTCTTGATCCTACATCCTCTTTTTTTTTTTTTTTTTTCTTTTAGCTTCTCATAAACCAATTGTGCACATAATGCTTATTCTTTCTTAAAGGATTCATTTCAAAATAGACTCACACAAGGCTTTCAAACTTCAATATTTCAGTTATTTTCCTTTCCAAGTGTCTTTTCTGTTGAATCACACATAACTGTTACTGCAGCATCCACTGTTAAATCAGGCTTCTTTGTGGTTTATCTATATGGGTTCAGTTAGAGGAGAGGAGAAAAACAGTAAATAATAAGGACTGAAAAGTTACTGAAGGTCTTGTCAAAGGTTTTGGAAATGACTGGCTTCAAGCCTCTAACTGACTTTCGGACATTAAACAATTAAGAACAATCATGCTCAGAAAATGTCCACCTATACAGTTCTAAAAGTTGACTTTTGAATTGCAAGTTGACTGGCCATCACCCAACAGCAGCCTGGATCATTCAGTCTCTGTTTATGAGAAAGTGATTTTGTTAATTTTAGTACTCTTCTATATGCAATAGGCTAAATTATTTGATGTTTTACAGTGTTACTCTTCTTGAAACAGGTATAGAATCATTGTAGAGGTCTTAAGACCTATGTAATCCAAGGTTGTTGAATGTAGCTGTTGTTATTTTGTCTCAGAAATGCCCATCAATTCAGTTTGATTACAGGATATTCAAACTTGCATTCTGTTTTTTTTCCCCCCATTTATTCCACTGTAAGTGCAACTTTTATCTGCCTCCCGAAATGCTTTTGCCTCCAGTTTCTAAAAGTATAGTCATCATAAAACTAACTGTAAAAACAAATTGTTAGTCTGGATATTGATCCGCACCCTTCAACGGCTGAAAATTATTTACTTTACAATATACACAGACAATAAGAGCTTCTGTGCAAGGGACCAGGAAGGCTTGATGAGTTCACCAAAAATGCTGTGCAAAGGGATACCCAATGCAGCAAAAAGTTGTGTAGCATGCTCTCCTGTGGGAGACGTTACTGGGAAGGTGGCAACAGAAGTGTGGCACAGGTAGGGGTCTGCACAGGTGATGTTTAATTCCTGTCACCCTAGTTCAGGTGTATGTATGTACGTACAAATAAATAGATACATGTAGAGTATCATGTGAATATTCCCACCATGATCTGAGCTGTCCAGATGCCAGCCAGCTGTAAGTATAGAAACCGTATTACCATTCAAACACAGAAATAAACCCTCATTAGCAAGAAAGTATACTAACTTGATCTAAACCCATCTCCTGTATGCAGCTTCAGAAACATAACTGGCTTATGTGTGGCTGCCTTGACATACCTACACCTGCCTGCCTACACTTCTCTGCAGGTAGGTGCTCTAGCTTTAGCCTAGCCCTGACTTATTCCATGAGGATTATTATACTATTAGAGGTCAAATTCAAAAGAGCAGCTTCTCAGGGGAATTGGCATTAGTATTTTGTGAGTTAACTACTCTAACAGCATCCAATAACACTGCAAATTGCAGAAGTGGACCTTCCATTATAAATCACTTGTTTCTTCAAGTGGTGCTCTTTTTTTCTAATTAATTGGTCATATAAGACTTACAGAAACTCAGGGCCAGAAATTGCTGAAAATTATGGGAGTGTAGCTGAGCACTTCAAACCAGCCATGAAAGAACAAAGGTTAAATTCTGCCTTTGAGCAGTACTTATGTCAAGCAGACTATAGCCTGAAAGCATTCACTTTATGAAAAAAACTTCATCTATTTTTACTCTGCACAGAGCATAGAAAGCCAGATAATTTACTGCAGTGAAGCAGATGCTTGTTTTGTTTTGTCATTATTATTGTTATAAATAAAAAGAATGAAGAATAAGCAATTCTAGCCAATAGAGAAATGTTATTGCTATAAATGAAGAGCTTTGAAATACTGCACAAATCAACAAACCAAACAAAGAGAGAGTATTACTTAGAAAGATCTCTGAGTAAAATAATAAAGGAAGGATTCTCATAATAAAAAAAAAAAAAGAAAAAAAGAAAAAAAGAAAAAAAATAAGAAAAAAAAAAAGAAAAATAAATAATAAAAGGGGTTATCAACTGAGCTGTCTTTGCTTCTCTAACACGATGGGTGTCCTGCTGTCAAGAGGTTGCAGTGGTTTCTGTAGGACAGCCAAAGGCCAGGGAAAGGGAATTGTGAATAAAATATCCAGCTTTTTCTTAAAGCAGGCAGAGCTTAGGATTGGCAAAAAGCACCTGTCTCATCCTCCTTGTTGGTAATGAGGTCAGAGCTCATGCAAAACACCTTGCTCTGAGCAGCGCCTTCCATGAGAAACACAGATGCACATTCTTACAGCACCAGGGGCACATGGTGGTGACTTGTTCCAAGACTCATAGTATGAAGCGAGGGATACTTCTTTGTGGGAAGGGTAAGGAAGGAGAAAACCACTTTCTGCATGATGACGTTAAGTTTCTACATCTGTGTTCTGTATGAAAATCCTTGCTTGTGTTTTTTAGCACTACAGGAACATGTTTTTGGCTACTACTCAAATACAAAGAGTAAGATTTGTTCTTTTTGCATACTGTGTTTTGCCCACTAAGAAAGTCTAGAGGACAAAAAGAGAGATTATTTAGCCTAGTGACCTCACGCTGTCTGAAGGCTATGTGATTTTCTGAATAAACCTAATTTCCTCCGTGGTGGTTTACTTGGCTGAGAGTAAGTAAGGCTTGATGATTGTGCTAAAAAACAAACAAACAAACAAACAAGCAAACAAGCAAGCAAACAAACAAACAAACAATTAAAAACAACAAGAGAAACAAATGTAGTGCTCAAAAGATTGGAATGATAGCCAGAAGGAACATGATTCTGGACTGAACTTCCCTAAAGCATGATAAGCTTTGCCTGTACTGTCTGTGTAAGGGGAATAAAAAAATCCCAATTATTCAAAAATACCATATGAAGCAACTCTGATAGAGACTTCCATGCAGCTGGCAGCCTTTGCCCTGAACCTGTTTTACAAAATTGCACATGAAGGGTCCATTGAGCCCATCAGGTTGCTTGGCTGATATCCCAAGGCAGATAGTTGGCACCAAACAGGAATGACAAATTCTGGTTCTTCAGTCTGTGACAGGATTTTTATCACCAGCTATCACAGCTGATGGCACTCGCTCATTCAGTTTTATTGAAATTACTCTTCATTCATGTTCTTCTTAGTAGAAGTTTCTGGGGTGAGAAATTTTACAGCTATTATATTAGCTCCATATATATATATATAATATGTATATGTCTTCATAATGAAAATTTGGGACTATGACACGACATTCATTTCAGTTTGTCAGGTATGAAAGGATTACAGCATGAGCCCAGAGACAAGTAAGACAATCCTAGTCTATGGTAATGGCTGTTTCGGTGTGTTTCTCTTCCACTCATTCCAAACTTTCAAGCATTGGCTTTAATATTAACTTCCTTCTTGGTTGCTGTCTTATCATTTCAATTGATGTGCATTTTAAAATACATTAATATTTTTGTTCTGTTACATATTAACATCTGTCTGCAGGAGGCAGCTGTCAAAGTAATATTTTCATTTTATTTTCAAAAAAAGATTAAATACTTAGATTTTTAAAATCAATAGTCTATAAGGACAAACTATTGAAAGCTCAAACTTCTCAACATTTTAAACTACATAACTTTTCATAATTCTGTTGTTTTTAAAAATGTTTTGATAAGAAAAACAGGAAAAGGATCACTCGAAATTACAAAATCCTGCAGGAAAATATTAGTTTAAAATACAAAAAGCATTTTTTTTTCTTTCTAGTTGTCTTTGAAGTCTTAATGAGTATCTATACTCTATTATTTTTCCTCTGAAACTCTCGTTTCAGTTCAGTAATAGTTTCTCTGACTTTGCAACATTCTCTGATTTTACAATATTTATTTTTACATTTCACTCTTAATTTTTCAGCCTTCTACTACTCCTTTGAATTATCTTTTTGAGAGGAATGATTACACCACTCTTTATAAAATTCGTATTATTTAGCTATTGGCCTGTACTGCCATATCTAGTCTTGGTGAGGGGAAAGCCTCTAAGGTTTTCTCCTCAGTTCTTCACAAGCCACCTTTACAGATCTTCATGAAAAGCTGAAAACACACATATTCTGTTTCACAAAACAGGTATTTGAAACTGCTTGTGCTATACTTCCACAGAATCACAGAATGGTTACAGTCAAAAGGAACCTTTGGAGGTCCTTGCTCAAGTAAGGACACCTGTACCTGTTTGCTCAGGACCGTGTCCAGATGTCTTTTGAGTGTTTCCACAGCCTTTCTAGGCAACCTGTGCCAGTGCTGTGTCAGCTTCACGGTAAAAAAAGCCAGTGTTTCCTGATGTTCAGAGGGAACCCTCTGTCTTTCCACATGTGCTCATTGCCTTTTGCTCTGCCACTGAGTGCCTAAAAAGAGCCTGACTCTGTCTTGTTTATGCCCTTCCTTCATGTGTTTGTACAGATTGGTAAGATCCCCTCTCTGACCCTTCTCTTCTCCAGACTAATCTGTCCCAGGTCTCTCAGCTTTTCCGCATAGGAGAGATGCTCTAGTCACTTCATCATCTTTGTGGCACTTTGTTGGACTGTTTCCAGTCTCTTTTGTACTGGAGAGCCCAGAAATCAACACAGTAGGTTGAGGCCACAGAGGTGTGGTCTCACTAGTGCTGAGTAGAGGAGAAGGATCACCTCACTCAACCTACTGGCAATACTTTGCCTAATGAGTCTCAGGATACCGTTAGGCTTTTTTGCCACCAGGGCACATTGCTACCTCATGTTCAACTTGGTGGTCACCAGGAACTCCAGGTCCTTTTCTGCAAAGTTGCCTTCCAGTTGGTCAGCCCCCAGAATATACTTGTGCTGTCAGCATCACTCCCCAGTGTATACTGGGGAGGTTGTTCCTCCCTGGGTTCAGAACTTTTTACTTCCCTGTGCTGACCTGCATGACATTCCTGTCCACTGTTTTCTCCAGCCTATTAAGGTATCTCTGGAAGGCAGCATAACCTTTTGGCATATCAGCTACTCCTCCCAACTTTATGCCATCCACAAACTTGATGAGGATGCCCCATTATTCAAATCATTAAAGATGTGGAAGAGGACTCAACCCCTTCCTGAAGGCAAAGTATGCAATATCCACTGCTCTCACTGCATCTACCCAGACAGTTATTTCATTGTAGAAGGCTATCATGATGGTCAAGCATGGCTTCCATTTTGTGAGTACCTGCTGACTACACCAAATCTCCCAATCACCTTCTTGTCCCTCATGTGCCTGGAAATGGTTTCTATGACCTGTTGTTACAAGATTTTACTTTTCACTTATGCTCTATCTTCTACTGTATTTAAATACCAGTCTCACAGTAAAATCTCACACAAGTCAGCTTTCAAGCCTCTGGAGGAGTATTTGTGACTTTGAGACAATGTTGATTTTCCTATCTGTAAAACACGTTAAATAAAATTTTCCTGCTCCATATGGAATAGAGTAAGTTTGCTTTAAATTGGCTCATGAATTAGAAGTATTCTGTAATTTTTTTTCTGTTTTCTGACACATCTAGGCAAGTGGAATACCTTTATCAGTCTTACATCAATTAGTTTATTGTACAATTTAACACAATAATATGTTAAAATAGTGCATAATGAAAAAAAAAAAGGACATTTAGAATACACTTTTCTGATGCAAGATTGTAAAAGGATCATATTTCAAGCTTAACAGAATTCTGCAAAATTATCTGGGATTTCAAAGGAAGAAAATAATTAGCTCTGACTTGGCATTCACTGGAGTGTATTTCAAGTCATTTATAAAGGTCTTGATTTCACAGGCTAAATTCCAAATTCATGTTGGCAATAAATCATTAGCACCAAATTCTAGACGTGAGACCCAAGTAGTGACATCATTAATGTACAGAGGATTTGGGAAATTTTCAGTAATTTATTTATGAATTTCAGATAATTAATTTGATGGAAGGCTTGTGAGTGCTCACTTTTCATATAAAATACTGGCTTCTATTAAAATTGTCTATTTTGGAGTCCTTTGTTTTATATCTAAGCACTATCACAAAAAGTGAGGGCAGAGAGAGCTTGTTTTGTACTTTTTTATGGAGTGGATTAGTATTAGATTATTTTTGTTCCTCTCTTCTGGCTCCCAATAAAGAACATCTGACACTTGTAAGCAGTGGTTGCTATTATTCTAAAGATATTTTCATTGGCAACTCTAAAATTACCATGTAATGGCTAATACTGTAACCATTTGAGGAATAAATGGACATATATAATTTCCTCTCCTTCCCTCAATTTTTTGTCAGTTTAAGCAGTTTTTCTTTTAAGCAAAGAAGGCTTTTTTTGTGCATCAACACAAAAGGTAATAAAGTTATTAAAAAAACTGTTGCTGTGTTGTGCTTCTATAGTAGTTGACAAAACTGTAAGCTAAGTGTTTACTGCTTGGTCTTTGGAATTTTTTTTAAAGTTAGAAATTATGCAGCCTGAAATTCATACACCTGGTGGCATACATGTATCTACTGGTTAGAGGGGAAAAAAATAAACAAACAAAACAAACCAATAAAAAAACCTTCTGTCTCAGAGACTGATGAAATCTAATACAGAAATTACAGATAAAAAATTAGTGTAAGTCACTTCTCTTTTCTAATATTCCTGTCTCAGGGAGCCTATTTCTACCTTTCTATTCTCTAGTTTCAAAATTGTGCTTATGCTAATGATGTGATATTAATATTTTAAAAACAAAAGAGAAAAAACCCCAAAAGATTAGGAAAACTATTTATCTTCTTTGAGAATCAAGAAATTGGCACCTACCATATTAAACCTGAACACATACTAATTTTTGTTTATTTTCAAGAAATAAAGATTTGTTGGTTTTGTAGATCTATGGGTCTTAGGCTGCATTTGGCATTACTTTCAAAATTCTTCTCTCAATTCATGCACAATTAAGTGTGTTGTTGGAAGCAACAGCAGTTTTATGATAGATGTGATTTTGCAGTACAGGCTTGCTTCCTGGCATTTTTAGATAATAGTGTGCCATTAGAAATCAAGAGGAGTACGTGCATCTTTATGTTAATAAGCTGTGTTTGCAAAAACATCCTGAAAATTTGACTGTCAGCTTGACCAGTACACATGAGAACTCAGGTTTTCCAAGCTGTTAGGGAAATAAATGGTATACAATTAATACCAATTTTTTTCTTAATCCAAGTTCCAGACCCCAAGGAAAAAAAATAGTTTGATCCAAGTAAAATGATCTACTCTTTTTGATAGAGGTTATTCTGAAAGTCAGATTACACAATAACACTGCCATAGTTTTGTTAATATATTAGAGACCCCATCTCTTTATAGAGATGCCACTTTACCTTCTCATTCTTTACTTTGTGATTAAAATACTGAGTTGTTTAGACTCTTCAAGTCATACAAAACTTTAAAAGTATCAAACCTTGTAAGAGCACTTCAGAACTTTGTCAACACAAATTGTGGTGGACATGGTATGCAACTTGCTATGTCTTAAACAACTTTTTTTTGCAACTTGTGGCAGGGAGGAAGAGATAAGTACTGTGGAGGCAAGACTTATGTCTTCCTCAGGGCCTTCCTATTCTTTGCAAAACAAAGGTTTCATTAACTGTATCTCTTCTTTGAGCCCTAATTTGGCTTGAACAAAGGCAGGGTGATTCAGCAATCACTGACCAGCTAGGGGAAATAATGAATCACCAGCTACACCTAGAGAACTAACCACCTCACTTCTGGGCACTTCTGGAACCTCCAACCCATTTCTGGAATAATCTCCTTAATTAGCATGATGAGCGAGTAGAGGGAGGAGATGAGTTGCCCTCTCCTACCTTGCATTCAAATGAACTAAAGTATAAAAAACGTCTCACTCAGGACATTAGCAATGAAGTTTCATTACACCCACCAACAAGAAAGCTACAGAGATCATTGCTGGATCAATGGACCCTTGCAGTGGTGAAATCTTACCTTTCTTCTGGTATCTAAATCTATCTCTCTTCTTTCTTTCTCTCTGTCTAACTACATTTTGCTCACGTATGGGTAATAACATTGTGAGTTTTGTTGTTGAAGTCTTGTGAAGTTTTATGATGTAGTTGTAAAGTTTCACCAAGCCACTATTCACTGTAATTCCACTGAGTTTTCAGTAAATTTGTGATTTAATTGAACCTCTTGAGCAACTGTTGTTACTCCCAGTTACCCCACAGAGTATTTAAAAGTTACCTCTGCTCTCACCCCACTGAGTGAGACAGGACACAGATTTTAGGAAAAAGGAGTATTTGTCATCAGTTATTAAGTAAGAAAAAATCCTGTTCACATGCCTCCAAAGTGGTATAAGATTTTGGAACTAGTCCTTTAGCATGTAGGTTGCAAGCCTGAATGGAGTGAGACAAGTATGTAGGGACAAAACTTCCACTGAGACTTGCAATCTGCATGTCTGCATCAGTATGTTTGTAGCTCCAAGTTGTAAACACAATCTATAATGTCATGCACACATGAATGATCTTTTGTGTCTTGATGCATAAATATTGTAATTTTATAGGATCCTCCTGCCTGAAGCTGGCCATGTAACAAGGTTGCAAAATGCAATAGGTGCATAATGACTGAACCATGCTGATGGGGTATGACTCACTTAGCAAGAATGAAAAGTAAGTTGTGTTTTGTTTTATATAAAATTACCATTCCACGTTCCATATGCTGTGGCTGGAAGTTTTCCCTAAGACTGTCTCTTAAACCTTATTTCTATCCAACCAGTATAGGTAAATGTAAACTCAGCCTCAAGCACAGTTCTGAAGTAACACAGATCTGGTTTTCAGAATCAAAATATTGATCTGTATGGAAATATTTCAAAAATCTATAGAAGAATGAGACCACAAAGGAGGCAAATACAGCTGAATAGGTCACAGTTACTCAATCTTTTCTGGTTTTCTGTTAAATTTAATTTTCATTTACTTTTTTTTTTTTTTTCCAAATAAATTTAGGCATAACACAATTATTTTAACTTTTTTTTTTTTTTTTAATAGGAGTTGCTACCTTGTGTCCATAATAGCAGTTTGTCTATGATTGTATTCCAACAAAGCACCATAATACCAGTTTCACTGGAAACAATAGCAAGCAAACAAAAAGGACTTGAAAAAACAACCAAACAAACAGTGAATTTACTTCAAAGTTCAACATATGCTTATGTTCTGTTTCTGAGGGGTCAATGAATAAAAACTGAGAAAATCAGATGGATGTGCTTTATTGGTAAGGAACACTTAAATGTAAACGAAAATTGCTTTTGAGTAGAAGGCTGGAGGCATAGTATTACTAAAGGAATTGTAACTCTTTGTTGGACTCAAGAGACCAAGTTCCCCACCCCTTTGAAGATGGAATTTTAAGATGTACAGGGGGAAAAAATAAAAATTAAAAAAAAATAAAATATTAGAAGGAACACTAATCTAATATTGTTCAATATTTTGCTACAGCCCAAGGAAGGCCCTGTGGCTGGAGCATTATTTCTGATGTTATGTTCCCTTTCTACATTGTATTTTATTAATGTTTTCATTTGTACCACAGTGTGAAGGGACATAGAGCTTTTATTTTTTATTTAAAATTAATGAGGAGTATATTACTTTACTAGGAAAGAACATCAGAATAAAATCTTTTCCCTTAGAAAATGAAACACAGATTTGTAAGTAGATTCGATTTTCAGTTCTGGTTCTTTCTGGCTCGTTATGACCTTCAAAAAAATATTTAAAGTGTTTGTGCTGAAGTTCCTGCATTTTTATGTTATACTGGTATTTGCAAAGTAACCTCTTCGGTGCATTGTGTGCCTTTGTTGAAATCTACATAGCAATACCAAAACATGTAAATTTTTAATCAATAAAAGGTTCTTGACTACATATCTTCCATTCAGTTCAGATGCGCTGAAGCCATGCCTTGTAGCTTGTTACATCCCACCCAGAGGTATGAGTGAGGGGAGAGGTGACTCAGGTTCGTGGGTCCCCTTAGTTGTAAAGCAGTATATACAATACTTAAGGTCTGTAAACAAGAAAAGCAACACCTTTTATTTTGCAGCTCGGCGCAATTAGCAGATGATTCTGCATCAGAAAGATTTACATTGCTTAAGTCTAATTGACTAACATTTTAACAGCAAAAGGTTTTACATAAAAGAGTTTTGCAGCACATATGGGGTGATGAGCGTTATATTATTATACTACTCATAGAAAGAGAGGCAAAGGGATATAGGAAAGGAAAAGATAAGGAAAGAAATAACAAAAAGGAAAGGAAGAGAGAAAGTGAGGGATTCTGCCACCCTTACAGCTCCACAGCGTGCGTGATGGGACTTGTAGTCTGGGTCCAGTGATGTGTGGCCTCCGGTATCCCGCGACGAGGCTGCTGGGGGTTGTAGTTTGGGAGTGCATCATCCTTAACTGGCTGGTTCAGTTCCTGCGACGAGACTGCCAGGAGGAGTGGTCCTCAGGGCGATGAGTTCCCTGCCAGTGCTGGTATAGGTGAGCCTTTTTATAGCCTTCTGAGTTGCCTGTTTGCATAATTTTTGGTCTTTTGCGGAGGTGTTATTGCGAAAGATAGAAAAGTCTGCGGGGTGATTGTGACAGATTGACAAGTCTCAGGCCATCTTGAAGGGCCTCAGCTTTTCCCTTTGTGCCACGCTGGGCCTATCAGAAGATGGAGCTACGTGTCCTCTGGCACGTCCCCCACCTCCTACTGTCAGCCAGCCTGTCTTTGTCTGTGGCTTGTTAGCTTGTCCTCCGTATGTAAATCACAATTCAACTTATCCTGAATGTCTCATCTCCTGCTACTAGGTCACAATGTTTAAGGCATGATTCTTTTAGGTCTCTGACATAGCTAAAAGACATTGTTATCTAAAAATATCAGGCAATGTTTAGTAAATTGAAGTTAATGGCTGAACCTGAATCAAACTCAGTCTACCCCATAAAAATTCAGTCTTGGAATATGCTTGAACCGTTGTATGGCACTCCTTTCATTACTGGTAAAAGTGTAGGGATTTTCCCATACATTAGCACCTAGGAAATAACTCAGAGCACCATAACTCTTACAAAAGGAAACCCGGTTGTATGAGACAAGAGATATTCCCAAGGCTGGCCCAAGTAAATTGTCCATCCTACAAAAATTTACAAGTTAACCAGACTTTCTCTAAACCTACAAAGTGACTTTTGATATGGTAGCTGCAGGTATCTTTCTCCTATGGTACAAGGTGTTTGAGAACCCTTTGCACTCTCCTGCAAACATCTGAGACCTTGGAACTATATGCCTAAAATATACAAGTCAGCTCAGCAGCCTGTCCCTCTCACTTTCACTCCCCACTACCCTTTGCCAAAGACAGTGTTCTTGCAAAAGTCTCAACAAAATACTTTGTGAATTTCTCAGGACCACTAGATATTCATAAAACATGTTATGTTCATAAGACATGTATTGAGTAAATAAACTATTTATTTCTATCAAATGGAGTACTCAAAAATTTAGAAAATCTTTAAACTGTTTTGACTTTTTTTTTTTTTTTCTTTTAAAGTATCCTATGTATTCAACTAATTTATCTTGTAACTTTTTTATAGAAGTCTCTTTCATCCTGAATGATGCAAATACAGGACAAAGTATTTATTCAACTCAGCGATTCACTATGGTCTTCATAACAATATAACCTGGGGCCGCTGAATTTAAGGAAGATTAATTCTAATTTATGTGATTAAGGTAACCAATATGTGATAATCATAGGATAACAAAGTAAACACACAGAGAAAAACAACCCATTGGGGGTAATAAGAAAACTACAAGATGAATTATTGTCCACATTGGTGTCTTCCTGAAACACCACGTAGGAAGCAAACCAGTTTTAATTAAATTGTGTTTGCAACAGTTCATTACACTCCAAAAGATCAGGCAGATTGTTTCTTCCATATGATTTGCCTGTTTGAATTTCTACAGCTGTAACTTTACTACCCTATTTGGTACATACCACAAGAAAGCCCAAATTCTTCATTCATCAGAAAACTGATAAATCATGACCAGTTGTCCATAGTATATTTAATTTCTGTGGAAATTGAATTAATAATAAAGAAACATAGGAATGATACATGCTTATCACTTCAGCTGATATGGAGTCATGACCTGTTCATGAAATCAGATTTGATAACTTCAAAACAGACATAGTTTGCAGTGTAGGTGAAGCCTAGCACATTTAATAGACCTTAAATTCATTTACTTAAGGCCATCATGACTTTCCACGCAAAATTAATTACACATTTCCAGTTTTTCTGAAGTGAGGGCCATAGCCCCTGATTACCACAAAGACTGGAAGAAAGGTGGTCATTAACAAGGTCCATTGGTATCTGGAATGTCTGATTGCATTATATTGAAAGAAGAAAAGAAAAAAAAAAAGATCCAGCGTAGGTCAAGATTCAACAGAGTTTTATTCAAAGCATTTTGTATAACTGAATAACTTTTCATCATTTCATTTGGAAAAATAATATCAGTAATACCAAGAAGAATTTAATTGTATTCTCTGTCTACATAGCATTTTTTTTCCCACGTATACATAGTACATACGTATGTTCACTCAGTGACCCCAAAATTCTAAAACATAGTTGTGTAACATCTCATCCTCAGTCAGAATTGGTTTTGTTCTTTTTGTCAAGCACTGTAGTGTCAGATGTCTGAAAATTGTTGTTTTCTAGTCTATTGGCAAAAAATTATAGGTTTTTATTCTAACATATAAAGGAAGAAAGTGCTGGAAAGCAATATTCAAAATACTATAATCATCTTGGCTTATCACTGTTCTTATTAATCTAGATGCTCTCATTATTTATTTTTCTTTATTTTCTAAGTTTATGCTTCAAAAAAACACTGCAATTTATTGCCCACAGAAAATTGATCTTCCAATTTTCTTTTCATGCTTATTTGTTTTATTTTTGTCTTCATTAAATACTAAGTCATGTCGAGTCATCTGACTCTTCTAGATTATTTTACCCATCTCTTTCTACCCAGCAGGAAACTCAGCATGGTTTACAAAACAAACTGAATTCCAGGAAGGGCTTAATATTTTTTTTCTTGCTTATGTTGTTGTGCATAATTTCTGATTATGTATTTATTAGAGATGTCTTTTCCCTCAGGATTTTCTTTCAGTTTGCAAAGGGCACTATTGCTTAGGATCACTCTGAGTGTACATTCACAAGAGGTTCCACTTAAATTTGAGAAAAAACTTCTTCTCAGTATGGGTGACAGAGCACTGGAACAGGCTGCCCAGGGGCATTGTGGAGTCTACTTCTCTGGAGACATTCAAAACCCGGCTGGACATGTTCCTGTGCGACCCTACCTAGGCGTTCCTGCTCCAGCAGGGGATTGGACTAGATGATCTTTTGAGGTCCCTTCCAATCCCAAACATACTGTGATATTGTGATACTGTGATACATCTAAGGAAAGTCTGGGTCTTCAACCTATGTTTAATTCAACTGTTTACTTACTTAAAGGCATATTTTACCAAGAGCAATCATTAATAGATACTGCTCAAAAACACCTAACTGAAAACAATTACAAAATCAGCTGAGCCAGTCCTCCTTTACACTCCTTGGACACAGACAGTTATATGTAATTTTCAAGACTGTTTTTATGCTATACTTATTATAGTATATGAGAGAATGGCTAGCAAGCAGGATTCCGGAATTAGAAATTAAGAGAAGATCCCTTATCTTTCTACTCCAGGGTATTTTATCCATTTGTAATGCACCTTTCTTTGATTTGTGAAGACAGTAAGTTTATTGCATCATTCAGGACATATAACACAAGGACACATGCTTCATTGTGCTACTGGCAGAGTCTAGTGAAGACAACTGTGAATAGGTAAAGGCTTTCTTAAGTGACTCCAAATACTGATGTTAGTAAGAATTTCACTGGAACAGAAATTCAGCAATGAATTTAGGGATGGAACAAGAGTTTTGAAGACATTATAGAGGCATTCTTTTAAGTGTGGAAAACCAGTGAAATGTCCAGTGAATTAAGACTCCAAATGAAAAGCACATTTTATGCTTTCAAAGATTCTTTTTTTTTTTTTTTTTTAAATTGAATACTTGATCTTCAGACTCCTTCTAAAATTATTTACTCTTTTGCTCTTCTCATAAACCTGGGGATTTCACTCATGAAAAATACTCAAAATACTCAGTACTCAGGTACATTTATATACATTTTAAGTGTTTTCGCCTTATAATTCTAGAAGAAATACTAATTATTAGTAGAACTGTGGAAATGCAAATGTCTTTCTAGGTTTATAATAGTATAGGGTATTAAGGTATTTCTTCATATACATATTTGGTTACAGATTTCTACTAAAGAAATGGGGGAAGTTTAGCTCTCTGTTTGAAGGGATGAGAAACATTTGGATCTTCCCAGAAGTACAATAAGAACAATATTATTTTTATTATTATTTTATGTTAATATTTAAATTATATTTGGGGATTTTTTTTTTTTCCTTAAGAGAATTACACAATGGAAAAGACTCAATCATCAATTATAAGAAGTCTGGGAAAATTACAGTAAAATGCACTGAAAAATCACATACATTCTATAGCACTTTTTGAGCTTTCCAGATCTTTAGCAGAAAACATTGCATATAATTCTACAGAATTTTCAATAGAAGGTTAGAGCTTCTCTGTACTGTTGAGAAATATCTAAGTTAAAAACAGCTACCTTTGAAGAAAAAAGCAGTATAATAAGGTCAGGAAATCTTTAATCAAGCTTGGATCATATTAGTGAATCAGATTTTCCGTGTACAGGTTACACTACCTACAGCACACTTCTAGTCTTCCTCTGAGCATGCAGCCAATTATCCTTGTACGGCTAGTGTTGAATGATATCTCAAACGTTAGACTTGTTCTCTGGCTTTCCACTGAATGTGTTCCATGATAAACAGTGGCATTTAACTTGACCAACAGCAGTGAACAAAATGCAGTCAAGACTGGCCAGGAGTAGTGTGGTGCAATTTGTGGCATTAATTTTATAGAAGCCTTTCCTGTGGCTAATCTCATCTCTATCTCTTTTCATTGTTCAATACAAACAAACACTAAACAGTTAAGGTACCTTGTATAAGTGAATACAAATGAAAACATATATTGCATATTAATTAGCATAGACATTTTATTTTCATCAAACATACATTGAATGACCAATCTACACTAAGTGGTTGATGGTAACTATTTCTGAAATTAGAAAAAGATGTTACTTTACTTGTGTAACTCGTTAGCCTTATTTCCATGAAGTATAAAGTACGTACAATCTTAGAGAAACCCAGAAAGGAACATATTTACTTGGGTTTGCATTAGAAGAATTTCAGTGTTATGTGGCAACAAATTATATCCTTTTATGTAAGTCAGTAAAATATGGGAACTACACTGGTACTATTTTGCATGTGCTATATCTCCACAAGTAACTAAAGAGTGCATTGTATTTACTAAATGGGGCTTCATAAGCAGATGCTTCTGAATTGTTATTTTATGTATAAGATGTTTTAATAATGCATTGATTAGTCTCCATTTATTATGTAAATACAAGACAAAAGGTTATGTGTACAAAGGAAAAGCTCCACTTTTTTTACCAAGCAGATTGAAAAAGACCCTGCTGTTATCTGCAATCCTAGTAACAGTTTAGGGTATGCCCTGTGCTGAAATCATGCCTGTGCTCCAAATGCAGAGCAGAAAATTTTCTAAAAACATACACTTTTTCTTCAAAAAATCATTTTAATAATGAGGATTTGTAAGTAATTCATTAGGTATTTTAATGCAGACAGACTCTTCTACAGGAAGCTAATAAGAAAATGTGGTTTTCTTTGATATTTTTCTTAAGTAATAACCAGCACTGTCCCAGTTTGCCCCCTTAATTTGTAGGTTAGGAAAGGAAAAGCCCAGCTTCTGGTCTGTCTTCTGAGGATCACTTTGGTATATTCAGCTGCTTGAAGACAAGGTTGTGCAAAGACCATGTGCACCTTCAACACCTGGACTATCCTCCTCTAGGCTCCAACGATGGTTTGACTTCCTCGACTCCATCCAAAGATGGTGCTTGCCAGCCCCATCTCATGGCCAGGCTCCTCCTGCAATTTTGTAGAGCCAGACCGAGTAGAAGTGAGTAGACCCACTAAGAACAAAATCCTTCCTGAGCCTGAGGGACAAATGTGCTTGCCTGGAAGCAGAGCAGCAGGCACCTCAGCAAATATCATGCACGAGACTCAAATCCTTTTCAAGGTTGGGTTTGCAACATTTGTACAACACTTGCATGAGAACTGGGTACATACTGGTCAACAGTATTATAGCAGGTGCCTAATTAACTTTACTAATATGGGCCCATAATCCTTAGTTAAAATGTACACTAAGGAGAATACATATAAAATTACCCTGAACTTTTATTTTTGGTAAGCTGTAGATGTCATTTTAAAATACTTTAAAAAAATTCTTAATTCAGTTGCTGTTATGGTTTAAGGCAAGGCGGCAACAAACCGTGGAAGATGCTCCCTGTTATGCCCTCACTTCCTGCCACCCCTTCCCTTTATATTGGAAAGATGACAGGAAAGATAAGAGGAAAGAAAGAGAGACTTAGACTTCAAATTGGAGAGTTTTAAAGGGTTTACTAATACTAATAAATAATATAATATACTAATAAATAGAGTATATATACAAAATATACAAAACCAATCTTGAATGCTCGATGTGGAGTTGGCATCACTCCAGCAGCAACGGAGCTGGGTGTGCGGAGCTGGTGGCTCCACCAGGTGTGTCTCAGGCACCCTGAAGTCATGGGTGGGACTTCACAGCAAACCAGAAACTGGTTGCAGGGATGCAGGGCCTGAGGCCTGTAGATCACAGGCAGACAGGCAGGGTCCTCTCTGGTCAAAGAGAGCTTGACCCTTGTGATCACCCTCTTACATAGCGGGTATGATGATTATGGGATGGAATACTTCGGTTGGTCAGTTCTAGTCACCTGTTCCATCCACCCCTCCTCAAACATGCCCTTCTCATAACGGAATGTGGGAAAACTTATCAGTCTTCCTTAGCTACCATAATAATAAATCTAAACATGAGCTTCTTCAGCATTCCGTTGGTCTCTTATCAGCACCGAGTACAGCATCCTAGGAAAAATATTCAGGCTAAAACTCAGAGAAGTACAGCCACCTAGAAGAACTTAGCTGAAAGAAAAATCACTAAAAGAGAACTGGTCTTGTTTTTAACAGAACCAGGACAGTTGCATTGAGCATATTTGCACTGATCATTATGTTATATGCAGTAAATAAAATCTTACCTCTTAGCTTGAAAAAATCCCCACATTATAAACCAAGCAACAAGTAACAATATTTTCCCTGAAATCACATTGCATGCAACCTGACCAAGCAGCAGGGCAGGAGAGACCGACAAGCTCTGTTTGACAGATAATAGGGTTTCTCTGTGTGTGTATGAGTGTGCATGTGTGTTATATAATCTGAAAAAGCAGAAACACAATTACTTTATCAGCTTCTCAGGATTAGTCCTCTTTCCTGTTTTTCCAATTGGCCGTTTTAAACAAATAGTACACAAGGACAACTTCTTCCAGATACTTTACTACAGAAAACCCTTCACACAATTGTCTCTTGTATTTGTTCTATGTAGTACTATAGCACTGAACAATGAAATGAGTTAGTAATTATCAAAAAAAAAAAAAAAAGATACCACAATTTATCAGCCTCACACTATGCAGCATGACTTGAATAGCTTTAATACTTCTGTGCTAGTTTGAAGGACTGCACTGAAGTACCTAAAACATTGAGAATATAAGGGGTTGTTGTCCTTCCCGCAATAAAGACAGACATCAACAGCACAAAACACTCCTAAAAGTGTTTTTCTGCCCCTGGTGCTTCTTGGCTCTCCCATTGTCAGGGACAAGGAGACAGTCCCATCCTGCAGCCATCTGATTCAGGGAACTTCTGCCACCTCCCCATTACACAATGTGCTATAGCACAAGAAATCAGAGCAATTCACTGAGGTCATTCTCATAATGCTTTGGACTTGCTGGGATGTTTTACTTGTCTGTTGTTTTATACTTTCTGTTTGGAGGCAGTTCAAAACAATGGGAGATAGCAAAGGCAGAATGCCTTCTCCAAGACTGCTGGCTCTTTCCTATTTACACAGTTTATATCACACTTATCACAATGGCATCTAAGCACTTCTCAGTGTTAAAGATGACAATTACACTGACAGCTTTTCTAAACCTATTGAAGCCTGCCACTGGTTGGCACAGCTTCCTCTCAGCTGCTAGATATGGGCTATGAGACTGCCAATAATTTCAGAGGCTGACAGACCAGCAGTGTTTCAGCACAGGGATTACCCAAACGTATACCCCTTTGGTTAGTGTCTCATTCTGTCAATTATAAGATTTAATCTCAGAATGCTTCTACATGCCAATTTTAATTGTTGTCAAAGAGCTTGTGTGTGTAGATGCAGATGCATAGTGTTGTTACAGTTTACAAGACAGCGGATAATAGGAGGATAAAGTAGATGAAATGCCAGATACCTGTGAAATATTTATGATGATATGCAGCTGCACTGAATTTCTGTAACATTGAATACAAACAAAATAGACGTAGTAAGACTTTATTCTTCCCTTCATTACACCTGTCTTTCAAAAATGACTGAAAAAAAAAAAGAAGTTATTTGTAGCCTGTTAACCATCTTATCAAATTGTCGCTCCAAATATGTTAAACAAATTTGTCTTTGGGGAAAGTAAACCTTTTCATGAAGAGAACAAAGAGAACTTTTCCTTCTCTATTTACCTCATGCATCCATCATCCCTGTGCCTCAGTAATAGCATTCCAGTGCCATTTAGAAAATACATTCTGAAAATAGTCTTCTAATCAAAATGCTGATTTCCAAATGCTATCCTTGGGAGAATCTGAAATGTCTAGTAATGGAGTTAAGAAGTTCATTTTGCCATGTAAATTTATGTATGAGAGCATTCAAAAATCTCTCTCCAAAAAGTTAATGATCCAGACAATGACAAGTTAACCTTCTTCACTCAGCAGGATATAGAGACACAAGGAAAGTAAGATTTTAGTACCAATGGGCTATTTTCTTAGCTGGTGTAAATTTGCATGGCTTTATGAAATCCACACATAACTTCAGTATCTGAAGATCTTCAGCAATACATTAAAATTAGATATCCCATTCCAGCCTATCTTAACTATAAGATTGCATTAAAAAAACTCCACCCAGAATCATAATATAAACAAGATCTCATACATTGTTAAGTATATTAATAAAGCACACTGCATAAGCCACTATGGGCATTTTTTAGGCATCTCAACACTCAATTAATGTTCTTGAGCTTTGATTTATTAGGATCTTTCCTCTTCACCACGGTCATTCAAAGCTTATTGAAAGTGGCCGTGAATGACATCAGCCAGCTCCCTTGGCCATCATGGGTGCATCCTTCCAGGTGGTATCTGGTTTGCTTGTGTATCTGTTAACCTGATCTAACCAGTTTTTAAACTTTCTTTAGTGTTTTCCTCTGTTTACAGATATGTGTCCACAGCTTATTACTCTTTGGGTAAAGAGAATGGCCTTTATTTCTTCTGTTTCAAGGCAACCGACCTTCCTGAGAAACTGAGTCAGAAACTGGGGCTGTTTACTCAGGACTATGGATGCAATAGGCTGCACGATGCGTGAAAGATTTATGCTGCTACAGTGAGAAAAAGAACAACTGCATTTCAAGATTTCGGAATGCACCTAAAACCTAAACTAAAACTAAGAAACAGGAAGTGTATTGTGGCTATATTTTAATGTACTTGATGCAATGGCAATATAATCTTTGTCATAAATTATATTATAAATTGAATTAATTTATTATATATATTATATATATTATATATAGTCACAGAAAACGTCACAAATAAAGTCAAGAGAAGTTTTATTACCAGATTATATGAAATCAAATAAAACAAAAAATGGTCTGTAAAGGGAGAAAGACAACAAAATTGAATGTACATATCCAGAGAAAAATCTTACTTTTTGTTATTTGTCTAGGCAGATTTATGACCTATGCTGTTCCTGAAATAGGGAAGTTCAGCCTTCTTAGCACTTAACATATGCCTACACTGTTGATAATACTATGGTTTTCAAAAATGCCCTAGATATGTCACCCTCAAACATAACACCATGAACTCCCATTTGTTAATCCGAATTAATGAGCAGATGATGTCCAGCTAAGACTGGAACAAACAATGATCATATACTGTAAGGGATGATTTGTGTACATATGCATCTAGTATTTTCCGAGAAATAAATCCTCTATCACAAAAACTGTCTCTGTTCTTCCTGCTTATGTGAGCATCCCCAATGTTTTTTGGGGGTGTGAAGACAAAATTTTGACTAAACAGAGACAGTGCAGCTACATTATCTTTCTGGTTTTTGTTTTGTTTTGTTTTGTTTTTCCTTGATTTTTTTGAGTATAATAATTGTTGAAACCAGAAATAACATCTTGTATTTTTTTTAGTTTTATTTTACAGGAGCAGAAAGAATTTTAATATTTGTTATTGAATATTTTCAAATAATAATTTAATATGCTACTAATCTATTGTAACACTTCTGCAAAGTACATGAGATTTCCTGAGAATAAATTAAAAATGTATACCATATTTTCTTCTACTCATCCATGCTGTTGAGTGTCTGAAATTAAATGCTTCCTTGTTTTTGTAGTAATGGGGGATATTTAGCTATTACTCTATTTTATTTATAGACATGGAACACTCCCTCAGAGTATGTATTTCAGAATCAGATGATGAGATGGTTCAGTAAATCTACTCTAGTTCAAATTAACAGGTATAGAACAAAATGTAGAATCCTACAGCTAGAGGAATTCTTTAGCTTTAAAAACCACCCACACAATCCAGGTTCTGGATTGCATCAGAGACTGAAGCTGTTCATGGAAAATGGTGTGCAGAAAAATTAGAGTCTTCTCAATACCTTGTAATGTCTTCCTGACTGACCCATCCTGACTTCTCTGATTCCTCTCTAGACACCGTATCAAACTAAGGGGCTGTTCTTAAGCCTTTAAACTACTCTGTCATGATCAAGAAACACTGAAAATCATAGCAATACAAAAGGGAAGATGGTGACTCTTCTTGGTTTGTCTTTTGTCACTGTGGGTCTTGGACTGGGAAAGATTGTGTCTCAGAGAGATAATAATAATAATAATAATGTAGCATATTTATTACTAACTTGGGCATTTTAAAAGGTTTATTCCCTTCAAGCTCTTTTGAAATGATTCCCTACATCTAGTTTATGAACTCATGCCAGTATTTTAACCCTTGTGATGCTAGCGAAACCTGCTATGAAAACAGACTTGCTTGTAATTGCAGTGCTAGCTGCATAATATTTTTGCTGACAATCTTTCTGTTGGCATATTTTATGTTATTTTATCTTGCAACCCATAGCTTGTGCTGGTTTGTACCTTTAGGAAGTGATGGACGGAAGTATTTTGACACTTGAAAGACAGAAAGCTGTGATAAAAATGGAAAATTGGGATTGTGCATCATCTAGAGCTGGATTCATCTGTTCAAAAAAAAAAAAGAAAAACAAAACAACATTAATAAAGTACAGTGTGGATTTTTAACCAAAATGTATTGCAAAAAATTATATTTCTCGTCTTTTTGTGTTTCTTTCAAAAGATCTTTCAGTTGTAGCTTCAAGAAAATTAACTCAATGGTCAAGGAAGTTTTTGAGAAAACTTTTAAAAAGTCAATAAGAAAAAAAGATATTATTCTTTCAGCACTCATTAGGAGTCAGAACTGCTAAAACAAGATTTAGTTCCCCTCCTTCTTTCTCTTCTATTTTCACTGGCCTATGGTACCAAGAAGTTCAGTAAAGCAGGCTGTGTTTGAATGGCCCTCCAAGTGCTTTGTTGAATGCACAACAGGGCTGAGGAACTGCTGTTCAGTAGTGGCACCGGTGGTTCTTCCACCTTTGGCTGTGCTGCAGGGATGTTTTCCTTGTAATCCAAATCTCTAGATTTCACTGATTGTATTTTCTCTTCATCATAGTCTGGCAATAACACACTTGGAGTGTAGGAATCTCTTTGCCCATGCACACAGATTCTCCTATAAATTTCTGTGCATCAATTCTGAAATCAAACCAAGGGACAAAGGGTTAATCTTCTTCATAATGAGTGACCCCAGCTAAGCACTGGTTGCTGTTAATTTACTGTGTTTACCAGTTACCTAGTGTTTCTCCAAGGAGCACATTTGTGTCCTTTCTGCATCATATTATTCATTGCTTATTTCTGTGGTATGTGTTACAGAATTTATAGATAGATAGATAGATATGTATATATATACATATATATATATAAAACCACAAAGCAAACAAACAAAGCAAAACAAACACTAAAACAGCAGCTATAAATCTCTAGAATGAATTGTACATGTTTTGGAAATCAGAATTTTAACAACCTGTTTTTCTTCAGGCATTCTGTAGAAGTATATGTTACACTGACAGAGGTCTATCTTCAACACATTCAACACATACAAATATATATATGGGTTACAAAGGTGAAGTTCCTATAGTTGATGATGAAAGGAGAATAAATATTAAATCAGTGATGTCCAAGTGGTAAAAATGCAGGAATTCATTACATTTTTTCATATAAGCCTCAATACTATTGAGAGAATCGATGCTGAAGTGATATACCTCCTCTCATTTATAAATCTATCTTTTTAGGTCTTTTCTAAGTTATTTAAATTTAATTAATTCAATTTCTCATGAGAGTTTTAAATACGTTTTAAATACTTAACATAAGGTTTTCAGCTTGAGAGCTTTGTTTTGGCAGTATAAATAAAGAATGTAGGTGATGATACTAAGCTTTCTTCAACAAAACATACTTCATCAGAATAAATTATAGATATTCCAATCTGACAAGTTTTTGTTAATTTTAAGAAATACCTACAAACTCGTTAGGAACTTCATGAGACTGTAGTTCAATTGGTACAAATCAGGACAGTTCTACTGGAACTATGCCAATTTATGTCATATGAAGTTATAGCCTCTAGACTCATCTTTCTCGTTTCACCCTTGCAAAATGTTGACTACCTTCAACTTCCACAGAAATTAGAGCTAGTTAAAGGGAAAAAGTATCTTATCAGATACCTGAGTAGGTTGGAGAAATGAACTTCTGAGCCCACAGGCGATAATCCATGCTAATGAAAATATTATTTTGCACTATCTTGCATGGATGTCACACCATCTTTTACAAAATAAGGAAGGTGAGTCTACGGATCTGGATCCTGCTCCTGACTGAGTCATTGATTTACTGTTTTTCTGGCATGCAGGAGATAGACCTTAACAAGCTTATCAAAGTCCTGGTCATTTCATACAAGCAGCAGCAGCCCCCTGTTGGATTCTACAGAAACTGCAATAGGTTACTTCCTATCTTCCAAAGTCTCCCCTCCAAGTGGCAAGAAGCTGCATGCTGGAGCTTGGAACACTGCTGTAGGTCTTACTTTAAGACATAACTTCTATGAATTTAAGCAAGTTCTTCTGTTTCTTCCTATATTTATTTGTCTGTCTATGAGGTTGGGTTCATGCCATGTGGTATGAATAATTTCCTCTGTGTATATGTTTGCACGTTCTCTATCAAAAGAGGAAATTCATCTCAGCTGAGAGCTCTTTATGCTTTTATAAAATAAAAATGCTACAGCATAATTATTTTAAGTGGAACTAATTGCATAGGTACAGCAATAACATCTCCAGAACACTTTGTTGTTGTTTGTTAGTGTGTTACAAAAGATGTGCGTGTTTAGTCATTCGATTTGCTTTCTGCAACTGCTGTTCTTAACTAACAAGAATGCTAATTGAACAATTTTTTTTTAAAGAAAAAATAGCAGTTTTCAAAAATAGAATTAATTAATACTCACCATGAAGTCCTTATTTAAAGGCAGCCCTTTCTAAGGTTACAATTGCATCATTTGTCCAAATCAAAAAATGAACTTGAAGTACTGGACTCTATTCATAATGTTTACTAATTTCTTTGTAACACTAAAAGTGAACATGACTGTTTTTACCCTTTGTTCACCAAATACTTGACCTGTGTGCCTACCAGGTCAGTGTGCACACCATTATGTATTAAGTTGTCTGGCTTAGGTTTAACATGCTTATGTGATAACATCACATATGCAGAGATGGAACTGATAGAAATTGACTTGAACAATTATGACTGCAGAGGCTACACTTGCCATACTGAGAGTGAAATACACATAGAAATGGAGAATTCTGTATTTATCAAGTAAAACTAGTGGTACACCACAAATACAATATCTTACTACAAGTCAAATCCTGATCTTTTTAAAGGCCATAATCAAAGAACATTAATCACAATTTTAAAATATTTTACATGTAAGCAAATTCAGTAAAAAAACCCCAAACTTTTGAGTTTTTATCTAAGAAAGTTGACAAAAATATGTATTTCTGTTTTTACCTAATCAAAATGCTTTTCTGACATTTTAACCAATTTTAATGGTCTTTATCAGGGAAAAAAAAAAAAAAAAAGATACCCTTTTTTAACAACTCAAAGAAACTTACTAAGAAAACATACAGTCTAATTTCATTAAAATTACAACCACCCTGTCTCATTATAAAGTTCAGAGTACTTAAAATAATTTTAATGAAGGAGATTGATAGTCATATTGAAAATGTCAGCAATAACATTTGTTATTAAAAATAAATAATATAATTTAAACGTAATTTTGCATTGCCAGCAAGATCTTTATTTTCAAAGGCTGAAAAATATTTATTGTTATAATTATTGAGCTCCTTCATCTGAGACTAATAACTCATTGCATTAAATACTATGAAAATATATAACTGAGGTTTACAAATTATTTTCATGAACCAAAATTCAGTAAGAGGAAAGCAGGCAAATTTTACTCCTCAAAATGTTTTGCATATCTTGGGAAAGTCAGAAAAAAGAGTACATGCTAGAATGTAGCCTGATAAAAAGTGTTAGATTAATTAAATTTTATAATACCTTGATTTTTATTTCCAGCACATTATTTTTTTTTTTAATGCAGTTCTCACTGTTTAACTCTCACTTATCTACAAACAAGTCATTTTTACTGACAATGTTCCTTGATTTCTTGAATTTTGCTTTGCATATTATGAAATAACATGGCATATTTTCTACAGAAAGAGATTTCTAAGCTGTCTTAGGAAACATGTCTTTGATGATTTACAACAGAGAGTTATTTTCAAAAAAAATAAAACAATAGAGTAGGTATGGATAAGCATTTTAAAAATTATTCAGTTGTGAAAAATTATATTTTATCACACACACACACACACACACACACACACATAGAAAGTTAGTTATAATGATGACAGAATAAATACATCTGATTTTGTACATTCTGGGGGTCACCTGAATAACAGCATGAAAATGAAAGATGACTAGAGATGGATCTAATATATGAAAAAATGTCAAACACATATCCATACCAAACATAAATTCTGGTTTTGTTTTCACATCTCTCTAACTCACTCCATACTCGTTTAGGCAACAGACATCATCAGCTCTTCATGTCCAGGATCACTCTCTTGATTTCACAAACATCTCTTGGAAAGTAGGGAGAGTTAGTGTGTAGTTATAATTTCCCAAACCTCCTCAATTTATGGGCATAAATTTTATAGACAAAATGTATCAAATATCAATGACCAGCAATAGATAGATATGAATGAAAAGTAATACTGGCCACAGAATTTCATTACTACCATCGAAAGAATTTGAGGTCTTCTCATACCTAAAACTGAGAAGAAATGGTTTGACAGAAGGGTTGGCAGATCCCCTGCTTACACCCTTTTCCCTTTGAAAGGGAGAAATATGCTTGGAAAATACCTTTAGCATTTGGAAATTATTTCAGAAACTCAGAAATTTACTGTTTATCATTTATTATATGACCAACAGCTTCCAGCACTACTGAAATATTAACATTAAATTTAAAAATAAGACTTTTATTTGAGTATTTTTTGAAGCAGGAAAGACTTTTTACTTGCTCAGTGTTTAACTCAAAAGTTCATAAGAGTTAAATTTATTCACTTTGACATTATATCTGGGAGTGGAAGGGTACCAAAAGGAGATTGTTTAGAACAGGGTCATCTTTTGCTCTGGGCTCAGCACCTGGAAATACAAAAAACTGAACATAGAACTCTGTATGGTATGTGCACAGGTCATAGCTTTCCTACTGACAAGATATAAAGTCCTCTGTACATTCCAAGGTCAACTTTAGGCATGAAGGTTCCAGCATATACAGCAGCCTGTCTTTTCCTTTTCAGCTGTAAGGTGTCCTTGAAAACAGATTCCTTCCCTTAAAACTGTGTTGTAAGGGCAGTTCCTTTGTCCTGGTCTAGATCATTACACAGATGTAGAGGCAAAGAAAGATTGCTCCAAATTTGCAGATATCTGAAGTGCTACATAAATATGAATGGATCAAGTCACATCACAGACCATAGTCAGAGAATCAGTTACATATTTGAGTTGTAAACCAGGTGAATATATGTTCCCAAGTTGTTGTTTTTTTTTTTCCCTACTGTACATTCCAGAATTGCCAATTTACTTGTTTTTTATGATCTCAAAGAGAGACTGGGCTCATGCAGAGAAAGCAATTCTGATAAATACACACTTCTCAAACTGCACTGCCTTATAAGCCTTCAAAGCAATTTGAAAATCAATTTGATGTTTGACAGGGAGCTGGCGTATTCCCTTCAGGATACAACTGACATGCTGAGGCCACTTAGCGAGAGGAAAATTTTGACTTTACCATTTTGCCAAAGTTGGAGTATCTGCATTTTTTTCTCAGAAAGATCACAGAATCAAATATGATAAGAGCCTAACCTAGAGGTCAAAGTTCAAAACACTGGTAGCTTTAACATGTAGGCTTAACTTGCATAGCTCATTTCTGAGCAGATGATACCATTGTATTCTATTTCTTTATCCTTACAGATGTGATAGGACTATCAAGGGGTGTTGTGAAACTCTCATGAATTCCCAAATTATTTATTAAGTAGTAGGCACCAGCAAACTAGAGGAAAAATTCCTTATTCTGTTGGGATGATTCACTGTATAGATACTATAGACTAATTATTGAGAGGAAGGATTTTTAATTTTTTTTTTCACCTGAAATGGTCAGTGTGTATCCAATTACTGGTATTTATCAAATATTTCTTATTAGAAGTGTTGTTTTGTTTTTCTGGACTATTTTGCATAGGTATTTTAAATGACATCAATGGATTTTTTTTTTTTTTCTAGATCTCCAGCAACTCAGTATTTCTATAGTTATCTTAAAATCAGTGGTATTACTTTAAGATACGTAAAATGAGGTATAGACCTGTTATCTCTGCTTTTAGTTGAGAAGTTGCAGCAAGTGTGAGAAATGACATAGGCAAGTCACAGGAACAACCACAAACTACAGATGAAATACAAAGAGTAAATTTATTTTCATTACCTTGCTGACTGGAGGATCCCCAGAAAAGCACCCAGGCAGAGGTATACAAGCAGGAATGCAGGCACTGCAAAGTTCAGTCCTTGCTATAACATCACTGCGCCTGCTGGTTTCACCCATATATTAGGGATTCACGCAGATGCAGTTTACCACACTGCTTCGATCTTTGCCTGTAGTAGAGGAATGTCAATGGTGTTCAATAAGGTGCCCCTAAGTCTTTCATGGGCCTTTTATCTAAACACAGAGGTTCTACTTGTCAAGCACACAAGGCTAAACAACAATTAGTGTGATATATGTGTTTTTCTACACCACAGCTGCAGTCACTTGAACATATTTACAATTCTTCTCCTCACTGATCTTTCATTATATTCTCACACAACGGTTTAGCTTCAAATGGAAAAAGGCAGCAATATTCTCATGGGTTACAAATATATCCATTCAGAAACATAGATTTTTACCACAGGCAAGAAAGATGAAATCTGTAGTATTCTTTTCAAAATTATAGACAAGATAATCATTGTAAATTGTCTAAAACTGGAACAAGTATATTCTACTTCCCAAAAGACTTAGAATCAAGGATTGCTCATGTCACCATTAGATAAAACTGCCAGAAGCTTACAAATTAAAACTGTAGTTCAATAGACATTCTCCAAGGTTGATCAAAACATCTTTCTGAGAAAACGTTTTAATCACAAATGAACAACTTACACGCTATTAATTAGAAATTAGCAAATGGACACACCGAGACATGGAACAGTCCAAGGTCATGCCAGCAGTCTGTTTCAGAGCTAAGAATAAAACTGCTTCACCATCCTATCCTTAATACTATTTACTTTTTCAGTAAGTCATTCTCCCGCCATAAGATGAACTGCTTTCCTGTTAAAGAACATAAACACAAGTAAAGATCACTTTGGCACCAGCTGGTAATGAAGGTCTGTAATGGATATTGTGTCAGCTACTAGTTTGAATTTTCTTTCAGCTACACATGCAGCATAATACTGTTTGAACTTCTGTTGATTTTCCAATATGTATTTTATCTTATTCATTTCAATAGTTTCTCATGTCATTTGGGTAATTTATTTCCTGAGAGATGTAGCTGTTATTACACTTGAGGCTCTCTAGCTCGATTTTTCTTGATCTTTAATGCTTCTGTACTTAGTTATGCTTACAGAACTCCTAGGAAAATAAGGTGTCCTTTGTCATAACGTATAAATCTGCTTTACGAGCCCTTCTTGAAACTCTGAATATGGTCTTAGGGAGGGAACTACATCAGTAGTTTAGTTTTACACCATTCAATATAGTTAACACTACAAGGCTGTGGCAATTGTCATTACTAGTACCACTGTAACAGTGCCTGAAATGTTGCTGGGCAATCCAGACACACAAAAAGTTTTGTAAGGAGTGTGTTAACTCACCTGTAGCCTCATATGTCAAAGCTTTGCTATATAAATACAGCACAAAGTAAAGTGATCTGGATAATTATAAGATGTGCTATTATGCACAGAGATTAGTTTGCTTTTAAGTCAATTTAGGCCTGCAAATCAACTTATTGCTTTAGTATGTCCTACTGAACTGGCCACTTTCAACTTTGAGTCCTTGTGCTAATGCATTTTCAATGATGGTGTTAATTTAGGTGTGAGAAGTAACTCATTTTGTTAGTGCGAATCAATGAAATTTCTTTTCTGTAACGTTACATACAGGTAGCCCAGTAATCAGAGGTAAATGAACAGACCTTAATATTAAAAAAAAAAAAAATAGCTAATACACAAGGTAGGGGTGAAAAAGAGGGCAAAGTATTGGCAAATCATTTAAATGAAGAGTCATGTAAAAGGAACAAATTGATGTTCACAAGTGAAGTATATAACTAAAATATATGAGGCAGTTTCTACAGCTCAAAAATTAGTTTTTATAATCAGTGTTCTAATGCAAAACTATAACTGGTTCTTACACATTTACTTCTGTAAAAATGAAACATTTTACATACATATATTCCATCAGGGAAAGTATATGTGATGCAAAGCATTCTCAGCAATAACAAAAAAAAAAAATCATGTGGAATCCTGAGATACCTGTATGTAGAGAATTAAAGTACAAGTTAGTTCCACAAAGACAAATCTATGCAGAGGGATTTTTCATTTGCTATTTTACATGATAATGAACAAGACTACCTAGCAGATCTTTACACAGGTAACAGCACATGCTGTGCATAAATTCAGGTGAGGTCAGTAGGTCAAATTCCAGTAAGAACTACAAGCTTAATCCAGACACAGGAGAGCAGAAGAGAATACCAGTTGCACAAAATACTCTTTCTCCTGTAAGGCAAATAGTTCTCCAGATAATAAACCTGCAATGTTATTAACTAGAGAAGTCAAAGAAAGACCCCTGGGCAACTACAGAAATGACAGCTACTAATAGCAATAATTTTAATGCTGGAATGCTAGGATGCTTACCTTTAGTCCCAAATTCATAGCACTTGCATCGTAATTTTCTTTGTTTGCTTTTGAGCTACTGGTATTCAGTATGAAATTAAAGCTGAAATGTGTGTAGTTAATGAGGATGTATTATTCAACAAGCATGGAGCAATCTCATTCAGTATGTCCTTACTAAACTGCAAAAAAAGTCAAGATTTAAAAGAAGAGTCATGAACATGGTTTCTTATTATTAGTTACTGTCAAGAAAACTGTACATGACTGGTAGACTCAAACTGAGGGTCAAACCCTGACACGTTGCTAGTAAGAAGTTACAATAGGAATGAATTACAAGTTTAAATGCACAACAGTATAAGTATATCGCATTTGAAGATGAAATCTTAACGTCAGGTACTACCTTTGTTTTTCACCAAACAAATGTTACAATCTGTTGAGAGAAAACTAGATGTCTGTTACAGCATGTGAGGAGCAAAGACATGATGGTACAAGATATAATTCCTTCCTGTTCTTTCCATATTTTGTTCTTTCTGCCCTTCAAATAATGTTAGGAGTAATAAAATATTTTAGCACTCTTTAGGATAGAAGCTTTTTTATTCTGTTACACACTGCCCAGCTAGTTGAACAAGAGAAAGGATAGGATAAATCAAAGACCCCTTTAAGTACCTACTTATTTTTAGGTAGGTATGCAGGTATGTATATGTAGGTATGTGTATGAGCAAACTTTATTATTATCTTTGTGATAACAGTAACAATGACAAGAAAAAAATCAGATTTTAAATAAGTTTTTCTACTACATCGAAGAAAGAAATAGTAGGTCTACCAAGCTGAATCACTTAGTTTACACTGAAAAAAACCCAACCAACCAAACAAACACAAACAAACAACAACACCCTCCACCACCACCACCAAACAACAAAGCAAAAAGTCCTCAGAACGAACAAGATATAGCATTGAGAAAAGTTCTTTGCATCTACCTGTGGATTTTGCTGATAATGTTAGCTTGAGACTGCCTCCCCAATATGGTCGAAACCTACTGGGGCTGCAATAGCTGTTTTCAAAGAGCATAAGTTGATGAATAAGTACCCTAATAGAGGGTTCAGGTTGAGAACTTAATTTCTTCTTTTGAATAAAATATATTACATTTAAAACAAAAAGCCAACAAAGTGTTGGAATACATATAAAAAATATTCATCCAGTTTGATTTAAGGCTGGTTCAGTTGTTTGGTTTCATTGATTCATTCTGGCCCAATTTTTTTTTAATATAGTGACAGTGAACAACATTTTCTGTGAAACAGCTGCTGCTGGAGTCCTTGCTAGCTAGCAAATTCAGCAGAAAGTATGTGTGCCAGAACTGTACTGAGAATCTGTGTATGCCATGGCATGTCCATCTGCTATATACAACACATGCCAGTCTCTTCAGTATATATTGGCAAGACGAGGATGGAGTGTACGGGAGCAGAAGAATTAAATGCAGAATATAAATAAGACATATTTTATATGATTACCACAAACCTTTTTTGTTCTTGTTGTTGTTATACATACTTTTGCATTATTTCTTGTTAAGGTCAATGGCCATATTCCATTTTCTAAATACAAGATACAAGCAATTAATTTTGCACTAAGGTGAGTTATGCATATTATGCATATTAATACCAAGTTTCCTAATTTCCTTAAATAAGCAGGATTAGAGCTGCCAATTTCTGCTATGTACTCCTGCTTCTGTGGTCATGATTTCTGGCATACATTTCAACAACAGAAATCTGGTCTTTGAAATTCTGATATTACATGGAAAATAGGACAAGCTAAATCAACCATTAAAAATTAGACAGACTCTGTAAAATTTGTATACTGATGAATCTCTTTGTATTTGCATGGTCCCACTAGGGATAACTATTACGATGTATAGCACCTAAATCTGTGTGTAGCTCAATGAAGAGATGGAGGGCCTGTTGAGAAAATAGCAGTCTTACCTACCAATCAAGTAGCCAACAACAACCTAATTGGTGTCCAGACAAAGCCTGCACAGGTAGCACTTGAATAAATGTTTACTGCCATACAGCTGTGCAGTTGAGATTTACATGGTTATTAAAATGTGAATTTTTGCTTTGTCCATCTGGGAAGTTTGTCAATTATGACACACATCCTAGACATACTTACATGGGAAATTACACTTCTCAGAAAGTGTATAGAAAATTTATAACAAAAAATCCCAGGAAAGGAATGTAATGACTTTTGAACTCTGGCAGAAAAGTAATATAGAGCTCAGCCATATAATCTAGGCAGAACCTTGTGTTGTGAAACTACAGTGTGTCTGAAGAAGCACTGGAGGTAACCAGCTCATTCTCCCATGACAAGTGAGCTCCCATCTTCACTGGAGGTGAGTACACATACCAAGAAAAGGCAAAGAGCTCTTGCTTTCCCTGTTGTTTTCTTGTTTGCTTCAGGGTTTCACTTTGGCAATTTAGAGAAAGTGGTGCCTGTATTTTAGTTATATGTCAGTATGCTTCTCTGAGGGGCTACATTAATTCTTCATTTGTATTATGATAGGAAACAACCTACTGTAAAAGTGCTGGTAACACAGCTGGTTTTGGGGATTTCCATCACTACCTTATGCAAATTTTTGTGCACTAAATGAAAGGTAAAACAGTTTTGTCAGCTATTTTGATTCCAGTTTCTGTGTTTTATGCTGACAATAGCCAGTTGCAAGCAGAACCGTATCTTTTCCAAAGGTATGTTGCACCTAAAATTGAGGTCCATATTCCATGTACATTTAGTTCTCAAATGAGAACAGTTCTGACCAATTGGCTTCAGTGGGAGATTTAAGTTTAGAAGGCCTGAGTTAAAACAGTGATAGTTTTCTGGGCTAGGTTTTCACTTTGTGTTCTCTTAGCCAGGCAAAACATCTTTTTATGTAAATGTAAACAGCTTGTTTTAGAATGTTTCATTTCATAGTAAGATAGAATCATAGCATCATAGAATACTTCGAGTTGGAAGAGACCTTTAAAAGTCATCTGGTCCAATCCCCTGGCAATGAGCAGGGACATCTTCAACCACATTAGGTTACTCAGAGCCCCATTCAGCCTGACCTTGAATGTTTCCAGAGATGGGGAATCTGCCATGCTCATAATAACTGCCCAGTTTAATAATAATTGTTTGCATATTCAAATATATAAATATTTATTAAGCTATTTTTCTATATATCTTTATGTAAAAATTGAATAAAGACAACATAAGCTAAAATGCTTGTTTAGATTAATTTATTGATCTGGAATCATTGAAAAATTCCTGAAAAAAATGCTGATCAGCAGCATTTTCAGTTCATACCTTATTAAATTGCCAACCTTTGCACAAAAACATTTATCATAATGTAAATATTCTTTCACTATCTTTGTTTTAATAGCTACTGTTGAAATCACCCTTCTTCTTTCATAATTCTTTTTTTCTTTTTTAATCTGAGTATAAGATGTAGAGATTTCAGTATAGTGATAAAGTAACCTAGAAGAACTTTTGTCTTTCTCTTATAGACTTGATTGTGGAATGAAAGTTATATGTCTGTTTGGATCTTGTCATAATACATTTCACAAGCTATTTTCCCTGCAGGCTCAAACTTCATTTGTGGAATAAACAACACAGTTTGATCAGCTTGGTTTCTGCAAAGTCTAATGGAAAGTCAGGAAGGAAGACCCAGGGAACTGCAGGCTTGTCAGCCTCACTTTAGTTCCTCAGAAGGTGATGGAACAATTAATCATAGAAAACATTTCCAGGAACATGAAGGACGATAAGGTGATTGAGAATAGTCAGCAAGCATTCACTAAATGGAAGCCATTGACCAACCAGATAGCCTTACATGATGAAGCTGCCATGAAAGATGAGGTGAGAGCAGTAGATATTGCATACTTTATCTTCAGGAAGGCTTTTGACTCTGTTTCCTGTAAGATCCTCATACAGAAGCTGAAGCATGTTGTCAGCAGGATGGCAAGGTGGATTGAAAACAGGTTGACTATCTGAGCCCAGGGGTTGGTGATCAGTGGCACAGCATCTAGTTGGAGGCCAGTAACTAGCAGTGTATCCCAGGGGGTCAATATTGGGTCTGGTCCTGTTCAAAGTCTTCATTAATGATTTGGATAATGGGGCACCCTCAGCAAGTTTGTGGATGGCATAAAGCTGGGAGGAGTAGCTGATATGCCATAAAGTTGTGCTGCTATCCAGAAGGGCCTCAATAGTTTGGAAAAAATGGCTGACAGAAATGTCATGGAGGTCAGCACAAGGAAGTACAAAGTTCTGAACCCAGGGAAGAATAACTCCACAGCATATGCTAGCCAGTGGTGCAGGCAGCATCAATATATGCTGGGACTGACCAGCACAAAAGCAGCTTTGCAGAAGAGGACCTGGGGTGCTTGGGGGACACCAAGTTGAACATGAGGCAGCAGTGTGTCCTGGTGGTAAAAAAGCCTAACAATATCCTAGATTTCATTAGGCAAACTGTTGTCAGCAGGACAAGGGTGGAGTCCTGTGTACAGCTCTGGACTCCCCAGAAAAAGATATAGAGCTATTGACACAGTCCAGCAAAGTGCCACAAAGATGATGAAGGCACTGAAGCATCTGTCCTATGAGGAAAGGCTGAGGGAGCTGGGAATACATAGTCTTAAGAAGAGAAGGCTCAGAAGGGAGATCTTATCAATGTGTACAAATACCTGAAGAGAAGTTGCAATGAAAGCAAAGCCCAGTTATTTTCAGTGGTGCCCAGTGACAGGACAAGAGGCAATGAGCACATGTGGAAAGACAGTGGGTTCCCTCTGAACTGGAAAGGAAACACTTTCTTTCTGTGAGGATGACTGAGTACTGGGACAGGTTGCCCAGAGAGTTTGTGGATTCTCTCCCACCCTGGAGACATTTAAAAGCCATCTGGACATGGTCCGGGGCAACCAACTCTAGGTGTCTCTGTTAAGGAGGTTAGACCATATAACCTCCAAGGGTCTCTTCAAACCTCAACTCTCCTGTGATTCCGTGATTCTGTAATACTGAGCTAGATTTGAAAACTGCTTAACACTACCTTCTGGAACAAAACTTTAAGGATTTTTTTTTTTTTTTTTTTTAATTTCCCTGACCTTATTTAACGGTATTTTATGAAATATCTCTGAGTTGGAAAAGCACCACAGACCATGATTTCTGAGCAAACACAGTGATCATTTCACTTTATTGCAGAATTACTGAGCTCAGAAATTTCACAACATCTTTTAAATTGGTGTGGTGTTTAGTCAGACCTCATATGGAATTCCAGCTCCATGTCAAAGCAGGAGAGTTAACATACTCTGTGTATTCAAGGCTCTTCTGGCTCACATCTGTGCTATGTCACTATTAAAACATATGGTTGGGAAAGGGGAAGAGGTAGTTAGACTAAGTGTATTCATTTTTAACATCCCTTCAGACCTTTAAAAACTTGTTTAAGTCTGCCTTAAGTCAGCAATTATACTCTGAGCTGACTTCTGAAATCAGTCAATGCAGAGTTTTTCTTTACTGCTTCACTCTGTCTTCTTTTCCTCTTCATTTTCTTCAGCCATCCTGACATGTACCTTTGTTTCAATGGCATCAAACCTCAGAGTCTTTTCTGCTTTTCCTCCCAGCCCAGAGCTCTCTAGTGTTTTCACTTCTCAGCCTCCAGTATTGCTCTCATCTTGAATCTCATGTTAATAGCTACTGCTATTAACATGACACTTTCTTCTTGCATAAAATACTCATCCTAAATTTACAAAATCTTTTTCTTTCACTGGAAATAGAAAGCCTGAATATATAATGTAGGAGGCTTTAGTTAAACATTAAACACTTTAGCTAAAATCTCTTTTGCTATTTACAGTATCTGTCACATACATTTTTTTACAACTCACAGTTTAATCACTTAAAAAAAAAAAAAGTATGCTGAATAGGCATAAAGAACTATGTCTATGAGAGAATTTAACCTTAAAAGCCTTGCCCAGTTGAGAAAAACATTATTTTATTTTCAAAATATGATTTTCCTTTATGTTTTCCAACTTGCAAACCAAATGAAGTCAACAGTTCTAATGGCTGCAATGGAGTATAATTAGTATATAATTTTTGTTATTTTAGATTTTGAATATTCTCACTAGTTCTTGGCGGCATCTCTAATTTAAAAAATTGAGTCATGTTATGCTAGCTGCACACTTGTAAGGCAAATTAAGCAGCTATAAATGTCAGATAGAAATTGTAAACAGGTATTTTTACACTTACATGTATATTTTTTGAGTCTGTATTTCTCTCACACACCCACTTTTTCTTTTAATATTTTGTTTTTTTCTTCAGATATTCCATTTGGTCTTTTGCATGTCTCAGATGTACTGAGTTATGTTTTCTTGCTAGAAAAGGTCAGCATCTGAAAATAGGACCCAAAGTGATTTGAACACTACGTACATGATTTCTAAGAGTCTTGGCATACATTTATCTTCAACTCTTTGACATACATTATGAAACCACTTGACTGTGACCTTTTTCACATAACTTAAAGCCAATTTGTGCTTGTTTCCCAGTTCTCTTTCCCAATTGGCAAACTCGGATGAGGGCAGAAGATAGCACAAAATGAATCAATTCTCACAAGGCATTAACAAGGAATGAGAACTAGAACAAAGGTAATCATTTATTACAACAACCTTTCTCTTGTGATCACAGATGCTTTTAGGAGACACTAAAGAAAGCATTTTCCAAAGCTCAGTGATTGCACTGATGTGCAAGTTCATCTAGGCACAAGAGAAAAGTCTTGCAATGAAGCATAAAAATTCTGAAATCGCAAGCACTTTCTGACAGGATGACCTTCACAATCTGACAAACTATTTCAGTAGATAGACATTCCAAGTATGAGCAGTGGTAATCATCAGAAGCTACAAGGAATTGTACCTTACCAAGGTAATGTGACAGTCTGACCTTCTGACTCATCAATCCCAACAAGCCTGGCCACTCAGGGCAGTGATGAAAACCATCAATAGCCCGTGTAAGATGTAGCAGGACAAAACAACATGACAATTTGACCTGCTGGTTTGGTAATCCCCAAGAGGCCTGCCCAGGAGGCTCTATCGTTATGAGCAAAAGGGATGTTCACATTTGGTCAGTATTTAGGAATGGCAGAGAGGAAACAGAGACATGGAATTTGCTGCCTTTGAGCACTTGCACTTATAGAGACAAGCCCTACTTTCTGTAATCAGAGATCATTAGGTCACTTTTTTTTTTTTTCTGTTGAAAAATTTGTCTCTGTCATTGGAGAATAGTTTAGCATCTATCCTGTTGCAATCCTATAAACTTTTTGAAGCAAGTCACAGAAGAATTAAGTTCACACCATTTCACCCTGTTCTGAATAAAAATACCATATATAATATTATATATAAACTGTAAAGCTGCACTTTACAATATAATACACATATGAAGTGCACTTCAAGTTCCTGTTGAAAAAGCAATGTTGTTATTAATAAATTATTGATTTCCATTAATTAGGAAAATGAATATAAGGCATGTCATTCTGCTTATGAACAGTTTTAAACCCTATGTTATCCTCTGTTTAGGAAGATCTTAGAACACAAGGACACACTATACATGCCACTTACTCTATTAAGATTACTACTAAAAGGCAAAATTGTACATGCTTTGGATTATACTATTCTTTTTCTCACTCACAGGTTATGGTGACTGGTTTCAGTTCTGGTCATATCCTTTGTGCTCAGCATGCTGCAACAAGTAAGCAATGAGAAGATGGAGTCTGGCACATACCTTCTTGGGGATCTGCACATGCAGAGAATTATCTTTTGTGATTGGTTGAGGTCTGCTGTACAATAATTGCACAATTTTTAACAGCTAAGTATTTTGCTAGATAATGTGGTAAAAGTTTAAGAGTGCCTGTTAAAACAGTACATGTGAAGATTACAAAAGTAGCTGGTTTTACCTAAAAAAGTGTGAAGGGGCTACCAAGTCCTAGGAGATTATTCTCTAAAAATGAATTTCCTTTGTGTGACTAAGATTTTCTACCTTCTGAAAACCCAAGTTTTTAGGACATACTGGTAGTATCTTATACACTTGTAATGCTGCTAGCAATGTTCAAACAAATTTTGAAACCAGCCTTTGGTAATCAATATGAGCAAGCTGTGAGAAATATGTCAGAAATTTTTAAAGTAAAATATAGATGTTTAAAGAGAAATATTTAATTTAGAAGTATTTAGTTTTTTCAATAATAATTTGAAGAAGGCAAACACCTGTGGCTGAAAATAGAAAGTTAGTAATTCATTAGTGCCACTTTTTAGCAACCTGCTATTAATCTAATATCTGTGTCCAACAGTTTTGTATCAATATCTGTAAATTTTTGAGATCAAAATATATAAATATTGCATTATGGTTTTGTTTATAGTTTAAAATTATTTATGAACTGAATTAAACTGAATGATAACCACGGATCCAGCTCTACTCAGATCCCTTATAATTTCAGAAAATCTTTTGCAGTAAAAATGGGTGTAGAAGTTTTGCTAGACAGTCAGGAGTACCATATGGCTATTCAAATCGTACAGATAGGAAAAACTGAGATATCCAATGGGAAATGTGAGAATAAATATTAGCTTTATAGAGTTTTTCTCCACTCTGGAAAAAGTGACATGTGATAGAGGGTGTTGCTTGAAAAGATAGTAAGTTTGAACGTATTTGTGTTCTTCAAGATCTTAGTGCACTTGGTCAACTTGGATCCTAAAAATCCAAAACTGTGTTTCTGTGAAGTTTCTGTTTATGTATCTCTCTATTATCCTTTTCTGGATAAAGTATGTGGTAGATCTGGACAGTGAGACAGTAGATCCTTTGTCTCATTTGCAATACAAAAAAATTCAACACACCCTCTCTAGAAGTCATCAAAGCCAGTCCCCACTCAAGGCTGCAAATTTGGATAATACCAGTAATGATAATAGTCCTAGGAGGAATCAGGTAGAACAACAAACCGCTGTAAAGGTTGGATGTGATACCATTCAGGCATGGTACATTATAATGCATGTTGTACTAAGAGCAGACTGTATAATAGTAGCACCAGTAGGTAGTTTTGTTTTGGTAGATGTCAAAATATACTGTCTAGTTACAGATGTTTATTTTGAAAAAGGTATAAGAATAACCTGAAAAAAAACTGAAAAAACCCCACATTTTCACTGATACCCAAGCCAGATGACATAATGTAAGCAGAAGATCTGTCCATACTGTGTCAAGTAGTGAGTCCACTGTGACTGGGTACTTGAAGTTTTATGTCCTGAAAGACATTCATTGTGGAAGGTAGATGCAAAATCCTGGTCAAAAAGCATCTTGCAGAAATAAATAATGAGAAGTGAATACAACTCTCAAGAAAATAAACTGATGAGATCTGTGTGGCCATTTTCAGATTTCCTCATTTACTTGGAATTATCTCATGATCAAGAAATCACATTATCTTTTGACAGATTGTATGACATGGCCTTGTAGCCATAGTACAAATTAGAGAATGCAGCTAGATAGAGAGATAGAGATCTAGATAAATAGAAATATATGTAGCTATAGTTAAGGTGCTTGATTTTTTAAGTCAGGATGTGTATTGTCATTTCACCTCTGTGCTAGACTGAGTCAAAAAATATGCACAAAATACTAAAACAATAACAACACTAAACATGGAAGAAGGAAACCACGTGCAGTGTGGATGCAGAAATAGATTAATTCAGTGAGAAGTTTCAAGGAGACATCAGATACTGAGCCTATCTTTAAAAAAAGTTACAGTGTCCTGTGCAGGTGCAGAATCTCTATAACGAGAGGTAGGGAGCCATTTTAATTTTATAGCGCAGAGTCATTTCATGTTATCAGCTGACATGTGGTACACAAAATACCGAAGATTATTTATTGCATAAGAAATACAAACAGGTGCGGAAGTTTTTGTTTGGTTGCTTGTTTTTTGGTGTATGTTTTGTTTTGTTTTGTTTTGTTTTCGGTTGTTTGTTTTTTTCAGTTTCTTGTTAAAATGAGTACTTTGACACGAATGTGTTGTAGCTCTAAATATTATCTTTGTCATATTTTAAGCCAGAAGAGTTAACAAAAAGAAAACCACCAAACCAAAACAAAGAATTGTTTATAAAGAAAACAATGCATCACTAATTTAGCTTGTATGATGCTAATAAAAAATGAAAATGTAATTTTAAAATTACTGAATAGTCTTAAAAGCAATGCCGTATGATTTTGAGGGTCAGATTTATTGTCATAAGAATGAAAGGTGTTTGAGACAACCTAGTCCCAAAGGAATAAATCTGCAATTCAGAGAGTGTTCCAAGGAGTAAAAGCTTCTGCATTGATTTACTAAACTACCTACATCCCTTTTTCTTCTTTTTTTTTTTTTTTTTTTTCCTAACACAAATGAGAAATATAGCCGAAATGTGGAAATCAATGAGATGTTCAAAAGGAGTATGCAGAATTTTTCCTTGACCTCAGTGTTGCTTTGGTAATCCATTTGAATAGGGTTCCTGTGTGATGGCAGAAGCAATTGGAAAGTGGTGAAAGAAATGCCACAATTTATTATATATGTGAATTAAATAGACAATGCTTAATTTTGTAGATCTTCTTTCAGAATGGTTTTTCTGTTTGATTGAAAAACTGCAACTCTGCGTCTCACTAGGTGAAATTACTGTAGAAAACTGTGACAAGACAAGCTTAATTTATTTTCTTTGCTCTTGTCTTCCCTGCACCCTGCCTCCTTTTTCCCTATGTAATTTTAAACGTATTGGCTATTCCATTTCAAGTTCAGTGAAGGCAAACTAACAACTGCTAACAGAATTCCATAAACAATAAATTAAGCTTGTTTCCATTATTTTTTAAGGCTGTGACAAGAACAGCATGGAGAGCTAAAATTAAATAAAAGCTCTCTTCATGCCTAGTACACAAAAAGAGAACTGAAACGCACTTTTCAAATGGCTTCAGAAGAATACTGCTTGAAAATCAGATGCTTTCTTTAGGGGCCAGAACCTTATAACATGGTAAAATGTTCTAGAAGTGGAATGTCAAGAACTTTATATGTGGCAAATGCTATATCACCTAATAGATCAATATGCAATGAGTCCGTTCCTGTTTTTTTATCATAGCTGTAGGAGCAGCGTTTAATTCAGATTCAAGGAACAGCTAGTCCAGCTGCCTGCTCAGAGCATGGCCATTTATCAGATCAGATGAGGTTGCTCAGAGCTTTATCCAGTCAGGTTTTAAAAATCTCGAAGGATAGAGAGGACACAGCCTCCCTGGGCAGTTGGCTTCACTGCTTGTCTGTCTTCACAGGGAAACACCTTTCTTGTTTTGATGTTTGTCCATTGCCTCTTGTTACTCTGGTTGTGAAGAGGCACCAAGGAGGTGAAATTAGGTGACTTCAAAGCTGTCTCTTCTCCAGGCTGAGCCAGTCCTGGTAAATAAGCCTTTCCTCACAGGCCAAGGGTTTCAGATCTGAGTGCCCTGGGTGTCTTCTTCTGAAATTGCTCCAGTTTGTTTAAAGCTTTCTTATACTGGGATGGGGGGAGGAAAGGAAAGGGGCTCAAGGCTGAATGCAATGCTCAAGATGTAGTCTAATGAGTTCTGTCTAGAGGGGAATAACCCCTACTGTGTGATCTGCTGTCTATGCTCTTTCATGCAGCACCATGTGGTGTTGGCCACCTTAGCTGTGAAAGTACACATCTGGCTCAGGTTAAGCTTGCTGCCCACCAAGGCCCCCAGGACCTTTCCTGCAGGTCTATTCCCAGTCTTTTTTGTTACAGAGGCTTCTCCATCTCAGGGGCAGGACTAGCACTTGTTCTTTTTCAGTTTCACAAATCCCTGTCAGCCCATTCCTCCAGCCTAAGACATCCTGGATGACAGTCCTGTCCTTAAGAATAATGACTAGTTCCCCAGCTTGGTGTCATCTGCAGCATTAATGAGAGTGAGCTCCAGTACCTCCTCCAGGTCACTGAGAAAGTCTTTAAACATAACGGTTCCCAGGACAGACCCCTGTGGTACCCAACTAGTTGACTTGTTAAACACTGACTTCTGAATCTTACTATCTAAGATGTTCTTTTACCCATCCAGTTGTCCATGCATCCAGACTGTAATGCCCTAACTAAATAAGACATGAGAATATTGTTAGAGACAGTGTCAAAAACCTCACAGAATGGTTTGGGTTGGAAGTGACATTTAAAGATCACCTAGTCAAACCTCCCTGTAATGGGCAGGTGCACCTTCTAATAGATTACGTAGCATACAGCCTATATAGGGAATATAAAGCTTGTTCTTCTCTCTGATTGCTGAAGTCTTACATTTGACATCAATAAAAAAGAACTTAAAGAGAAAACATCCATCCCTCAGTGCTGATTTTGCACCATAAATCCTTTATAAGCACTTATGACAACCCCATTATTGCCAAGTCAATTCATTGTGATTAATTTTATTACAAAGATTAACAAATGAATTAAAAATGATTACACAATGACTTTACAATGTTCACTAGTAAGCTTTAAATACAATCAGACATAATTTCAGTAAGTAAATCTGTAATAGATTTCTGGAATTAAAATCTTAACCTTTCTACAAACATTTTAGCTTTCATAATAGAGATGCATTCTTATAGCATGTGAAAAAATTACTGCTGTTAAGAATTAAGTCTGTGCATTCAATGAGTTCTTAACTGCATTTAGTTGTGTGGCAACTCTGAGCATATATAAAGAAGCAAATCCTCCTTTCTTTGCTCCCTGTGCACCACTGCTGCTGAATTCATAATGGAGACCAAGATGGATTGATGGCTTTGGGATGGGAGCAGTTTACACAGGGATTCGCATTCCCCCTCCTCCCATCCCATCCCATCCCATCCCATCCCATCATTTCAGGTCTGACGGTGTTATTTTCTTTTAGCCTTCTCTAGTTGTATTTTGACTGTGGGTTTTTTGACCATATTAATTATACTTTGTGTCTTTCCTAGAGTTGACATATTTTTAATCTTTTTTTCAAGAAGCAAATACAGAGCTACAAAGAAAATACTATGTCTACTCATGAAAATGCTAATACCTTTTCCCCTAACATTCTCTAAAAAAGTCATCAATGTGTTTGGAAATTTGTTCAGTGGAAATGTCATTGGAGACACAATGTTGCGAACAGATTTATTTCTTCATAAGGTAAGTCATACAGATCATCACAAATCATGCATTGCTCCTGTTTGCCTTGAGTTTGTATTTAAATATCTGATTTTCTAATAATCCTCACTAGCACAGGAAGTGCTAACAAGTAGATTGACATTTTCAAGGGATTATGAACTATCTAGATTCATACACCAAAGTAGCCAGAACAATTGTCTTTCAATGGTTTCATTCAATTTCTCTAGTAATCCATTGGGGTTTTTTTGATATGGGTGATGGAAGCACCGCTGTTTCATTTGCCTTGTAAATGATGATTTGGTGGAGAGACCATGGTTCTCTGCAAGGCAATATGACTTCACAGGAGGTATGGCTCCTTGTTTAACTCACTGATGCTTGAGAAAAAAATACATCTTCTTGAAAAATAATTCACATTATTCATGATACTGCAGATCTTGTAATAAACAAGTTGCTCTTCAAATGTTATAGGCTTCCTCATTAAAATTTAAAATCACTTCTCTTTCCCTCTCTCAACTAAGACCCAAATTGAATCAATGCTTCAATTGCTGTGGTTAATATTCCTCTGAATAAAAAAAGTGGTGTACAATCCCCCAACAAAAGAATAATTTTTATTTTATTTTTTTTTTTTTTTTCTGTGCTTGTGTGACACAGTATTTGGGGTGGGGAAGTTAACATAGATATTAAACAATTATTTTCTATAAGTAGGAAATAATTAGCTACTTCCTTATGACCCTTCTTGTCTGGAAACCCTTTCATGTTATTAAAACAAAACAAACAAACAAAAAACAACAACAACACATTATCAAAACTTAAACAAGCCCCCTTCCCCATTTTATTGTTGATAGCTTCATAATTGCTAGCTAGCAGCTTCTTCTGAAAAATGAGTGAATGCTCTTTGTCTTTGCCCTATTTTTCTATAAAAAACTAGATACCTGTGAAATTATCTGAAGCCTTAACCACCTGGAGGCACCTTTAAATTTGTGAGTGTATTTATTCCAATGTAAAACTTCACTTGAAACTTAAAGTTCTGCTCCTGCCTTTGGCACCTCACAGCTTGAAATCTCTCTCATCTCTAAACCCCACCGAGAACTGTAAAGTAGGAATTCCTCAAACTACCTCACTTGAAGGAATCAATCCCACAAGTGTCACAAGGTGACACATACCTTATGTATTGTAGTCACACTCCAGCGACTGCGAACTCACCTCTGAAAGATCAGTGAGAAATGTGTTTATATGGGGTCCTGAAATACACAGATGTAAATCTTCAGTTTAAATCCTGTGTGAAGGTGATTTTCTTCACTTATAAGGAAAGAATTCTGTGAGGAAAATTAGCACCACGAAACAGATTTTGTTAAAAGGTTATTTAATATTTTATTCCATACATATTTTCTAATGTTTTATAAGAGCACATATTAAATGTTCACTATGCCAAGAAAATATATTGTATTATTTCTTCTAAGAGGGTGGGAACTGTGAACAGCTCCTTTATAGGCAGCTGTGTGCAGTAACCCCAGGTAGAACTCTAACATTCTGAAACTCTGAAAATACTGAATTCTGGCCTTTGCTAGAGAAAAAAGCATAATGAAATGCAGAAAAAGGTTATTTACTTTGATACAAAATCCTTTAGCTCCATTACACAGAATCCCTTGATGTGTTTTAACCTGACAAATACTTCGTAACAGAGTAAAAATGTTGTTAGGTGTAATTATCATTCTTGAATAAGAACAAAAGAGGCAGTAATTATTTTGAGATACAATAGAAATTGACTCATTCAGTGAAGAGAATATTTTAAATATAAAAAATCAGTGTGTAACTTCAGAAATTCTAACGAATATTTAAGAAATCACAAATACATAAGGGCTCTTATTGATTGCCTCCTCAAATTGTTCAGTTCCACTGATTTTAAATGGCATCAAAATGTTTTTTTTTTCTTTAGATTTGGGAAAAAATAATCCCTGCATGCTCTGAACTACAGCTGAAAAGATTTCTCTCTGCAGCAGAGCTAGAAGCACAGGCTCTATATGATGAGTTCAGCTTAATTATTCTATAACCAAGTGAAGTCTGCAGTGTGGACAAGACCTGTGTGGGATATTCAGCCGTTCAAGGGCTGAACCATCCAATTTACTGAAGATAATGAAATGTGTCATAATAATTCCCACCGCAAACGCTCGTGTGGAGAGGATTTTTCATTGACAACATACATATGAACTGACAAAAGGAGCAGGTGTGAAATGGACTTAGTTAAAGCAGAGCTTCAAATCTAGGCTCACTTCCCTTTGATATGTTAAACTAGCTTCAGTTCTGCCCTCAAAGAATCACACAGTACTTAGGGTCACTAATAGTCATCATAATCATACTTAGTGCTTGCATAGAGCTTTATGTTTTGAAAGCCTTCTACAAATTTGCATTTCTGTCTTATTTGTGTGTGGTCTTGTAATTGATGTACAAGATGAGCATTGAAATTGTATTCCCTTTTCAGAGTGACAGGGCTTAATTTATTTATCATTTTTGCATGAAAAGGAAGGGTGAGAAGAGGGTAAGAAGGACAGCTTGGTTTCAGATGGGAGATGCTGGTCCCTACTGTTGTCTATCAGCTAAGCTTCAGCAAGAGCAGGAGCACCTGAAATTAATAGTCTTCTTTTAGGGGAGAATTAGGAAGAAATATTGGTTCCTAGCTCATCCTCCTCCTAGTCCTATCAATACATCCCCATGGAGGCGAGGAAGACAGAGTGGTAAAAAGAAGAGCACAATGCTATAATAGTTACAGAGTTGAACAGGAAACACAGGAAGTCTTGAATGTCAAAACAAAATCTTGAGCAGGCTAAAAGAGAAAACCAAGACAGAGGAGCCGACACAAACATGCAAGATCTGTGAGCAAAATTGAGCAGTTGCACAAAGTTGCACAATTGTGAGCAGTTGCACAAAGAAAATAGAATGTTGTTTGTCTGGTCCTTCCAATAAGACACAGATGCCATATTGAGAAAAAGAGGGAGAAATAAGAGGAATAGGGTTTGTTGCACTCACTGCGCTAGAGAAACAGGTAGTAGGAAGCAATCCTTATTAAGAGAAACTATCCAATAGTAGCAGACATCAACCTACCTTCTGAGCTGATGCTCTATCTTGTTTTTCTCTCATATAAAGTGTGGCACAGATAGTATAGCACACAGGGCCTTTGTGATGCTTCTAGCTCTTTGATGTTCAAATTAAATTGCCTATCTTGAACTAATAGACAAAGAAAGCATGAGAGGAAATGTGTTCATCCAGAAAAAAAATAAATAAATAAAGAGGGGGGAGGGTATAAGTTACATAAAGTAAAAAAAAAATAAGTTAAAAATAGAATGAGGCTAGCATAGCTAAAATAATAGAAATACAAAAGAGAAAGGGAAGCAGAAATTTAAAAAGCTCAAGACAAACAGAATTATAGAGTAAAATACAAATCAATAATAGAAAAAGATAGGAAGGTCAGAGAGAAACTAAAATTAAAAAGCAGTCTTCTTTATCTCTAATCTACAAATATTCAGAAAAAAGGGTGAGAAAGTGAGAAAATATAACAAAATGTGTGGCATATGATCAATAATATTACAGCATTATTATTTTTATCTATTCCTACAGTACTGTATTATATTTATTTTCAACACAGAACTTGGTAAAAGGTTTTCACTCTATAGTTGAGTTTTTTTACACACAAAAATCCTGAGGTATATTCTGAACTGTTTCACTCTCACAGAATCATATTTAACTGGATCTGAATAAAAGAGATGTTATGAAACATTCATACTTGCAAACAGTGCCCTTTTCCACCAAAGAAGCTTCCAAGCACTCCTATGACAAATAATGGACTATACTGTACATAGGAATTTAATGAAACATGTGACAAAAATGTCTAGACCTAATCAATTGTGATTTTTCTTTAGTAACGATTTTTCACTGTGAAAACTCATATCTTGATTACATTCACTGGGATATATAGGTGCAGAACAAACCAGTAGAATGAAAGTGAAGTCTTAGGTTGCTCTGAGGAAGCTATTTCTAAGTTTCTAAAGTGGTTTATGCAGGATGAGCTATGAGAGACATATAGAGGAAATGTGTCAACATTCTTATATCGGTGCTGTAGAAAAATACTTCTAATTTAACCTATAAAGCTCCACATAGGGTTGTTTTGTTTTGTTTTGTTTAATATCAAAACCTGTTGTACTTGTGTCCTGAGTGTGATTGGGGCAGCCAGTTCAACAATGACCACCTCTGTTTGATATGATCAGTGAACACTTGCAGGATTCTTTACGTGCTGTTTTTGGCTGGGAGAGAGTTAAAATTCTTCATAGTCGCTAGTATGGGGTTATGTTTTGGATTTCTGCTGAAAATATTGTTGATAACACACGGATGTTTTACTTTGTGCTGAGCAGTGCTTGCACAGAGTCAAGGCCTTTTCTAATCCTCATCCTGCCCTGTCAAGGAGTAGAGTGGGAGTGCACCAGACGCTGGGAGGGGACACAGCTGGGACAGCTGACCCAAACTGACCAAAGGGATGTTCCATACTGTATGACATCATACTCAGAAATAAAATTGCAGGTGAGGTTGGTGGGGGGGGCACTGCTCAGGGACTGGCTGGGCATCAGTCTGTTGGTGGTGAACAAGTATTTTCATCTGCATGACTTGTCTTTCTTGGGTTTTATTTTTTTTTTTTTCCTCTTGCAAATTATTATTAGCATTATAATTATTATCTTTAATTATTATTAATACTTTTTTTTTAATTATTAAACTGCCTTTATCTGAACCCATGAGTTTTCCCACTTTTACCTTTTCAGTTCTCTCTCCCATCCCACTGTGGGGGAATGAGTGAGTGGTTGTGTGGGGCTTAGTTGCCAGCTGGGGTTAAACCACAAAAGTCCAGTGGTCTTATATGACAAATATTGGTTCAAACTTACAAGAGAGTTATCTACACATGACTGACATCTCTGGTTTTCCAGTAGGAGCCTTTTCCAGCCTTATAAGAAAGCTGTGTTCTGTGTATTAACCTTTGTTTAGCTGTTTCAGTGTCATACACTGATTTATTTATTTGCTTATAGGCCAGTGAAGTATGAACGTGGAATACTGATTTTTGAAATCAGTTCTTAATGGGCTTTCCAAGGTAAGGGGATAAAAAATGTTGTTAGCAACCACTGGTGCAAGTAAGCACCACCTTCAGTTTAGCAAAGACACTTCTCAGTAATCAAATCTGCTGGGCTTACTCCACCAAGAGATGGCAAACTGGCAGGAGGTTGTATTTTAAACACAAACAACATGGTTGTAGTTGCATCTGACAGCAGCAACACAAACAGTTGACAGGTCTCATCCCTCTATTCTGCAGAGGGAACCCCATTTGCAAGGGCAGTGGGGATGGCTGGTAGCCTGGGGGCCACCCCAGCTGACTGTACCTCCAGCAACAGTGGGTGAGACACTGAACTCACAGGAGTATTTGCACAGTTGCCTTTGAACTGACCCCAGGAATGTACCCCTAGGAAGGTCAGAGTGAATGGAAAAGCTGATTTAGCTCCCACCTTGCCTGAGGCGGCTGTCCTGCTCAGCTGCAGAGTGTTACTGTGTCTGCCTTCGAACCCCTTAGCACACCACCTCCCCTACATGATGTGCTCCTCTGCTGCTCTCGTTGTCCTGGTTTTTGGAGTGAATTAGGCATCACAGTGACCCTTTATGTATTTTATAGATTAAAAATCCTCTTCTGCTGAAACTGTAGAGGTGACACCACTGTAGTAACTGCAAAATGTATCACAACTGGACTAAGTGAAAAATACCTCACATCTCTGACATAGAATACAATTGCTAAATATTAATGGAACAAACTAAAAGACAAAACCTCCTTAGATCTGAGAGACATCCCAATAATAGTAAGAACAAATAGCACAATGCTATAGCCACTTTGATAGCTTTCAGCCTCTTAAAAATGCATTAAGAAAGGTCATACACTGAAGTTTATTGTCAGTCTTGATCTCATAACACAAGCAATCTCTGTCAGGAACTCTGTATACAGTGTCCACATCTAGTACAGGGGATTTTACAAAATACTACAGGCAGTTTAAGCAAATGACTTCCCAAAAAATAAATTAGTTTCATATATGACAGCTAAATGAATGGCACTAAAATGTGCTAATTATTTTTCTTGTGCTAAAAATGTTTTCTTGTTTTTTTTCAGAAAAGTCATAAAGAATGCTATCTGGTTAGCTATTGGTGCCAAAATTAAAAACAAACAAAAGAAAACCTGTAAAATCCAGTTTTGACCACAGCTGCTATTTTTTCTCAGGTGGCAGAAACAAAATCACTTCAGCATCTCATCCTATATCTATCTTTGTTTAAAATCAGACCTTATTTACTGGAACAGTACCATTATAGCCAACATAGTTCAGATGAAATTACAGTGTATCTGGAGTCTAGGGCAGAGACCAGCAGTTAATAATCACAGACCGGCAAAGACAAACCAGGTGCTTTGCATTCCTTCCCCTTCTTTAAGTTGCTCAGCATGTTACTCATGAGGAGCTGATTCCTGATTTCACTCCTAATAACTGACTTAAAATCACACAACATTCACAAGAACCCTGAATATCTTATTTTACCATAGTAGCTATTGTTTCAAGTTGTGTTTCTCTGAAACTGTTAAATGTGTGCATCAGACAAAGTGGGGAGGGGAGGTGATGGGGAAAGTAAAGGAGTGATCAAAGGCCGGTTTAGCCTAAGGAATAATGAGGTCATATGAAAATACAAGTGCCACAAGTGCCACATATGATGCTCAAAATAGTGCTTCTCATCATAATATTTCAAAATAAAAACATAATAAAGAAACAAAGAGCAACATAATAAAGAAGCAAGGACCTTGAAATATTGAGTTAAACCAACCACAGAAAAATCAAATCAATTGAAGGCCTTGAGGTAACTTCCATCTCTAATATACTGTATGTGCAAGAAAACACTACGTCTCTGGACTTTCTTTCCCATTTGAATGATTTTGCTATTGTGATTTATTTGTTTTTCCTAATATTTCTCTAGGCAATGATATCAGTGGTATGTTTTTTTTTCTCAGGTAAGTGAATTCATTTCAGATTTTGCCCTCAGAGGTCTTTGAGAAAACCCATGAATATATCAAAAGGAGCCTCCAGAGGAAAATCAAACCCTGCATTCTAAAAAATGATAAAAAATTCCTGGACAGATTTCAGATATGTAAATCACAAGTGTCCAGTTGAAATCAATTGCATCAGCTGAGTTCTGCTTTTTTTCTGCTTTATTTTTCTTCTGTATAATCTATGTTTTGTTTTGTTTTTAGCTATGAATTAAGCACAGTACAATTTTCTAAGATTTTGATTTTCAGCCTTGTGTAATGTTTTATGGAGCTTCTATATATATTTAAAAAAAAAAAAAAAAAAAAAGATGAAGTAATAACATTAGGGGAAGTAATAGAAATAAGAAATACAACCCCTCCCCACAAACCCAACACCTTTGTATTTTTTGAAAAAAAAAGTGTATTTGAATCTCTACTCTTAGCAGACAAAATAGGAGATGAGATGAAATTTAGAGACCACCTCAGAATTTTTATACTAACAAAAATGTAGCTAATCTTTGCATCAGAGTTATTCTTTTCTACCTTGAAGACAACGCAGACATGTAGCTGTATGTCAGACAAGAATTTCTTTCATAATGAGTAGCCAGTATCCTCTGTAGCAGTTAAAGGGAATTATGAAGGAAACAAACAAACCTAACAAACAAACAAACAAAAAGCCAAGAACAAACTCTGAAAGTTTTTTATGTATGGTGTTTTGTTTGTTTCTTTGGTTTTGTTTTTTCTTTTTTGTTAGTTTGTTTTGTTTCCTCATGACTGGCTGTGCAGAAGTATCATTCAAGGATTTATTTTTTTTCCTATATACAAGATTGGTAACTCACAACCAGTTAAGAGTTGCCTTTTTTTCTGAGAGTCTGAAATCGTCTTTGTGATGGTTCATTTGTGTCTATTTTTAAGGACAAAATAAGGCCAGCTAAAAGGTCAGGGGCAGAGGTTTTTGGAATCCATTTTTGAACCCTTCGTTCCCTTATGTCCCTAATCTGGAGACAGATATTTCATCTGTCTCAATAAATCTCCTTAATCTTAAGGAGAGACTTAATCTAGGTAAGGAAAATTCTTTTAAAAACATTAGGATGTTGCTGATTTAAGTTTTGCCTTTACGTGCAATAGATTGAGATAAAAATAAGCAGGTTTTCATTGCTATTTCATGGTAAAATAATGATTTGTAAATACATTTGCTAATTGAATGCATAACCCAACTCTTTCTCCTTGTGTTTTGCAGATCACATTGAGTTCAGATGGTGCTTTTATAGATCAGAAGTATAGGAACAATCCTACAAAAACTTCAAAGTTTTTTTGTAAGCTCAGGCATTTTTCATGCCAGTTGACTCTCTGGAATTCCACCAGTGATCTGTAAAGTAAGCAGTTTTTCCTGTCATTTTCCCTTCCAGATCTGATAGCAACAGACATAAACAAACCAACTAAATAAACAAACAAACAAACAAATAAATTCTAATTTTTTGTTTTTCAGTCCAGGCTTATTCTACATTCCAGATATTTCTCTTCATCATACAGCTCAAAAATCAAGCTAAGGAATAAATTTTGCTGTCAGTGTACAGTATAATATGCACAAATAAGAATGAGAACAAGAATGCTGAAAAATAGATCATTGCAAGTGAAGGGTGGGGGTCTAAGAAACAAAGACACACATAGAAAAGCCTCTCAGATGCACTGTTTTCTCTCCTACTTACAAACACAGTATTCTGAAGCACGCTCAGCTTTTTCCAAGGCCTATTGTCATCTTGAGGAGCAAGGTTAGCTTAAGTCGTGGAAGTATTTGCTCAGCTCCGAAAGATTTATTGAAATTGTGTCTATTGTACAGACTGTCCTGTGTTGGAGTGAATATTACCCCTGTACGCTGTTGTGACTCCATATATGAAACAGTTACAAGGGCCACGGAGGAGCAGAACTGCAATAGACTGTCCTCTGGACATCGAGGTATTCTTAGAGGTGTATAAGATGACATCAGAGTGGTCAGCTTTCTTGGCATCCTCCCTGCTGCTGAGACTCATTTCAAAGCCTTCCACACCACTATGGGTGAGAAGGGTAAAATCACTGACACAGATATTCACTCTGATTCTCAACTTACTTTCATCTCCTTATAACACTCTACGGCTCTAAAATCCATCCACAAAGCTAACAGTTGTATCAAGATATACAAAAAACCATTCCCCTCTTTTCGTTATCTCAGGCAGAGAAGCCTCTCTGAGGGTCAGGCGCTTTGTGTGCTGAATGTATTTGCAGGCTGAGAAGCTAAAGATTTCCCTTCCACAGGGAGAATAATTCACAATCAGCCAGCTGCAGCCATATTACATTTCAGGTTATTAATACAAGGTGCTATAATTGAGACCAGAAAATTTATGGTTCAAAAATCATAGGTTTATGTTTAGTGTCTAGGGGAGAAATCACACCACAAAAATTAAAAAAAAATTTAAAAAAAAAAAAATTACACAGATTTTTTTCTTTTAATTCAGTTTGGTTTAAAACGTCATTTTCATGGCTTTTGACATGCATATTGCATTGTTAATATTTTTCTGCATATGACTGTGATTTAATTATCATTTAATTAACAGGATAAGTGATGTTCTGTGCAATCCTCACAGACCTCATGCTTTCATGTAAAGGATATATGGTACTTAAGAGAGCTTTTTCTTTATTAACATTTCTGAGGCTAACTGATCAGAATGTGTGACAGAGTCAGGCTTTAATGACCCAATATGAAGTCTGAAAGAAGATTCCTCAGGTTTGGGTTTTGATTTTAGTTTGTTGTGGGCTTCCTAATTTTGTTTGGTATCAGGAATGGTGATCTAATTAATTCTTAATGTTCTCTGGATATTTCATTAATAAATTACTAGAAAATGGAGAATTCCCATGCGTAATCATAGAAAGTAGTGTTAAATTAGAAATTCTCTATAGTTTTTCATCTTACAAGAAATATGGGGCTAACGATATTCCATATTTTCACTGGAAACCCAAAGTTTAAACTCAGGAGAAAAAAAGGAGAAGTCCTAATATGATCTCTCACATCGAACACTTGTTCTATAAAGGAAACTAAAGTTTGGCAAAATGTAAAATGAGAAAAGATTTTGTTTCTCTTTGCAATTGCTCAGGCAAGGGGGGCCCAGAGGGCGATAAACATCATAGGCACATTTAACTGCAGTTGGAAGTTGATTTTTAAACATAAACTTGTAAGCAATAGGCTGAGAATCAGCAGGCATCAAAGGAATGAGGTTGTAGAAAATTAAGAATAATGTTATCGAAAAACTGAGAAATTTTATAATAGAGGTTGGTATTTGAAAGGAAAGAATGGTGCAGTATGATGGTCCACAGAATCAAATTAATGGAGGTTTCAATTTAAGAGATCACTACATTTTTACATGCTGAAGTGGAGTTATTTAAACTTTGTTACAAACTATATTTGTTAAGTAATCGAATTACAAAGTAAGCATTATATTCAGATTCTTGTAATATCTATATTATAAGGAGGAACTTAATTATTTTTCTACAGTGAGAAAATCGAGCTCAGAAGAACCTTTCTCTTGAACAAACACAAATGGATTTTCTGCAGTTACAGGGTTTAATTTTTTTCTCAGTCTAGCTGTAAAGAAGTCGTTTCTACTTTGGAGCTGCTGTAAAGCCTTGGCCAGCAGGATGACAGGGAACATGAGTTTTCCTGTCATCCCTTTTTCTTTTACAGCACTGATCATGCTCTCCAAAGTTCATCCAAGCTGTGCTGAGAAGCTGAGGAGCTGTTATCACTCATGAATGAATTACAAATATTTGATATTTGGAATTTATTAGTGTAAAATACCACTAATTGCCCTGTAAATCCAGCCTTGCAACATTTCCAGACAACTAGGTCCTTACCATTTTGTTGAGATTCTTTTAGTCATTTATATCTGTTACTGTTTTCCAATAGAATTGCAGTGCTTGGCAATCCTGTTTGTTGGTTTTTATCAGTTAAAGAGAATTAAAAAACATTGCATATTCTGGAACTGCATTTTAGAACACATTTTGGAACAATTCTAATTTCAGATACTAAGCTTCAAAAAAGTATGAATGTAAAAAATATAACAATTCACAGCTCCATATAATACTGACCAAAACGTAGGGTTGTGCAGAAGACTTTACTGTGCATTTCTTAAAAATAAGAAAGTCTCTGCATATAGTCATACACGGCAATGCATACATAGCCCAAGACACTGTTGTAATGCTTCTCAAAAGAAGAGCACGTTCAATAGTAATGGACACACTCATTTTGCCTGATTCCAAACAGATTTGTTGGAAATTAATTTGAAAGCCAGACTTCATAATTGTTGGGTTCAGAAAGGTTTGTAAAATAATAGTACAAAGTAACAGGGGGGGGAATAATTAAAACAAACAAACAAGCAAACAAAACCCAGAACATCTGGAACAGAAAATATTGTAAGAGAGCACAGAAATATGGACGAATTTTGGAAAAAAAGGCATTAGGCAAGGAGAGAGCTGTGACAAAAACTTTTCTAATCAATACAGAAGTTAGATTCTAATTATGCATTGGAGACCTAAGCTCTAAATATACATACACTGCATTATATCTCCTACATCCTTCACTGTCTTCTCTTTTGCTCCTGTTTTAGCCTTTGTTGAATTCATTGGAATTCTAACACTACCTTTAGTGTTTCAAACTTGTGTTCCTGTTTCTGAACTGCTGGACATTGTGAAACCCTTTGGAAACAAAAAACCAAACAAAAAACAAAAAATGCAGTAAATATTAGTCTCTTTCACTATCCTAAAAGACCATTTTTTTAAACTACTTCAGACTGCAGGATCATTTTAAGGTACAATACATCTTAATCTGTCACAAATTGGCATAGCCATTATGGAAGCAAAGGAGATATGATGATTTGCACTGACAAAAATCTGCCTCAATAAAGTTCATAGTTTCTACTTCCTCTTGAATAATATTTCAAAAAAAGAAAAATCTATATTACTTTGGACTCCCAATAACCCCACTATCCACCTTAAATTGCCTCTGTATACTTCTTTCCTCCTGTCTAACTCCACCTTTTACTTCTACAGATGAGTCTTGTCATCTGATTCCCTTCAAGGAAACAAAGAGTTTGAATACTGACAACAAAATGTATAGATATAGTGGGCAGACCTTAGCTGGCTGCCAGATGGCCATCCAGCAGCTCTCTCATTCCTCTTCCTCAATGGGACAGGGGTAGTAAATAAGATGAAAACACCTCATTGGTCAAGATAAATATGGGGAGATCGTTTACCAGTTGCCATCATGAACAAAGCAGGCTTCACTTAGGGAAAAGTGGTTTAACCTTTTGCTACTTAAAATATATTCAGATGGTAAGGACCAAAAAAAAAAACAACAAACAAACAAGAACAACAAAACCTAAATTAACCAACCAAACAAAACCAAAAGTAAAAAACAAAAAACCCTAAAACACCACCACCTCCTTCCTTCCAGCTTTGACTTTACTCCTCCTTCATTCCTGACTCCTCCGCCTCCCACTCAAGGGTGCAGAGTGATGAGATGTGGGGGTTGTGGTCAGTCCATAACAGCTCTCTGCTGCTCCTTCCTCCTCACACTATTACCCTACTCCAACGTGAGTCTTTCCTTACCAAGGGCTGCAGTCTTTAGGGTAAATATGCTCTAGCACAGAATCTCCACAGTTTGCAGTTTCCTCCAGGAAATATCTACCCAGTCCAGTGTGGGGTCCTCTGTGGGTTGCAGTGTGGATAACTGCTCCAGCATGGTGTCCAGGAGAACCTCCGCTCTGGCCCCTTGAGCACCTCCTCCCTCTCCTTCTCTCACTTTGGTGTCTGCAGAGCTGTTTCTCACACTCCTCTCTCACAGCTACTGAAGAGCGTTTTGCCTTTTCATAGATATGCTTGGCTGAGGGGCTCAGCTGTGACCTGCAGTGAGTCTGCTGGAGCCAAATGGAACCAACTGTGTCTAGCACACGGGAGCCACACTGCAGACCCCTCATTGGCAAGACATTGCCACCTGGACCAAATGTGCTAGGTAAAAGGTGTGCAGAGGCAGAGTAAATATACGGATGCCAGGAGGCCTCCTCAGCTGACTCTTTTTTCACAGATGCTTCCTAGTTCTCATGAGCACAGTCCCTTTTTCTCCCTCATGTAGAGACATGTTCATAAATCAATTTAATTTTTAACCAGATTTTAATTTCTTTAGCTGATAACAAGAAACTGAAGATCAGTTAGAAGCCTTATGTTTTAAACACCACATTTCTTGGCAGAGAAAGCATGATACTGTAAAACTGAAGATATTGCAAGATTTAGGTAGTAACACTACTGAAACTGTAGTCTGAGAAGTGTCAGTAAATTAATCTAATTAGTTCTGAGAAAATTCTGTGACCTATTTCAGACCCTGTTAAGATCTCACCATTTGAAGAGCTTATTTTCATGGATTCTATTCAACTCAATTCAAACTTTTTTGGAAGAGTCACCATGATTTTTCCTTCTTAGTGTGAGTGAGTAAGAGAACTGTAACTTGTATTAATTAAAATCAAATGAGGACTTGGCAAATAGGAGAAATCTAGGATCAACTTTTATGTTTATCTAATTTTCAAGCATATATCTGTTCTGGAAACTGCTTTACTTCCCCTAAGACACTACCACTGCTAAAATGAAGTGTTTGCAGTTTTTTTGTTTTGTTTTGTTTTTCCCCCTTTTCATAAGGAGAAGCGTACATTTCAAATGTACAATGCATTTAATTATCATAACTCCAGTCTTTCTCAGACTGAACTGCTTAGAATACACTAAATAAAAAACACCACATCTTTCACCTTCAGACATACTTTTCCTGTCAGGTAGAGGAAGAATGGTAAAGAAAACACTTTTTTTAACAAAACAGTGATATCTGGTAGGAAGAGAAGTTGGTCATATTAATTGTTTGTTTCAGGTGCTAAACGTGTCTGTACTACTGGTTAACCATGATTTGCTGCTTGCAGTCAAGGCCAGACATGGGAGTCTAGCTTATAAGACAAAAAATTTCAACATAATAGTGGCCTTCGGTGTGGGCTCAGGCAGCACTGGGGAATGCTGAACCTTCAGCTTCAGCCATTGTGCTCTCTAGTCCAGCAGCAGCAGTCTCAACTTCATCTTTTCCTGTAACACACTTAAATATCGCCATAGTGAGTCAACAACAGAGAAACCACCCAAGTTATTGTATACTATGTATTGTATACTGAAGCCTAATCTTCAGCCTGTTTTCTAATTGGCAGAGTAGGTGTTTTTACACCTAAAATTGAAAATATTAAGGCCTTATGAATCTAATAAGGCTGTCAGCATCCAAAAATGACAGGGAAGGTTATGTGAAGACAAGGTGGTAGTGATAAAACAGTGCAAAGTCTATTTTGGACAAAAGCAGTGGAAAAGGATTTTCTCATGGAAATGAATAAGGTTGCATAGAACAGGATCAACATTGTAGCTTAAAAAAAATTGCCTTGATGAAAGAAGCATAAGCCTTCTTTGAAGCTTTTGTATTGATGTTAATTTTTTCATGAAAATTTTCACCTACTGATCATCAATTTACATTATTTGAAATAGCAAAAACAAAAACAAAAACAAACAAACATGTGGAAACACACTTTTCAATGTAATAAGTGAACAAGATGTGATCTCCCCACACAAACTTGAAAAATCCCCATTACTACACAAAGGTGCACAGCATATTGAGAAAATCAGTGTTTCAGGAGCGTGTTGTCCTGCTGAGAATCAGATGTACTACACTTTGCAGTTTCTGTTATTGAATATGAATAGGGAAAACTATGGGGTGTCTATCATCAGTGTCTCAGCACCTTGTAGAATATCATGTTATGTAGACATCTATATGAAGAGAGAAGTTTGTACTAACTTTTGCAGCATATATCTAATGTTTTATTTCTTTAACAAGCTTATGTATTATGCTACACTGGAAATAATATACTATTTACATCATCTTATAATGCATCATGCAGTATAAACTTATTATCATCTCTGTCTTATGTTAGAGATAGCAGCAGGTGGTGGACTGTACAGGATTAACAAGCTTTTTCTAAAATGTCTTGAAACTGCAAAAAGATAGTTAATCAGAAGTAAGGAGAATTTTTATTCATATATGAACCAGAAAGAATTGTCCATTATCATACCTGAGGGCTGACAAACTGCTTCATGAAGCTTATCTGTTTTTTTAATGTTTTGCTTCGTTTGTTGGTTTTGGTTTTTGGTTGGTTGGTTGGTTTTGGTTTGTTATTGCTTGCTTGCTCGCTTGGTTGTTTTTGTTTTGCTTTTTCCTTTGTGGACTGCACCAATCTGAATTTCCATAAACCATTTAAAATGACCTAATTGTATTTCCTTCATACAAGAACAAACACTAGAATATGAAAAACAGAGTCAAAATTAGCTGTGATTTTTGTTGAAATCAGTGATACAATTCCATTTGAGGGGGGGTAAATAGGCATTGGCCCATGTAGCATAAACAATATTCATTCTCCCATCACATTCAAATTTTAGTGGATTACAACACAGTAGTGTATGCTAAACAGTTAGACTACCTCAGTAATTTATAGTAAAGGTAGACCAGTGGTATAGTTTCATTACTGTCACAGGAAGAGCAGTTTAGGAGAATGGCACTTTAAGTCACTTACGAGGTAGTATCTACTTATATTACAGTGTAAATTAAACTATTCTGTGTAGACCTACTTGATACTGTTGATTAAGTGGTGTGATTTGGAATGGCCCAGATGACCTCTTGAGGATGGATCCACTCTTATTTCTATGGTGATATAGGACAAGTAAATTTAGTTATTTACTGTTCTCACAGACTTGTCTTTATACTTAAAAAAAAAAAATCACAAAATGCCTTTTATTGATCAAGAAAATGTCAGCCCAGTCTCAGTGCTGCCTATAAGCTAGCATGATTTCTTTTAGTTCTTGCTAAGTATCAGCTTCATGTATTTCTGTATTTAGCAACATATAATTAAATATGATTCTTTCTAGTGCTGCTAGTTTCTCTGTCATATAACTGTTAACTTGTTTTCCAACCTGAGCTGTACATTAGGCAATGTGTAACCATCATACCAAATAAATAGAAAAAATTACAAAAGCCAGACTAATTTCCAAAGTTTGCACTCTCTAAGTTCTGGTAGATTCTTGTAAATTATAGGTTAGTTCCATTTGCTACACACTTTATGTGGAAGTAATTTAGTGTTGCTTTGGAAGATGTATTTATGTACCCATCTACACTAGATGAAATGCATATTAGCACTTCCTACAAATACTTAGAATTTAAGTGTTAATATTACAGAATACCAAACAATTCTTTACTTTAAATTTAAACTGTTTGGAATTAAAAATTATATTTCTAATAATCTTATTTTGACATTTTATAGAATAAAAGCTAAAGTGCTTTTCTTATTTCATTGCATATTTAAAGCTTTCTGCTTCATGTCACCATGAACTACTTTTCTGCTGAGATCTTAAATAATTTTGGAAAAAAACATATGACATGTAATTGAAATCTTTCTCTTCTTTATATTGGCAGTTATATATTTTGCTTAAGATGTTACATAGAGCATTGTTTATTATTCTTTTGTATATACAGAGAGAATATATCAATTGTAGGCAGGAAAGCTGCAACTTCTTGCTGTTGAACAAAAATGTATGTTCTAACCAGTTTTTCAGCTGATGTAAATCATTGCCTTCATGAGATGTGTGCAGTTTCTGTCAGTATTATACACCCACACTATTTTTCCTAACCTTTCCTTGTTTTATCCCTGTATGATGTATGTGGTGTTATGAATAAAGTGCAGACCCTGATAGAGAACCTGATACAGCCCATGAGAAAAAAAAATAAAAAATTCCAAATTCATTTTTGTGTGTTTTGGACCAGGCTCTAAAACATCTTTCCCTTCAAACCTCATTAGGCACTTTACTTTCTTCAGTCTGTTCTGCCTTCTTCTGCTCCTGCCAGTACAAAGTGTCATGTTTCCAAAGATGTGCAGTCATTTTAAAACTTTTTGTCATGTCTTCAACCCGACGCATCACTTTCTTCAGATAACTATGCCTTTCTTCCACTAATGATGGACTATATTTGTATCTGTTATAACTTTATTTTCGATCAGAAGCCTTTCTTTAAATCTAACATGACTAATCTATAGACAGAGCCAGGAAATGAATTATAAACAAACACACTCTGAACTTGAGTATCAAGTCCTTCACAAAAATCTTCTCTTTGGTGCTCAGTATTACATATGTCAATGGCTGTGTTTAATATAATTATATATAATGATATTATATAAACAAATATTATGAAAGAGTATATATAAAATTTAAGTAATTCTTCAGCATAAAGTGAATATCCCTTTCTTCTGTGAATTTTCTTCCCTTTATTTAAGTTTAAAAAAAATACCAAAAATATCACTGGCAAAGAAAAAACAAACAAACAAACAAACAAACAAAGCCCAAACCAACAAAACCAAAACAGCTTATAATATATAATCAAAATAAAATAAAATAAAATCTCAAATACAATTGCATTATTTTGGTTTAGAGGATAATTAATTATTCCTTTGGAGAGCTGAATAAGCAGTAAAATTCAACAAACAAGAAAGTTACTATTTCTACCATTCTCGGTCATTTGAATCAAATTCCTTTGGAGTTATTTTAAGTTCATACTAGGATAAAAATACACATATAAAGGGTTATTCCAGTGTAATGGAGCTACATAAGGTCCATAATTTCAGAAACTGACTTGATCTAATGACTTCTGCAACTTCTTCCCAAAGGATAGTGCAAAACTAAGAAAATTATCTAAGAGGATATTATTGGCTTTTGCTCACCAACGGTGTACTATTTTGTAAGTTTAGGTGTAGGATAACTGTGGACTTACCCAGATAGAAAAAAGTGTGCCATAGAGTACATAATGTATAGCACAAAAGCTGCTTTGAACTAACTGTGTACATGGATTATTTCGGCATGAACAAAGATTGTATTTGTAAAACTAACTGACTCTAAAGTGATTTATTCAATACTTCCACATTGGAAATGAGCCTCCATTAACAATAATACGTCATTTTAGTTGTACGAGCAAATTCTCTGAGGGTATGTGAAATTACAAGGTTAAATTATATAAGATGTTCTTTTAAATTGAGATCATGTGCCTTATAAACAATGAGTGAGCTTAAATTTATTCCTTCAACTAATTATGTTCATTTTCTTCAGTTTTCCTCAGCTTTTCTTGCCACTCACCTGTCCATAACGTTGTCTTCCAGACCTTTGTAAGTATGCAAACTTTCCCCATGCATATATGTGTAAATATATGTATTTATATCTGTGTCTGAGTCTCTGTGTGCATGTTTGTGAATTCCTGTTGAGTTTTGAGATTTTAGCTACAACCATGTGTGCTTCAATGACGGTGTGTTTAAGCTGACATATTCAGTGGTGTCAGCCAAAGAACTCCAGGGACACCTTCTTCTGCATGAGGTCATCTTCTATCTCAGTCTGATGACAGCCGTTACTCCAACTTCTTCAGTATGTCAGATTATTTTATTTTAAAAGTCCAGGGATATTTTTATAAGCCAGTCATTCCTTCCTCCCCCACTGTCTGTTAGGCATTTCCCTCTCCTTTATTTTTATTTTTTTATTTTTTATTTTATTTTAGTAAAATTAGATTGTGACAACTCAAATCTTATTCCAGGGACCAAATGATTTCCTGTAACACATCATCTTTTTGCAGTTCTAGCCAGCAGCAATGACATTTTCCTGTCCAACAGGTGTTCTAATGATACACAGGAGTAGCACTAGTCAGAGCTTAAGTGGCAGCAAATGTAGCATCAGTCCAGTCCCTTTAAGTTTGGATGATGAACCAGTAGAACTGCAGAGCTTATGAGCCTGAGATATGAAAGATTTTATGTGACTACCTCTCTCTTTGACTTTTCTTTCTCTTTTCTACTACATTTGACTTTTTAAATCCAACTATGATACACATGAGTAACTTAAGGCTTCTGGATGGTAAGATGGAATTTAACTGGGGTATAGAAAGATAAAAAAATGCGTGGGAAAATTGAACTTACAAGCCTGACTGGGTATTTGGTGGCTGATGTTGGAGACAAAACTCTCTATTGCCCCATTTCCTCAGGGACTCTTTCCCTTGAAGCCCTTAAACACTACAATCCTATTTTTATTTCTCTTGTCTTTTTCCACAATTCACTGTATGAAGGTTTTGTGCATGTCTCTCGAATATGCAGAAACATTTTTCATGACTTTGACACATAGACTGCCTCATTTACTCTTTGAACAAAGAATCTCAGATAATCTTGACTTGAAATATTTGATCTGCAATAGAATGACTTCAGAATTATGCGATTCTCCTTCTTTTAACCAACAAAACAAACTGCAAAATAAAATTATGTTTCAGACTTACTTTGAATCTAACAGTGGGTATGCTCCCTTAAAGTAGCAAGTGATGTAGCCTACAGAAAAAAATCAGGTCTTCATTCAGTGCCAACGCATATCTTCAGTATAGCAGAGCCAGAATTAAGGATGGTAATTCAGAATCAGGGATGTCAATGACCAGTTATCAGCAGTGTGACATAGTCTTTTGCTAGTTCCAGGACATGGCTTATAAAGTTTTATGTTCTTTTCTGCTTATGGCTTGAATTAGATGGGAAGGCAGTGTAGCGAAGTGTACTCAGTTTAACTTTTTTGTAATAAGTAGAATAAATTCAAAGAGGTAAAGTATGCTATTGCACTTTCTGAAAAATTTCTACTTGTTAAAGCTGGCACTGCAGCTGTAACAACAACAACAAATAAGAATTACCTCAAACTTTAAGCACATTCCTTATTTCTGTTTTACATTGGCTCAAAACTTAACCACGCAACTCAGAAAATCTAGGTTATCAGCTTTATAAGGCAGCAAAGAGTTTGACTAGGGACCCACTGAAACAACACAATGACTTAAAACTGAGAATGTTCACAAACTGGTTTTGAAGGAAGCAAAAGGACTGTATTCTTCCTTTGCCTCCCACACCTTTATTACTAGTGTTATCTTATTCAAACACATGTTCTCTCTTTCTAAAGTGTCTGGTTTTTTTCCTTCTACACATGAAATATGTCAGAAGAAAGAATTGTCACTTGCAGGTTTCTTAAACTAAATTTGGTGTCTGTCAGATATTTGATTTTCATCTTCAGTAAAAAAGATAGAAAAAAAAATGAAATACCATTTATTACATAGTTCACATGGAGATATATATATATATATTCATGTTGAAGAAGCCTCTTACTTCAGTAACAGGCCAATTTATTTAATGGGAGTATTTACAAAGTAAACAGACCTGTGAGGCGCTGAAGATACAGTGTGACTAAGGATATGAGACAGCTGAAGATACTTAGATGACTAAGAACATGGGTGGTCTAATGTAACTAGGTGACTGCAGGATACAAGATCAAAGCAAAAAAATCCATCCTTAAAGACACCAAACTTCCTAACAAGAAAAACAGAAAGGAAGAGGGTCTTGATGATGTTTGTTATGTACAAGATTAATTTTCTGGTCAAAACAAGACCAGGAATGAAATCAAAACAGCAAACTGCTTAAGTTCAAGCCCTTATGGATTCAAAAAAGATCAGCACTTCCTTAGTTCAAACAAGAGTCTTAACCATGTGGTGGGTTAGTTACTTGGCTACAGTTTAGCAGGTTGCATCTGAGGGTGTTGTGTTTCATTTTTGGAGAAAGGAGAGAGAAAGTGATTTTGCTTTTGTTGTTTTTATAGAATCCAAACTAGAAGAAAAAACAAAATAACCTACCACGACCACCACCAAAATATTTAGTATTTGCTCTTGGGTATGATTGGTACTTGTTTGTTTGCTTTTTAGGGAATAAACTTTATGATTATTCATAAGGGCTATTTCCTTTGGCAATTTGTTTTATTAACTCTTATCACAGGCAGCTTTATGACACCATTTCATCTCTGTATCTCAGGTACTTTAATTCCCCCCTAATTATACCTGCCACAATTAATTTTATTATAAGTACTTTTGCATAGGGCAGCCTTAAAATTCATTCTCAGCACAACTGTCTCCTGTTCTGGAGTTATATGTTCTTGTGACATGGAAGCACTGTACGTCCTAGGGACTTGCAGTAGGAAATTTAATAACATTATAGTCTACATTGCAAATGTGCTTAACCTCGCTGTTCTAGCATAACTCCTTTATATACTGAGCAAAGAACTCGAGGCACTGTGTTTACTTTTGTAAAACCCTATGGTTTTCTAAGTCAACATGCCATACACTTCATATGCAGCATGACAGCTAGGGCTAGAAGTGATGAATGCTGATCAGGGTAGAGCTATTCTATGGCATAAATCACACAGTACATTAAATAACTATTTTTATAATATTTAAAAAATGTGTAAATTATTTCCATGTTATTGTTACAGCTTTTTTTTTTTTTTCTTTTCCCATGAGTATGCAAACAAAATTACAGGCAGTGATATTGAACACATGGATATCAAGGAAATTGGTTTCCATGGGAACCTTATCCACATGACAGTTTTCAAATGCTTTTCTGCTTTCCAGGTGACATTTCAGTAATTCTAAAGGTATTAATATTGCAACTGGACATGAAATATATGACATAAAATGATTTGTTTGTGTGCGTATATGGACAGAACCTGAGCAAACTCACATTGAGTGAAGGAATTTTTCAATTCTATGTCTGTGACAGTTTGCCTGTTTATTGTAAACTATTCCCAAATATCTTATTTTGGGACAAAACTGAATATCATTTGTTCTGCATCTAAGTTTTAAGCACACATATACTTTTAGAGGAAGGAAAATTACTTTCAGCATAATGCCTAATAAGTTCACTATACATTAAGGGGTTGTTTCATTATGAAGCATTCAAATCCAAACCAAATTTTCTTCCTGCAGGATGAAGCTACATTAAGAGTGCTGCAGACTAATTGAGATGGCAACATGGCAACAAAGCTGGAAATCTGTTCGGAAACGTGGTAACTGGTGAAACCTGCTGCCTTGATTAGCAGATTAATTACAAAGCAGGTGTTAGCAGACAGTGTTAATGGGCTGCATAAAAGGTCAAGAGGGCTTAGCTATCATTTCTTCCTCATCAAATTATTGAATATTTATTTTACGGCTCTTCTCATTTGAGTTAAGTCTGAGGAGGACTGGTTATCTCTGTAAAGTAAAGGCACTTTTTCCTTTTTTTCCCCCTCACTTTCTTACTCCTTTCACTTGTGTCAGACAAAAGGTGGTTTTGAATGAAAGTATATAGTAACTTGTCAAAATGAAACCATTTAAATAAAGACAGGGACTTACACCCAAGAGTGCTAGTCTAACTGTGAAACAACTCACATTCGATCTATCACAAACAGCCAAATAAGTGAGACTTCCATAACCAATTCCAGACCAAGACTGAGGACTTCTAAAGCTACATAAGCACTCTATGTCTTCCTCATTAGAAAAACAAAACATAATTGAAAATTATTTCAAACTTCTCAGTTTAAAATCATGGCCATAACCATTGGGGCCTGATGTGTTTCATTGTCAAGTTTTGAATTATTTAAAATTAAATCCAAGCTAACGTGTCATTGAGTCATACCCTTGTAGATCTTGGTACTATCAGGTTTGTCAAATGTGTCATTCTGAGTTTTCCAAATAAATCTGTATTTTTAATTTATTCCAAAATCAGCTAGCATTCTTACAGTTAAGCTACGGGCATGAATGTTTGATATACACAGCATATATGCACAGACATTATCCTATTCTTATATCTGTGTTTGTTTCTTTCTGCACAGGCTTGTAAAGAAAATCACTTTCAAAGTATCTGTTACCCCCAGTGCATTCTCTCTTGTTTTGTCTTGCCTGACTTACAAACGCTGCCTGGTGAGTCTATCAAGTTCTCTTTGGTATCCATCAGTTCCAGTTTGATTGCACAGAAGCACTTGTGCCTTTTCAGTGCCAAATCAGGTCAACTGCAGAACAGTAGCAGAGTGATTGTGTGATAGACAAGCCTGCATTTGCGACACCAGCAGACATGAAAGTACATTGGGAGAGGATGCTTCAATTAATTTGATAGAGAAGCAGCACAAGCTTTATCATCAAAAAGAACTGAGTCATTATGCAATTTTATGACATGAATCTTAACAAATAACCAGATAAATACGTGCAAACTCAGAACCAATCTTTGGAAATCAGTCTGACATAGATTATCTGTGAGAAACGCTCATTGGAAAAGGATTTTGTTTCAAGCTCCCTCCTACAGCATATATCCCTAGGGGTTCATTTATGATGGCCTTAAAGAAAATGCTCAGAGAAGGTTAGAACATCAACTGGAGTTGTTACAGAAAAGTTGAAGTAGTTTCGGCACTTATAGATGAAGTTTGTTATTTACTTTGAGAGGTGAAAAAGGGCCAAGCTGCAGTAAGCCAATTCTTAGTGCTTTACATAAAGATTTACATTTATAATCTGAGTCACCTCCTGGCTCAGTAATGTTAATATCAAGGATGTGGCAAGCTTAAGGGTAGTTCTACAGTACTGAGTTGTAGCAAAAACAACAACATGCTAGATTTAATTTGTGCACTGGACTGTAGGCTAGTGAGAGCACATGAAATTCTATGTTCAGGATTTTTTAATTTTCTGAGGGATTTCCCTAATCTAGCCCTTTTTTTTCCTTTGACATTAGCCTGCAACTATTTAAACTAATTTCAGCCTGTGTTGTAATATGTTCATATAACCCATAGGCAGACTTGTGGTTATCTTGATGCACTGTTTTCAGAACTCATTAGGTCTGATTTCACACATTGCAGTGATGGTGGCTAAATGTAAAGCTGGAAATGAGCAATATTTTCTACAGCATCCTGCTGTATGCTGAAATGTCTAGTTTTAAAAGGCAGGCTTGACTGGAAATCATATGTATCTCATATCTTCTTATATGGTAGTGTCAAGCTCTGTGAAAACTATCCATTACTACACTACTACCATTACTGCTTTTACTACCATTGTTTCCATGACGGATATTGGTAATAAAACTTGGAAAATAATTAATAAAATAACCTGAGGCTGTACAACTTTGCCCTCATTAGTAGGTGCAATGACAATATATTTGAGTGCTTTCAGTGATGGACTTCAACCATTCAGGCACACAAAAAGCAAAACACAATATAAACAAATGCCTTTTTGTTCCACCCTCTTTCAAACAGGGATCATGCATTCCAAAGCATAACTAGTAAATAAAATAGAGCAAATCTAGATAATCAATACATTACTGATTTTCAAATACCTTAAGGGTCTTTCAAAACCTAATAATAATATGAGGTTAAGGAACTGTTTGATATCTTGGACTACTAATACAATGTCCTTATGTATTAAAATTTGTCTAGCTCATATACTTCCAACTTCTATTCATTTAGGGTTTTGTTTTGTTTTATTTTGTTTTGTTTTATAAGCTTTACTTTTCTTCTATATTTTTTATTCTAACTTCCTAGGTGTGACAAGTTTATTAAGTGGAATAACACAGTATGAAAAAGATAACTCACCTATTTTTAAAATTCTGGTATAAGAGATGTTTTTGGAAATGCCCTGCAGAAGGTGGTGGATTAACAATGAAAACAACCTAAATGCTTCAGAATCTATTTTTTTATTGTTGTCACACTTGCAGACAAAAGTAGGCTCTTATTGTATGATCCAGCTCAAACCGATATATCTTCATGCTTCTATTCAGCTTCGTGTGCCAAACAACCGACTGTTTTGAGCACAGAACTACAGTCTCTGGGAAAGTAAATTTTATTTTACAATTTGAAATGAGTGACTAGGATCACTGTCACCAACAAAAATGCTTGACAAAGTCTCCCTCCCTCTCCTCTCTCAAAAAGGTATTTAAAGTTGAACAGACCTTTTCTTGAATTTCACACTAAGATTAGCACTGGAGAATCTGGAAAAGTCAGAATGTAGGTAGAAGGAAACTCTATGAACTCAGCCAAAACACCTTTTCTGAGGCTCATCAGAGCTCTTGCACACCATCACTACTCCTAGTCCCATGCATCAGGCATAATACCTTGTGGAAGATCAACTGTGCACATTAAGTCAAACGTTAGCCAAAGACTTTGTCTTTGATGTGAAATTCTGTGACCATTATTATGAATTTTGAACACTGTCCTGCAGGCACCTGCCTGCTTTGCAGTGAACTTGATATGTCGATGCCTAGGCCATTGTTGCATTTAAGAACCCTCCAAAGTCCACTGAAATCTTTATTTTGAGTTGAAGTCATAACTTAAATTCTTTAACTATTCATAAGAAGAAACACAAAGTTAATGTTGAAAAAGTGACAATGTGTAGACTTGTGACATCTGATCTGATTAAGCGCTGAGCTTGAACCCTAGTTACTGTGGAACTGTGCTTCTAAGGTGGTTGCACAGGATCTGTCAAAAGGAGTAAAACTGTGAATCTTTAATAGAAAACAAATATGCCTTCTGTAAACCAGGTAGGAAGATCAAACAGTTTAAGGCATGGATACCTTTAATAAACAAATACAAATCTCAGCTGAAGGTTAATTCATATTTATGTATGATTTATAAATGTGTGAAACCCAAAAAGTATCATAAAATATGTGGACATAAAAATGCTGGAGAAACAAAAATCTGAGTACATGTATCTGTGTATACTTGATAGGATGTCCTTTGGGTCCTCAAAGTCTTTGTCAAATTTTTGTTAGTATAAGATATAGTACAGTAAACTACCTTGAATGTTCATGAAGTTAGAATAAGATTTAAGAAGTGCTCAAAACTGGTCCAACTTTCTTCAAACTCAAGTCACATACTGAGATCCGTGGGACAAACATGAGTCTAATATTGACCACAATGGAAATTCCTGCAGTAAATAGTTCAGGCCAAGTCTTATCAGGAAGCATATACTTCTTTGTTTTATTATTTCATACCCTTAAAATTAAAATGAGTAAGTTATGCATACAGTCAGGATTATATTTCTTTGCTGTCACAAAAATTTGGGAAACCACAACAACCATTCATTTCAATGTGGAGCCTAGTGGATAAGTACTAAGGACAGCTTTACTAGGTTTTACTTGCAATAAGTCAGATACCTTCAATACAGCTACTTTTACTCTTCTGTAAATCCAATGACTTTATATTCTTCTCAGGAATGTCCTGTACTTCAACTTTTGACAATTTAATTGCATGCACACATTTAGAGGGTATCCTAAAATATTTTTTCTAATATAGTTTGATTTTCATTAAATAGTTGGGGTTTATGTATGGTAAATGACTTTCTCCCGTACCAAAATATTTCAGAAATTAATATAAATTAAACCAGCGATGTTTTTGATCATTAAAAGATCCTATAAGAACTCTCTGAATCCCTTTAAACTTCAAGATATTCTAATGCATAAGAGAGAGAATTAGAAGTCTGGTACAAATTCTACTGAAGTTACTTTTTTTTTTTCCCCCACAGATATATGTACAGATTTTATATGACATAGATATACAAAATACATATTTTAATAAAACAAAAAAGTATTGCTGCACATGATAAAAATGTTCTCTAACTTTTGGGTTTTGTCCTTTCCAAGCTTGTATGTGTATGTTTAAAAGAGACATTTTTATTTGACATTTTTATGAACTTATATGGATTAAATACAACACTGTTAGGTCTAGCCAATATACCAGAAAATTTGTCACTTTTGAAAAAAAAAAAATCCTCAAATAAATTTTCTGTTCTGTCTCATAATGATAGAATTTAGGATATGAGTGTTGCACTCAGCATTAAACTACATGGTCTCATTCCATTTAAAAGCTAACATAGAGTTTTTATGTAAAGACTTTGCTAGATCCCCATAGGATGGAGGTGGTTTACTTGCTGTCAAAACCAGCAACTCTCATATAGGTAAACATGCTTATAATCAAATACATGAAACATGAAGAATAAAACATAGAATCAGAAACATGGAATGTTTTGGGTTGGAAGAGACATTTGAAGATCATTCATTTCAAGCCACCTGCCATAGGCAGGGACATTTTCACCAATGTAACCATTCTGAGAAACAAGTACAAATGCCATTTGGACTGAGTAGCTGTAGGTCCAAAAAACTCCCAAATTTTGATAAATTTTGAAAAATGAAAATTTTTAGATGATCCAGAAATGTTACTTTGTAGCTACCTCTTTTTAGTCACTTTTAAATCAGGCCTACTGCTATGCTGGACACCTGGTCCAAGCACTCAGAAAATCCCCCCAGAATATTGTTCTGGTTTTGTTAAAAACAAGTTTCTCTTTTAGTGAATTTTCCTTTCAACTAAAGTCTTCTTAGTAAGGATGCATAAAGTAGGATGCATGTTTTGGTAGACATAGCAATGGAATGCACATCCCGTAAGTGAGGGGGGCAAGGAGGAGCAAACTGAACAGGTGACTAAAACTGACCAACTAAGTATTCCATCCCATTCACATGATACTTCATATAGAAATGGGAGATCACGAGGGCCTCATCACTTTTCCCCTCTTCGACTATGGCCAGCATCTAGGGAGAACCTGGCAAGTCGTCCCTGCAAACTGAGGCCCAGTGACAGACTGAATCCAGTTCCAGTTTGCTGCAGAGTCCAACCCAGGACTTCCAGGTGCCAGCCTTACAGCCAGGCCGATTTGCCAGGACTTTCAATATTCGTTTTGTATATTTTGTATTATTTTCTCTATTTCATTTGTAGCATTAGTAAAACATTTTTAACTTTTTCCAGCTCTCTCTCTTTGGTTTTTCTTTGCCCTCGTATCGCCTTTCCTTAGTGGGAAGTGGAGGTGAGAGGTCTGTGGGAGAGAGGGGATTAACAAAGCATCTGCCACAGTTTATTGTAGCCCTACAATCAAACCTTGACAAATATATAAGACATACTCATATGTATATGTCTCCAGTGGTGAAGGTCAATACTCTTTTGAATTCAACATGCAATTATACTTTTATTGTTTACCTGAATTCCAGTTCAAGATCTGGTTGGAGTTGTTTCCGTTTGTGCCATTTGCCTCCAGCCATGTTTCAAAGTGGGCTGAGAATCATTTTTAGCCTATGATGCATTTGTTAATACATAAAAGTGTCTTTTTTAAGTGAAGCTCATGCCTAACTCCTTTCAGTTTATTAACTGAAAAATAATAAACTTAACCTTTTCAACAACTTCGTACATTTGTGGTAGTTCTTCACAGTGTAGATTTTTTGTCCTTTACCATTGGGACTGAATTTTACTGAAGGTAGACTGAACGAAAACTATTTTGACACCTTTGTTGACAGAATTTTAAGATGCATTTTGTCAGCTGCAATTACACTGTCTGGTAAGGAATCCAAAACCAATGGTCTCATTAGTAAGTGTTTCAGTAAACTCTGCCCTCTATTATGACAAGACATTATGACAAGATATATTAGACATTATGAATTATTTTGTAGTCAATTATAGCTTTTGTATATATAAAAACATACTTGCCTCATGCATGCCAAAATCCTTCATATTTTAGTTTAGATCATCACAAGTTATATTAGCAGATATCAGTTTATATCTCAGAGATAATTTTTTTCATATGATCACACTGACAATGGGATTTCTGTAGGATGAAATAAATTTATGACATGAATACCAAATACAACTGTTTACATATTTCATATCTATGTAGAAAAAGTATACCAAGTGCAAAACAATTCCTATTCATTATCTTACACCAACTACTTTCACAGACCCATGCTTGGCAGTATGAGCTAAGCTTGTGCTGATATTCCACATTTCTGTTATCCACCTAGCCTGTTAAAAGTCTAGATGTACCCTTCTGATGTCCCAAGATGTGCCTGTGTGAAAGAATTTGATCTTATGAGGATGATGTATCTTTGATGTAAATTAATTGCAAGAAACAAGACAGAGTTTGTTGGACTATATTATGGAAGACAAGTAGAGAGATTTTTTCCTTTCTTTAAAGCTACTTCCAGGAACAATGAATCTGTGCCAGTGAAGCAGTGCAGGGCCCAGCTTTATTAGGTCCCCACCATAGAAAGCATGGGAAGTGCTGAACATAGTCAGTGAACAAGGAAGAACACTTTGAGGTTCTTTTTAAGCTATGAGTATTCAGCACACTACAGAAATCACAACACCTGGTGAAGCTGATTCTTATGAGTTATTAAATTAATAACGTCTCCAAACTTCCTCATCTTAAATCTCAACGCAAGTGCTACATTGCTGTACTTAGTCCCATTAAAGTGTGATTATTTGGAAATCTGCATTTGGAAACATTTACCAATAGCACACACAAGAATGCAAGTAGTATGAAAGATACTAATTCTTCTTAAATATACTGCAAACATCTTTACATAGATTGCACTAAATGCAGCAATCAGTGACAACCCGCACATTGTTGAGTATGGTATCATACATCTTATCACCCAGACTGCACATTTTCTCGGCTGGATGAAGGTACCTTCCATGGAGAAGCTGTGTGGCCCATGACTGCTCCGATGCGAATGCACAGCAAAAATTATTAAAGGACTATCTTGTTCCCTATAGAGTTCTGATCATGCCCCACGTGCTCCAATAGCCAAGGATAAAAATACTTTCTCATCTTGTTCCCTTCAAGATGAATCTCTAAAGGCTCTAAGACGTTACATGTGGCTGGCTAATAATTTAATCTATTGCTGATCCTTGGTAGTGCTTCAGGAGCAAATGAATGCCAGCAATTGCAGGTGACGCACCCATAAATGCCTCATGGGACACATCCTACCCGGCCTTGCCTGCTACCCTCTGCCACTTGGCCAGCCTATGTTGGGGAAAAGCTTCCATAACCTCAGATAGGTCATCTCAGTAAATCATCCATAGACAACCTGGATAATGACTGCATGAACAACTGATGCAATCATTCCCAAAGGGTCATGCCAGTCCTGAACTGGCTCTCAGAAGCTGAGGGCAGCATGACTATTTATTGTTGTCTGAACTGATAAGAAAAGTTGGCAAGGGATATGCTGTTTCTTGACAGCAGCTTCCCGAAGAAAACTGCAAAGGTAACCACTCCATACTTTAATCATTAGCATTGAGTTTAATCCTAACTCCTTAGAAGTACTGTCCTACCCATCCAGTTTGGTGTTTCTAACCAGTGGCAGCTGAGTGACATCATGACAGAGATGGATGAAAATCTACAAACAGTCCAAGATAGCAAAGACTGTCAGCCAAAAGCATAGGCAGAGTATACAGTTTCAATTACAGACATCAGGAGCAGTGACAGTGAGCAGAATGTAATTGCGACATGTAACAGATGTTCCCTCATGTCATTTTTTTTTTCTGTTTTGTTTTAATGAAAGCCACTAGTTCAGTTTAACATGGTCTTTTTGGTCTTGAAGGGTCTGGATGAAGTTGTATGGAGGCATATGAGATATATATTTAACCACAGATTACTCAAAGAGTTATGAGTTGTAAATGTAACCACTGTTCCATATGGAAGAATAAGCTACATCAATGCATATTTGAAATGCCCAATATAATTTGGGTTAAGAGCAGGGAGTAGTCTGTGGGGCTGGATGTTTAAAGCAGTACATAGTTCCTGTGCCAGACTAAGCCTCCAGTCTGTTTGGAATCCACATAAAATTTGACATTGCCTGTTGAAAACTTTACAAGGTGTGCTTTGGTGGACAACTTTTTTGCTTCTTATGACAGCATCTGAGTTCAGTATGTTCTGCATTGCATTTTGTTGCATATATAATTTGAGAAAAGCTTTTGTGCTCAAAATGGCTTAGATAAATTACTTTGCATTCAATTTTCTCTACAGCTCTAGAAAACACACGACAAGCTTACATGTCAGTGCATGGTCTGGACACATAATGTTTCCCTTTGCAACTTGAATGACAAGTATTTTTCTCCTATGAGTCATCCTACAAATGATGTACCTTTTGGTAAGGTCTTTCAACCTTTGAATTCCATCTACCTTCTCTTCCTCATTTACAGTTTGTTGATCATAAGAGCCATAAAAATATGTCTGCTGAATGTGAATACGTCTATTATTCTGATTCTGGACCAGAAGTCTCATAGTCTTCCAGTACATGTTTTACACTTCACTTGTGATGTGTAAAAAATTACTACTTTAGGCAATTTTGTCAACCACCATCTCTCTGCTGACAAAGCTGAGGACTCCATCTTCACTGTAGTATTTTAAATGGCATATCTACACCTCATTTGTTCTACCTATGCATACATCATTATTTCTGTGTTTCCTCATGCACTTCCTTTTCAATTTGCCCCTGCCTTGAAGACTTACAGTATTGCACTGAGTCAATGCAGTTATTTTCTTTTTTTTCTTCTCTTTTTTCTTTTTTCTTTTTTTTTTTTTTTTTTTTTTAAATAGAGTACACAGTAACATAATTAATGTTAGTGAATCTTCCAAATTTCACACTTGTTCTGATTTTATACAATATATAGAACTGGAATATGGCTAAACCAGGACAGTCCCAGAAGAACATTACAGAAAACCCACATCCCTTGAAAATCCTCTTCTCAGAAAAGGAGTACTCTCCAGAGGAAAGAACTCCTCTTTTCGCCAGGAAATGAGAGAGTTTTTCAGTGCCAGGAGAATGAGCTGTCCTTGATAAATTTCCTCTCATATTATCTACAGATAAACAATAACCTGCTTTGATTTTGAATTTCTTTTGACAGACAACCTGTGGGAATTGTGAGTGGAAATTTTGTAATAATTAATATCTTCAGTACTGATGTGTGACTTTTTATTGATTTCCTTCCTCCTGTACTCAAGCGCTAAAATCATGCTTTTGCTATAGAGAATGTCTTTTCCTTCCCACACCCTGTTCTCCTGTAGCATGTAGGAGCTGGATGTCTTTAAAGTTATTACATCATGTCTGCTATTTCTAGAATCAAAGTGTGGTTTCATTTCCTGGCAGGCCATTTTATGGGAATTATCATAATATAAAATGCGATAGATGTTTTCCTTCCTCTTTCTCTACTACTACACACCAAAACAAAGTGTTCTACCTCTTAGTAAGTCTATTTCCCCATCTCCTTATGAAATTCTAGAATGATCATGAGTTTACTTCTTGTGATATTTAAACTTATTTTTCTCCTAACTAAATTGCAATAACATTTTACATGTTCATAGCTATGAAATTCATCCTTTTAATTCAGCTTAGAACTGTTGTAAGCCTTAGATCCATTTTTCCTGCCTTGTCTGTTCAAACAATTAAAAATAACTGTGGTTCTTATTTAATTTACAGCATTTCATGAGAAGACCCATCTTAGCAGTTTTGAGAGTAGGCACTGAGAAATTAATAGCATTAGGTAAATACCTCAAATACATTTCCACTATCTGAATATAAATATTTTACTTACAATGTGGATGAACCACTGAAATGTAATTTTCACACAGTAGAAAAGACTGCACAGTTTGTCTATATATTACAATTCACATTCCTCTGTAAGGTCACAGACTAACATTGTGAAATTCCTTTTTTGTACTGTTACACACTATGAATTAGATCTTACATTAATTAGGATGGTAAATAAAGAAATTTCTCCACTTTAGAGAAATGGTTGTTAAATATAAGGCTATGAGATTCTACTACCAATATGCTGTCTGTTTCCTTAATGAATTTGTTAAGAAATTTTAATTTCGTCCTCTTTCATAAGGCAGAACAACTTGGGTTGTTGGAAATAAAGCATGACCTTAGCTTTGTGTAAATATTGGTTTGATTAAGGTATCTTTCCTGAAGCAGCACATTCTGGCAATGATTGCCCCCACTTTCCTCTTTCGGTCATTACCATGGGGTAAGAGTCAGCTCCTACTACTCATGTATGCCTAATTGTTATTTGGTTTATAGCTGATTAAGAAAAAGCCTAAGTCATATATAAATACCAGATCAAGCAACTGTTTTTACTCTTTCTCATCTGCTTTCTGTATTTTATCCTAAAACAAAAGGAAAAAACAAACAAACAAAAATAAGTAAAATGTCACAAACTATATGTTTTCCTCCTTTCACATGAATGCTGTAGTTGTTAGGGCATAATGTGCTTAAGCTGAAAACTCCTAATAACAGACTTATAATGAAATCTTATCAAGTGTTTAATAGTGATACTAAGCGATTATTATAATGATAGTGCAGAAATGCGATCAAAGCAAACCACAGCTACTTTTCCTAGGTCGTATACCTCCGAACTACTAAATTGTTAAACTGCTGGCCATTGAGTTCAATCTCATTCCTGTTTCTTTGTACAGAGCTAAAAATGAAGCATTTTGATGAACAACTCAATGCCAGAGACACCTTTAAATTTCATCTGCACCAGCAATTCTGCAATTCCAGGAGCATCTTTTGGTTTTGAACAGTAGTTACAATGACAATAATGATTCCAGTGCATCTCTGAATCAGAGATTACAAAAAGACTGGTGTTACATGTAATAACTTGTACATAGTATTTGCTACACACCTTCTATTAGATATTATGAGTACACATATTCAGAGTCAGAAGCACAGCATGATAAAAATATGTTATGTCAGTCCTTGCAGAGGACCAGGCTAGGTAAGCATGCCTAATCAATTCTGGATACTGTTTTTTCTATGCAGCTAGTTCCTTGGGAACTACTAAAGTCAGACGGAGGCCAGGAAGAATTGGGGGAAGAAAAGGAAAACTCTTGCACTTGAAGTCACTATATCTGTGGCTGGAATGAATGTATAAAGGGGAATGGGTGGCATCTGGCATGCAGTTGAACTGCTGAAGATCTCACTACAGCTTTGTCTGAGTTTAAAACCTATTATTTACAAAGGGGAAAATGTGATTTTTGGAAGCAATTGTGAGAGGTCTGGTGTAGTGTAGCACCTGCTCTGAAAGAAGTAAATTTTTTAGCCAGGGTAATCACAGAAACAGATACTTAAAAATCTACCTGAGTTTGCAGATCAGTTTGTATCAGTGCAGGAAATGTGGTTAGTACACAAGCATTTGATTTCATTTGGAGAAGCAGCACTTTCTAAACTCAAATTGCTACTGTTGAGTTCCAGCTAACAGAGAATCATTAAAATGTAAAACGAACCATTGCAGCACTAGAGCCTGAGAACTCCAGAAATCAGCGTCACATCAGAGAATAGAGGGCTGAAGTAAATTCCAAATTAGTGCTTCTTGTGAGGTTTTAGGTATTGCATAAGTATAACTTGATTATGAGTCCTTATCAAAACAGAGATCTAACACTCCAGTATAGAAATGCAGAGCCTTCATGTGAGACGAAAGAGTTTCTAGGACCAGTACATATATAGATAGAGCTACATATCTATATATCATCTATAGCATATATCTTTATATATATGACATATATACACACATATATACACCTACAACAATATAAACAAACATATGATATAGATATATATAATGTAATTATATGTATATACACATTTTATACTTGGAGTAATGGTTGTGTTGGTTAAAATACCTCATTGGGAGATACGTCTTATGGAATGCGTATGTTTCCACATAAAACTTTGACTAGAATAATTATAATGCATTTCAATATCAAGGGAAGGCATAAATCAACACATTTCACAGTTTTGCTTTTAAAGAATCTTCTGAAAGCTCTCATATGTTTAGCTGGTTTTTAAGATATACAAATGTGTTCACAAGTTGTGTTTCACTGTTGAAAACGTTGCTGGTAATTCATGGTCCTTAGCAGAGCATGCATATTCATGCTGACAAACCCAAGCTGTTGTCATTACTGCTCGCAATCTATGGAAGAATATGAACTAACCAAAATGTACAGGTGAGAAAACAGGAGTATGAAGGACTCTGGAGATGCTTTTTGTTTTTCATGAAGGTTTCCATCTTTCTCCAACCTCCCAACAAGTTAAGAATCAAAATTAAATTACGCTACTGAATTATACTGTGAACAAAGCTGAAAAAAAGGTATGACAGCTTTGATCCATTTCAAGGTGAAATCCTCAGAATGCTATAAAATAGAACAGTTTTATTGACCAAAACAGTCTCTGTAAGATATTCCTTTAAGATGAATGTTTCATTAATCATAACCAGCTCCATAATCCTTATTATAGGGAAATGTAAAAATTTTTATAGGTTAGCAAGATCTAGCTGTGTCTTCAAGTATTTCTAAAAGTGTTGGGTTATTGTTGTGAGTTTAGTTTTTGAAACAAATTCTGGCTGACCCATTGGAGAAAACGTCTCATTTTTCTTTAAAGCTAGTCTTTTAATCCCCCAAATATTTACTAAGAGGATGTTGGCAAAACACCTTTATCCATCTCTCAAGCATCTTTTCTATTTATCCCAGCAACAGACCAAAAGGACATGTCAGATGGCATGGAATCACAGAAGAGCTGAGTTTGGAAGAGACTTCTGGAGGTCCTCTTGTCCAAACCCTCTGTTCTAACAGGGACACCGAGACCAGTTGCCCTAGACCATGTCCAAACAGCTTTTGAATGGAGAGTCCACAACATCTCTGGGCAATTTATGCACAGAGAAAGTATGTTTTCTGACGTTCAGCAGGAACTTCCTGTATTTCATTTTATGTCCATTGCTTCTGGTCCTGTCACTGGGCACTTCTGAAGAGGCATCCTCCCTTCAGGTATATACATTGATATCTCCCTGTGCCTCCTCTCCATGATGAACAGCCCCAGCTCACTCAGCCTCTCCTCATATCACAGATGGTCCAGCCCCTTCATCAAATTCCTGGCCCTTTGTCAGACTCTCTCCAGGATGTCCATGTTTCTCTTGTCCTGGGAAGCCCAGAACTGGACACAGCACTCCAGATATTTCCTCTGGAGTGCTGAGTATGGGGTAAGGATCACCTCCCTTTACCTGCTGGCAACACTCCTCCTAATGCAGCCCGGGATACCATTTGCCTTCTTTGAAACAAGGGCACACTTCTTACTCAGGTAAAGATGCATTTGGACTCATCTGGAAGCATGCTAAGATATAGACATATAGAGACAAGATAGTCCAACCTGGAATATCACTACAAAATCTACATACCTATATAGATATTTAAGAAATAGTGACTGAGAAGGAGTTTTAGTTTGAAATATTGGTTATTAAAAGACTATTGATTCAAACTGAAATTTGAAATAAGATTTCACTATACAACTTCCCATTTCTTTTGTGTCTGTGGGTACACAAGAAATTTGTAAAAGACCACAGAATACTTATTATGTGACGATATCAGGAAAATGCATACAGAAAAGACAACCTGTAGAAATATATTTATCTGAGTAGTTTGTAAAAAATCTGATTTAGTTTTTAGAATTATGTAAAATTTAATACAAACTAAAATTAGTAATTTAGTATAACATAAAATTAGCTGGATATGGTGGACTGCTTCTGTTGTACTCTACACTTGTTTTTCCTATTTAATTCAGCTTTTGAAAAGACGGTTGAATCTAGTCTAGGAGGCCAGATGTAGGTGAACTGATAACTGCTTCGAGGATCCACATTTAGAGTAGTCAGGAGAAATCGAGAGTGTGATTTGATCCATGTCATATAAAGATTGGCAAAAAGACTGCCTCAGAGAGCTTGCAATCTAAATAAAAATGACAGACAGCAGGTAGCAAGCATGTAATAAACAGCAAAATGTCTGGGTGTCAGGGTTATTATTACAGTTCAACGTACAATCCAGTTATCTATTATTGTTCATAGCCGCTTTCCAAGCAGACCACACACAAAATAATTTCTGCTCTGTTCCTTCCGACTATTTATGGATCTACCAATTATTAAACACAAAATTGTTTCCAGGTTACTTTTTTTTTTTTTTAATCTTCTTGTGAATATCATCATTTGTATGTATGTAACATGCAATTAGATATGAGGTGACATTTACAATCAGAGTTAGACTGGTTAGATTGCACTTAGATTTGGATGAAGAGGGTAGCATGACAGAGTACAGTAGGATGGTTATGAACCTGACATTTTCAATTTGAGAGAAATATTAGAATAACTGTGGTTAAAAAGGGCTTTAGAATGATACAGGAAGATTTAAGTACAGAAAAACATCAAAAAAGGAGATGGAGAAATAAAATACATTGTAAGACGTAACATTGTGATAAAGAGGTGTGATGACATTTAAACTAAGAAAAAGCTGAGGAAAGTTATAATGGATAAAGAAATTTGAATTTAGAGATGTAAACAAATATGAATGCATTGTTGTAGATGATCACACACACCTTTTTCAAGTTCTGTGCTTTCCTAACTCATTATTAGACCTCCACGTTGTTAAGTCAGATACCGAAATGTGTATGTATTTTTCCAAAACTACCAAGTTCTCTAAACATTTAGCTAAAAATCTGTGTGTCCAAATGTGCAACAAGACATTGTGACTGTGACAAAAAAATAATAACAGTTAAAAAAACCCTTTGCTTGTAAAGACATAAAATTCTTAGTTTCCATACAAAGTGTTGAATGGCTATGTAATAGAAATCATATTGAATTGTATTAAATGTGATTTCAGAAAACTAGAGCAAAATTACACTGGGTTTGTAAGAGTTCTTTTCAAGTCAAATGTACATGAAGTTGGCTTAATTTTATCTTTATTGGAGTGAATAGGTATTTTGAAAGTAGGTCTTTTGAAAAGGAACAGAAATCTGAATCAGAGGGGTTCAGTTTCACATAAAGATTTTGAGATCTACAAATAGGAGCTGTCATGTAATTACTCCCCTATCTTAGCTCGACCATAGAATATTCTCCTAATTTTGTGCTCTTTGAGATGCAAAAAGTAGTTCTTATCATTATGGCTATGGTAAGTCTTCCCTTAAAAAAAATCTTAATCCCTTTTCATGCCTTTGAGTCAATGAGAGTTGAGTAACTATAAACAACATGCAAAAAATATTTTAAACTTCATGTTAGACCTACTCACTGCATTAACCTGCAGAACATCTGAAAGAGAATTATGACAACAGAAATAACCTTGACATGATTTTGAACATTTTTTATTCTATAATCTGTATGCAAAATCTATTTAGATCTTTTGAGTCTACAGAAATAGGACAGCATCCTCACAAAAGGTTATGTAATTGGAGATCCCTGATCATTTTGATGAATGACTTACAGTAATAATTTGCAGAATGCTATAAATAAATAAGGTAAATATAAAAGAAGAGCTAGCATTAACTGAAATTTTCTTCTCTTCACCTCATTGATTTTTATTTTCTTTTACTAACAGTTTCTTCAAAGGGAACTGTGTTAGGACAATGCCAAACAGTCTGAAAAATTCCTACAGTTTCAAAAATTATTGTGATGTAAGTATATTTTAATGAAGAAAGCAGTAAAATTCCTACTACTTATTAAAAAAAGTGTTTATCATTATGATAATTTTTGTTCAATTCCAGAAGTCATCTCCATATGGTGAAGTTATCCTTCAGTCTATAATAACTGCAAAGAGATGTGTAGAAAATTTATGGTAAGACTGAAACTTTTCTTCCACTAAAACTCATGTAGATAAATGTTTTTAGAGAAGATGATGCTAGTCATTACACTACATAATTTATAAGAATTAAAATAATGAATTTTGAAGGTAATCAACAAAAGTGTTTTGCTTTTCTTCATTAGTAATTTTAATTTTTGGGAATATACAGGTTTTCGGGTCACAGATATCACATTATCAATTCATGATTGACAAAAAGGAAAAATGTAGAGAAGAATACTATTTTACTGTTAAGGGAAGGGTTGAAAAAAATTATGATCCATACAATGCATAAGCTACCTAGTACTATTCCTATCCAACTAGAGAGTCTGTGAAGGCAGAGCACGGACATAAGCATTCATACAGTCCGTGAGGGGAGCATACAAAATCCTAGTATGACCATTTCTTATTTTACCTCTTGCTGGTCTCTAAAGATTCTATTTCTCCTAAGGACAACTAGTTTGTAAAGCAAGCTTCCTGATACACTTTCTTACAGCATCTAATATCGACGGTCAAAATTTCAGGATGGAATAAATATTTTATGTATCTCTCTACGCTATATTCTGTTTCAATTTTAACCAATCAGAGAATCTGTTATAAGAGAGCAGTAGAATCTGGCAGTCATAAATGCAGGACATTTTATCCTTACACTTGTTACCAAATTGTCTTAAAAATTATCTTCACCTATTTTAAGAAGTCTTAGAAGTGCAAAGAGAAAGCACATCTGCACAATTTGGATCAAATTAAGGCTGACTAGGAAAAGTTCTGAATATGAAATGCACATATTGAAACACTAAGGTTTCTCAACTTAATCTGAAAGTAAACCCCATTTTATTTCTTAGCAGTATTGGGAGACAATAACACTTATAATTTAGAAGAAATTTATGTGGTTTTGTCATTAGCAGACTAATGAGCTGCAGCTCAACCTCCAGATGTACTTTTCAAGGATGAGAAAAATATTATGATGTTAACACAACAATTTAGTAATTTGGGGGTATATGAACTGGGAGAAATATCTGTGACTGGCTGCGATCACATTTTTGGAGTGTCATTACAATAATCACTGGTAATTTAGTAGTGGCAAGTGTTGGTGGTTGCTGGAAACAATATGGAGGGACACAGTTTTTTATAGACTAGTAAGATACCCTTGCTTTTAATCTTCTTGATCTTTAATAGAGCACCATAAGTATGACCCATTTTTCACATAGCATTTATATTTCTGGATTTCATTTTTTAAAACAGAGCACTTGGAAATACTGTTAGAAACTGATGATAAAGCCTAAGTACATAGGATAAGAATAATTGTCAATGTTTAAAGTAAACAGATATATTCCTTTCCTCTGAGAAACCTACTGCTGTGAATACTGATACATCTTTTGATACTAAAAGTGATCTGTGAGGTGTAATTTCAGATCAAGACAGCAGACTACAAGGTCAAAAGCTACCCACACAAGATAAATCCCATGTCACCATATAGAACTTAAGAAGCTTGATTTAAAAATACAGTGACAGAATAAGTGAAGTATTATTGCTCATTTGTATGCTCATTTTCCTTCTAAATTTACATCTGAGAATGGTGACAGTTATAACATTACTTGGGACAAAAAGTAACAGATTAAAATAGAAAAGCCAAGCTGGAGACGCCTTGGAAATGCCTTGCATCCTAAGCCACTCAAGTGAGAACTTCTGAGTAGACAACACTTAGAAATACTAAAAGCAAATGTTCTATTAAGGCTCCTCAGTGGACTTCATCGTGGTCCCAGCCACAGCCACAGAGAGCAGACTGATTTACTGTCAGTCTGGGCATCTCTGCTGTGCCCTGCTATAAAGACAGAAAGTTTTGGTACCTTGTCCTAAAAGCAGGAAAAAAGAAATCACAAAGAGAAGGGTACCCTGAACCACTCTAAAAGGAATGATCAGTCCTACTACCATTCTTTCTCTGTAATAATTGTCTATGGAGCTTCCCCAGGATTTAACAGTTCTTGCCTCTGTTACTTGTTTTGTGATATACCTACTCCTTCAGGATCCTCAACTCTATCTGCCTTGATCAAAAATTTTACAAAGAAAAGGGCAAATTATACTGGAAATTGTATGTATTTATGAAAGCTATTGGCCTCCAAAATGCCTGTTATTGTGCAATACCTGCTATAGTTTTCTTTCTGAAAATATGATCAGATCCTCACCATTCTCTTTGTAACCAAGGGGCTCATATGAGTTGTGCTCTCCATTAAGGAGAAATCAGCTTTCACATCAACGAGTGTCAACAGAAAAGAAACCAAAAGACAAAAATTCATATCAGTAGCTATGTAGCTATTGCAGAATTGCTCACTGAGTTGGTGAAATATATCTCCCAGATCAAAAAGGTATTTTTCTCTAGAAGTAAATCTCAAAAAGCAGACTAGAAAATCCACAGTTGTGAAACTAATCACAAAAAGATCATAAAACCATAACACATAACAACTGTGTGTCAGTGCATTGCTCCATTCAATAACACCAAAAGAATTGCTAGTGAAATCTGCACAAGAGCTTCAGTAATCCAGTCATGTGGCTAGAAAGGGAGAGAAAGTTAATACAGCATATGTATTTCACTAGGGCCTCAAAATTCACGTTCTGAAGCCAGAATTACCAGTCATGAACCACTCTGGCATCTCATTCACCACCTACACATCACACTCAGACACTATTGCAATTGAAGTTGGTTAAAATTTGTTTAAAATATACATCCTTAAGTTATCAGGAAACAACAAGCAAGGGACACAGAAAAGATTTCCTGGCATAAAGTATGTGAAAATCCACAGTCTCATGCAAGAGGCAACATCCAGGATTTCCTGTTAAACTAATCTTGCCATCTTCCTACCCTCCAGCAGATCAACACTTCCACCCAGTTTGGTGTCATCTGCAAACTTACTGAGAATGCACTTGATCCCATCATCCAAATCATTCGTAAAGATATTAAATAAAACTGGTGTCAGTACAGAGCCCTGGGAAACATCACCTGTGACTGGCCACCAACTGGATTTAACTCCATTCACCACAACTCTTTGGGCCTGGCCCTCCAGCCAGATCTTCACCCAGCGAAGCGTACATCCGTCCAAGCCATAAGCTGACAGTTTCTCCAGGAGAATGCTGTGGGAAATGGTGCCAAAGGCTTTACTAAAGTCTAGGCAGACAATATCCACAGCCTTTCCCTCATCCACTAAGTAGGTCACCTAGTCATAGAAGGAGATCAGGTTCATCAAGCAGGACCTGCCTTTCATAAACCCATGCTGACTGGGCCTGATCACCCGCTTGTCCTGTATATGCCATATGATGGCACTCAAGATTATCTGTTCCATGATCTGCCCCAGCACTGAGGTCAGACTGACAGGCCTATACATTTGTACATTATAAACAAATGCAACAGGAATATTTTATTTTTCCGTGAAGGAGGAGAGCCTGATTCCTTTCGAAGTGTTTGGAATGAAAACTCTTTTTAATAAAAACAGAAGCCAGACTGAATAAATCAATTGGTCTTCATCTTTCTGCTTAGCACTTAATGTATTCCTCCTGTATTTGTATGATAAAGACCATTTATTGAGCATCAGTACCCAAATTATACCAGTTTTGATGTTGGATCCTAAGACTGTCATCTAGTAAGGAATAAACAAAGAGTATTTGTGAGCAGCTGACCAGTAAATTGGACTTCATCACAAATTCAATACCATCCAGCGAAGCACTGGGATATTGCTGGCTTCAATTTATGAAAAAGGATTTTTACAGACAGTGTGCCAATCATCCAAAAGGATGGTTGAAAATCACTGTTGGATTGGCATATTAATGATCACAGGAGACCAATGTAAATGTCATGAACTATTGGGAAAGAATAAACTGAGCACTAATACTTCTCCTCATCTGTTCCCAGTGTGCACAGATAAAAATTTTATCACAACAAACAGCATGGTAGTTTGCATGAATTATTAAATCATATGCATACAAGAGGGTTTGTAATTAAACAGAAAGACTTACTGAGGATTATTGTAACTGACAATGTCTAAAGCCTGCAAAGTCCAGCTATAAGTCAAGAGACTAACATGTATGATTGCTTTTAATTTGTACGATGATTTGTGAGCTATTAATTTATAACACTTTCAGACGTTGCCACAGGGGAGTAGAATATACAATTAGTCATTCAGTATGCATATGTCATACAGGAATAATAAATATTGAGCATATAGCATTATTTATATGCAATCACTTTTATCTGTCATAATAGGAATAACTTCATTACGAGTAGCTATTTAATACAGAAAATTAGTTTAAATTGACTATGTTGTCCTTAATGCATTATTATGTATGAGCCCTTCTGATATGCCTCCTCTTTTACATTTTTAGCAATAGAATCACAGGCTTGCAACTCTCAAGGGCTTATTTTGTATTTCAGTGATGACCAATTCAGCCTTAAGGTGCTTAATTCAGCTTATAAGGCCTATAACATTTAGAATGATACTGGAGGTTCCTATTCAGCCAATTATGTACACAAAGCCTTGCAGTGTGCTAATGTGTGCAGGCCAGCAGCTCTTGTTGCTGTCCTCTATCCAGAAGGAAAATAAAGAACATTGTTTATAGAAACAAGTAAAAGTTTTCAACTACTTACCACTTTATTTTTTAATCTGAGATACAGGGAGGTGCCACACAGCTTTATGTTAACTCTCTTCTTTCACATCTTATTTTATTTACTATAACTGAATAAATTGCATCATTCTTCTCCTGCATATTGTTTTTAGGCAATGCTGAAGCTCTTACATAGCTGACTGTCATTACTGTGACTGAAAAAAAGAGTAAGTGCATGGTGCCTGGGATACAATCACTAAAGAATGTGGCTCTGTGATCCCCAGCATGAAACTCCCACAGGGGTAAGTTTTGCATCCTTCTGAAAAGTGTAAAGCTCAGTACTTATAGTGTTCAGGATCCTAATTGGACACTCAGCCATGTCAGGACTGGAGGATTTCTGCAGCATATGTGGCATAGCCATGTAACAGGGGAATTTTTTCATTTAACTTTGAAGCAGCTGTGCAGGCAAGCATATAGGAAGCTTCCAGCATTTCTGCATTTGTATCTGCCTTGATACAAAATTTATATTGTGTTTTTTCCTTGAAAAGTGACTAGTGTATTTTATAATTTCCCTGCATTATGTTGGTTTGAGAAATTCCTTAACAATTACTCATGTAATATATCACACAAAATGAATTAAACACCTTCATGTTCTTTACTGTCTTGGTAGAAAAACCTAAATTGTGTTTTTAAAGCAATTCTTTTAACTTTGCAAAGTGCTTACCCATCCCAGTACAGTAGTAGAAGTCTTACTGTCACTTATGATGTCCTATTCAAATCGAGTTTAACAGGACAACAAAAGCGTTCAGAGGGATGGCTATGTTCCTATCTGATACTGAATAGCAATTAAACAGGAAAGCATACTGATGTTAATCTAAGTGCACCTAAGCTGATATTACCCTATAAATACAATTTACAGAAATGATTTTAAAAAAAAAAAAGTCTTCCAAGTTACTCTGAGCTTTTTTCGTACTAGTTACAGGCAAGTGGTGGAAATGACAAACTAAGAAAATTTTACATTAAGTTCTGTTGCTTACAGATACTGTGGAGAAACTTCATTTCATTTTATTTCATTTATTTCATTTCATTTTCTTTCATTTATTTCATTTCATTTCATTTGCTTGTACACTGATTTCTCTTTTACTCTTGCTCTGTGATATCTGTTTAGCTCAGATTTAACTCTGAACTGCCTTTTGTTATTAGATTATGAAGAGTTTAGCATAAAGAAGCCCAAGCTCTTTGAACATCTTAATTGCAACTGGAATTAAATAATAGTACATTTCTTCCTCATGTTCACAATCCCAAAACTTGGAAGTGATGCAGTAAGAAGTTAGTATGAATTGTTTCAAATATTTTCTTGAATAAGCAAAGCTGAATACACTTCCATTTTTCAGTATTGCATTGAAATTGAAACTGTTGTGTTTTTTCAATTTTTATTTTCTCATGTGTATTTATACCACAAAACATATAATTAGGGGATGTGCCTGAAGTCAAGAACTATCGTTTATTTTAGTAAAAAAATCTATTTTAGTTCAGTCGCTATTAAACTCTAATACTATTTCCTTCTGAGGAATAACAGGACTATATACAAGTCAACATCTAATCATATATTCCTTTAAAAAAAAAGGTACTCCAGTCCCATTTATTTTGCAGTGTTAAGTGGTTAATTGTGCTACTGCAATCAAATCCAGTATAATTGCATAACCGAAGGAGAAATCTTGATCTGCCTGGGTTTATAGGATTTTTTAAAGCAAACAGTTTATGCTCTTGAATAAAACATCTGTCTCAGACAGGCAAGAAACAAATCTTTATGGAAGTCAAAAGATAAATATTAGTCATGTAAGGAAAAAAAAAGATTCTTAGTCACGCAGTCAGAGAATCTAAAACATTCTAATGAATTTTCTTATGTATTTTGAGACATTTTCTCATAATTTTACATTTTGTAATAAAATCAGCTTTGGTTGCATTGTATATATACTTATTTCGAGCCTGGCTGTAATGTGACTCATCAAAAAGGTCCTTGCTTAGTATCCTTGAATTGTCTAAGCAGCAACCACTAGCATCCAAAATGCTATCATACCTACTAAAATAGCAATTTGCAATTGCAAACAAAGATTATATAATTGCAAATAAAGATTACTTCATACAGGTGTTTAACTATAACAAGATCTGAAAAAACAAACAAACAAAAAACCAAATAATCAACACACACCCAAAAAAATCCAAAATCACAACCCCACACAAAACCAAACAAAACCAAATCAAAACCAAAAAACACCCACCAAATAAACAAAATCTCTTTAGAAAAATCTTGCAAAATAGGTAGTGACTTGTTTGTTGGACACTCTTCATTACTTTATAATGCAAATATTTCTGTGTATCAATTGCCCTAAAACAAATAAAAGCAGTTCTATTCTGTGTCATTGGACATCTATAGTTACTTACAATCTTTTCTGAAGTTATCGAACAGGTGAAATCTATGATTCTCACATGTATTCTTTTTTATTCATTTTTTAATCTTTTTGTTTTGATAATAAAAGGTGAATAGCATGAGCAACAGGTAGCTGACTTACACTTCAGTACCACAGTATGTGTTAATAATGGAGGTTACATACTTAAGACACTTCAGGAAGTCCTTCAATGGGTGAAACAGAGTAGTTCAATGTGAAGTGGGGTTACTTGGCATAAAGTCAATCTGGCAGTAGTAGACAAAGGTACATATTATTAATTCTACTTCCACAGCAAGAGGTCAATGCATCTATGTGGAAGTTAAAGGTTGGGGAATGGAAAAAAAAAATATGGCCTAGCCCTAGAAAAGAATTTGTATGCAGGAGTAATTTATAAATTACATGTAGATAAGCAGATTCCTGTCATGGAAAGTTAGTACAAAATACATAGACACAAAGAAACCATAGAACAGAATTATATCACTCAAAAAATATAACTACTGATAGCTTCGAGTTGGATCTGTCAATTTAGACTCATCTAAGTTAAATAGTTAGAGAACAGATATTTGGCATTTTTGGCAGGAGTGTCTCAACCAGGCTCTATGGCTTCATGCTGCAATTCAGACACCTAAGTCTTCATCTCAAAAGGTGGATCCCCCTTTTAGAGTTACCTGGATACTTAGCCACATCAGATTTACAGGACATTTTCATATCATTGCTCTCACAGTATTCTCTGCATTTTCCCTCCTGCTCAGTGATACCTTTCTGCTGGGCACATAGTTATTTTCCCTATTTCTCACAACCCCGATACAAGGCAAGGCTAAGGAAGCAGCAAATTTTCTAAGAAGAGGCAGTACAAATCTCACAGTTAAAACAACTCACCATCCTTTGTGTGCCAGATCAAGGCCATAATATATTATAGCATATAATGCCTATCTGTTCTGTTGCTGAGTCTGGAATGGCAATGATGATCAGAGGGAAATTGTTCCTTAGTGCTGTCCATCACCATCAGCAGTACAGTGTCTCACAAATGACAATCTTTACACTTCGATGGTACTGATGGTGTAAGAAAGAGGCATGAAGCTGTATTCAGAAAGTTACAAGCAAAATATAATACAGGGGAAGCAGCTGAAGGACAAGAAGCCACAGGCAGCTCCCAACTCCTACTGCTTCCCTTTTTAAAAGCACTCTCTGAGAAAAAATGGATTGCAAGTATCCCACCTAAAAGCTTTCCTCAATAAATTCAGTATAAAGAGCATTCTTTACAAGATAGTAATGAATGTATGCCACAGTTTTATTCCAATACTTCATTAGTTAAGGTAATCACAAAGGGTAATTATTTTAAGGAAAGTAAGAAGAAAATAAGGTCTTTCCTTTTTACAGAGGAAAGGTACAGGAAAACCAGTCATAAGACTGGCCACAAACAAAGCATTTATCAGCATGAATTTAGCACTCATATCTGTGCTATGCTTTGAAAGAAAATTGTTCATCAATGCTAACAGATACTGGGGCAGGACTTTGTCAGGTAAGAGTTCATACTTGTTCCTAGTTTGGAATAAAACCTTATTTTAGTTTTTTTTTTCTCACATTTTGCCTCTGCTATGTGCAGTTAGCAGGCAATAGGTCTCAATCTACTTAACAGGAAAACACGGGTAGGGATTCCCCATTAGCAAAATGCATACAAAATGCAGTTCAGGAATACAAACCTTATTCTCCTAATACTGACGAAGAGATCATCCACATTGAGTAATGAGAAAGAGAGGGAGGAAGGTCTTCCTTCCAGTTTAGGATCCTTTACTCACACTCCTATGGTGTACACCAAGCTTTCAATAATCCTTGTCCTACAGCCAGGTCAGTCTGTTTTTCTGAGGAACTCCAAAGTGTGGGATACACTGCAGGCTAATTCATTCCCTCCTGATGTTTACTTTCCAGGCAGAGCATTTAGAATTTGACAGATGCTTATTGCACTCATCTCCATGATGGGAAGGTGAAGAAGAGGGACAGTATAGGAGCAAGAAAAATAAAAACCAAACAAATAATAAAACAAAAAACACAAACAAGAATGACAAGAAGAGCCCAGATGACTAATAATAATAGACTACAAACAGATTTTCAGCTCATTCAAGGAGCTATGAGACTTGAGCTAATTAAGTAGCTTACGTAAACTGGCCTGAAGCAGCATGTTTCTGACACAATCATTATGTGAATAATACGTCTATATAAAGGCAAAGAAAAGGAGAACATCACAGAAAGTTTCCTAGGGCATCTGCAGAAATAGAAAGACCAAGCAGTTTGTGTGAACTGTTACTGTCTCCTTGTCAGGCCTTAATGCAAGCTTGCAAAGACATAGCTTTTGGAGTCCAGCTGCCTTGGAAAGTAAATGAAATACTGACTGTTACAAGACTTCAAGAAGTGGTGGAGAACTATGCTAGGTAACAGCTGTCAGAAGTGTTGTGCATGGAGCAGTTGAAAGGAAAAGAGAAGTCAGATCCACGAACTCCGAGCTTGCTAATGTTCTGAAGAATCACAGAGCAGTGACTGGGTTCATAGAATCAAACCATTCCTGAGGCAAAAAACAACAAGCATACAAGAGGGAGACATCATCAAATTGTTGATGTGGGCATGCCCATGACACTTTCCAAAGTGGTGTTTATGATGAGAGAACAGACTCAAGCTAAGTAATTAGTTCCTTATTTACATGTCAGGTCTTCCTCACTTCCTTGCCCTCTCTTGCACTCAAAATCAGAAGAGCAGGTTTTGGAGTCATCACAGGAGCTGGGGAGAAGCTGTTTTTCCCGACAATCCATTATAAGATACTCTGAGGCAGCTTTCTTAGGTCAAATGACATAAGGAGTCCTTTTTTTTTTTTTTTCCAAACATCCACAGTTCAGTTCTGCATCTTGTACACTTTTAAAATGTAATATAATCATATTTAGTCTGATGAAAGAAAAATGGCAGGCTCTCTGTTTCCTATCTCGTTTTCTTTTCATTCTAAAGCAAGACTTCAGTGTCATAAAACGGTGTCACGGAGGCACCCCGAGGTTAGTTTAAGGGACAACAGGGTCCAAAACAACTTTTATTAAACCAGTGAGAAACGGGGTTTTAGCACTCCAAAAGTGACTTAAATACAGGTTCAGGTATCAGTTGAGGAAAATTATTAAGGGGCAGCAACTAATACAACAGGCGGTCCACAGAATGCATGCACGTGGCTTCACCAAAACAATGCCAGAGCCATCTCTGAGTCCGGGAGGAGTACACACTTGCCTCAACACGGTGCGGGATTATTTTTAAAGAGATACACGTACTCGTAGTGAGTATTGAAAGTGTGTACACTCGTGATTCTGCGAGGGTAAATTTATAATACACTCGCAATCCTGTGAGGGTTAATACACGTGCAAATGTGCACGGAATATTACACATGCTTATGTGGAAGCACGGGAGGAAAATACACTTGCGATTGTGTGAGGAAATAATTTATACACGTGCTCGTATTGAGCACGGAAAGTCAAACATGCAAATGTGCATGGAAAGTGCACATGCTTGTATTAAGCACGAAAAGTATGCGTGCAAATGTGCACGGAAAGTTACACATGCTTATGTGGAAGCATGGGAGGAAAATACACCCGTGTTTATGCAAGGATTAATTTTACATGTGCTCATATTGAGCACGGAAAGTTACACGTGCATATGTGCACGGAAAGTATAAATATACTCGCAATCCAGCGAGGAGAAGTTTTACTCACACCCGTGGCGGCAAGGCAAGCGGAGTCTCCATCCCGGGGAGGGGGGCTCTCGGTGGCAGCATCTTGCTCGAGCCCCGAGAGACCTGCGACAATGGGCGGAGTCTTGACGAGAGTCCCGTTTTTTATATAGGCTGATCAGATCTGACTGTAGGCATTCCAGAAGCTTCTCTGCACCCCCACACTGGCTGTGGGTGCCCCCAAAGCCTCCAAACATCCCCCACACTGGCCGCAGGTGCCCAGCGGCTCACTGGCACCCCGGCACTCCTTTCTCCTAATGGCCCTGGCCAAGGTGCTCTGGGGCCAAACAAAAGAAGCTGTTAGCCACAAACAGCAGAGAGAGGGGGAGATGTGCCTGCTCTTTCCATACTGAAGGACGGAGGGGGAGAGACGGGGTTTTGCATCCTGCCACAAAGGGATGCATCCTTTTACATGGGTTGGAAAACCTCCTGCGTGCACTGCCTATAGGCTAAGCTCAGCTCAAGTCAATGGGTTTCTCTGTGGTGTGGATGACAGGCACAAAGAGAAAAAAGTAGCAGATGGAAGAAGGTGAGAATTAGATGCTTAGCTTGTAGTGGGTAATTCCTACTTATTTGTGTGGAAGATAAATTAAATAGCTCAGAATATCTTTTCAGCTAGAAAATGGCATAACTGCCAGGATGTAGATCTCATGTGAATTTTGGAGATAACTACAGCATGGGATGTGGTTTTCCCATCTTTCACAGGCAGCTGCTTTAGGAAACCATTGCAATTAACTGCAGGTAAAATATCAAGAAGGTGATACGACTTAATGGGAAATAAGGCAGAATTAGACAGTCTCAGACAAGATCATAAGCTGAATATCAATTAATATCATGCTTTTCATTTATGGATTGATTATTTAGTATTATGGAATACAAACAATTTCAAACTTCCACACCTGCAAAATAAATATTTTTCCTTTATTCTCAATCACTTCTTTCTTCCATCTGCTACAACTTCTTACATATTTCTCATTAGATTTCCTTAATCAAGGAAATTTGTCATTAGCCATCGTCTTGTTAACTATCAGAATATGTCTGGAGCCAGCTCTTATATCTCAATGTCTTGAAGAAAATTTCAGACCTCTCTCAATTTCATACTTTCAGCCAGGCTTTCTTATACCAGCATTATTCAGCCTTCCCGAAAATAAATGTCTTATTAGATGCCTACACAGGGGTATTAGAAGTCTAATTTCAGCCACCACCATGCAACAAATTGAGGCTTTTCCTCAATATTCAGATGCCTTTCACTCAGTATTGTAAAGATTCTTTGGGGATTTTTTTTTCTAGGTCTTTTTAATCAGGAAAGAAAAAAAAAATAGTATTTTAAGTTTGTATTTGAACTTTAACTACTTGAAAACCCTCTTGACTATTAAAAAGATCTTCACTGTTGCATTACTATATACAGTTGCTCTAGAAAAAGTACCTCATACTCAGTAGTCATATTCATAAGAATTTTAACAGTCCAGATCCTCTGGCATCTCCCAGCTGAGTAGAGCTAGGAGCCTCTAAAATTCAATTGTTTAGAAGACTAACCAGTGGATTAAGATAAAAGGAGTGTGTGTTTGTGTGTGTGTGAATATGTACTGAGAATACTGTGGAAACAGTCAGGTTTTCTTCAATTTTCCCTTGCTTCAGGCATCCCCACCAGCAATCAACAGATTAATTCAGGAAACGCTGTTTCACTCTCCCAACCTACACAGCCTGCTGGCAAACTATCCTGTAAGCAAACAGTACTTTCTGCTCTCTACCTGTTTGGGACATGTGATGGCTTAATCTCTAATAGAGTAAGTCAGATTTCAATGAAATTCAAGCTTGAAGCCATTAAAAAAATACCCTCCTTTGAGTTACTATGCCAAGTGTCATGCATATATACATAGAATTTTGCATTTATAGAAGCAACGACAGCCATTCAAATAAAGTGATGGAAAAAAATCTTAGAGCTTAGAAGCCATCTGGAGCTATCCCAAAGCCTTATCCAGTTTTCAGTAACGTGATTCCATGCAGCCAAGTGGTGGGTAATATAGTCATGAAAGAGAGGAAAGTAGATAGACCTTGTAAACTGGGAAGCTGCATCCACGTAAGTACAGGTTATGCTGGGGAAGAAATTCAAAATGAACTTTCTGTGGAATGCTGTGTCTGGACAAGAGTTTACACTGAGTAGGCTCAGGAAACTTGTGTTTCATTTTCAATATTGTGTTACTGAGATTATTTTGAAAAATCCTGACATTCATCTCATTTTCCTTAAGTTTTGCATCACCTGCTAGGGGGAGGAGTGAATGAGTATCTGTGTGCCTCTTTGCTGCTGGCTGAGGTTAAGTCTTCACATTCTGCTTAAAAAGATATGCTAAAACAAACATGGGATAGATAGATTTAGAAACAGAGGAGGTCTGTATCAAATGCTAGAAGATAATGGTATGCCCAAGCAGGCCCATGGATAGGCAAAGATTGTGTTTAAGATCGAGCAGTGCTCCTTTCTAATATGACAAGAGTGTCTAAGTTGTTTGCACCTTTTCCATACAAAAAGGTTCAATGAAGTTATCAGTCATGATCACCTCATGTCTGTTGTGATATTAAAGTTAATGGGCTGTAGTTCAGCTTGGGTATTGAGGTAGACTAACAAGTGAAATCATAGATGAACAGCTAAATTTTTGACAATGGACTTAGATTGTAGGAATTTTCATTTTAGGTCCACTGAGAAACAAGCTACTCAGTCTTGTATTCTGAAGAGCTATTTAGACAAGAAACAACTAAAAAACCCCTGACAATTAATTATTAAATTGTAAGTTTTACTGTTCATTTTCTAGGATAAACTGTTTTCTTTTTAGAAATAAACTGTCAATATCTGTCACTATGGTATGTATTCTGGTTTTTTTTTACCATTTCACAGCATTATCTCCAGACAAAAAATATATGCAGTCCTGTAGGTGGGAAGGAAAAAAACCAAACAAACAAAGAAACAAACTGCAAGCAATTACCAATAGCACAAAAAAACCCTAACCCTTAAAAACAACGAAGATATGTCATTGTCATAATATGTTGACAATCATGCTGACTGACTGTAAAGAAAGTACACAAACTTTTATGGCCAACAGACTTGGATCTCAGAGTCCAGGCTGTCAGTGAAGGGCCATTAGTATCATCCCAATTCAGTGACTCATATTTATTGGTTATATAAGTTTGTTAACATCAATAGAGCTACTGCAGAAAATAATTTTGAACATTGAATCAGAAATAAAAATTGAATTTAAATGAACCTGTCTTTGTTTTCATAATTAAAAATCCAATATACTTAATTTTTCCAGTGAAAGCTTATCCTATACCATTTCGGAGGTTCAACAAGAAGAGTGTATTAAATAATATAGTTTTTCCAGAAATAAATTTCTACATGTGTAAGTTCTGACATATCAGTTCCATTCAGTCCTTGAAACATGAAGCCCTGAAGTTGCCATACACAGTGAGAACTTATAATTATTTGGTGTAAGATGGCTAAATGCTCCATGTGCTAGAGCTGCCCTTACAAACGTAGAAGTGCATATGAAAAAGTACCTCTTCTCCATTCACTCAAAGACCCAGTGGCAAATTTGGGCAGAGAACTGAGGCACAGCAAAGGTATACAGACATTTAAAAGACTTAATTGGTCCTTATGAAGGACATTTTCATTGAGTTCTGCTGTATTTTTGAGTATATCTGTGATAGGAGCAGTCCTCACAGGTATTAAAGCATTGCTACAGGCATAAGGATCTGGTTCGTTCATGACATCTACAGCTGTAGTTTTGCCCCTTTTTTTTCTTTTCTATAAAGATTTTTTTTCCAAACATTCACAAAATAAGGAAAAATCAGGGAGAACATACGCAGAATTACTATAAAGTCTACCGTGGCTACAAAATGTGGGCTAAGTACCCTCTAACTCTACCAGCTACATCCATAATCTTGTGGTGTATAGTATTAAGACAACTGGATTTAGAAACTGTGAGATCAAGGCTCTTGCCAAATTATCAACCTTAATTATAAATACAAGTAAAATTGTATTATATGTATTATTGTATTTTCTCTGTATCCATTTCTATAGATTCTGATTTTTCTTTATATAACTTTTTTAAAAATAAAGTTACAATTAATTAATCAATGTCTACAGTCTTTATAGAATTGTTTTCTGACCTAGAATAAGAAGATATTAAAATTCAGGTAGAGAAATAAAATCCACGAATGAAATCAGCCCAAAATTTCACCAAATTTCCATTTTCTCTTACAAAAATGGCAGCTACCTTGAACTAGCTTTTTTTCTTTTTTTTTTTCTTTTTTTTTAATCCCTGTGGAATAGTAATTTTAGAAGTTCTACTACCTTCAATTATCCAAGCACAACTCCTTCTGGTGTATCCTGAGGAGTCTTTAATACATATTAAGCTTGTGCTGTTGAAGTTGGTATTCTACATGTGTTGCTAATGCGAAAATCAAAGAGAAATCAAATGTTTTTCTCCTCTATGCCTTCTATGTAATGTTGCAGTGTTAGCTGCAAGTTTGAAAACCTCTTTTAGAACTTTAACCTGAACATTTCATGAGAATTAGAGTAAGTGAACTTGATTATACTGCAGTAATCACAATAATGCTCTTTGCATTTATGGCCTAATGCATTTTATGAATGTACTACAGGAATTACAATTCAGATTTTGGTTATTATTTTCTCTTTAAAGCTAGTTAAAGTGAAAAGTAGGAAGGAAAAAAATCTCAGTATAAGTGATCTGCAATTACAGCTGTTTTCAAAGAATATTTCATAATATACATACTGTTAAGGTTTGTATAGTATTCATATCAAATGTACTGGTTATTCATCTTCTACTATATTTTTAGAGACCAGTCTTTAATTTAGGATGCAAAGAAAATATGTCCATTAGACTCATTATAAAAAGATAATAGCTTCAAATACTACCCAGAACTGCATTAAAACTCTACGCGATGAAGGCAAGCTGTAGGTGAAACACATTTTACATCCAGAATTTAAAACTCTAATTTTACATAACAGAAAAAAAGAGTACTGAGTCTCAAAAATGTTATCCACATATGGCTAGTCTGCCTTGAAATATCTGTTAAATGTTTGATTTTGCTTCAGAATGTACACAGTTAGAAACATCTCCGGACAGTGAAAGTTTTGTGATCACTTAACTGCAGGGTTTAATTGGGTTTTAAATGACCAGTTGTGACATGTAAAACCACAGTTAACACATGCAGTGAGCATTAGACAATCCCAAACAACCAGAAAATTCTCCTCCCAAGAGGTAAAATGGAAACTCCGATGGTCACCTCAGCAGTACCATTAAGGATTTCTATTTATCTGGAAGAATACGTTTGAACATAAAGAAATTATGTATAATTCTTGTCATTCATGTCATTCCTATCCAGTCAATAACGATGACCAAGAGCAACATTTAGGTTCTTTGAAATATTCTTCATCATTTTTTTAAAAAAGACAAGCTATGGAACTGTTTCCCTATAGAAGTTTCCTCTTTTAAACTTTGTGATTATCCGAGGAACATAAATTCCATGTCAGTAACATATTACTTCAGTACCAGTGAATTGAATTGTGAAACAAACCAAATTTTTCAAAGAAAAGTCCACCATTTTTTTTTTTCTTAATAATATTGCAATGAGTATTTTCTCTTTCTGACAGGAAAAACAAATCTTTGTTGTTGAGTAAGTAAGTTATTTCTTGAAACTTTTGTTGGATATTTGGAGAAGGAAACAATTAACATGCTAAAAAAAACTTTTATTTTTAAAACGTTATTATTACCCATTTCCAAGGGTCAAATTGTTATAATTGTCTCATCTTGTATAGGTTTTATTTTTTCTCAAATGATGTCTTTTAAGATAAATAAAAACAACTTTCATTTTTGTAAATTGCTTCTCTCCCTAAAGTCTCTTTCTACTTTCAGACACGAAAAGAAGCCTTATAGAGCTACTGTTTCACTACCACTGCAAAGGGATTTTCAGTAATTACTGTTGCTTTTAGTTGTGTGTTTTGTGTTGTGTTTCATATAAAGCATATGAACAAAAATACTGTGATGACCTTCTAAAATATTTAAATAACCACTTATCCAACACATCCATCCTCTTCTTCATTCAAATTAAAATGGAAGAATGTCTTCAGTTTTAAAACAAACAAACAAACAAGCAAGCAAACAAAAAAACAAACCCCAAAAAACAGTGGGAGAATGATGATATGATATGATGATATGATATGATATGATGATATGATATGATATGATATATGATAGATATGATATGATAGATATGATATGAGCCTATTTCCTTTTTTTTAATCTACTCTGTACTCATGTATAATTAAAAGGTAAGATACATTTCATTGATAGCAGGTGCTTCCATGACCGCACAACTGTGAAAAGATAATTCAGAATGGCCCCAGTATAGAAGTGCAATATGGGTAAATGTCCTCCTTGCCTCAAGAAGACTAGAAACTCCTCATTTCCCAAAGGATTAGTCCTCAAAATACATATCACCTTGCTTGCTGGACTGCTGTCATTGAGACAGTAGGTGGTGGCTTTCATCTTCTCAAGATTTTTAAACATATGCTAAAGCAAGTTGTTCCTGGCATGCATCTTGGCTGCTGTTTTAATGGTCAGTCTAACCTTTACTGTCAGAAAGACAAAGTACTGCTGCTTTCCTGTAAAATGCTCATAATGTAGCTGAGGATTCTGGAATGATCACTTTCTACTTATTTATCTGCACATTTCTGCCTTGTAATTAGCTATCTTAAACTGCAGTCTTATCATTTAAATAATTCTGATTTAAGCAGTCTTCTGGCCTTAAAAAGGAGAGAGAAGGAAGATAATTTAAGTAAATTCCATTGGGAATGAAGTTAAACATAAGAAGGAATAACTTCATCTGTGATAAATTCAAAGCTCTGGCTGAAAATAGCATTCACGTCATTGTAAATTCTAATAACTAATATTCTGACATTCAGAATTTGTATCTGTTTAATCCTGCTTATTACAGTGTATTATGTGATCAATACTATGAATGCATCATTAGGCACCTTCCAGTTAATGTAACTGCTAGCGTTACTTTCTTCAATACATGGATGGAGCTAAAACCAAAATATAAATTTAATAGGATAATTTTATTTCCTTCTTTTTTTTTTTTTTAATTTGTATAGATATTTTTTCAATGTTCTTTCTGACATGAAGGATACTAGCTAGACTTCATGTTCTGTCTTTTCCATACAAAATGTATCAGTTTATATTTTTTTACAGTGATGAAAATTCAAAGAGAATTATTTTTAATTTTGAAAACAGTTTCTGTCAGAACAAATGTTGCTTTTATTAGCCCAATAGAACACATAAGAAGGAAAGAAGGAAAGAGAGTTACATATTATTAGTGGCTAGTAATAGCCCTGGGAGGAAATCCTTCAAAACCTTCTGAAGCTTTTCATGTCTAAGAGTATTGTTATTGGCATTATTAATATTGGTGGCAAGTGAAATGCTCCTTAGTCATTTGATGTCTGATTGTAAAAGCTTTTTGCCATTATGGTTATTGTTCTCATCATGTGCTGCTTCAGCATGAACAAGTCATATCTCTGTCATCACTAATGGGCCATCATTAATAAATGTCCTCAATCATTGATAGATTTAGCTGAATAATTGTCATGCTCTACCTAAGATTCCTCTGCAGTCTCTGGGACAATGATAATATACCAATGCTTACGTAGGTTTGCATCAATATGAAGAACGTTTTTATAAAACTTGCAGCACACTAGATCATTAATCATCTTGTCTACATTCGCCATGCCTTGATGTTTGTTCTGAAAAGTCAGTCAAGTTCTCTAGGATAGATGTCTCAGAGTGTTTCTTGCCGTATTGCTTAATAAATAAGCCTTATATATAATAAAACTACATAGCATTTCAAATTTTTCCTACCTTGCCACATGACTGTCCAGCATCTAATGTTTAACATTTAGCTGCTATATACACGCCACATGATCACACTGGCAGTTTCAAAAGAAAAGCCACACATAAAACTGAAGCTGTTTCTGCTTTTAATAATGGTCCTGACTAAAAGACATCAATATGATCTAGAGACATTGCCAGGCCTGCCTCATCATCTTGTTTGAGCCCAACAAATCATTTCCGGGTAGACTAATACCAGAATCTCACAATCTTGCAGAAACTACTCATCTGCAAAAGAGAATGACAAGAGATGTCCTGGCTGCTTGGACGTTTCTCTTTTTAAGTTAAGCAGTATGATATGTTTAGATGGAAAACCTCCATCTTCAGTTTCATGGCCTGCTTTGAGGTTGTGAGTCTCCAGCTATGTGCTCTCCAACTGTTTTTCTTTTTTCTCCAAATTGCCTCGACTTCTGGCTGTTCTGGATTCAACACATTAAATCTTATGATGCCATATCACAACATATGAGACTCAACACATTAGAGACATATGATGCGATGTCCAACGAAGGACTACCTCAGAAAAAATATTTTCCCACAATATTCCTCTATATCACTTCAGCCCAGTGGAAGAAATCAGGACCTAGGGAGCTCTAGTGATTTCAGTCACAGCAAGCTGCAATTGTCAGCACAATTACATATGCCCTACCACCTCTCCTATCCAGCTATTAAGGTTGCATTTTTAGTGACACACAATTAATCCTTTGTAATTTACCCTCATTGCCTTAGGACACTTATATCATCTCACATCTGCACTCTTGAGGTTCCCTGCAAAATACTATGTTTTTGTCTTCAACAGCCTTCAGGATTTGGGTTACTGATAATGAATGCTTTATTAGCAAAACTTACACCTACATCCTTGTACTAGAGTAACTGAATAGGTCAGTCTAGTCATTGAATAGGTCACACACAAAGGTGAAATATCGTGAAACCAGTGACCTCTCACAGCAAACATAGCTTAGGCCTTCTCTACATATTTCCTCTTTCTTATGCCTGTTCCTCAGCTGTCTTCCTTCAATCAATGCAGCAAGCAAGTTGCAAGCATGTCACCCCTCTAGAACGTCATAGCCTAGTCAGCAGAATTTGGAAAGCCATCTTGTGCATAACTCCTTTGAGGGCAGTTCTCTTTAAGTATTATCTGCAAAGGCATGGAGTCTTATCTACACCACCAGCCCCACACACCCCTGGGAAGCCCTGCTGCTACACTAATGTTTTGGGATGTTGGTCAGATAAAGGATAAATATGTATTACATTTTGTGTCTCCAACTGCTAATAAGAACTGAAGTTAGGAAGTCTGCTAAGATTTCTGCACAGAAAAAATACTGAAAAGGAAAAATTGGGAGCAACAAAGGCCCAGGTAGAGGCTCCTTCCAGGAAGGACTCTGTCCATGTGAGAAAACTGCACTTACGAAGTCAGAAAAGGAAGTATCTTCAGCATGTAACTGAAAAACGTCTATCTCAGAGGTCCAGCAAACCAGAGACTAGTCCCATCTCAAGCAAGGTTGTCTACCAGAATGACACCTAACAGACCACTGTTCTCTGATTCATGGAATAAGTTAAATAGTGACTGCATCCAGGAAGTAGTATACTGAGTGAGTGACATAGAGAAAGATGAACTGGGTGACCTCCCAGTGCATTTTCCAGGTATATATAACTTGCTGCTGTATCCATGGCCTTGAGGGAGATCGGTAGAAATGGAGATGAGTCCAATGGAGATGCTTAAAATCCAAAACTTTGAATATTATTTTGGAGTAGATATATTCAAGCCTGTATGTCCTGGATAAATTTGGATCTTTTGAATAAAATGTGAACATCTGTATTTACTAATATTTGGCAGAGAATTTGTGTCATGTGTATAGTTACGCAGTTGACACTTCTGGTTTTTATATTTACTTCATAGCTTTTAAATGTTTGTGTGGTTTGATAAAACTCAAAGTGAATTACTTTTGAAAATACTTCAGAAAAACAAAAAGCACATATGTACATACACCAGGCTCCTTTTAGAGATTTCAACATTAGCATAAAACTAACAGTTACATCTGAATTCATAATCAGTTGTCCAACTTCTATCCATCCCCAGTACTCTGCCCCAAAATACAGAGCAAAATGGTCAGAATACTGAAATGGCATAGCACTGGATAAATAATGGGTTTACTCTAGTTCCAATAAATGTTGAATAGTGAACATCCTGAATTGTTCCTCCTAAAGAATGAATGAGTGACCCCAAAACATCACAAGTTACCTTGATTGAGGTGGCTTACTTTTTCAGAGATAACCAAGCCACAAGCCTCAACAGCATGGTCCAACCCTAGAAGGAACATGGAAGAAGAACCCGTATTTGTGGTTGCATCACTACAGTCCTCCATAAACTAGCTAGCAACCATACAGCATCAAAAAGCTTTGTAATCCTAACACAATTCCCACTCTACATGAATGCACTGTTCATATCCTCAACTCCTGTAATTTTCTTCCACGCTGCTGGCTTTTTCCCTCTTCTACTTATGCATGTAGGGCTACTGTTACCTGCAACAGGCTCTGCTAAAAATTTTTCCCCATCTTTATTGTAGGTCCCTTTTAAGTAATAAAGGACCACAATAAGGTCTCCCTGAAGCCTTCTCCAGGCTGAACAACCCCAGCTCTCTCTGTCTTTCCTTTTTCTCCCCCTTCTGAAGTGGAATCCTCCTATGTAAGTTTTCAAGTATTCCAGCACCTGCTGAAGAGGTAGATATGAATCTAAGTGGAACAGCTAACTTCAGCAGGGATTGTTAGAGTACCAAAATTAGAATGCAATACCTTCTGGCCAAGTACAACCTCATAACAGAAGCAAGCATTCAAGGGTCCAAAAGCTACACCAATTGTTGCAAAACCTCTTACCAATAAGAAATTATATTTAAAAAAAAAAAAAAAGACATCTGAAATGTCATACATCACTGCCAGGCAGACAACATTCTCATTGCTAAGGCTAGAACCAAAGAGCAGCCAGGCCCAGGAGTGATGCATGCCGTTTCAGATGCTTTCTAAACAGGCAGCACAGCAAGAATACCAGAATTCATATCTCCAGATCTACCACTGCAGGATGCCTGACATCTGGCAATCCACACAACAGTGATTTTGCAATGTTTTGTATCCCTTATTTTCCTGTGTTTCTTTTATTGTCTTTTCCTTTTTGCTCCACCAGACTTTCATGGGATTTTGCTAAACCAGAAGATAACTGCACCCACTAAACTGAAAAAATCTAGTTTGCCAGGTGATTCAATTGTGCAGAAGTCCAGCAAGAATGTTGATGAAGCTACAGGCCAACAGCTCTTTATTCTTTGACTGAGTGTTGCTCAACAGATTTCATTTTATATAGTAATAGGCAAGAGGATCTATTTTGGAATTCTTACACATTGTTTTTTAAAGTTTCTTTTATAGATAGGGGGATGGTTGATTTTTTGTCGGTTATATCTTGCATAGGCAACTAAGCTTTATTTTATTGCATTATAAGAACTAACTCTGTGGGACTTCATGTGGCTAGTTGATCCTGAACTTCACAAGAAAAGAAAGTTTGCAATACATTTTTGCAGGAGTCTACCCTCATTTTTTTCTAATGGCTCATTTAGTGTTTGTGCAAAGCATTCTGCTTAACTATTTCAAGTTGGGTAATAACAATGTGATCTAGTGCATTTTGCATTTTGTCACTTTTTTTTTTTTTCTGGAAAACTGGAAATTCTGCAGGAAGATATGAAAACTGCTTATCTAAAACAATCTCTCTCTGGGCAAGCCATATGGGACGAAGCAAAATCACAATATGCCTCAGTTGTTTCAACAGAAGTGTTTATCATATGTGACACTTCTGGCTTCCTGCTGTAAGAACAATCTATAATTAAGTACAATTATTTATTTTTCTCTAGAAAATCAAGATGTGTCATTTCTACCATGGCTTACTGCCATTTTCATCAAAAGGATAGAGCAGTCTGACTTAACAGTGTTTGTGTCCATTTCTTCTTTCAATATCATCAAGAATAACTTCTCTGCTTTATGTATATATGTATGTATGTATGTATTTATTTATTTATATTATATGTTCGCTGCAGGAAGCTGAAATAAAAATTACATTTTCTGGCTTGGGAAATGGGCATTAATCAAGCTGCAAAGCACATGTAGTAATTATACACAGAAATTCTTACACATCTATAGAAAAAGAACATGCAAAATCAGCATTTCATCTTTTAGCTAGTACAATTTTCCTCTTTTGTAATTATTTCAATTAACATTTGCACAAGTCATTAAAAGATGGAGGAATTATTAAGGAAGACATACAATTAAAATTTTACTTTCAAACACAAGATTAAGGGGAACCTTCAATAATTATAAATTGACTCTGATTCTCCATTTATGCTTATGATTAGATCAGTAATATGGTACACAGTACTGCTTCATATTGTCTTCATATCATTTCAGTTAATTAGTGAAGGAACATTTGTTTCTGTACAAGTACTAACAATGGGAAATACTATATTTGGCAGAATTTTGGTAACTAACTTCATTTTACCTTTATATAAAAAGTTTTTTATTTTTCTTAATATAAGACTAACAATGTTCAGTATTTGCCTTTTTTTCTTTTTTTCCCCTACAGTTTGCTTTTATAAATGATAGGCAGTTCATTGCTCTATTGGTTTTATGTATCAAGGTGGTGATAGCAGGAGGCTTCAAGGATGGCCTGTGGGACAGACACCAAGGCCAGATAAGGATATGCAGGCACAGCAACCTCACATGTTCACATATTATGGCACTCGACGCTTGGAGAAATCCATACCAAATCTACCACCTAGGAGTGGATAGTGGATAGTGGATTATTTTCTCCACTGGTACATACCTAGCAGGCCCTTGATGGGCAAAGCAGCTTTACTGCCACCACTGCAGAATCTGGAGGAGAAGACCAACTCAAACATACTTCCTCGTGAATATGTACATAAAACTCAAATTTGAAAAGCCACTGCCAGACTTTGCTACATTACTTGAGCCACAAAAGAATCCACAGTTCTTCCCGTGGGCACAGTTCCAGGCATTTGCAGACCTTCTCATGCCATGCCAGTCTGCCCAGTTTCCCAGCCAATACCTGGGAGAAATACAGTGGCTGCTAAATGTAGTAAGTTTGGAGGTCCATGGGTGTTCCTCCTGTCCTTATTCAACTCACTCAAGGATACTGCAGTGTCCCCAGTGTCCTGCCAACATTTAGGAGGAGCATGTATTCCCAAGAATACATTAAACACATTAAACATGTAGCTGGCCACATAGCTCAACACAGACAGAAGGCAATGTTTTTATCCACATCCCCACAAACATATAAAGCACTCACAAATATGAACAGCATAAATCTCCTATTCTTGTTGCTCCTTTCCTACCAATGAGGTCTGAAGCCTGCTAACACTCACAACATACAGGTCTCTCCTGTAGCTGGTTTTAGATACTCAGCCTATCCAGTACCTGACCCTGAGAGCCCTGATTTCCCATAGCTGCTGGCACTTGGACCTACAGGTCCCTGGGGTTTGTGGTCTCACTCCAGTTCCTGGAACTCAGATCTCTTGTCATATTTGTAAGTTCGTCCACTTTGAAGGTCATGGTCATTCACACAGGAGCAGTAGCATTCACATAGACCTGAAGGTACACACCCACACAGAAAATACTTTAAATAGAATTTAATGAGAATATTGGATAAACTGCCATGGTTAAGGACAGAGCTCTGTCACACAAGCCCCTTGTTTATAATACTGTAAGAAGACCATTTTACCCCTTCCTCTACTTTCCAACACTTGTTCCTCCTGTACTCCTCCCTTTCTCTGTCTTTGGCCCTTCCCCTATACATCTTCTAATAATGTCCTCACACTCCCACAATCACTCTAAAGCACTTGATAAATTTTGTATAATCCCAAATGTTCTTCCTTCCACGTGGCATAATGAGCCTTAGACCCATTTAAATTGTTACTGTCTATAGTCTGCAGTGCATGCTGCAGGGAGTGTTTCTCTAAGGTCATCAAAAGGTGACACTTTGTGGGTGTCACACCAGGGACAATGATTGCCCTCCATGGATGGTCTTTGCAGCCTCCTCAATTCTCACTGATAAGGTTAGTAGGTTCACAGATATACAATTGCTCTTCTGATCCTCCCCTCCTCACTTCTCCCTTTGTGTTTACAGCACTTACCCTTTCATCAGGTGTCACAGAAACACAGCAAAAATCAATTTAGGCGGGTGATAAGCTCCAAACACAATTTATTCTAACCAGAATTGTTTAATGGAGAACCAAGTAGAAACGTATTTATCCAAAATCACTCGGCACTCTGACAACATTATGAAACACAGATTTGGATACCAGTTGGGAATAAAAACACTACACAGCAAATTCAGACCCAAGGGATCCCCAAAACTTTAGACTGATGATTCAAAATGTACATCTACCTAGTCACAAAAAGTGAAGACTCTCAAGGGTAACCCAGGAGATACAACCACTCAGCCATAAGGAAAATTTTCTCAGTCCTCAAGGAAGCTTCTTTAGTGTTCCAGATCTAAGGAGAGTCTTCAACTGAGGACCCACTACTACAAAAAAGACCAAATCAAAAGGGATCTCCAATGGGCTTCATTTATACTCCAGTTGAATCTGAGCTTGTGGCCATTTACGGTAGTAGTCTAGAAACTTCTCTCAATAGAGACATTTTATTGGTCAATGGCCCTGTCTGTCAACCAAGGGGCATGTACATGACCATAGCAGTCTATCAGCATAGAAGTTTCTGGTGCTTTCAAGGTGGAGGTGAGGGGATACGTGCCTGCCACATCACGTAACTTAACTTCAGGCAACGTGTGCAGGGCTGGGCTGCCACACCAAGGAGAGTACTGAAGCTGGGAAAAGTCGTTTTAGGAGATGTCCCCACACCCCTGCATCACAAAGAGGTAACACCTATTAACCCAAATGGATGCTGCTCTTGTTATATTAGTAGCAGTAGGAGCCTATGAAGGGAGTTGTCTCATTTACTAAAAAGACCACTGAAGAAGCCTGAAAACAGGTGGATTTGGTGAGATGGAGAGGCAGAAGGAATACAGACAGGATCAGTCCTTGGGTTGCCATGATGTGTGTGACACTTCCAGCCTCCTTGAAGAGCACAGAAAGGGCTGGCTGGTGAGACTTCATAGCCTATGCATATGCAGTGTCTTCCAGGTGTAAAACTGCCAAAGGCCCACATGGGACAGCTGTGTCTGCCTCTCCAGAGCAACAAGACTGCGTGTCACGGTCCTGCCCCTGCCTGTCCCAGCCTGGCCTCAGCTCATCCCTGTCTCAAAGAAGGCACCTGATGCCCAGGGCTGGGGCTATTCTCATGTCCTCTGTCTGCCCAGCCCCTGGATGGGTTGGTGGGATGGGCCCTGGCTGCCGGGCCCTGCCCTGACAGACCCTTGGGGAGCACCTGCCATATCCCACCCCTGGGGGGCTAAAAGTAGATATTTAAGGGAACAATTCCTCTGTTTTGGGGGATCTAGTGCAGCTGAAATGTGTTAGCACTTGAGGTCAATTAATCTTGCTTGTGAAACCACTGATACCCAAGCCAACCACTTCATTCTAGCCTGGGTGAGCCTATTTTGAGCTCTTTCTGCTAAATAAGTGTGGCCGTATGGCGGTGATCTTTAACTCAATCACAGATCCCTGGATGAAGCAAATTTAAGTTTCATATCAATCTTTTAGCTTAAGTAAATGCTTATGAAATAGAATGAATGACTTAGAATTATAAGGTTGTGTAATTTTTAATACACTCTCTTCTTCATGTTTCTTAGTAAACTGAATATGCTGAAATCTTAAACTGTATGCTGTAAAGTTCTGCTAATGTTAATATCATCTTCTGGAATTAAAAATGCTGTAATCCCGTGTTCTCTTGTGGCAGACACATGTCCACTCTCTTTACTTTGATGATGTAATTCAGGTATACTGCTGACATGTCTCTGTTTAAGAAGGTGGAACTGATTGCTGAAGTGTATGCCTAGTGCTGTTTGACTAAATGCCACAAGCTGTGACTGAGGGAGTGGGAGCTGATGGGATCTTAATTTGAGGTGAACCTATTTTAACTTCGTCCTGTTCTGATCCCTTCTAGAGTGCAGAAAGCCCTTCCTTCCACTCCACACATTATTTGGTTCAGAGACAGGAGGTGTATATGTGTCATCATGTAATATACAGTTTTTGGGGTCTTTTGAGCCCAGTGTTCTTCCATGAGGTGGAAAACCATTCACCTGTGCCTTATGTAAGCAACTTACTTCTACCCATACAGACTGGCCCTATTATAGGAGTCCAACGTACCTTCAAAGTTGGAGGGTTTGCCTTTCAGCAGGGGTACAGACATAATGTAAGGAGGAATTTGAGGGTGCACTGAAAGGGATCAGAATTGTAGCTTCTTTGAATGTGAATTGTGACATCACCTTGTTGAAAACATTACTGATTTGAAATGTTATCTTCACAAAGGTGTATATCTACAGATATACCTCCAGTGAATACGGGAGTAGATAAGTTATACAACACTTGAGAGGAAGCAACTTATGAACTACTATAGCTAATTCAGGAAATGCAATTAAACTAAATATCAACACATATTTAATGAGTCTCACTCTTACTGTGTGTGGAGTTATTATTTCCACCAGAAAATAATAAGAAAAATCAGTCTAAGGAAGTTTGTGACAGGAATATGTCACTGTAAGTTGCAGTCCAATATTTCTGTAATCCTTAATTGTCCTGTTGAAAGTCTAATGAACAACAGTGTGCAGTGCCTTCTCCAGTGATAATATGCCTCTCCTTACCAAAAGAAACCAGAATCTAGACTCATCAATAAACAAGGACCTCACTTTCCATGTCCCAACCCCTAGCTCCCACACACTAATACCCAAATACAAGTTACAAAACATTTTTTGTGCACTTAGTGTTATTGCTGAGGGAGACTTTTGACAGGTTCAGAATGGTTTCCTTACAAACTTGTTTTAATTGTGAGTGCATACAGGAAGGATAAAAGCCTACCTCTCTAATATGTTTTGTGTCATATAGATATGCCCTGCCATCTGCTCTGGGGAACTAAAATATTATTTTATCCAGGATCACATTTAATCAAAATGCCTTCCAGAACTTTGTCTATGTACTTTTAGCCTAATAGTCATACCTCAAAAACCATGAAATTTAATGTTTAATGTTAAGTCATACCTTAAAAGCTATAAAATTTAATGTTTAATGTCAAGTAAAATAAATAAACATAGAATATTATCACAAATAAGTGTTGAATAAATGTGATTAAATCCTGAAGGTAACATGGCTGAATGCATTATGAGGGAAGTTGAGCAGGAATAAATTCTTGACACCAAATTATTTTGACTTTTACCAGTGACCTAGAAGAAATAATGTTTCTGTCAGTAAAGATGACAAAGATTGTGCAACTGGTTAAATAATGAAGAGTACAGATCATTGTCACAAGAAGATGTAGATCACTTGGTAAACGAGGACATGAAATATTTTCTTTTCAGAACAAAATTATATAAGCTGTGCTTACAGAAAGACGGTATTAAGGAGACTGTATTAAGGTGCAAAGACTCCAGAAGACTAAGTAGATAATCAGCTAAATAGGAATTTCCAATAGTTTCCAGTGTCATACCTATAATAGGTAATTAGTGGGAATATGAAACAGGTATTTAGAGGTGCTTGTTACAGAGATCCAGTTATTACTATCTGTATTTTGAGAAGAATGTTAGAACACTGGAGAGAGTTTAAAACACAAAAATAAAGCCCCTGAAATGCTTATTCCTGTAGCTGAAAAAAAAAAAAAAAAAGGAAAGACTCTATTAAAAACAAAGCAAAACAAAACAAAACAAACAAAAAAACCAACAAACAATAAAAAACAAAAAAAAAAACAAACAAACAAACAAAAAAACACAAAACAAAAAACCACCAAACCTTAGTGCTTTTAAAATAAAAAAGGGAACTTGAAAGAGAGGCTTGAACATACCCTTTAAGTATTTCAATGGCTGTACTTACAGCTTAGGTGTACTTCAGAAGACTTTGTAGGGATTTTTATTCCAGCAAATAAGAAAGTTGTGCCAATATTCAATGCACAGTTGGCTGGATATGTTGACTTAAATTAGTTAATGAGTTATATTAGGAAATTACAGTTCAGGGTAGTAGGAGCTCTCTTCATGGTGTACTTCCTGAAGGTGATCCTCTGACATTTGATTAACAATGTCATGTTTTTGAAGAGGGTCTTGAGCATGGCTCTTCACGTGTAGATGCCTGAATCAACTACCAGTCTTCCCACATACATAACATTACACTGCTCCTACCAGTGTAAGGAACTAATTTTGCAGGTATGGAACCTATTTTCCACTCTGGAGAAGGAGGGGAGGGAAATTACAGCTTCAGTGAGATTCATGGTTGTCTTCTTTTGTGATGCTGATGATAACCTTTTCAGAGAAACCTAGCACGCAATATGATGTCCAGAGTTCTATGGGTGGTACAGAAGCAATTCTACGGCCCTAACACTGAAGGAGAGGGCGGTTACTGTTTGGTCCAAAGAGGATGTGGGCACAAACATGAGTAACTGGAGCATGACACAAACTTAAAATTTGCATTTGTGACAAGAAAGCGTTAGCAACTTTTGAGATCATGTTGAAAACTTTATTCATGTTAAGTCTAAAAAAAAACTGAAATAAGTTAACATTCTTTTAAAATGTATTATAATTTAAAATTACATTTTTAATATAAAAAGTCAATGTTTGTATTTGAACAGTTCACTGTAGTTTTCAGGAAATAAATGTGTCATTTAAAAATGTTTGGACTCAATTTCACTTTCTTCTCTATTTACTGAAGTACTTCTTAAGGAAGTGTTTGAATATATAATTAGAAAACTCTATGCATTAATATGTGCAGCAATCATATTTGCAGCACTGTATGTTTTGGACATTTGTACTATTGAAATTATTTGCCTCAAATACTCACACTGATTATTTTGTTTTAAAATGTTATTGGAGACACTTCATTTATATCAGAAATGTATGCTGCTTTTACTTAATTTTACTATGTAGTCAGGACAATTCAAAATATCCAAAGTTTTGTTTGTTTTTTTTTTTAACAAAGTGTTTTTGTGTGGGGCGTTGAAGAAATTCTTCATTGGTTTGAGTGACATATGTTCTATCTCTGTTTGAAAATACACCCTACTCCTATGTTCAAAGAATGAGCTGAATCCCCCAAATGTTTTCTCTTAAACATATGCACAATTGACTTCTGTGTCTTAACTAGCTATTATGTTAATAGAGAAGTGCATTGATACATAATGTGGGCAACATTCATGAGTTCCTCAACCTATTCAAAGTACAGCTTTTACCTTCTAATATTACTTGGAATTCTTATGTGTTTCTCAATGAACTAATGCAATTTTGAAATATGTCATTTTGGAAGAGTAGGTGCAGGCTGGGTGTAATGTCAAGTAAGACATTTTTGTCCCCTTTCAAATTTGTGCATCTAAAGAGCTGAAAGGTTGCTTTGATGAAGTAATGATTTCTGCACTAATCGCAGATTCATTAAAAATGAAATATGATAGGTCTTCACGCTGAAGTCTTTTTTTTGTTTTGCTGGCTGAAGTCTCTTTGGCTGTTAAACAGGGTCTCATGGGGCATATTTTCTGTTTGCACTTTGACCACTCAAACTTCAAACCCAGTTGCTAAAATTTATAACAGATTCCAAATCAATGATAAATGTTATGTTTTCCACTAAACATGATTGCTCATAATTATTTTTTAAGTTTTACTTTCAATATGTCATTTATTGACTTAACCATTCATTAGCTTTTCTCTACTAATAGAAAAGTGACTCTAAAATGCTGTATTTTGATAGCATGGTCCTTTTCCAAATATGGTTATAACTGAGCATTAAGACAAAACTCGGCATTACTTAGGTGGTGACTCAGTATGAGTGAAATGCTAAAGGAACAGAAGGTCAATGCCTCTTCACTTTGATAAGTGCTTTGATGAAAAACTCAGACAAAAAAAAAAAAAAGTATTGATGTATTTGTGCTATTCAAAGCAAATGAATTACACGTAGTGAAAAAGAAACTTTTCTTCCCAAGGAACAAAGGCTATCTGTGCATCTGCAGTTGGAGATTAAAGGTAATAGAAGGACAATAGTGCTTTCACTGGTAGTACTCTTGCCCCCTTATAGCTTTGTCGCACAATACTTCATTTATCAGGAATGTATTATGGGAGACAGTTTAAAAATATCTAAGTGATAGATACTCTCTTTCCTGTTGTGTTTAGAATGAATGACTTACTGTAACACTGGAATCACAGAATAATTTGCTTCAGAACTTCTGAGACAGTGAACTTCATAAGCCCTTCAAAACATTTATCTAATATATATATATTTTTTTTTTATTAAAAGACTAAACAGCTTTTAGATATCATTTTCCATATTTTTATAACAAGTTTGAAATATAAGAGTGACAAATATGCATTTTCTTACTTCTGGTCCATTTTCCAGACCTCCAGGAGATTGCATGTATCATAGTTCTTCTCCTTTCTAGAATAGGAAGTATATAGCTTTATCAGCTGAACACAAGTATTTGCAAACTGAGAGTCATGAATTATACACCTTGATAAGAATTTGTTTTACAAATAACTTGTGGTTAATTTTGGGGTAAATGGTCCTACACACAATTTCCTTCTGGAAAATGGAAGATGGGAAATTCTGCTCAGAAAATGTAAGACAAAATAATTCAATTTTTCACAAGCATTTTATTGTTCCAGTCATGCTGGATTTTTGTCACTGCAACCTAAGGAATATCCTAGATAAAACAATGAAGGCCAGGTAAACTACAGATTTTTAAGAGCAAAGCTGCCAGTTTCCTGCCCATTTCCAGCAATACACAGCCACATTGGCAGTAAGATATAGCAAACAGCGTAGCTGTTGTGCACATTTTTAATATGGTCCTCCCCCACTAGTTAAGTTCATTTAAGAGGCAGGTTTTGTAAACAATGTTATATTCTCCTAACAGTTACTTTTTGATCACTCTTCATTCCCTAAGTTGTTGGGCAAATACCAGAATCACTGTACTTTCCACACAGTCTTCATGTTACCAGCTTCACAGAAAAATGGAAACATAGGACATGCATCCATCCACAGTGGAGACCAGGCAATGTGGTGTGCAGATGTGGGCCCCCATGTCAAGTTATTTCTGTATGAGTTTCTCAGTGAGTATTGATATAAATGTTTTTGGGGTTTTTTCTGTCTTACAGGTTTAAGGTCTCAGAAGAAAACAAAAATAATAATAAAAAAAAAATAACAAGGCTACAGTGCAACTCATAAAACTTTGACTTTACCAATCAATACGCTTAGAAACTGTCATGCTCCTCATAGGTATTTTCACTACTAGCATTAACCAAATTACTTAGGAGTTTACTAAGAGATAATAACCATCAGGGAAAAAGATTGAATGACATATAAATAGAAAGAGATTTTGAATCTTGCAAGACAAGCATATTCATATTTTCCAGAGAGGTAGAAAATTTTTTGTTTTATTCCACAAAAACTTCTACATCTGTTCCAAATAACTTTCAGTGGTGCTTCCTAAACATGAAACTATGAGAACAGTTTGGTTTGTTGGTGAGGGTTTTTTTGTTTTGTTTTTCAGTGATATCACAAAAATTAGGTACTTGCTCTGATTTTTTTATACGAGCAGGGAATTATCACCCTCCTCCTCGACCTCTGATAGGATGCTTCTGTCCAAATTACTCAACATAGCTCCCCTGTTTCTGCTTCTGAACATCTTTGGACTATCAGATGCTATTGAGCTTGAAAGAATCGTAGAATCCTGTGATTACCAGCCTGGGATTCAAGGTCTAATTTTGTGACCTTGAAAGGACAGCATGCCATATCTAGTAATGGAAGTGCTAGAACGGTCCTGACGATTACGATACAGCATTAATTTTTCAAGAGCAAGTTTGACTAAAATTCCCCCTCTCTTCATACAAATATAAACAGAAAAATATAAACTTCCATTACCTTAAACTTCCTATTTCCATACCATGACCTAAAGGACCAGCTGGGTTGGTGTTCATCAACCTTTTCATATGAAGCTCTTCTAGTGTTGCTTATTTGAAAAGAAAAACTGTTATATATTAAGGTTCTCACATAACACAAAAGTAATATCAACAATCTGATCCCATACAAGTAAGAAAAGGAGAAAAAAAAAAACAAACTTTGGACATAAATATGGGTTCACCCATTCAGTCTGTCTAGATAGATGCATTGTGGTAACCTTTTTTGGTGAATACAAAGTGAAGTGTTCAGTACTATGAAAGTGTCTGAATTACCTACATTACATGAGCTTACTGCATAGCAATTAATTTTGTGGGTTTCATATATTTTAATACAGAATAACTGAAATTTTGAGTAGCAATGAATTAATTTATTTTCTACAATTCATCATATCATTGTTTGCTAAGTTTGTGTTTCAAGACTTCCAGAAAGTAATTTTCTTAAGTTCTTTAATTGTTGTATAAATAAATGTTGCAGAAAGTTGAAATCACCAGTTTGGTTATTGCTGTTGTTTTTCCAAAATATAAAAAGTTAACCATTTCTTAGACTGAAGTCCAAACCAATATCTTTTCTTATTATTTCAGAAAGAACTAGTTTAAGGCACAATGAAACCAGTTATAATTCATGTACACAACATTTAAAGTTCATGTATAGAGAGATGTTTTCAGCTCATAACTTATTTTGTTCATATACATGTGTATTTACACATTAAACCAAAAAAAAACTTGCCTCATTAACGCTATTAAAGTCACTTAAACACAGTCTTCTATCTGTACTGTAGCATGCCAATAAAAAAACGGAAGAGCAGGATACATACTTATCTGATAAGGGCTTTTACAATACTGTGAAGGACTGAGTTGTAAATAGAGCCTTACTCTAAAATTAAAGTTCTAGCCCTGTTTAGTTCTTCATTCATCCAGAATTCTGGGGAAGGGCTTTTTCTATCTATCCTTTGACACCTGGTAAAGAGGCTGATGACTAGGCTTTCTTACAGTTTAAAGCTTTATCAAAGGGTGGATATTATTTGGGTGTTACTCTCACCATGTTCTTCAAAGAGAAAGAGAACATTCAGCTTTATTTCTAAGATCTTTTGGCTTTGAGGATACACTTTTCCTTTTCCTGCCTACTGGGCAGACTGAATGTAGACCAGGTGTATTTTAACTTTCTTCATGCTCTGTGAAGTTATCATTTACATATGAAAGAAGAGAGGAAAAGCTAATAATTCTAGAATCATAGAATCATTTCAGTTGGAAGAGACTCTCAGGATAGAATCCAACCATAACCTAACTCTAGCCCTAAACCATGCCCCTAAGAACCTCGTCTAAACACCTTTTAAAGACCTCCAGGGATGGTGACTACACCACTTCCCTGGGCAGCCTGTTCCAATGCCTGACAGCCCTTTCCATGAAGAATTTTTTTTATTTTTTTTGTAATAGCCAATCTAAACCTACACAGACAGGTTTATTTTCTGAATACAAAACTGTGGACTTACTGAAGTCTAATGCGTTTTAAATAAGTGAGACAAAACTTAAATCCTAAAAAGTGACATGAGAGCAGCAGAGGAAATAATGTTGAGGAGATACAATGGACTGCAACTGCACAGCATCAAAGTAATTTTTTCTAGCATATAACACAGATAGATTTCTACACTTCTTCAGATGCAGTAGTGTGGCCTTCATTATTATAAAGCTCCTAACCAAATGACAGGCTTCTACTTTATTTTTTTTTTCTCTCAAGAATACGTTTAATTAAAGATTTGATTGTTGACTATATCTTCCTTCAAATGCAATTGAAAGTTAAGCTATTGCTATCATAGTAATTGGATGATTAAGATCTCTGTTCCGAAAACAAATAAGAATAAAAGCTACCACTATTAAAATAGCTATGTATCTACAGATTTTGTGAAATTTTGCACTATTATTTCTAAAATATTAAGTTCCCTCTTTGAATGCAGTGTACCAAGAAAGCAGAGGGAAACAGGCAGCTTTCTGAATTCCTCTTTAGCTGTGGAATTTATCCTTTAAGATGAGGATAAGATTCTCAAAAGGTGTTAATAAAAACAAAAGAAAAGGAACTAACAACACCTAGGAATGTCTTTTTCTCCAAAACATATCATGCAAGAGTGATGTGCTGTCTCCTGTAAACATCTGAATCTTTTGTTTTCTCTTTCTGCAGTGAATTCCAAGTGCTTTCGAGAGTCCTTGTCTTCCCTGGAAATGCAGTCCCAAGGCTACTATAAAAAACAGTCTGCTTGAAGTACACTTGCTTATCCCAAGAGAAAATTCCATCCCTTTCAAGTAAAAGAGTAATTCTTACTGCATTTGCCACAGGACAGCGTTTAAGGAGTTCATAGTTACATGTAAAGATAATGAAAACTGCTGTTCATGCACACAGTATTTCTAGCATCTCCATATCAGCTTGTGATATTTTTCTGACTACAAAAAATGTTTCTTGCCCTGAAACTTTTCCTTCTTTTTCAGACTGCAAATGCAACACCATAAAATTACAGTGCAATTACTCAGAACAGGGAAAAAAACTGGTAATTTTACAGCCTTACTTGTTGAACAATTTATATTTTAAGGGGACAAAACCCCTGCATTAGTGTGGCGTGCCGGTATACTAAAGTTTATCATTCTACCAGAAGTCACAGAAGTCTCAAAATACTTTTAATCATGTAAAAATTAGCTGTTAAAGAAATGTGCGTATCTCTGTGATAATGATGCTCCTAATAGTGCTATTATAAATGAGTTCTTTATGTTTTATAGTAGTATGATCGTGATCAGAGTAGCTTTCATTACACTATATGACTGGTGTAGTATATGACTAACATAAACTGACATATTATTCATAAGAATATGCGATCCGGGGGATTGTTTACCACTCTTCTTATAGTTAATATTTTCTATAATTCTTTTCAACCCTTCCTCTCATTTTCCTTGAAGATTTTCCCTTGCCAGCAGCTAATCAGAAAATAAGCTTTAAAACCAACTGACCAACCAAAAAACTTCACAGAATCTTAGTTTTCTTGCTAATGATTAAAATCTTCTAACTAGAATTTTACTAGCAGAAATGTGTGAGTAAAGCTTAGCAAAAAAAAAAGAAAGAAATAGCAGTCCTAGCAGTCCTAGCATTCCCCCTAAGACACATTTCATTTTAAATTTTTAATTTTTTTAATAACCTCAGTTCACAAGTTAACTGATATTTTTAGTTACTCTGCCTTCAGTTACATCAGCAATGCATTTTAAAGAGCCCAGTTGCTTCATCAGACCTGATAACTGGTTGTGCAACTGTTTTGTGTGTAATGTTGCTGTTTAAGGAAGAATAAAATTTTGTTTTGTTTTTTTGTTGTTGATGTTGTTGTTGTTTTGGGTTTTTTTTGTTTTGTTTTTAATATAGCAATTTTTCTTTAATATAGCAATTTTTAGACTAAGATTACAAGTATCATGGGACGTAATCATTAATAATATTCAAGAAACTTTCAGGGGAAAGAGGGCTGAAATAACTATGATACTTAAATAATACTGTTTGGTGATAAATACATTATGTAAATCTCCACTTATCCCTTTTAACTGCTCATAACTACCTCAAGTAGGCTTGTAGAATATATTAAGACTCTATGAGACTGAAAGAGTGAATCCTAAAGAAGATGTTAACAAATGTGTGGAAAACAGCCTTATGAGTAGCAAATAGTGACTACTATAAAAGTTATACTTTGTGTTCTTACTGTTAAGAAACTTATTCATTTGCCATGAAGGATCAACTGTACAGGAAAAGAACACTCAAAGTGTCCTTCCTTCAATTGTGATAAAGATGCTAGTACTCAACGAGACAGATTGTATTATTTTCCTACAATAGCATCAACAGCTTCTCTGGGCCATTGCTAAAAGTAGTTCAGATCTCTAACCATTTCTAGACATAACTTAGTGATGTTCTGTTCATATTACTGAAAAGGGGAAAAAAACTATCAAAAGACCAAATCTTGAGGTCATGTAGCTCCACAGTTTCTATCTATAAACCTTCATCCTGACCTACAGTCAAAAAGGTCCTCAAAAAGTGAGAAAAGGCAGATTTTTATGACTAAGATACCAGGAGAAGAAAAAGAAAAAAAACATACAAATAATGTTATGCTAGCTCTTTTTTCTTTATAACTTAGTATTAAGATGGAAGGATAAAGCTATTTTGCAAGGCTGTTTACGGTTGTACAATTATGAGGGCTGCAAAAATAAATGTCAGTGGAGATAACGTATGTTCCACACTTCATTCTTTCAAACTGTCCAACCCATATAAACTGTTACTAACACTTATACCAGAACTTAAAATTGTAGTTCACCGTGTATTATTTTGGATGCATCTACCTGAATAAAATTTATGGTCATTTAGTGTTAACTGTCCTCGTCTCTATAAACAAGGAATTGTAGGGAAACTACTCCAAAAAAATAGTATCAGAAAATTTGTAATTTTGATTGCCTTAGCATTTGAATCATTGTCACAGAGTTTACACATTATCAAATCATTAATGTTTTCATGATACACAATAGTTAAAAATCTGACAAATACAGCTGTCAGTCAGTTAGTTAACATGGGACTTTGATATTTTTATTTTTACTTTTGAGTGCATACTCTTGTGCCATAAGTAATGTTTCATTCCAGTACTTTTTCTCTTTAATGGAAGGAGAAATTAATCTGTATACATAGTTAACTATGTTCTTACAACATGTATTTTGGCTTAGAACCTAGGAATCAACTGAATTATGTGTTTTATTCCTAAACAGCAGCTTGTTTATTTTCACTCAGTACATGCAACTGTTCTTGTTGGGTTTTCTTTTGATGTTGTTGTTGTTTGTTTTTTGTTTTGTTCGTTTGCTTGTTTTTCAATAAACTTAAGTAGAAACATTATTATTGGATTAATAACTCAAATGCTTTATTAGTCCTGGGTTAGGGATAACAATGGAAATTCTGTCACAGTGATATCTGTTCTTATAAAGTAATTCATAATAAATGGAAGGTGTTATTTTAAATTCAGTATAAGCCTTTTACCAGAAAGACTGAACAAGTGAAGTTCAGTATCCTTGCTAATGGGGAAAAAAAAAAAAAAAAGTATTTTCTTTAACAGTTTTATGATGCAAGTAAAAAGCCATTTTGGTAATGAACTGATAATTCTTCAGCAATATTAATCTCAGTGGTTGCCAAATGAAAGGCTACATGCCCTGAGAAACTGAAAAGGAAAGCAGAAAGAATTACATCTACAGAATAATTGATTCTTGTATATCTTTGATTTCTACTTGAGTGCTGTGAAGAAAGAACATCCACCATTTATTAGCACCACTTTTCTCTAACAAGGGCATGTATTTTTTTTTCTTCCATGCCTAGGTTATACAACAGAGGGTTGTTTGGTTGTTGTTGTTTTTGGTTTTTTTGTTGGTTTTTTTTTTTTAAATAGAGCTCTATTGGGTATATACCAAAAGTCCTGAGAAAAGGACAGTTCTAAGCAGTCAACAGAGCATTGTCTGCTTTTGTGTCTTCTTACATTGCCTTCAAGGTGTACTGTAGTGCTCCAGTTCCCAGCTGATGTGAACAGCCATGAAAGTGATCCAGGAAACATACAGAAAAAGATGGATATCTATTTAGCAAGGAGTTCCTGAGTCTTCCCTGATGAGCTCAGCAATATGGTGAACTCAATGGGAGTATGAGATACCCCCTCTGAGCTCAGCAAGAGACCGGAACATCAATGATAAGCTAACTGGGAGCTGGGAGTTCCTAAATAAGGTACAGTTGGTAGAACAAAGCAACTATGATAATGAACAAAACCAGGAACTGATGTTCTAGGCCCACTTACATATCTACAACAAAAATGTGTAAAATGTAATTTGCTCCCTACCCAAGACAAGCTTCTTTGTGAGAGCTCCTCTGCACAAACTTCTCTGCAAAAGCTTATCTTCATGAGATCTAGAGAGAGATTGTCACTCACCAGGAATGCCTGGCTGATTCCAAACTCCATCATGTAAAGTATCTATCAAAACAGACTTGTTTGTCCCACTCCTGGGAGCAGTTTGTTGCGTGCTGTACAGATAACACCTCACATAATACATCTAGCCATGCATATACGTAAAATTACCATAAACCTGTATTCTTCCTTTACCAATAATACTTCCTTTACTGATGGTAATTATGTTGTAAATTGTTTTATATATATATATATGTAATATACATATATGTTGTCTACCTTGACTTCAGCAAGGCTTTTGACACAGTCTCTCACAACATCCTCATAGGCAAGCTCAGAAAGTGCGGGCTGGATGAATGCACAGTGAGGTGGATGGCGGAGCTCAGGGGGTTGTGATCAACGGTGCAGAGTCTGGCTGGAGACCTATAGTTAGTGTGGTTCCCCAGGGGTCAATATTAGGTCCAGTACTGGATGCTGGTGTAATGATCACTCTCACAACCTATAAGGATTACCCAACCTGCAGGTGTGTAAGATCATGATAGTGGAGTTCTCAGGATTCTGTAATATACAAAGACACAGAGGTCTGGATTTCTGTGAATATCTTACTGCAAACTACTATTTGTAAACCAACTATACACTATAGGTCACTAAAAAATGACCACTAGTAAAGCAAGTATATACATACATACACATATACTCTATATCACAGAATCACAGAATGGTTAAGTTTGGAAGGAACTTCTGGAGATCATCTAGTCCAACCCACCTGCTGAAACAGGTTTACCTACAGGAGATTGCACAGGAATACATCCATGTGGGTTTTGAATGTTTCCAGAGAAAGAGATTCCATAACCTCTCTGGGCAGCTTGTTCCAGTGCTCTGGCACCCTCAAGTTAAAGAAGTTTTTCCTCATATTCAGATGGAACCTCCTATGCTTCAGTCTGTGCCTGTTGCCTCTCATCCTATCACTAGGCACCACTGAGAGGAGTCTGGTCCCATCCTCTTGACATCCACCCTTGAGATATTCATAAACATTGATGAGATCCCCTCTCAGTCTTGTCTTCTCCAGGCAGAACAAACACAGTGCTTTCAGTCTGTCCTCATAAGAAAGATGTTCCAGACCCCTAATGATCTTTGTAGCTCTCCACTGGACTCTCTCCAGTAATTCCTTATGCTTCTTAAACTGGAGATCCCAGAACTGGATGCGGTACTCCAGATAGGGCCTCACCAGGGCAGAGTAGAGGAGGAGGATAACCTCCCCTGACTTGCTGGTCACACATTTCTTAAGGCACCCCAGGATACCACTGGCCTTCCTGGTGACAAGGGCACATTGTTGACTCGTGGTCAAGCTATTGTTAACCAAAATTTCCAAGTCCTTCTCTGCAGTGCTGCTTTCCAGCAGATCCACCCCTAACCTGTACTGGTGCCTGGGGTTATTCTTCCCCAGGTGCAGGACCCTACACTTGCCCTTGTTGAACTTTAGCAGGTTCTTCTCTGCCCAGTCCTCCAGCCTGTCCAGGTCTTGCTGAATAGCAGCCCAGCTTTCTAGTGTGTCAGCCCTTCCTCCCAGTTTGGTATCACGGTAAACTTGCTGAGGGTGCTCTCAGTTTCTTCATCTAGGTCATTGATGAACAGTTTGAACAGGACTGTGTCAAAGGCTTTACTGAAGTCTAAGTACACAATATCCACAGTCTTTCCCTCATCCACTGAGCTGGTCATCTTGTCATAGAAGATTATGTTAGTCAAGGAGGACTTGCCTTTCATGAACCCATGCTGACTGGGCCTGATCACCTGGTTGTCCTGTATGTGCTGTATGATGGCACTCAAGATGATCTGCTCCATGACCCTCCCTGGCACTGAGGTCAGACTTACAGGCCTGTAATTCCCTGTAGTTCCCTAGATCCTCCTTCAGGCTGCTCTTGTATCACATTTGCTAATCTCCAGTCAACTGGGACCTCCCCGTTTAGCCAGAGCTTTTGAGAAATAATTGGAAGTGGCTTAGTGATCACCTCTGCCAGTTCCCTCAGAACCCTTGAGTAGATTGTGTTCATGAGAGAAATTAAAATGTAGCACTCAAACATACATCTGGTTTAGGATGGTCATAAAAATCATGGTGATGTTGAATAACAGTTTTAGTTACTTTTTCCATAGTAACAGTTCTCTTCAGAGGCACACATTTCCTCCAAATTTTTATTACATGTCCAAGGAGCCTCAACCTGACCTACCTTTGTAACTTTATGTATGCAGGGGTTTAGATACATGCAAAACTACTACAATGTTGCCTGAATTATAGCATAATTAGAATATTGCCCTTAGTTCTGTCTTCTGTGTAATTTCAGAAAATAATCAGCTGTGCTGAAATGCAGATTTATGAGAGATCTATGTCATCTGCTCTTAACTGAACTGCTCTCTTAAAACAAAAACAAAAACAAAACCAAAACAATTAAACCCATTTAAGCTGGAAGAAGGAAAAAAGCTGGCACTAAAGCCTACTGTTCCCAGCAGACAGTCAGGTGAGCTCTCTCTGCATTCACAGTTGTCAACTTCTGTTTTGCTGTAATGATAGAAGAAATTACTTTCATAGACAAGACACAATTGGCACTTTGTCACTATAAATGTGTAGGCTTTTCTCTGCTTTATCTATTATCTTTAATCAGTGAAATCCTGAGGTAAAAAAAAAATGGTAAATAGCAGAGATTGTTGCTGGAAATCAATCAGTCAGAAAATGGACATGAAGAGGTTGTTCATCAGTGATCTGGAGCAACAATAAGGTGCATATCCATTGGACCAGTCTATGGAAGTGTGAGTGCTATTGGTCTCACTCTGGAGATACTAAAGGAAAATATCTCTTAAAGAAAACAAATTGTTTGCAGCATTTACTTCTAACAAAACCTACAATTTTATATAAGCAAGAACAAGTATCTGTAGAGGATCTTAAATATTTCAGTGAAATTTTCAAACTCAGAACCACTGACACAAGACCTGGAAAGTGAACAGAACTTCTTTATTGTGTGCTTGATCTCTGCAGCTCTTCATAGCACCCCTTCTGCTGGTAAGTCTATTCCAGCTTTGTCTCATACTGAGTTCACAGGTTAGAAAACAGGTTTTGATGGTCCTGACTGGGTGCTACTGAGGTGAACATCACTGTCATGTCAGTGGGATTCTCCATGTAAAGTTGCAAATAACCAACCAATGTTATGAATATCATAGTTGTGTGGCAATTGAAACAGCACCATAAGTGCTATTTGAAATCTGTCTACTGACCACAACTTGCACAGGTGGCCTCAAGAGCGACCTGCTGATCTCTGTGGAATAGTATTTGTCATGGAGGTACACCAAAACAACTCCAGGCAAATAATAAGCTAAAACCAACTTTAGTTTGGAACCTAAACCAAACAACAGACTGAAACCAAAAAAGAGAAACCAATGCAAGCTGGGGTATAATCTAAAATCAGTCAGCACTCTGGCAATGTTTAATAAACTGAAGGTTCAATATAACAGTTGGGCATATTATTACTATATGATTGTACAAGAATGATGATCCAAAGCATGCAGACACTCACAAAAATGCCTCTCTCACTCAAGGGTAACCAGAAAAAATAATTGCGTGACTTGGGCAGGGTAAGGGCTCATTCAGGAATACATCCAGAAGAAATAATCACTCGCCAAGGAGAAGGTGAGGGCTCTCCATTCCAGGAAGCCTCTTTAATGGCATCCCTGATCTAAAGGGAGGGCTCTGTTCACAGTCCCACTGGTTCAAGAAGACCACTCGAAAGAGATCTTCAGTGGAGGCCTCATTTTATAGTCTAGTCAGATCTGACTGTGGTTATTGCAAGCATCGTCCAGAAGCTTCTTTGGGCTTGGGCATCTTGTTAGCTGAGGACCCTGTCTATTGAATGGCCATCCCACTCCTCCTGCTCTGCCAGCTTGGGGGAAAGTGTACAGGACCAGACTCACCATGCCTCAGGGTGAAGGGACATGATGGTCAGCATTGACTAAGGTGCATACATGAGGGCAGCCACACTGGGGCACTAGAGGTGCTAAATATCCGTCAACTGTTCTAATGAAATCTCAGGACCGCATTGGGGTGTGTGCAACTGCCACAGTATTGTTAATTGAATTGCATTACATGACAAAGTTTTATGTACAAACAGATCAGTTTTGATGTTAGTGTCATTAAAAAGTCAAATACTACATTCTTTTTACTTGATGCTCCACAGTTCTTCAGCTTGGCCTCACCAGTACAGTGTTGATATTCAGTTACTTGATTGGAACAGGATGGTCACACAGTGATATTGTCACTTTGGCATTTGCTCTGTAATAAGTTATACATAGTGAAGATTTCTGGTATGAACTTTGACTGAAGAGGAGTCATATGTTGATAACTGTCTAGTGGTTTCAAAACAAGTGAAATCAAACCCCTAAAGGATTAAACACTGAAATATTTAAAACAGCAGATGTCTAGCTTGATCCCTAGATACAGCTATAATTCAATGACTGAACAAAGCTGAGGATAGTGAGTTGGAATGAAAAGACCTGAGCAGCAATATGTAGCACCTCATCAGAGGTTTCAGCTATAGTGCACATTATTTATTAAACTGTCAGTCTGCTGTAACTAGAAAAGCATTAGATTGAGTTCCACAGCAACCAGCTCAGCGTCATCTGGGAGTGCTGTATCAGTAAGTCTTGAAATCATTATCCAGATGCTTCAGGGTAAGGCAGTGGCTGCCAGTAAAGTCGGTGATAATTCCGACTAATTCCGACTAAATGCAGACAATTTTTCTCTTTTCACACTAGAGCAACTGGTAATCACCGTGTGGAATAAAGCGACAATAGGTTGGGAGTTTAAATGGAAATGTCATCCATCCCTACAAGTGTGATAGTGACAGTGAAAACCACTGTGGTTTGTTGTTTTTCTCAGGTTCTGAAAAATGTCCTTGACAGAATAACAATTAGCAGAATTCATTGCAGAGACTTCCCTAAAGGTAATATGACTGTTGAAGACAAGACTGACATGATTTTCTGCTCACAGGCAAAATAAAGTTCAGAGAATAAAGTCAAGGTCTATGTAAGCTCCATGCCTCTAACAAAATTCATTAGTACTGGAACTGTGTGAAAAGATCTGTAGAGATTTCTGCCCAGGTAAGTCAATGGCTACTCATTTTAAGATGGTAAGTTTAGTAACAAAGGTGAAATGTTCGAAGCAGTTTTTACTTAAAATGGGACCAGACAAAGCAGTGTTCTTGGACATGTTTATTTTATCATTAGTGGGTTAAAGCATGGTATTCATATGCATATATGTGGAAGTACATTACTCATAAATGGTTTCACCTGAAAAGATTCTTGTTGTTGGTAGAAAGCATGTAAACCCAGTATTAAATATTGAAATTTGAGAGCAATTCTAATACCCCAGTAGTGTTTGCTGAGATAATCATGCCTGAAAATGGAGTCACAGAGAGTGACAGCAAAAGCCGGTGCTGTTACTGGGAAAAGCGGCATGGTTGAAATGGAAAAATCTGGCTTCAGACAAAAGTGAGTACAGTAGAATTGTTCTTGCCACTTCTCTGTATGTTTGTGTGTTTTTTTAGAGCTGTCACATCAAAAGATTGAGCCAGTCACCCACTGGCTGTCTTCGTGCTCTTGGTACAAAATGGTTAAATGTCTTGAATAGTGAGTCTCAGAGCATTGCCTATAGCTGCTATCAAAGCAATGCTCCTGTGAGCTGAGCTGTACCAGACATCTGGTGCATATATCAAATAACCAATCAGCCATAAGCATTTTGTATGGACAGTTTAAATATAATGAATTGTTAAGACTGACCCATTAAACATTACTGAGTCATTCTCAAGGTAAATCTTCAGTCATATAACATCAGCCTCACAACATGAGATATAATTAAAGGTCATCTGCTATGGCAGGGAACATATGCTGATGTTATCAAACATATGGAGAAAAAAAAGGAAAAGTACACTGAACAAAATGCAACAAAGTAAAATAAGAACAGTGCATACAGGAGGCTACATCTGTCACACCCCCAGCTGTGAGTGTGCTGCAAAAATTTAACCAAAATCTCACAAGTGAAAACGCTCAATTTTTAAGTTGACAGGGAACTTCTTTTGATAATGTGAAATATGCCATCAGGATACATTCCTTATCAAAACCTAAAAAAATACTAATGTCATTATGAATATTGTACAAGGAACACTACACGACCAAACCAACCAAACAAAAAAGTAATTAATTGCAAATGGTATCTAATGAAAGACAGGAATCACTGACAAGGCTTCCAACAAATCTCTAACATTTTTGAACATGAGTTTTTTTAGAGAAAATTACCACTTGAGTGTAGCTCAGCACTGAAAAAAAAAAAAAGACTGTTTCTTCAGCCAGCAAGTAGATCGTTTGTATATGTAGCAGCTTTGTCATCACTTTCACAGATGTTTGCAAATCTTAGTTCACAGCTGTTTGATGGGTATTCACATCTTCTGTGGCCTAAAGGAATGAAATGCACTTCAAATTCTTACTCTCTGTCATATGTGTGTGATGCTGTGTAGTGTCAGGAAGCCACAAGGGTGGGAAGATCCATGAGGAAGGTGACTCAGGAGCATGGGTGACAGCATGGCAGGCAGAGTAGGGATCTCACCAAAAAGAGGTCCAATCCCACAGTACTTGAACAAGAGAAAGATCAGTGACGGTAACTGGAGTTAGAAAAGGTCCTGGCTGGGGAGGGCCATGTGTATAGGGACAGGGACAGAGAAAGGCTTAGCCAAGACAGCAGGTGAGAGTGCAAGCCAGTGAGGAGATGTCATGGCACAGGCAAGCCTACAGTTCAACCCACACAAGGGCCAGGGCAAAGGGCCTGAACTTCAGCTCAGCCCCTGCAAGGGGAGGAGAGACCCACACAGACTGTTCCCAGACCTTTTCCCAGGTCACCCTACAACAGAGTTGGCCTTCACCACCCACATCCCAGCCCTGGAAGGAGGAAAGGTGTTGCAAAGCCCATTGGTGCATGCTGGACCCTGACACATGGCCGCTTTTCTGACCTGGCCTAGACTTGAGCCTTTACCTCCCTGTAATCCCAGATGAAACATTCTCACTTTGGGGAGGTTTACAGATAAACAAATATTTTTCATTACTGGAAGCAGAAAGTAGGAGGAATATGACTCTATGACTAAGGTAATGATGAATCAGTTAGTCCTGATTATTCTTAGTTCATGTAAAAATTGTGCCCCTGTATCATAAGCCTGCAGAGACTTTGAAGTACTGCCTCCCTTTGCTATAAATAAATGTGTATCCCTGAGAAGATCCATTAAGGACAAAGCAAAATAAGAAAATTGGATGCCTGGAATATAGACTGTATTAAATATGAGAATACAACCAATCTACTCCATCTAACATAAGAGATTGTTTGCTCGGGTTCTTTTTGTCTTCATCCAGATGTAGCTGAAGTGCCTTTCTCAGCTATCAACTGTACTTATTTGGTGTATGAAAAACATCTCCTGTGTTCAGAAAAGAATTCTCAGAATCCCCTTGTGACAGCAGCAAGAGGGACACCCCAGGAGCCTTTTTCCCCATACCTTGAAGGTGTTCTTAGCATCATGGATTAGTCTAGAAACGTGAGACCAAACTCAGTCTCATGGATTTCATGTAGATGTATTTCTACTGAATGCACAACAGATTTTCCCAATAATCCTATGTTTAGACACATGGTGACCCAGACCTTCAATTTTCAGTTCAATTTTAATTTAGGAGTACCAAAGGAATAAAAAGAACATTGAAAAGTTAAGCCAACACCATCCATTTTAAATTTCTTCTATACATCTGAATTTGACACCTCTTTATCTTAACCCTGTAAAACCTCTCATGCTGCATACAGGGATAGGTTATAAACACAGTGGAACATGTTGATGTGACTGATCACAGAATCATAGAAACATTTAGGCTGGAAAAGACCCTTAAGATCACCAAGTCCAACCATTAACCTAACTCTACCACTTGATTGCTCAGATGGCAATAGATTTCAATGCTGATTAAAATCCAGTCCAAAAATCTCAGTCAGAAATCAGTATATTTCAATGAAAAGCAGTCTTATTAGAAGTTTTTATTATTTATAAAAATCACAATATAAAATAAGTAACTGCTTACAAAAACAGTGTTTAGAAATTGAGAGGATACTGGAATTATCAAATACATATTAACGGTCAAATTATTATACCTTCTCATTAGATACCTAAAGGTTTTGTTGTTTTGTTTTTTTTCTTTTCTTGATCAGGTATTTTGTTTCACAAAATTTTCAAGAAAGCTTATCAGCTAGTGCACAGAATCAGATTATTGTTGATTAACTTAAAAATGATCTTGAAAAAATTAGTTTGTTGTTCAAAAACATGATTTTCTCCGCACAGGATAGGGTGGGGAACAAGGCTGATTGCTCATAATGAAGCACTGCTGCTTAGATATTCAAAATGTAATTGAGAGATGCCTGAGGAACCAAGCTTCAAAAGAAAATCCAATGTACAACATCCTTGATAAAATATCTTGTAGTGCATTTTCATTGAATGGCAAGATGTTCATGAGAATTGAATAATTTTCACCATACAGAGAGCAGTCATTAATCGCTCTTTTTTTTTTGAAATTTCTTAGTTTAAGCACTGAATAATCAAACAGGCCATTAAAAGTGGTGTTTAATAATAACTATTTGAAAAGCTCATCTGAAAGCAGATAGTGCTTCCATGTGACTGTCTGCTTTGCATATGCCCTGGTATCAATATGCTGTGAGAACAGCATATGGCTTCTTTGATGGTAAGTAATGGAAAATGACAGACTGTTTGAAGATGCTGTGGTGCCAATTTCATGAATAATGCATTAGGGTAACAGGTATAATCAGTGCAGTTTAATAGTCTGCAGCCTCCAGAGATACAACAGCAGCATACAGAGGAATTATCCTTGTACTAGGACCACCTGACACTTATATTTTTTTCCTTTATTTGATTGAGACTACACTAAAATAGTCTTTAAAAAAGCAAAGAGTCAAAACCAAAAATGTTATGTCCTTAGTCAGAATTAGTTTAGCACACATGTACTGCATGATTTACCTTTTAATAATAAGCACAATTTAAAAAATACCCTTTCTCTGTTTTAAAATTGAACATAGTTTTTAGAGCTTCAAATTTTATAAGAAAAACAATCTTATGATGGTCATTCATGCATTTAAGCCACTTTCCATTTTCTACAAATGACTTTATGTAATTTCAAATGATGCAGCACATTGCACATACACCACACCAAAAATGTTTTTAAACATTTTTTTTCCTGTAACAAAAATAAGCATAATACTTACTTACAAAAACTGTCTTGCAGAATGCTGGTAAAAGATTTTGCAAGGAGCATATACTGATTTCTGTTTAATTATCATAGAAAAGCTCTATGAAAGAGTGTTACACTTAGGCAGAAATATCCCTCTGGGCACCTGGATCTCAAATTATAATGTTATGACTCCACAACAATGAATATGTGTTAGGGTAAATGACTTGGGATACAGAGTTTCAGTCCTTGTACTTACACTTTTACTCAAGGAAAGATGCCTTTGTTTCTGATTTAAAGTCAGAAACCTGACAAGTGAGCTACAGTGATGTATGTCCTTGTTTTATCTTTATTAATCTGTTCTGCTTGCTATATATCTGCATCTGAAAAACTATCTTGGCAGATCTCACTTTTAAAAAAATTGTGACTTTCTACAAGTCAACTGTGCAGTGAGTGGTAGCTTCATATGTGTGTGGATATATACACATATAAATTCATGAGTATCCACATATATACACATCCTACAATTGAGGAAAAAAAAAAGTGGAATCTAGGCTAGGTTAATGTAGGAAATATTTCTGAAAAATAAAATAAGTTGATCAAATTATTATAAAGTCAGTTGGCACAAATAAGCTTCTATAGAACACTATTGCTCATGAAATGAATGTTATGGCAATCTATTCTGGTCTTTCCAATGAATAGTTAGCACCAAAATAGCTGACAAAAGTCTAATTATGATCATCCATTTGCTATTCATACTTATTTAGCACATGTCCTCCATACGCTGTGCATGAATAGTAGAAGAAGGAAATGCGAATACAAAGAATTATCTAATAGCTTTCATGGGAATATAGAGTTAAACACAGGGAATTCTGACAGGTAAGTTTTAAGCATGGGGTCAAACTGCACCAGTTTGCATGTCCAATAGAACAAAAGTTACATAGCCACTACATTTTGGGGTCTGAGGGTGCAATAAGAGAAAACAGTTTTCCCAGGGTAACCCTAAATCAGTCAGTTATAAGATATATAAAAAATATTGCTGTGTGCAGAAATGACTGTTGAAACTGTATTGTCTTATTGATTTAGAATGGCCAGCAACAAGAGAAATAATTCCATGCTGTTGCATGACATGTATTTGAAACCCCCTGCAAAAAGATGTATACCCACCTACAACACTTACAAAAAGTTCCAGGCATAAATTACAGCAAAGAAGAAAGTAAATGTCTTCTGATTGCTGAAGATTTACCAAACCACTTGCAGTAAACTTGTTCTTATGATGTGGACATTGCTGATGCATGCTGCCAACTTGGGCCTACCTCAAACATTGCCATTCTATGGTTGAGGGTTCATAAACCATCAAGGCAGATTCTTCAGCTCCAGTTTTCTGCATGGAAACCTACAACTCTAAGCAGAGGCCAAAAAACAGCTCATGACATACCCATCAGAGCTGATATGAGATTAGTATTCTTTCCATGACAAGCACATCTTCTGTCAATGCAGCGCAAGTACTAACAACTCATACTCAACTAAACCGTGTTCAGAACAACTGCAGGGACCATATGTGTCATGTGTCTGTAAGAGGGCTAAGACAGCCTTTTGCAAAGCCTTTGGCAGTTCTGAAGATAGATGTGGCAGGAGTGTATGGGGAGGCAATAATTTTCCACAGCAGGCCAGCACAGAGTTCTCCAGCAGAGCTGAGTAACCAGCTGGCTCCAATGGCTCTTTCACACACACGGTAATGATGGCTTCAGAAGTAAATCAGATCTTGATGTAAATCAGAGAGTCTCTTCAGGAAGCTATAACTCGTAATCTGAAATACCTCTGATATTTTTTCATCTGGGCAGCTCAATAGTCCTCTAAAACTGGGAAATAATATCTACTCTGCTCAGCATCCTTAGTTAGTTGTTGCCTTATCTTAGTGTCCTTTTTTTTTTTTTTGGCTTTACCTTCTCACTTCTGTCTTCCAGGGCAGATACAGGACAGATGGCTTGACTATCTTCTCTTTCCAGTTTCTCCTACAGCAGGGAGGAGATTGGATGGGAAGAGCAGTGCAGCAGTTCCTCTTTATCCCCAGAAAAATATGTGGAGAGATGAAAAGCCTTAACAATCTGTGAAGACACAATGAACAGCTCTGTTGCTTGTACAACAGCCTCTCCACAGCCCCCTGACTCTCAAGGGCAAAGATTTCTGTAAGGAATGCAGACATAGACTCATTCCTTTGTTGACCATCTCCAGGGATGACTGTTTGAATAAGAACTGTGAATAAGATGATTCATCATCTGATGAATATCCCTTATGCTTTCCTTCTCACTGTGGCATAAAGACCACAGCTGCAGGGGCAGCACAAGAAGGCTGAGCTGCCAAAGAAATTGCAGCACAGAGAGGAATTAATGAGACTGAGTTACATAATGCAAAGGAGAGGGCTGCCAAAGAAAGATGACTGAGATGCCCTGTGGAAATGTCAGTGTCTCACTAGCCTTGAGTGAGTGAAGGAGTCAAGAATTACCCCCAGAGTAGTAGGAAAGGCCTTTAAGTACTGTAATCTGTCATGTTGGAGAAGGGGAGAACCTGCACACACCAGATCTATGAGACATAGCCTGGTACAGGTGCCCTTGGGAACTTTAATTCCTGCTACATGCTAGGCATCGAACACCAATGTTGAATAAGCTGCTTCTAACTGACTGAGACCTCTGAGCTGGGTTTCTGGCACAATTTGAGACGAGTTGTGGCGCTGTCCTCCTGATCCATCCCTGAGCTACATACAAGTATCAGAAAGCCAAACACTCAGCATGATGAATCTTTTGTACTGGCATAGAATAAACTACTGATAGGGTCCAGGGTTCTGGTCTGGCTAGGAGGAAACCCGACTTTGCCTTGCCATATATGCATCCTCACCAGGATGCAAATGGCCTGGATGGGTGTTACGATCCATAAGATTTCTTTCTTTGCCTTTGGACTCAACTGCATACCAGCATCCAGGAGATGATAGTTGAGTATAGACAGTGGTTCAATGACAAGTGGCCCAGTGGAGCAAGTGTGCTTTTCCTTCATCATTGGGAGCATCTTCTTAAACTAGAAATAGGTCTGTTCCCCTTTCCTCTCACACCTGGCAGCTGACCATCAGAAAATCCCGCAGATCACAAATCTCTCAGGCTTTTCTTGACACTCCATGACAAGAATGATCATTTATTTGAGCTGTTTTCACTTCTGTGAATATGGAGACTGAAGTACTCCCACTTTTTTGTTGGTGAGGTTTTTGCTGTTGTCTTTTGGTTGATGGGTTGGTTTGTTTTTCTGGGGGTGGAGGGGTGTGAGGAGTTTTGGAAGGAAAGGTAAGGGGAGAGAGAAAAGAGATAGGTGGGAACAAAGAAAGAACAAATACAACCAGAAAACAGAACGGAAGGTGGAATACATAAATATAAAATTATATGACTTCGAAACAAGTCTTTTTGACATTTTTGTTTACCAAAAAGTGATTTATTATAAACTTTGGATGTACAGATATAGATGCTGATAAGCTTTTCAAACACTTTTTGATAAAAAAAAAAAAAAAAAAAAAAAAAAAAAAATGACCCTAACCTCCTCTTCTCTTGATACACAAATTTATTCTCACGAAAGTATCTATGGACTTTTACTTACACGTCATCTCATCATTGAGTTCATTAGTGGCTAAGTGATGCACTTTGACTTGGGAATTCCACAGAATTACTAGATTTGATAACGTAGAGATTATCGTAAACAGGGTAAACTACCTAAACCTCCTTTGGAGACTAAATGTAACAGAAGCAGGTAAATTACTTCAGTGCTATATGGATGGTAATAAAAGTTGCAAAGAAGATAGTAGACAAGATGAAATATGACACGGAAATGGGTGTAAGAGGATAATATGAAGAGGCAAGTTAGTTTTCAACTTAAGAGATGTGGAAGGAAGAGAATAAGAAAAGATAAGAGAAAGTGCAGAATTTCTGTTTGAAGAGCTGTGTGGACTGCAATCAGGAGATGGTAATTAAGACGGTGAAAGACGGGCTGTATGTATTTAACATAGTCAAGAAAAATATACACTAAAATTTTGCAGGGGTTGAAGTATAGGTAAGTATAACTGAAAACATTTACAATAATTTGTCAGACAGGGATGGAGGGGAAAGAATATAGAATAATCATATTAAAAATCCCTTGGTATAAAAGAGGTTACCAATGCCTCTTCAAGTATAATTCCCAGTAGATTGCTCCAAGAAAAAACTGGCGCAATATGACCACAGTTTCCAAGGAAAGACCTGTGTATAATTACTAAAAATAGGTAATTGTAAATAATATAATTCTTCTCTTACTTTTTGGAAAGCAGAATACCTCAGAGTGAAAAACTGCAGTACAGAATACTTTGCAATTATCACACTAAAGATTTTGCATCATGTTATGCTGGTTTTGGCTGCATAATTTTCTTCCTAGTAGCTAGTATAGACTTATGTTTTGAATTTGTGCTGGAAACAGTGTTGATAATACAGGGATGTTTTAGATACAGCTGAGCAGTACTTACACAGAGTCAAGGCCATTTCTGCTTCTCACACCAGCCCAATAGCGAGTAGGCTGGGGCTACACAAGAAGCTGAGAAAGGACACAGCTGGGACAGCTGACCCTGACTGACCAAGGAGATATCCCATACCATAGGACATCACACTCAGCAATAAACTAGGGGGAAAGTTGGCTGGGGGTCTCCTGCTCAAGGACTGTCTGGGCATCAATCTGTTGGTGGTGAGCAATTGTTTTCATTTGCATAATGTATCTTGTCTTTCTTGGGTTTGATTTCTCTCTGCTATTTTCCTTCTCATTACAATTTATTGCTGTTATTGTTATTGTAAATTACTAAACTGTTCTTATCTCTACCCATAAGTTTTCTCACCTTTAACCTTCCAATTCTCTTCCCGCTTTTTCTCTGGGGGAGAATGAGAGTGGCAGTGTGGTGCTTAGTTGACAATTGGGGTTAAAACACAACACAAGGTCTGGAGAAAATTAACATTAAAAGAGTAGAAGTTAATGCTTGGGGATTTTTATTGTTATTGCTGTTGTATTGCTTGGGTTTTTTGTCACAGGAGTTGGAGTTATAATCTTATCTTCAGTTTCCAATGAAATTTGATCTAGAAAAAGCACAAGTTAGAAATAATTTCACTACATAAATGTTCCAGTTTTTAACATTGTTAGTTTAGACTGTAAAAAAGATGTTGCCACAGCCTAAACATGTAAAATGCATCACTTCTTGGGTAAATAGAGGGAGAAGTATGTACGACATCTCTTTTTTTTCTTTTTTTTCAATTCAAAACTACTTGACAAAACAAGGTGAAACACTCTAAATCAATTTTACTTCTAAATCGCCATCTGCATCATGTTGTCTTGGGTTTTGTTTGTTTGATTGTTTGGGGATTTTGGTTTGGTTTGTTCGGATTTTTTAAAATTTGTGTAATGATAAATTCTCCGCACTCGGAATTTTGCTTTATGTTACAAAGATCACTTGCAAGAAAAACAGAGATACTAAAGTAAGAAAGATGATCAACAGATGCTGAACATCTTTAACATCTTTTGCTTCCTGTTCTTTGATGGAGTTTCACATGCAATAGGTCTGTGATAGCAGAGGTCAATTCTACCTGAGTTGCAATTCTGAAGCCTTTGACATTATATAGGGACACTTACCTATGGAGTCTCTTTTGGCTGAAGTAGAGAATCCGATACTTAATCAAGAAGATTTTCAGGTGCTTTATTGCTTTTTTCAGTCTTTTTTTTTTTTTTCTTTTTTTTTTCTTTTTTTTTTTTCTTTTTTTCTGCATAAGAAATAAAAGGCAAACTCTTTCCTATCAATGTCATGTATTCAGGATACTCAGTTTAAGCTGATGGAAATTCTGTTATCAGTTGTCTGTATTAGCATTCACCCCTATGGGTATTCCAAATTCAATACAATTCTCCATGGATCTCAGAACTTTTCAGATCCTCAAACCTTTTTGGAAACTTCATATTTTCAGGAGATATATATATAATCTATATAAATAATGAAAGATGAATTCTTCATTCCCTCATTGTCCAACAATGTACATACTTCGACACATCCAGGCTAGCTCTGCTTCCTTTAGTAATTCAGCTAATTAATATATAAGTAATTGTACTGTATTCTGTGACAACAAAGAATGCTTATTTAGCATGCTGAATTATATAATGTAGATATGTGCCATGACTTAAAGGCGAATGAATTATCAAAACTCATGAAAGAAAAATTTACCCTTAGGTGAATAATGAGAGGGGAAAAAAAATAATAATATTTGAAGTATTTGGCAACAAATACATATCTTAATACTTCTTGAATAAAAACGAGGGAATTACACTTCTGAGTCTATTTTATTCTGACATAGAGAATTGCTTGTTTCAGTGTTTCCCTTGGATTATCATCAGTAATTTCAAGTCCCTGTATGTTTGAAGTTCTGTTAAGAAATAGCATCAAAAACCATTTCAACAAGCTAACTTGCTAAGCTTGACTTAGGATTTTTAACACCTCTTTATACTATGGGGTATGCTATGGATATGAAATAGTAAAGAAATACTTTTCACTAAACAATATCAATGTTGATAAAATAGTAAAATAACTTTATGTTTATATTTATGAGCAACACTATTGCTACTGCATTTTTTGTTGGCTCAGTGAAAATCGCCAATACTTACAACATTATATCTAATGAATTTGTACTCATAATTCTATTTACAATACAAGAATCACAGTTTATGTATTCAAGCACTTAAGTGTATGGGTAGCACTGTCTGTAAATACTAGTCATTAAGCTTTTTTTGTTCCCATTCCAGCCCTAATACCAACAAAAAGTGTGCACAAAAGCTATGCTATTTATCAAAACTATAAGCAGACAAATTTTATTTGCCTTACATAAGAATTTGACTATGTTGAATCATCATAATAAAGACACTCAGCAAATATAGTATAATTTATATGTAAACTACAGAATGACTATTTGTAATTAAGCAGTTCAACATACATGGATGAATCCAATAGATGTATGCTTTCTCCATTAAAACAATACTGCTTGTGAGGTAACAACTCTTAAAAAAGAGATGTAAAATAGAACTAATTTCACTTTTTGTTTTCTGGATTATCTATTATTTATTCCTGATTTTGACAGCCCATACTGTGTTATCAAAAACAAATATTTGTCTGGAAATATGCAGTTTCACTAGAATTGTTTATAGCCCATTAACACACTTGGGATTAACCTGAAATTGCATAAAGTGTTAGGTACTTGATGCCACAGAGTTCCTGCTGCTGTTGTTTTGTAACTGCTTCTATCATTAACAGTGTGCATTGCAGAATTTGGTTGTAAACAGGTGGATTAAATGAAGACTAGATCATGACTCAATTCTCTATGAACACAAAGTTGCTCAGCTTTATACATAAACTTGAATCCTCTAAAGCAAATTTAGTGCAGCTGTAATTATTTGTTTAGTTGTTGGATTTTTTTCTTGAATTATTTAATCTTTAAACATATATATGGCTTAAATTTAAGAATTTATATGCACTTACAAAATAGTATATATTTATATGTTGTTGCTGTTTCAATTTAAAGCATGAAGCTTTAAATTAAAGCTGCTTTCTTTCAATTTTTACTCCAAGACATGATTTCAATTTTTTTTCAAGTGCAAAATGCCATTCCTACTGGACAATGTGTAATTGCACTAATGATTTAATGTAAAATGCAGTTCATATTTTTTTGTTAAAAATTTGACTAAATTTAAACAGAAGTTTCATGGTGCGCAGATGCACCCAGAAAAACTGTTCTCAGTATATGTCATAAAAAGAATAAATACTGTCACAGCCTGGATTAAATCAGAACATTGCTTAATAAAACATCAATGGTGCTGTTACAGCTGCCCCAAAATGACACCATCAAATGAACCGCACTTCTCAAAATAATTAATTCGTTTCTTTTTACTACAATCTACCCCCTCTCAGTTTTCAACCTCTTGCATACGCAACATGTAGAAGACCAAGAGCTAAGTATTAAGGACTGCCACAAATATCCTCTTTTTGTTTAATTGCTATTTCACATTCTTTAATAACTATATAGATCAGTGGTTTTGCTTGTTTGTTTATGTAATCAAAAAGGAGCTACCAGCAATGCTGAACATCAAATGCATTATCTACTCAGAGTAGTACAAGTAGTGTAGAGTAAGTGGCAAATTCCAGTCTTTTTTCCCATAGCCAAAGATTAATTTACTGCTCAGGAAACATTGCATACTGTGAGACTCTCTGTTTAAGTTATTTTATTTTCTACAGTATGAGGACAATCTTTACACACATGTTCCCTGGGGTTTGTTTGTTTGTTTGTTTTTGTATATTTTTGTTTGTGTTTTGTTGGGGTTTTTTTAAATATAGTTTTTTTGGTTTTTTCTGTGTTTTTGATTGGTTGGGGTTTTTTTGTGTTGTTTTTTTTTTAACATGCCGTTCATTTGCAACACTCTTGAAAATGTACCTAAAAGGCAGTTCGAGTTCGTTTCTCATTCATTACCAACTACAGCTGCCATACTGATTTAGGATCTGTCCATTACCTAGAATATATTTCATGTAGACTATGGAAAGCTATTTGCAAATCAGTTGATCTCTGGCAACCCGACCAGGGTGGGATTTTTTTGAACTAGGAAGTGCTTCACTCCCCAAATATGAAATGGTTTGGGGTTTTGGGGGGGAAGTTTTTGGTTGCTGGTTTTTGTCTTGGAGATTTTTTGTGGTTTTTGTTGTTGTTGTTGTTGTTTTTTTGTTTGTTTGGGGTTTTTTTTTGTGTGTGTGTTTTTATTATTATTATTATTTTTAAACAAAACTCCAGTAAAGATAACATTTGTGTGTTCAGTCCTTTATAAGGACCGCCTAATAATTCATCTCTACAAACTTCTTTAAGAATTAAACATACATGTTAAGAGAGACTCATTTGAGGAAAGATATTTGAAAGCTGAGAAAGTGACTGCAGGAGATTGAACGAAAATTACAGTATTTCCAATTTACACAAGTCAAGGCAACTTAACATTTCAGTTTGTGACATTATATTCATACGAACTCTTGCTTCTTTCCTCATTGATCAAGAATTCAGTCTTTTGGGTTGAGTTTTTAAATGATTAAAAATAAAAAAGTGAATACAGAATCCCTTATTTTTGGTTTCTTTCAAATTCATAGGCATTTAAAAAATAATAGTAATTACAGCTAAACTCTTACAGGTCACAGCTGCATTTACAGCCTATTGTCCAAATGGACATTAATGCCAATTATGGAGGCATATGTAACCTGATTTTTCAATATCTGAGTGTGCTGCACTGCAGGAGTTCCATCCTGATTACTTTTGGGCCATATTAATAGAAATGCATTAGGCTAATATAATTTAAAAGCTCACTGAAATGAAGACTAAACCATATTAAATGCAAGTTAAACAATGTTATTCTTATTTTAACAGGTAATAGATTTTAAAGTGTAGTAACATACACTGAACATTTACTAAGTTACTGTTAGGGCAGATTTCACCCTTTTTGCAAGTAAGGTCAAGTCCTTGATTTACTAAGAGGAACTCTTGAGGATTCACAATTAGCAGGCACATTTGAGGTATAATGTTTAATATACCTTTAGTATTCTCCAAGTGTCAATTATCAGCTTAGTCTAGCATAGTCTAAGAAAGACATTAGGAAGAGAAGAGACTAATAAACATTACTTTAAATGTCACCTGGAGACATCCTTATATTCCATAGCAGAGCAAATGAGCATGTGGGTGTAAGTATGTCTAAAATAAGCATATGTAAAGAGCAGCAGCATTCAGAAATATAAACCCATTCATTAAAGCTGTATGTCTTTTTTTTTTTTTTCTCACCTGCCATCCATCCTCTGTCCCAAAAAGTTACATGAAACTTTGCTGAGATCTGAAAAAGGTACCTATCTGTTAAAAAATATGTGTGTGTGTCTGTGCACATACACATACAGAGCTCCAAATCTGCCTTTTCAGAGTTTGATGCGTAACATTGTGCACCTATGTACTTACACTTTTTACAGTTCAGAATGTATAACATCAGCTTAGTATCAACTTCTATGAATATAGTAGGGTAGGACATAATAGATTATGGAATCCCTCACTGCAAAAGCTGGTTTTAGTCTAAAAACATAAGACAGAGTGAGTTCAAACAGGAGTAAGAAAATTAAGATGAGTAAAGATGAAAGAATGGCTAACACTGGAAGAGTAAACTGGACCCTTAAGCATGAGAAAAGAACTGAACCTTTAAACATAAGAAAAATGTCTCTTCTGGGGTGGAGAATGACCATATTCCAATTGAACCATCTGATCCTGCTCTTGATCTTTCTCTTTGTTTCCAGTTAGCAACTTTGGCTTCGTTTGATCTCAAGGGAAGCAAGTAGCAGAAAATGTGGCCTATCCTCTAGATAAATTAGTATATCTCAATCCCTGACAGTTTTATATAGCATAGAATACAGAGGTTTACAGTCAGGTGATCTTCAGATATTTAATGAAAGAATGGAAGAATGTTTTTCTTTGTAACAAGGAAGGCATTGCATTTAAGAAACAATAAAATAAATTACATTAATGCAATGCAAACATAATTAGCTTAGATTTTTACATTTAGGTTAACTTGTCCTTCTAAAATTACAGTGCTCAGCTAAATCTCAGAAAAGTAAACTTAAATAAGGAAAACCAATTAATAAGATCATCTATGTGGGATTTCTATCAATTTTCTCATGATACAAGAGGTAAAATTCTGGTAGAGTGAGAAATGAAAGGACAAAGAAGCTCATCAGTGAAGAAAATAAACTCTTTGGCTCTATACAAAACCTAAGAGTATAATAAGTTTTTTGTAAAATATTAGGTATAATGTAGTCATCAACAATGGAGTAAACTGATCTGATAAGACATGTGATGACCTAAAATATTTTCTAGCTTCATATAAAAACAAACAAACAAAACAACCAAAGCAAATCAAAATCAAACAAATAAACAACCAGAATTTAATAGGTCTAAAATTTGGGCACATATTTTAGGAAATGTTCTGTTAAGCTTTGAAGAATTATTTATTTCTACATCCTGGAGAGGACAAAAATATTAATTTCAGCATATTCTGTATAATGCTGTCTTCTCAGTTTCAGAGATCATTATGCTCAAATAAATCAAAGACGGAAAGATTTCTGAATCACCTCCTTTTCACTCGGATGATCTTGGAGTTTTATATTACAAAAATCCTCTTGCATTCATACTTAGTGTGAGATATATATTATAAGTGGTTGGGCTGTCTCTATTAGGCTATCAAAGAGGTACTTCTCCCTTCTCTTTCTCTGTCTCTCTCTGATATTTTTTGGACTATTGAAGCACTTATTTTCAATTAATATTATCTTAAATTGTTAGAAGTTATTGAAACTTTAGATTATAGGCTTGAAAAAAAAATTGCAAGTAGATAAAAATTTAAGTCCAGCTGATTTTTGTGCTTTCTTTATACTTGCATTTTTAAGTCCACATTAATATTTTTATAAAAAAAACTTTTAAATTAACTATAAAATAATGCACAATATAAATGAAAAGTTATAAAAGAGATGAATTCATGAAAAAAATCTCCAGTTTTGTGAAGGTGACATTTTCCAGCTCAAGGTGATTCTCAAGGAATAAATGGAAGGCTCCTTTGGAAGTCCTTTGAATGTTAAACTTCCCAGGTCTTCCTGAGAACAGGCAAAGCATGTAAAGACTACTTCAAGAATAGTAATCCAGTTATCTCATTTTACTAATTTGCAATGGAGAGCATGGCTCCCCTTTATAAGAAATAAATATCGTCTCCTAAATTGTGACTGAATTGAAGGCATTTTGCACTAACAGGTCTAATTAAATCCTGGTAAGACTGTTTGTGTGAGTCACTTTTCATCAACAGGAAACTGGATCTTGGTGAGGGTTTTCTTTAAGAAACAAAAAAGTTAGGAAGAATTATTTGCATTATGGATCTTACACCTGAAACTGCAGACAATTAGGGAGATGTTAGCTGTGTCTAGGATTGCCCACTGACACACTTCAGAGCTTGCTGTATAATAGAAAAGTCATTAATGATGTAGTTTTCAAAAGCTGTTACAGTTCCTGCCTATGTTATGTGCCTAGATTGGTCGTGGACAACAAAGAGATGGAAGCTGGGGGAGAACTAGTTTACAGCTATGCTAAAATCCAATATGTAATGTCATGTCAGTGCTGCTCTAGGATGCTGTATGCATTTCAGATGTGATAAGATTGATGTAACTGTTTAGAAGGGGAAATTAGAAAATTTGCTTTATGCTCCTTTTTATTACAAGCTACAGAATGTTCTCAGTCTCTAACAAATTAGAATCATAGAATCATAGAATCACAATATGGTTTGAGTTGGAAGGCACCTTTAAAATCATCTAGTCCAATCCCCCTGCTCTGAGCAGGGTCATCTTTCACCAGGTCAGGTTGCTCAAACACCCATCCAACCTGACCTTGAGCATTTCCAATCATGGGCCATCCACACCTTGTTAGGGCAATGTGTTCCAGTGTCTCAACACCCTCTTCATAAAAACTTTCCTCCTTATATCCAATCTGAATCTACATATTTTCAGTTTGAAGCAATTGCCCCATGTCATGTCACTACAGGCCCTGGTAAAAGGTCTTTCTCCATCTTTCTTATAAACCTCCTTTATATCTTGAAAATGTGCAATAAGATCTCCTCTCTTCTCCAGCCTAAAGAACCACAACTCTCTCAGCCTTCCCTTCCCTTCCCTTCCCTTCCCTTCCCTTCCCTTCCCTTCCCTTCCCTTCCCTTCCCTTCCCTTCCCTTCCCTTCCCTTCCCTTCCCTTCCCTTCCCTTCCCTTCCCTTCCCTTCCCTTCCCTTCCCTTCCCTTCCCTTCCCTTCCCTTCCCTTCCCTTCCCTTCCCCTCCCCTCCCCTCCCCTCCCCTCCCCTCCCCTCTCCTCTCCTCTCCTCTCCTCTCCTCTCCTCTCCTCTCCTCTCCTCTCCCCTTTCCTCTCCCCTTTCCTCTCCCCTTTCCTCTCCCCTTTCCTTTCCTTTCCTTTCCTTTCCATTCCATTCCATTCCATTCCATTCCATTCCATTCCATTCCATTGTTGATTATGTTGTTTGGCTGGTTTTGGTTTTTGGTTTGGTTTGGGTTTTTGGGAGGGCTTTTCTAAGTATAAGAATATGGGAGTTTACTGCATAAATATATCATGTTTAGTTTTATGTATATACAGGGGGAAATTATCATAAGCTATTAGTATCATCAGATGAACTGCATAGGCATTTAGTTTCTAGAAAAATCTATTCTAGTTCGTTGTGACCTGCATAAGCATAGGATATATCCTGAGAATTGATTCCGTTTTCCTTTGTATGCAATAAAGATAACTTCTTTAGTTATTTTTCTTTCCATGCCAAAGATTCAACAAAAAGACTCATGAAAGTCCAACAATTCCTGCATAATCAGAAGTGTCTATGAACTTGATCTTATAGCTAAACATTACATATGGTAGAGAGATTTCAGGTGGAATCAATCTATATCCACACTTCAAAAATTACTGGGAATTAGTACAGAGGTTCTGTAATAGATATATTAACTTCAAAATTTAAAAAAAAAAAAAAATTGATCTTTCTGAGTAGTGATGTCTTGGACTTGCAGTGATTATGAAGCTGAATGTTGCTTGAGCTGCTTATATATTTTCATTGTTATATTTTGTGTACTACTCCTAGGTGGTAATAGAACCAACATATTTGTTTCTCAGTTGTCAAAGAAGATGAAAACAATGTGCCTGTTAAGGAAAATATTTTGAGGGAGTCCATATGGTCTGATTCAATTCACATACTTCAAACTTAATTTCCTTCTATTCCCATGAGCCAACAGACTCATAATTGCAGGCACACAGTAAGGTGCTTATGAGGAATAACACTGGCTTTACAAAAGCTCTCAAAAGTTTTTTACCTATGTATTGTTAAGTCTATTGTGTATATATTGTCTCCTACAGTTACATCAGTGTTGTCATAATGGTGAGCTATGTAGCTCTTGAGGAAATTTTGGAAGATTACTGTAGCCCTCCTACTGTGGAAGGATCCTGGCAAAAAGGGGCCTTTTAAGCACTGGTATTTATGTTTAGCACTTGAAGTCTGATTTCACTTTTTTTTTTCAGGTTTGCTACTAGGCAGTTTGAGGTTTTAAGAGGCCTAGTCACCTGGAGGGACATGGATTCACATTCGTGAAATCATTTGTGAACTATATTGCAATTTCTTTGCATTATTTACCTTATTCTAGAACATATAAGTGATTCTGTCTATCTACCTGAATAATTTTTGGCAGAATAATAATTCATTTTTCCTCTGGCAAATGCTGCTCAATTGTAGATCTTTTAACACCTCAATTACTTTTACATAGGCGTATGTTATGAACCAAATGCAACTGAATAATGGGCACTTTACCTGTGAAAAAATTGGAATGAGAAGTTACATCTTCATATTAATTTCATATTCTACTTCTGTCAATAAGAGTCTTTCAAATAATTCAATTTGTATTAATTCAAATCTTGGAATTTCTTATGTTGGCTTTATCATAAATAAGTGCTTTTCAACTTGCTATCTTACCTGAATAGCATTTTTGGTCATTGGATTCTTCTACAGGATATGGTACATGAAAATATATTGCAACTTTTTCTTTCCTCCATTATTGCTATATATATTTCGGAGTGATTTAACTTGTCTATAATCTCTGGATGACTGGGCTGGAGGATCAAGCAAAGGGCTGATTGTTTATTATTTAAAACTAATTTTTACTGTCTATAAAAATGAGATTTTATGGCAAAAGGATGTTCTGAGAAAACACAGATGTTATCAAGAATAGCTGCTGTGGTAGTTATTTTTAGTATAGCAGTTGCCCTGTCTCCGTCACCTATCACTTCACTTCCAGTAGGCTCAATATGAACATAGCTGAGTCTTTAAAATAACTTCTGTCCATTAAAAAATAAGTCCTTCATAACTATGCTATCTTCTCTACAGAAACACCTAGAAAGATGAGCTACAAAAAGTGAATGAAAGCTAAGCTGCTCTGGAGAAAGAGATATGTTTTGACAGTATAAGTAGCTAAAAAAATATATATAAATTTTTCTTCTAGTGTACTTTGATTTTTTTTTCATTTTTTTTTAATTAATGCTCAATCACTTTACCAACTCTTTTTATTAAAAAAAAAAAGTTAAAAGCCATTGGTGCAATGCTGTGTGATATAGAAGATTTCTGTGAAGGTATATGCAATGATACTCTGAAATATTTTCAAATGCTGGAGTATTTAACTTAAATAATCAGCTGTAAGGGTTAGATGGATACAATTTTCATGTTAATCTTGGGTATTGGTGAGGCAATATCTGATAGGGAGGTTTTGCTGTTTCCTCATGCCATCATACTTCAATGGTATTTAATTAGTACTGCTTGCATCTGTTTCTTACTGGAGTGTTTCAAAATCATTTTTTTTTTTTCCTTATACTTTACCCAAATCACTAATATTATCATCTGTTTCTTTAATTTCAGCACTTTTTAGTCTTGTTAGGCAAAGGTCTTTCTACCACATAAAAGCCATAATAGTAGTATCCTACAAAAATGTCTTTTGCTGCTTTATGAAATTCTTCTTGAAGTTCTAAGATATAACACATTAAGTACCTCCTTTGGCATGTTGCTTTAGCTGTGATGGTGTTCCATTGGCAGCGGAGACTTAGCAAGTTCCATTTAAAATCCTAGCTGCAAACCTAAATATCAATGTGTATCTAAGCAATTGGTAGGCAACTGACATTGTTATGTTCCATATTAGCATGTGATTCTTTTGTGTATTTATGAGGACTTTGGTTTTTGAATACCAACTTCAAATCTATGGGAAAATCATGCAGAAGCATAGTGCCAAAGACCCCTCACAAGTAAAAAAGATACAAGCAAGCCTACAACTGCCTGTGTTCAAAATTAAGAATGTCTTTCTCACCTCTTCGTTGAGTATTAAAGTCACTGGACTATTAAGTTTTCTGATGCAGTGTTCCTTCATTTCTTCATCTCAGAGCTTCGCTACTTGACAAAAGTATTTGGTAAGTGATAACAAGGGAAGGATGGTCTCATTTGGATACTTGGAGTTCATGCATTTTAAGTATATATAAGACAGAATGCCTTGTAGCCAAGTGTCTAACATTCACCCTCATGAACTGAAATTTCCTCAGACATAGGAGAGAATTTAAGGATGTCCCTATATCTCAGATAAGTGTCCTGATCACTGAGTTATCAGCAACTGAGGGACACACATCCACTGTTTTGAGAGTTAAAAATGTAATGGCAATTTGTTGTTGTTTCCAGTTTGGTAAATCCTCCTACCAACCATCCAACTTGCAATCAGTCCTCAGAGGCACAACTTATAAGAAGTCAAGAACCGTAACTCTTCCTGGTTCTTCAACTGTGAGTATAGGTGCAAAATATTAATTTAGTTTTTCTGCTATGACCTTATATTGTCAGGGAGCTTCTTTTTTTCTACATGTCTATGCAGGTTTCTTCCCTCTGTTGCCTGTGGGACAGAATTTTATTAATGTATTTTATGCCTTTTGAAAGTTGTTCTCGAACTCTTTTTTTTAGCCTGCCTTTTATATTTAACCTGGTAGAGTTTGTTGCTCCTTTCATTTTCTTCATTTGCACACAATTTCACTTTTTTGAACCATGTCTTCTTGAATTAAATATTTTGCATGACTCAGCAATTTAATTGTGCCAACTTTCTTTTGCAGCTTTTTATGTAGTTGGCTCTTTTTATGTAGTTCCTCTCTTTGAAATTATGCATACAGTCTTGGATTTCTTGGCTATTGTTGATTCTACAAGGACACTGAATGCAATTGCATTATAATTTGTATTTTAGAGCAGCTTTTTTGACAGCAACATTTTAAACAGATTCCAAATCTGTTCAGGACTGAGTTATCTTTTTTTTTTTTAATGTTTCCTAATTAGCTACTTCATTTTTATTTAGCATCATCTATGTACATGATAATGGCTTTCTCCAGGCAAAAGATTCAACAGGAGTGCAAAAGAACTGCATGAAAAAGTTGATTTTCCTTGATTCCAAGTCAAAAAAACCAAATATTACTATGTTGAATATAAAGTTCTACTGTCTTCAATTTATAGGATAAGTACATTTCTATATAAACATTCTCCTGAAAGCAACAATAAACCTGGCGAACATACCATTTGAAAATCCTCGCTTCAAAAAGCTGCAATTACAAAATGTATAAAACACTTGCATTTCTTGTCTTACCTGCCTATGATTTTTAACTGCCTTCCACAGAAATTCATCATATCCTTTTTGTTTTTAAAATTACTTTTAAAAGCATACCATGGAATATTATTTTACAGTTCTTTCCTAGAAAATCTTTATGCATGTTTATAATTTTATTTGGAAATCAGACTCTATCACTGTTCCTGTTCACTGCCTCTATAAGCGTAGCTGCAAAAGCCCAAGCGTATCTTGTTCCTCTTTCGGACAGTCAGCTCCAGAATCAAGTATCATCCGATACTGGACAGAGTGTTGTACCTGCCATGATGGGGAAACCTCAGTACAGGGAGAAAGAAGAACAATTTGACACCCTTGGAGCAGTTGCCCAACTGCCTAAAGCTGTTGTGGACTGTTTTCTGTTGCTAATGCGAGAGCAACCTTGTGCAATTTTAAACAAGTTTTAAACCATCGTACAATGAGTTAAAGTTCTGACAATTAATATGATCAAGACAATCAATGTAATTAGGCCTGAGTGGAGTGCAAGCAATCTAAGCATGAGTGAAGGGAGAAGGGGAAAGCTCAGTTTCCGTGTAGGCAAGGTACAACACTGTTAATGGTTAATCTTATCTACTAGTGGGATGAGGAAGAAAGCTGTATGAGGAAGTCGAGGAATTGAGAAGGAGGAAGTGAAGCCTGAGAAGAGGAGGTGTTGGACAGAAGGTAGGTTTTTACTTATGACAAAAAGGTAATGATGTGACTTAGGCCACAAAGTGTTTTCACTTAAGTATTATCAAGATTTGATTATGCAGATATGTATGTGTCTATTAAACATGTTCACATAGCACCTTAGCCTCACAAATATTCTTATTTTTTATAGAAATGTTGTTTCACCTCAGAGATAGTTAAACTAGCTCCCCAAGAGCATCAGCATGCCTATTACATTCCTGGCCATGAACTAGAAACTGTATTTATAAGCTTACTGTCCTTACTACACTTTCATCTTTAAGTACATCATTACTTATGCAGCACATTATCATATCAGAGGGAAAGGCTGTGTTTTTAGATGTTGACCCACAGACATGTTACATGATGTACAGTTAATTTCCAAACAAAGATTTAAAGAAAAAAATCTTTGTGCTGCACAGACCTTACTGTGAGTTAAAGAAAAAAAAAAAAAAAGTAGCACCTAAGATTATGAGATGTTAAATTATACAGAAAAGAGAACCTCATCACTTTAAAACTAAGTAGGGAAAAATCTTGTGTAATGTAAGCTGATTACAGTTTTCGTAGTTGTACAGATTCCATCTATACCTAGTTATAGCTGAAAGAGAAAAGACAAATCAACACATCTATTTTACTATTTTTTTCTTTCTTTCTATATTTTCTCATTGTCTACAGGTTCGTTGTTCAAAAAGATTATTACATCTAATATGTGATCTAAAACTACTGAACAATTTTTCTATCAGCCATACTCTCATCCAGCAAAGCACTTAAGAATGTAGATAAACCCCACCAGTTTTCAACCAAGCTAGAAAATAACACTCTGCAAAAGACTAAATATGTTTGCATAGGCAGCCATACCTTTTATCAGAAAGGAAGAGAATGCATACTTACTGTCTGTTTAATCACACATAGGTGCAAGAGAAAACCCAGCTATCTCACTGAATCATACCCCAAAATAACTCAGATGATGCTTAAGATCTCCCACAGTTTGTTAAATTACATTTTAACTTACTGATATCTGCAGTTAAACACCCAGGTAAGGACTTGCACATCAGTATCTAAATTAAGCTAACGTGTTTTTAAAGTTTCTTCTAAACTTTGCCAAACCAATTGTACACTGTGATCCAGCAAAGCACCACTGCTTAGGATGGTGGGTTCTGATTACAATGTTTCAATGTTCAAAGGACCTAAGGGCAAACACAGTTTTAAGTATATTTGGAATATAACCAAATGCAGGTAGCTGGCAAAAGTAGCTGAAGAGTTTGCATTTCTGGAAAGTTCACAAAATAGATAGCCAAAAAGTAAATATAAGGAAAAAACATTTGAGAATTGAGGGTAACAGCTTTCAATGATTTACCCTTGCACGAATCAAAAGTGGCAGTCACCATTGATCGAGCTGGGGTAAAAAAGGAGCTTCCAATTTTTACTCAATTTTACTATCAGTAAGCTAATAAGAAGCTAAACAAGTAATCTCCTGAATTGCTTTCCTGGAATGTTTTACATTAGGTGTTGCTCAAATCTGTTATACAACAACTTTTTTTTTTTTTTTTTTTAATTTAAACTGCAACATATATTTTATGACCATGTTTTCAAATACACTTTCAAGCATCCACACAAAGGCATGTCCATTTAGTCTGGTGTAAAAACCCTAATGCTTGCATGACAATATTTGCACAAATGAGCTATGCAACTACTCAGCTGGCATGCTCTTGTTACAAGGCAAAGATGTTTGAATTAATGTGTTACGTGGATTTTCAATAATTTTTTATCGCACACAGGCTTAAAAATGAAACTCCAGAGTTTATGCTGTAAATTCCTATTGACATTAAGGTTTAAGTGGTTGCTAATTAATGGGCCACTTGGGTTGTTTCATCTGGAAATGCGTTGTTTTGCCTGGAGGAGGCTCAGGGGAGACCTTATCACTCTCTGCAACTACCTGAAAGGAGGTTGTAGTGAGGTGGGTGTTGGTCTCTTTTTGCTGAGAGGGTTGTCAAGCACTGGCACAGACTGTCCAGGGAAGTGGTTCAGTCACCCTTCCTGGAGGTGTTTAAAGGATGTGTAGACATGCTGCTTAGGGACATGGTTTAGTGGTGGACTTAGCAGTGTTAAGTTTGTGACTGAACTTGATGATCTTAAAGGTCTTTCCCAACCTAAATGATTCTATGATTCTGTGATTTTAAGTACACACTACGCTACTTTCAGTACCATTATTTATACTTTTTGCCCATTTCTATCCAACTCAGTTTACAAAGGGAAAGAACATAACTACATCCATTCATAATGTCTGGGAGTTTTTCAATGTGGAGCCTTAGGTGTTATTTATTTCAGAAAGTTCAACCCTGCTCTGAAGGCAGAGTTAATTATTTCCTTATCAGTATTTTTTAATGTGATGTTCACTGAGATAACTTGCCCATGAGCTACTCAGAGAACATCTTCAAAGTCCCTCATCAGGCATCATAGTCATTTTACAGAGGGACAGGTGATGCACAGGATAGTGTCAAATTATCTGTCTTCATTTTGGTTTATTTCTTGATTTGCAGTACTTGTTTTATAATAATCCTGTTTCTGACTAGTTGTCATCACACAGTTTTCAGACGGTTACCAATAAATCCTACTGGCTTCATTTGGTTTTCTGAATTCCCAAGTTTCTTACAATAAAACATTGTTGCACCCAAGAAAATCTAGGTACTAGAAAATAATGAACATTCAACTAGCTTCTTTTTTACAAGTTTGTTTTAAATATTTTGCTTAATAACACTTTATTACCATTTTGAAGCGAACAAACGAAACAGCTTCATCCCTTATACTTTTTCAAATACTTGATTCCTCATATTCCCTTTTCTGTCACAGATCAGGAACAGTGTTAAACCACATCTCCTTCTATCACTTAACCTGGACTACTTCCTAGAAAATGTCCATTCTACACATTGAGTAAAAATTGGAGTATGGGGAAAAAGTAAGTTAGAGTTGAATGAAGTTAAACACAGAAGTCACATAATTAGCCTTGCACAAAAATATTTAGTTTAGTATTTCCAAGTAACTAATTTTGTAATATTGGCAGTGGTCTATCAACATAATTATTGTGATCTATCTCAAATGAGTATTGCTGAGATTATATATATATATATATACACACATATACTTACAAATTTACATGCACATATGCATACACATATAAAAACGCTTCTGGAATTTTGCATTGCTTATATCTGCCCCACTATAGCAATACTGTCACTACGATAATTTTTGAAAATATAATTTCTACCTTTCAAATGTAAGAGATAGCTGATTAAAGATATCACGTGAGGGAAAATGTATCAGTAAGAGTCCGGGATTTTTAAAACCAGACAAAAATAAAGGGTACAACATTGTTTAAAGTGGAAAACTGATATTTGAAATGTTACTCAATCTAGCAAGGAAGATGTCATTTATATGCTGATACTATTACATCAGAATATAAATTAAATTTTATCTATAAAAATGTTAATACTTTGATTAGTTGTTTTGATTTGGTTTGCTTTTTTCTAAGAAATAACATAGATTTGATAAGGCATTACATCTGTTGAGCCCTCAGTGGAAGTACATGCTAATTCCTTTTGTGAGAAAAATTGAGAAAAGTGAAATCTGTGATTAAAGTCATTACATAGACGAGGCTGGTTATCTGTTGTTACAGTAAGATCTATCAAAATGACGTGATTCTAAGAACTGCTTAGGATGTACCGATATTTTTACTCCACTGGGAGTATGTGTTCAATGTCTCTGAAAAGAAAGTAATTTAAAGTTCATGTGGATGTCTAATAATGTCTAATGGAAGAAGTCACTAAACTGAATACTCCAGTAAAAACCTGGAGTGTGAAGGAAAACATTTGACATCTGGGACTGGGGTTTAGAAAAGTGTTGAAAATTGACTGACCTGAAGGAGGTGTTTTATCTGTGATTTCTTTTCTTTGTGTATCTATACTGTCTTTATTAATTTTGTATCAACAGGTATATTCCAGGTTAAGTGTTACACATTAAAGAATAGCATGACATGGAGAAAACCACCTAAAAACAGAAATTCATGTCCCTTAGTTTTTCCTTTGCAATGCCGGGATTTGTATCATTACTTATTGTAACCTCTTGAATAGTAACAAGATGAGTTAAAATCCCATGTAATTACCAGAAAAGCCTCAGTATTTCCAGATAAGATCTCTAGAAAAGAAAGCTCTTAGAAACTCTCACCAAAAAGAACTTCGAAACTAGGTACTCAGAAGTAGCAGGAACAAGTAACCCCGGTCTATTGGTTCAATTGTTAGTATTCATGTATTCCTGTAATTCTGTAGATCTGAGGTTTTATTTTGTAGCTATTTATTTTACTGAAAGGTGTCATGTTTTAAACAAGTGATGAAGTGCCTGTTTATTCACCAAGTTTGGTCATGGCACTTGCTTTGTAATTACACCTTTTTGAGTTTGTGATTGTGCAAAGATAAAATTCCTGACAGGTTTCAATGCTACTATCCACAATAATGCACTCTGTTAAATCATGCCTCACTTTGTCTTTTTCATTGTATAGGACTTATAGCAATTTCTCTTCTCCTGTTTCTGTCTTGTTTGTGATGTTCTGTAATCTTTTACTTTATCCTTCTTATCCACTCCTAGTAGATGATTACACATTTTCCAGCTTTGATCTATGCAAGCCGCAATTGGACTGAGTTGCTTGATGTTAACTTTCACTTTTCTCTGAGGCAGAGTTTCTACAATGCTTGCCCAAACTTTTAAAAGCAAAGCATATTATCACTTATGCTATAACTGAGAAAAAAGTATCCTAGTGACTTCAAAATGATGGCATCTGTGTAGCTTATGAAACAGTGAATGCGTTTGCTTTTCAAGCATTCTTTTTTGCAGAGCATCCTTCCTTACATTTTCCCTTGAAAAGCCTTCTTTTGCATTCCTGTACTGTCTTTTAGGGTATAATAAGCTAACATGTTTCCTGAGAGTAAACTGCTGTTTACTGTTTCTTTCTGAAAATGTTTGACAATAAATGAGGAATCTGAGATAGTCATGTTTTGCATAGCTGTAGGCCTGAAATACATAATCTTTTGCTCTTTTCTCTGTCCTGTCAGGGTATACACAGTCATTTTGTTTGCAAATTCATAATTCTTTCATAGCTCAATAGCCTTAGTGCCTTTAAGATGAAAATTTATCTTATATTAAACCAAGATGTCATATATTCAGTATTTTCTAAATGCAATTAATGTTCAGGGCAAATGTCAAATTACTAGAATACTGGTCTAGTTCTTTGCATTTTGTACCATTAATAGAATAAATATTGAGGACAAAACTAAGAGTAACAGTCTCTCATAGCAGTTCTTTAAGTTGTTTCTTGACCTTTATCTCTTTAACCCATCTGTACAATGAAAGAGTAGTTCATTTCTTGTACTTATTCAGTTAATTCTCTCTCCGTTTGTGCGTATTAATATAGCTACTAACCAGTTCAAGCTCATAATGGATTTTAATATGGTATTCATCTGTCAAGAACAGGACAAAATCTATTTTCTGTGGGTTGCATATTAATCTTCAAACACTACCTTTTGGCAAGAGTGTGACTACTCAGCATAAAAGGAAGTATGCTGATATTCTAGTGCTCTTTTAGTGAGACATTCTGCACTTCTTTTAGAGGTCATCTGGTCCAATGCTCTGGTCAATGCAGAGCCAACATCAAAGTTAGACCAGGTTGCTCAGACTTATACCCAGACAAGTTTTGATTAAGTCCATGACTGGATCTACCACAATATATCTGGTCTTGAATTTGATCACTCCTGCAGCATTATTTTTTCTCCCTTAATATCTAATTAGAATTTATCTTTTGAAAACTAATGTCCATTGTCTTGTATTCTTACATTGTGAACCTCTGGGAGAAGTCTATATCCAGCTTCTCTATGTCCTTCACTTGGTCTTTGACGACCATGCTAGAATAAGACCTAAGACTCAACCAAAACACTACATTAATTTTACGTTTTTTTAAAAAAAAGAGTGGCTATTTTTTCATGTCTAAACTGACTTCCTTTAAAGCATATTTATTTTTTATGTTGACATGCTTTATATTTTGAGTATTGCAGAAAACATTAATTTATTAAGAAGTAGCTAGAATGTCAGAGAAGGATGTTTTAAATAAGGAAAAGATCAACATTTTGTAAAATTCAGAAGTATTTATAAGAAGCATGTGTATTTCTCATGCAAAAATGAAGTATCTGAAGGATTCAAAGAAAATGTAAGATGGTAAGAAGACTATAATGTTATTGACTTCACTTCTCACTGAGACAAATAACTCCTCATCCATCACTGGAGAAATATTTTACACAAGTAAAATTGAGAGAAGAGCCCATGAACCAATATATCCTTTCTACTTAAAGTCTGAGAATTGATGATTCTTGAATTTCACAAAAGTGATTTATGATCTAAAGTTGTGTATCTGCTTTGCCATATCTGCAGATAAAATATTTGTTAGCTTTTCTCTAGCCATTTAAGAAACCTACATGTTTCAAAAATGCACCTTATAAACCTGTGTTCATACTTTTTATATGAGTAACAAGATACAGTATTCTGAGATACAATACTTAACAAGTTTCTGTCATATAGAAATGCAACCTCGCACTGGTGGGTTATGTGTCTCACTGTTGCCTAAATGCTTAAAGATCATTAAATTTATCAAAAGGAAATCAAAGGATAAACAGGACTCTTCATAAAATGCAGTGTTTACTAAGATTTTTGTTCTACCTGAGCAACTGTAGTACCATTCCTTTTAATTATGACATTGACTGACCTTGTACAAGTCCAGAAGAAGATGAAATGTATAGATTCACTGACCAAAAACTTACACCATAAATATGTTTGATGCATTACACCAGTAAAGCAATTCCAAAAACTGCAACCTGCATTGGTTTGTAATCATATCGCTTCTGGGCATTTTGCCCTTGTTCCTGCTTTACAAAAACTAAAGGCCCGCAGGCTATCTTTAGAAAGTCTTAAGGTTATTCATGTTGCAGAGAAAGTTGTTCTACAGTTAAACAGTCCAGAGAGGGGCACAAATTCAAAACAGAAGCATAATTTCTAGGAAGAGCAGCAATCAGAAGCTAAGACAATACAGGTTTCCCAAATCAGTCTTGTTTTCCTCACTTGACTGATCCCATGTTATCAGTATTTTTCTGCTCTACAACCTAAATCTCAGATTCCCCAGCAATGATTTCAATAGAAATTGATCTTTTATTCTAATGTCAGACACTAAACTGAAAAAAGACTCTCTAGTCCTGCAGTTTTGAGACTAAAGTAAATAAATGAAAATTGATATATCAGTCTAACTATATTAATATGGAAGAAAACACTTCTTAAAAGCTATCTTATTTTTTATCCCTGTAAAAATTGCTTTCTGTAATGCTTTCTTTGCTGCTTTGCAGATCTGCAAATCTGATAGAATTCAAAGAGTTGCTGCCAAAATGAAAGAGACAAAGGAAAACAGAGGCCAAAACACTTTCACTTTTACAAAATAGAGTGCACACATTTTGTTTACAGACAATCTCTGTAGTGTTATCTTCTACTTGGTGAATAGTATCTTGGTAAAAAATCTATACCTTATCTTATGCATGGCCTGCCATAGATGAACATTGACCTTAGATATATCTCAAATGACAAATGATCATTTCCTTAGTAAAAGTTTCCAAGCAGCAAGCATTATCAATTTTAAAGTAGCTTTACAGTTATAAAACCCTCCAGGAAGAGCAAGATCCTGCCAGCTTATCTACATTGTCTGCCATTCTATCACTTGGGAAAACCTATAACCATGATATTATTCATGAGGAACTAATAAACAAATAAATAAGTAAATGAATAACATTTAATAGTTATACTTTTTTTTTTTTTTAAATCAACACTTTGTTTAGGCATTTTTGATAAGCACCTTTAAAATTTAATATTTTAAATACCTAGAAATATTACTAGATAAGTGAAGTGAATACTGCCTTGTTGTGTGTTACAGAACTATTCTAGAAAAGAAGTTCAACGGAGATTTTAGATACTGCAGAATATTACTCTAACAATATGATATTTATCAAGCAAGACTTCACAGAGCCTTAAGCATGGCCCTTGTATTTGGCTCATCCACAAGTCATTGTATGATCTTAGTAGTATTCTTTTGTCCCTACAGCCATTCTTATCCCCCATCCCCCTAAATGCATGCATATGGCTCATTTATCTGTCCAGTGGGCAGCTGCATTGAGAAAAAGGAGCACAGCTTGTGCAACTCTTATCCCTCACAGTTCAAGCACTGCTCCTAAATGTCCTGTTCATACATGTACCACATGCCCACTACTGTTTGTTTTGCTGTGTGTAATGGGTGAGAAGAGCTGGAAAAGAACTTTAATTTGTTAAAATGCCACTGAGAAACAATGGAAGAGGTGAAGAGATCTGAGAGTTTTTCCTTTATTTAAAGTGTTTAGAAAAAGAACTGAGAGCTCCATGATGTCATGGAGGCACCCCAAAAGTCAATTTTAGGTGGTGAACAAGTTCCGAAATATACTTTATTCTAGCTGGAAAAGTGTAGCAAATAAACCAACTAGGAACAGGGTTTATACAGTTATTTAGCACTCTGACAACATAAAATACACATTTGGATATCAGTTGAGGAGATTATTGAGGTACGACAACATAAGAATAATGAGATCCACAATGCGCACGCATACACTCACAAGAGAACTCACAGAACCAGAGGCCTCTCACTCCAGGGTATCCAAAAGAAATAATCACTTGCTTGGGTTCGGTGAAGGCTCACACTTGCCCGGGTTGGGCAAGGACTCATTCAAGGAAATATCCAGTACATAACCACTCACCACAGAAGGAGGTGAGGCACTCTCAATCCCGGGAAGTCTCCTTAGACGGCATCCCAGTCTAAGGGGAGGGCTCCAGTTCACAGACCTGTTGCTCTGTCGAGGACCCCATTTTATACTCTGGTCAGATCTGACTGTGGGCATTATAATATGGTCCAGAAGCTTCTCAGCTTCTCTGGGCACCTCCTTTGTTGAGGACCCTGTCAATCAGCTGAGGGTTCCACCCCTCCTACCCCCTCAGAGGGGTGAAGGTGAAGTCACCTTGTCCTGGGGGTAGGTGGGGATGTGACTGTCAGCACCTTGGCACAATTCTAGACATGTAGGTTGAGGCAGGCACAATGGGGCACAAAAGGTACTAAGGAACCATCAACTGCTCTATTGAAGGTTCCAGATCTCTGGAATGCCCCACATGAAGAGTGAAAATTGTGAAGCAAAATAGAGGTAAAAGTACACAGGGAAAAAATGGCTGAAAGGGCTGTTTTGTTTTGTTTGTTTGTTTGTTTGTTTGTTTTTCTGTGAAGACTTTATGTCTCCCCTTGAAAATGCAGAAGTAGCCAGGCAAGGTTAGTTTTAGTCTCTTCATCACAGCACTGTGCCTCCCCTCCCTGAAGCAGCCCTACGTGAGTGGTCATCTGGCTCATTTGAAGACATGGGTGAGGAGGGTCTCTGGGACAGGTTGGAAGAGGCAAATTATACTGTATTTGCAGAACAGTGGTAATGGCCAGGACAAGTTTGAGAGCCTCCTCACTTCAGTCTATGTAAGAGAAGCTCGAGGGAGAGGCTGGATACCCCTAGGAGGGGCCTGATGAGTATCCCATACTTTCTCCCTCTGATGCACAGCCCTGGGGGACATAGACCACCAACTGCTATGTGTGAATGGACTGCTCTGGGGTACGGTGCCCTAGGTGAGTTCCTGCATGAAGCGGCTGTATGGCATCCTATACCTTGCTGGGATCCATGTGTTGCAAAACAGAAATGGAAGAGGGAAGAAAGAGCAAAAATGCTGCCAGTGCGTGGAGAGGAAACAGACAGGAAAAATGTCTGGAACCAGCCTGAAGCCCAGTTGTTTTAGCATTTCTCTGCCTACACTTTCACACAAGTTGACTGCAGACAATGCTGGTGTTGTTTAAACATGGGCCTTCTGTTGTTTTGAGAGGAATGGTTGGAAATGACACTCAGAGTAGAGCCAGGAAAGATGTAGTCAGCCAAGCTCAGTAAAGCCTGGAAATCTTTTTTGTTTATGTTTACATAGTGTGTTTGGAAACTTTAAACCTTTGTTTTGCTACATTAAGACACTACAAAATACAATATATGTCGTAGGATACTAACTTTCTGTAACTTTCCTTATCATGTAGGTAAATATTTATAATAAAACATAGGTTTCTCTTTTTTTATATGTAGAATAGTGATGTGTTATAGTGGCAGTTCTGGGAGGGTGGGACATTAACTTACTCTATTTCCAGAAAAGAAAAAGCACAAGCCGTTGAATTTGTACCAAAAAGGAAAATATTTTTATCATGGATTTTTAAGTACCTATTTTTCAGCTTTCAGATAATGGAAAATAATCTGAAAAGGAAGCCTTTTCCTTTTTCTATTAATTAGCCAGAGCATTAGAATGCATTCTTGCAAAGAATTCACTCAATTAACAGAGACACTAACATTCATAAAGTATTCTGACATAACTACACAATCGTGTGAGAATCAAGTGTGGTATATTTGAACTATTATGATCATTATGAGTTTCATCCCAAATAACAGTGCTTTTACTTGTAAAATAACAATACTTTGTAATAATCTTTGTTTTATTAACTGAATATATCTAAAAAGTGTACAAGGGCTTGCAAATATCTAAGAGACTGGTCAGAGACTGTTCTGAGTAGAACCAGGTAGAAACTCAATTTACCATTCCTTTTACAAAATGCTTCTTAATATGCAATAAGCTACTAATAATCATAATATTAGAATTACAATAGCAAGAAAAAAAAAATAGAAAACATGCTTTATCTTATTCCTTTTTACCTGGAATGCATTAACTTCAGTAATGTCTTTTAATATTAATAATTGCTAATCTTCTAATGCAATTTCATGACTTGACACATCTCAACTTGTCTATTACCAGGAAAGTCAAAAAAAAAAAAAAAAAAGAATGCTTCATTGCTTCATTTGTTTTTCAGATGTTGTCTTGTTTTCAATACTTATTAAATATTTTCCCACTTCTGAAAATGTAATTGCTTATCCAGTTCAAGTGTAATATATAATCACATATGAAGTATGGTAGATAAACAAATTTAAGAGCCTGATTTGATCAAGCAATTTTAAAAAATCAATTAGGAGTCCAATGTGAATTAGTTAACCTTTCATCTATCTAAAGCACAGGAAAATGGAGAAACTTGAAAGTCATCTAGCTGCTGTTCACAATTCACAGCATACCGTAAGTTTGTGAAACTTTATAATAAGTATAACCTCATTAAAATATTTAAATGATTATATATTTCATGATACGGGTCTCTATAAATTCTTACAAGTTTAATGTGAAGGAGAACAGATAATATGCAAAAGGCTGTGGTGAAACCATGACTACCAACTTTTTGAGTCCTCTACCACAGATGTTTGAAAAAAGGCATCGCATGTTAATGTTTGTTTAAATAGTCTACTCATCATCTCCTTTCATGGTAAGAAAAATTCCATGACACTATTTTATCAATAAAGCGATCTAGGTTTTAAAAAATAAATAAATAAAGAAAAGAAAAGGTAAGCAGAAAACAAGGAACCTTTCACCTCTTTTACCTAGCCCCATCTATACAGATCCCAAATTACTGGTGGAAATGGTCCCTCAAGCCTGAAAGACCTTTAAGCAGGCCTGTCTGACAAACCACTGTATTATGAAACTATTATCTTATGATACTTTAAAAAACAAGATTGCCCTTTACAGTTTCCCTGTAAATGACTACCATCACATTTAAACTCCAATCAAACTTGCTTAAGCAGTAAGGAAATCAATTAGTTAGCAATTTTATACTGCAGTTAATCACTCACCTTGGATATCAACATTACCAAAGCTGAGTTGGGCAAACAATAATGTGATAGCAGGAAGTCTAAAACTAAATCCTGACTCCATTAAACTATGGATCTCAATGAAGAGGAGAAAAGAGTGAAATATGAATCCAAGTAATTTCCTACAGGCTAGGGTTAAGGTAAGGAAGAGAAAGGAACTTTATTATGGGAATGCTCTCTGAGGTCACAGAGATGCACATAAAAATTTAGTTTTCATGAAATAACCCTGCCAGCACCTCACTAGGTAAATTCATCTAAACTTCTTTTGAAAGTAGGAAACAAGGTCAAAAAAGAGACAAAAAGTCAGGCAAAGGACCTTATTTGAATTGAAGATCAGAGGTTGTCCAGTTACAATCAGAGTCTGTAATAGACAGGCAGATGAGCCTACCTATTGGTCTTAAATTGCCACCAAACTCTTTTAAACACCAAACTGCTTCTTTAAACAGAATCTTTTACTACTGTGAACAAAAAATCTGTTCTAGCTACAATCCTACTAGAAACACCCTCAGCTCTGAAAAAACTATAAAATGTAGACATCTCATATTGGTGGAAAAAGTAGGCTTTTTTGCTACTTGAGGGGTGTTTGGAAGGTTTTTTTAGTGGTTCATCTGAATTTTTTTTCCACATTTTTTCTGATGATGCATTTGCTGTGAAATCATGAAATTACTGACTTGGGTGGTGACAGCCTGAACAATGATTGCTGTCAAAGAAAGAAAACCTTTTATCTCCAAACTTCTGAAATATTGAAGTAGAGACAGCCAAAAGATATTTTTCTTTTTTTTTTTTTTTCTTTTTGATGGACTTCCAATTACCTTTCCTTGTAGTTCTATTTTTGTTGCACAAAAGGAAGCCAAAAATGTGTGTTTGTCAAAATCCTTTTTTTTCTTTCTGATTAAAGATTTCTTCTATGTTGTATATAAAATAATTTTTGTATTGGAACTTCACAATGATAGATTATACGCTTCAAGAACTTTTGTGCAATGTGCATCCAAAGCTTTACTGTAAATCTGGATGGGAAAGAGGATAAAAAACAAGTTCATCTTTGATATAAAGTTACTGTGTTCTTTTATAGTAAAAGAAGCAAAACAAATGAAATGTTTTAGGACTGACAAAAGGAAACAAAAAGTAACAAACCTGTTCACAGACATACAGGCAAATGTAAACAGGTATGTAAATATATGTTTTTGAAAAGTCCAAACTAGACAAATTTAATCACAGTTAATAACCAGATAAAGATACCATAGGTAGGTTAATATGAGATTACTTGAACAGTTTTAAATAAAAAGTTGATAATATTTCTGAATATCAACTTTTTTTTTTTATTCCTGATACACAATCCTTAAATGGTATTAAACATCAAATGTTTCTGAGCATATCTTGACATAAATTCCATTATACCATGTGAATCGCAGGTCAGCTTTTATTTATATAAAAATTCTGGCATATTGCTTTGAAGTCAGTTTTGAGTATAACTATAATGGAGCATTTTATTTACATGTGAAAAACTATTTAGAGGAGTCAAGGAAAACTTCTGAATGGTTTCTCTTAGGTAAACTAGATTTCTGTGTTGTATTGTTGAAATTTTTTTAAATATTTCAAAACATTTCGATACTTGTGAGAAAAAGAATTACAGACCTTTTTCATAAAAATTCAACAAATTTCTCACTTACATAAATATTTCAAAAGGAGTAAAAATGAAATCAATTATAATTTCATTTTGAAAAACAACAACATTTAAATTTAAGAAACTACTGAAAGACTTATGCAGAGAGAACTAAGATCTCATGTTATTCCATGGAAAATGAACTATAATTTCCAAACAGCTTCAATTTATTTTTGCCTATCATACTTGCATTAACTCAGGGCGCTTTTTTTTGCCATTTACCTCAGAGGGACAGCTGGTATAAATAAGAAAGGACTATTTAAATTAGTTTACTATTAATATGTTTTTTAATCTATGGTATAATTAGTAAATTTATTTATGTACATTTTTGCCTGTTGCCCAATTTAATCTTTAATTTATTCACACCTTCCAATTCTATCAGCTTTATTGTTATCTCTTATAATTCTTATTATTATTTAGATAATTAAGTGAAGTGTTATGGAACTCTTTGCTAAAGCTATGTTGCATTCTTTAGGAGTTATCAAGATCTTTAAAAAATGCATTAGTCCTCACTCTGATGATTTGGTGACTAGTACAGTAGATTTCTGCAAAGCGTGAGGAAGATTTCTTACACAATACATAATATTTTTATGTAATCTTTTGAATCATCCTATTTTCATTAAAAGTTTGCAAAAGGTAGATTTAAAAAAAAAAATAATTACCTAGGTGAAGACTGGGGTTTTTTTCTTTATTCTATTAGTCAGAAATGTTTTGCAGAAAACATACATCATTGCCATTCACTGAAATTCTTATCCATTAAGCAAGAAAGATGTTTTATTCAGGTTCTTTTTCTTTATGACATTTTGAAATTTGATCTTTTTTTTTCTTTCTTATACCATACAATACTTTTGCTTCTACCTCCTGTGGGTTTCAATACATTTTGGATTAACTGCTCATTCACCTCAAATCAGCTGGTAGTTAACGTGTTTGGTTAGTCTTATCAATTGTGGAAGATATGTCACAGTGGAAACTGTTTATTCTAACCTGATCTCTGTCGTAAGTAATTTTTAAGTACATAGAATTTTTGGAATTATAAAGTATGGAATTGGGAACAAATATCAGTGACACTGGAAAATACAGTAAGCAAGGAATCACCTTTGTTTAAATATAAGCCGCAATATTAATGATTATTATATTTATAAATACTAACATATTTGACCTCCATTTTATATGTATGTCATTTTTTTTAAAGAAAAGATGGCATATAAGAGCTAAGATAAAATCTAGGTCTCTTGAAGCTGCTACGAATATTGCTATTCGTTTTAAGAAAACTAACATTTCAGTTACAGTGACTACTTTATGTAGACCCTTGTGACTGTATAGTATATTCATTGAATGACACATGATGGCATCTAGCAGAGCTGGTAATCTGTTTTCAATACATCTGTACTGCCAGCTATCATCATGGCCTCTTCTGTAGATTCTATGAAATTAGTATTCTCTACACTACTAATATTGATGGAACAATTTAGAGCTACTTAAAATTTGAAAATGCTAGAAATTGTAAGATCAACAGAGAAGTTTACTTAAGGAAATATGATCCATGCTGAACCAATTGTTGGTGATTATATTGCTAGTCTAAGTGATTTTCCTTCATTTTGACCCGAGTAATACCCATGTGTCTGATCTACAACATATGTTCCAAAGAAAGCATGGGTTTCTATTGATTCAATTAATCATCCTCTGCAATTTAAGACAGTGACATATAAATTCAGATGTGTTATGAATATCATAGTTAAATAAAGTGTTTTAGTCACTTTATATTAATAATTCAAGTACCACTAATATTATCTACATTAGGAGACTGCCTCAGAAACAATAGACCTGCACATTTCTTTCTCATTTTTAAAAAGCTCCTCTCTTATGTGAGACTATGAAAATCTGAAAGCACACACACACACACACACGGGCACGCATGTACACCCACAACTTATTCCAAAACCAAAGCATAATGAAAAACATAGAACAATAAATTTTAGGAATACTTTCTGAATGTTTGGTCTAAAACATATATTTAAAAAAAAAATCTGTAGTTAAAATAGTTCATCATTTCTGCTCCATCTGGTACACTGCACTCTGCACCTGAAGAGGTTGAATCAGGGCAACAATTCGTATACATTACCGAAATACTATTGAGACTATTTCACTGGACTAACAGGTAAGATCAAAGGGTTTACTTTCTTTTAAATAAAAAATCATAGATTTTCACCAACCTGCAAACAGTTCCGGGGGATTAAAATGTATCCAAGGATTTATTTTTTTAATGGTACACAGCAAGACAGATAATACCTAATTGTCTTTCAAGTCTCCCCACACAGTTTTGCACAACAGATAAGTTCTAGATTGATTCTAGTTAACAAGTGCCAAATTCATTTGATGAAAGAAGATAAAATAAGAGGAAAGGAAGCAAGTATTTTGGTGACAGAGAAATAAAAGCTAATATTAAAGCTAAAGATAGCTTACTTTAACAAATGCCAGAAGTTGCAGTTTTATTTCTAGTTTGGCTGTACACTCTTTGTATTCATTTATTTTTGAAAACACTTCATATTTTCTTATTTTCTGGCACCAATAATGATGGTTGAAGTCAATGGGAAGAGGTTTGTAAAAAGCTTTCACATAAATCCATCTTGTGGAATAGTCTAAGAAATAAGTCCCAAAAGATGAGGTACAAATGAATTTCATTTAGTAGTTGTTATCTTCTTTTGTAAACATTTTTTACTAATTTATTTCTCTGCTGAATTAATGGTCTGGTGTTTCATTTGAACCTCGTTTAAATCATGTGAGTGAAGCTAATGCAATCCTCTTTGTAAGATGAATATATATGAGTTCCTTCAGTTTCTCTGAAAACATTTGTTTGGAACATGTTTTTTTACTCAGAAAAGAGAAACAAAACAAAATTTGAATATCCAGCTGATTCTTCTCCAAAACACTTTTCAGATTCAAGTACTAAATGGGCAAGAAAGCTGATTATGGGAATACACTAAAAGATGAAAATGTTTCAATAAAAACATGAAGTATAATAGAAATTATGGCAAATTCAGTAATAAAACTTAATCACCATCAATCCATATTTTCATTCATTATCTTTTTCCTCAGTCTAATAAATGAAAAGATTTGTAACCTGACAGGTAAAAGCATATGTTTAAAATAGGGAACTCATCTAATTATTAGGTAAAAAGCAAATCTACATTTTGCTTTTGACTCTCAGGATGCAATGACTGACATATCTATTATGTGAACCACTACTGATAAACTATCTTTTTAATTCAGTTTTTGCAGAAATCTACTTTGATACAACAGAAAATGCTTACAAGGCATATAATTCCTTCTTTACACAGAGTATAATTACTAAAGGAATTACTGATCTAAATCTACATAGTCATTAATTGAAAAAGCTCATCTTTCAACAAAGAACTTTCTAATAACCTTCAAACAGAGCTGGCAAACTTCACTTTAACAGTTGAATTTTTTTTTTTTTTTTTATTTACAATTCTTTTTAAGTTCCAGTTCCATGGATATATTTGCTGAAGTTGCCAGACCTTTATTTTATGATAAACTTTTATCTCTTTGTTGTAATGCACAAAGGGATTTCAAATGCAATGTTTTATTCATTTTTCAAAGCCCAAAGCTCCTTAAAAACCTCTGAAGGTTTTTTTTGTAGGATTTTTTGTTCTTTTTTTTTTTTCTTCCCTCCCTCCTTCCTCTCTCTCTCTCCCTTTCTAGCAATCAATCAGCAACAATAGGGCTCTTGTGATGCTCAAAATACAAGTTCTTTTTTTTTCCTTGGTGTCAAGGATTCTGTCTTCTGAGTGACACTCCTGGGGACTCTAAAACAAGATCTGTAGTTGGGGTTATTTGGCACTGAAAAGCTTTACTCAGCTTCCACTCTTCACTCTTTCAGGACAGCAAGGAGCAAAGGTGAAAGGTTGCTCTGAAGAATTTGAAAGGCCTGTTTTTCTTCAGTAATCTGAACCCATCTTATGTTGCCAGGGAAGACAGAGTCCTGATCAGCTAAAGTCCTTCATTACACTGTGAAACACAACCTGTTTTTTAAAGTGAACAAAGAGAATGAGATTTAAAAACAAACAAACAAACAAACAAACAAAACCAAAAAAAAACAGAGAGGGAAATAAGATTTCTATATTATTATCGTAGATTCACAGAATCATTTTGGTTGGAAGAGACCCTCAAGATCATAAAGTCCACTATAGTCCACTATTAACCTAACTCTGGAGTTAAGAACCTCATTTATATGTCTTTTAAACACCTCCAGGGATGGTGACTTCCCTGGGGAAGAAAGTCTTTCAAACAATTTTTTGTGATTTAAACTCAGAAAGCTGCATGTCCTAGGCAAGAGATACTGTACACATCACATTACTATATTTTCCCACGTATTACAAATATTCAGAACACTGAAGAATTATGATATTTTCTTAGAGGGACAGATCACAGGGCAGGGATTATTGGAAAGACAGATGCATAAGAGGGATGTTAGAGGAACAAAGGGGGTTTGTAAAGATGACAGTGAGGCTGTTCATTGCAAATCTTCTGAGAAGCAACTGGTCCCAAGTCAAAACCTGATCGCTCTAAAAGGAGAGGTTCTTGCATTCACATAAACACCCTTCCTTCCTTCCTTCCTTCCTTCCTTCCTTCCCTCCTTCCCTCCTTCCCTCCTTCCCTCCTTCCCTCCTTCCTTCCCTCCTTCCTTCCCTCCTTCCTTCCCTCCTTCCTTCCCTCCTTCCCTCCTTCCCTCCTTCCCTCCTTCCCTTCCTCCCTCCTTTCCTCCTTCCTTCCTTCCTTCCTTCCTTCCTTCCTTCCTTCCTTCCTTCCTTCCTTCCTTCCCTCCTTCCCTCCTTCCCTCCTTCCCTCCTTCCCTCCTTCCCTCCTTCCCTTCCTCCCTCCTTCCCTCCTTCCTTCCTTCCTTCCTTCCTTCCTTCCTGTTCAGATTGCACATGACAGAGAAAACTAGAACTTCTGCATGAGCTTGCATAGGGTATGTAAGCTTGCGTGTTGGAGTACATGGAAGAGAGAAACACGGGTGTCATACATCTAGGTCCAGCCTGAGGCAAGTTTTTAGAGTGAATACTCCCAAGTTCAATATTATAGATTTACCCCCCATTTGTTATAAATACATATACATTTCTAAGGTTAATATACTGCTGTTAGCAGGCAAAAACTTCCCTGGAATCATCATAATTTTTTAAGAAAGCTACTTATGCAGCTGTTTGTGCAGGAAGAGGGGGTTTAAACAAGTTAGAAGAAAGTGTCAATGTTTTTTTCTGGAGGAAAAAAAAAGTCCACAGAGTTATCTTAGAAAAGCTGATATAATAAAAAGATACTAACATTCTGAAAACAGGAGTCTGAAAGCCTTGTATCTGCTTCCGCTTTCATCATGGTGTCACATTTGCTGGTATTGAGCAAGTCGCTTAATGTCTTTTGTTTCTTCATCTGAAAAACTGGGATGATACTCTCTTATGTGACATAAATCTGGTAAGGAACAAGTTGCTGATGCTTCACAGTACAAGGATTAGTAACAATAGTAAATACTGTTCTCTCTCTCTCTTTTTTATTTTTTTTTTTTTTCACACCACAATTTTCCAAACCTGAAAGCCCACAAAAAATTATCTTGGATTATAATTTCTTTTTTTTTTTTTTTTCTTTTTTTCCCAAGAAAATACTCTCTTTTGATTCTACTTTCTCACTTATTTTAATACCATTATATCAGGATAATGTTCATAATTACATGGTAGGCAATATTAAGCAATATAAGCCTGTAAGTTTTTATCCATGCAAATAAATATTCTGTAACACTTAATTGCTGCTGAAACAGAACAATGCATTTGTTCCAAACTGACATTTAAATGGGATATGTTTTACAGGATATCTCATAATTTTGATTTATTTTTTTCTTAAATAGGATAAGACATATTTCAGAGTACTAGATGTCAGATTTTCTGAGGGAAAAAAAAATTGTGGGGTTTGAGTTCTATTTATCTTCATCCAGTTTTGTTATTTCCATCTTTTATAATGTTGTTTGTAATCTCTATGAATACTCACTTTCAAATGTACTAAAACTCAACAATGTATTTTTGTTCTTTTTCACCCTTAAAGACATGACTTGATATATTTGGCAACACCACAGGTTCAGAATTTGCAGTAAAATACTCTCCCATGCTTTATCACAGAGCTATATTACAAAGCCCCCTTAAAAAATGAACCCCTTAGGAATTCAAACAAGGGATATTTCTGGATAATTTACTAACCAATTCAATACTGTGTTCACAAGACCTCAGTCATCCTAAAGAAATACATTTTTGAAGAGACTTTCATAATAGCTGAGATACGACATTCCAGTTATTCCTGAAAGTGAATTTAATAATCCTTTAGGTTACTTCAGAGCTACCAAGTTAAAAACCAACCAACCAACCAAACAAACAAAAACAATCTTGAGTCATTCTTGCCAGAAAGAATCATCCTCAAGATATTACAAGTAACTTTGGGCAACTATATGCATGTTTTAGAATCAAACCTTTTCCTGTACTGTTTGCCTCTTATGGTCTCTCAGATGTTCTATCACTTTACAAGAGCCAACAGTCTCAAGTGAGTTCAGACCTTCATCTCGCTTTCATGACTCTTCTGGACAAAGCAACTGAGTTCAGAGTCTATCAACTTTAATCGTGCACTGTTTAACACAACCTCATAATGTATCCACTGACATAAACAGGCTATGTGAATTTATGTCTCATACTCTCGCCAAATGTCTGCCTATTTTGTGTCACTGAAAAGAAAGAAAAAGTCACATTTTTTGTCTTAATAACCTCCTAGGATAGTGAATCCAGTGATGAACTCTACCTTATGTTCAACTCTCTTTCCTCATAAGCTTGGAGATATTACTTTTGAGTTTTATGGATCTTTCCTGTTATATGGTGAAAAAGAAAATGTAAATATTGGGCAGTCTTCATGTGCTCTTTATAATTTTCACAGACCTTCCCTCTAGGCCTTGTCCTTTCAAATAATCCATGTCTTCACAAACTCATGACAGGATGAACTAGTGAATAAAGTATACTTTATTTAAATAGCTTCAATTATATAATGACCTATTTGCATTTTAATAGAGATTTTGAGAAGAACACCTGAGACCTCCAATAAAATAGGGATTTAAATTTGAAGGTAATTAAGGATCAAGCAGATTGTGAAACTTCTGTTTGATCTATTTAATAAACCTGTTTACTGTCATAGACAATAATGTTGCTGACCCCAACTTTTCCCAAGCTATCAAAGGAAAAAGTCTTCCTTTTACTGTACTAATTACTCAGAAAGTGAATGTTATCCATGTCAGGAATATCCTCTTTAAACGGAGGTGCTATTTTAGTAATTGCATCCGTAGCTCCTGAAGTATAAAGCAGAAAAAATAATTGAAGACAAAAAATTATGAATATATCATTATAATCCTCAAATTACATATAACATCCTAGCTTCAGCCAGCAGTTATTTTCTCTGGTCAGCTAACTGTGCCTAGGGACTAAACCTACATAAATTCCTTTGGCGCTAATAAGACTTAGTCCCATAAATCCCGTGAGTATTGATTGCAGAATGAAACTTGGCATGGTGATTACAAATGGGTCAGAAGTGAAGAAATTGTACAGAGAGAATTTCCCACAGGGAATGACTACTTGGAGATGAAATATTGTTCTCAGTGTACCATCTTTGACACAGAAGTACAAATGATGTCTTCTTTAGACATTTGATTGAGGCAAGGGCAGGTAGTTTTATATTTTTGAACTCAGCCAAGTCAAATCACTCCAACTGGGAGTTGGAGTGGTCTCTACAGGATTTTCTGGGATTTGCACGTAGTTGGCATACTCATAGTCATGACTTTTCTGCTGATGAACTACCATCTATAATTTTCAGGTAGCCTTCCTAGCCATTTAATCTTTGTCTTTCAACTGCAGATGGTAGAAGTGTCACTGTACTGGAACAGAAATTCACAACTGCAATGAGAGCAGTGAGAATTCAGATTCATACTCAGATAAAACAGTATTATGTTAACATCAGTTCCCCACTACATCTCAGTATTTAGGTTCCTTTGTATTTTAACCACTGGCCACTTGGTAATCTCTGCTCAAAACACAACAGATCTGCTGGAAGACAAGGCTTCAGGGATGTGACGTGAGCTCTGAATGCATATTTACTTTCAGAAAGTCAAAGAATGAGATTTTTTCCTGTTCAACTTTTTGTTTGTTTGGTTGGTTGATTTGGTTTACTTTTGGTTGTTTTTGATATAATCTTTATTGGAACTTGTTTGTGACCTGAAAAGTCCCTTAGCCAAATGTGATTCTTACCCTCTCCTGTAAGGGAGGACATCTGACAGTGTCACATTATAGCAGTATGTCCAGTTGAGACCATAGCCAGGTCACAGTACAGTATGCTCAACTCAGCCAGAGAAATGAGGACATCTTCTGATGTCTGCTGATGCAGGCTGCCCTCTGAAGTGGGGAGTGCACACCCCTGTCCCTGGACAGCAAAGTGACCTGCTCAGAAATTTGTTGCCTTTGAGGAGGTTCCAGGATTCCAGTCCAGAGTATTAAGATGGTACCTGAGTCGTGGCAAAGATGGTTCTATTCCTGGAGCTGGAGTGAGTCTGCTGTTTTAATGTCATCATGAATCAGTGACTTTCAGAACACAGGGCTAGGTTCACGAAGGTTGCTTCGTGCCAGGATTTTAGCAGTGAGGAGTAGCAGGTAGTGAGTGAGAGTGCTCTGGCTATCTCTGCCCTTCTGCAAGCATTGACTGGTTAGACAGGGCTCACAAACACTTCTTTTCTTGGAATGGCTGAGAGGCACTTCTAGCTCCACATGGTGAACCTCAGTGTTAGACATCTCCATCAACAAACTTCTGACTACTTATGTGACCATCTTAGTGTAACTTGTTTTCCTTAGATATTTTCCTGCTCCTTTTCAAAGGCTTTTTTTTTTTTTTTTTTTTTTTGAATAACTGATCCTTAGAAAGAAAAGATGTGAAACAGTTCAGTGAAGGGAAAGTACTGCCCACAGTTAGACTGTCAGAGCCCAGACCCTTTCATGAAATGAAAGGCAAACCTTGATTATCTGTTACCTTGTGTTAATCAGGCTTCACATTTTATTGAAAGCTAGCACCTCTGAAAAGAATCTAGTAATAGATTTTTTTTTTTCTTTTTTAAGTGGATGTTCAGGGTATGTTTGTATACTGTTACATACACAAGTTTCATTACTATCTTTTATTTTTATCTTATCTGTGTCAGCCATCTGTGTCACCCTGAATAACTGAGTCTACAGAAACAGTATCCTTTTCCTTACTAGCAGTCAAGCAGACATTGGAAGTTATTGATTATTTACAGGCTGCTGGCACTGGGACTTCGCATGCTGACTGTGTATTTATATTCCAACCACAAGTAGTTAATTTGTATCGATCATCATCAGTATCTGCAGGTGTCTGCCCTGGAATGGCTATCTCAGGAAAGTTATCATGCCTAACATGTCCCTTCATTACCCACAGATAAAACAGCGTTATGGAAGGGTCTATGATGCAATAAGTTGACTTTTTGGAGAAGCAAACATTGCAGAATCACAGAATTTACTGGGTTGGAAAAGACCTCAGAGATAATCGAGTCCAACCCTTGGTCCAATTCCAGTCCATTTACTAGATCATGGCACTAAGTGCCATGTCCAACCTCAGTTTAAAAACCTCCAGGGACGGGGAGTCGACCACCTCCCTGGGCAGGCTGTTCCAATGCCTGACCACTCTCTCTGTAAAGAATTTCTTTCTAATATCCAGTCTAAATTTCCCCTGGCAGAGTTTAAGCCCGTGCCCCCTTGTCCTATTGCTGACTGCCTGGGCGAAGAGACCAATCCCCACCTGGCTATAACTTCCCTTCAGGTAGTTATAGTGATGAGGTCACCTCTAAGCCTCGTCTTCTCTAGACTAAACAACCCCAGCTCCCTCAGCCTCTCCCCATAGGTCTTGTGTTCAAGTCCCTTCACCAGTCGTGTTGCTCTTCTCTGGACCGGCTCCAGCACTTCAATGTCTTTCCTGAACTGAGGGGCCCAGAACTGAACACAATACTCCAGGTGTGGCCTCACTAATGCAGAGTACAGGGGAAGGATCACTGCCCTTGTCCTGCTGACCATGCTATTTTTGATACAGGACAGGATACCGTTGGCCTTCTTGGCCACCTGGGCACACTGATGGCTCATGTTGAGCTTCCTGTCAATTAGTACCCCCAGGTCCCTTTCTATCTGACTGCTCTCCAGCCACTCTGCGCCCAGCCTGTAGCGCTGCAGGGGGTTGTTGTGACCAAAGTGCAGTACCCAGCACTTGGCCTTATTGAACTTCATCCCATTGGAATCAGCCCACTTTTCCAGTCTATCCAGATCCCTCTGCAGAGCCCTCCTGCCTTCCAGCAGGTCAACACTCCCTCCCAACTTGGTGTCATCAGCAAATTTGCTGATGATAGTCTCAATCCCCTCATCTAAATCGTCAATAAAGATGTTAAACAGGACTGGACCCAACACTGACCCCTGGGGAACACCACTAGTGACTGGCCACCAGCTGGATGCAGCCCCATTCACCAGCACTCTCTGGGCCCGGCCCTCCAGCCTTCTTAATCCAGCATAGAGTGCACTTGTCCAAGCCACGGGCTACCAGCTTTTGCAGGAGTATATTATGGGAGACAGTGTCAAAGGCCTTGCTGAAGTCCAGATAGACCACATCCACGGCTTTCCCCTCATCCACTAGGTGAGTCACCTGATCATAAAAGGAGATCAGGTTGGTCAGACAGGACCTGCCCCTCCTAAACCCATGCTGGCTGGGTCTGATCCCTTGTCCATCCTGAAGGTGCTGTGTGATTCCATTCAGGATGATCTGCTCCATAACCCTGCCAGGCACCGAGGTCAGGCTGACAGGCCTGTAGTTGCCAGGGTCAGCTTTGCAGCCCTTTTTGTGGACTGGGGTAACATTGGCCAATTTCCAATCATATGGGACCTCCCCAGTGAGCCAGGACTGTTGGAAGATGATGGAGAGCAGCTTGGCAAGTTCTTCTGCTAGCTCCCTCATCACCCTAGGATGGATCCCGTCTGGTCCCATAGACTTGTGAGGATCCAGATGGCTCAGTAAATCACCAATTATTTCCTCCTGAAATTAGAACCCCTATTTTACCTTGTGCATTAATTGTATTAAATGTGTTTCTGATTTCACCTTACCCTTACTACTGACTTTGAATGATTTATGCTAACCTCAAGTTCTCTTCTCACATGTTATTGTGGAATCAAAATTCAGTGCTGTCGTCAAGTGGCCACAGACAGAAATAAATAACAGGAGTGTGTGCATATTTTTTCCCCCCTTGTTTAGGTACATCTGCATGGTCTTGAGAGTGAGATACACAGCTGTCAGTAGAGAGTCCTGCTTCAAGGCTGTTACAAACATGTTGCAAGGCTTTAGTTACTTTTCTTCTGGCTGTATTTCTGTTTGCCCTCACATTTTTTTTTTTTCCTTGCATGATTAGAGAAATCCTAAAAGTTCAAAATTCTTTGTAATTATGTTATTATTTGTCATAGAAAAGGAAAACAAGAACTTTAAGGTAAATGTTTTACCATAGTCAAACATAATGGATCCCAGTTCTTCCCTGAGGACACCATGTACTATGGTGATTTAATTTACATAATACCGACATCAGTCTTTTCTGCTACTTCCTTGTAGAGTAATACCTATTGTGGTCTTCTCTTTTCCATTATTTTAATATGTTTTTCATTATTTCTTACTTTACGTGAACATTTTTGCCCAGCATTAGCATTTCTTTTTTGATATGCAGTTTACATGTGACCACATAAAAACCAGAAGTATTATTAGTGAACTCCTATATTGAATATAACAATGAACAGAATTGCAAAAAAAAAAAAAAAAAAATGTCTAGTATCTTCACTTTAGAATGTCTCATGGCTCTCATATTAGTGGACTTGCTATTAGATATCTATGAAAACAGAATCCTTTCAGGGTATTGCTACAAAAAGGGGAAAAATTTTATATTAATTTGTTGGGAATGGGGTGTGCTATCTTCAAAATATTTTTTTAAAAAGAACATTTGGCTACTATTTCCTTACTAATTCTCAAACTTAAAATGTTGTTAGTTGCATAATAAAGAGACACAATTGTCATGAACATGGAAAAAAAGTCTCACTGAGTTTGTTTTCTCATGCTAAAATGTAACTCTGCCACTTGAATGTGAAAGTAAGTCTAGAAGCAAGTAGTGTTGTGTGGATATTCTGTAAAGCATTGGCAGGCTGAAGAGTCTTTTGAAAATTAAGATTTGCCTCAGCCTCATACTCTTATATTCTGAACCTTTAGATTCTCAACAGAACTCTGTAACATCAGCAGCATTTCAAGCTCTTTTATCCTATTTTTTAATGGTCAATGATGTTAATATATTCTGTTATATATTAATATATTAATATATTCTGTTAATATATTCTATGTCTCAGAAATTAAATATTCTTCTATTCTCCAGTTTATTTTTTGTTTTGTTTTGTTTTCTTGCTTATTTTAGAAATGTCCTTTCTTTCTGGTGAAAACTGAAGAATAATGAGGAAAATATGAGGTCTGGAATAACAAGTGTAGAAATGTTGCGAATAATCTTTACTGCTTAAGCCTATATTGACTAGTTAATGAAAGGCCTGTGGTCTGTGGCATATCCAAAAATCGACACTTGTTCAGACTAAACTCTGTGTGTGTGTGGTGGGGAATGTGGTGAATAGAAAAAGAGAATCTAATACATGCTCAAGTTTTGCCATGATTTGAAGTCCAGACAAAGCCCAGGCATCACTGCATGATCAGAAATGGGGAAGCATTCTTGTTTATGAGCAGAGAAAATTTAGAAAGGCTTCCAGAGCCATTTACTAGAGGACCTGTATTACAGGAAGAAACAAATGTCAACAACAAAAAAATAGAACTCCTCCCTAAAGAACTAGTTTTCAATCCCTTTTGTTCTTTTAATTATAAATATTTTATTTTGGGTCGATACAAGTAAAAACCAGATACATCTAAAAACCAGAAATGTTGTGGTAATATCCAAGGGTCATCTCCTTATGTCCTTATACATCATACATCAAGATAAGCTTGATACAGAGAACAGGTATGGAAGAAATTTGCATTAATTCTCTTAATGCTGTTTCTGCATCAGAACACACTGTTTATCACATGATAGCAGTCATAAGCTCTACTGTGAGTTCTGAAAAGAGTGGAGAAGAAAGATGGGTGTTTGTTTGTTTGTTTGTTTAAAATAGACATCTCCTAAGACTTACTGAAGTTTTAGGAGAAAGAACCCTGACTTTTCAGTTAATTTCTCATATCTGTTAAAATAAATAAATAAAAACAGGTTTTGTTTTCAACAATTTCTGCAGATGTGTTTACTCTTCCACAAAGCAGTTTCAGTTATAACAGCAAGGTCCTTAGATATTTCTAACTCCTACATATTGGCATGTGTGTAGGGAATGGAACATAGTCTCTTCTCAGAGTTCTAAGAAGTTCAGAAAAGCAGATTCCCCAAGAGATATGTACAATTGCACCAGAAAATAAATGTGTATATAATTTTAAAGTCCTTTTAGGCACAGTCCAGCATTTTTTGATCTTACATAGTACTTCATGTTTGCTTTCAGAATACCTGTCCTAGGAATGTGATTAAACACACAGATAATGCAAATGAAATGAGACATATATATTTAACGTGTTTGTCTATCTCTTTTCCCTTGCTACATTATAGTTATGGATGCATAAATAAAAATAAGTCTAGAAAATAAAGAAATACTAATCACCAAAAATAGGAGTAGGGTCTCTTGAAAGAGAAGAAATACAGTATTTCAGATAATACAAAGGCATTAAGGTACACCTTTTTCTGTGTGCACTCAAATGTCAAAATACTTTTTAAATTTTGTTTTATAATCCAATAACAACTGGGTCATTTGAGTAAAGTGGTACGAGGATTTAAATAATAACGATTTCAACAACATCAGTTGCCTGGTTTGATCTGACTGGCAATATCTGCTTAAAGGACATCAAGAATTAATTTACTTAGGACTTCCTGATGAGCAATAGAATAATTTCCTAAATTTAAGTAAAGAATTTACACAATAGTTGCCTGACTCTTACTTCTCTTTTTCACCAGGGCAATGAATTATTTTTTCATGAACTCTAAGGAAAACAACTAGCAATTTTATAAGAAAATTAGAGAATAGGAGAAATATATTTGATAAGTGAAAAGGACAAAGCAGTAGCAAGATTTCTTCTCCCTTTCACAGCAATTAATAGTTAATCTCTATTCTGAGTCTGTACAAAGCCAGTCAAGAATTATTAATTTAATGTACAAGAATTGTGCATTCAGTGTAAACTGCTGTCATAAGGTTTGAATTTCTTTTGCACTTTTCTAGTGTTTTGTTTCTTCTATTTTGTCCGTTGTGTTGAATTTCAGCACTGAAAAATCAGGGATAAGACCTTCACTTTTATATTTTTAACCTGTAAACTTAACAATGTGCAACAGGCTTATTTGTACATGAAACTACTGCTACGAAATTAAGATTTCTCTATGGATTATTTTAAAAAGAAGACAAGTTAATAGTTTGAATCAAATGAAACTCAGTGTAACTGAGTTTTTCAGTGTAAATATATTTGGTTCTAATCCTATTTAAAAACAAAACAAAACAAAACAAAACAAAACCAAACAGAACAAATATTTTGTCCTGCATCACAATACAGCATTACAATAAAATTTTGTAAACCATTGCATTTCTCCACACACCAGAAAAATCCTAGCCTGCAAAGGGTTTGACTTCCCTTTCAGCCCAGTGTGAATCAAATCTGACTTCTGTAGTATCCGTGGAGTTACAGTGTCATAAGGGTATGTCCGCGGAGACCAAATTTGGGCTTCCTGTTCCTGTAACAATGTACATCTCAGCAATTTTGCCTTCATACTCTCAGATTTATTTATAACTGTTTATATTAGGAATAATAATGACCTCTAGGTCAGACGTTTCCTGGCAGCTAATCACTGAGTGCATGAAGGGCCTAAGGCAAAGCCTGTGGGCCACAGCTCCTCTGGCCAGTGACTGCCTGCCTACTAGGAACTGCTTTCTTTATCTGCTGTCACTCCTCAACTTGAGTTCTTTGTGAACTTCACAAAGCTGTTTTGTTTTGTCTTTCAAGTACTAATTCTAACAATAAAACATTAATCTGCATGTGTTCTCTTCAATTAATGTTTAAAGTGTCTTTGAAATACACAAAGAAAAATTTTAAGTCTGATACATTTTGGTTTCTCTTTTCTTTTCTACAGATTTATGTCTTTGTCACATCAGAAAAGTGTCAACAATTGTTTTCAGAGAATAGTGCTTTCAATTTACATACTTTTGTTAGTACTTGAGAAACCACAATATTTTATCCCTGGAACAAGTTAATCCAGAATCCCTTGATTAACAATTCGTATAGGAGAAAAGTGCAATAAACCAAATGGGCACCTATTGTCTGTCAATACAGTGGGTTTGTTTGTTTGTTTCAGCAATTCAAGATTAGTTTATACTACAAAATTTTGTTTGTATATTAAATAGTTTGGATCAGATGTGTTTGGGGAAAAGGCCTGTATGATTTAATGTCATTGCTCAGTATTTTAAAATCTGAGGACGAGACACCAAAATCAGCAGTAGTAGTAAAGTTCCTACTGAGTATCCTTAGTTCTGTGGTACAAGATCCATTGCTGAGTTCATAACTCTGTTTAGGATGGTAAACTTGTAGAAAGGGGTTTAAACAGACCTTTTATGGCTAGAAAGGCCTGTCCATTTTGTGGGTAATTATTCTTAGAAGGGAAAGGACTTTTATAAATGTATTGCTGCTTAACCTTAGCTGACAACTAAGCACCACAGGGCTGCTCATTCACTCCCCCTGTGGTGGGATGAGGGAGAGAATCAGAAGAGTAAAAGAGACAAAACTCACGGGCTGAGATAAAGGCAGTCAAATGGGCAAAGCAAAACAAGGAATGAATTCACTATGTTCCATTGGTAAGCAGATGTTCATCCATCTCCAGGAAAGCAGGGCTTCATCGCGCATAATGGTTACTTGGGAAGACAAATGTCATCACTCTGAGTGTCCCTTGCTTCCTTCTTCTTCTCCTAGATTTATATGTTGAGTATGACATTATATGGTATGGAATATCCTTTTGGTCTGTTGGGCTTGACTGTCCCATCTGTGACTCCTCCCAATTTCTTGGGCACCCCCAGCCTACTCACTGGTGGGGTGATGTGGGAAGCAGAAAAGGCTCTGTGTAAGAACTGCTCAGCAGTTCACAAAAACATACCCATATTATCAACAGTGTTTTTAACATGAATCTAAGGCTTAGCCCCATACTAGCTGCTATGAAGAAAATAAACTCTCTCCCAGTCAAAACCAGCAAGGTAAAAGGTGGGAAGATCTACACGTGTTTCCCAAGAGCATCCGAACTCTTGATTTACTGCATCTCAGCTTGAATTTTGTCCGATAATAGGTAACTCTTGGAAAAAAGTTCTCCGATGTCAAGTTTAACTAACTCAAAGTGCAATATTTTATTCAGGTGACTGTAATTCTATCATTTCCTAATTTTAAATGCTGAAGTTTGTAATCACACTTGTTGGTTTTAGCTACTTAGTCTAATACAACCTTCTGTTTGTAATTTCCTAGATTCTCAAAATCAAAGGCAGTATAACAAAATGACTGAGCAAAGTTCACTCAAAACAAATCGGAATTGCAGCCTACTCTAAAAAAATGCTGATTTCTCCCTCAGTGGAACAAATGTTAGTCATAATGCACTATCAATTGTGCAGGTCATTTTTTGATGAAAGAGAAGGTGTCATTATTGACAGTGAACTCTGTAAAAAAGGATTTATGAGTTGTATGGATCCTGATTTTAACAATCCCTTATGCTTCTGCCTGTTTCTTAGCATTAACCTTATCTTTTTTCTCCCCTGACATCATCTGTTCTTCACACCTTTTATTTTTATTTATCCCTCTATGAATTTTCTATTTTGTATTCCCAGACAGCACAGATTGGTTTGTTTCATTTTCCAAATAATGTTCTTACCTGGCCAAGTCTTAAATTTCCAGGCTTCAACATAACTTCTCAGTATTCCAACAAAACTGAGAGCTTTCTCCTCATTTTTGTACTGAAGGATCAAGTGAACTGAAAGGACGAGACTGTTTCAGTACACACTAGAAATTCAAACAGCCCTCACATTTTCAGTAGCCTTACATATTTGTGTGAATTTAGTAACACAGCTGCATTTAGTCAAGACGTCACAGAAATTATGAAATGCATATTTTCTACGTTGGAGCAGACTGTATCCTTCACAGCAGTTCTGCATTCCAACTCCTGGCATTGAAATCTTCCTAGACAAACAGTTCAAATAAATTGTTCATGTGAACAAATTCATTTTTTCTTCTTTCATCGTATTTTATTGAGCTTTTCCAGAAAGAATAATTCCAGGACAAACTGTTTAAAAGCAACTCAAAATATGTAAGAGGAATCCTCATTTTACAATGTTGTATTAAAATAAATATACCCATTTCTCCTGAAAAGGTCAGTGTTGGAGATAACAAAGCTTCTTGTTATGATCTGGCTTATTTCACACATTAGTACTTATAATGCCTTCATGCACAAAAGCACAAAGCTTGGAAGAATAAAAGACCTAAAGAACTTTTTCATGAGCAAGTTTATTTCCTGACATTTGTGACAGGCTGTAAGCAGGGGACAAACCAGATCTGTAATAGTCTTACTATTCCTGTAATCAACACAAGGAACAGACACTTACATATCCTATGACTAATTTGTTCCCTATTTCTTCTTACTGTATCTTTTCTAGTCAACTTCTGCCTTCCAAAGAATTATAAACTTGGTTTTTTTTTGATGAAGATCTTTGTTTGTAAGCAATGCAAATTCTGCTTTAACTACCAATTAACTACATCAATTCTTCCACAACAGCTTCAGTGGAATTATATTTATTTTTCTAATAAATAAGAAACAGCATAGCTTTGTTAATCCCAAACAATCTTTATTTAATACTGTATCTGTACTGTGGATTACATCTTGCGGAGAAGCTGGATAAATTTGCCCCCATTGAACTCCATGTTATGATGGCTAGATTGCCATAAGCACCTGCTCGAGCTATTTTAAAACAAGCTCAGACACCTTTATTTTATGCTGAAGCCTTGAGTGCAGACATATGCTGTTTAAGCACGAGTAATATGGAGTCATCCAGGCCCTTTAAATCTCAGAAAATCCCATCTCCTTGTTTTTCAACCAATATAAATTATTCACCCGGTATTATCAAATACATCTTGTGTACTTACAGGTATGATTTCTTTAAGTTATACACACTAAGGAAAGCCGCACAAGACACATTTAAAAGCTATACTTTCAGCAGTCAGTGAAGCTGAAAAGACCATGTCCTTGATCCATACTTGGAATTTTCATCAGCCCCTACACAACTATTTTAATATTACTTTGTAGTTCCAAGAGAATTCAGCATGGGACCTAGTCCTAAGTCTTGAAAAACAAATAAAATGATTTTTTAGACTTTGTATGGGTCCAGCTAATCTTAAAATACCAGTAACTATTTAGAAGATATATATTTAAAATTTGTTCTTGTAGATTCTTTTCAAGGTCCTCCTATATCCTGGGAAACATTAGTGTAGGGGGGGAAGAGCTTAAACACAGTTAAAATGACATTATGAAACCAATCTGTTTCAAAATTAGAAGTACGTAGCTACATTTTGCCTTCATAAACAGTTTACCGGGGAGAGGGCATATGGAGCAAAATGTTAAATAAAAGTATTTGGTGTCCTTTGTTTGAGAAAATGTCTCATAATAATCTATTTTTTATGTTGATTCAGTGCAAACCATATTGTTATCTGACATCAACACAGTAGAGACATTTGCAAACCAATAGAAAAAATTGTATTTCTTTTGCATAACCCATGGAAAGCATATTGGTTTCCTCTACATTTGTAATCTGACCATAGAAGAGTACATCCAGCGAAAATAATTCGTTATAGTATGAATTTTTAAATTATGATTTTGGCTCAAGACTTGGCAGTAGTGCTTAGAACAGTGGACAGCACTATAAAACTTGTTTAGCTTTTTGAATTTGAAATTATTCTTCTCTGTTCAAGACTCCTTTTTGCATTACAGTATACAACGGGATATTCGGTTTCTTAAAAGGAGTCAAGGGCACTTGTCTGTGGATGACTGAGTTATTTATTTTCCTGGATAATGTTACATTCCTTTGGAATTTAACCAGATATTAGGGTACCAGTTATTATAAACTTACTATTCATTTCTGTAAGAATTACTCTTTCATTAGAAGAATGTTTATTTGATTGATTGTTGTTACACACATATGCACTAATAGAGTTAAATGTTAGGATAGAACTGGGGCTGCTCTGTAATAATTGATGAGCATTTGATATTAATATGGTTATTGGGATCTTTAATTAATAATTTTAGTGGGCTAAATCAACACTGCTGAAGGCAAGAAAGCAGATAGAGAAAACAGTGATTCACTCTAGAAAACACTTAGAATATTGCTGTAAGCCATGACACTGACTCAGTTTTCAGATGAACCTACAAATTAGTTTCAGGCAGACAGCCTGAATACAAAACTGTAAAATAAAAGAGGAACGATTGAATAAAAAACCATGTCCCAGTGTAGTGAGGTCAGGCAGACAGTAGAAAAATCGACGAGAGTCAAAGACCCTAGAGAGAAGAGGTGATTAAGAGCACAACAGCAAGGGAAGCTGAGCTGCTGCAGCAGTAAGCTGCTACCAAGGTGCCACTCCACTCCTCCTCCTGCTCTCACCACTTCAGCACCAATTGCTTCCCTTGCCCCAGCATCACTGCTCATCTGCCTCCACAGTACGTTCATGCAGAGAACCAAACTTGCAGAACACAGATCTCTGCTGTTATGTAGTTTGTTTTCAGCTGAACAGGCTCACTTGAGTCTCCAGTGAGTGCCTGAGCTCATCAGTGAATTATCAGCATGTGGGAAGGGACGGAGACTGCTCCTTTCAAACATGGTTACCTATCACCCTTAGAGACTTTACAGAAAGGAACACACCTTTGGACATGCTAGACATTTGCAAAAAAGTTAAAAGTTATGTTTCCAACAATAACTTCTGCTAAGATAACAGAAGTAAAGAAGGCCATCTTCAGTACTGTCAGGGACTTCTGAAGATGAACTGTGCTTACCTATCAGGGTCAGATGAATCAGAGCTGACACAGAGTACTGTATCTCAAGGCCTATTTTAAGGCTGAGGAAAAAATAGTATGTTTTAATCTCTTGCAAAGAAAGTCACAGGACTTGAGACTTCAGGGAGGTGACTTAAAGGAAAGAGAAAACAATGTGGCTAACTGAGCAACCCTGATGAGAAAGTTTATGTTTAAAAGACTCCTCTACTCAAATTCATTTGGTGACTTCATACACTGATAATTTTAATCAAGATTCTTCATAAATCTTATTGATATTGAATATATTGAATATATATTGAATATATATTGAATATATCTTATATCTGACTGTTGAACTTCTGCTCCTATGAGAAAAAATATACCCATACCTGCCTCCTATGGGAGATATCGGATCAGTAAAATCTCTACCAGAGGATCAATTTTTGAAAGCACAAGACTCCTAAAGCAAATTTGCAGGTCTCCCTGTGAACAAAGAGTGCTAGTAAAAGGTATGGTATGGTATGGTATGGTATGGTATGGTATGGTATGGTATGGTATGGTATGGTATGGTATGGTATGGTATGGTATGACCACAGTGCACCACTGAAGTAATTTACTGAAGCAGGTCCACTAAAAACATTGTGGTTCATTCTCCAGGAAAGACAACATAAGAATTGGAGTCTGGGACAAAAGTAAGTCTAAGACAGACAATTCTGTTAGACACAGAATTAGTGACTAGACTTTGTCAACCAAGGAACATGTCTCAGATCATCCCAGGGCCTGTGAGCAGGAGACATCTCTCAGTTTATCACTGAGATTCCAAATATCATATGAAAAAGGGCTGGAGGCAGAAGGTCAAGCTAACTCTGATCTCACAGTCAGAAAATGGTACACACAGATACTTACACTGTGACAATCCATTCAAGCAAAAAACCACCCTCCATAGCGATGCACTGGGGTACATTACTTTCCGAAAATGCAGCAGCAGTGTACACAGTGTAAACAAAGACAGTGATAACAGAACTCCTCATACAAATGAATTTCTGTCTTTTGGGAGATTGGCTGAGAGCTGCAACAGAAGTGGAAGCAAATATCAAGATGAAAAAAAGCTGGGCATTTTTTAGTTTGAATTGGATGCTGTCTTGCAGTCAGTGCCAGGAATATCGTTAGTACCCCTAAAACAGAAGTCATCAAGAGAGAAAATAAATAGATAATTCCAGACAGTGTAACATTTTATGTTCTTTTTCACTGAAAGTAATCGAATGTGCATATGAGTAAATAATCAAATCAAAAAGAACATTTAATCATTCTGGAGAAATAGCCTATTTTTTATAAAACTCATAACGTCTTCAAGTTGATGCCCTCTGTTGAGAATGAAAGGAGAAGAATAACTGAAGTAGATTTGGAAAAAATAAAAATAAAAATCAGGTAAAGTAGAAATGGGGGCTAATTTTTGAGCCTTCCTCTGATTTCTGAAAGAGTAGGAGATTTCTTGAGTGGCAAAATCTTAGGGAAAGATCACACTGAATACAGCTGTCAGATGGGCTGTCTGATGATACTATTATTCACATATATCCACCATGATTAAAATGTACTTGTTAACAAATTTGATTAATGGGAAAAAATGTTTTAAAAAGCACTAGTCCTAAGATACCATGATAACACATTTACACATAGCAGATCCAATGAGAAGAATTAATGACATATAATTCCCTATGTTTTTGATTGGTTTGGGTTCAGTTTTTTTTTCTGTGTGTGTGTGTGTGTGTGTAATTTACAGAAATTTCATTGAGAGTAAGAGAGCCTATTTAATATCTTTGTTGGAAAATTTGTGCTGTCTTTCACCTATAGGGATTCTCTGACATATTATAGTGGATAAACAAGTGTTCAGGCTTTCTCTTGCTGGATTTCAATAGCAGAACTTGTGCCATCTAACCGCTTATGTGTTTTCATGAAGCACAATATTTGTGAAACCTCTACTCCCTCCTTGTGTTTCATTGAAAACCTTCTTGGTGGGCAAAAAGTAAAGATACATCTGCTGACAGATGTAGTATGATAACTGCTTCATATCCTAATAAAGTAGGCTAAAAACAATGTATTTCAAAGATGCTTTGCAGAGCACTAACAAGAATTACCTCAAAACAATGCAAGGCTACAGGATATTCTTTCTGACGTAAATACAGAAATATTGAAACACTGAACACAGATGAATTTTTCTAATTTCAGAGTGATATAGATGGACTCGTATTTTTGCTGATGGCCACTCAGTACTACATTTGCGCAAACGCGTTATTGTAACTCTCAAAAATGCACCTGCATTCTTTCCACTTGTGAACTTGTACTTTTTTTTATACACATATCTTATCTGACATCTGAATTAATATCTAGGACAATATTTGTGTCGAGGGTTTTGATTGCAGGGTGACAATAAAACCGTGGCAGATGTATTGTTAACCTCCTCTCCCCTGCTTCCCCCATCAGCCCCTCCCTCTTCCCCCTTCCCACTAAGCACAGGCGATTGGGAAGGAAAGGAGGACAGAGAGAAGAGAGTTGGAAAAATTAAAAATGTTTTACTAATGCTACTAATAAGAATAGAGAAAATAATACAAAATATACAAAACCAATCTTGAAAGTCCCAGTAACTGCAGAGCTGGCACCCGAAGTCCTGGATTGGACTCCGCAGCCAACCGGAGCTGGATTCAGTCTCTCACTAGGCCTCAGTTCAGAGGGACAATTCGCAAGGTCCTCTCCTAATGTTGGCCATAAGCAAAAAGGGACGAGATCCTTGTGATCTTCCACTTTTACATGAAGTGTTCACTTGAATGTAAGCAAAAAGGGACGAGATCCTTGTGATCTTCCACTTTTACATGAAGTGTTCACTTGAATGGGATGTTATACTCAGTTGGTCAGTTTCTTGGTCACCTGTTTCTCATTGCCCCTCTCGCAAGATGTGAATCTGTCCTTATCCATAACTTCGCATTCCATTGCTATGTTTACCAAAACCTGTATCTGGTTCTCCAGAAAAATGCAGCTAAAATGAAGGCTTTAGCTGACAGGCAAATTCACTAAAAGAGAAACTTGTTTTTAACAAAACCAGGACATTGTGGAAGCAGACATAGACACTCTGGGCACAGAGTGGCTGGAGAGCAGTCAGATAGAAAGGGACCTGGGGGTACTAATTGACAGGAAGCTCAACATGAGCCATCAGTGTGCCCAGGTGGCCAAGAAGGCCAATGGTATCCTGTCCTGTATCAAAAATAGCGTGGTCAGCAGAACAAGGGAAGTGATCCTTCCCCTGTACTCTGCATTGGTGAGGCCACACCTGGAGTTCAGTTCTGGGCCCCTCAGTTCAGGAAAGATATTGAAGTGCTGGAGTGGATCCAGAGAAGAGAAACAAGACTGGTGAAGGGACTTGAACACAAGACCTATGGGGAGAGGCTGAGGGAGCTGGGGTTGTTTAGTCTAGAGAAGAGGAGGCTTAGAGGTGACCTCATCACTCTCACCTGAAGGGAAGTTATAGCCAGGTGGGGATTGGTCTCTTCGTCCAGGCAGTCAGCAATAGGACAAGGGGGCATGGGCTTAAACTCTGCCGTTGGAAATTTAGGCTTGATATTAGAAAGAAATTCTTTACAGAGAGAGTGGTCAGGCGTTGGAATGGCCTGCCCAGGGAGGTGGTGGATTCACTGTCCCTGGAGGTTTTTAAACTGTGGACATGGCACTTAGTGCCATGATCTAGTAAATAGACTGGAGTTGGACCAAGGGTTGGACTTGATGATCTCTGAGGTCTTTTCCAACCCAGTCGAGTCTGTGATTCTGTGATAGTTGATAACACAGTGAAGCTCAGCAATATGTAGAGCTAAGCACTGTATATTCCAAACAGGTTTAATTATGCTACGTGATCTCAGGTGAAACATGAAAATTCATCAAATAATGCTTCTTCATGAAGAGCAGAGATGATGGGCAGGGTAGAGAGTATAAGCTACATAATGGAGACAGTTTTAGTTCTATCCAGTAAATCCAAGCCTGGCAATGATTACCACGGTTATGATCCAAGATAAGACCCCAAGGAAAGCTGTTAGCACAGTGTGGCCAGTGCAGCAATTGTTACCAACTCAGAATGGAGATTTTGCTGCCAGAGGGATTTTCTTTTGAAGAACCAGATTAGTTATCCCAAATGTGATAGAAAAAGTATTTTAAACAGATTGCATGAAGGCCTTAGAAACTGCAAAACTGAAATAAAAAATGACATCTCCTTCACACTAATCTCAAACGAACAGTGATACTGAGGAATGTATAAAACCTTTATTTAGGAAAAACATGTTAAGGCAAAGAACCCCACATTAACACCAGAAGAAAGCTATTTTTGTGAAGTAAATTAAACATGGAGTTGTTTATTTTGATGAAGTACTTGTAGTCTGTTAATTTGGAATCTGGTGTGGAGTGTTTTTGTTGTTGTTTTGGGATATTATTTTTTTTGAGGGGGTGTTTGGGGTTCATTGTTTTCCATGTGTGGGGGTTGGTTGGTTTGGTTTGGTTGGTTGGTTTGTTTGTGTGTGTGTGTGTGTTTGTTTATTTGGTTTTAACTAGGAGATTTCATACCACTGTCACTTTCTTGAAGGCACAAGATGAGGAACATTAAGTCTGATGGATCTTTTACTCAAAAGTTTGATAAATATCAATCCCAGAACTTAGTAAATGGCTCTTTAGAATTACACAATAATATCAGCAGGGTTTAATAGGCATTGGGAGAGACCTCAGGAGGTCCCTAGCAAAAAGCAGGGTCAGCTATGAAGTTAGACCAGGTTGCTTTTGTCATTGCAAGAATAATATTCACATCTCAAAGAAGATCTGGAAATCCATGTGGCTGCTGGAGAGATTGATGAAACAATTCTCATTAGTATTATGAGTCGTTGACTGTTTTTATCATCAAGCAGAAGAGAACACTGAAAACTACAGTTTTCAGTAGCTTACCCTATGTGAACAAAGGCTTACACTACCTAACTAAAAGGCTGAATTAAACATTGGTGACATTTTGTTCTCAGTGATTGTTAAAAAGTATGAGCATGAGACTTAGAAATGGCAGTCTTTAAAAGTCAGTAGTTCTACCCAAGAGTTGTATTGTTCTGAGAAGGTGTACTTCACCTTGATAAAAATTAATGCATTTGATTCATGTAAAAAAATAAATCAGTAGTAACTCTTAAAAATAAAACTGAATAGTGCTTTTTGTTTACAAAAAAAACCCCTCTATTATTAAACCAGAAAAAATAGAATTATTGTTATTTTACCTTGTCATTTTCATCAATTTCATGTCTTCGTGATGTAGCAATTTGGGAACTAAGAGTAATAAGTTAGTATAGAATTATTAACGAGGTAGTGGTGTCTAATAGATAACATTGCAGTAGCCTTTACTGATAATAACACTTCAGTGCTGAGGTCAGTAAGTGTTAATTGGGGATTTGTAGAAGGATAGCAATGGGAAAATTTGATATTGCACTCCCTGAATTCAGAAAAATAAATTGGTCAGGTCTACATTGCAGGAAGTAACAAACTCCCAAGTTTCCCAGTTTAGCAATAAATGAGTTAACTTCTCATCTGATTAACACTGCTAAGGTATTCATTTGTCTAACCTGTTTCCAGCATCTGAGTTAGCAACTCTTCATGATAATAAACTGTGTCACATTGGCTTGCCAGCGTTCTTTGCAGGATTTGAATGTGATCTCAATAAATCTGACAGAAAACTGACAACTGGAGGAGAAAAAATTGTCATTCTGGAGCATTACAATACTGATACAGAAGGCAATTAAAGGTTTTTATCAGGTGTTTAATTTCAATGATTTTAAACCATTGTTTTAAACTTGTTATTAGTATCCAAATATGTGAGCTTCAGAACCATACATGATCATCCTGAATCATCATAATTTGCATGTCCTTATATTACTTTTGACATTATGGCAGAGAAACACCTCTAGAACTTTTAGTTAGTTAGTAAAGTTATTTTCTTTAAAAATATGTAGCTGAATGGCTAACTAGCTGCCCTCATGCCTAGATAGACAAGGCTCAAATAGTCATCTTCAGCCTTTGTGAAGACAGTTTTAGTAAACAAATCTCCAGTTTGCCTGAGGTACTGGCATTTTGCTGTCCTTCTACTTTGTTTCCAGTCCCACAGGAATCCAACATTTCTGGCTGGCACAGTGTAAATTCATTTTCAATTAATTTGCTTTTCTGGATTAATCTGTTTTTATTTCTTTTAGCAAAAAAAACCCCATAAAATTTGTTTTTCTAGCCATATATGTTGATTCAGATTTCTTGACATTTTTCATCGGCTGAGGGCACTAATCTTAGTGTTTTACACAAACTGCAACTCAGTTGCATGATTTCTACTTGAATTCCAACAGCTTTAATTGGATATGTTGTAAAACTGGAATAAAAGAGAGAGGAGAGGGAGTTCTGCAGCATGTTGAACTTTGCTGCAGTGCTGCCACAAATTTTTCAAGAGAAATGAGAGAGATTAACTTCAACAGAGAATGGGGGATTAAACAGATCCCTGTATGTCTCCTATTGTATATCACTTTCTGTTGTGTGTTTCTTTCAAACTGAAAAACATTTTGAGATCTTCAGATAAAAGATGCTACAAAATGAAAAGTGATGATGTTACTAGTTTATGTATTCCAAGTCCCTCTAGGACAGCTGCAAAATCCACAAACTGGAGTTTGCATTAAAATCTCTGATCATAGATACATTATCTTTGAATTGATGGATTAAAGAAACAAAAGAGAAACAGAGCCTTTTCTGTGCATTTTTGTCTTGTTTATTCCCTCATGCATTATGTATTATATAGCATGTATATGTGCTTGATCTTCCCAGTTATTCATGATTAATGAATAATATAATAAAACCCATCACAGCTTTAGTGTTAGGATAGTAAAGTGGTTTAAATACATGAATAAGTTAAGATTCCATGTTATGTTCTCATTTTAGGTGCCTGGAAACTGAGAGAAGCACAAACAGAAACATTTACATTGTTTGAAGAAGAACACAGACTAGAATTGCATACATGAATTAGACATGATAAAATACTTACTCTTTCTGAAGCATTAAGGCTTACTACATCCCTCCGATGATGTCCCACGTGTTTAATCTCTACTGTAGAAATACTCTAGAACTGCTATTTCCATTATTTTATTGTCATAGTGCCCCTTAAACCCATATTTGAGTTCCTTTCTCTACAGCATAAATGAGAGAGGCTAAACATTTTAATGCTCTGGTTGCTCTCTATAGCAGCCTCTGCAGAATGCATTTATAGATTCTGTCTTGTAGATATTACGTGTAACAAAAATTGGTATAAAGACCCCAAGTATGAAAAATGGATTTCAAATAACCTTTGTGTAGAGGACTTTGTTACCATTCCTGTTTTTTTTCAGGCATATTTGTTAGCTTGTTTTGGTTCTGCTTTTTTTTTTTTTTTTTTTTTCCCAGGCTTCTCTGAATTGGAGCGTTAGCTGCTCTTGCAATCAGATTTAAATTGTGCTTGCCATCTCACTTTAACATTTTTCTTTTACTAATTTAAATGTCATTTCTCAGAAACAAATAGCCAGAACAAAAGGAAAGTATTGCATAGTTGGATGGTGTTTAAAGGCATGCAGATAAACAAAGTCCATTTTAATTATGCCAGGGGCATAATTTTGACTGTTCTGCTCTGTCTTCTATAATTAGTCTTGGAAGCAAATACTGTTATATTCAGCCATGAAATGAAGTGGAAGAGCTGAGTTTATTAGAGATTAATAAAGTCTCCATGAACATTCCTAAAAAGCTACTGAACCCTTAAATATAGATTATAGGTCAGAGCACATTGCCAGTACTTCCTCAGAACGCAAGAAATTGAGTACACTACATCTATTAACTACAAAGAAAGTGAACAGTGGGCTGTCAAATATTAGTGGCAGATTTTAACAAATTACACCACAGAAAAAGGTGTGGTATTTTTATTAGAACATTTAAGTGTATTTTAGCAGTCTTATAATTGAGATGTTTTAAGAAAATATCCACAGCTCTCCTTACTGAAATTCCTTACAATGATATGTGCATGTTTAAGTCGTATTGCAGTCTTTCAACCAAATGTTAATCTTCTTATCCTTTCCTACCTCATATTATACACAGTAAGCATGGAAACATTAAGCAATATACATGTTGCAAATCTGACATCAAGCAGACCTCATGGAGAAAACCTAAGACTTGACCTCCCATTCTTTTGCATTATTACCTAAATTAACTTGGTGATCTTCATCTTGTGCTGATTGCCCATTTCAAATTATAATTAAGTGGTCTTGTCAACTCTGAAACTGTTTATGTTGTAAGACTGTTAAGTCACCATTGCTCTGAACCAAAATAGAACAAACAAAACAAAACAAAACAAAAACAAACAAGAAAAAAAAAAAACAAAAAAAAAAAAAAAAAACAAAAAAAAAACAATTGGAATAAATACAGGCAAATGACCATGAGATGGCTAGCCAAAATAAGTATGCTTCTCTACCCTTTCAAAGCAGATGTCAATGATTTTATTTAAGAAGATTTCTATTTGTTTGAGACATCAATTTTGTCAAGATATGAGAATAATTTCAAGAATAGAAATTATAGAGTAACAAATGGAACTAAACTGTCCATGAAAAAATGTGGAAGACATTTCTAGGTTCTCAAAGAAAAAAAGTTCTGAAAACACAAGATAGAGATAGAGGCAGACTAGAAGAGATTGAATTCTGTTCTGATGGAGACCTACATGATGAGAATGTTCTAATGATAAGATTGAAGTGATCCTCTATAAGTTATTGTTTCAGAGTATAAGTGTCATTGTCATGTCCAAGGAGCTCATTTAAATGACTATTAGGTTACCATTTTGTTCAATTTATTTTATATATATATGTATGTACAAACACACATACTTCCAGTGATTGAAGATACAGAGACCAATAAGTACTGATTTTCCTTTATTTATGTTTTACCAGTATTTTAATTGCTCAAACTGCACATGACTAGAGACAGATACTGAATGGGAATTCCCACATAGTTCCTGTTGATTTAGTTTATGTCTGCACAGCTAAATATATTCAGTCTCAGGTTTTCTCCCTGGTTTGTAGAATAAGTACAGCAAGATGGTTTCCTTCCACCTTGCTCAAGACTATTCTTCCTTCTAGAGTCACATCCATACAACATGGCATTTGACTCATTATGCATCTGGTAAGATTAAGAATTTACTCCCACTTGCATTTCTTTAACATGATGTTTTTCAAAGTCAAGATTAAGAGAAAGCTTAAATTTCTGGATGTAGACAACTACCTTCGCCAAATATCTTGGATTTCATGTAACTGGAATGATTAATATTTTTCCTAGCTGTCAAAGAAATCATCAAACCACATTACTAAATTAGGGAAAACACCACTTTACACGATACCGAGTAATCTACTACAGAATAACAGTCTCATAATATGCACTATTAAGTGCAATATTGTTCAATACACTAATATATACCCATTTCTTACTACCAGACGGTACAGTTTGTGCTGATTTTGTGAAGACAGTATAGATGAATGACTGTGTGTACAGATCTCATTTTGAAAGATTCAGAATTCTATTATTTGTAAATTGTTTTGTTCTGCTCAGATACAGGTGAACTTTAAAATGTGAAATCAATTCTAGAGTGAAAAAGTCTTGCTAAACTGAAAAAGAAACACTATTCCAAACATTCCCACCCCTTGCTCCTATTTGACAGCTTTAAAGAGAAGATGATAGCAAGAGACTAGAACAAGCAGTGTAGATTAGTCTGTAATATGGAGGAATGCTTTTTCTTGCTGTTCAAACAACTATAACCCTAACTTACCACCCTGTTAACAATATTTAGCTTTTATCATCCTATTGTTACTGGACATGAATCTACCTTTTTCTTAAGGTCTTTTACTGAAAATGAGATTAAGATCAGACTCTCATGGGGGCATAAATCTGTTTAGCAGCTCTATTGACTCCAGTGGAAGTCACTAATTTATGTCACATCAACCACACAGACATTCTGCAAGGTACCAGTTCTTTAAGATTAAAACTGTGAAATAACACAATGAACCTCCTACTTTGGTTGCAGTGTTAAGTCTTCAGTACTCTTTCCAAATGGGTGATCTTGCGTATGATGTGAAAGTTTCACCACTATATGTAACCTGAGGTCTGTGGCAACCAAAGCAAAGTGGGCAAAATCCTGCAATCTGGATCTTGATGCTATCTCTTCATAAAGCTGAAAGCATCATATGCTCTTTTCTATATACATAATTCTGCATTAATACTTGCTTTAAAAATACTGCATCCCTTTATACTCTCAGATATAATTTGTCAGATATTACCTTTTAAAGGGAAACACTTATAAACCTTTCCCCAAAGAAACTATATTTTTTTCTCTATATCACACACACAGAGAATCACACACAGAATTATAGGGATTGGAAGGAACCTCAAAAGATCATCTAGTCCAATCCTCCTGCCAGAGCAGGAACACTTAGATGAGGTTACACAGGAAGGCGTCCAGGCAGGTTTTGAATGTCTCCAGAGTAGGAGACTCCACAACCTCCCTGGGCAGCCTGTTCCAGTGTTCTGTCACCCTCACTGTGAAGAAGATTCTTCTCAAATTTAAGTGGAACCTTTTGTGTTCCAGTTTGTACCCATTACCCCTTGTCCTATCATTGGTTGTCACCGAGAAAAGCCTGGCTCCATCCTCGTGACACTCACCCTTTATATATCTGTAAACATTAATGAGGTCACCCCTCAGTCTCCTCTTCTCCAAATATATATGCATTTTCTTTACATACATGGCTTTTCTTTATATATATGGCTTTTACTCCATTATCATACAATCATAGAATGTCCTGAGTTGGAAGGGACCCACAAGGACCATTGAGTACAACTCCTCTCCCTGCACAGATCAACCCCACAGTTCACACCATATATCTGAGGGTGTTGTCCAGTCTCTTCTTGAACACTGTCAGGCTTGGGACCATGACTACCTCATTGGGGAGCCTGTTCCAGTGCTCCACTACCCTCTGGATGAAGAAACTTTTCCTAACGTCCAATCTAAACATCCCCTGGCACATCTTCCTGCCATTCCCTCAGGTTCTGTCACTGGTCACCAGAGAGAAGAGATGGGTGCCTGCCACTCCTCCTCCCCTTGTGAGGAAGCTGTAGACCATGATGAGGTCTCCTTTTTATCTCCTCTCCTCCAGGCTGAACAAAACACGTGACTTTAGCAGTTCCTCATATGGCTTCCTCTCCAAACCCTTAACCATTAGTTTCTGTCAGTCACTCTAGAGCAACTGCGGGAATTAAGCTCACCTGCTCCACAGGGGACAAGATTTCTATGTCTCTGGAGAAATACAAAAGTCCATGCCCTAGCTGTCTAAGTGGATTGGCAGGATTTTTTTTTAATTTGTTTTTACATTTTTAGTTAGTTAGTTTGTTTGTTTTAATTTTCTCCTGTGTCAACTGCTATAATAATTATATTTTATTATGGTAGCTTTATATGTGCAGGTAGAAATGAATTATCAGCAAGGTAATTCACATTTATTAAAAACATGAAACTTAATTTGGAGATGCTGGATATTTGTCTGAGTGATTCTTCACTAAATCCAACATTACTTCAGTGTACTAGAGCAGGACATTATGATACATGCAATAAGCATATTCAATAAGTGTAGGTTATAACCTTGAAGGTCAGAAAATTGACATAGTTGGATGAAAGTGTCTCAATAAGATCATTTAAACTGAGATGGGTGATTGGGTGATTCACAACAGAGTATACAGCAAATCATTTGAGTACCACTTATTCAGTGATTAAGCAAAATAGTTACTGAATATAACCGAAGACTGTGTATGACTGTTGGAAGGAATTTCCTTTCATTATTTCTTATATATCTGTAAGCTTTAGAATTTAGTATAATTTTGTGTGTTTTCTGATACTCTTCCTTTCCCCTTTTGGTGAGATTAGAAATAATTGGCATCTAGATAACAAAAGTATACGTAAGACCTTATTTACAAAATAAAGTCTATTATTAGCTGGGTAGCTTCAAATCCAAAATCCATCATAACTGAAAACAGTCATGTCTTGAGTTCATTGTAGGTGTCAAATTATGTTTAGATTTTTATGTATAGTTAAAAAATGTGCCCTTAAAGACATTGACCTGCATGCATATACATTTAGAAATTCAGACGCTGAAAATGCATAGGTAACTGAATTTTTATTAATCCCTAAATCAAAAGTATAAATAACCATTGTATATCCTCCACAGAAGCAACAGAAGTTGTCTCAGTTGTAATTTCCATTTAGCACTTTACTGATAGACTTTTCAGCATCTCCTTCCACCATTCATATCTGATACAAACAAAAAGGTGAACTAAAAGATGTAATGCAGAAAAGTATACATATCTTTCCAGCAGTATAAAATAAATTTCTAAAATAAAGTAGTAAAAGATGTGACAGCTGAGTCTAGCCTGTATATTTTATTCAATTTTAGTCTACGTATATGTGTAAAGGTGTATGCATATGTGTATGTACGTACATAAAGTAATATACATGTAAATAACAAAATATCAGAGTAACATTAAAATTACGAATCCAATAATCACACCAAGTAGTATTTTCTTCAATGAGTAGTCCATTTAAGTCAACACCGTAACTCACTGGAGTTGACATTGTACATTTCTTGAATAAGGACCAATACACAGGTGCATTGCTGCCAGAGCTGAAGAAGGGATTAATCACAATTTTGAGAGGTCCCAGGTGTATGTTCACTTTCCTTCTGCTTCCAAAGGTAAATCTGTTTTTATGCCACTATGTTTTCTGAGAGGTCTATTTGTATTTTTATGTTCAAAATTGAAAGTTGCTGACAAGAAACTACTGTCAATATCTTCAGTCAGAGGCACTATAGGTGAAATCTAATCTAATCAAGCATCAAGCAAGTATATAGCTGAAAAAATTTCATCAGCTTGTGGAGTGACCCCAAACAAACAAACAAACAAAAACAAAAAACCCCAGTAGAAAATAATAACTAATTGTTGAAAGGAGGAAACTAAAAATTTTTGAAACTTAGATGGAACTGTTTAAAATGTAAGGATGAAAAAAATATATTATTTTCACACAAGCATGATATAAACTGAGCTCCTAGGTGTAGAAAAGAGAGAAAATTCAAACAGAAAGATACTGGCAAATGTAGAAAGATAAATCTCTCATTGCATTAATAATAGTAAACGAATATTTGTCTGAAATAACTCTAATTTAAATTTGATATTAGCAAAGCTTCTCCTAAAGACATCCTTATTTCTGCATCACAGAATAGAAAAATTGTTCATAAACAGTTCATCTCTGTCAAAAGATCAGCCCTAAAATGCTGCTGAGGTCAACTTCTCATGACCCTTCTGCTTCATAAACACTGAGTGAATAAATTAAACTGCCTAAGGGCAACACTGACTTTTGCACCTGACTTTTCAGAAAATGTTCTTTTATTTTCTGTTTTCTTTTGTCTGTTTGTTTGTTTGCCTTGAACTGCTAGTCCTTAACCATGTGTGGTTATCCTTCATCTTTTTACTTCTGACGATATTCTTTTTAGCCATCTACTGACATGCTGACACAGCCGGCATTCAAGCAACACTTGTATGCTGAACTAATCCTGAGGATTCCATGTAGGGGAAATTAATATTTCAGTCATGGCAGTTTGCACTACAAAAAGAAAACAAGTAACAAAAATGGGTTTATGCGAGGCATGTTTTTATGATTAGTTATACATTTATGAAATATTGTAAATTGAAACAGAGAATATATAAAAATTTATAGAAATATATATGTTTGTATATGTGCAACATATATTTTCATACACATAGCATAGATATATATACATGCTTTGACACTATTTGCATTTAGATTTTTCTGCTTCACAACTGAGTACTTATTGGTAACTTCCATCTGTGGAAAATGTAGGGGTTTTTTTCTGTTGACTTTTGCAATCAGTGTTTGTTCTAACTCTAGGAAGCTGCTGTCAACTTTACTTATTTTACACCCAATTGATTACAAAATTATATTTTCTATACTTATATAAGTGTATATAATGGGTTGGCAGCAAGAAATACGCAACAAGCAATGCTCAAAATTGACTGTTAAACGCAAGTTAATGAAAACCCAATATAGTTCAGCAGCCTAAAGGTTCAGCTTTGGCATCCACTTACAAGAATCTTGAGTAAAATTATTGTTGAAAGCTCTCATAAACAACTGTAGTAAGGCTAGTAACTGGTTCCTCTGTATTGTGAGTTTATCTTAAATGCCTATAGCTGAAGAATGAGCTCTTTATCAGTCACTGAGGCGCATATTAATTTAAAAGGCTAAGTATTTACAAAGCTTTATAATTTTGTGTAAAGTTTTAAAATAAAATCTCAACTTTCTAAAAATCATTTATTAATTGATAAGAGCCTACTAAAAGTGAATAGTGATGAAATTATGTACATATATATATAGAAACTTTAATTATCATAACAGATCTTTAAAACGAGTCCACATATTATCCACAAGCAATCCTTGAAGCTGTGTCCTCCATCTGTTTTTAGGAAACTCTAATTTTTATTTTGTTCCCTCATCAAAATATGCAAAGTATGAGTTAAGTTCTGTGGAAAAGATGTCTGGTGATGTTTAAGAGCAACAAGGGATCGGTTTTAGATGCAATCTTATAAGGGATCTTTGGCATATAGAAAATCAAGCCAGATATTTGATATGCCTTTTACTGAATTTGGAAATTGCAAAACCAATCTAAGAAAAAAGGTATTGACTTGATTTAAACTAGTTCAATACAGGCAAGAATACTACTTTGTGGAGAAGGACATCTTGATTTGCAATTACATAGTAAATGAAATTTTACCCAACCAACGATTGTCATAGGAAATTGTTTTCCTGCAAACTGTGAAACTCATGGTGAATAGCACTGTTGAAGTAGTCTAAGCAATACAGTAGTATCGACGTGTTAATAACCATTTTATTGGTACATCTGAATATAAATATTTGGCATTCAAGTAGCATCAAGTATACAGTTAATTATAATAAATTAACATTTCATAAATTTCTCTACCTCTTCAGAGTTTTTCAAAGCTCGTAATGAGGAATAAGTAAATACTGATATCAAAAGTAATCTATCTTATTTTACTTTTTAATCACGTTGTCCTACTTTTAAAGTGGTACTGTTTAAATATAACGCCACGGTTCCTCCAGGAACAAAGTAAAGCAAATGTGAGTTTGATTCAATGACAATTAAAATCAATAGAAAAATTGTCATGATAGTGACAGACACTGGCCACAACAGCTTTATTGATTCTTTTGGTTGCCCAAAATACAGTATGTGCTTACTAAACATATAAAATGTCACAGTTCTACCCCAGAGGACTCACATTCTAGTATCACATGAGAGTAATTCATCAGATTACTATTCAGAAACAAAATCACAGAATCATAGAATCACAGAATGTTAGGGATTGGAAGTGACCTCAAGAGATCATCTAGTCCAATCCCCCTGCCAGAGCAGGAACACCTAGATGAGGTTACATAGAAATGTGTCCAGGCAGGTCCTGAATGTCTCCAGAGTAGGAAACTCCACAACCCCCCCGGGCAGCCTGTTCCAGTGTTCTGTCATCCTCACTGAGAAGAAGTTTCTTCTCAAATTTAAGTGGAACCTCTTGTGTTCCAATTTGAACCCATTACCCCTTGTTCTACCATTGATTGTCACCGAGAAGAGCCTGGCTCCATCCTCGTGACACTCACCCTTTATATATTTGTAAACATATAATAAGGTCACCCCTCAGTCTCCTCCAAGCTAAAGAGACCCAGCTCCTTCAGTCTTTCCTCATAAGGGAGATGCTTCACTCCCTTAATCATCTTTGTTGCCCTGCGCTGAACTCTCTCCAGCAGTTCCCTGTCCTTTTCGAACTGAGGGGCCCAGAACTGGAAAGAATATTCCAGGTGCGGTCTCACCAGGGCAGAGCAGAGGATAAGGAGAACTTCTCTTGATCTACTAACCACCCCCTTCTAATACACCCCATGCCTTATCTTAACCCTTTGAGATTACTTCCAGAAAAGAAGAGAGAGTTTAAAATATTTTCCTTGTTTTCTTCTTACTGTAACTCCAGAATAGTCTCCTCTCTCCTGGCCTTTACAGTGTTAGTCCCAGGTATGTAGTTTTTTTTTCCAAACTATCCATCTTCATATGGTATATTCAAATTGCATGTAGTGCCTTTCATACATATTTTTCAGAAGTTTTGGCAAAATAGATATGACTAATATATAGAAATATTTTAAATGGCAAATATATGTATTTATATTTATATTTTAAGATGTACCAATAAAATGGTCATGAACATAGCTATTGAACTCTATTACCTGCTTATCTTAGGAATAATACTTGCTTATTGTCACTCTATTGCATTGATTAAGACCGTAACATGTAAGTTGACTCCAAGTCTGACTGAAGAAATGGCCAGGTTATCTCCTATTGCTTACACACAATGCTACCTTGTTTGGAAGGATAAAGAGTTTAGATATGAACAAGACCTCTTGTACTCAGTTTCTAGATTATTTCCCTTATTATTATTGGTACTGGAAGAAAGTACCAGGGTCAAGACCTCAGGAAAATTATGGGCCCTGACTATATGAAGTATCTTATAAGTATGTAACTACATAAAACCAAGTGTTTCTTATCAGTCTCCTCTCTTTAAACTTAAAATCCTAGATGCACTGAAACTCAGGTCTATACTACAGAACTGTTCAAAAATGTCCAAAACAGACATGGAGATCTTATGAAGTTTTCTGGGTCTTTTTTTTTTTTTCTTTTTTTGTATTAGTATTTTTGAAATTTTGTTAGCAGAATGTCACAGTTTAAGGCAAGGCGGCAATAAACCGTGGCATATGCTCCCTGTTACCCTCTTACCTCCCACCATCCCTTTTCCTTTAGACTGGAAAGATGATAGGGAAGATAAAAGAGAAGGAAGAGAGACTTAGACTTCAAGTTGGAAGGTTTTAAAGTGTTTTACTAACGCTACTAATAAATAGAGAATATATACATAAAATACACAAAACCAATCTTGAATGCTCGATGTGGAGTTGGCATCACTCCAGCAGCAACGGAGCTGGGTGTGCGGAGCTGGCAGCTCCAGCAGCTGCAGCTCAGGCCCCCAAAAGTCGTGAGTGGGACTTCACAGCAAACTGGAAGCTGGTTGCAGGGATGCAGGGCCTGAGGCCTGTAGATCATGGGCAGACAGACAGAGTCCTCTCTAGATGCTGGCCATGGTCAAAGAGAGAGTGACCCTCGTGATCACTCTCCTATATAGGGGGTATGATGATTATGGGATTGAATACTTCAGTTGATCAGTTTTAGTCACCTGTTCCATCCACCCCTCCTCAAACATGACCCTCTCACAACAGAACATAGGAAAACTTATCAGCCTTTCTTGCCTACCGTAGTAATAAATCTAAAAATGAGCTTCTTCAGCATTCCGTTGGTCTTCTTATCAGCACCGAGTACAGCATCCAAGGAAAAATATGCAGGCTACAACTCAGAAATGTACAGCCACCTAGAAGAACTTAGCTGAAAGAAAAATCACTTAAAGAGAACCGGTCTTGTTTTTAACAGAACCAGGACACAGAACATTTGAAAATTAGCAATAGCGTAATTTCCTATGAAAACATAAAAGTTAATGAGAAATAATACTTCTGGTGAACTTGCCAGTTTTAGGTTTATGGTTGGACTCAACATTCTTAGGGATTTTTTCCAAGCTAAATGATTCTGTGATTTACTGATAAGTTAAAAATTGTAGCTGGACTGACCCAACAGCTGAGTGCTGTCAAAAGTAGAACAGTATTTTTCTGCTGTTGGATTAGTGAAATACATCAATTGTCATGGAGGAATTTAAGAGTGATAAAACCTCAAGGACAGAACTCCACAATGCAGTGATATAAATTTTAGATCTTATTTCTAAGGAGGATAGGTATAGCAGGGCAAATAACAATGTTTTAGAATCCACTCCCATAGTGTGTACAGAATACACATCCACACCGAAGATGATCACCACTGTTCCAGTCCAGCTGTTATCAGCATGGGAATGCAGGGAAACAGGATGTTCACTCTAACCAGTCATTGCACCTGAGTCCTTACTGGCAAACTGGTTTCCATGCATGATGAAGCAGCCTCAGGCTCAGCTTCTGCATAGTGTTGGACTTTCATGGACTTCTTCCCCTGCTGTAGGACTCTTCCCTCTTTATTGCTTTCTCACTTACGTGATCATGGTTGTCAGAAGATGTCAATGGCCTTACTGGTCAGAACATACCAGGGCAATTTTTTTAATTTCTCTGTATCTAAAGTCAAATAGCTGGTATTGCCTGGTTGCTAGTGGCTTCTGGTTCTACTCTACATGCCCACCGTGTCCAGATATGTTACCAAGATGTAAAATTGTAACAGTTCCTTCTCTATTGCCTTCCGTGCATACCCAGATGCAACTCAGATCTCCTAGATATGCCCCCCCATAACAACTTTCTACATTCTTTATTTCTGCTTCCTCAGTCTATACCAGCACCATCTAATAAGTTAGAGGTGGAGAGCTGTAGTCATAATCTCACTTATCTGAGTAGTGCCTTTGTATATATAATCAACTTGGTACAGGATGTCAAATATACTTGTAACTAATCTGACAGACACAGGAAAATTCAACCACATGCACATAACAAAGGAAATAGGCTGGAAGTTTTTGGTGGTGATTAACATGTTGGTTCTATCCAAAATGTATCACTTCATCCTAGAGAAATCTGATTTAAAGAATCTGCTAATTTTTGCCTTTTCCCAGACAGAGCTTGCATCATGACCACTAATGTCTTTATGTCAGTCAGTGCTCTGCTGACCAGGTAGTTATTTGATGTTCAGAAGCTTGAAAGAATTGTAATAGGAGGAAATTATTAAATTTAAGAAATTATAACAGTTCACAGTGGTTTCAACCCAAGCATCAATTTATCTTTTGAATGCAGACAGGCAAAATTGCAAAATGCAGTTCTGGTGTTAAAAAAACCCAGTGATTTAATTCAGAGGATCACTTACTCAATCCATGGCAGGTACACCCACCCCCTGACAACATTCTTAAGTTCCTCCTTGCATCTATTTTGTCACTATTCTTATCACCAGAGACCCACAGATGTACCAATACACTTTACATTCTTCTAAAAAGTATAAAATAAGAATGTTTTGTTTTACACAACCCCTTCTAATTTTCATAGGGGAAGGAAAATAAAATCTCAGAGACTTTTATTTATAATACCTTTTTCCTTCTGAGTATAATACTTTGGTATAATATAACTATAATATAGGTACTTAGCTGAGTAATCATCATATTTATTTATTTATCCCATAGAGAAGAATATTCATTCTTTGCTCTGTGCTTGATTAGAAATTGGATAAACGCCACCCCAATAATTCTGAACTGGTGAACGGAAGTTACTTGATGTTCTAATGCCTTTCTTGCAATAATTCTGCCTCTGAACATACCTGAAGATGCACCATTCTTGCTAAACAAGAAAATCTAATAAATATGGACCTGCACCACTACATGCAAGCCATCAGCTACCTTAGATGCTATTCTCAGATATTAATTAAATATATATTAGAGACAAAAAATCTGTGCCAGAGCATCTGTTCACTTGTCTTGTAATGTATGATTTGTGTTTTCTAATACAGACTCTAGTACAATAATGAGAAAAATTGTACTCAGAAAGCACAATTGTACATCAAGGAAACATGCCATATTGGACTAGTTCTTTGGCCATGTTGGAACAACTGGTAAAAGATTTGACAAAATTCCACAGCATAAGAATTTGAGTGATGCCTAGTTTAAAGCCAGGAAAATATATCCAAAAGGAGATGAGAGAAAAGAAAGGAACTGTAAAAGCTAACTGTTGGTTTTAATGACTGATTTTCAACTAGCAATCTTCTGGTTTTGAAATTCTGACAAAGGAATTGGTGTGTATGTCACAGTGAAATTGCAATAAGCTTTCTGCTTTCTTCATGCTCTGTTCAGGTCACTCAGAGCATGAAAGGTCAGTGTAAGCTTTTATTACACTGGTTCTCCTTTCTGGGGAACAAAAATTGTTAGTATCAATGAGAGCCATAGTAATTTACTAATTAATTTTTTTATTTTTTTTTTTTTCCCCCAGTGTTACATCAAGGAAATTCCCAGTTAAACTCTGAAGTTCTACCAGCCTTTCATGCCACTCTTCTCATGTATCCTTCCATCAGAGCACGAAAAATTTTAAAAGCTTATTTAAATTTAATTGTCAGTGAGAATTCTTTTCTTCTGCTCTGTGAAATGTCATCCTGCTGTTCAGTTCAAACTTGGGGTCGGTCTGCTCCTCAGAAACAGTTACTAAGTTCCATATAACACTTGTTAAAGCTTTTATTAGCAGAATTCCGTAATTTAGGAATATTTTAGTTGTGTTTAATTATGTGAGGCAGTAGACAGTCTTCGCAAGACAATTTATATGTTCAAGATGAAGGAATTCTTCTGCTCATTCATTATTACTTAATTTAACTATTTGGTTTTCTAATTGAATTAGTCTTTGCCGTTACTAAGAACTCGTAGATTATAAGACTTGTGGCTTCCAACAAAGTCAGTACTTTGATCCTGAAATCCTGTCTGCACTAGCAAATTGTGTGTAAGTTAATGAAATCTTTGCACTCAATGCATTCTGTATCAGTGCACAGGGAAGTAAACACAATCACATCATGCCTACTGTCCTATGAGAAATTATTAAAAATCATTCTCATTATATATTGAATATCACAGTATCACAGTATCACAGTATATTTAGGATTGGAAGGGACCTCAAGAGATCATCTAGTCCAATCCCCCTGATGGAGCAGGAACGCCTAGATGAGGTCGCATAGGAACATGTCCAGGTGGGTTTGAACGTCTCCAGTGAAGGAGACTCCACAGCCCCCTAGGCAGCCTGTTCCAGGGCTCTGTCACCCTCACTGAGAAGAAGTTTCTTCTCAAATTTAAGTGGAACCTCTTGTGTTCCAGTTTGAACCCATTACTCCTTGTCCTACCATTAGTTGTCACCAAGAAGAACCTGGCTCCATCCTCGTGGCACTCACCCTTTATATATTTATAAACATTAATAAGGTCACCCCTCAGTCTCCTCCAAACTAAGGAGACCCAGCTCCCTTAGCCTTTCTTCATAAAGGAGGTGCTCCACTCCCTTAATCATCTTTGTTGCCCTGCGCTGGACTCTCTCCAGCAGTTCTCTGTCCTTCTTGAACTGAGGAGCCCAGAACTGGACACAATATTCTAGAAGAGGTCTCACCAGGGCAGAGTAGAGGGGAAGGAGGACCTCTCTTGATCTACTAACCACCCCCCTTGTAATACACCCGAGGATGCCATTGGCCTTCCTCACCACAAGGGCACAGTGCTGGCTCATGGTCATCCTGTTGTCCACCAGGACCCCCGGTCCCTTTCCCCTACACTGCTCTCTAATATGTATTTTCCCAACCTATACTAGAACATGGGGTTGCTCCTGCCCAGATGCAGGACTCTACACTTTCCCTTGTTAAATTTCATCATATTCTTGAATATTTAATACATTCTGGAAAAAAACTAACAAAATATAAATGACCAGCTTCATTATATATGGAAAAGAGAGTGTTGAAGTGGAATTTCAGCCAGATATCACAATAGAAAGAGAAATAAAAATGTAGAAAATGAAACAGGAGATTAAAATTAATGAGGTAATACTTTTCACTTGTTATAATGTATTTTTAATCTTAATTTGAAAGGGAGTATAAGATAAAACACCCTCCAGGTTTATGCAATAGTGGAAACAGAAGCTTGCTCTTGGCTTCTGTAAGTCTAAGCTAAAGCTTTGTATACACACTCACATACACACATTCACACATAAAATCTATCACTTGTTAAAATGAAATTTCCCTAGAGGTATTGCTGTGTAAGAGAAATCTTTTGCCTTAGTGCTGTACCAGTCCACCATTTCCAGTCATAATGAGCTATTTTACTTTGTATCCTGTTGTTGAAGCTTTTTTATGAGAATCTTTGCTCTTCCATTTGGATAAGTATTTTATGATTTTCATTCTTCATTGGCTTAAAGGTCATTATCAGTTCTAGCTATTTTGCCCGTAGCTCTTTTTTGTTTTCATGCAACTTTCCAGTCCTTCACTGACCTTTGAAAAACTTATGAAAGTAACGGTAATTTTTATCTGAATTTGTAGGCTTTGAAGCATAACAATCTTCCATCGTGCACTTGTAACTTAGCCTTTAGGAACTGTGAATCAAACGTATTCCTGTTTAAAACAAGTTTAATGCAGAAATGCAATTATTAAAGAAATGTGAACTAATTTAAACCTAGTTTGAGGCGTTAACCTTTCCATCTATTCAGCCACTTTGACTGGATAACTGCTGACTTAATTTTTTTGCCTGTCAGTAGAAAAGTATCCCATCAATATGCAATAACTTGAAGAAAAGAATTGATGTACTGTGCTGGTGGGCAGAAACAATCGAGATTGTTCTCCCTGAATTCAAATTATTGAGCAGTTTCTGTGTTATGCTGCCCATTAACTTAAATGAGAACATTTTGTAATGCCAAGTACCTATGAATATCAGCTTCAGTATTCTCATTGTGTGATTTTAGTTTGTTTTTTTTTTTTTTTTTTCTTTTTGATATTGTTATATCTGGGGATTTCTAATCAGAGATACTACACCTGTTAAGATGGTGTCATTTAAAAATCCCATTATGTTGGCAGGTTAGCATTTACCTACTGTGATGTAGGAGCAAGGGTCTAATCCAGAGTGATGTACAACTGTACTTTGTTTATGTATCAGAAGGAAAGTCAAAGCCAACACATAATAAGTTAATAGTTTATGAATATCTCAGACAATTTAAAAACCAAACCAAAACAAAACCAAACAAAAACACTCCCACCATAACTTCCTTTTTCTTCTTTCACCTTCTAAATCATGGTTCACAAGACTTCAATACATTGCAGAGCATGTTCTACCCTTATTTACTTACTAAAAATGTGAAGTAAATATGTTGGCTTGAATAGAGAAGCTTGCCTTACTGAGATTTTTAATCATGGAATGTAGAGTGATTCGGGGTTCTCTTTCATCTCCTGTCTCTCTGTAATGTTGAATGCAAAGATCTTTTGGGAAATCCAGCTGATCTACGGAAGATTATTTCATGTAACAACAAAAATACCATATGTCACTTTCTGCTGTGCTGACAAAAGCAAATTGTAGTCAGAAAAGCAAGGACTTGAAGGAAAAACCAGCTACATGATCAAAGGGTTAGTGCCGTTAAATTTATTTTACTTGCTTTTAATACAATGCAATATAGCAGAAATCCACTTTTCACATTCAGCAAATGGGCAGACAGTCCTTGTCACCACAATCCTGGGCGAAAAAGATTTTTGCTATAGCTGTCGCATCTATTTCTGTGGCTAGGTTGGACTGCAGAGAAAAAGCAGTAGGAAAAAAGCTTGCCTAGAACATTTTCTTTGGTCCAGAAGGATTTCTGAAATTTCCAGCTCTGCAAATATTACATGATACCCATTAATACAATCCTCTTTTACTCTCACCTCTTCAAATAGAGCTTTTGAGCAGCCGTCACAAGAGGACTGGGAAATTGGCAAATATAAGATGAATCAGGTCACAGTAATGCTTTTATAATGGTGCTGACAATGTTTTTGACCTTCATGTTCTGACAGCTAGTTTATTTTCACCACCAGTCAGAGCTTTTGTTGTCAAAAATTGTCAATGATATGTCAGTTCAGAGTGCATTTTGGGGAAGTAGGCAAGCTTATTCCAATGGATTACCTACAGGGGAAAAACAATACTTATAATTGAAATTTTAAACAATATCATGGCAAAAAAAGGGTCCTGAATATCCTTATGGCTTCTAAAATCACACCTAAACAGTTAGGCAACAGGCTAAACAGAAATCAAAATCTTCATAAAGCCATCACAGGCAAACAGACCAATTACAATTTGTTTTTACTGTTGTAATATTGTAATTTAATATTGTAATAATCCTAAACCTGACAATTTAGAGATTCAAGATGGATAAAATTATAAGATTTACACCTTAGAAGGATAAACTATGTTTTATCTTCTCATATTAGTTTGTCAATAGTGCCTTTTCTTGTAAATTCTTCATTTTTTTCTACTTTTTTTGAGATTTATCTAAAATCCAAAAATAACCTTTTTTTTTTTCCAGTATTACTGTTACTGAACACATGATACAAATCAACAAAAAATGATTAAAAACAAAAACTTTAACTTTCATTTAAATTTTTCACAACAGAGAAGAAATTACATTTTTCTACCTACTTTATTAACTGTATTTGTTATTTGAATTTTGCCAAGAAAAATTGTTCTTTTCTTCCTTTTTTTTTTTTCTTTTTTAACTGGGCACAGGGAGGTAAATGTAAAATATAAAGATATTATTACCTCTACCTAATTTGTATAGAATCGCCAAGGAGCAAGGAGGACTGTAGTCTCTCCTTTTGTCTTTCATCATGGACAAGTATGAGACTGAGCATTAAAAAAAAAAAAAAAAAAAAGCTTTGAACTTTGATAACTTAACTCTGAGTATGGGGCAAGAAAAAGAGTGGGTGTAAAAGAGCTATCTGACTCTGTCCTGGTTTTGTTAAAAACAAGTTTCTCTTTCAGTGAATTTTGCCTGTCAGCTAAAGCCTTCATATTAACTGCATTTTCCTGGAGAACCAGACACATGTTTTGGTAAACCTAGCAATGGAATGCAAACTTATTGATAAGCATGGATGGACATCTCGCGAGAGGGGCGACGAGAAACAAGTGGCCAAGAAACTGACCAACTGTGTATAACATTCCATTCACGTGAATACTTCATATAAAATGGGAGATCACGAGGATCTCGTCCCTTTTTCCCTTTTCCCTATGGCCGACATTAGGAGAGGACCTTGCTAGTCGTCCCTGCGAACTGAAGCCTAGTGAGAGACTGAATCCAGCTCTGATTGGCTGTGGAGTCTAATCCAGGACTTTGGGTGCCAGCTCTGCAGTTGCTGAGACTTTCAAGATCGGTTTTGTATATTTTGTATTATTTTCTCTATTCTTATTAGTAGCATTAGTAAAACATCTTTAATTTTTTCCAACTCTCTTCTCTCTGTTCTTCTTTTCCTCCCAATCACCTCTCCTTAGTGGAAAGGGGGGAGAGGGAGGGGCAAAAGGGGGAAGTGGGGGGGAAGAGGGGGTTAACAATACATCTGCCAGGGGTTTATTGTCACCCCGCAATCTTAACCCTCGACAGACTCTAACTTGTGATTCATTCTTTACACTGTTTGCCCCTGGTAGGTATGTGCGCTGCTCTTAGCTGGGATGGAGTTAATTTGCTTCATAGCAAGCAACATGGTGCTGTGTTTCAGATTTGTGACTGAAACAGTTGTTAACTATTGCTGAGTACTGCTTGCACAACGTCAAGGCCTGTTTCTTGCTCTGCTCCCCTGGGGAGTGGGCAAGAAGTTGGGAGGGGACACAGCCAGGACAGCTGACCCCAAATAACCAAAGGGACTTTCCGTGCCCTACAATGTCATGCCGAGCAATAAAACTGAGGGGGAGTTTTTCTAAAGAAGACGTTGCCTACAGCTTGTCTAGACATAGGTCTGCTGGTGGAAGGTGGTAAGTCATTGATCTGTTTATTGTGGATTTTTGGTGGTTGGCTGTTTTTTGGGTTTGTTTTTGGTTTTTGTTTTTTACTTATTAAATGCCTTTGTCTTGGCCTACAAATTTTTCTTGCTTCTGTCCTTCCAGCTATCTTCCCCATCCTGCTCCACGGGAGTGCAGAAATGGCTGTGTGAGGGCTTTCCAACATGCTGGGGTTGACCCACCATAGCACGAAAAACAATAAATTCTCCTCTGCAAAGGTCTCAAAGATAAAGTCTGTGCAGTAACATCAGCACACTCTTCATCATATCTCTTCAGATATTCACAGACATGGCAATGTTGAGACTTCTTTTTGTTGTTTCTTTTTTTTAGATGTCAAAATAACCTTATTTTCAGTCTGAAAGAATATAGTCACTCAAGCCATCACTTTACTCACAGCTGCCTGCAGAAAAGACAGACTCACAAATGAGGTGTAATAACAAAGCTCTGGGAAAGTCAACCAGAATGTGCTAGATCAGGCACACGGGCAATATGATCTCAAGGCTACTATGAGCAGAGCGATTCTTAGCCTGAGAGAACACAGTTGTGATATAATAGATATTAAATGGGAGCTCAAGGTAAAGTTAGGGGCCTAAATTTAGCATCCTTTCAGAGATACTCACAGGAGCTGGTATAAATGACACAGGGCGTACACTGGAGTCTCAGGTGAAAAACAGACTCTTCTAAAATGCTTCTAAAATGACCTAAGACACTTACTTTTTGGCCCCCAAATCTCTTCCTAAGTGTTGCTTATTACATTTAAAGTCCAGGATTTCCATTTCATCAGAAAGAACAAGGTAATAAAAGCTTTCTGCCTGGATTTCTATTCTACATGTCTTTTTCCATGCAAGAGTGAGAGAGGAAAGTGTGGGCTGGGAGTGTGCTATGTTCTTTACATGCAAGGTATAATGCATGTCACATTAGAGGAAAAAAAGGACCCAAAAAAGCAGAATGTTGTTCTTCAGGTTAGGTTCTACACGAATCTCCTCCAGCAAGACAATGTCCTGCCTCTTCTGTCAGACCTTCCAGAAGAACTCCAAGTCAAAGCACAGCTTGAAAACATACATGTGGTCACAACCAACATTTCCGCAGTCTCAAAAAGTTTCTGCTGCATTACTAATTGCAAAAGCATTTTATTATGTATTAATGAGCAATAAAATTCTTGACATACTTTTGACAGGTTCTATTTTAAAGAAAAATTGTGAAAATAAATATTTAATTTAAGTATTATTTACAATATGAAGTTGAGAGATTTGTAGTCACATACATTGCCACAGGACCAGGAAAAACATGTTTTCATTGTAATTTACATAAGTACTTAGCCACTGCCTCAGGAAAACCTTAAAAGGAACACATAAAGTATTCATATTTTTACTTAAAATAACATTAAAAATGAATGCATCCTCATTACCTTAGTTCATTAGTATTTTCAATTTATTCATACTGTAGTCTCTGTCTTACTTTTAGCTTACTTTTTTTTTATTTAATAATTTTGTACCAAACCTAAAATTTCCTTTTCACCAATGTAGCTGATGAGTAGAGGGCTATAAAATATTTTTTAATCAAACATGTTCTGTCATGTTCTTCAAGTAGAAGGATACATTAAAATCTATAAATTCTTAACATGCTGGAATTTGATGTGTAACTGGGATTAATTCCAGATATACTTCAACAAAGTATAACAAATTTTATCATTTGTCAAACATAAATCAGAATAGTATAGATATACAGTTCCTTTAAATCAGCTGGTGAATGATGTGGCTTGCTCCCTGGAGCTGTCACTTTTTATGCCAGTTAGGTAAAACAATCTAAAAGCAATGAGTCTCTATAAGCAGCTCTGGCATGTAGCTGATCAGAAATCTTTGAAGTAAGCAAACTAAAACCGTGAGATCTGGGCCTGATCCTAAAGTTTCTTTATAAAAAGTTAAAATGTCCTGTATTCCACAGTAGAACAGCAAAAAGGTGATCTTTCCTATGAAAATCCAGTAGAGATTTCCTTCATTTTTTTCCTTAGATTTTAATGTTAGAAGCTATTTGGGGGCTTCGGCTTGCAAAAGAAAAGCTAAATACAAAAGCAGTTACACTCAATTGGCTTGTAGAATGATACAGTATGCCTGACTCAAGTCCAGATTCATTTCATTTCTGTTGACAACACTCCATTTAAAACATCTAAAGGGAAAACAAAAAAACAAAATATGAAGAAAAATATTTGAGAAGTATTTGGCCAAAATTACATCAAACCACATATTTATGTTCCCTTTTAATTGCATGGTAATTCAGGTTTCTGATATACTTTAGAATGGACAATTACTTAATTCAAGGCCGATATGAATAATTTTTTTCACATAATTTATTGAATGTGTCCTAAGTTGTACTAAAACCTTGATCTGCCATAAAACCTTTACCCAAGATTCTCTAAGAAGGAAGACGAATCTGTAAACATGTTCTCTGATTTGTTCTCTGGTTTTAAGATGAATTTGAATGCCATGCAGGATAATTTGGCACTTTGCAAATTCAGGATCGTACGGTTTCAAACACACTATATTTTATGTTATCATATTTCAGTCATCTCAGATAGTTTAGACTAAGATACATTCTCCAAATATAGTTTTAAGTAAGTATACTTTTTTAATGTATGTTATCTATAGAAAGTTGCATGAGAAAATTCTAATGTATGTTGTGTGTTTTAACTCAAAGTATATTAATGCACATTTAGTGATCCCTTATTATTTATCCCAGTGTCAGAAATGCTGTAATGTTTTGATGATCATATAATTAGCACCATGAATAGCCACAGAGAAATTGGTTTGGACCTGAGAGCTGAATTTTCTGGGCTTGGAAAGCTCACTTGGGAGTAGTTAGAATACCTTACTGTCTGGGACTGACATTCTCAGGCTTGTTCCTTTTGTTAAGGATTATGCGTTATGTATCATTCACAAGATGTACTAGAACACAATCTTGTAACCCTGTATATTAATGTCCTTTGAGTGGTAATATATATTTTAAATATACTTTAAAGGAACACTGATCTTAAGTTATAACCATTACTTGATACCTTTAAAAATGCATTCCTACCACTGTTTTGGTCTCCAGGATTAATAAAATTTTCACTACACAGTAGTTGTCCTCCATCAAAAAGCATACCTCCCTTTGCTAGCTATTTGCTAGCTCTTATTAGTTGTTATGTCATGCTAGCATTTCTGCCTTCATAAGTTTCCCTTTTTGCCTGCAGCACTGATTTTCATAAGTATGGTCTCCTGGATTTTCTGGTTTTGTTTGATTTATTCTCACTGATTAATTTCCAGCTGTTTCCATATTTCATATGTCATTGGTATTTTTGACAGCTGCCTTCAGAACTTATACTTTTTATTCATTTTCTTACTGGTTCCTCTCTTTTGGGTATTGGTAGGATTTTTTTCCCTTCCTTTGCAACAGTTTTTAACTATTTAATCCCAGCTTAATACCTGAAGTACAGGTATTTTTTAAATTACCCTTAGAATTTAGTTAAAACATAAAGGTATAAGAATTTTGTTTCCTTTCTCCCAGATCTCAATAAGAATTTTACTTTTTTTGAGGATAGCCAGCTCAGTCTGTACGCGATAATTTTTTTCTAATAGCTTTTAAATATTGGAAAGAGGGCTTTTCATATGGATTTCCTATAAAGCCTATGGTTCTGGGTTTTAACTCACCATCTTTCTCTTAAAGTCATACCATATCAATGCAGAGAATTGTTGAAATTGATGCTACAGTGAAATGGAGTGTGGTGTTTTCCTAAGAAAGATAACTTAGACATTGAATTGAAGTTTTAACATTTTGCAGCAGCACCTCACCCTCTATGAAAATCCAGATAAAGTCATTGCTAATAAATAAATTTTCCTGATTTTCTCTAAGAATTTAGCTGTGAATTTGTGTCATGTTTAGCCCCTGTATTTTTTTGAACTGGGTTGCCATTTTCAGCCATTCTTAAATCCAAAGCTGCTTTATTGCCATAGAACTAAACCAAACCAAACCAAATCAATACCACCACCACCAAAATCTGGTAGCAGTTTTTAAATATTATTGTTTATACCTGCTCTGAAACAGTCAGATGACCCAGTGCTTGAAATCCTACTATAACTTCTCGTATCTATTAATAAGTTGCTTTTTCATGTGTTTACCTTTTATAGTGAACAAAAAGAACACTTAGTTTTCTTAATCTACTGTACATTCTGGACTGATGATGAATATTTCTATAGAGGGAAATAAGTTAGAAAGTGCCCTAAAAATTTGAAGGCAGAGAATAAAATATCCTATGAAACTTTAAATTAAAAAGAGGAATAAAGGGGGCATGGTAGTGGTTCTGTAGTCTGCAAAAAATCAAGCATCAAAAACGCACTACAATTATATATAGAGAGAGTAAAAAAAATATAAACATTTGAATCCTTCTTCTTCTGCCTTCATATTCGGGTGTGAAGGTTACAATAGCCTAACTAGCCCCCACATCCAAACTGAGCCAAAAGTTTGGTTGACTTTTCACAAATACTCTGAATAAGAATCACTTCTTGCTGCCACTAGAAGGAACAATTCTGCATCCCCCACTTTCATAGATTGCACCAGCTCTGGTGCTCAGCTGATCCCTTTTTCTTTTGTTTCAGTCCCATAAACTACCAGAAAGCTAGTTTAGTTTTAATTGGTTTATTTTGAAATTGTATATCCACATCATTTTTACTGCAGGGTGAGATAAGCACAACCATCTGATTAGAGAAGCCAATGGGAGAAGAAAGGAAAGGGTAGTTTGGAGCCATTATGTCAGCTTAGTCGTCTCAGAGATGCTTATATTTCCACTGTTGCCCTGTTCCACGTAAGTAGCAACACCTTATATCAAGCGGAGATGCAAAAGCTTATTGTGTATGTATGTCAAACGCTGAGTTACGATGAGCAATATTTTTCAATCTGCAGCCTCCACAGTTATCATGTCACCATGTCAAACATAGTGTGTCATTGCCTTTTACCCCACTCTCACCTCTGCTGGTTCATCATTGGGTGGGAGTTTGCAGTTATCTTCTTCTTGAATACTAATAATCGTGCTAATTAGAGCACTTAAATGAATTCTTATGTCTGATAAGCATTAAAAAGGACAGTATAGGAAGAATGTACTGAAAGTATATTGGCAGATATAAGAGGCCTATAAAAAGAGAAGATAAAGGATGAATTTTATGCAGGTCAGGTCTAAGGTTTTGATTGTGTCTCTACATTATGAAATTGTAAAAGAGAAAAAAAGTCCCTCCCTAACACTGCAGTAGGAGAATGTTAAGGCTATTTAAGCAATATCCTTCAGTTAGTCTTTGAATACAGTGTGAATCAAGCAATAAATGTGAGTTTGGAATGAATACACATCTTTGCACAAAATCCAAATGAACAGGACAATTCAGATGCTTGAAATAAAATCAGATGAGGGAGACCTGCCAAACTATGATTCTACAGGCTTTTCTTCAAAGCAGTGCTAGTTCAAGTGTTCTCTGTGCCAGACTTTCAATCTCACCTATGTATCGCCTTTGCTTCTGCATCATCATGGCTATTCAAGAAACTGTTCAGTAAATGGGAGCAGAAAATTCATAATGGTAAAAAATATCCCTTAATTTCTGCTTTTGGGTCATTTTTCAACTAAATCTGATGTGCTGGCACAACAAAAAGGTGTTTTATAATCCAGCGAAAAGAACACTGTTTTTAAAATGTAATACCCTTATCTCAGAGAAACTTCAAGATTTCACAGGCCTGGAATCTTGGTTTAATTCTTCAAGCATTACTCCAAGTCCTGTCAGATACAACAGCACTAACAAGTTCAATTTTTTTGTACAGTTCACTTGCTTTTATGGGTTTTTCTCTCATCAGTAGTGAAATACTTCATTTATCTTTAGGTCTCTAAAAATTATGTGTGTGTGTTCTAATAGGAGCAACTAGTCACTTAAAGAATGTGAAACCTAAATGTCTTTATCTTAAAGTCCTCCCATTCTCAAATATACTAGGTCTTTATTTGTATAACAGTGTTATATGTCAGTTTTCCAGCAACGAAATGATTTATTATTTTTCTGCATTTAACTGGTATCAGAATTGATGTCACCCAAAAGTAAACTAATCTGAGGAAATTATATCTTTTTATTAAGCCATATGAAATTCCTAATACACTCAGATTATGTTCTTTGATGTTTTATGTAATGAAGGGGCATTATACCCAGTAAAGATCTATTAGGTAGAGTACTTGTTTCAGTCCTTAAATCCATCCCAACTTTTAATGCTATGCACAAAAGATTTTTTTTTTTTTTAATAGGAAAAAGAGTGATATTCTGTGGCTTAAGTACTTGCTGAGTCAATATCTTTCACTTACATTTAGGCAAATTAAAACCTAGTGTCCACATAGCTTCTAGTACCTAAATTTAACAGCTGACAAGGCTCAATGCTTTTGAAGTGGAACCAAGTTAGAGAGGCCTAGCCTCATGGATATTTTTGAAATTGATGACTGATGTCAGTTCAGGAACTTTGGTTCTATATTCACAAGATTGTAAGTGAATGTAAGTGATAACACCTGATAGACAAAGAAAAGTTAATTCAAACCCGTTTAAGTATTAGGGAACAGATGATCAGGAAAAAGGCAAGCTGAAAAAAAGTTCGTATCAGAAACTTCTCAGAGAGAAGAGGGTGAGTATAAGTCTGTTCATTCTCACACTTGTGCCCTGAACAATAAGACCTCTCTTACAATTTATGTGTCATGCAATTACATTGGAAGGATAGTGAGGGTCAGAAGGCAGCTCATGAGCTCTCCAGTCCAACCTCTGGCTCTCAGCAGGGCCACTTCTGAGGTCAGACCTCAAGTTGCTCAGGGCTTTGTCCAGCTGGATCTTGGAAGCCTCGAGTTTGGGGATTGCAAAGCATCTCTGGTCAGACTGTTCCAATGATGGGCTGTTTTCAGGGAAAAAAAAGCCCTCCCTTATATCCAGCCTGAACATCTCTTTTCTCAGTTCATGCTCATTGTCACTCCAGCCTGCCTACGGCCCTCTGAATAGCAGTCCTGCCACTGAGTATATTGATACTCCCCACCCTCAGTAATTACTTGTATTATAAGTATATGTCATTCCAGTCAGGTGAAAGCTGAGTTTATGTTTTCTGTGTGCATAACTTTGAGATGTTTCACACAATATGAGTTAACAACCTGTGAAATTGTCAAACCTCTCTCTGTTAGTATCACCACCTCCTTTCCCTTGAATGAGACCGTCCCTTTCAATCGTGTTAAGATTTAATTTATTTTTTCTTCATCCTTAGATTCCTTCAACAAAGTGACAATTTGGAAATTGGAAGGCTTATGCAGGAGCCCAGAATTATAACGATAGACTTTCTGAAATAACCAGCTCTCTTCCAGCTCTTTTGGGACAACCCGTAAGATTTGCAAAGCTCTAATTAGGATATGACTTCAAATTTCACCTCAATTACTGTTTGGCAACATTTCTTTCTCTCTTGTATATTTAAGCAAATTATAGAACCTTATTTCAACAAAAATCTTTTGATCCCTCCCCTACTAAGGGAGGGTCATGCTTGCAATTTTTCGCCTAAGCTTTAAACTCAAAGGTTAAAATATGATGTTTAAATGGTGACAGAGAAGTCTCAATGAAGAAATTGGGGTCTTTGACCTCAATCTCTGCTGCTTGGAGTGGGAGGGAGGAGAATCTTTCTGTGTTTGCCAGCTTGAACCACAGTAACCTGCACCTGACAATTTAAACTATTAGGTTTTGAGCATTTTCAGATCACACCAGAAGCATCAGTCTGTGTAAATAACACATCACAGTAAATTGTCTCCCATTTAAAACTAAAATCATAAAAATAACTACTTAATTACAAAATTAAGTACACAGACTGTCAGAAGTTATGTATAATGTATATTTTTAATAATTTAATCTCCCAACTCCTAGATGACTCTCATTGTATTTCCATGTAAGATTTGGTTTATCTTGTGTGTGGTCAAAGGAGACCTGGCAGGGTAGTGATTAATATCAGAAGAGTAGGCAAGTTTAGAACAAGATCAGAGAATTAAATTATTACATGAAAGTCAAGAGCGAAGTAAAAATCTTTGACTTGAAAGCCATTAGAATCCCATTAAACTTGTGGAAAGGGTTTGGCATTTTCAATATAGTTGTTTGGCAAATGTTAGTCTTTGTTATTTGAAGTGTAGATAGTGGAAATTCTGAAGTAAATTCATAACTTTAAGACAAATCATTTTACCAGTATACTAAATTATGAATTTCTAGCAAGAAAAATCCATAATCCATGCCTAATTTTGCAGCCAGACTGTTGTGAATTAGAAAAAGTTGTGAATTAGAAAAAAGGGAGGTGTATTGAAATACACGCTATTGCATTCTATTATGTTTTGTTTTTCAGAAAAAAAAAGTTAATTTAAATATGAGTATTTCAGCAAATACTTTCAAAGATTTCTAAACCCTGGGTTTAGACAGATTTCTTTTACAAGCTTTCATGACATCTCTAAAATCAAGTTTGGCTACTGAATAAGAAAATAGTAACTCCCATAGCAAATGAATGACTTGCTGGAATTCTGCTGTGCCTCAGTGAGACGTAAAGGCAAATTTGTAAATAAGACAATTACCTAATTTGTTTTCTTTTGTGCAGCTTTTCTCAGTAAGGTCAAAATTAAACACATATTGTGGTACAATAAGAAGTCATATTTGATGATTACTAAATTGTGCTTCAGGGCTTTTTGTAGCTCCAGTTGACAGTTTGTACGTATTTGGAAGGGTTGTGTTTTTTTCTTTGTTCTAGTTTCTCTTCAAAGTTACAGCTGAGGTCTTTTGACACAAGTCTTCTTGCAGGGAATCCAAGCTGCTCCCTTTTTGTTTCCAACACTTCATTCATGCTTCCTACACAGCTTGGAGGTCAATAGGTTGGGACACAATAGTTAATGAGTCAATAAAGAATAGTTGGGACTTGTTGGAGGAGATCACCTTAAGAAGTTGCAGAAGTAACTGGAAATTCAATACCAGAGCCAAGTAATAATTTCTTCTGTTGTACATTTATTGATTAAGATAAATTTATATTTTTTGTTTTGTTTCCAAATTGAAGCTCGTTTGAAGTATCAATATCTTAGGAATAATATTCCTCTCTCTAATGCCCTGAATTTTTTTTTCCATTGCCCTCTTAAAAAATATGTGAAACCAGTGCATGATAATTTTTAAATTATTTTCTGGCTTGAAGCATAATTAGCAAGTAATCTACATGAAGACATACTTCCTTTGCTCTAAAATTCATTAATAATGCAGTCACATATTCTTCAAGGTTATATATGAGACTTGCAAATTGTCTTATCATGCATTTTATTTAACAAATGAAAACAGAAGGGGGTCATAGTTCAAATAAAGTTAGACAAATATGAATATGATCAGCATTTCCTTCACTGCACTTTTTTCAAGGAAGGGAGAAGCAGAAAGGACAATGTAAAGAGGAGCAGAATAGAGTTGAAGTAGAACAAAATAGGCAATTGTTTTTTGTTGTTGTTTTTTTTTTTGAAGAGGAACAGGCTTTGAGGAAGAAGAGAAGTGAAGAAAATTAGGTGGAAGAACATGAAAACTAAGAATGAAGAGTTATACAACTTATAGGGAAAATATGTGAGAAGGTGGAAAGGAAATGGGAAAGGTAAAAAGAAAGAGAACAAAGGGATAATTGTTTAAAATAAGACTAGAATGGTAGAAGAGGTGAAGGGAACTTTGATATATAAAAGGACTATCAAAAATATCAAGAAAAGAAGATCTTCTCGTTCTAAACTTTATGTAAAATCATAACTTTTTTTTTTTTCCAGTCAAAACTCCCTATATTTGAAAAATACCTGCTTTTTTTTTTTTCCCCAAGTAAATTTCTTTTTCCATTTCCCAGAAGTCACTTATGGTAACTGCCATGGTTCATCTAATTAAGCATGTTATTCACTGAGGATAGTAATGTGTGTTAGAAGGCATCATCATATTTACTTCCCTTTACTAAAAGACAAAAAGAAAACAATTGGTCCTGTGTTACAGGCAACAAAATAGGAGATATAAGTCCATACTGTTCCACAAAGAAGTAATTAATAGTATATCATTCAAATTCACAAGTCCACATCCCAGGTCTGATCTGTTGCAGGATTTTATTGTAGATCTTCTATTAGAGAATAGAAATAAGAGTGCAATTTGAAGTCAGCATCCTAGGGCATCGAGGAGAGATGAATTTGTTTGGATTATTTTCTACTGTTAGCCAAATGTCTTTGAAGTGATAGCATTTCTTCAAATTTCAAAAATTACAAAAAATCAAATGCAGAATTTGAATACAAGGGGGAAATCTGACATGTAGAGAGTATTACCAGTATTATTGTACCATCGTTAGGCAGTCTGTGGTTGGACATCTCATTTTTTAAGTATTGCAAACCTTTGTTTAGAGCAATAGTGGCTAATGTTGTCTAATTACTTAAATGATTATTTCTGTTTTAGAACCTGATACAAAGTCTTGCCACCAATGCAAGATTTTTTGATTCCTTCCTTTCCTGTGTTTTTGTAGTATGAATGATAATTTACCAATATTGGTGAAGATAGGAGGAACAAAATAGCTAGACAAAAACACTGAGACTATAAATCACACGTACTAACAAAAGTATTTATTAACCCAGTCAAGAGTTCCCTATGGACATCTTTTCTCTCACCAGGTGCAATGCACTGTCTGAACAACTGATGGACACTGAACAACTCTATACAGAGTAACAAGGTACTGTCTGCATTACATACAAAATTCCCTCAAAGACTGGCAGAGAGAATTATTTGATCCATACAGGGAAGTCCATCAGAATGCTTTGCATGCATTCCAGATACCACAAGCCATCATCCTGTAATTTTTCTTCACATGTTCCTTTTTGACAACAGAAGCTCAAAAAAAAGGACATTGTTTGGCACCACAAGATTTCCCTAATGAGCAAAGATATATGGGTTGTACTCATATACTAATTGAATATGCTTAATTGACAATGAGAATGTGGAAACGGGTATCATTACCACTACAAAAGGATTCAAGCAATTGTGGAGTCAAAATGAGAAATATTTTTTAACCACTTAGACCTTTGCAAAGTGTTTACCAATATTTTTAATTTTTGACAAATTTAGTTTTGATCACCTGCTAAGGGTATACAATGGGTAGTTTCAGAATTCCTTCTTGGGTGTATATCATCCTAAGAAATGGTTGTTGACCAAAGTGAAACCAAGGTTATTATTTCCAAATACACTACACTTCACAGTTACAGTATCCTTTCAGGTATGCAAATAAATAAATAAAACAAACTGCACTGTCTAGAGCTTTGTAAATACACTTAACTATCAATTAAATATAGGATATATTGTGTTGTTCTTATATTGAAGAGTTAATTTCTCTTTGTGTATTGTTTTACTAGTGTGAAGCTTCAACTAAAAAATTACAACTCAGAAATAAAGTAGTCTGATAAAGAATCTACAGTCTTCATGTCTGTTGTTAGTCCATAACACAGGAATACTGTTCGGTGATGGAAGTCTTTTAGCAAACTTGTTCCTGAGCTGAAGCACTATTAAAAATGTGTAAAAATAACTCCTAGGTTTCCAGTAAAGTAAAATATTATTGATGTCTGGTTTATCTGTCTTTTACTAAACAAACAAACAAATAAATACATATTTTCCACTGAATAAAGAATAGTGCAGCAAGACTAGAGTTCATATGTCTATATGACTATACAAATAACATGGATGGACAAATGAACAATCAAATGCATAACAGATTTTTTTTTCAAATAACTTCTTAAGAGCCAGTCACAATATTTAATAACAAGACTCTTCTGAATGCACTTATGGAACTCAGTGTGATTTCTAAGAAGCAATCAAAATGCACTTTAATAAGTGCCAACATCTTGGCAAAGAAATAGAGGTTCCTAGACTATGCGTGCAGTAAATGAAATTTGGGGATTAAAGTAAAGACTTTACTGACTTGGAGGGATGTTTTATTCAGGAGGTGAAGAAATAAGAGCGAAGTCGGCAGAGCAGTTTGAAAACTAGGTGGGAATTAAAAAATTTATTATCTAGCTCCAGAACTTAGTAAACTACTACTAAATCATGAAGGATTCAATTATAGAGGAGACTGAGAAATGCTATGACTCAAAATGTTATGTATCTCTACTCAAAATAAGATAAAAACATCACATGAAGAGGTTCTGAATGAATAATTCTTACAGAAAAGAGTAATTCAATCATTGACACAGAAAAAAAAATTGAAACAAGATAAAAGTAACTTGTTAGCAAAGATGACATGTTCAGAAGCCTCCCTCATCAAGAATATGTTTGAGAGAACAAAAGCTATAGAAGCAAATACAAAAAGTTTGAGACATAAATATTAAAAAATGATAAAAGATCAAATAGGACCACAATGAAAGTGGAGTCAAATAAGGGATTAAAAATACTTAGATTTGAGATAATCTGGATATAATTCAAAGAACCAGAAACAAATAATAATTTGTATTCAGGATTCAGAAAGAAACACATAAAAAATGTAAAACTAGGAAGTATTTTACATAATTCTGTCCAACAGAGGCCAGGGGTATGGGGAGTGATTATACTAAGTTTATAAAGTTTCACATTAGTTATTCATAAAACTTTGGGGGAAAAAAAAACAAAACTAAGAATAGAGCAATTAAAGGCACAGAGGTAAATGGAAAGTAGAAGGCAATGCAATCTAGATTTATCAAAGAGAGATACTGCTAGATTAATCTAACAAGTTTTCTTTGGTAAAACAATGACATTTTGAGTCAAGAACTTCCAAGTCATTTACCTAGACTTAAGGACTCTCATATTGGCACAAAACATGTAACAGATCTTGAGAATTCAAAAAATACATAACATCAAGAGGTATCATTAAGAAGGAAAGTTACAGATTTCTATAAAGCCCTTGAGAATCTTTGTTGTTTAGTATATTTTACTTACAACTGATACAACTAAGTAAAGTGAGTAGATTAAATTTGTTCAGGGAACAATAATAATGTGTGGGGTTTTATTCCCAATACAGAAGAAGTCTGGGATATCACCGGCTAAAAGCACTGTCAGAGAAAATCTTGGCATGCAGTAGAATCACTATTAATTTTAACAGTACAAAACATTCCTGGAGGATAACACAAATTTTAGCTGTAAACTAGGAACTAGTAATCTGAAAAGGACCAAGCAAGAAAAAGGCACAGGCTTGCTACCTGAGTATAACATGTCTAAAAAACCATAAATGTGATGCATGCAAGGATAGTCAAATATGTTTGTAGGTTGCTGAATAAACTTTTATAGAGATAGAAAGTAGTTTATTGTCATTTTATAAAGTGGCATGGGAGACTTCATCTGGGCTATAGTTTGTAGTAGTGATTACCCAAGACAGATGCTTAAGAAAGTTGGTTTTACAGAATTGTTAAGCAAAGGGTTGTATTGTCTTGAGAACAAAGTACTTGTACACCCATAAAAAGGCCCTGAAGAAAATTAGACTGGGAATTAGAAAGTTATAGCTAATTGAATAAGGTTGGTTGAACTCTAATATGTAAAGATTAATATACAAAAGCTTATGAAAAACAAACATATATGAGATGATACTCGATCTAAACAAGAAATGGAACTGACAATCAGAAGGTCCCTTCCAGTCCTTTGCTCTTGTTTTCCCAGCAGTTTCACACAAGACTCTCCTCCAGTTTTTTGCATTACTAAGGAAACTTCTACTGGCACTAACTCTGGAACTACACCATGTTCCTATATTTATGGGATCTATTTTTTAACAAAGTTAATGTGTTATTTAAGAGTATAGCCCTGCACCATAACTCTACTTGTTTTCCAAGCTATGTTCTAAATTAAAGTCACCTTTCCTTAAACACTGAATGATTGAATCTGAACATTCTGTATTAATTATATCTTTTCAAGTTCTTTTACGTGTCATTCTCCTTTTACGAAGACATTCAGACTTCCCAAGAGTATGGTAAATAGGAACAATTCTCCATGTTAAAACCAATCTAATTTAGACTAACTGAATTTTCTGTCTTCCTTTTCATGATGTATGGAGTATATTTCAAATCTCACTAAGCAAATCAGCATTTGTCTAGTTCATGACATTTTAAAATTATAATTGTTCTTTATGGTAATTCATTTTCTGGAAGCCTTGCTATGTTTATACACTTTAAAATGTCATGATTAAAATATTAACATCATATGCATTTTTATTCATTATTTCATGCAAGCATCCACATGGGGATTATTGAATCCAGTGAAACACATCCACTTGTGTCTATTCAGAGTGCTAGCAATGTGTCTGAAATGAATTAAAGAAATTCAATATTACAGTCCTAACCTGACTAGTATTGTACTTACTTGATGAAATATTCACAAATTTTATGCTTCAAATGGTTGCAAATTAAATGCAGCAGTTAAAATTTTTTTAACAGATAATTTCTGAATGCAAGTTAACTGTTGTTCCTTACTCGTCCCTCTTGAAAATATGAGTCCACTAAATACTGCCTATTTTCAATCAAAAGTCAATCTTATACTTTCACTTACTAATTCCTGAGCTATTCCTGCATTTTCACTATTTTGATTACATTAAATGTCCCTCTTATATAAAAAAATAATATTACTTATATGAAATTACCTAAACGTACTTGAATATATTGTCATTAGTCAAATAACCTTCAGTTACCATCTAAAATGTTCTTTTCCCCCTCATAAGATCAGTCTATAAGAAGATATATTTATTTGTCCTTCAGGAGTTGCAACTCTCAAGCATTGTCTCCTCCAAAACAAATCTCATAAGGATTGAATGAACATGCACAGTTAACAAATCATGTTACAGAAATCATTGATTCTAACCTTCTTTTGCGTTAGTAAAATGCATTATGAAGTCATATTTGTTGGGGTAGATAATGCAGAAAGCAAGAAGGAGACAACAAATAAATTGTTGCATTACTAAAGGCATAAACTTGCTGAGGAAAGAAGAGAGATGCTCAAGGAGGGAAGCCCATGTAGAATTCCAAGCTCACAACCCACAACACTGATTAAGTTAATGATACTGGCAATATTGGAATGCTGAATTAGATGACAAGCAGACAGAAAGTATTTTCCAGATTTAAGAACAAAAAAATTAATACAATTGTGATTCCTTTGTAGTTCTCCTCTACAGGGGTGAAAATCAAATTCTCTGATGTGTTTGACTATTGATCAAACATGAGACAGCTTATGTATTTTGTCTTTTTCATAGACAAGACTGCATTCATGTTTGTGCCAGTCTGACAGAAAACTGTTACATTATCCCCATTGTTATTATTGACTAATAGCATATTTAAATCAGAAGGAAAGTTTCAGTGACTTCTCATTAACTACCACTATCATAAAATATTTTAAAAAATAAAAAAAATTAAAAAATGAAGGTCTATGCTAGCTATTATTATGAAACTAAAGTCTGTTTCTTATTGAGCTGTGGGTCTTCAATCTGGAAGGACTTATATTCTGTTAAAGACAGTTACTTTAAGAAAGGAATATTTCTCTTCCTTGCCCAATCAATTTTGCTTAAACATCAGCAAAAAATAAAATTGTTCATTGTGCAATTAATATTTGATAGGCAGTTTTACATTTACTCAGCCCTAAGTGGAAATGAACTAGTGAGGAAGAAAATGATCAGAAATGATCAGATCTGAATTACATCATCAAAGTATGCCTTTCTGCACAACCCATTTGATTCTAAGTTCAGGGAAAAAAAATAATAATAATAATAAAAAAAAGTTGATTAACTTGAATACTATCTGAAGCATATGAATATTATGGAAAAATATTAAGTTTATATCCAGAATTTCAGTCATTTGCTACTTTCTTTCTAAGACAATTACCTTGACAGGAGCAATTTTTCTTTTTAGTAGACTAAAAGTTAATAATGAAACTCAGTTAACTATGCAGAGGCTGCCGTATGACTATCTAATGCTTTGTTAGGGTTTGAGCAAACCAATATATTTCCTAATTCAACAGGTGAAGAACAGGAAAGCTATCTTTCGCATATTCAAATGCATCATTCCCTCTGTGTCATAAAATGCTTTACCATTTTTTTAGAGAAATAGAACTTCTGGTTTTGTTAGCAAAAATGTTTAGTTACTTTTTTTCTATATTAAAATGCCTTTGCAGAATGACAGAAAGATATAGTAAGCATCTTTATAATAGGAACCAGGAACAAAATGCATGATAGCACATATGAAAGCAAGTGAATTATCATCCAGAAATACAGAAAATCCAGTGTCTTCTTTAATTACAATGAGGGTATTTTTTCCAACTTCCTTTCACAAAAACTCAAATAAATATTTTTAGTGTATAGTGCAACCAACATTTTATCAGGAAAATGACTAACAATATTACCTCCCCAGTAAATAACTTTTTATTTTAAAAATTCAACTCAAATACTTTCCCTCTACCTAGAGTTAAATTATATTTTAAATTGTAGTTTCCAGTATACGTACTTCCTGTACGAAAACCACTTCTGGTATTACTCAGAATCATAATAGCCCCTCAAAGAACAAGTTTAATAATCCTCCTTGATGGTGTTTTAACAATAGAAAATCACTTGTATAAAATTACTTTTCTTATTTTTTATAGGAAAGAAATGCATGTATGTTACCAACCAGCTTCACAGTTCATGACAGGAAATTGCTTCACTATTTATGAGTGCCATGGGCATTAAATATCATTTGGAGCCATAAATTTGTTTAAACATTTTAATATGTTTTTGAACACTGAGAATACTTTTTTTTTTTTTTTTTTTTTTTTTTTTGTAGTGAAACATCAGCAGCCATTTAGAAGACATTCAAGAGGTTAGTATGTCTAGGTAGAATTATTAAACTGGAGTCAGATGGAACAGACTTTCTGTAATGCAGATTCAGCCTGTCATGGGAAGCAACATCACAGCCCTCTCTGTCTTATAGAGACTAACAGACTTGAAGATCCCTGCCTTTAATAAAACTGAAATGTTATTTTGATTTCAAAGTATTTAGTTTAACTTAGCCTACCTTGACTTTACAGAGGTTTAAAACAGTTCACATTCATCCCTTATTTAGTAATGTAACTTGTAAAATGTAGGTATTGTTTTTCTTCAACATCTCACTTTAGCAGAGCCTTATAGCAATTAGTAAAATTAACATAACAGTCTGTTTTGATTTTGTAAACACATTACAGGAGACATTCTATCTTTATATTCCCTTTTCTTTCATATTTCTTCATGCATTACACAATGACACACTGTGCATTGAAAGATAACAGGTAAACTATAATTACATTTCAGAATTTATTTTTTGGCAACAAATATTTCTCAGAGTTGCATTTTGTCATGATGTTAAATATATCTGGATAAAATCTCTGGAAAACACTTATGAGCAAAGCTGATTAAGAACTTAATTTTCCAAACATAGGAATTAGAAATAAAAATGAAAACTACTAGATGGTACTTTTTTCATGGAATTCCTATGTATAAAACCAGCATGTCACATGCAGCTGCTGCCATAATCTTGCCATATCTCTGAGCAGCATTTATTGTAAACGGCAAACATAACAAACAGATATTAGAAACAGTATCTCCATTTTACTGAAGGTTATAAAGACAGTCTACTGTAGAGCTACATAATTGGTACTTTTCATGTTGCATTAAAAATAATGTGGTGACTAGAAAAAGTGAGTAGCATCAAGCTAGTAATTGATTGCCTTAACTATGATAATTGCCTGGCATATGTTAGCAAATGTTGACTTTATTAATAGTAACTATTTAAAAAAACTAAAACAAACAAAATCCATATTCTGTACTGTCCTTCACTTTGTATAGCAGTTATCAGCACCATGTGAGTAAAAAGCAAATGTAAAATGCTATTAAAGCAGAAATTTAGTGTTTAATGTTCACCTTTCAACTATTTGTCATAGTGCAACACAAATGTCACAAGATCAAATATAAATATGAACCAAAACCAAACAGACAGATTCTGATTCTCTGTAAACTCCCTGTGACCAGCCCTCCCAGTCTCTATGAACTGCATGTTAAAACACCACCAAAAGCCATAGTACCATAAAATAAGGGAATTTTAGCAGTAGCAAGGAAATGAATGACACCTCCTGTTCTCTTGTAACATGGAGAAGGACCCTGGGTTGGGCATATAGCTCGATTTTAATAACCCCAGTAATATCTGTTTCAGCACCTCTTGCTAGTGGGTTCCAGACCATAACTGGGAGTTTGGGTTGCCTACCTCACTGCTTTTGATCCAGGTATATTCTAGAATCAGAAGGTGGCAATGCCATTCTTCCCTTGTTTTTCACTATCTTTGCTACCCAAGACGTGACATAAAGTTACTCTTATCCAGCTGTACATTTCTCTTTTCTTTTTCTTTCCTCTCTGTGCCACAAATCCAAGTAATTTTTGATGTTGTGCTCCACTTACTCATTTGGAAATTACATGCAGAAAGCCAAATGAAAAAAATCTTCCCATCTCATACTGTTATGTACAAATAGTTGATTCAAACAAGGAGCACAGACAAGTAACAATTCCCAGTACAGTATGAAACATGCTACAAATTGTTACAGTTGTTACAAATATTATGTGTCTGAGATGGAGAAATGCATATAATAGAATCATAGAACAATTCAGGTCAGAAGAGATCTCCAGAAGTCATCTCCTCTGATTGTCTGCTTAAAGGAAGTCTAATCAAACCAGGTTGCACAGACTTGTGTCCAGCTGATTCCTGAACACCCTCAAGGCAGAAAATACAACATCTCTGAGCCTCTGTCCTAATATTTCACCACCCTCAAGGTGAAATAACAAATCCAAATATTTAACTAGAATTTCCCATGTTTCAGCTTGTGTCTATTGTCTTTTGTCCTATTGTTTTGCACTTTGAGAAGAGTCTGCTCTGACCCTGCCTGTGCCCTGTGAAGTAGTTGCTGTCAGTAATAGGGTCTCCCAAGAGCCATCTTTTCTCCTGGCTGAACAGGCACCTCTCCTTGTATGCCATGTGCTCCAGCTGCCTGACCAGCTTGGTGTCCCTCCACTGGGCTCATTCCAGTACCTCAGTGGCTTTCTTTTGGTGGGGAGCTCAAAACTGGAGAGAGTTCTGTAGAAAATATTCTCAAATGAAACATCATGTGCATTTAATTAATTTAATAATTTGAATTCACGGAACTAAAAATAATCTCCAAATGCCTTCAGTTTGAATTTGAAAAGTGTAATGTTTCCAGCATTGTAGATGTCAAAGCAATTTCACTGGCTGATTCAGCTTCAATTTTGGCACAATCAGCAAACTGGCATCTTGAACACTTAGAACTCAACCAGAATAAGAAGAAAGAGCAGCTTGTTAAGCAAAGATAATTCAAGGGCAAACAAGCTCTGGTGAGGCAAGAATCATTTTTAAATTGCTACTGAACCTGCGTGGATAGCAACAGAGTAAGCTGAAAGAGCTGGAAAATGTGCTGAGTCATCCCAGTGTTATTATTTAGGTATGTGGAAAAAAATTAGTCCTCAACGGTATTAGAAAACCAATAAGAAACATAAGTAAAGATAGTCATTTATGTGTTTGTTTTAGACAGATGAAGAAATATATAGAACCACTTACATGGCTAAACTCAAGGGCCACAAAAGCTATCAGAGGACTGGAACACCTCTCCTATGAAGAAAGATTGAGTTGGGGTTGCTCAGCCTGGAGAACAGAAGGCTCTGGGGAGACTTTATTGCAGCCTTTCAGAATATAAAGGCAGTTAATAAGAAAGACAGAGACATTTACCAAGGTCTGCAGTTATAGGACAAGGAACAATGTGTTTAAACTAAAAGATGGTAAATTTAGGTTGGACATAAGGAAGCATTTTTACAGCATATTTACTGGAACAGGGTTCCCAGAGAAGTTGTATATGTTCTGTGATCGGAAGTGTTCAAGGCCAGGCTGAATGAGGCTCTGAGCAACTTGGTCTAGTTGAAGATGTCCCTGTTTATGGCAATGGAATTGGACCAGATGATCTGTAGAGGTCACTTCCAACCTAAACCATTATGTGATTCTACGAAATGTTATTATGTTGCTTGCTTGTGATTCTGGATCACTTCCTCAGAAAAATCACCTCCACTGACAACCTCTAGAATTGATCTGAGAATCCTGCTGTTGAATAGCTTGAAAACATGGGACTTAAAAATATGTATTGTTTTACTGAGATTACATTAGATAATGTCTGTTCTTTCAAATCTTTATTTTCTTCAGGAAGGTTGCCTAAAATTAAGATAGTATATACAAGTCAGATTATTAAAACACCGTAACAGTCCAAATAAAATAAGGGAAGTAAAACACAGCACATCTTCAAAAGTCATATTGAATTAAAAAAAAAAAAACAAAAAACCACATGTTTAAGTTAATTCCATAATATCATTAGTGTGAAATATCTTAACTAAACATTTTATTATCAATCAAATGTGTCAGTTAAATTGTCTATTGAAATATGAACATGACAGGGCAAGGTTTTTTGATACATCATTTTTCTTTTTGATTATAAGAAATGTTAAACAAGTAAAATACTTTTGAACTGTGGGGAGAATGAATTGTGAATGCTAAATGAAGTGAAATATGATACTATGGTCTTTGTAAAGAATAGGTCTATGGGGCTAGAGATCATGGGAGGTCTTGGACTTTGGAGGCCATCGTTTTTGGAATGATGTACTAATTGAAATTGTTCAGTAAAAAACTGCAGCAGCAAGTGGACAATTCAGAAGGAGACACAGCAAAAATTAAGTCTATCAAAAAAAAAAAATCTGTTGTATATCTACAGATGTACAGATAGAGGGACCCTTTCAGAAGAAAGACCTGACACCTCCTCTGTTGCTTGCTATGTTCTATCTCCAGGGTAAAAATTATCAAGATTTGTTAGAATTAAAATAAAGGTTCTTGGTGGTACACAGAAAAAAAAAAAAATCAGCAGGGCAGATAAAAATATATGGTTTATATCTTTTTGGTCTTAAATTCTAAAGCTATCACTAATGGTTAACATGCAGGTAGCTCTAGATGTGCTTTCTTCAGCAATTCTGAAGTGGTCAAAAAAAAAAAAAAAAGGAAAATGACCCATAAAACAAGGCTCTGTAGAAAAAATTCTGAGAAAACATAAAAAGGTTCTGCCTGACTCATAAAGGTCATTTGGATTCAAATGCTTTAAACAAACGGATTAGCATAAATGGATTAGTTAGCCAAGATTTGTACACCACTTTGAAGATATATAGACATCATACTTGCTCCTCAGTGGCCTGCATAAGTCATGCAGAAAATATGTTTCTCTGGATCAGTTAACTAATGAGATATGATTCCCTTCTTGACTTAGCTGTTATATGAATTGTGTGTCCATATGTGCATAAGTGCATGGTTTTTTGTAAGTGATGATTATGTGTTCATATAAATATTGTGATTAATCTATTCTTAACATCTTTAGTTATTGTTATCTTGGTCTGCAAATGCTTTCTAACAGATAACACTACATAAATATTTAAATTAATAAGCGCATCTTTAGTAATTGTAAGATTCACTTTTATGATGCTTTCCATTAGCATGAATCAACTGGTTAGCTGGAAATGTCCAACTCCTAGCACATTGCAGAATCACTTTATACTAGTCAAAAATAATGTAATAATGTAATAAAAAAGGATGAGACATTTCAACAAAACTATATATAGTCCGAGAGAATTAATTTCTGAGTCCCTCAATGTATTCTGCAGAAAAGCAGCAGAGTTCTTAAGTTAGCAAGACTGAGACCAAAGGAGGAGTATTTACTGTCTTGCAATTTCCATTTGGTAAGCATTCAAAAACTAAATTCAGTTCTTAATTTTCTTAGATGTTCTTACAAACTTTTTTCAGCTTATTTGACCCTTCCCTGTAGCAAAGCTTTCCCATGTCAAGAGCATACCTAGCAAACAATCTTTAAGCAATGCATTCTCTGTGTATAATTTTTTCATGAATTTTCATTTCATGTTTTGTATGCCATTGACTTTCACCTTGTAACTAGTGATAATAAATGCCACAGTCCTTTTTTACTGCATCATACTTCAGGACATACCTTCTGAGAGCATCTCTCAGAAGCACATTACCACTGCATTATGTGTCACACTCTTGTGCCTCTATTAGCCATGACAGAGAAGGGAGTGAAATTGGACCCCAGAGAATAGTTAAACCATTGTCTTATGTCAAGAGAAGTCAGAGGGATTGTACTGGTGACCTGACACCTTGCATGTCCACAGAGCTTCAAGGTTCATGCTGAAGGGACAAAGCATTGAGGAGACAATAAAGTGACACTCGGCAAGAATGTAAATGCTGTTACATCAATGACAATGGTTTGAACATTTACAAGTTACACCTTCATTCTGGTGACTGGATTGCATCCACTCCTGCATAATACCCCTGTAAGGTTGTTTTTTGGTTTTTGGTTGTGGTGTTGTTGTTGTTTTTTAATCATATATTATTAGTGTGCCTCATTCTGATTGTATGTTACAGCGATAAATCATCAGTGTTCTGCTGCTCTGATGAGGTGTTGCTTCAGCATACCATTGAAGCTGTCATGCAAATGACATATTAACGAGGCATACTGATGTGTGTTCTGCAAAAGATGGAACTGCCCAGAAAACAAAGGGTTTAGGAATGTATTCAGTATGATTTCAAGACAAAATGTCAACACACAGCATGCTAGGAGCTGATTTCCCAGCTACACTATATAATCTTATTTTTCCAAATTATTTCTAGCATTATGCTTTTGCAAACCCAATTTGCAGGAAAGAGACGGGGAAAACACTTTTGAAATGTACTATTTCAATTGAGATAAGATAACCAGTGTAAAAACAGTTGCTTGCTTTTTATCAAGGAAGAGGTTTTAACTTCACTGTACAAAAAAAGGGTAGAAGAGAAAGTACACAAACATTAATTTAGTTCTGTGATGTAGTTAAATAAAGGAGTAGAAAGCTGCTTTGATAGATAAGAATCTTACATGCATATTTAACTTTGTAAGTAATAATCACAAGATCAAATCAATTACTGTGTCCTTAAAATTATGTCTATGGTATAAGTAATGCCATAAAAAAAATCTTATAAAAATGATTAAATCTCTACCCCAATCCTTTATTTTAATCTAGTTGGAATAGAACAAAATATTGTAACTAACACTGAAAGAAATATGTGAGCTTTGTAAGCATATTACTAAGTATTAAATTATAATGACAGATTGAAGGTCTTCTCTTCTAACTTCTCTTGGATTTTACTTAAAAATAAAACTTTGACTATCAGATAAATTCAAATTCTAAATATTTGGAAATACTTTCCAACAGACCATACTGATTGAAGCATACATCTATAGCAGCTAAACTCAGTTTAACGAAATCATAAATATTCCTCCAAAATTGTTGAAATGCAAATTTGGAGCTTTTTTATCTGATTTGGGAAAGAACTATGTAGAAATTTTAACTAACCAATGTTTTTGTGAAAGAATATTTCAGTAGTCTTTAGATTTTGAACTTCACAGAGTTTTCCAGCACAAAAAAAAATATAAACTTACATTTGACATGAATCTGGTATTTTGTCAAAAAGTATTGAGTTTTGATATAGGCACAATATATTTTTGATAAAAAGCACCTATTTTGGATTACACATAGTACAAGATCTGAAAACTAGTGATAAGAATTGTTCATACCATAATTATTTAGCTAATAGTGCCACAATAGTGCTCTAGAATGTTACAAATATGGTAACGTGTTTTCAAACTAACAGAATTTTGAATGCATTTAGTAACACATACATAAAACATAATTTTCAGTATTTTCTCAAGTGAATATTTCCTGTTAGTGATAAATTTATGTTTTGTTCTGGTACTTACCTTCCCTCTTTCTTGTATGATTTATTGAGTTCATTTCTTTATGTATTTCTGTTTGTGCCAAGTTTGAACATTTATAGAAAAGAGAGAATAGAGGTCCAACATGAAAAATCTGTGTGTCTGGCTGTTGTTATAACTTCAAATAATATATTTTCAGTGCAGCATGAGAACTAAATATACAGAAAATTTTAAAGATAAACAAGTAAAATAAAATACATCCTTTACCCTAAACGCAAATGTTTTGATTTTTGAGTTGTTTTTTGTTTGTTTGTTTGTTTGTTTGTTTGTTTCCAAAGGTTGAAGTGTACTTTCCTATTAATATTAAACATTCTCTTTGTGAATGCTGAACACGTACTTTTAGGAAGGTAAGAAAGTCTGACCATTTTAAAGTTTTCTGTTAAAGAAATCAATATCAAATTAGAACAAAGTAAAGACTGAAGGAAAATTTGGCTCTGCCTGGCCATATTTACACTGGTAAATATTTAAGAATACAAACTACTTTTGCAATGTATGCTATTCCAAAAGGCTAACAATTCATAATAATCATTTTCTGAAATTTTCCTAATCCTGGCATTTAGAAGAAACAGTGGTTTCTTATAAAAATCCCCCCGCAATTTTGCCATTTTTTCCGTTTAGTAAAATTTAATATATTTTGCTGACAGTATAGCACAACAATATAAAGAAACTAGAATATGCATGAGCATTTCTTCTCAAAGAAAATCGTTACTTTCACTTCACATCTAATATAGTAAACCAAAAGGCATAATAATTATCAGAAATACCAGAATACCGGCATTGAGAAGACTATAAAACAAAATATATAGACAACTTGAAACAAGTTTTATAGGGAAATGGTCTTTCACAATTTAAAATGTAAATTTTCTACTTAAAGAATACAAAGTAGAATGCTTTGACAATTTTAAATTTCCATTCAATTTTTTAACTGAGTTTTTAATCAAGAGAATAGTTTTCTGGGAATAATTTCAGTTTTGACAATTCATTTACTGTCAGAAATATTTCAGTGAAAAATTTCCAGTCAATCATTGATAAGCTCTCTCTTAAATTGTAGTATTTGATTTCCTCATAAAATAGTGTCCATCAAAAACGTGTCTGGTTTCTCTGTTAAGCTAAAAAGCAATACTTTTTTTTGTAATAAAAGTTTCAAGATTAGTTGAAGATTCTCTAAAAGAAGATAGTTTGCTCATTTTTCACAGTTTACAGATCCAAGATTTGGCTTGTCCTTGTCCTATTTTCCTACAAGCTAATGAAATGAGTAATTAAAGGATCATAGCTAGCATACAGCCTTGCTCCAAGGAAGTAAAAAGAGATTTGGGAAGGGGTAGGTAGTTTCTCACCACTGAAAGTATTCTACATACTCATGAAGTCAGTGCTTCTCCTGTATTCCAACTCACTCTAGAAGGCATTATGAGTAACTGTTAAGATTTTTTTCAGGAGCTTTGTACTAGAGAAAGAAGACTTACTATCGAGGAGAGAAAAATGAAAATAGTTGTTAATAATATCTTAGGAAGTAATTAAAATATTGGGAATTGACTAGACTAGTCCATAAAGAAAACAGAGCCAGAACCACAAAATCACAAATCTGAACTTCTTTTCTTATGACATTCTAAAATTTGGGGAGAAAAATGCCTAAGTCAATTTCAAAAATACTTCTAAAAAGGACATTGGCAAATAATATCTAAAAGCAAAACAAAAAAGTTTCATTTTAAAAAATGTTGACAAAAAGTTCTTTATGTAGTTAAATCTCTCAGACTCTCAACTCTTTAATATTTTTTTTCTCTTTATTATTGCTTCATCAGTATATCGGGAGATACAGACTATCTGGCCAGGATCCTATAGCAAGGGGCTTAGAAAATCAAGGCTCTCCAGATTTTCAGACACCCTGCTGCAGAGTCAAAAATCTAAATTCTGAAAGCCTCACTGCAAGCTAGTATCCATCAGGATCCCATAGAGTCCAGCTGTACTACAAGTGCCCTGCCTTGAGATAGCTTAGACATCAGGTCTGTTTTGCTGTTCCTGACAATGAAAACTGCAGTTATCCAATTCAAAGGCATTACTGAAGTGATAGTTTAGCAGAATCTGGATGTTACTGAAGCCTTTTTGTGGCTAATTAAGAGTCAACAAATCAGACCGACCCGTGCAAACTTTCAGTTATGATTACCTTATATTTTCTAGCAGAAAACTACTCATTTGAAGAATTACAAAGATAGTCGTATTTTGCTATTGATTTTACCCCTAAGATTTGTGTTCCATCATATAGTAGGAAGTATTTAGGGAAAACAAACAAACAGCTAGAAAATAATGCCTAAAGATAATCATCACCAAGTATAAATCGTACATGAAAGCCTTGCACGAAACTCCTAGAAATCAGTCACAGTATGCTTTCCATCTTCTTGTTGCTAAACTCAGGCCAACGCTCACAGATAGAAAACATCATCTCTTACTATAAGGACTAGTACAGTAACATTTAACATCACACTGAATGGAACACAAGGTCTGTGGGCTGAATCCTGAAATTACATTCGGCCCTTTGAAGGCAACCGCAAGGCTGATGTGGCCACCATGAAAATAAATTTGACACCCCTGCAATATGAAAAACATTTCTCCTTTGAGGGAGAAACGAACATCCTTTCTCTGCCTATTATTGTTTTGATGAAATATCTTACATACACTAAAATTTTCATAAGTTTTGATTGACATAATAGTGCCAATACTGAAGAAAGTTCTTAGAATGTAAATTAGTCAGAAAAATCTCCAGAATCTTGGTCCATCAGACTAACCCAGGTATTTGGCAAGATTTTCCAAAAGTGGACATTTTCCTTTGTTTTATTTATGAAGCTAAAAAATATTACATGAGACTTCACTATGATACTACTTTCTCAATAAATCTTTTTTTGGTTTTTTTTCATTTTGCAAACAGCAAAAAAAGAGAAGAAATGTATGTGGATGAATACTGTTTTTCTGTAATTGACAAAGCAGGTTAAAAACTTGCAACAATAACTGTTAAAATTATATTTTGGAAGAACAATAACAATCAGCCTCCGTTAAACAAGATTCTTATTTGTTGAATAAGAACCACTTACATTATTAAGTCAAAAGAATATTTTAGATGTTGGTGAAATATAAAATGGTTTCCATTATGAGTATGTAAAGGAAGACAAAAGGTTGCTGAAGTTTGCGAATTCTATGGCAGCCAATTTGTGTGTTAATTAAAATGTTTTTATTTATCTTTTGAAAAACACTTTTCATGAAGAGAATATGACAATGATTGATTGCATCTCTGCAGACATGAAATTTATAAATATATGTTATAAATGTAAAGGAATAAACAGGAATTTATTATAAAGTTATATTCACAGAATCACAGAATGTTAGGGATTGGAAGGGACCTCAAGAGATCATCTAGTCCAATCCCCCTGCCGGAGCAGGAACACTTAGACGAGGCTACATAGGAATGTGTCCAGGTGGGTTTTGAATGTCTCCAGAGTAGGAGACTCCACAACCCCCATGGGCAGCCTGTTCCAGTGTTCTGTCACCCTCACTGTGAAGAAGTTTCTTCTCAAGTTTAAGTGGAACCTCTTGTGTTCCAGTTTGAACACATTACCCCTTGTCTTATCATTGGCTGTCACCGAGAAGAGCCTGGCTCCATCCTTGTGACACTCACCCTTTATATATTTTTAAACATTAATGAGGTCACCCCTCAGTCTCCTGTTCTCCAAGCTAAAGTACCCAGCTCCCTCAGACTTTCCTCATAAGGGAGATGCTCCACTCCCTTAATCATCTTTGTTGTTCTGTGCTAGACTCTCTCCAGGAGTTCCCTGTCCTTCTTGAACTGAGGAGCCCAGAACCGGACACAATATTCCAGGTGTGGTCTCACCAGGACAGAGTACAGGAGAAGGAGAACCTCTGTCGACCTACTAACCACCCCACTTCTAATACACCCAGGATGCCATTGGCCTTCCTGGCCACAAGGGCACAGTGCTGGCTCACGATCATGCTGCTGTCCACCAGGACCCCCAGGTCCCTTTCCCCTACACTGCTCTCTAATAGGTCATTCCCCAATTTATACTGGAACCTGGGGTTGTTCCTACCCAGATGCAGTACTCTACACTTTCCCTTGTTATATTTCATTAAATTTTTCCCCACCCAACTCTCCAGCCTGTCCAGGTCTCACTTGATGGCAGCACAGCCTTCTGGCATGTCAGCCACTCTTCCCAGTTTTGTGTCATCAGCAAACTTGCTGATAGTACACTCTATTCCCCTGTCCAAATCGTTGATGAATATATTGAATAATACAGGCCCCAGTACTGACCGTTGAGGCACTCCACTAGATACAGGCCTCCAACTAGACTCCGCCCCATTGACCACAACTCTCTGGCTTCTTCCCTTCAGCCAGTTTGCAGTCCGCCTCACTACCCGATTGTCCAGACCGCACTCTCTCAGTTGAGCTGTAAGGGTGCTGTGGGAGGCTGTGTCAAATGCTTTGCTGAAGTCAAGGTAGACCACATCCACCACTCTGCCATCATCTATCCACCCCGTTATGTCCTCATAAAAGGCTATGAGGTTGGTGAAGCCATGTTGACTGCCTCTAATGACCCTCTTATCCTTGATATGCCTTGAGATGGCACCAAGGATAAGTTGTTCCATCACTTTCCCAGGGATGGAGGTGAGACTACCAGTCTATAGTTACCCAGGTCCTCCTTCTTGCCCTTTTTGAAGACTGGAGTGACATTTGCTTTCCTCCAGTCCTCAGGCACCTCTCCCATTTCCCAAGACTTTCCTATATCATTTTTCCTTTAATAATTTGAACATAACAAATATTAGAATCAGAACATGAAGATTTGCACACAGTCTGTCTCTCTCACTCACCTCTCTCTGTCTTTCTCCCTATCCTGTTCCCACTCCCCTCTCTGTTTCTCATTGTTTGAATGACAATGCTTGGCAGTATAATACTAACTAGCAGGCAATAAGCCACTACGAGATGTCTTCATCATGTGATCTGTTGTTCACATTTCATATAAATATTCCCTGCAGTACAAACATGTTAGCATACAGTAAAATATTAATTATTTAAAAAAAAAAAAAAAAAAAAAAAGTCCTCTTTAGACTGCTGCTATCCCTCACTGGAAAATACATTTACTTTGATTGATTACTAATGCAAGGCTGGAATTCAGGTTTCATTCTCTCTATCTGTGCTGATCTCGCTCTTTATATATTGAGGTGAAGTAAAAATTATTAACATGATGCTGACAGAGTTGCTGATATGAGGTGTTTTAAATAAAAGTTTTTAAATTATTAACTGAACTACAAAGACAAAACCAGATGATTCAATGGAAGTTGGGAACTTAAAAAGACCAGAAATGGCTATTAAATTTTAATGAAGTTCCAAAATAACACTGAAATACACCATTTCATTTGCGATTAACCTTTTTGATATTCTACTCTTTGGACTTTAACTTCTTTAATAAAAGGTGCCTCTTAATGACAAGGACAGGTGACTGTTTAATTTAAGTGAACATGCTTAACTGGAACATGGTAGAGGAGTTAAAATCAGTAGGGGTTAAATATAAAGGGATATATCACCAAAGACAGAAAGGGGAAGGAGGAGCTGTGCAGAAATAGGTAACATCAGGTCTCCCAAAGAAAAAAGCATACTCCAAGCCAGAACAAGTGTGACTTGAGCAGTAATAAAAAGGTCTAAATGTCTTCTCTGAAGAGTTACTGAGAAGTGTCAGTCCTTAAAGTCCTTCATGTGCACATACGCCTACCATCAATAAGGCATATGTTTAGAGAGCCATATACCTAGTAAGCAATACAGTTTAGACTTAAACTATAAAACAAGCCAGGGAAAAAAAGGAACTTATATTGTTCGTGGAATACTCTTTTACTGAATGAGTACAATATGGTTAAGTTCTTAAAGCAAAACTATAGGGATTTTTATGAAACTTTATAAGTCAAATTACAAAGGATATTTCAACAATTGGTATAATTATGAAGGGTCTTCACTGCATGTAATTTTTCTGAACAAAAAAACACTAAAGACTTCAACAGTTCCCAAAGACCTGTTTCACAGTCCTCTGATTTCTAGAGGAAAGTCTGTTCAGCCTGTGATTTGGGGAACTTTTGGGGATGATTCTTTACTTTATGGAAAAATCATGAAAAACTGTTGACAGACTAGTAAGAAAAGTCTTACCTGAGACTAACTTCTGTCCTTCAAAATCGTATCCATTACAGGATATTTGCTGCTGCTCCTCTAAACTCTAGGCAAATATACATAGCTGTAATCAGCAGCACCAGAGGCAGCTTATTTTTCCTTCTTAATCCCTGACTTCAGAAAGTATCCTGTCATCATCTTAGGCTACCTCCAGTCCTTCACAAATGAACATTTTGTATTCCTTCATTTTATATTTGAGTCACCATCTCCTAAACCTTTTCATCTGGGATCTCTGGGGAAAACTTCTAATGCTTAATTATTTTTTTTTTTTAATTCCCTCTAACAATGTCCTGAGAAATGTTATGTTTGTTATGTTCATTTCTTCTTTAGTCTCCATATTTTGTCTTGATTCTTTTGTGTACCTTTTATTTTTCCTTTTCTTCCTTTTCTAAGAAAATACTTGAATAACACAGAAGAAAGTTATATTGGAAAACTGTCTCACTAAACTGTTGAGGAATTAAGTTCAATTTTTATTTTTATTTTCTCCATTTCATTCAGTAATTACAGCTTTTCTTCCTTTGGAGAATCATAAATTCTTGACCTATATTGTTTATACACATTGTAGTCTTGCTGATGGATTTCAAAAACTTAGTTTCTCAAAAAGGACAAATAAAATTAAATTTTCTACAACAGATATGATTAAGAAAGAATCTAATTTTTAACATGGATACAATTACTTACTCAATATAAATGAACAGAAATAGAAATAACCAGGGAGAGAGTCACTACTGGAGCTGTGTGTGGTGACTGAAAGAACAATTGCTATGAGATGCATTTGGAAATAGAAAGTTTGGAAATTTGGAAATAGAAAGAAGTGATCAAAGTCTATTTCTTAAGGTCTCCTTTCCTCTGTGATTTCTTTTTTTAATAGTTCTAGATCTCATTGTGCACATGGAGATGAGAAGTAAGTATGGATTAGTTTAAAATGTCTATATAAAGTCAATTAAATATTTAACAACAGAAAGATTTTAAAAGGTCTTCATCTGTCTAGGAACACTGAATCAGAGCATTTACAATTTCTGACCAGAAACCGGGGTAAGTTATACAGAAGGAGAATATGCAAAATGAGGAGAGGTTACGAGTCCAGAGGTTAAATAGAGGAGGGGTTCAATCACAAATATGGAGTCATCCTGGCTTGTAATTTTTATTCACTCTCTTCAAAATATCTCTTAATTATGGTTTTGAAAAATTATCTGAACAGTTGCTAAGTAGGAGAGATTTGATAGAAAGTCTGTAAAATTCTCCACTTGTAATCTAACAATGTTAACACTTCCAGTAGGTGTTTTTAATCAATATGCAGTTACATAAATATCCCTTGCCGGAATTTACTACAGCATCTAGACACAGGAAACTTTATTGTTGTCTTAAAAGCTGATGCTGTCTAATAAAAACATTTATCTATCTTACATCACTTTTACAGGACATCAATATTTAACTATTTGCATAGCGTTCCTTTCATTGAATAGTCATATGACCCTTATCCAGAAACACTCCAGTTCTGATTCAATGACTAAGAACATGAGAACTGCAGGGTGCTGTTAAGAAAATATGTGACATTCACAGCTTCTAGACATTTGGAAGGGAACTGTTTTGTAGGATTTGAAATGTAACAACATTTAACAATACCCTCTCTAAAACATGTCTACAGTCAAATATGAGCACTTCTATTTTATAAAAAAATATTTAATGCCTTGTAGGACTGTCAAATGAACAGCGACTTTCTTATGTTGTTAGCTAACAGCAAGTCAGAAGTAACAGTACATAAGGTAGGATAATACCTGTTAAAAAGTCCAAGAGGTAGCACCCTCTCTGCTCTCCACATGTGCATATTGCATCTTGCAGCTGGAAAGTGAAAATTATTAAAAAACGTGACTTGTTACACTTACATGCAGCTTTCTCACATTATCATCTTTTGATCTTGCACCTAGAACAAACAATAGCCTCTCTTGCCAGCCTTAAGTTATTTAAAATATTTGGTTTTTGCACCTAAAAAGTGTCATTGCCAGCAGAACTGCTGCATGTGACCATGTAGGAGGATGGTTACTTGTTGAAAGGATGGACATCTGAAAAACTGGTGTCCAAGTAAGAGGATTTGTAGTCTTGGGGTCCTGACTGTATTTACTGTCCCAAACAAGTGGCCTGCCTTCCAAAATCTTTGGATCCCATGATTTTACTGGGAAGTACAAGAAACCTAATTGTGATATTTACTGAAGATTAACATTTATCCTATACCTTTTACTGAAAAATAAACATAACACTGATTTCTGCTAGTTCTATATTCAGTGAGGGTTTCTTCATACCTAGACCATCTGTAAGAACCTCTTCAATATTTATCTATAACAATGGAAATGTGTCTTTTTTTTTTCTTACATATCGTTAGGAGTGCAATGGAACATTCAATAGGTATCTGCTTTGTGTGGTAAGTTATGAAAAGACACAAAATGAGATTACTTAATATTCTTGTTTTGGGAAATAAATTAATGAGCTCTTTCAGGCTTTATTTCCTCCTAGCCTAAATCTGCAGCATATTTGCTCCAATTTTAAAAAGGTTTATATAGTAATCCTAAACTGTGCTTTATGGGTGTGTCCCAAAAGGAGAAGACAGTAATGTTCTTTCAGGATTGCTAGGGCTTTTAAAGGCTTGTGCATTCAAGGGGTACTTGATTGTTTGGAAAAGATAGTGTGAAAATGTAGTTGAAAAACTCACAGAAACATAATATTGAAGTAATGAAAGGGGAAGCCTGGTGCAAAAAACACCTGCTGTATTGCCTTCCTACTTACAGTGTATTCAAAAGTATGAAACTTCTATGTCTGATGTGGAGAGAAAAGCACAAGAAAATCAATAGCTTGTTAAGAAAATTGTTAGGATGTCAGTTAGTTTCCCAAAGACTAATTCTTTAGGAAAGATTTGTGAATGACAGCTGTTCCTGTCACCAGCAGCTGGAGGTGGCTGCTTACAGAACAGTAATAACAGTATTAGGGTCAAAGGAAGAAACATGGCTGTTGTAGGAAATAGGAAATTTGGATTTTAGGCCTGTATCAGTGTTATAAGCTGTGCTGCTAAAGCTGCAAGCCTCAGCTTGTCCCCTGTATAGCCCTTGCCCAGAACCACAAGTGTGGTTACCTTATGCTTGCTTTGTACCCTTAGACATTGATAAATGCTATTTGTAGGTTTGCTGATTTCTGTACTAGACTGATGAACTATGGATAACAAATGAGACAAGTAGAACTTCAAAGCTAGCAATGCAACCGAAGGACTTTTCGTTCGGTACTTGCCAAGTGGAACATGAAGAAAGAAGTGAAACCTGCAGACCACTGGGACGGAAGGAACCTGAAGACATTGACAGTGATAGACAGTGATAAATTTTGCTTAGTTGCATAATGCTTGTTAGAACCCTATATAATGACTAGCTGTATTGCTGTATGATTGTCACTCTCTGAGGAGGTGATTCAACTCTGCTGTTCCTGCGAATCTTCTACAATAAATACTGCTCAGAGTAACCCACGAGAGTTCGAGTCTCTCTCCAGCGCCTTCCTAATAACCTTTTTCAATGGCAAAATGTAAAATACAATTACAGAAAAAACAGAAGAAAAAAGTGAATAAGTTTACTAACTATTAGTCTCAACTCATTCTATTCTTGTTGCTTTTTAAGAAAAAATCCCCAGTGTATCAGATAAAATGTCAGACAAAAAGCTGTAGAATTTCAGTGAGTCATTTAAATCTTGAGATAAGAATAAATCAAAAATAGTGAAGGTCATAGGGGTTTGAGAATGAGCATTAAATTCACTACTGAACAGAGGCCTGTCCTCATCAAGTTCATTATAATTCATAGAAGCGTAGATAAATTTAGGTTCAAAGGAGACTCTGAAGCTCACCTAACCCAGCCTTCTGCTGAAAAGAGGGTTAAATTCAAACTGAGATCAACTTACCCAGAATTTTGTCCAGCTGATTTCTGAAAAAATGTCAATAATTACAACAATAATAGTAGTAAACAGACTTGGAAATTCTGAAACTATAAACATGAATATAAACATGAATCTTTTAACATTCTTGTGTACTTCTATACTTTTTTCTTTTTTTTTTTGTTCAGTTGAGGAAGGTTGGGTGCTTAGCCCACATTCGCCAGGCTGCTATACTTGTAATTCGTCTTTAAAAGGGATTAGGTTAGCTTCATCCTGTACTGTGTCATGAAAAGGCTTGTGCCATACAACTAGATGTAGTAATGCTGAGAGTTATGCTGACAAGGGCAACTTTAAATGTGTCTGTACCTGACACTATATATAAAAGAAACAGAAGTCCAGCAGCGTACAAGCTGATTGAAAGAGAGGCTCTGACTCAGAATGGAATTTGGAAAATAAATTAAAGGAATAAAAAAACAGTAGAAAGTAAATTATACTTTAAAAATGAGGAAGACCTTATGAGACAGGAAGTATGCAACAGAGAAAATTCATTGCTCAGACATCTTAAAAAGTAAGATGTAAAGGATAAGCTGTTAGTAAGAAACACTCCATGTTCTGTTGCCAGCAAGGATACAACATGAACAATAGCAGCTTGAGAAAGATATTGAATATAGAAAAAAAAAAAAAAAATTAAAAAAAAAAAATGTGAAGTGCTAATCCAGAGCCAGATTTGGAAAACTTTTTTCACTTTTAAAAAATTATTTTTAATAAAACTTTTTTCCCATCAACCTCTTTTTTTTTTTTTTTCTTTTATTTCCCCCCTGTAAATTAACATTAAAAATCAAAGGATAAACATGGCTATGCTTTTATACTGTATGCATTTTCCTTCATCCTTACTCATGTGCAGTTGTTAATGTTTCTCAGACAATAAATATCTCTCCCTGTTCTGCAGATTAAAACACTTTTCTTACTGTTCCCATACCTAACATTTTGTTTCCGCTCAACACAAATCAAGTCTGAAAACATGTAAAAACAGTAAATATGAGTAAGTTAAATTCAGGGTGTGATTTGATGTAGTTCGTTCCACATTTGTTAGGTGCCAAGGCTTGTAACTGTTCTAGATCATTTGACTCATGTGGTTTATATTTGTGACCTACAACCATTTACTGTCACAGCTGAGGAACCCACAATTTTGTATGGCTGACCCTGGGAAGGAAAAGCCAGGGGCACGAGAAGCCAGGGGCAGCTATATGAACCTTAACAGTCACTACCAGCCCAGTTTTAATCTAAGCTTTGCTCCTTCTCTTTTAGATACAAAAAAAAAAAAAAAAAAAAAAAAAAAAAAAAAAAGGGTTCTCACAACTATATTATTTTTTCTTAATTAAGAATATTATTTGTCACTACAGACTTGTCTCACCTTCTTCCACTAAGAGTTTTGGTTTAGAAAACATTGTCTTCTCTTCCCCAATTTTAATTTCAGAAAAAATATTTTAATTTTTATTTGCTAAAATCCTTGCTGGAAAACAGAAGAATTGAATGGTGCTCAGTTTTTAAAAGCAAGGAGGACAGATTTCTCATATGGTTATGGTTATGTCTTGGCTGTACTTGGGTACTCATAATTAAGAATATAAAAATCTGTTTGCTATCAAAATTTCTTGAAATGTAATTTCCCAGAAAGCTTCCTCTTCTGTATGTGAATTTTATGGAGGTGGGGATCCCTGAGCTGAGATGATGACCAAAAACTGCATTGTCCCTGTTCTGCTGAGCCCCTGGGGCACCAGGGACCTTCATGGGGAGCAGTTACCATAGGCTAGCCTTGCCTTAGAAATCCAGACCCTCCATAGGTGGAGGAGAAGAAATGGGAAAAAGGAATGCCAAAAAGGGGATACCCAAAGCAGGGATGGAGGGCAGCCTGCCTGGACCATGAGTAAAAGACCTTTGTACAGAGGTACCTCTCCTTGAAATGGTCACAGCAGCATCATTCAGCAGGGCCCAGAGCACAGGGCCCTGCCAAGGACTGAGGTCAGCTCAGAGCTGGTGTGGCCGAGGGAGCCCTGTCTCTCTGAAGCCTGGAGAGAGGCCCTATGGGGACACTCTGGACTGGTCTCAGCCTGTCCTTGTCTCCACAGCCCTGCCTTGGGCTCCATCAAGATGGACACATCCATAGGCTCATGTCCCAGCCCAGTCTTGTTTCACCCTGTCCCCAGAGAGGTGCCTGATGCCCATGGCGGGGGCTGTCTCAGTAGTTCTCCAGCTACTGGGGTTGTGGGATGGGTCCTGTCCCCAGAAGGCTGGTCAATGTCCAGGGCTGGGGCTGCCCCAGTGCCCCTCCAGCTGCCCTTCTCCTGGCTGAGGTGATGGGATGGGCCCTGGCTGCCAGCCCTGCCCTGGCATGACCTCCAGCACCCACAGTGCCCTGACACACTTCTGCAAAGAATCAGGAATGAAACTGCAGCTCACTTAACTTGTTTGCACCCTGTGCATGAGCTTACTATAGTAGTAACATCAAAATTAAATAAATGCAGAAGAATTAGATGAAGATGGGAGTTACTTAATTATTTTCAATTAATTTTAGTTGCTGACATTTTGAGCAGCAATTTAGTTTCCTGAACTCTCCCATTCCCTCTGTCAGGATGGCACTGGGTTTGCTTTGGGTTCCTTCAGTGCTGTTTGCAAAAGAAGAGCTTTAACAGGTGAAAAGTTTAAAATCTGTTTTAGCCAAGTGACTACATGGAGGCAGGATAGCATTTAAAATCTTAGCAGTTTATTTCAGGAAGGGAAGAGGGATAAAAGGAGCCAGCTCATCAGCAGTAGACTGAAATCCACCTCGCCAGTTTTGTGTCCTTATGTTATATATAGCCACTGCAGTCAGGCACACATCATGCATTATACAAAAACAGCCTTTGGAACCATTTGGACTAATAAAAAGAAAGAGATTTGTCTGGCATAAAAAGGCAGTTGGTTGTTTTTCTTCTCTTCGACTGCTGCTGCTGGTGCTAAAATAGGACAAACATTTTAAGGTAAATCTTATTAGACAAGATGGAAGACGACCAGCAGCCAGAACTGACAATAAAAGGCATGTGGAGTTTTAGATACCATAATCCATTTATAGGTATAGCCATTTTCAGATGAATATTTCTTAAGAAGCCACTTGCAAACATTTGCAAAACTCCCTGCAATTGTCAGCTAGATTGGTCCCACATACTCTTCTACCCCTCCCTGTGTAAATGCTGACATCCTGCTTTTTTCTTAAATCCACGAGCCAGTAATTACTGACAACTTGCCTTCTGCCTCTGAGGTACTTCGGTGACTATAAGTTCAAAGTTAACCATCCTATCATACGTCAGGGTTTTGCTGCGGCTGTGGTTGTTTGCAGATAAATAATTGAAATGTTCCACCTATCTAACTGGGATCAATGCTGTGTTTTATTTTACCTGTACAGCTCCACATTGCTGATAGATTTTTTTGGTGCCGTCTTTCCAGCATTACAACCAGCATAATTGTTGATTATGTACATTAGCCATCATGATAGAAAACTGTTAATTTTTTTCCTGTAAAGACATAGTGTTCAACAACAACAACAAAAACAACAACAACAACAACAAAAAGACCTCGTGGTCAAAAATTGCTAAACAGTCACTGACAAGTTCACCGAAAATAGCAATGGGTCATATTGATTTTCCTGAAAGGCATTATTTTTCTGTATTAAAAATAAATAAATAAATAAAATTCTGAACATGCTTATAACTTAATCCTGCATTTTAACAGTTACAAAATGTTTCTACCAAATGTCTGTATTTATAGAAAATGGTCACATATTGTACTTAGATAAAAGCACAGCTGGATATTTATGAGGCACCAGTTTTCTATAAATATAGAAATTCGGTAATTATCACTGTTGTGCAGCGGTAATAAGCACAGCTGCGGAATTCTGATGCTGTTGTTTCATTGGCTACAAAGCTAAATTTCAGACTTGTGGGTGCTCTCTTTTTCTCATCTACGTTTTTATTCTGCATGGGAAAAAAAACCAGCTCAGGACATCAGAGTTAAATCTGTGCCTGGTCCATACATCTGATTGTCAATGGCGTGTTCCAAGGCAAGTGGAATCAGTAATACTGCTTCTGTGCCTTTGTATCAAGCCAAGGACAATATTCAGAACCGAATCACTGAAATGTCTAAGCAAAAAGCTGAAACTGAAAACAACGGTACTTCACATACATTCCCTCCCCCCAAATTTGTAAGTTTCCTAGCTGTTATAAATATAAATCTGGAATTACCTTATTACTCTTAAGTCTTGCTTGCTTGCTTCATACCCTTGTGTTTTCTTCCTTCTTTCCTTTCCTCCTTCTTTCAGTTTTATTGAGCAATCAAATACCAGTGGTGTTGAAACTATCGGGCAGTATAGTATGGAAGAACACTAACTGTACAGTGATAAACAGCTAACCTGAACTAATATTCAGGAGGTCCTAATTACTTTGAAATTATCTGGACACGTAGGCAGTGTCTGGCTAATATTCCAAATTGTCACCTACTAATTATACGTGAGACATTCATGTACAGACTTCATTTATAGCTTGTAGAGCCTGGAACTACCTGACTTGATAGAAATTGCAATATAGCTTAATAAATAAATAAATAAATATTTAATAGAGGGTTTTTTAAATTTCCTCTCAGTTTGGACTTACAGACTAACATGGGACTGGTGTCTTCTATGCATTCCTGCCAGCATGCTGTGATACTTTAGAGGATCAGATAGTCCTTTTTTGGAGTACATCCTTGATGACCTGATACAATTAGTATGGTTTTTATGGTTTTTACATAGTTTTTAAGCAAACCATGCAAATCAGTAGGCATTGCTGTCTGTTCAGATGTGACAACTGAAGAATATGAGCAAACTCATAATGATCTGACTCTCTGACTAGTAAACTGATCATTACCAAAGGATATGAAGTCCCTGAAGTGCAGCGTGTTTATACAGTGACTGTTTTGAGGAAAGTGAAATCTGACTGAGATAAAAGTCAAGAAGAACATACCTACCTGGAGATGTGAAAGCACTTTACTCTCCCAGATTTCATCTGAGTAGTACAAAGAAGAACATATCAACTACCTTGAGGTCTGGAACTGCAATTCCCATCTCAACCCTGGGAAAGTCTTTTGAGAGCAGTTCAGCACATCCTCTCCTTGCTGGGTTCCTTCAATATTAATTTTCCAGTTTTGATTACAGGGTCTTTAGTCTGAACTACGGCCATTTTTATGTTCTTGTGGATATTAACTTCTTAATCTGTCCTGTGCCCTGACATACCTCTCCAAATTTTCAAGGCTTCTTTGAATGACATCATCTTCTTCTTACCTAAAATGCTGATGTAATATTTAAAATTATTCACATAAATGCATTGTTATTTCTCAAAAATACAGCAGAACATGGATATTGCATATTTTCTGCAGTTCATCTAGACTACAATTATTGCTACATAGGAGTGAGAGTGTGTAAGGGAGAAGGAGAATAAAATGATGGAAGATTAGCCTCCATTATAGTGCTGGAAGGCAGCTAGTCACATCTCCCTTGACTGTAGGCCTCTGCTTTCAGTCTCTGAATGACAAAGGCAACTATGAATGAGAAACAAATAGTTAATTACATAATGTAAAATGTTTTGTGGGACCTCATGCAATAACAAGCCCATAAAAGCCATTACATTCACAAATCTGCAGTCCTTCACTGTAAACCACCCTTAGAGTATGTTGTAAGTCAACTAAGGTACAGCAAAGTATACTTAAGATTAGCAAGTATATGTTCCATATTCATTCCATGCATTCTTAGATATTTTAGTCCACTAGCACTCTGAGCGAAGTACTAACGGGTACATTCTAGCATGTGAAAGTAATAACAGCAGGAATCTAAATCTGTGCATAAGTTTTAAATACAACTTCCACAGAGATGATTAAGTAACAGTTTTTACAGGTGCGCTACAAAATTGTAATTTTAAGTGGGTTTGAATACATCAGTAATCCACTGGAAAATTTTATACAGTTTGAATATTTTAGCACCTACCTGAATTCATAATTAAAAATTGATGAATGCTATTGCAAACAGTGGGGGAAAAAAAGGAAAAACTCATGAAAATGCACGTGTTTGTTATTGTTCTGTATTTTCCCACTTAAATATGGATCATAAGGAAAGAGTCCTCTTCTCTGTCTTTCTTGATCTGATTCCACACTGCCTTAGGTACTCACTATCATATGTACAAAGCAGTATGATCAGAATAGTGGTATTTTACATGCCCTCTGAAAAGCTATAAGAAATTACATAGGTATTAGGCAGTAAAGAATTGGATTCCCTGCCTACAGCACATTGTACACCACTGGCTAGTGTCCAGTTTTGCAAAGCTAAAAGCTGCCCAAAAGATTTATAGACAGCTGTTCTGTCAGGCAGTGAAGCCATAATCAAATACCCTTTCTTGCTTTTCCTGACTTTCTTATTAACTTATTTTTGTTCTTTTTTTTACCCACATACAGAAGCACAGATCACTCTACAGGAAGCAGAGATAGAGATTGCCAGAAGACTGCACTTATTTTCCTGGCAAACTTTTGCTTAGTGACTATATAAATGCCTGTGACGAGGAAAAATTCCCCTAAAATAACTAACTGCTGGTGTCAGAAGTGTTATGGGTCTGAAAGTCTTTCTACACTGACTCATCCCTTGAATGTTGCATTTGCTTTTAGGAATTACTGTTCAGAAAGGCACATTGTGTTACCTCGGAAACAGCTGTTACTGCATGTGTATATTTAGATAGAAGGTATTTCACTTCCTTCACATTTCTGTCTGATATGCCATTTACTTTTTATTTAAGCTATCCATACAGTCAGTCCTTTGCTATCATATCTGCCCAGTTTTACTCTTAAATCTACCCAGCTGTAAAAGCTGGTGCTCTAAGGAGGTACCTCTGGTGACACATCCAAAATTTCTACAAGGGAAAGTGTAAGAGAATATTATTAACATATTTAGGACAAGAAAGATAAATTCTATGCAGTGTCTTTAGAGGATTCAATATTTCATTAAGCTAGGTCAGCTAATAAAATCACACAAGGTGACTTCATTTCCTTTCATTTCACTTCTCTATTGAGAACACGGATATTTATCTATAAGACAGGTGCTTGCTAGGAATGAGGTCTACCTAGGAAAAAGGGAGACTTAAATTATGGAATCTTATTTTTGTTACTGGAACTGAATTGTTTTGTGGCCTTGTGTAAATCACTTAAACTATCTATGCCCTGATTCTTAGCTGCTTCGGTGTAAATAGACCTCTAATACTTGGCTAAATGCTATTAAGCTTGAAAAACACTTTGAATTCTTCACACACAACACATAATAGAAATGTAAAGTTTTATCACTGTAATTATTATTCTCATTCTACACTGACCTTTCCCTAATTAGGGGAAACAATTACATTACTGATTTAAAGGTAGCATTATTCAGCTGTCAAGGAATCTAAAATTATAAGGCATTCTGCTTTCTGTAAATGAATGATATTTATTTCAAAAATATGTACTTTGTGAAGCTATTATGTATAAATTACTAAACACTGCTTTAAAACAGACAACAAAAGAATGAAGGAAATATACCCTAAAATTCCCTGCTACTCTCGTCATGACAGAGCACAGAAAGCAGTGGAGAAAAGAAAGATGAAGAAACAAAATACATTGTCATATAAGCCTGTTTCCATATTGGTTTAAATTTCTTTATTTTTGCATGTAAAAATAAAATAGAACCTTCTAATTTGAATTATTAAAATCTTATGTTTCCTCCTCAATATTAAAAATATGAATTTCCCTTCACTCAGTCTCAATTGTCAAATTTTTAAACTCTAACAGAATCTCTTTACTTGTTCCCCTATTTCTCTTCTAGGGCATTGTGCAAGAAAAATACTGGAGATGCCTTCTGAATTTTTTGGTCTTTTCTATAAAAAGGTATGTAGAGCAGTATCAGTCATGATAACTGAGTGATAAAGACTCCTGTGTGCAAATATCACAAGGAGAGAGCCTGTTAGGGTGAGATGTCTTTTCCCAATTAACTACTGGGAAAGTGGTCTTGAGTGACATAAGGCAGGGTAATGATAAGAGGCAGTTTCAGATATTCATCCAAAAATGACAGAAATTGGGAATGGTGAGATAAGTATCAGTAGAGGGGAAAAAAGCTAAGTCAATGTTGCTTGACTAAACCAAGTGATTTTGTAGGTATATATTAATACATATTTGTTCTTTAAAATGTCAATCCTAAATTTTAAAATATCACATGGATTCCATCTAATCCCAGATCAAACTCATACCCATTCAGTAATACAGACCCAGAAAGTTGCTTTAAGGCCCCAAAGAGAAAGAATTACACAAAATGTGGTACTACCTCTGTCATCAGGTTGGAAAAACCGTCAATAATACAGATTAAACTCATGAGTAAATAAGGAAATAGAGCTCACAGGGCCAAAAATAAAATAATAAATAAATAAAAGTGTTACAGCAATAGAGCCCAGTGTTCACCAGTTATAGATTAAAGAACATCTATTTGGGTAGGCACCAAAAATCTTAGCTGAAGGTCTCACAAGTCACACCACTATCTTCTCTCAACAAGCCAAAAACTTCAGTATTTCAAAATCGCTTCAAAAGCTACAAAAAATATATGGAAATATAACATCAAGGGCATGGACACTGGCCCTGATTTCTGGAAGAATGTGAGCATTTGCTACATGAAACCAACTAGGTAAAGACACTTCATAGGGATTAAAACTTTTCAATGTTTTCTGCAAATCAGTCTTTGGGATGACTTCCTCACTAATAATTTAATCATATGTGATGTTTGCTTGGGTATCTAAGCAAGAAGTACCATGTAGGCACTTGAAAAATGCAAACCTGTACAGTAGCCTGTGACCAGCTTCCCAAGTGCTTTTCGAAATGGAAAGTAAAAAACGGAAAACCAAAAAAAAAGAGCCAATTTATTGATCTAGGAGGCAATCTCAGTAACATGTAAATTCTGTGTGGTACCAAATACGTATTTTTTGATCAATGAAACTATTTTATTTCAACAGCCTTTGAAAATTTGAATGAGTTGAATATACATAGTCATTCATTTTGAGAATTAGGATTGATGTATTTTTGTTTTATGTGATTCCCTCTTCCATAGTATTTTCAACTTTTGTATTAAAGCCAGAAACATTAGAAAGGCTATCCCAAAACCTTGCTTAGAAACATCTTTGTAATTGCCATGACAGAATTATTAATTAGATCATGCATAACACTGTCTTCTAAAGCAGATCATCCTTGTCCTTTGCACACTTACAAAACAAGCAATCATCTCTCAATATTTGTTTCACTGTCTCTTCTAACATGATTTCATAGGGATTTTTCTGTTCTCAGTCATCCTTATAGTCTTGTACATCCAATGCAGGTTAATTTCCTATCTGTGCTGAGAATATCTTGCTTGATGCATCCAGGATATCATTAATATTTTTTATTACTCACAAATGCATTTAGATTTTTTCTTTCCTTTGCAACATACTATTGACGTAGTTTACACTTACAGGCTTAAATTCTCATTAATTCTGAAGTATATTTCTTCATACTTTGTAGACTGGACCGACTTGACTATGATGATCTAATAGATCAGTTTTCAGAAAATGTGGATATATATATATACATATAGAGTTAATCTAACGTGCTATCTCTTTAATACAGTTTTGTAAGTTACTCAAGGGTCTGCAGAGTTCCATGGACTCCAAACTCTCAAAACGTGCTCTAAGGCATTATGGATCACTGAGGACTGTTATGTACATATAGCTGATATATATGCAGTGTTGTATTTGCTGCTCTCCATTCAGAAAGCATTGCTATCATTTATTCATAAGACTGGACTTTCAATTGCAAGTAAAGTTTATTTTAAGGAACAGATTCTTCAGGGATAGAGACTGATGGACTATTCTGATTTTGTTAGAATATGCAGTCTAATCTTTGATTCCACTTCAGGTATCCTTATTCCTGTTACATTATTTTTTTAGATGATATATTACCCTTATTTTTTCTGTATAGCAGCCACATTATAAAATATCTGAGGCAAAAATATTCCTTTGGCAACTGGAATAAGACAACTTTGATCTTTACTCCTTTCTGAGAGTGTATTAGTATCATTTTTCTTCTGTTCCTTATCCCTGCTCACTTTTTTTAATTATATTTTTCACTGACAGTTGTAATTTTCTTTAAAATTTTGACTTAACTTTATTTTGACTATTTTCATTTTGTTTCTGTATTGCCTTGCAATGGTGTCATAGGCATCATTCTTGCAGATTTTTTTCTATACTGTGCACTTGCTTTCTTAATATCCTTTTGGACATGTTTGAGGTTGTTTTGTTTATTTTTTTGGTTAATTATTTTTTTTTTTTTCATTCACTAACCCTTGTACATCTTTCACATCAGATATTTTGCCCTCCTGCTTTGAAGAAAAGATCATGTTCAAATTTTCCCCTTTTAAAGAAAAATTCTTTGCTTGTTCCACATTCAAATCTTTGTGTTCTTCATCCAAACCAATCAACATCACCAATTAGAAATAAATTAAAAAGTCAGGGGTTATTTTTGTCTTCCATTTCAATATATCTGTCACAGGCTACTTTCATGGCTAATTCTGCTATAAAAATACTTTCGGATCTAAAAGAATTTCTTTTACTGTTTCTTTTCAGTATTTGGTAGAGATATCTACCAGCTCCATGTACAAGAGTATCTTGTCCCTACAGTTATTATAACTATTTCACTTTTGTCTAGAAAACTATAGTATTTCATAATTATATTACTTATTACTTCCAGAATTTTACTGAGATTATTACAGACTGAACACTGAACATCTGCAGTTTCATACAGGATAAAGGAAAAAAAGATGTAGAAAAGAAGAAAGATATTGGAACTTTGACAAAAATTGAATCTAAATACATACCTGGCTTAATGATTTTTTTTTTTTTGCCTGATTTTAACATAACTGTAAAAGTTTTGAAAGTTGAGCATTGCAGATGACTAAATATCAGAAAGGTATTATAACTGACTTTAACTTGAATTATCTTTGCTTAGTCAACGATTTTATTTTTAATGCTATTATAAAAATGCTGAATTAACAGTCCATTAACATCTGAAGCTTTCTTGATCTTGTTCTGTGATGGTTAGTACAGGTTTTCTTCACCAGTGTGACTAAAAGAAAATGACCTGAAGGGAAGATTTTGAAATCAGATGGAAAGCAAGAGGGTATTTCAGTGTGTATGTTAATCCAGTACCTTTTGTCTTTTCTGAGACTGCCAATGAAGATGTTCAATTAATGGTCAGCAGTTATGTGAAGACTTATTCTCTGTGACCTGATTTCAAAAACCGATTCATTTGGCATAGCATCCCAAACAGCCAGCTGAGAGTAATGTAATGTTTTTTAAATATTGTTTAGTATCTCCTGCTCACTCACAACTCGTTACAAACTTCCTGAGGCACAAAGTCCTTTTTCTTACTCTGTCCTTTCCTCCACACAATACCACAGTTTCTAATTTTTTTCTTTCTTTTTCTTTAGAATTCATAGAATACAAAGGCAGAAGGATAAGACATCAGGTAGTGCACTGGTTTTATGTCTTTTTCCTGTTTTTTATATGAAATAGGCAAAATCCTGAATGAATGTAGACACTGGTAGAGAATTTTGTTCTCAGTGGATCTAGACAGCAGCGCTACAAGAAGCACTGATTAAGAAACCCATAGCTGCAATGTAATTTTGTAACCCAAATAGTGAGAGTACCTGGTACATATTAACCTTTTAGAAATTGAGAGCCTGTACAATAAAATAGATTTATTAAAGGAGGAAAGAAGTGAAGGGGAATGAGGTGAGGAAAAGTAACAGAGAAAGGTGAAGGAGTATGGGCGTAACAGCAGTCTATAAAGTCATGTGATCAGCCATTTGTCTTTCAAGCTGCCAACATGGCAAACCTACAAAATAGTGATGGACTACACTACTAACTGACCTTTAAAATGTATGCTAATCTATACTTTATATATATTTTAGAGTCAGGAGAATCTTAAATTTATTTACTTGAAGACTATAAATTATATCTTTAGCCTTCCATGTTCAGTTGCATTTTGTGAAATGCACTAAGTTTAGTAATTCATATTCAACAGCTCTCTGATGAATGCACTCGGTTGTAAACAAGATGTCCTGTTTCTAAGTTGGTTAAAGTTGCATCATTCCGGTACAACATCATGTCATCAGTCAGTCTTCTGCTTGTTGGCTGTAAATAACTTGAGTTTCTAGCTCCTTGGACTATATGTATCAAAACTATTAAATTTGCTCTGTGCCTTCTAATCTAAAGGTCAGTAGGATTTTAGTTACAGAAAAATCATAAATATTAAAAATAGGATGTTTCAGGAGCTATTACAGTTCTGTCCTAAGCCCAGTGAGCTTGCTATTCCCCTAAACACAAGATGTTCTGATTCTACACTTCAGCTCACATTGAATGTCAAAAGATCAGATTCTGTTTTAAAAAAAATAGACCTACTCTATGGTTCTTCATGCAGCAGGTTGAGAAAGAAGGCATAGCAACTGAAATTTATTTAAAATTATAATTAGAAATTATTAAAGTCTTCATTGTGAACTATCAAAGATTCCTAAGAAAAATCAAGGAGCGTTTCTAAATAATTTAGCTAATGCAGTTTTAATAGGAATTGTGCAGATAAAGTTTCATGCAATGCTTTCATCATTTACAGATAGAAGACTGGTATGAACTCTCTCACTATAATAACAAAATACAAAAAGGTGAAAGTTACATGTGACCTTTTTTTCTCTGATAACTAGATTTCCTAAGGAAGAGGGCCATGTCCCATTTCGCTGTCCAAAGAGTGCTGTGCTCAGATATCTGGTCTCCAGGGAATTTAGAAGATGAGGGAACAGTTCTGATCCTTAACCTTAGCAAAATTTAGCTGCCACCCTGTCATTGATCATACGCCTAAATACATTTGAAGATCTGAACCTGGCCTTATTCAATGAAAGACATTCTCTGGGACAATTCACTGCTGCCCTAGAACAAAATTATTGCTAACATATTGCACAAATTCTGAGCTACTGGATGACAAAATAGCTGCTGTAGTTTGAAAAAGTCCTCTTTGAGCTCTTTGAACTTTTATATCTTCTGTTTCCCTCACTTTTTTCATTCAAACATGTTGAAAGCAACCAGAAGAACACATGTGCTGTGAGTTTCCATTTATTTTAGAAAACAATTTTGGTATCAGAGTATTTGCATCCTTTTTAATTCACTTAGCAAAATTTGAGTAGTCCAGCTTTATTGGCCTGAAGCTTGATAAATTATTTCACACAGAATATTTTTGCAAAGTATGATCAATTGTAAAATTAATAAGGTATTAATTTTGTCTGTAGCAATTGGTTTATATCATTTCCATCCACCATCAAATTACAGAAATAAAGTGACAGAGTAAAACCTCTTTTGTTACTGAAGTTGATGATAGCTTACCTGAGCTACCTCCGCTTTCATTTCTAACACAGCAATGATTCTTGATGCACATGACAGATTATCCAGTGATGTAGACTGTTCAAGATATTTGATTTTCCCACATTGCTCTGCCAGTACAACTTGCTAGTGGGGGAGCCTTTAATTTGTCATTTCCAAAGGGAGGACAGATTTTTTAATTTACAAAAACATTAGGTTTTTTTGTAATTAAATGGCAAGAAGGATGAATTAACTTTCCCTCCTCAGATAGAGCTTCCATGTTAATAAACTTTATATTTATTAATCTCAGATTAGTTGAACCATAAGGTTTACAAAGATGCATGCTTTACTTTAGGAATGGATTTTAACAAGCTCCAGCTGTCGAAGTAAATTAGCTGAGGGCAATATACATTCTCCAAACCTTTCTTCATTACTTGCAAATATGGCTTCTTCTGTATTAAAACATCAGTTAAGTGTTTGCCTTTATCTACTTGTATACTCTATAGAGGATATAAAGCTTTCTTTTACCTCATAACAAAGCATACTAGCCCTCCAATATATTTATACACCACTGTTTCATTGTAGGCTTGAGGGAACACCTACTTCAAACACAGAATTAATAAGGAAATTAATTCAATCTTCTTTTGTCTGAAACTCTATGGAAAACAAGATGTATGAAATTAAAGTATTGGCAGCCTTTGTTTGGGTTTTTTTGTTTGTTTGTTGTTTGTTTGTTTTTTTGTTTGTTTGGGTTTTTGTTGTTGTTTTGTTTTTGTTTTTGTTTTCCTACAACATTCTGTCCCATTGATATGATTATCATATTGCATTTGTATGCCTTCCTAATACCAAATCATTTTCTGGAATGCACGTTGTCTCTTGATGCTCCTTTGACATCCCATATACAACACTGAAATTACGTTGTTGCTGACATTGGCTTAGGAATGGTTTGCTCCAGACTATGCCAGGAGTGAATTCTGTCCACAAGTATAATTCATATTTTCAATTTAAAAGAGAAAACAAACAAACAAACACTTTTACATAGATGTTAACATACTATTTTCATTCTCCAAAATATTGAAAACCCTATTCCTTTTCAGGCCTTTGTATCAGCAGACCACAAAAGACACATTAATCAACTAATGTCACAGAACAGATCAGTGACAAAGCTGGGCAGATGACCTGATATTCTGATTCCAAGATCAACGATGTCTCTTTTCAGCAGCATTGTTAATATTAGTAGTTAGAGTAACAGTAGCGCTGCTGCTCTGTTTAGAAGGCCTGATCATCATCTGTGACCAATTGCGTGAAGCACCACACAGAGAGAATTCAAAAAGATAAAAATTTCCTCTAGGAAACAGCAATTTGAGAAAGAGATGAGCAGTGGATGTTTGCAGGAAAGAATGAAGAATGAGCCAGCAAGACATTGTCATTCAGCATGGTCTCTGTGTGCCATCAGTCTTAACGATACTGCAGGTGAGAACAGACTGCCAGTCTGCTGCAGTTTTGGTATGTATTTGCTTTGCTTCTTCATAAATGCAAATTCACCAGAAGACAACAGAAACCTTTTCAGCTTCTGAACTTGTGTTTTTTGTAGTACACAAAGGCCAAACTACAGTAAGAGAACTCTTAATACAGATTACAATAATTGACTAAACGAGACTGATAGGAATGCATGCCATTGAAAGATGCCTCCTCTGCTTATGTCTTGCTTTCATTTGTAGTCAATTGAATTTACGTATATATTCACTACAGGTGTTAAATTCTAGAAAACTTCCCCTTCCTGTCTTCTCTCTGTATATCTACCTCTTCCCAGAAGGACAAGAAGTCTGGATTGTTGATTACTTCTGTTTATCTCCAAGGAACTGTGGCTTTTGTATGCTGAAATAACCCCCCCATTTCACAGTAGATATTAGAATTTAAATCCTTTCATGAAACTGCTTTGTGGATAAGCCAAGATGATCTATGTTAATCTTTGAGTCATAATAAAGTATATTGACCTGTGCTAAGCCACAGTAAGAAAATGTCATACATAATATATTAATATTTTTCTCATGACCAGCTGTTACTAAGCATCATTATTTCATATTATTTTATTTTGTTATCATATAATAATTTGCACTGAAAGATAAATCATAGTTCTACCTCAAAGCTAGTTTGTCAAGATCATATAAAGAGAGTAGCAAACTATTAAATCTTTTTCTGATTCCCAGGCTTTGACTTTGACACTGGCTTGTTCTCCATTCACCTTCTACATGTGACTACTACAAAAGATAATGAATGTGTATCCAAACCATCAAAATGACATATGAGCAAAAGCTCTAGTGTTATATATTATCTTAGAGGGGACAGAGGATGGTAGGAGAGAGTAGAAGAAAAAGGGGGAGATAAAATGTTCATCTTTTCACTAACCTGGTTTAAAGAAATTATTTTTTACAATGCTTGAATCTTCATAGTGTCCTTGGAGGTAACTGGACTGTATCTTTTCATAACTGTCATTGCTTTCTATATGTTACGGTCAAACTCTGCTAGAAACTGAAGGGGAAAAAAAGTGTGACTGAACGTTCAGCCAGAAATACTAACTGCATCAACAGGTTGTATATCCTATGAAAGCTCCGGTCATGTATTCATCGCATATAAACTAGGAAAACATAATGTTTTAATAGCATGTCTTATTAAGCTTATCACTTAGTTATTTAATCATTCTCCTTAGTAGTTCTTTCTTTATATTTCTATAAGAATATGAGACCAGGCCAAGTACTGTAGATTGTTGAAAGACATTGTTCCACCGGACAGAAACATTATTGGATCAGAGTAGATTGTATTCCAGTAGTATCTTGTAAAATGTCATTTTTCACATCATTAAGTCATACATGAAGCAAAAACAAACAAACAAACAGGAACCAACCAACAAACAAACAACAAAAAACAAACAAACAAAAAAACACACACAAAAAAAACCAAAAACCAACCAACCAAACAAAAACAAACAAACACCAGGAAAAGGTTGATACTCTTATTCTGTCTGTCATTTTTTTGCTGCAGCCCCTTTCTATGTTAATAAAATCTCAAGCACCAGCAAGATAACAGACTCCAAAATAAGATTTTCATCCATTTGGATTGTATCTACAGTCACAGAAAACAGTAAAGCTACGAATGGTCACACAGTCTGAGGCAGTACATAATAATTTGATTTTATAATTCAGAAATTCTATATTTTCTTAATTTTAGGGAGAAAGATATTTATTTTTCTGCACTCAGTATTCCACTTCATCAAGTGTAAACCTTTTCTAACACTGTCTGTGTTTGCACATGCACAGAAATGATCTTTGTGAGCTATGTACCATTTGTTAAAGCAAGTTTATATGTATTCTGCTGATAGCAAGTAGCTTATGCCATTAAAAACATCATATTAAGCTACTTGCATTACCATTAAAAGGTGCAGATTGTGGTTTCTAGAAAGGGAAAGTCAGTAGAAGACCTGCTCAAAAAGAAAGGGTATCCAGCTCAAATTAACAGTCTCTCGTCTGCTGTAAGTGGTCATTTATTAGTCTCCCCTAACAATGTATAAATCTTGACACCTCTTGAAAACCATAGGGACATCTGCCAAGTACTTCAACATGATTAGAATTTCACCTAGCATTTTTAGGTGCATCAGTAAAAACTTCTTTCTCCATATAATTTCAGCAGTGTGATAATAATAGAGAATATTCTGATCATTAAAGTAATATAAGGAAATTAAAATTCAGACTGACCATTCTTGTCAGACTTGAATGGTTTAATGTGGCTTGAATGTCTGGCTCAATATCACACTTATCCTAATTGATGAGTAGTTAGTCCCAATGAGAGGAAAAGCTATCAATATATTAGGGAGAAGAAAGGCAGAGCAATAATTAAAACACAACATTAGAATTCAGTGCACATAGAGGCATTTTGTACTTGTGCTGTTTTACTTTTGTTACTTTTCCCTCTTTGTACATTAAACCCATATAAATAATAATGATGAAACTGAGCTACAGATAAAAAACCTTGGCAATTGTAAAATTTGATTTTACTAAACATGTAAAAAATGCTGATAGTAGTGCCAGAAAATGACAGTATATTTTAAAGTTGTAAAATTAGACCCATATCATCATTTGAATGGTGCTAATGACAGCTTAACTATAGTGTTTGTGAGATTGTGTTTACAGAAAGTGACAGATTAGTTTCACTGCAGTCTGTTGATGCTATGTTTAGCTTTTTCTCTGTAGCTTCTTGACATCAAAGAGAAGGAACATCTTGGGACTTTCTTTTCTGTTATTAATAGAAGACAAAAAGGTAGGTTTGAAGTCAAAACTGAAGAAAAGTCAGGATATATCTGGTTGGCATCTTTTTTTGACCAAATAAAAAGAAAAACAAAAAATCCAATTACAAAAGTCAACTCATCCAAATGTAAGCTTTTAGCTAAGAATACCAGTTTTAACAAAAGCAAAAAAGAAAGAAAATAAACAACTTCACAGGTGTCAGTTACCATGACCTAGGAGTCAAGACATGATCACACAGGAATAATTGAATAGAATGATCTGGTAAATAGTCTTCTTGTCTTTGTGAGCAGGAGACCAAGATCCACTTTCCTACTGTGTCTGTCTTAGACTCAAGATGATTTTGCTGGGATGCACAATGAAAAGAAATTCTGACTTTGGCAGAGATGGTGGGGAGTAGAAGAAAAAAATAAATTTCTTTACTTTCTTCTGGTCCTGGTTCAGCATTCAGATTGCTGTTATGATGCACAACAGGTTTATGACTGTCACAGGGTTAGTTTTAGGTGGACAACCAGGTCCAAAACAGACTTTTATTCTGTCCGGGAAAGTTTGGGAAAGTCTGGGAAAACAACCAATTAAAAACAGGATTTATACAATCAATTATTCTGGTAACATAAAATACAGATTCGGATATCAACTTTGCGGAAATTATTGGGGTACAGCAAATAATAGCAATGCAGATCCACAGGTGCATACATGTGGCTCACCAAAAGCAATGCCAGAGCTGTCCCTAACTCCAGGAAAAATACACCCACATGTTTAGTGAGAAATTATATTAAGGATATACACTTTCCTGAATCTGGCAAGGAATTATTAAGTTACCACTCACCCACATGTGGAGATGAGGCAGTCCCATTTTTCTTTTGAGAGGTTACCTTAGATGGCATCCTGGTCCCGCGAGGGCTCTTGGCTGCAGCATTTGGCCTGCGCTCCAAGAGGACCACACAAAAGGCAGCCTCGGTGGACCCCGTTTATAGTTGTGTCAGATCTGGCTGTGGGCAGTCTGGAAGCTTCCCTGCTTCCCCACTTCTCTGCTCCCCCCACTCTGGCTATGGACACCCAAAATCTTCTCGGCACCCCCTACTTTGGCTGTGGACAGCCAGAAATTTCCCAACTCTCTGGTGCCGCTTCCCTTCTCCTAGCTAACTGACAGATGGTTAAACAAAAGGAGCTGTTAACTTGCCCCATAGCAGGAGAGGTAGGAGGTGTTGGGGAAGAGGGTGGAGGTGTGCATGCACCTTCCACACCAAGAGGGGGGCGGAAGGGAGACAGAGGGGGATGTGCAACTGCCACAATGACCTTAGTTAATCAACCAAATTTTAAACTCCATTAAACTGACACCATTTCTAGGAATAGGAATTTCAATTGGATACCATTTTGTTCTAAAATAACCTATGACTTTAAACCATCATGGAAATAGCAGTCCTTGCAACACCTATTTTGCGTCAAAATATGGTGATATGGTGGTAGCAATCTTAAAAGTTTTTCCTGAATCTAAGCTATATTTTTCTAAGTCAGACATTAATGGAAGTAGACAAAGCGTTTGAGAGCAAGGTTAATTTTTTAGATACTCTTTGGTTAAATAAGGTATTTAAAAATAAATAGGATGTGGGTAGAATGTTTAAAAACACATATGATTTTAAGAAATATGTGTTCACATGAGATAAGAGAAGCATGCATATAATACAACACTGCTGCTTCAAATCAATTTTTCTTCTGCTTTCCAAGAAATTCCTATGCTGTTTTCTGCTTTTATTGTGCTTGATTAGATACATAAAGATTCCATTGCAATCTTGTGTCATATAATCCTTAGGTAAATCAGTTTTCCCAACTGATATATTTCTGTCTGGAATCGCATGGTCTAAGGTTTCACAGATTTTTTTGGTACCTCATGGAAAGTTTGTTTTTTTTTTCACTTCCATGAGAAATTATAAACTAGAGTTCACAAAGTAAATTATAGCATTCATATATGGATTTTTTTTCACTTCATTCATCTAGGAAATAGACTATTCCTGTAGTGTACTGTGATTCTTGGTGTGGAAGAGATGGTGCTGGCACATAACAATATCTCAGGATATATCTGGGAAACTCAGTGATGCCATAGTTGAGACTGAAACTTGTAGGCTTATGGTTATCTTGTAGACTTTCCTATTTCTGTCAAATAAGTAAAATGACATTTCTATCTTTTAGAATTCACTTTGAGAGCCACAGACCAATAAAACTATACTTGACCCCATCTAACTGTCACTAATGAGGTGAATACAATGTTGCTGCAAAGCAGTATTTCTTTGCATAGATTGTAAAGTAGAGAAAAATTCTCCATATAGAAAAATAAAATCAGCCACATAGCAGGCTGAAACCAAGAATTTAATACCAGGTTTGATATAGATAATTGTGTTCACCTTTCAGCTCTTTAATGATCTTAAAAGTCAGTGTAATTGCATGCTTTATAGTATATTTATTTCCTTTTTCTAGAATGACAAAATACTACTCTTCTTTATATCATACAAGAGTACGTGTCCATAAAAATAAGATACTGCTATTTTCTGTTTCATCACATGCTCTCATTCAAAATCTCTGAAAAACAAAAAGGACAGGAAATATTTTGTTATTGATGACTGCCAGCACCTGAAGTTACATAGGACAAAGTAACTGAGAAAAATATGTAACTTTAAAGGGAAATTCCTCTTTCAAAACAACACAGAAAACAATAAGCGAAAAATGAAGCTTTTTTTCTCCCCCTAAGTCTTAGGGATAAGAATAGGTGTCGGTTGGTACCATCAAATTTCATGAATCCTACAGTATTAACCCAACTGTCAGAATTAGTAGGCTTAGGAAGGCCTGTGCTATGCCTTACTGGGGATATAATTTAATAAAATAAGTACACTAAGTTTATTCTTTTGAATAAAAAATATATCAGAATGCCCATTGTTTAACTTTCTTGAATTCAGTAGATTTTACATTGGTCAAAGCAGAGTAAGGAGTCTTGCCTTAAATCTTCAAAATGTTTGTCTTCATGTGGATTTTTTTTAGTAGCTCTCCCAGAACCATACAATTGTCAGGGTGCTTGAAAATCTCAATTTAAAATAAGCCTGTTCAATTTTCATATGGTGGAAGAAAAGAAGTGTTGCCATTGCACTATAAGATGGCAATGGTAGCAATGTCTGACATAATTTTAAGGAATATTTATGGCTTCTAGTTAGATACTGGAGCTTTTCAGAAAGTTAAATAAATAAATAAAATGGGAAGTTTATTTAAAAGGTCTTTCTAATAATTTTGCTCAAAAAATTTCATAGCCTTTCCAGGGAAGAGAAAATATTTCTTATATTTTACAGTAAGTAGTCAGCAGAATATACTTTATGACATCAGGCTATGCAATACAAACAACACTTAGAGAAAGAATTTGCATCAGATTATAAAGTGTGAAAACCTATAGTCATCATAACTTATGGAGACCATTATATAGTATGTGCATAATGCAGACCACATGCATATACTAAAGTAACAATTGTCATCAAATGTAAGGGACTTCCACCTTTCTTTCTTACGATGATAATATAATCAATAGATAAGCATATGTAATACAACAACGAATTTATGTGATTATTTTAGAGCTGTGCAACAGAAAACACATCTATGCAAGAGTTTTTATGGCATTAAAGAGTTTGTTCCATAGAAAACACAGCAAAAAAACCCCTCTAACCTAGTTTCATAACAGGGGATCTGCTTTTGTTTTTACAGTTCTAGAGGGTGGAAAATCAACAGAATTGTGCTGTTTACTCTAAACCACATTTAAATCTCCTTAGAGTGTTATGTGCTAAAATCAGCATTTTTGACATCTTAATCCAGATGTATGAATTATCTTTCCACAAACAACAAGGAGATTAATAAAAACTGTTCTCTCAGCACCTTGCTGATTTAATACCTGCTTAACTTCTGCAGCATATCTTGCTCCCATTACATTTCATACACGCAGTTAATTTTTTTTTTATTTTTTTTTTATTGAAAATCTTACATGTATGACTAAAAGTCATGGGCGATATCTTTCAGTTCCATTACAAAATCTGTCATATATATATATACCTATATATATATATTTAATACAACTAGAAGCAAATATACTGAATTATGAAACAAGGATTGTCTACCAAAATGTAACTCAAATTAAATATGTTGCAGATGATTAAAATTATTTTGTTTTCCTTGATGGAGCTGAAGGCCACTTTCACATAGTTAATTGATAATGCTGGGTTGCAAAAATTACAAAGCCTTAATGATAGGTCCCTGTCACCCAGCCTGCTGTCACCCATACTTTAGGACTTTAGTACAAGGATCCTTCTTGCAGAAAGAAGTACTTTTAGAGTGAGCACCATCCTCTATGGAGTACCTTCTACTCACAAACACAGTCCTGCAAACAATTCTGTATGCCTTTCAGTAATCACAGGCAAGACAAGTAATTTCAAGTTAGATACAAGCAAAAAGGTTTGCAGGAGCAGAGTCTAACTTAGGAACTCATCTACAGTTTATCTAAAACAAAACAATCTGAAATAATGTTTAAAACCACTATTTTACTTGAATATATGCCTTATTATCTAGTAATAAATCATGAAATATGAAGTATAAATATTTTCAGAATCATAAAAAAGTTGTCTTATTCTAAGAAATCCTACTTCAAAATTGTACAGTATTTTGACCAACAGCAGTTGTCTTTCTATTTTGGCACTCCTGAACCAGAGTAGAAATTATGAACAGTGAGTTACCAGCTTTGGGGAAAAAAATACTTTTATGCAGCAGGATCTAAAGATGATTTCTGGAGTTAATAGCATTACATTGCTTAACATAAGAAAGAAATTGAAAAGAGTTTTTTACTGTGATTCATCAGCAGCAAAAGAGAAGGGGAAGGAGAAAAGCAAGGCGTTTACAGTCTTTGAAGCTTATAGCATGTTTAACCTTGAAAATTAAATCTTGCATTAAAGACACTCCCAGCTACCTCTGTAGTCCTCTTTCCAAAAATTCAACGTATAAATATTTTATTTAAATGCCTCAGACTTTGTAATGGCTCAGAAGAACAACTGCATGTCCTTGGAGCTACTCACTTTTCTGAGAGATGAATGACAAGTGAGATTCCTTTACTGTAATTTCTCCATTTCCATGCTTCATTTCCTACGTTTATCTGAGACTGGAGAAAAATCAGCATGTTCTGACAAGTCTAATACCATTAGGCAATAAAATGGACCTGAATCTAGTGGAGATTGAAGCTCCAAAATAAATATAACACTTTATGTCAAATAATAATAAAAAAGAATAAATTCTCCTGTACAAATCAGAAGATACAATAAAAAATAGCAAATAGATAGCAACATCTTTTCTATACCTACATGGGCATCACAAAACTTTTCAATCATAAGGATACACCTCCATATTTCTCATTTTATATGGTTTGTTAACTACTTCGGTAAGTTGATGACAAACACTGTGGAATTTCTTAGTACAAACAATAATTTTTCATAAAACTACCCAGAAATTACAGGGACTTCCAATTAAATAACTCTAGGAACAAACAGGGAGAAGAAAAAAAATATATCTGCTGGGCTTTTATTTGTTTTCATGTCTGTCCTTCTGCTTTTGGCCTAGCAAGCTGCATGCAACATAATAAGGAAAATTTGTTCAAACCCCCTTGTATCTGTAAATACTATATACTGTAATGTGGTTTTGAATTATATTTGAAAATTTCTTTTTATTTTTTCTTACACTTATCTCATGCCAGAGACTCTGCGCTTTAGATATAGCAGTGCTGCAAAGGCATCTACAGAGTGTCATTGGCTCATTGAGGTCACAGTGCATAACATACTCTCGAAAGTGAGTTGCCTCTGCAGGTATTTCAGGGTTGCTATCTATTTGAACGTGGCTGAGCATTTCATTTTATCAAAAATGCCACCAAATGCTCATATTCTGTGTGGTCAGTGCAGTCCCTAAGACAAGTCTCATGAAGGTATGTTCCACCAAGGGAAGAAAACCTAAAAGGTTAAAAATGGAGAAATATTTACAACTTTCTTCAGTTCGTAAGGTTGAGTTTTTTGTTTCAGTATTCTTCAGTGCATTTTCAGAGAAAGGTTCCAAGGCTATGAGTATAAGCAGTCTGGTCCAGTCCCATACATATCTGCAAGCCTTTTAAAGCGAGGGCCCCAGTCACTGAGGTAATCGTAGTTCTGGTCAGAGTTTGAGCTGATTGAATCTAAAGAACTGAGTGACTCTGCCACCGAGCCGTTCCCCTCGAATGCATATGTCTGCAAGGAGTCGTAGGGTGGTGCACAGGGGTCCACATCAGCTTCTTTTAGTCTTTCCCAGATAAATTCCCTAAAAATGACATTATCTGGGATGCTTTTAAAAGTTGGTCTGCTCAAGAACTGAATCTCAGGTGTCACATCCCTTCTGGTCTTGGTGTCCCGGATGATGTTGAGGTTTCTCAAGGCAGTCATGTCAAAAGCCTCAGTGTCTTCTTCTCCACCACCCTCATCATCATACCTTACAATGTTCTCTCTGATATCTCTCTCTTCATCAAAAATGAGGGGCTCTTTTTTCCGTCGCCTCATGGTGACAATCAGCAAGACAAGAACTGGAAGACAGAGAGACTGGAGTTTTAGCAATGCTAAATTTTCCTCATAATTTTCCTAGTGGTGGAAATACTCATTAACTTATATGGCTCAAGGAAATAGCAGGCAATTTATGCAGTTAGATTTGAAACCTAGCAGGTTCTTAAACAGCTTTTAAACCACAAGCTTTTTAGATGTTAAAGAATCTATTTCCAAAACCATTCTGGATTAACGTCTTCATCTCTAATTCTATATACTATGCTGTCTGCTAAACATAAATTTTAGGACTTCTACAGTCTGACTAAAACATTCTCACAGCTATGAAATAAAAAGGGACCTTTTCCTGAACTCTTAATTGCCCAAGTGATAAAAGCACATTCATAAAGTAACCGAATGGCATTTAACAACTGTGGTTTGGGAAGTGACTGAATTAAAATATATGGCAAATCTCTGCTGAAAAAAAAAAAAAAAATACTAGATTGGAGTACACTGACTTGTTAAGCAATGTGTAAAATAAGACTGTCCCAGTTCATGGATTAAAAGTATTTCTATGTAAGACCTCAGTTTCCTATAAAGTGCAAAGTACTGTACTCAAGGTTTATGAATTCCATCTAATGAAAATGGCTCGGGCTGGAGTTTATTTGATCAACCAGTGCTAGAAATGTAATTATTTTTTTTAATCTTAAAGTTTCTTTCATCTTAAAACCTAATATTAAACTGTGACAGTCAAAAGAACCAGGAGAAACTAAATCAAGGCTGCTCTTGTTCAAATACAGTTTTGGTAAAGAAACATCATTGCTGACACACAAAATATGGAATCAGTAATATGAATACTGCACCCATCTGCGAGACATGATGGAGTGTGAATCATCCTCCTAGAAAATGCTTAACACTATATTGTAGCATCTGGATAACATTTGCTGAGTTAATGATACTCCTACAAAATAACAGGCATCGCTATGGCTGTAAAAATAACAGTACATTGAAAAGTGTCATTCCACATTCAATTAATCTCTTCTGATTTTATGTTTATTTTTAATTTTAAGAATATGTGATGATATGAATTCATATGCCTAAGGTTTACAATCTTTACTTACAGTACTTTGATATGCCAACTAAATGATGTATAAACATCCGGGAAAGCAAAAGCTTATATAGATAAAATTAAACTTGAGCTACCCTGGATAGTCTCAAAAGTGACTTCCATAAATTGTGTGATATAGGACTGCCATTCTTTAAAGCCCTTCTTCCCTTCTTTTCAGATAGGAATTTTTAAAATCAATATCAATCTAGACATCATGGGGCATGATTTAATATTGGAATCACTTGGTCAGAACAAACCAGTCATTCAGAGACTGTGCATGCAGAAAACTGTATCATAAACATACAGACGTTATGGTACTATTTGGAATTGGTTAAAGCACGAGATGACTTTAAAGTAAAGGCGGACTAGGTGGACTTTCTGCTTTTTTTTTTTTTTTAATTATTTCTCTTCGGAGCCATGTATGTCTAAAAATAACACTGGAAAAAGTTCAATATTTTTTCTAAACTTTTTGACAAATATATTAGGGAACATTTTTTCCCCCCTTTTTTCAGTAGCTACCAGGCACACATCTAATGATCCATTTACTAACAGATGCCTTATGAGTCTATGTTACAGGAACATCAGCATCACTTTTTTTTTGCCCCTGGCATTGCCTTGATTCATGCTTTATATCAGGGGTATCAAACTCATTTTCACTGGGGGCCACATCAGCCTCACAGCTGCCTTCAAAGGGCCAAATGTAATTTTAGAACTGTATAAATGTAATTAGTCTTTTGAAGGCAACCGCGAGGCTAATGTGGCCCCCGGTGAATATGAGTTTGACACCTTTGCTCTATGTACTGAATTCAGAAGCTACTAGTTTGGGGCATTTTGCTTTGAACAATATTTACATAAGCAGTTTGACAATGTAAGATTTTGACCTTTAAAGTGGCTTTTGTGAAATTTCAAAACATTCTAATATTTGTATAACACAAACTGAGCTGTAAATTACACAGCAGAGAACATAAAATTGCCATTGAAAATACTCTGAATGTTTTTCCTTATTATAAAAGATATTTTAAAGTGAAAGACAAATTAGCTCGCCAACAGTACAAATATACATTTAAACCACAATTTGTATTGACACAACTTTTTAAATTGTTCATTTTAACATTTACTGCCACATTTTTATTGCCATTTAAGTAAGCAGCTAATTTCCTTTACTGAAGTGTAAATGCATTTAAACATCATTGTCTCTCTAAAAATATTTCATTTTGAAGGTTAAATACCTGCTAAGAAGTGGAAAGTATGAAACTTAGTAGGCAGGTGTGCCTAAAGGTACGATAAAAATCAAGATACAATGAATGTTTTATGTAGTATTCCTTGTACATACCACACTTGCTTGAAGCCAAGAAAAATATGGAGTCTTTCTAAAGGTTAAATATTTTAGCATTTAGATGGCTTTATGAGATTATTAATTTCTAGTCCTTCAAATAGCTATGAACAATGAAGTTTAACCTCTAAATGAACACAGCTTTAGCTGCATTGCAGGAACTGCTGGGATGAATACAAGCCCAAAACACATTTCACTCATATCTAAATCAAGTGCAAATAGTTTTCAACTATCTATTTCTCAATAAGACATGGTGGGGTTTTTTGCTACATTTATCACAAAAGCAGAGATTAAGTCCATCATTAGTGACTGGCCAAACATCTAGAAAACCTAATTTTATACTTGTTAGAGAAGAAATAATATAACAGAAAAGCTTTAGAGACATATGCATTGCACGTTGAGGCCACAAGCTGGGCTCTATACTGGTACACAAAACTCATGCTAAAGAGATGAAATAGCAATACTGATTTCATACGTGATTTAACAAATAAATAAACCAATCAATCAATATTAGAAGTAACTAATTATAAATACTAAATAAACAGAACTAATAAAGAACTGAAATGTTTTTTTCTCATTTACCCAAATTATTAGAAATGTTGATTTTGTTTACCAAGTACAATAGCCAAGAAAAAGTATAATTTGTATTTGTATTAGCTGTGGTAATGTGTTTTATCATTGTGTCAGTATAAATTTTAAGACAATATCAGTAGTTACAGTTCATCTAAATCAGTATTTAAACAAACACCTTTCAATATGAGAGTGGATTTTTGCTTTGCCATTTTGCAGTGTGTTTAAGGAATTATTATGAGATTTCCATTTTTGTTTGATCTGCTAAAAAGTCAGGTTTAGGTCACTTGAACATATTTCTCTCTTTTAGTATTAATCTTTCCTTTTGTACTCAAGGCAACTGCAACATAATGGTAAGGAAGACATAAAATCTCTGAGACAACCCAAGGGAGACTAGATGTAGAGCTATACAGTAAGGAACAGAGCTAAATCACAAGCATTAACATGCCATGTATATGCTATACCCTTAAGGCTGGCATTTACTATAGCAATAAGCCGGATCATCTGCGAGCAAATCTGCACATTGGTTTATGCCTTAGGTGTGTCATGATTCATAAAGCTAAAGATTGGGGATGCCCAGCCATGTAAGCAGCACACTAATAACCTATTTAGTTATACCTTGCAGTTGCCAGTACAGTCATATGAGATCTGAGGATTACAGAGACCAAGACTCAGGAAACCTGCAGTTAATTCCCGGTTAACAAGCTTCATATATAACTGTTGTTTGATCAGTTTAGATTGATATTTACAAAGTGACTGTGACCTTTAAATGCCCACACTGAGTGACCCTAATAGGCTCTGTAACTTTCAGAAAACAGCTTCTGCATTGCATACTCAACTGCCTTTTAAATGACTTAATTTGGATACCCCCAAATTAGAACAGTTATAGATTTGTCATTTTTAAAACTGCAAGACCAAAACCCACACATACTACATAGTCACATTCTGTACACATTTTATCTATTTAGAGAAGAAGATTCTTATGACTAGGACTGTTTCTTCTTGTTTATGAATCACAAAATTATGTGTACTGATTTAATTGGGTTCTTGGTATTGTGATATCATGATAATAATAACAAATTCCTCATCTTTCAATGAAAAAGTAAAAATTTCTCTGTATTTTGAAATTTAGTCAATGCATCATTAACTTGTAAACTCTAGTAGCACACTAACAGGAGGCTTTCTATGTGTTTCTAAGAAAATACATGGTACTTCTAGATTATATACAGAAGTATGGAAGATAAAAATAATGAAAAAGCATTATGTCAATCTATCTTTCCATTGTTTCAATACAAAGAAAGTCTTTAACCTCTCAAATATGATTGGCTTATCTATAGGTGGACTTTCTTCTTTTTGTGTGACTTTATGTAAAAATGTAATGCTAAACACTTATTATAAAAGAAATTATTGTGTCTGGAAGATGCTAACTGAAAAGCAAATTACCTTGAATTATATTACCATATAATTTTCAGAGGAGTTACAAAATACCTGCTTACTTCTCTAAAAATTATGTACAGTCTAAAAAGGATAATAACTAGCTTTTCATATGCTTTTTATAGAATAACTTCCAGTCATTTTTTTAGCTGTTTTTGTTTTTTGTTTTTTTTTCAAAACAAAGCTTCACTGTAGAGTTTGTGATTATAAAGCTCTCTTGAGTAATTAACAAAGTATTGGAAAATTCTTGTGGAATAAAATTCAGAATTTAATCTCCATCACTCAATATGAGGAGGTAAAACAATTCCAGTAAAACCTTTTTAACATTTAAAAATTATTTTAGTTTGAAAAAATAGTCTACACCATGTTATATGCAATTATAATGAATTAGTATGATTTCCAAACCTTCTTCTTTCTTAGTGCTACTGAAAACATTGTGCTTATCTAAAATTGATTGGTTGCTTAAGTAAAAATAATAACACTAACACATCCCACTGAGACAATCTAAGCCTTAGTCAAGACAAACAGTTATTTATTAGACAAAGGGATGTATAGGGCATGAACAAATATCAAAGTATATTATACTAATTTTAAGAAAGTGAGAGCTTGTTGAGAACTCAAGATGCTTGTGCCAGGATGCATGTATCCATGATATTTATGCAAATCTCATGCATCCTCTGCTTTATAACTAGCACTCACATTGAAATGACATTGATAAATGTGAATAGATTTGCACTGCATGTTAAACTTGGGTCAGAAAAAACTTTTTTTGATCCAGTAGCCTGTCTCCTCTTTTGACTCATAAACTCTTACACCAAAAGGTGCATCTCTTGGTCCCAGCCCTGGAACTGCTTGCCAACAGCTGAAGCATATTTTTTATGCTGTGATAGCGGATCTTCAGGATTTTTTCTTGAGAATGGATGTGAAAAGAGCAATGGTAAAGGGAGAAGGTAAATTCCTAGCAGTACTACTACCATTCAGCTGATCCAGAAAATGTCTTCTAGGAACAAATGAGAGAAAAAGAAAGGCTCTGGGACCAGAGAAGCAACAACACTTGACTTCACTGAGCTGCAGTGATGTTTAGGCACCTCTTCCTTACGACTGGCACCAGGCAGGGATGAAAACAGCAGCAGGACACAGTACCAAAATGCAGGACTCAAAGCCAGGGTTGGCATACAAATGCAGCCTAAACTGTGCCTGCAGCTTTGAATTGTACTCAAAAGGAACAGTTTAGACTGGACGTGATAACAGCACATAAAAATGTCTATTTGGATAAAGAGCAGTTTTGCATTCAGACAGCTGAATTTGTAAGTCCAAGTTTTTGGCCAATAAAGTCAACTTCAAGGTGGCCATATGCCAGATTCCTCTTCAGTGCATAGCCTATTATTCAAACACTGTGTTCAGAGATCTTATCCTCAATTTTTTAACAAACACTTGTTTGGCACACTTTAAAAATGATTGTAATAAAAAGCTTGTGTTTCTTGATTTATTGGTTGTATCTGCATCCTCCTGTACTGAGTAGAATAAGCAAGTTATTCCCTGGTAACATGCTATTTCTCCATTCAATGCTCTTTAAGACATATGACTTCTATTTAAGAAAAGCTCATGCCCAAGGCAGGCTGCATTTTATATATAGTATTTTTTTATGTAATTTTTAGAAACTCTCTTTTCACATATTACAGAAATGATGGCATTTCAATTTGGGATGAAGTGAATTACTATTGTTACAGAACTTTTCTTCTTACGTACATTGGACTAAAGCTTTAAATGGGAGTTTTTCCACTGATGTCAATGCCAGTTGATATAAAAGGGTCTTTTATATACGTTTTTGAACTCTACCATTTAGCTTCATATTCATGTAAAGTTCATTTTACTTAGTAAACTGTCTTTATCTCAACCCACAGTTTTTCTCACTTTTAGTCTCTCCTCCATCTCACCACGGGGGAGTGAGAGAGTGACTGTGTGGTGCTTTGTTGCCAGCTGGAGTTAAACCACAACAGTCCTTTAGAAATGTTTGTAGCAGAAGGGACATTTGCTTCTAATGGTTTACAGTGAGGTTAATTCAAGTTGATAAGAAATCTATACATTGTTGAAATACTGCCATGAACAGAAGTGTGGACAAAAGTCTTGATTTGACCTATTCAAATTATTTGGATAACAGTGACGTATAAACCACCACTGGAATTGTATCAACCTGAGGAGGCTATGGTCTTCCCCTTTCCCTTAGACTAATGTGTACAGCCGGGGAACAGAAAAATCTCTCCGTTGATAATAATACTCAAGAAAATTCTTGTGTGCTATATGGGTACCCTTGTTAGCATGTGATCTTTCTGACAATAAGCAAAACTATACTTTTGCTCACCTGTATCCTGCAGATCAACCAGATGCAAGTTTATCCTTCATCTTTACTCCTCGACTTGGGCCTTTAGTACTACCATGTACTACCATGGGCCAAGTACTACCATTTTGTTTAAGGACTAGTCATGAAATGAGAAACGCTAACCAAACTAGGGTGTTGACACTGTTGCACTGTTTTCCACTGACTTTTATCTAGTTGCAGTTTCACAACATAAAATCCAACTGTTCTACCAGCAGCAGAAGCAACAAAAGATCATTCTGTAGAAAATGTTCAATTAAATATGATGATTCCCATCAGCAAATTATATCTGTTGAATTTTCTGAATGTCTTTTGTTTTGTGCAAATCAATACATATCTAAAAATAGTTATATCTCAGAAAAAGGGATACTGGTTATACAGTGGATATGCTAAATCAAATACTTCCCTAAACTGTATTGTCTATCTCTTAAATATTACATTTAATGCAAGTGATCTTTTTTTCTTTTCCTATTATTTCATGTATATGTCTGGAGGCAGCTTGACATATAAACAAGGTATCTGAACTTGAAAATTCCAAACTAGAGGTTTTGTGTGGCTCATGATACAAAATGCTGTTCTGCCTGGAATGTTAGGCATCCCTGTTTAGAGAAACTGGAGCCAGGGGGAAGGGGCAGGGGCAGGGAGGGACAGGAAGGAGGGGTAAAAGGTGGTGTTGAATCTTATGTATGAATCTACCTTTTGCTGCTATACTTTGAACAGAAAATAAGGGTAGCAGAAAGAACACATACCTAGCAGTGTCAAGATGCAAGCCAATATTGCTATCAGGGCTCCAGTGCTAAGTCCTGCAGGCAAGATGTATGCCTCTGCATTGCATGTCTGAGCAACACCATCTGCATCACAATCACAGACTCTGATGGTAAGGGTATTAGTGCTACTAAGTGAAGGCGTTCCACTGTCCACAATGAATATTGGCAAGTAGAAAACAGACTGTTCCTGTCTTCGGAACCCATTTCTTTTGGTTAATACTGTTGCAGTGTTATCTAGATAAAGGAATAAAAAAAGATAAATATAAAATATATGCCCTTTCTACAACACAAGCCTATAAATAATAATGTTTCACTTAAAAGAATTTATAAACACGTTTATATTATTTCAGTAAGTTTATCTTTCCTGGTCATACATTTTTGAACCTGCAGAGATAAGATCAGCTGAGAAATGTTATTTAATTAAAGAAAAAGGTTTCTATTTTCCATGAAAGACTGCTTCAAAATTGCAGAGGTATATTTGCTTTTAGTTAAGCTCACAGTTCCACAATCTCAATAGACAGTTGAAGATTAGTTCATTATAAAAAAATATATATAAAAATCATATTTCAGTGATCAGATTAAGTATCAAGATACCTTCTTAATTTCCAAGGATCTATTTCAATATTTCAATTATTACACATATAGATATTGTATTAATGGAAGAGATGAATGTATTAATAGGAGAATAAGTTCTGAAGACCAATGAAATATTTTTTAATGCAAAAATTCCAGCTGGTGCACAAAGACAGGTAAGTGCACATGTGACAGAGACACGCATTTGTTTTGAGTCTCATCTGACTAATATAATAAATCTAAAATGTATGGTCCAATGTTGCTCTGAGTTGGGAGATTAAAAAGTCCATGTGTTCCAGAAAATATGTGCAAAACTCACTGTGCTCAATACAGGTTGACAGCTCCTGAGAGGCAGGGAGTTACATCTCCTAGAATGTATAGAAAAGGTTGGTCGGCCAGGCTGCCTGTCTGTCTATCTACTCATCTATCCATCTATCCATCTATCCATCTATCTATCTATCTATCTATAGACTAATATAAAATAGTCCTGTAAAGTTATCTTATTGTGTCATCTGTTATGACCCATCTGGCAAAAGATGCAAGCACTTCTTCATATAGCATCACATGAGATACGCATAAAATTAATTAACGTCAACTGCTGCTTTGTCTTGTAACTCCATTGATTTTACTGGCATTGCAAAAGTCTATTATTACTTTTTCCAAATTATAAGTTCCCTGGAAGAGGGCCTGTCTTTCATTAAATACTTTACAGTATTTATAACAATGTCAGATTTCTGAGTAGAGTGTTATTCTCATGCATTTTTATTATTTTGATCATTACTACTATTACAGTCCCTACTGTCAAACTGCAAACTGCTCATATGAAGAAAATTAAGCATGTCAGTAAAAACATGCAGGGTAAGACAATAATTAGCTGTGTGAGAGAACTTTATTAGGTCACATGTTGTACTTAGTGAATGTTGTTCAAAGCCTTTCTGTACAAACATTATCCTTTAGTCCACCATATGTCTGTTTTTCTTGTTGTATTAATAAGGGTGACTTTGTAGCTCTCATTCTGTACTGATCCATAAAAGACCAATGCAAGAGTAACACAGTGTCTATTTAGTTATATTTGCTCCAGCTAATATCCCAACTGACTGATATACACCCAGCTACCCAGCTGCCATGCTGTGCAATGCAACTAATGAGAACACTAATTAGAAGTTTGTTCTTAGATATTTTAACTAATAGTAACGTGAGGTCAACAAGAGTCTTTGCATAAGTCTTTCAGAAATAGTCATAAGAAGTCTCTATAAATATTGTAAGTAGCTTCCATTATCAAAAGCATTCTTCAATAGATGGTGTACTTACTGAAAATATATGTTTTTCTAAAAAAAACAAACCAAAAAATCTTGATTTACTATGCACTTATTTTTTATGCCCTGAGTTATACTAATACAACATGAATTCCTGGACATTTTTCAGTCACTGACCCAAACAAAGTAAAATCTAATTTAGATAAAAACCTATAAATACAGGAAGAAAAAAAAAAAAAAAAAAAAAAAAAAAAGGAGAAGAATGACTCCTGGGGAAAAAAAAAAAAAGAAGCTGCTCTGTTAGGCTCAAGGCTTTAAAAGATTCAAACAACAGAACAACAGGTTAATTTCTTTGACAAATAATCTAGAGATAAAATTATTTTGCAGGCTGATTATGACTTAAATTATATCCTTACCAGAATAGAAGTTTAGGTAGGTCATAATCAGCATGACGCATTCAAAATGATGAATATTTACATAAACAAAATGTCCTTACCTTTGTTGTCCTGCAGTGTAAAATTGTGGTTATTTGCTGCCTCTGCTGTTAAACTGAAGTAGAACTGATGGCCATTTGGTGGGTCGTCTTTATCAATTGCACTGATTTTCTGGATCACCTGTTTTGAGATTCATTGCGGTTTCATTGTTTGGAATGGTAAGAAGCATAAACACATGTGCATTGTATAACCCCTCTATTACCTATCAAAGTATCAATCCTCCGTTGAGCCTTGTTGTTATTGCTTTTTGCTTTTCTAATCTCTTACGTATGCACAGACAGGATTAAAAGTAAAATGTGACTTTTTATTTTCCCTGTACCAACTTTATTGTCAATAAGTAACGACCAGCAGGGCCTATGAGAAAGTTAGGTCCTGTCATTCTCCAGGGCTTGGAGTATAAACTGCATAGCAATGGAAGTGTATCTTCTGCTTGGACCTCAATGTAGTTAGAAGTGGTTACAATTGATGTTGTAAATTTTCACAAGGAGAAGATTATGGTTTTTGGCAATAATTCACTTACTTTTTTTTTTTTAATATCATGGAAATAAAAACACAAGTCATAAGTACATTAATATAATTATTATAATTATTTTTCTGATTCAATTTTCTAAAATTTTGTCCAAAATTGCCTCTAAAAAAAGAGGGCCATCATTACTTAAAATCCATAAGGTATGAATACCCAGAGCTAACAATTCAGAGTAACAAATAGGTATTCCAATAAGAGCATGCATATTCTATATTCTTCATGAACACAAGCTAATAATCATAGTATTTTCTGTTAAGGATTTAAATCATGCTGTGATTTGGAAATGTGCAATAAACAATGTCTGCCACAGGTAGGACAATATTCTGGAACAATACACAAAAGCGCGAAGTCTTCCAGGGCATATGTGGGATCTATGTGAGTGAAACACCCACTGTTTTTCCATGAGAAAAAAAAAGAGAGAATGAGAAAATCTATACATTTTCTGAGGTCATACAAGGTAGAGAAGAAAAGTATAAATATGAGAGACATCAAGGGCAAATAACACCAGACACTCTAAGTTGAGTATGGGACTACTAGGGAGATATCTGGGGAGTTAAAAACCCTGCGGAATATGGTAGGAATATATTTCTCTTGTGAAATGGTGTCCTTATGACACATACTTTCTCCTGAGGGAAATAAAAGTCCCTACTTATTTTAGGAATGCTAGTCCTTTCATCTCAGAATAACCTCCATGTTATGACTTCCCACTTCCTAGCAAAATTAGGAGGAAGTAAGCATTCTTAATATTATTCAAAATTAGGTCAGTTTAGCAAAATATGTCAGTTATAGCAGTAAGAAAGACAGAGATTTTAACAGTACCTTCAACAAATAATTTTTATACCCAAGTCTTTCTCTTCAGAGATATGGTGAAGATGTTCAGGTTTGACTAATATGTGCTTGTGCTGCACATCACAGTGTCATTTTTATTGGCATAAGCTGGTTATATTTTATCTTAAAGCTGGCAGGCTTCCATAAGGAGTGGCTGCCTATCTAATAAAAATAAACACAAAAAACCCAATCAAGCCATACCTGACCAGGTTGAGCGTTTTCACAGACAGTTGCCTCATACTCCATGGCAAACTCAGGGGCATTGTCATTGATGTCAAGGATAGTGATGGCTACATACCCTCTCCCAATTTGTGCTGGGTTCTCTATAGGAAAAGAAGCCAACAAAACAATTAGAAATTGCTCCTTGCACGTTATTTTCTGGGTCAGTGCATTTTTCATTTGCATTTTTCTTTTGCGTGTACATGTCAAATCCATTACAATTGTTCCTAGAAATACATAGGAAGTTCTTGGCTTGATCTTGGAGAACCTCATGAGGTTCAATGAAGCCAAGCGGAAGGTCCTGAACCTGGGTCGGGGCAACCCCCAGTATCAATACAGGCTGGTGGAAGAAGGGATTGAGAGCAGACCTGCCAAAAATGACTTGGGAGTTCTGGTGGATGAAAGACAGGACATGAGGCAGCAATGTGCTCTTGCAGCCCAGAAAGTCAACCATTTCTTAGACTGCATCAAAAAAAGAGTGGTCAGCAGGTCAAGGGAGGTCATTCTGCCCCTCTACTCTGCCCTGGTGAGACCCCACCTGGAGTTCTGCATCCAGCTTTGGAGCCCTCAGTACAGGAAAGACATGGACCTCTTGGAGAGGGTCCAGAGGAGGCCACCAAGATGATGAGTGCAATGGAATACTTTTCCTATGAGAAAAGGCTGAGAGAGTTGAGTTTGTTCAGCCTGGAGAAGAGAAGGCTCCGGGCAGACCATATCACAGCCTTTCAGTACCTAAAATTGGCCTATAAGAAAGATGGAGACAGACTTTTTACAAGGGTGTGTTACGACAGGACAAGGGGTAATGGTTTTAAACTAGACGAAGGGAGATTCAGGCAAGACATGAGGAAGAATTTTTTTACAATGAGGGTGACAAAATAGTGGAATGGGTTGCCCAGAGAGGTGGTAGATGCCCCATCCCTGGACACATTCAAGACCAGGCTGGCCGAGGCTCTGGGCAACCTGATCTTGTTGAAGATGTCCCAACGCGTTGCAGGGGGGTTGGACTAGACAACTTTTGAAGGTCCCTTCCCTCCTAAACTGTTCTATGATTCTATGATCTTCTGGACGTTGTGGAAACAATGTTTTTTGTTTTCCAGCCACTTTAATTGAATTAAGGTTTTAGTCTCACGGATAAACTGAAAATGTAACTCACTAATCACAGCATTGAATCACATAATGTGGAAGGATAAGAGCAAGAAGATGTAAAACCATCACCAAGGAGTATAGCTAGCCAGAACAGCACTATTAATATTACAAATAGCATGGTTATTATGGGTTAAACACATTTTTGTTGCGATTTAGGTTGATCAGCTATTAAGAAGTTAAAACCAGAATTCCTTCAGCTATTTATAATAGAAAAAAAAAAAGAGGAACCTGTGTTCCCAAGCAAATACCGAAGTATTTAAAGTGCACACACAGCTATTTCAACACTGTCATTAACATGTTGAACACCTTAAATATGAATAATATTCTTAAACTGATGCACATCTTTAGCTAAAATATGAATCTGTTCAGAGTCCAGTGTCATCATTTAGTCTTATATAGTAGATTTTTTTATAAGCATAAAGGACATCAGCGTGTACTATAATTATTTTGCTAGAAAACACTTCTGTTTTGGAGTAGAGAAAAGAGAGATTGTATTATTTCTTTACCACAAACAGTGATATTAGTGATAATGTATGGCAGAATGAAAAACTTTACAAAGCTTCAAATATGTATCTGTCTTTTTATAGGGTATTGTGACCACATTTTAGTAAATATTGTAAGTATTTAAAGAAATGGATCCAAATGTAGATCACAAGGTGTTTTGTTTAGGTTTTTTATTCCACATGTGAAATACCAGAAGAGTAAGCAATTTTGACACCGTTTTCTCTGCTGATCTAAGCTTATTGAAAACCAATCAGGCCATGAAGATAAATTAAAGCATTGTAAGGTTTTACTTTTGCTTCTATACTCTCACTTGTGTCAAGTAAGCCCCTTGACTACCTTGTCAGCTTTGTTACTATCCAGAAAAATTTTTGTTTTCCATGCTGGCCTCCTAGACCAAAATTCTACTTCTGAGAATGCAAGATAAATTCATACAAACACTAAATGAAAAATGTTAGCTTTCAGGTTAAACATTAAATTAATCTCAATGAAAGCAAGAAGTAAGGATTTTTAAAACAGCAGGCCAGAGAACTGATAACTCTTTTATTAACACAGCCCAACAGAATAGTAATAAGGATGAAATTTTAAGGAATAAATTCTTCAAATATAAAGGCAAAAATATGTAGTTTTTCACAGAATATCTTCAGACCTGAACAAGTTTAGGTTTAAACTTGCATTAACAAAATTCTTGTTGCATGTGTTTGAAGGATTCAGTTCTTCAACACTTTTCATTTCACACCAGAAAAGATATGAAGCACAAAGTATCCTCTACAGTGGAAAGCACACAAGCCTTCACATCCCCTTTCCTTCATAACTCTTAAGAATGCTGTGGTTGGCCAACAGCGATCAACTCTAAGTGACTGCCATCACTAAGATGGGCTAACTGCTCTCCTCTATACTCCATATCACTTTTTCTCTAATGATACCTGGTTTGAGACTGCTGACTTAAGACATTTCATCTTCTTTTGTACTTGTTTTTCAGAGGTCAAAAGACTACACATGGTGTGAGACAAAGGGAAGAGTGAACGCTTAATCTGTTTTTATGACACGGGTTTCTTTTACATTGAGTAAGAAGCTATTTTTACCTGCCATGGTTTGAAACTGTCATAATTTCAGTGCAGCTGATCACAGTGAAGCCTGAAGTTTTACATATAAACAGACAATAAAATCTTTAAATTGTTACTTACGACTTTCCATAGCCAAAACTGTGATATTATGAACAGCATTAGTTTCCCTGTCCAAAGATTTGGCAGTTGTAATGACTCCACTGTTGGCATCAATATTGAAATACCTCTCCAGGTCTGTGTTTCGATCTATTGAGTACCTAAGTGAATGATGAAAGAAAACTTTTTATTTATGTTCAATTACAGCTTCAAAAATGTTTCATTGATTTCTTATTAGAGAGAAAGTGTTTCCACTATTTCCCCATTTTGAGCTTTGTTTTGTTGAGTTTCTCGAGGATGTTGATATAAGCAAAGCCATCGCAAAGGTGAGTTACACAGTGACCTATGCTAACAGTGGCAGGCTATGTTTCTACAGTGTCCTCTTAAGTGAGGCTATAGGTATTCCATTTATTAATAGAATAGCATCGTCCTGAACCCCAGCTGAGGACAAGGCAAGTTGGAAGTTTGCTACATGGCTCTACCAACCAGGCAGTGCCCCATGGGGACTGGCAGTCTGAGCACAAAACTTTCCATCGCCAACAGAAGAGCCCCTAAATCACCCAGAGCTGCAGGATCAGGCAAAAAAAGAGATTATGCAGAGAAGGTCAAGGGATTGCATGTGAACACTGTCAGCTCCTGGTGCTTTACTGTCATTAGACAAACATAGGCTCGTGCCCATAACTCTTTGGCTTTACATATATTTTACCTCTAAATTTGTTTTAGGAAGGGGAAATATAGACCTTAGCAAACAGAAAATAGCATAAGGGAAAAGGTTAAAATGCCTGTGGGTGTTTTGCTTATAATCCTTAAAGGGACAGGTGATTAGGCAGGTTTAGATTTACAGCTGGAATATTCTTGACATTCGATTTAATATTGAGTTGCATTTTTGAACTCTCATTTAGATCAAGTATGTACTCCAGTGCACTTCCTTACACTCAGGATGATTAAAATGTCCTAATCAGACCAAGTGTGATCATTAAAATTACTGTCACACTGACAGTATATTAGATTGTTGGTGTAAAATTAACCAAATCCTTTGAATGATGTGGAAGAAAAGAATTATAGAAGATAGTTAAAAAAATGGGACTTCCTGGATATAATTATCTTAAGATATTATTTGCTTGTTCTGTGTTGCAATATACCAGCTTCTACTTTGTTGTATTACGATGTTTCTATCTATCCTTCTTGACTGCAAAAACTTAGAGCAGAGATTTGTTACATAATTAGAATTGGTTTATCATATCATGTGACAGTGAGAGAGAGAACAGAGTAAAGAGTTGTAACAACAATAGTAACAGCAGTTTTCATGGAATAAGGCTCTCTAACACCTTTTTTTTTTTTTCATTTTGTGTTACCTGTAGTTCATTTTTTATTTCATGCCAGCACTGTTGTTTATTTGGTCAGCAGTGCTCTTCAGCCTTTTTGTGGCTGACAGGCTTCCCCATGAGACTATGCCTGTCACCTCTGCTATGTCATCAGTCTTGGCACTCCTCATAGCTGGGATTCAATTTCCTGCCAGTCCTTAGATTTCCCAATTATTAAGACTATCACTATGCAACATGAAGAGCCAAAGACCTTTCTTAAAAAAAAAAATAGTAAGAAAGAAAGAAAGAGAAAAAGGAAGGAGAAGGAGAGGGAGAAGGAGGAGAAGGAGAAGGAGAAGGAGAAAGAAGGAGAAGGAGAATGAAGGTGAGGAAGACAGAAAAGGAAAAGAAAGCAAAAAGGAAGCAATAAAAATGATGAAGGGATGGAGGGAAAGGGAGAGGAGAGGAGAGGAGAGGAGAGGAGAGGAGAGGAGAGGAGAGGAGAGGAGAGGAGAGGAGAGGAGAGGAGAGGAGAGGAGAGGAGAGGAGAGGAGAGGAGAGGAGAGGAGAGGAGAGGAGAGGAGAGGAGAGGAGAGGAGAGGAGAGGAGGAGAGGGATAGAGCGAGAAGAGAAAAGCTAACAATATAAATTGGACAACAGCTTCTTATGAAACAAGAATAAAAATAATTTTTATGCATAGGAAGCAAGCAGTTTCCCTTAACGTATTTACAAGCATTGTATCCATATTCAAATTCTAAAAAAACCCTATGTAAAATACTTTTAATCCTTTAATTCCTTGCAGCCATTAATACTTTAAAATCTTGAGCTGCAGGACTTATAAATCCTTTATTTGAGCTAGTTCAAACATCTGTAGTTCTCAGGTCCATATATGAGAACCTCTTATTTTCAAACTATTTACTACTTCCCTCTCGCTGCCCCCCACTCCCAGTACTCAACATTTCTGAATGGTACAACAATTTCAATGTTTTTCTGAACTGTAACAAATTTACTTTTAAATCATTATCAGTATAATCCAATGTTTGGAATTTCAAATACTTATTTATAGACTAATAATTTAAACTTCTTAAATAGATCATTAAAAGTATTATGTGTTAATCCTCCTTAACACATTCCAATTTTAGGTGAATTTGGCTCTGATATGCATCACAGCAGATGCAGGACAGCTTTAAATTATAAGATCTGTCAGTACCCCCAACAATGTATATAGCAGGTTTGCAATCATATAGATAAACCCTCACTATTTCTTTTCTTCCTCCTTCTCAAATTCCAAACAACTTCAAAGCAGAAGAAATCATCAAGATGTTTTTAAGCCGGTGATATAACTATTTTTTATACTGGAATTGTAAAAATTAGCCAGATTGAGGCCTATAAACTTATCTTTATGCTTATGCAGGAATTAAAAGCATTCCGAGCATGGACTGCATTTATGGAACTACTCTACATGATTCTGCTGAACCAGATATTATTCACCAGATGCTGACATCCATGTGAGAAAACACTGCTACAGCAAAGAAACAGCTCAGCAAAGAAAAATGTCACAAGCAAATCCCTGCCAACCATCCATCTAGGAGTTGTTTATACATGATAGGATTCAACTATATTGGATATGTTGCAAATGTATAACGAAAGAGAGAGTGAGAACACTTACATCACCTCTAGGAGTGAAACATATGCTTTATTTTTACAACTTGAGATTGCTGCGTTAGAAACCACAGAGCTACACTAGAGCCCCAAGTTCATCTACAATGCATGAAAGTTAAAAATTTATCATCATCAAAAAAGGTGACACCCGAACATGTTCTGTACCTGTGAAGTTCCTTTCTGTGTATGCCATAAATGAACCATAATAACAAATAAGACTTTTATTTTAACTTTAATTTAAAATTTAGCTGTGAATTGTGTATGTGTTCCTCCTCATGCAGATGTTTAAGTTTGTAAAATTCTCAAGTCAGAAGTATTACTCTCTAGATTCTTTGCATGTTCCTTTGACAATTACTATTACTATTCTGCACAAGGAAAGTAAAAAGTAACTCATTACTGGTTTAATTTAAGTGCTGAGTCTTTGTCATTGGCTTTGTGAGCTTTAACCTTAGATAAAGACAAACATAAGATTGATATTTAATGGATTCTTATGGTTTCTTTATGATCCTGAACATTAGATTGTGGAAGACTTGCAGGTTCTTCACACACTGAAGATGAAGAGGCCTTTCACATTTTTATCTCTTCCCATTCAAATGGAAGATATTTGGCTGCAGCAGAATTTACAGATGCCAAAAGATTATTGCCTTTAACCAGTTTGACTAGGACTGGGTGTCTCTTGTCCTATTCATTTCTCTCATTTAAAGAGTTTTTTCTAACATCTTTTTCCTGTGGGACCACAGGTTTGGTTTACCATGCAAGAGTCTATCTGGGGTCCCAGTTCATTTAAGAGAACATAATTGTTATAGATAATAATAGACTCTTCCTAAACTGAGAGAGAAATAAATGTTAGTAGTATATTGAGTTCCATTTTTTTTCTTTAGAATCCTGAAATTAGGTCTTCTCTTCTTTGTTTTACAGAGATTTAAATGTATTAGTTTTGTCAAAGGTTCTGTAGTTCAGAAGTATAAAGGTCAAAATACACAAATTCTTAGAATATCTCAGTCTCCCTCTGCAAGAGGAAAAAGCTAACTAATTGCTTTCAGTGTAACCAAAGACCCTCTCACAACAAAATGAAGAACTCCAATACAAAGGTTAAATAAGTAAACAATTAAGGCATCTTAATTACCTGACAGGACTATTTGAGGCATCTGGATCGTGGGCTGCTACAGTTCCAATGATAGTGCCAACCTTTGCTGCTTCAGACACCACCATGGAGTACAAACGTGAAGTAAACACAGGCGGCTCATCAACATCTTCTACAATTATCTTCACTGTTGTCATGTCACTGAAGGGTCCCAGACTCAGGAAGCGAGGGTCAACGTGCATATTGGCTGCTTCTATCCTCAGGGTATAGCTTGTCTTAGCTTCAAAATCCAACTCCTATAGAGATAGTTATATGGAAATTTTATTATCTAGTAATGTTGCCACAAAACTGTTTCACTTACAACTGTCAGTAAATACAAAATTAACTTTGCCTTTTGTATCCAAGCAACACTTTTGATTGACAGAGCATAGTTGATGCCTCATTTTTCAGTTCTGTCAAAACGCTATTTACAGTTTTTCACTAGTGAATATTCCCCATTGGCTTTAATGGTAAATGTAGTTTTACCTGTGAATGAAACAAGAATTCTCTGAGGTAATGACAAAACTTCCTGTGACTTCTGCAAAGAGCAAATTCTCTCCTGTTATTTCATTACTGTCAATGAATCCTTCTTTTTATCTTATTCATATTTTATGTAAGGTAATGTCAAATACAATGTGCCATACTAGCCAGACATAAGAACTCAGTGTAATATTCACTGGTGAAAACACCTCACTCAGAAAGTTATGGTTTTGAGGTGTGGTGGGTTTGGTGGGTTTTTTTGTTTGTTTGTTTGGGTTTTTGTTTGTTTGTTTGTTTGCTTTGCATAGCATTGGAATTGTCTAAAGAATTATTACTTCAAGCTCTGTAGAAATTTGTGTAGCAAATGTGACAATTGGTTAAACTGCACTCTTTATTTGGCAATATTTTGTATGAAGATGCAGTCTGGAGACTGTTTTGTTTTGTTTATTAAACAAAAGACACATTAATTTTTTCCACCTTCATTCTGCTTTAATATTCTTTGATGAAAGTATAGTTTCTTTTGGAATAAATACTGCATTAGAATTAAAAAATGACCCTCCACAACCAAGGAGAAATCTGTGGTCTGGAGGACTGTCCCATAAAGCAAATTATTTTGGAGGCAAAGTCATCTTCCCTTACGAACAATAATTGAAAGAAAGCATCATGTTAATATTAGCACCATATTTCTTTGCAATTCTAAGTTTAATCACTAAGAACAGAAGCAAAAGACCAAAGCATTTTTAAAACCACAGTCTGGTTACTCAAGTGTCTTTTCAAACTATAATTCCAAGTGTATGGAACAGATTTAAAAAGGTTTTCTGCCATTCTGATTCTGAATACATCATAGAGATCAGAGATGTGCTTGCAAAATAATAACCTGACAGCATCTACAAAACATGCCTGTAATCACTCTGAGGAGAAGCAGAGGTGAAACACACATCTGTTGACCTACAAATTCAAAGGTCTAAGTTCTTCATCGAGTTACAGTAGGATAAATCCCAAATGAGTATCTTAAAGTCAGTGATTATGCTGATGTTACAATGCAGCTGTAAACAGTCTAGATTTAAAAATGAAAAATGAATTGTAACACATCACACTCAGAAAGACACTGAACTTCTTTAAACTCTATGTGGCAGCAAAAGGCTTCTCCAAATGGCAGTACATGTGATCTTACTTCTTACTTCTTGCACAGAATCAGAGCTGTAGTATCCATAGTTCTCCAAACACAGATATGTCATAAAAGAAAGGTTGTCTGGATACTGGTCACTATACTGAATACAACTGATCAGTATCTATTACTAAAGCACATTTAATTAGTTTTAAATTTAATTTTGGTCTCATATTTAAAGTACAATATATGTTCTATGAAACAAATCTCACAGTCAGTGCAAGTGTAATGTGGTGTTAGGATGATGAAAAATGTCTCAGACTATATTGTGTCATGATAACAACTGAGAAACTGATATGATCAGATGAGCAGCAAGGTTAAGGAGAAGACAACCAAGCACACAAATATCTTAAGACTTCTTGTTTTCCAATAAAAGCATCATATTAAATAAAGAAATAACCTGAAGAATATCAAGAAAAAAGGCTGACATTTGTAGAACTAAAACAAAACAAAAAAACCCCACCACCCCCAAATCAAAACCAAACCACAAAAATCCAAGCCTTTAACAAACAGTATATTTTCAGTCAGAATGTGCAAAAATATGTAGTGGAGAAGTGATGGCTAATTTACTCTCACTAATCAGTGATATCTGTTGAAATAGGACAATTGAGGTTACAAGGATACTTAATCAAACACATAGAAATATATCATGAGACTGAAGACAACATAGCTCCTTATGATATACTAATGTCAACATCACAGTCATCCTAAGGAAAAAAAAAAAAAAAGAGAATAGACAATTCTGACTAGTGAAATAGAGAAAAATAGAGAGAAAAAAATAAAAGTGCATAGAGAACATATGTGTAATTGGACGAACTATGTACATTTTTAATTTGAATAGACTAAGCATAATAATGAAGAAATATTACTTAAATTAATTTTTAAAGACATTCCCATGTTTCTATACTGATTAAAGGAGACAAAATTAGAACTTTAATAACTGAAACCATAAAAATGTGTTTTCCACCTGAATGTTTATCACAAGAGCTGACATGCAAATTTAAATAATCATATTTCATTTTTGTAATGTAGAAAGAGATGGTTCTTAATTTGACTGGATTACAGGAGTGTTAGATAAGTAGGAAATACACAAATCTCACTTTCATTAGAAAGGTATTTCTTCATAGAGAAGGATGCAAAGTTAACGATGGTGTAGATGTATATCCTAAACAGGCTTGCTTACTAAGACCAGGTTTCACCTACTCTAACTTGGCCATGTACATCTGAGAAAACCACCATATGGTGCCTACCGTGTAGCAAAATTCTTCTAGGGATGAAATCAGCTGGTCTACTTGTGAATGCTTTTTTTTCACCAGGCACTAGTAAAGGAGTCTCAGTAACTGGAAGAAGTAAACTTCTGCTTTCAGCAAATGAATCCTGCCCTAGGTTTCCCTCAAGTATCTTGTGGCATTCAGTGTTGCTGATAGGACCCTAGCTATAAGGGTCCTTGTTAATGAAAAGCAAATTTTTAAAAAATCTAACTTATGTATATATATATACAGTGGGGAACAGTTGGTGTTTAGAAGAAGGGAAGTATGGGCTGGCAAAAGGGTTTTATGACATTAAATACTATTGTGTTATAGAGGGGTAGTAATATTGTTTCATTTTAGTTCTTTGTATCAGAATCTGTCTCCTGTGGGTTGTGACAATGTCGACAAAAGCTCTGGTTATCATTCTCAGCCTGTTCCTATAATAAACACGTCCTCAGATGCTATGGTGAATATGCAGGTACCAAGTTTTGAGGAAGAGTATAACCTGAGAAAAATAAACTAAATCTCTAAGATATGATTAATGTGCAAGGGTTCATGACCCGGTGGAAATGTTTCAACAATTCATAGACAATATAATGTAGACATTGCATACTACAGATACTAATAAAAGACTGAAAATGTGAACTGAAAATATTTCTTCTTTTTTTTTTTTTTTTTTCTTCTTATCTAATTGCCACTGGTGTGTGTTATACAGAGACCATTATTTAACTGGCCTTTGGATCATGCCTTCATTATTTCCTGGTATAACAAAAGTACAAGATTCCAATAATGGAATACCAAGTCAACAGAGAACAAATCATCAATGTTGAAGGGTAAATGGACAAGGTATACTACAGTCCTTCAGTACACTGAATAGAGCCTGACAGCTTCATTAAAATTTGTGCATTAGTGTTATCTGATGAGATCTAGTGCAGGATGCATCCATCTTTCTCTAATATAGGGGGGTTGTGGGGTCTTCCATTTTTTTTTTTTTTTTTTTTTCCTCTTAAGGGATAAGAATTTTATCCTTTCTAAAGGAAATTATAAAATAAGTAATCTATAGTACAGAGGCTGGATATGAAGTTATCATTCACAGGAAGGCCACTTCTGTAATATTCATTTTTTTCTTGTATGATAACTTTGTAATAATGTTCTTTCCAGAGGTGAAAATCCCATTTTTAAACCCGGTTGCAGTTTTACATTGAAAACTACAGTACATCAAACAAATGCATATTATCTCTCAAAGGAACCATGGAAGTCTCAAGTTCTTATATTTTAAACTCTGATATAGAATTGAAAGAAAATTTTCTAGCTGCAAAAAAGTCAAATGTTAACAATAATAGAAGGATAGCTTTTCACTCAAAAGCTTATACATAAACCCCCATTTTTATAATTGCCAGTATTACTCCTAGAATGAACTCAGGTTTTAGAATAATCTCTTAGCAGTCAATTCCTATGAGAAAGTACTTTGCAGCACTATTTTCACATTTTTCCTTCTAACATTCAAATTGGTTGGTGATATTGGTGGCAGGGCTGTGTATTCAGGGAAGAAATGAAGGCAAAGAGAGCAAGAACTGTACCATGGAAAATCTTCTTAATGCTTGTCACTTGCTACAGTGAGACATGACAACTCTATATATAGAGCCTTCAGGCTTTTTTTTTGCACTTATGTCCACTAAAATCTCTCCACAGACTTCAAAATGGCTTGAATCAGATCTCATTGCCTTCCAAAAAGTCGCATATGATACACATGACAAAAATATACCTTACAGCCTTTTTTATTACTAAATTACCATTACTACTTTAAGCATCAAGTATTTGATAAAGGTGTAGGTGGATACAGATCATCTATCAGGGTTTTATCTTAAGATGTTTTGTTATTGAGCTATTATTATTACTGAAGTCTAACTATAGCCTGCAACTTTGTGAATAAAGTGAGATCTGTACTTATACGATCCTTTTTCCAGTTCATTATTTTTAGGAATAGTGCTGTGAATGCTACAAAAATACAGTCTTGTGTATGCATTTTGCTTAGAAATTGAAGTCACGATTCCGTTCCTGTGTATTACAATCAGGATTCTGTGAACAGTCCAGATGAATCCACTTTGAAATTGTACACAGATAGGTTTCCATAAACCCTTCAGATTTTTTTGTATTAAATAACCAAATCATTATTCACATCCCCAAATGTTTCTTCAATTCTAAGGTTGCTACTTCAGAGACAAATCCAACACATTTTTTGAAACTCCAGTATATTCAGAAAAAATTACACTTCTCTTTTGAACACTCTCACCACTGTGAAATGCAGCTATGCAAATGATCTGAGTCCTTACTAGCAGAGTAAGCTACTAAGCAACAAACAGTATGAACATTGCAGGTCACAGGAAAAGACCCCCACTAGTTTTCCCACCACTTTCCCACCCTTCCTGTAAGCTGAGTATAATGCTCTGAACTGTGCTTATGGGTCCCAATCACTTGTGACTTATACCAGCTTCTGGAAAACAAGGTTTGTCTTCTAGCATTTTTTATATCCTATTGCAGTTTGGAAACAGAGTATGGCATCCTAAAAACAACTTGCACACTTTTACATACCATCCCAGATACATGCTGGATAATTTTTTTTTTATATGAACTCAATGAACACAGTTAATGTATTGCAGAAGAAGGTAGACTTTATTTTTTAGTGCAAATAAAAAAGTAAATGGTTCAATACCATTTTTACTAGTTCCTGTTCCAAGATGATATTCTAGCTTCACTATCCCCACAAAAAATCAGTTCCAGCCAGACATAACCTCCTGTTATTATTTAAAGCCATAAATACACAATCAAAAGTTAGTCCTTGTCCCAAAGACCATTTTGAAAAAGTTTGCTGCTTTTTTTTTTCCCTAGAATGAACTTAACCAACTTGCTGGAATACATGAACTTCGCATCTCATTCATGTAACATTGATTCAAACATCCTAACCAGAACGGAAAAAAATAAAGTGTCACAAGCATGTGAAAAGCCACATAGCAACAACTATTGTAGAGCAGTACAGCATGCATGATCTTCAGTTGTGCTGCATAAGGTAGTACCATCCTGCTCTTTACTCTTTGGAGGGATAAAGACCAGGACACAGAGAAAGTGTTTCTTCTTTGTCTGATTCTCTATGTTCAAGTGATTTATTATAAGGGTACCAGTCTATTGTCAAAACATTACCTTGAACAGAGGTTTAGCCTAGTAGCTAGTATTTACTGACATTAGGTACTGGGCAACAACAGTACCAGGATGTTCAGGAACACATAATACCCAGTCCTGCTGTCGCTATAAAATTATGAAAAGAACTAATAATATTTGAAAAATAGCATGGTTCTCAAACTGTTTAAAGAAAGATCCACCCTAATTAAACAGGGCAAGCCAAAAAGATATCTGGATTTAGGAATGCAGAAGAGATATAAATGAGGGAAGAATACACTCCATGTTTTTATGAAGATCACTGTTACAGTAAAACCACAATTAAGGTTTTTTTTATGACTTTTAATGTTGTAAAGTCTCTGTGTCATAGGACCCAGCGAATAAATGTGTCCAAATGTATTAGTCAAATCCATTATATACAAGTAATCTTGGGAAATACCTTGTCATGTAACATCTTTCTTTTTTTAATATCTCGATTCTTGGTATCTCTCTTTTGCAAAAAAGTTCATTTTCCTAAATTTGTGTATATATATAAATTTATTTGTAATTTTTGCTGAACCTTTTGCTCAATGAATTCTTAAATCTTACTTCTCTTTTTTTTTAAATGAAAACATTGTCTTTTCTTTTTTTATATTTTTTTGTTGTTGTTGTTTTAGATTTGATACTCCTGATGTGTTTAAAAAAAGCCTTAATTTTTAGTGAGGAAGTCACCTTTTGAAGTTGTCTCAAAATGGTTATCCTTCTAAAAACAAAACATAAAATCCTCAGTTTGCATGTGGAACTCTGATAACCCAGTGTCAAACTTTCCTCACAAGATTCAGCACAAAAATGAATGGAGCAGTGACTTCAGCTGCTCAGCAATACTGGCAGCAGTTTTCATGACTGAGCTGCTGATTTGTATGTATGATTGCAGCAAAAGTCTTCAAAGCTAAGGTATGCATTTGCATTTAGAGCCAAAGTGTGCCTTTTCAGAAGTCTTTGCCTTGGCATTTTACTGCTTGATGTGTACACAGGCATGTCATCTGAGCACATAAATACACACGAGTTAAAAATGATGGGCATGCAGTTGGAGGCTGAGCTGTTTCTCAGTGCCTCAGCTGATTTCACAGACATGAAAAGGAGAGAGCTAATTGCACTCAGAGGTCTACAGAGTATCACGTGCTGGATGGTAAAATATTTAGGCAAGTTCCAAGCTACAGACTTTATTTCTTCCCTAATCCCTTAATAACAAGCACACATTATCATGCAGGGACAATCTCTGCCTGACTCCATAGTGATCTGGCAGGTTAGGCTCTGTGGTTGATGCCCATTTAACCCACATACGTGGCCATGAATAGTCTTCAATGTACATGTCCTTCAGAGAATAAAAAGGCACAGTTGCCTATTAGTAACTGTGCTTGAGCTCTTAACTTTCTTTCTTCCTTCTTAGCCAATGTTCCCTGATATTTAATCTGCAAGGTTGACATGGAGGATCTTTCAGCCTTGGGCAAGGCATCAAGTTTCCTGGAGTCCAAAATGAAATGGCAGTCAGTGTGTGGACTCCCCTTTGGATATGGCAGGGGAAAGAAAGTAGATAATAGTAGGTAAACTAGAGTAAAGTTCTAACATTGCAGAGAAAAAAGTCTGAATTCTGGTGTCAAAATTTAGCATTATCTAGGTTTAAAAATGATAAGCAAATTGGAGCATTTCATTAGGTCAAAATTTTGTAATCTTTTTAATGCAGTCCAATAACTATTTCACAGAGCACTCCTGAAGACAAATGTTCAGTCTTGAAAAGTCCAGTTCATCTCCCTAGCTAAAGTGATTATAGAAATAATGAATGGAAATTATTTGGTGCACAGTACAACACTGGAATGAGGATATTCCAGGAACAAACACTGAGCACAGTAAAAATTAAAATGAATTAATCAGATCTCACGTTAGAACATTGAAGACCCTGACTGTTTCACTGTTGTTCACTGTGGCACTGATAAATGCCCTCCCTCTAGAACAGGCATATTTCTTCCAGATCTTTGCTTGAAAACCTAAAACGAGCAAACTGAAGGTGTTACATTGAATTTGGCTGTTGAAGAAAGACACAAATAACTTTTCATCACTTGTATTTCAAAGGTGCAAAGCAGAAATTAGCACAGTTTGCAAGAAGCCTAAGATGCATGTATTTGTCTTGAAAAAGGATGATTCACATTACACATACTAGAGCCTGATCTTTCAAGGGTGCTGCACGTCTTCTATTTGCCATGACATCTATGGATGCTTACCAGCTCTCAGCAGGTGTTCAGGGCATCAGAGAACTAGGCCATTTGTTTGCAATATCATGCAGAAAAAAAAAAAAGACACCCCAAAACCCCACAGAACTGGTAGGTGTATACAGGGCAGAAAAATCTGCTATGGAATCATATTAACTACAAACATAGGTCCCTGTTCAGGAACATCCTCACACATATTCCAAAATGCCAATTCAGTCTCACATTTTAGGAGGTATTACATCACTTACCAGAGTTAAGGCCACAGATTCAGTATTGTCTTTGCCAAGCATTCTCACAATAAGACTATAAAATTATATGAGAAGAGATTCTTCTGTCTAGGGTGTTGGGGTTTTTTTCCTGTTCTCCTCAAAATGTAATTTTTCATGCAAAATATTTCAGCGCACTTTTATTTTGCAGAAGGATACTCTATAAAATGTGTTGGAGCTAGGTAATAATACCGAGTTTTAATATTTTTACATAAACATGATTTTTAAGTTTTAAAATATTAGTTTTCTAACTGTGCATATAGTAAGCTAAGAATAAAAAATATTTATTTAAATATTTAATATTTAATAATATTTTTTAATATATTATCTTGTAAAACAACTATTCTTACCGATATATAATTTTAACATTAGTAATGTATGCCTCTGAACAGCTCAACATTAGCCAAATACAGTTAGATACTTTTTTTAAAAAAATATGTTTGGGATCCATTTTGTATTTGAAACTTCCATTTTTACTGTAAGATATATCTTCACATTTTCTCTTTAATGCAAAGACAAATGAGACTAAAGCTTAGATTCCCATCCAAACTTGTATGTACAGGAACTTTAAACAAACCTCATCAAAGCAGCACAGCTATTGCCAACAACAACAACAAAAAAAAGTAATTAAAAAGCTCAAAATCACACGCACACTGAAGTTAAGATGAAATACGCCAATAGAAACTTTTACAGCAGATAAGGCACTTAGAAACAAAAGCTCATATTCTCATCATCTTGCACATATCCAAACAGAATCAGTGAGAGAAATCAGACTTACCTTCTGAATTGTTATGATTCCCTCTTGGGTGTCTTTGTCAACAGAAATTTTAAACACTCCCAAACCATCACCATCCACAATCTTATACTCCATTTCAGCATTAGGTCCCACATCTGCATCTGCAGCTTTTATTCTGGCCACCACAGAAGCCACTGGCAAAGACTCTGGAACATTATACTGATATGATCCTGTAAATTTAAAAGTTTAATGAATTCACAGTCTTCTGGGACTGTCAGCTAAAAAAAAAAAAAAAAAAAAAAAAAAATCTAGCTTTCTAACTTCTTTTGAATTGTATATTTGTTGGTTTAAAATAGAATTGACCTTTTGTTGCTAGGTTTTCCTTGTGATGGACTCTACTTAAAGTATTATGAGCATGATTTCTTGCTATGACGAGAGAAGTACAAATGAAAGATACAAAAACATAATTCAAAACTTAGGTGTAGATCATGAGGTGAATGCCTGCTACAGAGTTCCAATGTAGAAAATATTTTACTTTGTTTTCCACAAAAGAGGAAGAAAAACAAGTAAGTCAAATAATATCAATATAACCTCTCATTATTTTACAGCTGTGTATCTTGATTAGGCAGTTCACAATCTGAATATGACTAGAAACTGATATATATTAATTTATTTAAAAGTGAGTGTACCATCTGCTTTCTTGAAAACTCCAGCTTTTTCATTCAAGTAGAAAATTATATATATGCTGTCAAAAGCCTGAGTGCAGTCTGTAGCTAATAACACCCTCACCTTCAAAAATAACTTCAGTTATTCTTTTATTATTTCAAGCAGTTGGTGGCTTGAAATAACAGGAAATCTATAATGTACAGATCTATTTGTTATACCGTTGGAGGTGAGGCTAGAATGGATGTGAATATATTATTCACATTATTTTGATTTTACTCAGAAAGAATGCTATTAATAAACTGAACTCTTCAGGTATGAGCATATAACTGTGTACTTTGATTAGGATGGGAGCCACCTTGGAAAGTAAATGGAGGGAAGATGACTTTCTGGCTCTTCTGTGATTAAGTCCTTATGAAACACTGCATGCACAAGAGAAATCCTGCTGAAATGCCAAAGGAATATCAAGGATTAAGAGTCAAGTTAAAGAACTATGCATTCTGAAGTCCAGCTGGCAAAATCTAAGGATCTGTTAGAGTCTGCCTTTTCTTGTCTTTTTATTCACAGAGTGCAAGTAAAATACATTAATAAATGCACTTGCTGTACATCATAACTTCAACTGATCTGAAACATATCAGGTAAAGAAAAAAGGTTCTTCCAATGTAGTAATAATAATAATATAGCTTGCTGTCAGTGATTCTTGAAGTATTTCACATGGAAGCTGAGCGCTTTATGTTTAGAAATAGCATGACAAGTAAAGAAAACAACAATGTATAGACAAAAAATATTGCCAAGTCATATTTTTACAAAGTAACTCACGTCGTGGAAAGCGGGGTGGGTTATCGTTAACATCAGTCAGGGTGACAGTTACAGATGTAGTCCCTGATAATCCACCATTCTGCCCAACCATGTCCTTTGCTTGAATTACTAGTAAGTATTGGTCCTTGGCTTCTCTATCCATATTCGGAAGGGCAGTCTTGATAACACCTGCAGTAAGACAATGTATGTCAATGGTTCCTCAAGCAAATACATTACCATGAAAGCTGAATTTGCCTTTGAAAGCTAATGGTAGACCAATGACTGCAACAAGAGGGATGAATTAATTTCAACATTAATATCACAGTTTTTAACTTGAAGTCGAACTGAAGTACTACAAGCTTATTTTAAATAGTCACCAAGATCTTCTGATTTTTATTTAGTACGAGATTCTTTGGGTAATGCCATGCATGACTGTGTTTTTCTGAATATCTTGTCCCTGAACTTTAGACTTCATAACGCCTTGGCTAACACTCCCTTCCCTGGAAGATGTCATCTTCTGTGTTTAATTTCCCACTCTTTCAGAGCTAGGAAGAACCAAATATTCTGCATTTATTTTTAAGATTTCAAGGTCAACTTTCATTTCACAATGTCTTGAATAGTCTTTCACCACATTAACTCTTATTAATATTGATACCACGTCACACTCTGCATGTATATGAAATAATCTTATTTTATCATATATTTGCTCTAACAATACCTACTTCTAATGCATTAGTGTAATTAAGAGTATGTCATTTATTAATGAAAATACTGTAATATCTGAAGTAGATTTTGTTATTTCCATTCAATGATCTGCATATAATTTGTAATTAATTGATTTGAAATGAAAACCAGAAGAAAGCTCTATGTTTCATCCTTTCACTTCTGTTGATATAGATCAAAAATAAATATGCCTTCTCAAAATGTGATGACTTTATGAATATTTCATGCTCAGTACACAGTACAACTGCTAACTCTGATTTCCAGAGAGGCAGCCATTTACTCCACCAGCACTTAGTGTCAGCAGCAAGGGAAACATAAACAAACTAAAGGAGAGGCATGTTGGGACACATATCTCTTAATCTCATATTTGTTGAATGTTTAGTTAGAGTTTTATTTCTTTCTTCTCCTATGAATGCAGGACTTGCCATTAATCATCTCTGGGTTGAAACATTTATTTCATAAACAGAGTGTCAGGCACTATTTCACCCATTTTACAAGACATGTTAAAATGCAATTAATAGACAATTTCATAATGTTATTGTTTCTACACTGGTTTTCTGGCCGTCTTGTTTTTCTATCATAGCTAAATTGCCAGGCAATGTTAACCAATCATCTGGAAGATAATTATCATGCACACAGGAAATCTGAGCATCATGTCAAAGTGAAAATGTATGCAAACATTTCAGTCTGAATCCTTAAAGATTTTGATTTAGCAGAAACTACCATATTATTGTTCAAGGGCTGTCTGTAGTCATGACAATATATGTTGTAGATATATGTAAAGAGAGAGAGAGACACAGAGAGAAAACCACTATAAAGCATGCTCATTGGAGGAAAAAAGAAAGTGCTGCATATCCCTGCTGAGGATGGACCTGTTGCAATATGAAGATAATTATATTAATTATTACTACAAATTTAGATATTGTTAAATAGAGTGTGATCTTTCAGTTATGGCATTGGGATTCAGGTCTAGTTCTAATCCAGATTGTTTATGATCAATAGGCTAAAAAGTTTATTTCTCTTTTGTCTCAACTTGTCCATCTCTGAAATGAAGATTATAACTCTTCTCCGTATTGGTGTAAATGACAGCTCAGGCACCAAAGTGAACTGAGCAGAGCGAGAACCTGTTTTCCTGGTCTATAAAATGGTATAGTAGAATGGGTAATGTTTATTAAACCAACAGGTTATTAAACTTTGCATCTTGTTGTGACTTAAAGTATTCACAAAATTACATTAAAATAGTAAAAAATGTTTCACCAGTAATTTGTTTTGAAACTGGCAGCAAAATGTTATATCAGATATGGATAGGAAGCACAGTGCTTTCATCTTCAACCTAATAAAGATATATTTCCTATCAAAAAACTTCAGTTTAAAAAGTAGGATGGAGAGGTGATCATGCAGTAAATCTACTTTTCAGGGAATCTGTCTATGTGACATTTAGATATTTCTGAAACAAACATTTGCAAAAACACTTGCTCAAAGCATCTTGAAATTTTCATCAGTCAGAAATACAGCAACAGGCAGCAGACCTGGGAAGCGGTAGATTGACAATAATATAAAAATTCCCATTCCAGCAATTTCTGCTTATCACATAGCTCAGATGTCAGGTTTTCATAAGCTATTCTGAAGAAAAACAAATTAGAGATCAACAGAATCCAAATATATTCAGTTAACCAAGAGACAACATTAATAAGCTCCTAGCAAGTTTTAATGCACATTTTCTTTTTTCTCAGCATTACTGCAGAGAGTTTATGGAAAATTACCTGTTTTGGGCTCCACAGAAAAGTAGGGTTGTCCTTGCAATATGCTGTAAACCACTCGAGCACTGTTGCCATAAGTAGGATCATCTGCATCAGTGGCTGTCACCTGAACCACAGAGGTACCTGCAAAATGATTAAGGGACTATTGTACATAAAAGATCCAAATAGCTGGACTACACTTATTCAACATGCTGCGCCAATATATATCTGGAAGAGTGTGAGGTGGCTTTTTCATCATTGTATGTAATTTCCGTGCTGATTCAGCTTAGAGTATAAGGTTCTCTTTGTAAACCAGTAGTATCAGCTATTACAAAGCTCTATCTTCCCAAATAATCTCAGCCTTTGACTCACAGCAATAAAAACCATCTCACTCAGTAGCTCCCCCTCTCTATCTCTGCCTGTGGATGGTGGAGGGTATGTGAGCAATATTTCTTAAATGATGGTGACACCTCAATTATGCTTAAGTATGACGTATAGTAATAGTTTCCCTTTGAAGAGAAGTCTGCATGCTAAAATTGCAATTAGAGATTCAAACATACAAACATAGGCAAGTATTATATATTTTGATAATTTTGATAATTAATTCATAAAAATTAATTTTAGCCTGTAAAATTATTTACCCCTTTACAAAGAAAAGGCTGAGGAGCTTCTCGTCCAGCTCAGAGAAAAACTAGTGAAAGCTGTCTCTAAATTTCTTTTAAAAGTACTAATTTCCTTCAACAATCTGCAACACTTTAGTATCAGTTGTGATAATAATCTGCTTTGTAAACATTTCTTGAGCAAGACATGTCTCTATGTTGACAGAAATAAGAAAGCAGAATGTCTAACTGGCTGGCAAGAAGGAAATATTTTGTGAGGATCTCATTCTGCATCCAGCTCCTATTCAGTATGTTCTCCACGTCAGTTCCCATTTGTTTTGTTCTGTACAACAGTTTCTATGATGTATGCTGAGAGCAGAATAAAACAACACTAGAGAGCCAGGGTCTTGGTCATGGTCACCACCTTTTGATAGCCAGAAAGTATTATTTTTTCTCACTGGCAGATTGTCTGGAACATTGAGACCTTCCATTCAACAGTCCAGGGACCCATTTGGAGGCCAGGTTGCAAATTAATATTGTAGCAATTTGGCAGATGCCCAGTAAAGGTCTTCAACAAAGGATCAGATTCCTTCATAAACTGGATTTAGACACAAGATTAGAGAAAAGCATTTGTGAAAGAGAGTTTAAATTTTCCTATTGAATACATTTTTGACATATGAAAATGAGAGTAGCTAGTCTAGAAAACTGTAATAGCAAGTGCATCCCATGTGAACTTAACCTAAATTGTATTCTGGGCAGTTTTATTTGGATTTTTTCAGGAAATGGGTGGGAAAATTCTCTAAAATACTTCACGTTTGATATAGCATGTCCACCATTCACTTTTCTTAGCTTTTCAGTTCTCAGCTAAGTAGAGAATCATAAATTGGTCTTTGGACAAGCCTGAATGTTTGGAGAGAGACAGGATTAAATGCAACCCTCCATAAAATGGCAGAGATTACAAGGGATGGGACTTGCTTGAATGAATTCTGACCAGAAATAATCATTAATAAGTTAACTTCATTAACTTAAGTTACGGCCTAGCTAACCCGCATTCCTGATCTCTCTTCCTGATATATCCATGACAAAGTATTATGATTGCAATTCTATTTTAAATGCAATTTTTCTCTCTTGCAGACTGCCTAATATTTTTGGACAGAGAAAAGGTTATTCTCAACCTCAAATTCCACATACAACTATTAAGGAGATGGAAAGTTCAAAAAGAAAATTGGTAGTTAATCCATCAAGTCATTCATCAGTTATGGGACTTAAAATACATCAGTTTTCTGTTCACCAGTAACTAAGAGCTTTGATTCAGTATGTCAAACTGATTTTACAGATAACTCTATAATGTAATTTCATACAGGGACCTATTTTAAACTTGCCAGAGTCTCTCCAGCTTTTGAGAATAACAGTGTCAAAATGACTATTTGACATCCTGTGTTCTTCATGAAAGTCAGGTTAACCACATTTACAAAGTCCCTAAGCCCTGCCAATGAAGCTTATAATGTCTGTAAATATTAGCAAAAGTGCTTATAGACCTCACAGACAGTTACATCTTTGCTCCTTGCTCTTGTCACTTTCAAGGACTTCAGACCAACACGAGATCAAAGAAATTAAAGGCCCTGCAACCTCAACACAGATATTTTGGAAATCCTGCAAGCTTAGTAGAGCTTGTTTACTGTAAAAATCTATTGATGTAGCAAACAAACCCTCAACTTCTGTGAGATTAATGAAGTCAGTAACTGAGTCTAGCTGCTAAAATGAAGATTTGCCCATACAAACACATAGATCCTTTTGAAAAGTTTTGGTTTTTTTTTTTTAGGTAGAAATTCTAACACCAAATCTTTCTGCGCTAATCCCACTCAGCTATAATCAGTAACTAAAAAACAATGATACTTTTCTAGTCCTTTTGTGCTAATTAACTTTTCTCCAACCTCATGGGGGAAAGATCTTTTAAAACAACTGCTGTCATCATTATTTCTTTATCAGTTGCACACAAAAACTTCGGGCTTCCAGAAGCCCCACAGCAAGAAAGACGTTTCTGCACTATATATATATATATATATTTAAATATGCAAGTTAACATAGGGTATGGTAATGATATGAAAAGTCCTGCATGTAGGAAATAATTTTTAAAAAATGTAACCAATAAAGCTCTATGGATACTCATGGACAGTCAATAAATCTATAGGCTAAGAAAAATGGGTAGTTGCATCATAGTTTCAACTATGTTATCTTACAAAAGGAGAATTTGTGCTCCTGCACTGAAAGTAAGTCTTCCTTTTATTCCTGAACAGTTTCCCCTGCTTCATAGCACAGACAGTCAGCTTTCATGCATGCATCCAAGATTAGGACTTATAGGTAACACGGGACAGTCAGCAAATGACACCACACCTTCACTATATCCAACAAAACAAGTGTCCCAGTAAATGTAGTTATGGCAGCACTGTTCAGACCCGTAGAGTTTAGGTGTAAACAGGATGATAATCCTACCCAAGACTTTCATGTGTGGCTTGTTATAACCTGTAGTTTCACAACTACAACTTTAAATATTTCTTACAGCTTGTGTATCTGACACAAGTTGAAAAAAAATAATAGGGGTTATTTACTGAAAAAGTGTCTTTCCTTCTCAGATATGGATTCCTCTGTAATTATTTTCCTCTACAATTATGACTATGTAACAAAGCTTGAATATCAGTTCATTAAAAAGGATTCTACAGGTAGCAACTTCATAAATTTTTTCAGCAATTGCAGGAAATACTGAGGGCAAATCCATAACGCTAATCAAAGGGTGTTCCACATATTTATTGATATTAGCTGATAACACACTGAATTTTGTGTGGCTGGCATAGATTTCTGGGTTTTTTTTTTCTTTGTTTGGGGTTTTTTGTTTGGTTTGATTTGTTTGTGTGTGGGCTCTTCTCTTCTTCCTTTCCCTTTCCCTTTCCCTTTCCCTTTCCCTTTCCCTTTCCTTTCCCTTTCCTTCCCTTTCTTTTCCCCTGAATGTTTAAGCTATCATTTTTAACGTAACCTTTAATAAACATTGGTAGATATTACAGAATAGCAGTAATCTGGGAACTTGACCTATTTTAGCTCTGACATTAGCACAAAGGGAAAGGAATGGCTTTTGTAAGGAGGACCTTGAATTGAGAACATTATTTGTACTTTAATTTACCCAAGTCAAGATTCAGCAATGTCTCCAACATGTTGCAGAGATTAACATTTTCTGTCCTAGGGCTGGATAAAGGTAAACTGTTTCCTGGAGTTTATTTTGAGTTGGAGATCCTTCAAAGGCATCCTTTTTAAATGTCTGAGTTTATTGTTTCAGAAACCTATGCAAAGACCTTTTTAAAAGCTTGCTAGTAATCTGTGCGATATTTTACCAATTTTTTAAAATTAGTTTATATGAAAAATGCTTCTTTTACTTCCATTTTTAACATTGGTGAAATCATGTAATGCAAAAGTGGTTTCCACTAGTAGATGAACTTAAAAAATCCTAATTTTTGAAACTGCATAAGCAGCCACATTAAGCAAATTAAAAATAGACCATTAAGGGCACTCAATTTTTAAAGGTGTTGACAATTAATAACGTGTAATACACAAAAAATTCCATGATGGCATCACATTTCTATGTGATATCAGCTGCTACTAGAAGTATTAAAGACATTTACCAGCGAATTATCCATAATACCGTCTTAATCCTTACATGCAACAGCCCAGCCTGGTTCTGCCTTCATATTTGTGTGCTTCTGACACTGACCCTCACCCAAAGCTGATGCAGCAATGGCTCTACAGCTTTTCCCCTCCAGGACTGTGAAGGAGGAAAGACAGCACCTAGAGGCATGTTCTACCTTCTGCACCTCCTTCTTCTCCTCCCACAGACTCATTAGATTGCCCAAGACTGGTCCCAGCCCAGCAGCAAGGTCAGACAAAGAGCAGCAGAGAGAGCTTGTTTTGGTTTTCGGTTGGCTGGTTGGTTTCTTTATTCTTTTTCTTTTCTTCGGTATAAAAAACAACTGTTTCTATCCATCTCAATCAGAAATACTGAATGTGGCAAGAAAGATATTTGTTGTGCTGGGAAACAAGTAAATCTGTTGATATGTCTGAAGAACTGAAGATTAAACAAAACCAAAACAATACTGGGTATTGGAGTTTTTACCCCCAGTTCCCTTGGCTATAAGCCGAACAGATCAGTATCTCACATCATTTATTTTCTTTGGAACATCACAGGAACACTCTTTTAATACTATTTTAATTATAATTTGTAATCTATTTGTTTGAGATATAACTGCTAATTTTTTTTTTTTTTAAGAAACATACTTAAAAAAAAAAAAAAAGGCCTATGCTTTTCAGGTAAGTTGTATCCTATTAACAGGTTTACAATCCATCAGGATATCTATGCTATCCAGGATAATCAATATAATTGAGCCTGAACAAAATATAATTGGAACCTAAACCAAAGTAATTTCAAATAACAGAAAAGATTGACTTCAATTAGATATAGATAATGTCCTAAAATATTTGTCGAATAAAATATAGAATCATACTTGCACAATCACTTTTTAGGTTAAAGGTCATATGTCTCCCAACTTTACAGTTAATTTGGGTTCATAATCTTATGATCTCTTTCATTTTGTTTAATAATCAAATAAAAACCCTTGTCATGGATATAATTTTAAACAAAATAGGAGGTAGATACTTTGTTTCTCCTTAATATTTCATGAATGCTCTAGGGGATTAATTAAAAATTGTATTATATGAATATACTATGAACTTGTGTAACTATGTAAGATGAGCTACCCAGGCATTTCATGGTAATCCTTTATTCAGTAATACTGTAATATTTGGTAGTTGTGTGATACAAACCATGAAGATGTTTAAAATGTACTGTTTCAGGAAGCTAATGAAGATGAAACTGCCCTTACTTGAACAAATCCCAAAGACTGCAGATGTCTGTTAATAGTTTTACACAATATTCCACCTAAATTGAATATATGATGCATTCTGCATGGGAGAGATTTTCTTTTAGTCATTTATGTGGCAAAGATTCAACAAGGTATGCAAAAGCAGCTCATTTTGAAAAACAATCATTGTGTTCTGCTCTGCACACAGTGCACTCCTAACATATTGATTCCCAATATATGTTTGGAACAAATGGAGCATGGGTAAGAGGTAAAGGCACAGATTTGTGTGTGTAGGTAAACCTCATACCTGTAGTAGTTGTCCATATGCCAATATGCCAGTACAGGACAAGACAGAGGTAACTCATGCAAAAGGGTTACGTGAAGATAATGCTCTTCAAGGCACAAGACAAAGCTACAAAAATCTAATCATTGCTGCATGCTACAGCTCACTTAAATAATCTAACTTTAAAATAAAACTGCAATTAAATATATACATATTTTTTACAGAACATTTTCTTTTTTAAGTACTGAAAATTTACATTTTACAGTCTAAGATTATCTGATTATCTATTTTTTCCAAAGCACATCAGTAAATAGTTCTCAGCAATGTATTACAACTTCCTCTCCTCACTGATACTCCTCAAAAGCTGTGACGTCCATCTTTCTTTCCAAGGCTACTATTGCCTCCTTAGCCCTCCACATAGCATTTGAGTGACAATGAAGAAGTGTCAAGCATCAAATGAGAAATAGTGTCTGTGCTCAGTGCCTAGCAAAATAAATAAACAGAAAACTCATTAGCAATGTTTTAGTTATCTTCTATCGGCTTCTAAGTTGAATTTCAAATACAAAAGCAATGTTGACTAATGATTGCTGCAGAGCACTTAGGCAGGGAAGATTATTTTTTTCTCTCTAGCTCTAATTTGGAGGCATTGTTTAATGTCAAAAACCACAGGAAATGGCACTGAGGAAGCTATAGCAAATTCTATATGGGCAGTGTTACTGTAAGAGTATCAAACTTTGATACAGTTTAAAATCAGTCATGCAAAGAAAATCCTAATTTCAATCACCATATAACTCAACTTTCTCATACACATATTTCCACTGAATTAGATTAAGTTCTTCTGCTTTTTCAGCTTCATGCTTGCATTTATAATTTCAGGTTAAAGTAAAATTTACCAAGATGTCTCTGGGCCAAATTGCTATCTGGTCTCAATCAGCCAGCTTTCAAAAGAACAGTGGCACCTTACAACAGGATAAGCATTTGGTCTCTTTAAAATGAAGACATGGCAGATTTGATGTTGAAATTCTTTCCTAGTTTGAACTCAGTAAAAACTAGTATTTCTTCTCTTCCAACAGAGGGTGTGAAGCCTCAAAAAATCATTCTTCCCTGGCTCCACTGGAATTTTGAAACTATCTCAAGTTGTACCCCAGTCCCTGCTGCTTGCATATATTTCTTAGAGATCTGGATTTCAGTATTAGAAAAGATCCAAAGTAAACTGTTGCTGATATATGCAACTCTTACCAAAAAAAGGTATGCTATGCACTAGCAGACATTTCAAGAGTTTGTCAAGAATGGACTGTATTTGAACAAAATGAAATATTATCACCTCTGGGTACCATAGCATGGGTGTGAAACTTACTACTGTTAATGAGAATTATGAAACAAAGCCTCTGGGCATTAGAATGAAAAATCTGCCATAAAATGCTTATCTGAATCCCTACATAGCTATTTGAGTTTCACAGCATTTTTGAGAGGGTAAATACTTAATCTAGCATGTTATTTCCAGTTAAGTCTTGAAATATCTAACTGTTGCAGGTGCCTCATAGATAATTAAGTAGCTTAGCACAATACAGTAAAAAATAATGAAAATTTTAAAAAGGCAATAGGAACAAATTTCCCACACGACCAACAGTGTATTTTGCACTTACCCACAGGAGACATCTCGGGAACTCCAGCAGTGTAAGGACCATCCAGAAATTTTGGCTCATTGTCATTGATGTCCTGAATCTTAATGACGAACTCAGATTCTGGTTCCACAGGTTTATTAGTCAGCCTATCTAGTGCTTGTGCTCGGAGTGTGTAGTAGGCCTGCTCTTCTCGATCCAGCCTCTTTGTAGCATGAATATCCCCCGTGTTCTCATCAATAATGAAAATGGAACTTGCCCCTTCGCCTGACAAGATGTATTTGATGGAACCATCTCCTTTATCAACATCAGAGTGAAGCTGGTGAAAAATTGATGAGAGATGAGATTAACTTACAAGAGAGTCAGTGGCATGGAGATATGTAAAAATAATTCTTATGTCAAGCAGTAGTACATGAAATTTTATTGTTCTTGGAAAGATAAGCTGAATGTTTATCATGCACGGCATGTGAGGGACCATTAGATTCTGTCAGCTTGCTCTTTTGAGCAATATAATGTCATTCTTTCCTGCAAACAATCGCATTTTCAAATGCATTTGATATTGTCTTACAGTCTTGTCATATCAGAGTTTTACATAGCCACACACATACATATGTGCACATATATGATTATAATAGTGACTATTCCTACCTGAGTTTGATTAAATTGATGGTTTCAGCTTATTACCCTACTGAAGGATGTGACTTCAAACAAATGTCACTACAAATTTAATGTCCATGTGTGTTTGCTCCTGCGCATGTATGGGAAATGACATACTGATTGTTTACAGTGTAGAGCAGTAAAACTTAACAAATGAATTAAAGTAGACTGGTTTATAGATTACTGTCTGATGGGCAGCTTCCATATCGTGTTTTCCATTATCTAACTTTAGAAAAATGTGGAGTCTGAGAAAGAACAAGAAGTGTCTTACCACCGCCTGAACTACACAACATTGGAAGTCATATGTAGTTTCGCTGGGACTACTCGTAGCAGGTGCAGAACAAATGTACCACAGTAGGTCAAAATGTATCTTCCAGTAGAATTACAGGACAGATTTACAGAAAGAAACTTTTTTCCTCATCATGCAAGCCGTTTTATGTTACAGAGCAAGATTCCACAGGTTTTGTAGTTCTTATACGTCTACTGAATCTCACCTTCCTGTTGCAGAATGCAGACTCAAATAATTCTTATATACTTTTCAAACTTGTATCAGCAATGTAATTGATTTGGATATCACATTAAAGTAACACAAATACATGACATATTTAATATGGAACAAGTGAAAAGAACACCAGTAAAATTCAAAGTACTTGCTCACTTGTTAAAAAGTGCATTACTACTCATAAATAGCGAGCGTAATGTTAAATATGTTCAGATTCTTTACATCTTTACTTTGTACCTGCTCTAATTCCATGTCATGTTGAGTTTGGAAGTAACTCTACTGTCATCATCATCGTAATTTCCTCCACTAACATGTTTGTTTGCTTTTTTTTCCTCTCAGCTGGGGTTATCCCTGAGATAATAATCACTTCCAGAATACATCTAGAAAATTGTTATCTCAGACATAACTTCGCCCAGCTGCAAAAGCTTTTCCTATTTCATCAGGGAAGTATTAGTGATCAGTTTTGGATTTTTCAGCTGGATAAAAAGTTGCCTATTTCTTACACATTATTTTACTTACATTGTCTGGATATCTCATACTTAGGCAATTACAGTACACTCTCTAAGATGGAAATGGAGTCTGAGATTTGGACTGGATCAAAAACCAGAACTAAGGTGTCTATATCAGATTAGGAACATTATTTGAAAACGTGCCTCATCCTCATTCTGCTGCTACCTGACTGCTGAGATATCTAAACAAACCTCAGATTTCTTTGGTGGAGTTCTCCAAACATTCAAGTCCTACTTCTCAGAACACTCAGGAACAGTCAATGATGGCACTATGGGCAGATCAAGGTTAGATGTGTCTCTACATTCAGGCTCTTTCAAGATCCACCACATTGCATATTCCTCATCCCTAATGGCTGGTGGATTATTCAATAAAACGTACCTCTGTTAATCTCACAAATCTGGCAGTTGAGGGGTCTTGGTTTTTTTTTCAAACTTGACTGGAAGAAATACCCATTTTTCCTACAAGAAAGCTGTGGCCTGTGCAAGTAAGAATGTGTCTGGCTTGTGTTTGATTTTTGTTTACTTTTTTTTTTTTTTCTTTTTCTAAGATGCATTTCAGGGTGCATAAGTCTCCTATGTGCATTGTGTGGGTTCCTCTATCCAGCCAGGATTCTACAGTCTAGACTGAAATGATGAACATCACATTACCCAAGAACTGAAGTTATGGGATACAAAGATACAATGCCTTTGCCTTCTTGTGCTTCTATTTTCTCCATACCCCATATTCCAGCAGAGCACTGGTCTTTCTCTGGCAGCTGAGACTCGTTCTCCCTGTAAAAGTTATTCCACCTTTCGTGGCATAGTTAAGGATGTGCTAGATGAGAGAAAAGAAGATAACACCAGCATACCCTGCAGTTCACCAGGCAGAGCAGTTTTCTGAAAATTAGAGATGTGAGATTAGATCTCTTCAGGCAGAGAAGGGTATAGATTCCACATGTCATCTTGCTGAGAGCAACACAGCGCTGCCTCATGCGGGTAAAGCTGAGCCCATCAGCGCATTAGTGTGTGGCACCAACAACTGGGTCTCACACTGCAGGGCTGCACAGCCTCCCTTTCACCTTGTATGTTGATCCAGCTCTGTCCTGAATAACTTTCTAGCAGTGTTTTGAAAGACAGGAGACTTTCAAAGATGAGGCCAGAAGTGCAAATCCTCAAAGATGCACTGAGTAAGGCTTTCACATCCCAGAGAAAAAAGAAATTCTGTAGCTTCAGAATTTCCTGTTTGCTCACTCAGAGGCTTGCTGATTAACATTGTTTTTTAAGGAATTCCACTCTGAGGTCCATAAATCTCCTCATGGATTACACTACAGTGGCTGGTGCCCTGGAGTGAAATACTGAACACAAACCACTTTTTTGGAGTGATGCCTTAGTAGAAAACTGCCACCAGACAGATGAGTAAAGTAACAACAAACTTTGTTACTCCAGGGTTGAGGGTCTGGAAGAGCAAATTTCTTTTATTAAAACTTTGTTCTGCTAAGACCTTAACAAACAATAGTGGCCCAGGTAGAAGCACCATTCTCTACATACTTACCCCCACGAAGGTGATACAGCTCAAGATTTAGTTTATCTTTGGTGCTATAGTACAATCAACTCTGTGTAAAGCACTCTAAAGATTTTTTTTCAATATTTTTATGTGTATTTTAGTGTCAATCTGAGATAACTTAAAAGTATAATACAACAGAACATGCAAAAATAAACTAGGCTACAGAATCCTAGATGTGTTTGGTGTAGTTTTTAGATCACATTTATTCCAGCTCCCTGCAATATAATCCTTCCAAACAGTGATCTTCAAAGTCATTAGTGTAGAGGCATCAGTGCTTTTCAACTAGGAACAAAAGTTTTGAATGCCATAGTCCCATACTATCTGTAGTTCCAGCTATTTAGTTTAACATTCTAAGAAATAAGAAGTAATAATTTCCTTATAATGCTGGCTTTAGAAAACAGTTTGGACCTTGTTTTTTGTTTGTTTCTTTTTTTTTTATTTTTTTTTTTTATTTTTTTTTTTTTTTTCTCTTTAAGGAGCAGAAGTACATTGAAAAATGGTACCTGGAATTAAGCACATGTTGTTATTTGTTCTTGTGACTGATTTGGCAATGATTATACAGAATTATACTAGTCTCCAGGACAGTTGTAATTTACAGGAAGGCACCAGAAAGCAGCTGAGTGCCATTTAGTAGCTTTTTTATCACTCCTCCCACCTTATGTACATATCCATGTAGGAGACAGAACTGCAGCTCAGTCTATAAATGAATATGGGGACTATGGTTTTAGAAGTAGAGCGGATCAAATTCATCTTCCAAGAGACATGGAGAATTCAAAGATTCAATGGGTAAATCTCATTAGATCGCGTTCTGGAACATCCCAGAGAAGTTTTCTTTCAGAGGCACTTTGCAATAAATATTGTAAATAGAATAATCTCGTCCTTGTGCACCCTACAAGCTATTCTGTGAGAAGAGGGAAGTCTAGGCCACAGTGTAGGGAAATGAGCTTCATTCCTCTGTCTGTTTTCTGAAACGGGAATGCCATAAGTAAAGGTGGTTGCATATTTCCAATTAATTTAATCCATTGCCACCTCCTTGCAATATCCATGATGGTCACTTTCCAGTTTTCTTGGCTTTCAAGAAACCTTATTTCTAACATGAGATTTGTGATCCAATTATTATAAGCTGATTCTATTGCTTCTTTGTTACATTCTACATACATTTAACCTGGAGATTTCAGGTGTTTTGGCATTGAGTGTTCCCTGCATTACACCATGTGCAAGAAAGAGTAGATGAGAACAGAAAAGGGAAGTAGCAAGCTTCTGCAGAGAGATGACACAATTTAATAGGAGGATAACTTTTTGATATTCTAGGAAAGTACCAGAGAGTCAGCAAATCTAATAAGAAAAGTCACATTAGCTTTGTGGAGGCAGAGAGAGCCAGTGCTTACAAAAAAGTGCACTTAAATTTCTTTCAGAAGAGGATTTACTGAGTGCCTTCTAATTGCCTGAAATCAAGCTAAAAAGAAGGCACCCATATCTTCTTACGCCCAGCTCCTAAAACTCCTCTCAGTTTTAGAAAATTCAAATTTAAACATGCATGAGAGAAGGAAGCAGTCAGCTTCACTCAGTAGCAAAGTCACTATTACCCTAACTCCTTTAATGAATGCAATTTTGTTCTCACTTAAATTTTTTGTCTATGCAGCAATAAAAACTCACTCAATGCATTTTTACTTCTTGAGACCTTTAGGATCATGATTATTCTATGGAAATCTAAATAATGCACTTCTTTCAAGATCCCTAATACTCAGTATTTTCTAGATTTTTTCTATTTGTAGGTACAGATCTGTACAACCAAAGATGATGTCATTTCGTATCACTTGCTATTAAAGTATCCTAATGTAGTAATTCCAATAGAGATGGACATTTCTTTCTATCAGTAAGCAGAGGTACTGCACTGCACTAAAAGCAATTTAACTGGCCACTACTGATCTGTTTGAGGTATGAATGAGAGGTTTGCTATTTCTCTCATTTTCAGTTCAGGCTCCCTTAAAGAAGGTGCAATGTTCTTATGCCTCTCTTCTCTGTTTTTCTTCCCCAAAGAAGAAACAGCTGCTATCTTTGCAGCTGTTCCTCCCTGTGGCTGCGTGGCTAATGTTTTACTGCAGAGTCTACAGATTCTGGATGAAGAAGAAAAGTATGGAGGGAACATGAAGAGCTGCCGAATTTTCAGCACCCACAAGATCAGAGAAGTGAAGGTGAGAAACACGCACATAGAGCAAACATGAGATGCTTCATCCAACCTAGCTCCCATAGCTTCCTGAGACTGTGAGAAATGTGCACTTGTCTGCAGAAAAACTGAAAAGTTTTCTCAAGGAGGAGTTACCTGACCTGTACCCTTTCATTTCTTGCTGTGAAAGCAACTAGAATAGGAAAGAGAGGAATGAAAACTGCCTCCTCATGATGGTGCAGGCATCCATAGTTCTTAGTAATCTGGGACTAATGCAACTGCAGCTTTATTCCTGCCTTTTAACTAAAAGCAAGGAGGGACATGTAAGCAAAACAGGACAAAAGGAAGGAAGAATACCAAACCCAGAGCAATCTTCTTGTCCATATTGTAAAAACAACTTACTATCACAACTGTATTCATTGTGGTAGACAAGCACTCTTGTCTTCATATACAACATGTCCCCTCCTGCTTCTGGGAAGACTTAAACAGGGAATTTGTCAGGTATATACAGATTGAACATGCAATTGCCAGAACATGAAAGAAAGTACATGATTAGAAACAAGTAATTTATTTGGCTATTTCTGTTAAATCTTGCTCAGTTCAATGGCCAGGTTCTTAAAACTTCTGTTCATGGATTCAGTATTTACTGCTGTTGCAACTAGGTGGTTTTGAAATTCCTTTTCCCCACAGATTATAACTACTAGTAAGGATGTTGAATTGTCATGACTCAAAAAGTAATAGATATTTGTATTTTTTCTTCTTTTTAAAGATTTAACACTATATTTGTTAACTATAAGGATAAATAAGGGGTCAATGTTGCTGATCTGGAACAATTTCAATGCAAATAATAACTAATATTTAAAATTCGACATAGACAATGGAGTTAACATCTAAATAAAATCCAATATGCACACATACCACACTTCTGCAATGTGTAAGGGCCTCACAAACACATTAGTTACTGATAGGATTGTTATTGTTAGAGTGAGCTGTGAAACTTGCAGTCTTGTAAACTGTAACCATATTTCAATATCAACAGCTTAAGACATCTTTTTGAATTTCCTTTCCAGTCTCATTACAAAAGTCTTGTGGGACAAAACCAGGTTCCTCAACGTATTATTGATGTCAGTAAAGGCCTGTGAATCACATAATTGACTTCCCACCCAGGCACTAGTGAAAGTACTATTCAGCAGGTAATGATTTTCTTATAGAAGTCTTTTTTTCCAAGAAATGTTGAGAATGTGATAAAGGAGCTCCTGGAGGGCTTTTATTTGCTTTTGTTTTTATAAATTTATGTAAAACTATAGTACGAGCCTGGGCTCAGAAAGAAATAACGCTGCTCTATGTTCTGTGCTTTCAGCATAACAGATAATACTGTGGACAAGAGATCAAGTCAACATGAATGGCTATATTCATAACCTTAACATTTTTAATTAGAGATTGAAAAGAAGGAATACGCTTGTAAAGCTGCCAGAGTTTCCTCATCTCAGCAATTTTGTCAGTGTAGTAGAGAACAAATATAGATATCTGTGCCACAGTGGCACAATTTGCCCCTTTGACATACTAGCAATTTCATGCACTGTTTTGCTGCCTCCAGACTTTCCCCTTGTCAGGCAAGTGCAGAGATAGACACACGGGAATACAACAAGGTCCCATGCTGCAGACCAGAATATAACCACAATATATTTATCTAACATAAGCAGCTGGTGACAGGCTTGCTCAAAACCCAGTCAGCCTAGACAAGACTTCTGTTCTGTGTTGATCTAAAGCCCCCAAAATTGTGTCTAGAGCACTCAGATCTGACCGAAGACCTAAGAAATGCTGAAACAACCAAGGTGAAAAAGATTAGTGAGATCTCTTCATATCCAGTAATGTCCTTATAGGCTGCCTGAACTCAGACTTTCTCTGAATCCTTTTTTGCCTTGCTAAGGATAATACTATTAATAGAGTCCTACGAATGACCACAAACCAATATATCTAGCCAGGACTGCCATGAAGACAATCAGATAATGAGAGGTTACCTATCACGTGAGCACGTTTCACTTTCAAGGTAAAACCAGGACATGTTCCTTTAGGCATACCAGCTGTGTCCTCCCACAGCTTGTCCTTAATGGCCCTCCTGCAGACAAAGTATAAGTCATTTGCTGTATTTTTACCTCTGAAAGTTTCATATTTGACAGTGTATATAAAGCCAGTGAGAACAAAGTTCCATCTGCAATCAAGGTATTCATGGAGGTGCACGATTAAGAAAGCATAGGATGAGAGAAAACAAATAAGGAGGATGAAGAGGGAAGAGAGGAAACTGGGACATAAAAAAACCAAGAAGGTAAAAAAATCCACACCAAAAAAAAAAAAAGTATATGAGAACACAGTCAGGTCTGAAGGACCAAGAGACAACTGGAACGGGAAACAGATTGATGAAAGTCCTTGAACTAATGTGATGAGGCAGAGAAGATGGGGCAAGATGAAGATAAAAGGAAGAATGACGAGTTGAAATGGAAGAAAACAGCAAGAAACAATAAAAATAAAAGGTACAAATGAAAGAAAACACTGAAGTAGTAAGTGAGGCTGATCTTCTTCAGTGATTGATCAGTATTAGGCAAGAACAGTATTTGAAAGTAAAGCTATATAACTTTACCAGCATCTTCTTTTCATGCTTTGTTTAATACAACAGGAATTAAAAAGGCATGTATGTTTCTGTGCCTAAGAAATTAAAATAGTAAGAATTTTTATTAACTTCCTCAGTCTTAATCTCTCCCATGACCAAACTTGGAATAAGCAGTTAGGCTTTACTGTCCCCTTCTTCCTCTGTGTTTTTCACAGAATCACAGAATGTTAGGGATTGGAAGGGACCTCGAAGATCATCTAGTCCAATCCCCCTGCCAGAGCAGGAACACCTAGATGAGGTTACACAGGAAGGTGTCCAGGCGGGTTTTTAATATCCGCAGAGAAGGAGACTCCACAACCTCCCTGGGCAGCCTGTTCCAGTGCTCTGGCACCCTCCCTGAGAAGAAGTTTCTTCTCAAATTTAAGTGGAACCTTTTCACAGTAAAATGTTCAGTTTAATGAAAAATATATAGCTTTCACACTCTTAAGGACTGATCGGTGCTCCAGGAGGATAATAACCTTATCACCTCAGCCACAAGAAGTGAATATTTAATTTTTATAACCTTTTGAAAAAGGGGGTGAAATAGGAGTGAAATGTCTTCAATTCCTTGATGATTATTATTCAAACAAAATTCAAAATAGAACTACCAAAATTCTAAAACTTACACTTCATAACATTCCAGTTAGTATCTAAGTAAGCCCTCCAGGCTTCTAAGTGGAAGACAAAGTTCAGATGAACCGTTCCTCTAGGAATAAGAGATACTGTCATCTAAAGGCTAGTGAGTTGAATAATTAATACGAAATACTGAAAACTGGATGTGATAAGAGCAACCATGTCACATTTTTATGACATTTTTTTATCTTAATAATGTTCGATTGTGTCTACAGTGTTCTCTCTCTCTGTACACTTATTTAATTTAGCTCTTTATATAGACAGTGATATAGTGATCATATATATGTATACAATATATGCATACATTTAAGTGTATATACGTATCACACATATGCATATGCACACATGTTCATTTTCTTATTCTGTACTCTTCCAATCTCTGCAGATGCTGTACTCACAAATCTCTGCCTTCTCCCGCCCAGTTTTAATAAGAACACAAAATGCCCTGTGGCAACAGGGAATTGCGCAGCCAGTCCATTAAGACTAGTGCAGCTACAGGAGGAACGCAGAAGCAGCTGCTGCTGTTGTAGATGGAGCTGAGTGGGCATATGTAGCCGGCTGAGTATTCTTGAGGAGTTTTAATGGGCCATCATCATGGCATGTCGCTCTCCAAAATGACTGTTTGTCATTCACACTCTTAAAAAGACAGTTTGGCAGCTTTGGGAGGTAAAAGCCATCTGTCTACTGTGCATCATCATGTACTAATTGCATAATATTTATTGGGGATGGGGGCACAGCGATACTGTATTGTAGCACCACCAAGAGCCTGTAGGCAACATAACACATTCAGAACAGGAATGGAAAAAGAGACCCACTTTCCCCTCATGCACACACTTCAAGGTTTTCAGAAATTATTTTGCTAGAATTTAAAATGGGAAAAACAAATTACACTGTTTATAAACAACATGCACATTGGAATTCTTACAGACATCTTCCATATTCAGTTTTGTTTTGGTTTGGTTTATTTTCCCAAACCACTGTCAGTCCATCAATATTTATTCTTTGAAGCACTGATTCTGAGTATTTCAGAATCAAAATTACACCACTGAGAAACCAAGCCACGATTTGATATCTGACTTACCATATAAAAACTGTTTCTGTTTTTACCCAAATAGATTTAATTTTTTTATTAAAGGAACCAATGACTAACCTAATTCATACAAGTGCCTAAAACAATTAAATCATGTGAAAATACCACTGAAATGAAATTCTGTTTACGAATTCCTGAGTGCTTACTCTTACTACCTGTATTTGGGTCTCTACATTTACTTGTTCTCAAGGAAAGGGACTAAGTTCTCTTCCATACATACCAACAGTATTTTCAACATGATCCACATCTATTCATAATGCACCATACTACTTGCTGTTATATACTAAACTAACACATTTACCAGCCTAGTGATTTGATTTATTTTGTTGCCAAGAGTCACTGAAGCTGTGAGACTAAATTCTCTTAAAGTCACTACTCTATTTCAGCAGTGTAATAAAACTGTGTGAGGATGCTCTCTCCCTGCACTCCCCACATATAGTTTTTATGAAAGCGATCAGGCTTAAAAAATGTAGCATGTCAAATAAATACCACAAAACCTAGTGTATTTCATAGCAGAATATCTCTGGGCTAGCAGATGTCCATGGTCTTGAAAAGTTTATGCACATGTAGCAGCTTACAGAAACAGAGCCTTCAAGAAACTTCACTCCTTCTTCTCAAATTACTTCTCCAGTACACATGAAACAATTTCTACTTGCACAATATTAATATACATACACTAAAGAACTCTTTCTTAAGCATACACTTTTCTTGAATTAAATACTTGTATGTATTTATGCATAAATACATACATATTTACAGTGATATGAATATTTTCCTTTCTTATACCACTGTATATGGTAAAAAAAATGTTAACCTATTTAAGCTTTTTATTAATTATTTATGATTTTTTTAATGACCAGAGAATGCATTAATATACTTTGCTTTATGGTGCAGAAAAGAAAGAGGGGAGATGAAACAAAGACAACAGCAGATTTTATATACCTGCAATAAACCAAAATAAAAGCTTTTATTTTTTCCCTGTTCTTGAAAATAGAAATAAGAAATAATAATACAAATATGCTGATTAGAAAGTTGTTTCTCCCATATTGCTTTTTCTACTTAGCTATGATAATTCAGGCCTAAGATTTCAACCTTGGAAAATGAGAGCATATTAGAGGATCTCTGTTTTCATATCTAAGTCTGCAATCTAAATATTATCTATAATAGCACTGAGTGGGAAAAATAATCATACACACTTCTTATTTGACTACCATATCAATAATACTAAATCTACAAACAAAAATCCATTTGGTATTAAAGTCTTTTTCTGAGATAGGATATGCACTTACACTGAATGTCTCTATTTTAGAGTGGAAATTATACCTCTGATATTGTTTTTTCTTTGTCAAACTACTGATCTATAGTTTAGAGTGATTATCCTGTTTCTGCTTCAACTATCCAAAATAGCTTGCAGCATTGCTTGGTTGATAATGATTTTTCTCATAGGAACCTGCTTCCAAAGAACATTCGTAGCAAGGAATAGATACCCAGAGGGCATAGAACTTTTTTCTGTTGTTTTTGGTTTAGTTTTATGTTGTATCAATTCCTCAAATTTCATTTGCTCTTGAAAGTTTAATGCTTCTAAAAATCCACTTGTAACCTTAGCTTGTGTGTCAGTGTAAGAGCTGAAACCTTGACAGACTAGAAGACAAGGGCAAAATATGTAACTGTAAAGCAGTTAAGTAATTACTGTGACTAATTGTGTCTGCAGAAGCTTGTAAAGTACTGGACTACAAAAGACAGCACGATCTGATCTTTTTAATGATGAAAGATTTACAATTCAGAAAAAAAAACCCATAGTTAACAGGGTCCACAGCCACGCTAATCTATAATTCCCTGAAAACGATTAAGGACTTGTTAAATAAAATTTATGAAACTGTTAAAACAAAGCAGAGCTAACATGTTGGTCTACATTGCCATTTAAGTGTATGTAAATTATAAATACATGTCAGGGCATCAGTGTTTGTTATTGTGGTTTGCTTCTTAAAAATTAAATTCCTATTCTCTTTCTTTATTAAAGGAACCAATGACTAACCTCATTCATACATGTGTCTAAAACAATTAAATCATGTGAAAATACCACTGAAATGAAATTCTGTTTATGAATTCCTGAATATTTATTCTTACCACCTGCATTTATAAAGTTTTATTTGTTTGGATAAATGCAATACTTAGTGCTGATTTTCCTGAAAAATGTATAGTCAACTTGAAATTGAAAATTCTTCATATGATCTTATTGGTTATATGTTATCTTTCACACCACCCAGATATTTCTCAAAGCATTTCCACAAATCTAATCCTGTTAGTATTCCCACTAAGATCAGCAGGACTACTCCTATATTTAAAGTCCAAAATTACAAATTTGGCAAAAGCCCATATCACACATAGTTAGTCCCTGGGAAGGTATATTGGGGAGAGAGTCATAACTGCTCAGAGCGGACAATGGGTCAAAGAAATAAAGCAAAGACAGAGAATTGGAATGAAAAATTTTACAATAACATTTTCATATAAATAAATTATTTCTTATGGAAAAGGCAACAATGAAAATCTATAGCAAAACACTATGATTTCATTGCTAGTATGAAAATAAAACATGAAAAAATAATGCATGACCAAATAAAGTACAGTGTTAGATATTTTTTTTTTTTCTAGACATTTGTCTTCTGTCTTAAAGGAGTTCACTTAAAAAGAGCAGAAGAATCCAATGCTTAACTTCTTATCTTAAAACACAAGTTACTGTTGTCAGTGTGTTTAATTTAGAATATCTTTCTGTCTGGCTTGATTAAACATCTGACACTTCTGTAGGTCTTTCTATTAAAGGCTGTCACTGATTACCAACACTGCAGTACAGTAAAGGTAAAACACTGAATGATAAATAGGTTGGTATTTTTTCAGTAGGCTATAGGACAATTTCTTATTTTCTTTCTTTTTTTTTTTTTTGTCCCCCTGCTCTTATGTATTTCACTGAAGATGGCTTATCACATTGGTTTTTAACCAAAAGTGGTTTTAAAATACATATCCATCCATCCATCTATATATATTGGCTAGTTAATTAACAGCCCATTGTTCAAAATTTACTCCAAAGAGTAGGAAAATTTAACCCTGTTCTACATCAAATTAAATTTCTGTTTCAGAATTCCCTAAGTTAGGAAATCATGGATGTACAGGACTTTCTTAAAGCTCATGAAAGTTGGTATTAGGCATATGCCTAAGCACCGTTCTAAAACAGATCCTTAAACCCTGTGCAAAGGAAGGGTTTAATGAACAGTAATATGCATCACATAGACTAATTGTACGAAGCACAACTGAAAGCTTACAGTATTCCGTTTCATAAATTCACACTGTAGCTGTTCAGCATTCAGAACAAGATGAAGTAGGGTATGTGTAGTAAATACAGACATTTGAAAGTCTGCCTTAAACTGTTTGGATCATTTAAAGTGGTCCTTTGGAATAAATACTTTAAAAGGTTTGATTTCTTCTTAACATTTTTTGTTTTAACCATTCAAATTTGCAGGTCTGGCAGGGCTTTCAGATACAACTAGACTGACCTCAAGATAGTAGTTAATATTATGATAGGCATTTTTACTCCATAGGATTACGGGCTGGGAAAGAAATGCTTTTAATGCCTGTGTTTTGTGCTGTTTTTCAGAAAACATTTGAGGGGGAGGATAATGCATTAGTATTTCAAAACCATAACAAACTGCCTTAACATGAACAATACTAGGTTAATTGTAAAGCCTTCCAGCTTAGAAGGATTTTAATAGCTGTATGTAAAGGGCAGTGCTCTCCTGGTGCATTTTTTTATTTTCATGAGCACAATGAGTGTTTAATAAAGACAATCTCATCAAATTCATATGCAGTCACCACACCTTGTTTCCTTAAATAATATTTTGACATTTCAAATTATGAGAGGAGATATTTATAGATTAAAAATGGAATTCACTCTTCTTTTTTTTTAAATACAGAGAGATGAGTTTTGCCATGTACAATGCTGATGCCAACCCAGGATTTTTTCAGCAGTTCTCTGTGTTTTCACCAGAACACATTCTTGCTGTGTTTCTTACTCATTGCCATTAAATGCTGGTAATACAATCAATTTATGTGCCATTGATACAGAAATGATGAGAAAATACTGAAATGGGAGGTGTTATTTTACATTGGTCTTGCATACTTGCTGAATCTACATTAAAATTCAAATTGTGCAGACCTGTTTCTAATTCTGAAAGCCATCTGGATTCTACTGAAAATGTTTTAAGTCTTCCTTCAGAAACGCATTTCTGAAGGTTCCAGTACTTCACATATATTGAGAACTTTCGATGTACACAAAGACCCCTCTGATTATCTGAAATATGTCTTTTTGCTGCTATAAAAGACATTTCATAGGGTACATAATTCAAATTCTTAGACGATCCCTGATAAATTAGAGCCCTCTTATCTAATGATCATTTGCATGTTTTTCCCCTTCTGAGTCAGCTCTTGTTCAATAGAGCGCACAGTGTATTCCTTATGAGAGTACTCCCCATTTCTGAAGCATTGTGGTCAACATGAAAGTACAGGAGCTGTAAGTATCATGCATTCCATTAACTGCAAACAAGATCAATCATATGAATTTACTCTCATCTACTTCAAGTGTTTCAAATCAGATAACTGTTACTAATTTATCTATCATGCATCTTGTGTATACCATCAAACATCTCCTAAAGGGATCTTTTATTATAGTATCTGATTGTTTTATTATAGTATCTGATCAGTTTTATAACCTAATCCAAAAACAATGAATTAATCTTGGAGATTAGAGTTTAAATCACTATAATACTTGCCCCCAGCACTGAAGACAGATCTGCGCTAAGTTTCACTTGACACAGCTTGTAAACTTCTCTACCAGATTGTCTGAGCACTCTCAAAGCTTAATTGATCCAATTTGCATGTCTCATCCTGGCAGAATTGTGCATCATTTCTATCCTCTGGTCTAAGTGATCACAATCAGATACAAAGCAGATGGAAAGTTTCCAGCTCCTTTGCTATCCCCTTGCATGCATCCATATTAAAGCAATTCTAATTCAACAAGCAATCTGATCTTTCTGTATTTTTATAGGATTACTGTCTCATTGATTGGCCTTCTGTCACCAGTTGTAATGTTCAGAACTTTATACTCAAGGCATTTTCACTTTTGTCTTACACCTTCTGTGTGGTCCATTAAAATGATCACTTAATTTAGCAAACTGTGCTAAATATCCTCCCTTAGGGAAGTTCTGTACAGTTTGGTGTAAATCAGCAGAGCTCTGTGCACTGGAAGGGGAGAGCAATTTCCATTCAGTGAAGATCTGCTTCTATAATTTTAAGGGGAAAAAAAAAATTATATCCCTATTCACAAAGTTCTACGCCTTGTATTAATACATCAATAGATACTGCCATAAATACTGTATCTTTCAGAAGGAAAATGTTATTTTAAATTCACTAAATATTTTCCAAATAGTAACTGTTTCTGCACATGAAAAAGAAATCATATTTATTTTATTTTTCTGTACTTTTTCCCTTCAAAAATGTGCAAATTGTCATTTGAATACAATGACAGTTTAGTAAAAAGTTATAATACTTATGAATAGATGAAATCTACCTTGTTAAAATAACATATATATATAAAATCTTCTGCAAAGAAAAGTCACAAGCAGATCAGTCAAACTAATGAAGATCAAGGATGTATAAACTTCAAATATCATTAAAATCAAATGTTCTGAAGTGAACAGAAAATTCTTCCTAATCTCATTTGTAGTTCACAGCTGGAATTTATATTCTCTATCTGCCACACATTTATATACATCTCCAAAGGTCGTTGTGTTTCTTCAGCCTTACTCTCCCTCGCATTGCTAACTGGTGAATTCTTTGTCCTCCTAATGGTCCCACAGATCTTCTGCTCTTCTGGGAGTTTGTGGGTGGCTAGTATTGTCTTATTTTTTTCCTACATACATCCTTTTCTATGGCTTCTTCCTCTTCTGTTTGCTCCATTAATCTCTATTCATATTTGCTCAATTAAATTTACACGAAGGCAGAAAGATCGCTTGTTGGCTACTTTATTTCAAATTTGTTTTCAGTGAAGAATACATGAGAAATTCTAAAGCATGTTCTCTACAGAAGTGATCAAACATTTGTGGTCAGTGCTCATAACAACACAGGATAAGGAATACCCTTCAGTCTGCCCTGCAGCTACTTTTAAAACACACAAAAACAATGGCTGTATAAGATAATAAAGGAGCCAGAATGCACTATTAGATTCTCCAGATTTTACCAAAGGGAAAGCATGCCAGTTCAGTAATGTTTTTGTGTCTATGTATACACAAAAATAGCAGTAAAAGTGGAAGGAGAGTAGCTGATCAATAGCAAATCTAGTTAATGTTAACTGGCAAAGAACAAACTGAACGAACCAGCTAAAACAATCTGATCATTAAAAAAAAAAGGCATTAAGACAGTAAACAGGCTTTTTCTTTTTCTTTTTCTTTTTTTTTTCTGCATGCTTAAAAGTAGTAGTATAAAACCAGCAATGCCTTTCTGTGACTTGCATTTCAAATAGACTTAGTGGACAAGTCACCAGTAAGCTGCTTGTACTGCAACCTTGACTGAGTCTTGCAAAGGCAAGCTTTTTATTTCCAGGACATGATTTATGCCTCTGGTTACCTAAATAAAACTCCTACTATATCCAGATTCTGTTCTCATTGTAAAAATGTATGGTCCCATAGCTTACAACTGGGTTGTGCAGGTGTAAGTCAGTGGAACATAACAAACACATCTGTGGATGACACTCAAGAAATAATAGAATACAGTTTACTGTCTCTCAGCTGTGTTAGCTCAGCAGGACTAATAATAATAAGTAGAAAAAAAATTATCACAAGAACAGGCAGGTGTGACTCATACATAGAATTAGTCTACTGAGGAATGAAGTATAATTTTATACAGTTGCTTTTAAGAGCAAATTATCTGCTATTCTGTAAGCAATCAGACACATATTAGACCATTGTATTGAAGTTTGTGAAGACACCCTGGGTTTCTAAGCCAATGTGAAAACTCATGGCCCTGAGCTGCCTTTTTCATGTGGCAACCTACTGCTGCTTCTGACAGACCCATACTCCTCCCTGAAGGCATTTCAACCTTCAGCTGAGTTTAAAAAAATATATATATATAACAGTATTGAATGTTTTCCTTGAGCTCAACCTTACAGCAAAACACCAGGAAAAGTCTATTGATTAATGCGACACAGCTTCAGGAGTATGAAGAACAGAACAGCTTAAAGTAATGTTATCCTCTACCAAACATTATTAAATAGTATCTTAATTCTTTAGAGCTCAAGAAAATCTATCTTATTTTATTACATTACTTCTGTTGCCACCAACAAAACCAAAAGTGTACTTTGTTTTTGAGAATAGATTACAAAAGCATTGAACCTAATGTTGATCATCACTTGTATTTATGTTTCTAGCAGATACAAGTAATTATGGGAAAAGAAGATCTGGTTTTACCTCGTCACTCTCTAGAACGACACTTCTGAGGTCATATTTGTCATATTCTGTCATCAGTAAAGGCTATTTACAAGTGCAAGACTGTTTGAATCCAGGAAAATTTGCAATATTGCTGATCACTTTGTTCACTGTAATAAACTTAACTCTTCTGACCTTGATGGTCAAGCTGCAGCATGCTTCCCCTGTATCTTGCTAATTACCTTACAAAGTAATTTTCCGGAGAATTGAATTTGATCCACAACCCGTTAACTCATCCTGCTACAGTCCAAATCTGTGTTCCAAATTGGTCTTTGCAGTTCAAGCATAGTACAAAGCACACGTGAAATGGTCAGAAGTTGGGCCACTATATCTAACACAAAGAAGATAAAATTACTTCAGAAGCGAAGGTGAATATATTGAATTTTTAACATAGTCTGCAGATACAGACCCTTATATCTCTAAAGGTATCAGAAGGATCTCTCATCAAGGTGGATATCTTAATCCTTCTGTCATCCTCATGGCCTCCTTGTCTGCTTGGCAGATATTTTGGAAGTAAAACAAATGACCTGGGCCCTCGGTCTGTATCATCCCACATGTAAAGCAGTCATTGATTTAATTGTGTACTTCTAGAACTAAAATTGGCCAAAAAACAACATCCTGGAAAGATGATTTTGCCATCAGACTAGCAGAATGGACCATCATCTTCTACCTAGCTCTACTTACTAAAATAATAGAAGAAAGGAAAGTTTTGAATGTGGTACTGTGGCTTACATAGTATAGAAAAAAATCAAGTCTTGACGGAACATTGAAATTAATCTGCAGGAAAAATTATCATGTAGCCTGCAAATAGCTTGAAGGAATCAGTTACATAAAATAATGAATGTCGAAATACCAGTCTAGAAGGAAAGGGGTTTATTGAGTTTCCGAAAGACATAGAAAACCCACTAGTGTCATTATTTCATCCCCTTAACTCCAAACACAAATTTACTCTATAAGGTGCAGTTTACCTTCCTTAGTGGTAGACAAGAGCATTAATCCTTTTGATTAGCAGTTCTTCATTTGGAAACAGTCTGGACACGGTCCAGTTACTGTACTAGCAGCTGGACATATTCAGAGTCTTATATCCACCTGCTAAGAGCTCAGACTTGCCTTTTTGCTCTATTGCTTATCCACACTGTACCTTGACCCAGTATTCTTGGAACCTCTAGGGATGGAAGGCTCTTTTTTCTTGTCCTATGTTGTTTGGCACCATGTTGCTCATGTTATAGGCTTTTTTTGATCAAATTCCAAATTCTCTAACCCTCTTTCATAACGTTTTATAAGAAATATTTACTTCTATACTTTTTTACCTTTTGCTCCCGTGTTGCCAGGAAAAAAAACAGAAGATCACTTTTCTAATAGTCATTGTCTTGATGGTACTTAGTTTTGCTGCTGTCTTGTACCGCAGAATACCTTGTTGTACATGGCATCTTCCTCCTTCAATTACAAATGGGCTTTACTTAGATTATTGTCCCTTTTAAATGCAGCTGCTACTTAACAGACCTAGTCTACTACAGATTTCTCAAACCTGGGTTTTACTAGATCTCTGGCTAGCTGCCCTCCTTTCACATCTGTTTTAAAATAACTAAGTCAGTTAGCACTGTTACCTACAAGGCCTTTTTTCTAGAACTGTGTGGTGGATTGATGCAACTTAAACCACTGTATGTCCCATACAGGTGCATATAGAATCCTTAGCAAAGAGCAAAGGAAATCAATATCTATACATATGATTCTTACACCTTAATCTAAGTTAATCTTTTCACTGATTGCTTTAGTATGTTCTTTTCATCTTTACAGCAGACTCTGGAGTGAGAAAAACATAGCATAATGCTTCATCATTGTCACCATTTAAGCCTGGGTGGCAGCTAAACAGTAAAAAACTGCTCTCTCTTGCCTTTCCTTACATGGGAGAGGAAGGAAGGGAAAAGGAGGAAAAAACTCATGGCTTGAAATGGAAACAGATTTAATAGAATAATAGTAGAGTGAAAAACAACGTAAATATCATAAAATATACAAAGCTATAAAAATATACAGAGCTATACTTAGCTGCTATAACATGGGCTCCCACCAATGAAAGACAGAGGTCAGACACTGCAAGGATAATGAGTCCAGCAAACACAGAGATCACAGCAGGTGTAGGGAAATCATTGGAATCAGACAATGGAAGCAGGAGCAGGACCCTTCGTGGACAGAGGCCATCAAAGATGGCCAGTCCGCAGGAACTTCCTGCTTAAATATGGAGCATAACATTCATGGTGTGGAATACTTTGTTGGTAAACCTGAATGTCAGTCTAGGTGCTGCCCTACTGTGTTGTCTTACACCTGCTAACTCGAACCTGCAGCTGGACAGTTGAAAAAGTCTTTAATCCCCTTGGCAACAGCCAAGATGTCTATGAGTTCTTACATTATTTACATATCAAAATCAAAACACTGGAAAGCTACAGGAAGAAAGTGTTAACTCTGTCCCAGAGTGCTATTCCTTTATTCTCACACTAAATCCAAGACAAAGCACTGAGCTAGCTACTAAGTAGAAAAGATTCTAACTGCATGGAAAATTACCTCCATTTCAGGTGAACCAATACAATCATGGTCCTTGCATTCTCACATATACTCTCTGGGATGCTTTTTCTTCTCTTAAACTTTTTCAGTCTCTATTTTCCTGTACTAAAATTGTTAAGACTAGAATCTCTAAATTTTCTTTTAATCTTAAAATTTATCTGAGTTGAATAAATGTGTCAGTACAAGTGGGAATTATTCCTCAATATAAGTTACCTAAATTTTTTCCTATACATACACACAGGCACACATTTATGTATATGCTCAGTCATGGCTATCACTTCATTTCCTGCTGGTTTCCTCCACAAAACTTCTTTTGACATGACTTCATTCAATTTATCAGCCAAACAGAAAAATTGAAACAACTTTTTAAACAACTAATATATCCTCTGCTCTCCAAATTTTTCAAGAGGGATTGATACACACTCAGGATTATACTTGATTCAGCAAAAAGTATAAAACAGAAAAGCAATAAGGCTTTAAGATCCTCTGAGTAGTAGTGGACATGAGCTTGAAAAGAAAGAAACATGAATTGTACAATTTGACTCATACAATGAGACAGGAAATGACAGTTTCACTTGGCTTATTTTCTGTGTAGCTGAAGGTGTAATTGAGTGCTTTTGTCCAGGGCTTTTTATTGTCATGAAGATATTGAAAAATACAGAGAATGAATAAAAGACCAGTGAAGATGAACACAGGACTGCAGTGTTGTACTGCAGTGCTGACTAATGAGGAAAACTTTGTAAAAGTGTGAAATATGTATTGCTTGGCTAAGCAACAGTTAAGTGGAAAAGGGTAAGATGGGTGGGGAGGACAGTAGTCTAAATATGCACGAAGATTATGAACATCTAGGAGCAAGAGAAATTATTTCACAGTTTTTAATGTAAACACTATGCAGTGTTATAGCCCTGCAAGTTAAAAAAGTAACAAAAATATGCCAAGTACTTTCCCAAATGCCTACTCTGCCCATATAATGTGTGTAAATTGTGTAAGAAAGACAAATTAAGTACTTTGCTAATTTATGGCATTGCATTTATACCATGAATATGGAAACTTAACAAATGACCATCTGCTTTTCCCAACTGTGTCTGAAAACTTTTCATTGTTAGGGAATAACAAGCTAAACTTTGCCCAATACAGCACCTGCCTACCTCGTAAGGAAAATGAATTGCTTGATTGCCAAGTCAGCAGGGTTACAATTTGGTACCTCAGTATGAAAATGTTTAAGCAGCAGCTTATCATCCTTACACATGTATCCAAGTACCAGATTTTCCATATTTTGGAAGCATTTCAAATGGAAAATAACTTTGTGAGTTTAATCCTTCTCACACTCACTCCACGGCACCAAAATTGCACGTCTCTGTAGTCCTCAAGGTAATTTCTCGTGATTTACAGAAATAGAAAAACTAAATGGGATGGTACAACTACGGTAACATTTCATGAAAATCATGCAGCAAAATCTCCCTGTATCACCTGGAAAATGATATTAAATTTATTTCTTTCTATTCAGAAAGGGCCAAAGAATCCCATGTGATGTACATACAACATTATGTCAGACTGGCCCTAGCTAACATATATCCTGTTCATCCATATGAAACACCATAAAGCAGGTATCCAGTGCTCTAAGAATACTATATGACTATATGAAAGGAAGGCACTATTTTTTCACTGTCAAAATGTCGAATACGTTGCTACCTGTTGTCACAGTATTCCTCTTTTGGTAACCTACGTAATAAAATATCATCTAAAAATTCAGTTTTAAAATGGCCAAATAGTTGTATTCAGAAATTAACACTTGCAGATATTCTACTAGTGTGGATAATACTGATCTCAAGATTCTGGATTAAATCTTCAGTTATTCTGTGAACAGCATAACTTAATAACCAACACATATTAAAAAACTTTTGACTTATTCTCAAATGTTTAGAACTACCTTCTTCTCTCGGAGCATTCTGAAAAAGAAAGCCTGAGATTGAGCCAGTGAAGGCATATTTATTTTCTGTTACATGAATAATTGTGCATGAACTACCATATACAAAAGAGCTAAATTTGTCTTTGTATTCCTATTTATCTGAAAGATAAAATAAAGTTTATTCTTCACTATTTTGTTGATGATTTATAGAGTAAAACTACTGTACTAGATGTTTTACACCCACATAAATAACAACATTCCCTTTGCAACAGCATAAGGTTATAGCACCAGCAAGTAACTACTGAGCATGAAAGGAATTATTAATGGTAGTAAATTTTTAGCTAATTCAAAAACATCTGCAAGAATTAACCCTAGATATATTGTATTATTTTATGAGCAGATTTATTGATTTGAGTAATCGGTACCTTTTCATGATGTGTTCTTCTGTTGTCAATAGAGCTTCTTCATTGGCTAAGTTCACCCTTAGCCTGGGAAGGTTAAGGTAGATCCCGTTTATAGATATAGGTCAAGTGATGGATACTTAGGTGTTGACAACATATTTTTAATATCAAGTAAAAAATAGGAAAAAAAATTAACTGCCTTACAGCCTTGAAGCTATGAGAGATTATGCATTATGACATCCATAAACTTCTGCTTGTGGTGTAGGCTGGTATTCATACCATCACTATGGTTTGGACAGTTGGGACAGAACTACAGTTCTAACAGCATCAACTCCACTGCTTTTTCTAAGAGTTACTTATCTCTAATTTACGTGACAGTATGTGCCTCTTCCAAAGCAAAACTGACAAGAGAAGATGCTGGTAGCATAATGCACCTAATAGTTATTCTGAAAAAAGTGAGCAACCTTGTGTATTAACTTATTTCTTCTCTCAGCAGTTCCACCATTAGCACTTAGTTCAGCCACTTCTTCCAGGGAAATGCATTATGCTAGGAGAAAAAGATTATACCACAGATTTTTTCGAGCAATTATCATCGCTATATTTATGTAAAAGCTAACTTACTGGATATGAAGAAACCATTCTTTGATTTTTTCAGGGTCTCTAAATAAGTTGTGCCAGGTACTCCCCTTAACTGGTAAAAGCTAACACAAAAAACTGATATGTGTACACAGGTACTATTGTACTAAATGATTACACACACCACAAAAAAAAAAAAAAAAAAAAAAAAAAAAAACCAAGATAAAAAAGAAGAGCCCTGTAGTGTGGAGCAAGACATTCAGCAGAAGAATTGTGACAAGGTAGCAATAGTCCTGGTAGCACTTTTAGACTGTGACACATGGAGAATAATTAATACAATGGGTTGGTAGACAGACCATTATGTCTAACAGTACAGGTATAAGAAAAAAGTTAAGATAAAAAAGCTAGTGTGATAGTAGGCTACAAGATGTAAAATGTAAAGCATATAGAGTTTGATCTTTTGAAAGCAATGGAAAAATATCCTTTATCTTCACTGGTCTGAAAGAAGAAGTAGTCTTGTAGTAAAACAGATATCAAATAGATCTACTTTATGAAATTCAACTAACTTGTCATCCATAAAGGATTGAAAATAAAGGCAAGGAAGAACCCCCTGTTATCTCTTCATAATTTTCAAAAATGTTGTATGAGTCTTATTTTTGTAATAAATAATATTCCATCTTCAGAGCAGTAAGCTATTGTTCTCAAGCTATTTTCTGGATGTTTACTAATGTTTCCATATTTCTTTGGATTCTGTCGTTGCTTTTTAACCCACTATTGCTTCTTGTCTTACAAGAACATTGCTTCAGGGCAGGGGTTGTGTTTGCTTGCACTGTGCCCAGCACAATGGGAATTTGGTTCATGAATGAACTTCCTTAGCCCTAGAATAATGCAAATACTCACAGTTCTTGGTAGCCCTAGTTTTACTGCACTGGATTTCCAATGTCATTAATACACAACTGTGAGACTAAAGGACAGAGTTAAAACTGGATATTCAGTGACAGGTTATAGCATGAACTAGAGGACTAAAAACAAGTTCAGCAGACGAAAGGAAGGAACTCTGGAATACAGCTAAAAAAAGTCAGCTAAAGGAATATGAAATTGACTGACATAAAAACTATAGATCTCATGCTTTCATGAAAATAAAGTATTTTCTTATGACAGAACCAAGCATACAGGATTGCATCTACGTTTCACTGCAAAATTAGCTTTTACTCGTGTTTTTATATTTTGTCAGAGACCCATAAAATATTACTTTAAATAATGCCCAGAAGAAATTAGAAGCAGAACACTGCCAGCAGAGCCTATTAGTCTATTGAAATACAGAACTGGTATTACTGGATTATATAAATAGCATAGCTGTGCCATTGAAAAAAAGCTGCAATGAGGGCTACTTAATTTATGGATGTCATCCTCACCTTCACTAACCTTCCTCATCTGTAATGTCACATGTTAAGGATCAATGTTCTATATTGCAGTAAAAGATCAAAAAGCTGCTTGTTCTGGTTCAGTATCCAATCATAAGTCTCTCAACTCTATTATCACTTCTAATAATGAAATTACATACAAATTGTCTTTTAGTGCTTGTGCTTGTGAAATTGTCATCACTTTAAATCCCTGGCATAAAAACCATTTCTGTATCCATTCAGCTATATGAGAAGACAACTTCCTACAAAGAGGAAAAGAGGAAATTACACTATAGCTGTGCAGGCTAATGAAATCAACCAGGAAAAGCGGTAGATTTTAGGTTATTCCTTTGGATAAATCTTCCTGTGGGCCTTAATCTCACCATTCTCCCCAGAGACACTTTAGCCCTGCATGTCAAGTAGGAAACATCGGATTGCCAGATTGTCAGTCAGCTCTCAGTTATTTGGAATAATCCAAATAAAGTAAAGCATGAAATAACACAAAGCTCACCACAAAGAAAAGTAAAGAAAACTGTGCTACTAGTGACTGTGTAGTACAAGCTGAGATGGTAAATTCATACCACTGTTGTACAGCTGAAGCATACTTTCACCAAGAACTAGTCAATCCACAAAGTAGGTAAGCAGCAATTGACTATTTTGTCTGTTCATTTGTTTCATTTGCAGCACTTGTGGAAGAAAAACACTGACAGGAATGGCATGTCCCATTTTACTTAAAAGGTCAACTGTTATCAATTTACATAGCACAGAACAATAAAGAGTTCCCGAGATAGATAAATATGAGAAATACAGCAGATTTGCTTTGTCACTTTCTTAAATGGCCTTTTGGGAATATATAAAACAACAGCACTTCAAAGATTATGCTAAAAGTAAAAATAGCATCAACAGAAAAGAAACAAAATATATAACAAAGGGGAAGATTCTCTTGGAGTTTTTACGCCATCTTTGTTTTCCACATAGTGTCCACAAAGACAGATGAAGAATAGTCAGTTAGGATTGTGCTTGGCTTTTTTTTTTGTTAGGTTAGCTTGTTGTTTTTTGTTTTTTGTTTTTTGTTTTTTTTTTTCCCAAAAGTACTTGAGGGGAACAACAACAACAACAAAAATCTATACAGAGCTGTAGCTACTCTCAGCTGAGAGTTTACTTGCAGACCAGACGTGAACACTTATTCTATGCAGGATACTTGGAGGGGTGAGATCCCAGGCTGGGCAGAGAGCACAGGTAGGTTGCCTCCAGAAGTAGAGGGAGGGACAGAACCTTCAAGAGAACCACACCCAATCCACCTCTTGCTCTGTGATCTGCAAATCAGGCAGCCTAGCCTCTTTCACCCACATTTAGCCTCAGTAATTTCACCCCATCTCCTCTCCATTTCCCAAAGTGTCAGTAAAACTGCTGGAGTGTAGTTTCTAGAGAGATGAAGAGCTATTTGGGCTGATTTCTATTCAGAGGTCCTCAGCTTTTTCATTCACAGACGAAGTTCTCTCAGTTTCTCAGCAGCTGATATTTCTGCATATCGGTCTGAGTTTGATTGAGTGGTCAGCACTACCACAGTTCTCACCACCTTAAAGTATTTTATCCAAGGCACTCAAAAAGTCATTAGTCACATCTGAAAGTATCAGGCTATGATCTAGAAAAAGAGGCTTATTTCTGACTGTGTCTTTATGGCTTGATCTAGTCACACCACAGATAAATATCATAAGTGAATAATTCTATCATCTTATTGACACATTCACCAACACCTTTGAAAAACATAAAAGAAACACAAAAAAAGCCAGTATCCTTCCCTGTCTGGCCTCCATCTCTCCAGAATTATGAGGCTGGAAAAAACAATCCACTTTCTGTGGCAACAATAACATAACACTTCTTGTTATTTTGCTGCTTGAAAAACCTTTACCCACTCTGCCTTAGCACAAACCTGTAAATAACAGCTGCATGCAGGGCACCTTACAAGTTCCAAGTGCTATTTTTGAGAAGTACCAGTGAGCCTTCCAGTCAAATATCAACTTCTTGGGTTTGTGCTCAAGCAAGGCTACGTCTTTTTTATTTTCAGTCCTTCACATGTTAGTGAGGTTTCAGGAGAAAAAAAAAAAAAAAAAAATAAATAAAATAAAATAGTTCAACTCAGCAAAGAGCTTGAGAGTGTCCCTGTCTTTAACTATACCTAAATTTAGAGCCATTGGAAAAGGAGCTTTGGTTTGGATCCAAAAGAAAACAGTGAAGCTAGCCATCAAACAGCATCTCACATGGAGTTCACAGTCTTATTTCATTTCTTCAGGTTTATTTGTGGGCTTCTTTTGTTTTTTCTTCTTTTAATAAGAAAAATGAAAGTGTTACTGGCTGAGACTTTATGTCATTATAATGCTTTTGGGGACACAGACACTTTTGCAGCAGAGCACTGGTAAAATGAAATTAAAAACAGAAAGAACAAAAAAACCCAGCAATAACAACGAAAAAGAACCCCTCAACCCAAAACAAAGCCTGGATGTCTGATAGTTATGTAATAAAACCAAAAAAGATATCAGCAAAATTTTGAAGTTCTACTTAATTGCACTCCTTTTTGCCAATGGACCTTTTGCCTATATAGACCTTAATTACGTGATTGTATACAGCTTGTCAAACAGCTGATAAAATAGCATAAACACATAAAATTAGGAAAAAGTGTATGTATTGAATCATTTAAAACTGCTTTGTACTATTATTTTTATGCCCACATTGATTCCATTACAGTCATTTACATGGAAAATACAGAGTAAGCCATTTCACAAAACATATTACCAAGGAATAGTAAATATTTTCCAGAAAGCAGAAGCCACCTATGCTTCTAACTAAATTACCATCATAGTTAACTGCCTCATCTCCTACATGGCACATCTGGAAAATAACAGTTCCTATCTGAACAGGTATATGGGCTAAACAGTGAAATGCTTCAGCCCTTTAAATGAACATAATATATGCTGTGCTGATGGACAGAAGGAAATTGTATATAGTTCAGTCCACAATCTGATTACATGCTAAGTACCTCCCAAGAGGCACTCAGAATTACTCAGGATTGAATCCAATATGATTAAAATTCATACCATGGAGAAGAAAGAACTACATTAAAAAAAAAATAAATAAACAAAAAAACACAATAAACCTGAGTCGCCTCTGACTCCTATTAATGTAGAACTAATGGAACTGCTCCAGAGGTTTCTCCAGAGTGACATGAGAAACAAGACCCTGCTGCCTAAAGATAATAAATACATCTTAAAAAAACCCAAACAAACAAACAAAGCAAAACAAAAAAAAAAAAAAAAAGAAGAAAAAGAGAAAGTGAAAGCAAAAGAGAACAAGAATGAGAACGAGAACAAAAGAAAAAGAAAAAACATTCTGCCAATAAATGGATTTCAAGGCTGCAAGAAGGAAGGCTCCAATATATCTCACCTATGGATCTGAAGTGTTGTTAAACAAACATGAAAACACTGAAAACTTATTCTAAGTGAAAGACCTCTCTTTCTGAGGTGAATTGAAATCCTGTTACATTATTTAAAAGGAATAGAATTTGACCCTGCGTGATTATGCAATTAAAGTGTCAGGATGCACACGCCCAGGAGAAAAGAGGTAATGCTGAACATAGAATTAACATTGATATTTCATGACTTTTGAATGATTTGCCATGTAACCCTAACATTCTGTGAATGCTGCCTTCCAAGCAGAATTGCCTAGGGCTTTGTAAAATTGAATAGTGGCAGGGAGAAAATATTCCCTATTGCATCTCCATTTGCGTGAGTGTTTCTGAAGCATTTTTATGCCGCAGCCCTTAAAATCTATAGGAAGGTTCCTCGTTCCTGGATGTGCAGCTAGACTGGCACCCTGCAAAGCATCCTGAATGTAAGGCAGCGCATGACGGACGTCCTCAGGAGCAGAGCACTCTGCAGAACACAAGGCAGAGCCTGGTTGCTGCTTCCACTTTGCTTGATGAGAGAAGTGAGTTATGCCAGCTCTTTGCTTGCCAGAGCTTCCTCACCAAACGGAAATAAATAAATAAAATTTAAAAACAACCAACTCTTCTTTCCAAATCTCAATCTTCTCAGCCCCTATCTGTGATATTTTTAAGGGGCAAAGAGGGGGAGGAAGGAGACTGCTGTTCACTTCAGTGGTGCTACACATAATAAGTTAATACACAGACAGAAAATCACTTCTTCACCTCTTTGACCCCTGCGTGAGAATGCCGCTTCGGTCATGATTGCACTTCAGGAACCACACAGTAAAAAGCCTCTACAGTGAGAAGGTTAGGAACTGGGCACGTCTTATCTTACAAGATGCTCAGCAAGGGCTCTGTTTCCAGGAAGATGGGCTCCCTTTTCCAAGTGCAAATTTTTATCTGCTTCTCCTACAAAATGAAACGCTGGTACAAATGTGAGTTCCTGAGCCAACAATTCATACTGCTGATACAAAAGCAGGCTGGGCACAGACTGTTTCAGAAAAAAAAATGGTTTGCTTTTCAGAAGATAACTGCTTATGAATGCTAGAACTCCTGTAAAGGACAGGAAAGAGCAGACTGTAAAGCTAAAAATACCACTTACATGCAAATATCATGTACTCTAGCGCTACCACAGCATCTTTGGCCATAATATAGCAAGCGAATGAATATGAGAATTGCTACAGATCAAAAGCTGTCTTCAGTCAAGTATTTAAAGAGACTTATTTTCCAGGAGAGAAATGCTAAATTGTCAGCCACACTTCTCTATTTATTGGTGGACAAGAATGCCAAATATGTCATTTTCCAGAAGCACAACAGAAGCTCCAACCTGAGAAAAATTTTGCCTAAAAGACAAAACTCACAAAGCGAAGCAGCAGCTGTAAGGCATCAGAATGCAAACTGCTATGTAACCTACAACTTAAGAGAAACTTTCAGGACTGCTGCAATATGAAATGGTATTTCTCATTCTAGCACATTTTTCTTAAGGGCTTAATTGTGCGAAGTACTAGCCCCAGTTCAGAAAAGCACCTAAACACAACTATAGCTGTAATCATGACAGTATTTTCTCATTTAGCTTGATTATTCAGTTGGCATGATTAAACACTAAGCGCTTAACTGTGTTAACACAAACATCAAGGTTTTGTCTCAGTAGGATGAATTAAGTCAGCTGAAATTGCACTCATATATTTGAAGCCCTGGATTTCAGATTACTTCATCCCCTTTTTTGTAAGCATGCCATTTTGCCAAAAGCTGTCACTTGTTTCCTTGTTTTCTATGCATTTGTTGTATTTTAATGAGAAATGCTATTTATTGATTCCGATATTACATAGAAAAATGGGTTTTTCTTTCAGTAAGATGATTACACGTAAATGTTACATAGAAACATAAGAGTGTTTTTGTTTGGTTTGTTGGGGCTTTGAGGGTGGGTTTTATTGTTGTGGGTGGTGTTTTGTTTTTTTTAGCTTTCATGGTTGCTGAAGGAAGTGTGCTACCAACCAGCACAAGGCAGTGAATGAGCTGAGGCCCAGATTCACAGCTGTGCTCAGTGTGCTCCACATGCAGCCACAGGCGGCCGAAACGAGCCAGTTGGGATGCACTGATGTAAGGGTTTGTTCTGCACTGGCCTGGTGCCCATCAGAGGGAAGGTAAGGCCACAAGGTTGTGTTATGCATGGGGGGCAGCAAGGCCCTCAAGGTCCCATTCTGCCAGACAGACAACATCAAAGCAAAGCAGTAATACAGGCATGACCTCCTTTTTACTTTTCACGCCCTCAGACACCCAGTTCTTTCTCTCTTGGCTTCAGCAGTGATCTTTAGGGAGCAAAAAACACAACACAGAACCTCTATTTTCTGGGACTAGCTTTTAGGTCTTATTAAAAAACAAAAAAAAAACAAAACAAAACAAAACAAAAAAATCATCATTGTATTTCTCTGTTCCTATGTAAAAAAAAAAAAAAAAAGGTAATCAAATATATCAAATATTTTTTTTGTATCATTAGTGGTAAGCCGCTTTCATTACTGTACTCCTTTAAAGAAGCACAGGTAGCACATAGAGCTCTTAAAGAAAACTGCAGGAGGAATCAGAAATATAATGCATCACTGGTATTAAATGCTAAACACTTCCTTTTGAAACTATGGCATGGTCCCATCCTGGCTTAATTCAACCACACTAACAGGATTGTAATTTTCAGGTTGCACAAAATAAACACACCAACAAACAAGCATCTGCACCGTCCAAAGTTTGTTTAAATCCCCTACCTTTCCTACATAGAGTGGGTCTGTACCCATGTATTCTTCCAGCACAAAGAACTGATTCCACACCCAGCTGCGTTTCGTTCTCGTCCTCCCTGATTGAAAGTAGGGCTTTGACCTGGACCTGGAGATCTCTGCTTGATTCATCCCAGAAAGACACAGGAAAAGAGCTAGTATCTGCAGAAAATGGCAGAACTCCACTTTGCCCAACTTCATCTTTTTTTTTTTTTTTTTCCCCTTGTAAGGTAAAACCTTGATGAGAGCAGGCACAAATCCAGTTGTCTCAGTAGCTCTAGCCTCCGGCAGGGTGTCAACTGGGAGTCCAGAGATAATAATTTGTAGAGCGGTCGATTGGAAGAAGTCACCACTGCTGAAGAGCCTTCACCAAAGAAATGGTGTGATAGGTACCTATCCAGGAAAAAGACAAGAACTGTTGTCAGAACTTTTTTTTTTTCCTTTAAAGCATGCAAATCATTTGCAGCTTTCACATAATGCATTGAAAATGTTTACTTAATATTTTTCTCATCATCAGCACAGTTGAGTTTACATAGTAAGTCTCAGAGTCTAGAGACCATTCCTTGAATGGTATTACTCCTGCTGATAGCTCTGTATTTACAGTTATAAAATTTTCTCGTGAGTGTTCTCTTAACACACCAGTTTGCCCAGTACAAAGGCTGATATTTTTTTTTCTCTTTAAAACAATCAAAGCAAGTGTAGGGTTTTTTACAGTTATTTGTTTTGATTTTTCCTCCTCTGTCTGCTACAATCTGCTTTACTTTCATTGCCATGATATAATTACAAACCAGTAACAGGCAGGAAGTTATATTAATGGCAAGGACATATGCTAGCTTAACTCTCTTCCATGTAAGTGAAAAGTAAAATAAAGGAGCATAAGATGAATCAGAACAATTCGATTGATTCTTAGTCACAGTACACCAGATGTTATAATTTGTTCTGATCTGAATCTGACCTGCTAAAAAGCCTGCAGTCTCCCTGCTCATTTTTACCACATTCCTAAAGCAAATGTCAAGGATGGTAAGAAGCATGTTAGACTAGTTTATATACTTATTCACAAATATGTTCAAAAAGATCACAGGATAACTTGATTTTGTGTTTTCAATGAAACCTTGATTAAGTGACAAATGATTTTTCACCACTAACACATATAATTTTTATCTTTTTGTGCATCTTGTCCATTTTTATTTAAAAATCGTAATTGTTTAATAAATGGTAGATCTCAATAAAAATAATGATTTATCAAAGAAAAACAAAACCAAACAAGAACAACAACAAAACACCTTCTATGTTTAAAGAAGTCTTTTTTCCCCGCCTTTTGCAATTGTGAGCCCTCTTTGGCCAAGTAAAAACTTACACTTAATATCACGTTTTCAAAAGTGTAAGTTCTGTCACTCAGAACAAAACATAGCTTTGTGTTTCAGGGGAATCACCTGCATTAACCCCAGGTAAGCAATGCTCTCTCTGACATAGGCATCCTCCTTATTCGAGTGAGCAATGGGGCAGATGAGAAGTATTTAGGAAGTGCTAAACTCAAGGTGAAAATGAGGGCAAAATTAAAACAGATATCAAGGCATTCATTTGAAGTGAACTGCTGCTACTTAGAAAGAAGGAAGATTTCATCCTTCCTACATTTAATTAATCTAAGAAGGCTAGACATTAAATCACATACACATTAAATGCTCTAGATAATCACTATATCCCTACCCACTACTATTAAAGCTGAGTGAAATGTGATCTCTGCTGTTTTCAGTATGTCAGGCTCTTTTAGCTGGAGAAAGCCTATGCATCATGCTGCCAAAGGTACCTAGAGGGCAGAAACACGAAACAAATAAAAAGCTCTTCTGATTACAGACTGTATTTAAAGCCTTTTTATAGTAATCCCTTCTGTGGTACTGCCCTTCACAAGAAAGGCTTTGCTTAGAGACTGGTGGGATAAACCACAAACCCACTGAGCATGTTTGCTAAGCAGCAGCAATTTGAAAGCTTCCATATATGAAAATCCAGTGTCTCCCTACAGGCAAAACAAAGAGAACACACAACGTCTTACCTAAAGACTCTAATTTCCAAGACGTGATGCTATGGTTATAAAAGACGTCTCTCCGACATGGACCAAGATTCTTTTCACAGCAGGATTAACACACAGGTGTCATCCTTGCTAGCTTATTTTAAAATTATAAGTCCCAACTAGTCCTAGCTCAGTTTTGATCTGGCCCTTTGTTTAAATCATGACCACAGGACAGAGTAATTACTGAGAGGGCTGCCTCGAGTCTTAGGGAGGGTATTTCTGCTTCCTTGATGATACATTCACTTCCTACCACTCAGTTCAAACAAGGTAAGTGTTGTTTGTACTAGAGGCTGCTTATGCACCCTGTACTTTCCCTCTCTGTGTCGACATCACGTCAGGTTAAAGTCATCTGATATTGATAAACTGCCAGTTTATTTCAAAGAGACAGCAGATTGTTATTTAACGGAGATAAAAATATGAAATGGATTTTCTTAAGAAATGTCAGTAAAACATTTACAATATGCTAGAGTCTTTCTGCTAAGCAGTTTGAAATGTCTTGTTCTTGCTCTGAACAGACATTTCTAACCTAGAATTGCTCTAACCTTTATCTCAAATAGTGTTCTCTTAAATCCTTTCTTTTACACCTGCAGGGAAGTATGAAAGCCACCATATGGAGTGCCATGGTCCCCAGCCACACACCACGGCACAGAACTGAAAAATGCACCCAAAATACCAACTGAAATCCAGCCCATATGCTAGACAGTACAATCTGATGAAAAGCAGAAAACTTACATCCCTTGGAAAAAAAAACAAAAACAAACAAAAAAAACCACACACCAAACAAACCAGTTCCTATTTACTCATTCTCAAATACTTTCATCATACACTCTCCAGAATTCCAATTATTTTTATTCAGTTGTGTGGTGGTACTTTCTGCTTTGAAACATTCTTACCTCTCTTCCTCTACTTCTTCAAGATAAGTCTTCGTATTCTTCTTAGAGCCCTTTCTTTTTTGGTTTTTATTTATAGTTCTTTCAGCACATTGCCTTTTGAGTGCAATACTTCCCAAAGCAAAAGAAAAGTTTCTGGTATTTAAAAATCTTTTCTGGTTTAGGAATAACTATTGATTAAATTACATTTTGCTAGCATTCTTACTGATATAAATATATAAATATATGTAAATTTTATGGTTATGTATGAAAAATAAAATAATACTTCTATTCAAGCAAAACTAGCATTTCAGCATCACCTGTTCTGTGAAGTCCATAAGTATGAAGTTGACAAGTTGACATAGGCAACATCACAGCATTCATTAAACTGAAAACTAAAAGGTGCTATTGGGTTTTTTTAATCTCATCAAGACATAAATTCAATGTTCAGAGTTACACTTTTGCAGAAGTGAATATGACTAACACTGACAACAATAGAGGGAATGCAGTGCTCTGATTCCAGTGCCTTCTCTGTCATCTGCATTTATAGGTTTGAGCGTGAAGACAGATCAGATCTGCAATTGTTTTGTAGTTTGTCTTTAAATATGTTTTTTTATAAAATAGTGTCACTTTCTGAATAAACAGGACTCAGAATACAGAAAAATGAGAAATATTTATGCTCATAATTGATGTCATTAATTACCTCAGGCGATAAGTGCACCTTAGCATCTTTTTTCTGGCTCTCCAAAATGCTACTCACCTCCCTGAACAGAAGCAAATGCAATCTTGTCTCCTCACTCACACTTTGGCTACATAAAAATTAATTCAGGCTTTAAAAATAAAACTGCTTTGTCTGCTGGTATAGTTAAAGCACTAGGCTGTATCTTTCACTTTTAAGATTGCATTCCATATGTACTTTGCATATAGCCCTGACAATCACAAATACGAAAAATATAAAGTATATCAACCAGTGTTTAGTTCAAAGAGTATGTTATGTGCTCTGGACTGTGCACATACTATGTCTGACCAGAGCAGTAACATGATGTCTCTGTGAGCAGCTATAAGAATACAAAAGAAAAACCTAAAAAATATCCACTAAATACCTACTCTCTCAGGTTAACATTCTTAAATTGCTGGTTGATATGTAAAAACATCTGACTGAAGAATCTATGTCTGAAAACATAATAACCTCCTTATTCAATACATACCATAAAACTTACATTTTCTCCCATCTACTGTGGGAAATTGAACTATATTTAAGCCATAGTTGAGTAGCAGAAGTGTTCTGTTGAACACTGCTAATCTTAAAAATGTTACTACTCTACTTTGCCAAAACAATCTGCTAGTGTCAAAAAGACACTATTATACATTGTCTCAGAGGGGCAATCTTGATTTGTTGAAAACATTCAGATCATGAATAAGATCCTCAGCTTTAAGGAGTAGTTCCCCTCTCTGTAAGCAATTAAGGGTAATTTACACCCACTGAAAATCTCTCTGAATATTTTGCTTCTCTCCATAATTTCTAAAACAACACATCAAGACTAGTCCTTGCTGTTTGTGTGTAGCAGCGAGAATCTGCAGATATGGACAAAATACATCTTCAGTCTCCTAGATATCCTTGTGAAAGCTCTCTTTCCCTACCCTTGAGATTCCCCCAGCCCCACAGGGCCATTTGCTGAATGCTGTTGAAGTCATCTTCCTACCATCTAACCTTTGCAGCTAAAGTACAAATTCCTACAGACTTCCACTTACATATTGCTACCAGTGTCATAGTACCAGCCTAAGCTATGAACCACATCATTTGCCTATCAGCCTCTTCAACCGAACAGGGAATTTTGTCCTTCACTGTGTATTGTCTTAAAGTCTTTCCAGTGCACAAAATTATTTGGGAAGAAGTAGGAATCTAAAACATTTTCCATTACTAAACTCCGCCAGTCTGGATTACACTTCTCTGTGCTGAAATCTCACCGTCAGCTCAGGGCATCCATTTAAGGTGCAACTGAAGAGCTTTCCATTCCTATTGCCTTCCTTCTCCCCATTCCCCGGCATTACTCTCCTCTCGTCAGGTTGCTTCAGTTTTTGATACCATTGTAAAATCTGGACCTCACTGTCTCTGAAAGTGCAACCCAGACAATACTTGCTAGTAAATCTTGCTTTAGCTTCGTCAGTAGTGCACAGTTGTCTCATGTTTGGGAGGTTTTTTCCTCTACTTTAGTCATTCAATAAAATAAGACCCCGTGTGTTGAGATAATTCTGAGGGTGACTGTTGCCACTGAATTTTGAACCATGATCCCTTAAACACAGTGGAATCAGCAGGTGAGCTCCCTGACAGCTGAACTACCCTCACTGAAGTATTTATGTTTTGACATTCAATTTTACAATGACCATTGGAAAGGGTGTCACCTTCCATGGCAGAGAAAATTCCCCTTTGTTATGAGCCTGCAGGTCCTCCATGTCGCACATCCTAAATATCACAGGAGACTCTTCTGGAGGCATAGGAACTCTGTGATCCTTGAGACTAAGTGTTTAGAGAAGATTACAATATACACCATAATTAGACATGTTATGTCTGGTTATCACTTTTTTCAAGGAAAGGAAAAAAAAAAGAAAGAAAAAAGGAGGGTGCCTTGGAGCAAGTGAGGTGAGGACCTTTCAGTGAAATGAAGCTCTGCAAGTCAAGGCAGTACAATGAAACCTATTAACTCCCTGTGCCAGATGACATTACAACTACAGACCACAGCCTCCTGCCGCTAACTGGCCCAAATATTCACATGGGAGATCTGTAAATGTAATGCACATCCTGCAGTCTGCATCTGGTTATCAAGCAAAAAACTATCCCTGCTCCAAACATATGGCACTGTTACACTGAACCAACTCCAATACCCCCTGACTCAGGTGAAAGGAACTGATGAGACAACAGAAAAAGGCTAGGCACACTCCAATAAATGATATGGCTTCAGAAAATGCATAAAGAAAACCAGGCAACAGCTTTTGGTCTTTCATTCTGCTCTACAGTTGATCATAAGATTGTATGTGGCTAGAGTGCTAAGTTGTTTAGGTTGTTGGTAGGTTTCTTTTTTCCCCCCAAGAAAAATTAACAAAAGAAAGTTGTTTTTGTTTTTTTAAAAAAATATTTCCTCCCTGTGAAAGTGCTTTGTTGTTTTTTTACCTTATCTTGGTACATTTAGATCTGAACTGCTGGAAAGGATTATGCTAATTTGATCAGTTGTTGAAAAGAAACACCAGCAGTATTTGTATACCTGTGACCAATCAAGTCAAATATTTAAATTTCCACAAGCTCAAATTCTGCAGCCTCATTTAAGCTGAGGAACTTCACATAATACCTAGGGATGACTTTCTTGCAGAACTGCTGAATTCCCAGAGGAGGCACTCCTGCATTACTGCTTAGAGTTAAGCCTGGTTTGACAAGAACTGAAGTAACCATCATCTCTTTTATGCACCCTTCCTCAGGTAGAATCTAATTATTTTTGTTGCCATAAGAAAACACCCAGTAGTAGCATGAAAGCATACATAGAAAAAAAAATGTGCATAATAAACTAAAGGGTTTATAACTGAATGTCTCAGGAAGGGCCTTCACTGAAGAGCTGCTTAGCAGATCAGATATTGAATCAATAGCCAAAATCATACATAGAAACTTAGTAGCCAACTTGTCACTGAAACTGACACCCAAGTCAAATTAAAAGTATTTTCAAGTTAAAAATGTTTTCATTTGACACTGGAGACAATCCGTGAGTTGAATACCTTTGAGAAAACGCTTAGCCAGGTTTATAAGAAAGTAGGACTTTAACTTAGAGTAGAACAACCTAAGGTTTTGCATTAATAATGATTTTCTTCAGTCAAGTCTCTGCTGAAGAAACAGAAAAATATGGACACAACATGCACACACACACATAGTTATATATGAAAAGGATAGGCGAAAAATCTATGTGGATGCTATATCCATTCTGCTCATCAGATAATTCATGGATACTCTGCAGTTATAGAAATACATTAAAATTACACTTTTGTATGGAAAGATAAGAATACTTTGCTATTAAATCAATAGCAAATAATCAAGAGTGCTTTGCTATTAAATCAATAAAGGAGACCTAAGAGACTTGTGAGGCTGTCATCTGACTCTTAACACAATTCTAATGACCTACATCAGCCTTTAATTACAGTAAAGTCTCCCATTATAAGGGTGAAATGTCCTCTGATTAAAACTGCAATCTTTAATGGCTTTTTGCAAGAAAATAGCCTACATTACTGATGTTTGGGTTTTTTCATTCACTTTAACTGACAGGCACTTCTAACATGCAGTGGTACCTCAGATTATTACCTTTGATATTTCCCTAATATTCCAGGTAGCTTTTAATCTATATTAAGTACTCAAACCCAAGATATTTCACATACTTTACATTAAAATTGTTAGAGTCAGCTTTTAGGTCCTTTGCTTTTCTCCCCTTGCTGTGGATTTTATTGTAATTGTTTTTCAAATCTTACTTAGCCTTTCTTCATGACCCTAAAAAATAAATGTCTAGATTAGATCCCCTGGTAGTTGCAGGCTTGAGAGCTAGAAAAGTGTGTACAAGGACTTCAAACACGATGTCACATTTGGTCCCTAGATAGTTCTTTTGGATTTGTTTAGCAGGGTTTTTGTACTTTTTTTTCCCCCCAAAGATGATAACACACCCGTTGCACTGAACCAGCTCTAATTAGGCACAGTTGTATTATTTCTAAACATCCTCACTTCACTTTTGCATCTTTAGAACTGTTGTAATATTGCTATGAGCAAAGCAACATAATTTCCTAACTGATCTTTACTATTGACCTGTTGTACCGTCAGAAGCTATATTCTAAGCAAACTTAATTTACATATGCTACTTTCATGTTATTATTCTAACTTGCCCATCTGAATAGATCTTCACCTGAGATTATATAGCCCTATCTTCTTCAGAAACAGAATAAGTTTCTGGCTTTGGCCAGTAACAATTCCCTGCAAGGAACAATTAGTAAACATAACAAGGGTAGAAAAGTAAAGTCACACGTCACTATCAAGGAGAGATTGCTTCAGAAACTGGCATTCTTAAGAATTTGGCTCCTTTATTTACTTATATGTCCAGGAAAAGTGATTTATTTTCTGCAAAGCTGTACAGTCACCTATGTTTTATCTGAAAAATGGTAAGGCAGTATGTCTTGTTAGAGAGACTATGAAGTATATGCTGCCCTTTCAGTCTCTGCTTTAACTTGAGAAGTTTTCTATTGGAACACAAGATTTTATCCTTGCAATAGGAAAATATTAAAGTATCAGCATCATAGTTCCCAGAATCAGAGCACCTCACTAGTGTCCGTCTCCCATCCTTCCCTAAATTCCTCAATTTGCCAGGGAAGACATTGCAGAATCCTGGCTCACCTGAACTACCTCACCTTTTGAAAACATGAATATAAAGACTAAATCTTATCTCAAAAAGGGATAGTTTTTCCTTCATTTAGCAACTAGAAGTTTGAGCATCCAGATCACAAATCACTTCCCGCTAGTGCACACAACCTATTACAGGAAAGCAGGACATGCCTGTGTGTGGATAGATGTGGGGACAGGGCAGAGGGGGAAGGGTCAGTATCAAACAGCCAAGCACTGCAGAGCTAGCCTTACCAGCTGAATACTAATCAATGAAATAAGCTCCCATCATTTCAACATTTGCAAACTCTAGGACACCCTTAACATAAAAGAAGGAAAGCTCTGGGAAATAACACGGGAAATTTCCTGGCCTCAGTAATCTTTTTCTCTGTAGCATCAGTGCCAGACTCTCAGATCAAACAAGACAGACACTTAGGCTTGGCAGAAAAGACCGAGATAGTCAGGACTTAGTGTTGCCTGTATTTTGCAGAAGTCTGTGGTCCTCCCTTCCCCCACTCTACCTCCCCGATCGTCTGTGAGACTTCTCCAAGGAGTCAGAGAGATGCTATTGTTCTCTTATGTTTCAGAAGGTGCACACACGCGTTTACCATTAGGGCTCTTACTTCCCACGGTTTCCCTGCCATACGTGCTGCCAATGCCCCCGCGGCCGTTCCCAGCCGCGCTGCCCGAGGACGCTCCCCGGGCCGCCCCGCTGGTTCCTTCCCCGCCGCCCCCGAGCAGGAGGAAACTGAAACTTACCGCTGCACCGCGGCAGCGCTGCCCTGCTGACTGCGCAGAGCCACAGCCTCGCTGCCCAGCACAAGCAGTTTAGGGACACGGGTGAGAAAAAGAACCGCACACAGCCCTTGCCTGCAACTACTCCGATCTGCTTGTACCTACATGGGAGGGGGAAGGGGAGAGGAAAGCAAGGAAAGGCACAGGTGCAGCCGGCACTTACCTGCTCCCCCCCTCCCTCGGCTGCCCAGCGCAGTGAGTATTTTAATCCTAAGGGCCGATGGTGCCTCCGCGGCGAAGTGCTGGCGGGATGCTCCCAGGCGGGGGCAGGGCTGCGGGCGGCGGGGCGCCCGCCTGGCATGGGGGCTGCGCGCCCGCCCGCGCACTCGCCCGCACCCGCGGAGGTAGGAGCGCCGCCGCCGCTCCTCCTCTTCCTCGTCCTCCGCGGCACGGCGCGGCACGGCCAGCCGCTGGGCACACGAAGAGAGAAGTGGGTGCCGGTGCCAAGCCCAGCTCCGACTGGGTGCGGATCGTGGCTGCGGGAGGAGGAGGAAGAGGAGGGAGGGAAGGAAGGAGGGGGGAGGGAGGGAAGAAGGCAGAGGAGGTGGGGATGCTGCTCTGGGCAAGGGGATATCACCGCTCAGCGGCCGGAGCTGGCTGCCAGCTCCGTCCGAGGGCGATTGGAGGAGGCATGGGGACTCTTTGTACCTTCCCAAGACTCGGCGGTGGCTATTGAAAAGGGATCCAGGGAGCAAGCAGCCTGCCTGGCCCCACTCCCCCCCGCCGTCTCTCCTCCTCCTCCACCTTGACAGGATATACAGATGGAGTATTTTGGATAAAAATGAGGAGCCGGGCCAGGGGGTGGGGCGGGAGCCAATCTATCTCCCGATTTGCATTTGAAACGCGCAGCTCAATGAGAGAGTTTAAGATTTTTTTTAATTATTTTTTATTTTTTTTTTTAATTCGCCCGCCCAAATTGTCCCAGAAGCCGCTATCAGTTGAGCTCCTGAGGCGTGAAGGCAAAGTCGTAAAACTAATCCGAACTTGCGGGTTCCCTCCTTTACAGTTTTGCCCTTTCAGTCTTCCCAGCCTGCCTTACTTCTACTTGCAAAATCCGCACCTCCTTCCCCGGCCCGTTCGCTTAGCCGGCGGTGAGGAAGCCGGGGGCTACGGGGCAGTGAGCGGACGGGCCAGGTTCCCTCTCCAGGTCCCGGCGAAACTCTCCCGGGGCAAGATACGGACCTACTCAAGGGACCTAAAACCCCGAAATCCTACTGCCCTCCGCCTCCCCAGTGCTGTGCTGTCCCTCCTACTCCCCCCCGTATAACTGGGGAGGTAGGGGGAGGGAAATGAAGGGGGGAGGAGAAGATTAAAAAAAAAAATACATGGAATAAATAAATAAAACAGGTGTTTTCATACAGTAAACGGTGGAGAGAGGCGACTGTGCCCATGCTGGGGCTCTGCGCAGCGGCAGGAGGTGAAGGCACAGTGTCATGCTGGGGCTGGTGTCTGGCAGCATCCACGCACAGCCCCGCAACCCCGGAGCTGCCCGGGGAAGCCACTCTGAGAAATGAATATCTGCTTTGTTTGGACTTGGTCCGGCTGGGAAAGCGGCAGCACAAAGTTTCTGCCTCATTTCAGCACTGTTGAAGCCTTTTGGATCTGCAGAATGAAACAAATCTACAACTGAGACGTGATCAGCCAGGAGTCAGGACGCCTCCTGAAAAAAAAAAGAAAAAAAAAAAAGCAGCAGAGGTTCCAAGTGTTGGCAGAGCTGCTGAACTGACATTTTCCACGGACAAAAATATTTTTAACACCTACTGTTTTTAGAACAATGGATTGTACCAAGGGCAACTGTAAGAAATGAGCCTTGGCCAACAAAATGTCTTTTGATTTATAGTTTTACCAGAAAGGCATTCTCAACATACCATGAACAAACTAATAATGTGCATTTATAATTAACTTTAATTCCTATTACACATGATACATTACACTATGAAGTGTGGTGTCAACAATAATATAGTAATCTGAGGACAGTTACCTCTTTAAAAAACCCAAACAAAACCAATTAGTTTAGATCACAAAATATTTTTTTACATCATTTTAATTTCTGAATGTGTTTGTAGCATTTGAATACACGAATGCAAACATGCATGAGTATTTTAGTAAATGCAATATGTAACTCCTATGTGTTCCTCACTTTTTAGCTTAATTTTCAGACGTGATTTTCAATGTCACCGTTCTAATCAGAAAGGCAATTCAGCATCATGGCATTTGTGAACTGAAGAAGTGGTTTAAAGAGGGCAACTAGAAGCAATCTTCATTCTCCAAGTTATGGAGCATCTGAGTGCATGGTTACAATGTAATAAGATGTATTCAGGCAAGAAAATCCTGAAACATGATTGCACACAGTTGCTTAAGATTGCAATTAAGGATTCCTCTTTCCTTTGTCCTCTTTCCCCCAATCCCTAATTCATCTTTCACAACTTAATCAAAATAAGACTCTTTGCACTGATCCTTAGAGGACAAGGTTCAAGGATAGATTATCTTTTTTCATCACTAAATATCACAAACACCTCTACTTTATCTTCTTTCAAATTCGTTCTAAGACATAACCAGTACTTCTTGGAAACCTTATCTTTTCCTACTTAATTCAGTTTCTGTGACTTCAGTGGTGAAAATAGAACAGTTTAAAAAGAAAAAAAGAAACCAAAAAAAAAGTTTGTTTGGAAATGGGATTATAGTAAAAAAACAAAAAACAAACAAAAAAAAACAACAAAAAAACAATAACAACAACAAAACCCACTAAAACACACCAAAAAAAACCCCCAAACCAACCAACTAGCCAAAACTACAAGGGGCAGCACCTTCAAACTCACTCTGCTCTACAGATTTCAGATTCTAAATAGGGATTGAACAGTTTTACAGTCACTTAAAATCTATAAAGGAAGGATTCTTTCTCCTTAATTTTGGTTCTGATCCAGATATTTTTAATGTAGACTTGGAATAGCCAATTATCACCCAATTAAAAAGCTTTCATGTGTAGACCTTCACAGAGTATTTCATGATGTTCTTACTAACTTAACAGACCTCTCTCAAGGATGTGCTTTATGTTCCAAAATCTATATTCTCTCAAGCAAAACCTTTCATTAAACTATATGCCTGTGAAAACATTTGAACTTATTTTTACCATGTTGAAAATAGGGTAGATATTTCTGTCCGATTGTTTTTCTAAATGCTTATGCTGTCATATCAAAATAAAATGTATTAAACCCTTTGACTTTCATGGGAGCAAAACAGCCCAGTGTCTCCAAGCAAAAAGTGTGACTAAGCAGGCCAATTTAATTTCATTGCACAGGCAGTATAAAATATAAAGAAGCAATTATTCATAGTCACTTTTGGCAATCTACCATTTTGAGTAACATAAGCAAATGTATATTTTTTAATACAATTTGTTCTTGACTATCTTGGTTGTGGGTTTTTGCCAGTGAGTCAGTCCATTCCAATACATTGGCTGGATAATTTTGGCTGAAATCCATACTTACAGTGCTGTTGTATTTCCTTCTAATATGTTTTGTGGTGCATTTAGTCATCTTGAGAGGTACAGGTGTGCTGTTTCTGGAGGAAAATCTACAATTTGTAAAAACAAACATTGGACCATGCTAGACTGTCTCTTAGGTAGGCCCCGTAAAGACTGACTGCAGCATCAAAGGATGCACTGGTATTGGCACCTTTCCCAGCTTTTGACTTCTGAAAGTATCAAGTACAACTTGTGATGCTGTTCTGTATAGCAGATACACAGACAGATTTAGGACCACAAAACCTGATCTGAAACATGCTCTCAAATGCTTCTTTCACAATAAGAACTTTCATGCTCACTTCTTAGGGAGGATTTTGTCCCAAGGAAGAAAATGGAGAACATTTACTGTTGTCCTCAGTTTCCTGAGCCACTGACAGTCTCTAAACATCAGCATTACTATCTGTACCGTCTATGTGTACAGACTGAAAAAAAGCAATGATCTCTGGTAATTGCTACCTGGATGCGAGTAATTCATTGACTGTGTGGGCAGGAGTAACTTCCATTATACACTCATAAAATCATAGAATCATTTCAATTGGAAGAGACCCTCATGATCATCGAATCCAACCATAACCTAACTCTAGCACTAAACCATGTCCCTAAGAACCTCATCTAAACACCTTTTAAGCACCTCCAGGGATGGTGACCCCACCACTTCCCATGGCAACCTATTCCAATGCCTGACAACCTTTTCCATGAATATTTTTTTCCTAATATCCAGTCTACACCTCCCCTGGCACAACTTGAAGCCATTTCTTCTTGTCCTATCACTTGCTACTTGGGAGAAGAGACCAACACCCTCTATGCTACAACCTTGTTTCAGGTAGTTGTAGACAGCTATAAGGTCTCCCCTCAGCCTCCTTTTTCAAGGCTAAACAGCCCCAGTTCCCTCAGCCGTTCCTCATCAGACCTGTGCTCCAGACCCCTCACCTGCTTTGTTGCCCTTCTCTGCACTCACTCTAGTACTTTAACATCCTTCTTAGGATGAGCGGCCCAAAACTGAACACAGGATTCAAGGTGGGGCCTCACCAGTGCTGAGTATAGTGGCACAATCACTTCTCTACTCCTGCTGGCCACACTATTCTTGATACAAGTCAGGATGCTGGTGGCCTTTTTGGCCACCTGGGCACACTGCTGGCTCATATTTAGCTGGCTGTCAATCAACACCCCCAGATACCTTTCTGCCAGCCACTCTTCTCCGAGCCTGTAGCATTGCCTGGGTTTGTTACGACCTAAGTGCAGGACCCAGCACTTGGCCTTGTTAAACCTCATACAACTGGCCTCAGCCCAACAATCCAGCCAGTCCAGATCCCTCTGTATGGCCATCCTACCCTTCAGCAGGTCAACATTCCCTTCCAATTTGGTGTCATCTGCAAACTTACTGAGGGTGCACTCAATCCCTTCATCCAGATCATTGATAAAGACATTAAACAGAACTGGCCCCAATACTGAGCCCTGGGGAACACCACTCATGACCGGCCACCGACTAGATTTGGCTCTGTTCACCACAGCTGTTTTGACCCAGACCTGCAGTCAGTTCTTTATCCATCGCAGAGTGCACCCATCCAGGCCATGAGCTGCCTGCTTCTCCGGGAGAACGCTGTGTGATACGGTGTCAAAGGCCTTACTGAAGTCTAAGTACACAACATCTGCAGCTTTTCCCTCATCTACTAGGTGGGTCACCTTGTCCTAGAAGGAGATCAGGCTGGTCAAACAGGCCTTGCCTTTCATAAACCCATACTGACTGGGCCTGATCATATGGTTCTTTTGTATGTGCCGTGTGATGTTACTCAAGATCATGACCTTCCATGACCTTCCCCAGAACCAAGGTTAGACTGACAGGTCTGTAGTTCCCTGGATCCTCCTTCCAGCCCTTCTTGTAGATGGGCATCACATTAGCCAACTTGTGGGTGTCCAAGCAGTGCAGCAGGTTGCTAACCATTTCCCCTTGGATTACTGGGGCTTCATTTTTCATTCTACTCCCCATCCCTGTCTTCTGTCTCAAGGGGTTGGCTACCTGGAGTACAACTCTTCTGACTGTTAAAGCAACAGTTTACAGAAGTCCTTTGTCCTCTTGGGCAAAATGCTAACTCTTCCCTACTTTTCCAGAAAATTTATATGGATATTAGGCTTTCATGAGGCAGGTAGGAGAACTTGCACTTTAAGATCTTTTTTAAAGGAAAACACTTCTTACCACCATGAGCACGTTTGCCCTGGACAAGTACTAATGCCTCCATAAATCACTCTTAGGAAAGGACTTCTGCTGTACAGAGATATTATTTACAGATGGCATTAATTCTGATTTCTCACCTTCTGTATCACATGGGAAGTTACTGCTTATTGCTGTGGTTGCACCTGCTCTGATTAAAATCTAGAACAGAGGATTGCTTGACTTCAGTCTCCTTATGTTTTCATTTCTACAAATAGCAGAAGGAAAACCAAAAAGCCTATTGAAATTTAAGACACTCATGGCCTTTAAGAAGATACTCAACACAGGAATGTCTCTGCCTTTCTGTATCCTCCCAGTTGTGGCTTAATTCTCCATTTAAACATATTTTTGGAAGCAATTACATGGTTGTCTATATTCCAGGAGTTTTTCCCACCCCCTATGGAGCCACAGGGGACCTACTTAGTAACCCCCAACCTGTTCTTTAGAAGACATTTAGCAGAATATCCTCTTAAGATTTGTCATTACAAAAGACAAAATAATATGAAACAAACTGTAGCAAATAACAATAGTGAGGATTGAATTGGTGAATTTATGAGGCCTCTATGTATTGACAACAACTCATTCCACTTACGAAGTGCTACCTTATCAATTCATCATTACCATAATGGCTCCATCTGTTACTCTGAGGTTCGTATGTAACTTCTCCTGAGTTTCTACAGTCTTTTGATTATGTATTTTGCCTACATATACTAGTAAAGATGGATAACTGGTATATTTGCAGGAACGGTATACTTCAGAAGTAAATCTAGTTAATCATCTAAGGTCACGTAAATGTAAAAGTAATATGAAGTTGCTGTTGCCTAAGGTAACAAATGTGAATGCAGATAAAAATTGAGTTCATTCAGGAAGAACAGAGAAAGGCAACAGAAGGAGTTGTAGAAAAGTACCCTGTAAAGTTAAGAAACTGTAGATAGAAAATAGGCTCATTTAATCATAAGGAGGCTGCAAAATTAAAAGATTCTGCCATTGAGAATAATTTATTAGTCACACAGCAGTAAGAACAGCACAAGGAGGAATCAATTGAAAAACAATTGCATGGAAAGAATTTTGAAAATCTCACAAGAAGCTGGTGGCACATGGCAGGTAGGCTGTCGGAAGACTGAAAATAGAACAGGATTATTTCATTATGGCCACAGAGGAATGACTCTTTGTACAAGCAAGGATAGATAGCTTAAAAAAATCCCTAAGATCAGAATGTAGGTTGCGTGACCAGGCTCCAGATACTATTCATCATATCATAACTGGATGTACCAAGCTGGCCAGCACTGAGATAGAATATGGCAGGAAAAAGCTGGCAGTGCTGTACACTGAGTGCTCTGCAAGAAGTATGGGTTACCAATAGGGGGAAAAAAAAAAAAAAAAAGCAAAAAAGCAGCAGCCGCTAAAGAAAAGTGCTAAGAATAAAAGCATTACAATTATTTTATCAACTTTAGAATAAAAAAAACTAGAAGTAAGAGATAGGAAATTATGTAAGACAATTGAAAGGGAGGAAGAATGATTAAAAAGCCTTTTTTTTCTGTTTCATACAAGGAGATCATTCAAACAAAAGACACTAGGAGAGGCACAGTCAGAAAATCTAGTTTCTGTGAAGTGCAAACAAAGTGCCAACTACTTCTGAATCCTTGGACCTACACTAAAATTGAAATGGTACTGGGCAAGTTCAACATCAGCTCTATAACAGACCTCACATAGCTACATATATGAGCATCTGTTGATGAAACAGCAAGATCCTGCTGGTGGAGAAGAAGCATCACTATTTTTACAATCAACACTCCTCTCTTTTTTGATGTATGCAGAAAAAAATTAGGTTAGATAAGTTTCTGCTGGATATTAAGCTCAATTCTGCAGGGCATTCACACTGTGGCACAAGTAAGGTCAATTTTTCAGAGGCATTGCAATCTAAACTGAAAACATTTGTCTGATCCTATGAAAAGTCATACATAGGAAGTCCAATTGACTTCAGGGAGTTTTGCACGCTTCAGGGGGTGCTACTGTATAGCAGTTGTCTGAAATTCTGCAGTTAAGTTACTTGTGAATAATGCCAATATATGCACAAATAAGCCAGTAAATACCCATACACAGCAGGATGTGTCACATCAGGTCAGAGTCTATACTCTGCATCTATACAAAATTAATGTGAATAACTACTCCACTGACCTCTAAACCCAAAGCACAATTCAGCGTTCCAGTGTAGCTTGTCAATACAAGCTTGAATACTTGCATGAACAAAACCAGAGATTGCAACTGCAATTTTATAAGACTCTTCTGAATAATTGGCCCAAATTATTTATACTCCTGTAACATGATGGGTGTTCAAGAAGCTCATAAGCTTCCCTGTGTAAACACATTAGCTAAGTAAGCAAATTTTATTTACCTGTACATTTGTCCAGGGACCACAGCAATAATTGGACAAGCTTGCTCTCTTTCTTTCAAAAAAACCCAAAACCAAAGACAAAAACAAGCACAAAAAATCCCCCAACCTCAAAACACTAAAGAATTAAAAACTGTAAAATCTGACCATTATAAGCACAAGAAACACTACAAGCAAGGAGCATGCTGGTGACCCTTGTTTTTCACCTTCAGGCAATCAAACTTTTCATGTCTGAATGTTAACCTAAATGCTAAACTTTTATACCTGAATATTTATGGAGTAAGAATTCTAAAACTGTATGTAAGCACTTGTATAGGAAGCAGAAGGAAATATCTTCTAAGTGAGCTAGAGAAAAAATGTGACTATCTTCATCATCTTGAACTGCCCACTCTCACAATTACTTGGTGTAAGTGCTGAAGGAGGCATAATTTGATATGTCAATTTTCCACCCAGCTAAAGTATCCATTATTTTTTTTTATTCCTCATGAATGACAAATCAGACATTACTTTTATATTTAAAATGTTAAAAGCATTATAAATCCCTTAATCCTATCCAACTTCTACCTGTTCTTGGGATAGATTCTGCATTCATGAAAATCAATGGAAAAACATCTTTTGATTCAGTGACAGAAGAATAAGTTTTATGGAAGATCTAAGTCATTGTTGGTTAGAAATCTAGCTCAATGTAGGGAGCACAGCACTTTTTCTCACCCCTGCAGAAAGTGGTGAAAATCTTTGCTCATTGCTCTGAAGATTCAGGTCCCACAGTGTTACACCAATGGTTGCGCTGCAAGAATAAAAACATTGGTTGATCAGTTCCTATATCCTCCTATTTCTACCCATACCCCTAAAGAGAAAAAAAAAAAAAAAAAGGCTGAGGGCAGGTGAAAGAAAATAGCAGTTCTCTGAAATCTGCTTCCTCCCACACTTAGCAGGTTAATAGTATAGTGCCCTAGCACCAAAAGGAAGAGCGATTCAATCCCCTTCACACTGGCCTCTGGAGACATCAGGCACTGGTCGCTAGGATGCTGTGTCTAATCATTCAGCAACACTGACATTAGTGTTACCAGTCCTACCTGCCTTGATTTTTTTTACAGAAGTACTGCTTTTGTTTCCACTTGAGTCACTGAAGTCTGTCATGTATTTCTGTTGTGAACTTTTTGAGACAAGAGTTTTTTTGGTCAACCATGGGACACAGACAGAGCACAAGCACCCTGATCTCAGTGTGAAGTACCACCATACAGATAAATATAAATAATTTACTACATACATGCATACAATGTACAAATAAGTCAGCTATTTTAGGTCATCTTATGTCATTGAGCTTGTGTTCATCCATATATATTCATGTTATTTTTAATGACTGTGTCCTGATCGAACAAATTTCAGTAAAACTGGAAACACTGCAAGATTTCTTCTTGGGGATTCTAGCACTATCTTCTGTGTCTAAAAGTCTGTACTTATATAAAACTTTATTGGTAACCTACGCAATTGAGTAGCTACTAGACTTTTGAGTAGCTTTTATTTAATTTATTGTGATTACCTTCAAAATAGTGGAAGGCTGAAAAGAATGGCTTCATGTATGGGATGCAACATACATCCTCAGTCTCAAGGCCAACAAAAGAATAGGTGCCTTTTGAGCAGCAGATGCCTGCAGGAGGATAATATACCCACCAGTTACTCAGCTGCTTCATCTGTCATTTTTATGAAGGCATGTCATGGTTGGACAGAGCAAAATTGCCTGTGAAAAGCTATGTGAGGAAAAGAGGGAGACAGAAACAGGTAACTGCCTCTTCCTAAGTGCTAGATGAAATTAATATTTATGGTGGGGGGTTAGGGGTGGGCGATGGGGAGGAGAGCACACAGGAAAGCAAACCTAACAACTTTACAAAATACATCTTCAAAAATTATCAGTCATCGCAATAGTGCTAAAATGCTGCAGTTGCTCCACTTCAATTACTAGTTGTTTTAAAAGATAAATTAATGCGGAAATTAGAAAGTAACAGATGTCAAAGATTCTTAAGCATAAATTCCTTCACACTTTTTATTAAGTGTGGTTAAGATTTCAGTTGTCAAACACCCTTTGGTTCAGAGAATAAAAGCAAACAAGGGAAAATTTAACTGTTCTTCAGTGTTCTAAGACCACTGAGCTCTGTAATTTGCTGAAGATTTGTTTTCTGACACTTTTACCAGAAAAGGGAGAGAGGAGGGGGAATAAAGTGTTTCTTCAAAAGCATTCTGACCCATAAAAAGGCCCAACTGTGTGTGTTGGGAAACATGTCCAAAAGCTTCTTTATTTAAGGCTTTTTTCTCTTTCAATAAAATGTCAGTACCTCTTTGAATAGACATTGTCCTTGGCCAAGACCCTAGTGAAAGGCAACAGATGCTGCTAAGATTTTACCCAGGCTATCCTCTATCCTGTTTCATTTCTGAAAAGCTAAAAGAGAGAAAGAGAGAAGAAAACTTGCTTTAAATCACTGGACCATTTTGTACTTCAGCAAATCTGTTTGCACATGCTCGACTGGCCTGGCAGAAAAGGCTGAGCCTTTTGCATTCAGCCCGAGGTCAGTCCTAATGCTCTGTTCAGTGGTCCACACTCCTTTCACATGGAGCAGCTGCCTCTGATTGCTAGAACAAATTGAGGTGATTCAGGCCACCAGCAGGGCTACGGTACAAGTGCTTTTCACCAGAAAGGGAGGGAAAGCCTTAGAACAGGACCAACTGGGGCTGCCCACAATAAACCGTAGGATTAGATTTGATACACTCAATATTAAGACATGCTTTTGCTGAAAAGTAGGCCATAGTGACATAAACTACAAGACAGTTGGACTGAAAAAAGAGGGGAGAAAATGATGTTCAAACATTTATTATGTTACACCTGATTATTTAATTGGGGAACATTTAAAATAGTAACACTGGCAGTACAGGCTCAGGAACATCTTGCTGTTTAACCCTTGGCAGATTATTCTGGATGTGTGATTCAAGATCAGTTGTGTGTCACCCCCCTAACATTGTTTGAAACATTGTCTGCAAGTTCTCCAAACTATTTCTGAGATCGATTTACAGAGGGCAACAATCACCATCACCATTTCCCACCATATTATCAACTTGTTTCAGTGAGTAGAAGCTGCAACATAGCTGTTCAAAAAGGGAAAAAAAAAACCAAAACAAAGAAAAATATGAATATTTGGTATTTACCTCTTTTCAAATTCTTTCTAATCTACCAAATGAGATAAGAGTACATAGCAGGTATTAGCAGGGAAAGATAAAGACACAACCTTCCCCCTTTCCCTGGTGCAGCCTAGCTCCTGCAATTACTTGGTTCAGTCCCAGATATCAGATCACAGTATTTTCTGCTGTGTGAAGGATCAGACCAACAGCACGCTAAGGCTGAGGCCAAACAAAACAATACAGTACTACATTAAGCCACGATACCAAGTACTTACCACTTCAAAAGGAAGCACTCTTTGATGCCTCTGAAAGAAAAGCAAAATCTCTACGGATATATAGGTAATTTTACCAGACCAGTCAAAAAAATGGATTTTTATGTTAATTCATAAAACCATGGATTCAAGATCAGGGTAAATTAGGAATTACAGCATTTACTCCAGTTCTGCATTTAGATGGAATGACTTAGTATAATATGAGGCCTTTGAAGTACAGTTATTCATGAGATAGCTTAGTAAGCTGCACAAGAAAGGAAGAAGATCTTACTATTTACTCAATTAATAGGTATAGAAATGGAAGCTAAGGGATAAGATATGTAAAACTCTTGCCTGTTGACTCAGAAACATTTAGGTGTAGAAAAGAAACAGTCCAAATGCTATGTTAGAGTCTCTGATACATGACTTCACAAAAAAAAAAAAAAAAATCTTTTAACTCCTTGAATTACGTGGACAAAACTGAGGTACATCTCAATCTTTCTTTATTAGTATTTAATTCTGTTACTTGCTACTTTTTTCACAGAGGAAATACAAAATAATGTTCCATGATTAAGTAAAATTTTTAAAACAAAAGACCATGAAGAGTTTGTATCTTCAAGAGAAAATTCATTCTTTTTCTCTGTAAAACCAAGAAGTAAATGAATATGTATCATGAAATTGCCTTCAAAGTGCTTCTTAAAGCTTCATTTTCTTTCAGGCACTGGATGTACCAAGTGCATGAATTTTGAGGACCTGCATCTGAAAATTCACTGCCGTTTGTAAGATGCGTGGTTTTCAGCTAGACAAGGGGTGGAACTGTGTGTTTTGGTGTCACTGGCAACAAAGGCAGCTGAGACATTCCTCTTCTCCTTCCTTCCCACCCCCAGGCTGCTGCTCACGGTTCCATCAGCTGGGGCGGCATCTTGTGTATGAGCATATGTTGTGAAATAGATCATATCAATGATTCAAGTTAAACAAGCAATAAAAAAGTGAAGCTTCAAATGTGTTTTATTTAACATAGATGTCTTCACTGACCAATTTTACAGCACAAGTCCATACGTAAATAGCAGAACAAAAACTAGGGACGAGAGGGCAGAAGCAAGCAGATTAAAATTACACTTCGATTTTTCTTCAGAAATTTTACACATACTTCTTTAGGAAGCTCAAAATAAAGGTATTTGGGCACATCTGCTGCTATAATATCTGGTTTTTATTTTGTTTTTCTGGTGGGGTATATGTTCTTCTTGCTGGTCTTTTCCCAAGCCTCTGCCAAGTCATAGTTTCCCAAAATACAGATACTGAATGAGAAAAAGGAAGGAATTGAACCTTACAAAACTATTCATTGGCAAGTTCTGGAGATGGAAATGGGGCCTTCTGGGATTAATCTGACAAGAAAGATCAGAGTCACTTCAGTGTGCTTCTGCCTACACTTGCTAGATTTGTACAGCATGTCAGCAGGAATGTATGACTGACAGTGTCAGACACTACTGAGGAGACCAGCAGAAAGGGTATGGGCATTTGCCAGTTGTCAGTCTGAGGTGATACGCACTTTAATAAGGCACAAGGGAACAGAAGTGGACTGGATTCATGCTTTGAAGGAAGCAAGTTCTCATTTGAGCTTCTACACAGTTTCTTGTGCATAAAAGAAGTAAAATAATATTGATTGTGCAAAAGCTTGTGCCTGACCTTTCTGGGTAGCAAGTCCTATTAAAACCCCCTAATATCAGTTCCCATATATTCATTTTGAGGGTATAAGTTTTAATATTCCATTATGCACATTTTTTGTGATATCTAAAAATAGAGTCACATATATATAAATATATATATATATAAGACTTAGTCTGTAGTCTAAACTCCATCTACTCAAGCCCTTAAAATTTAAGTAGATAGGCTACTAAAGAAAAGAAATTTTAAAAACCTCACTGTTAGAGAGAATTCACAGATGGTAATTGCTATGCTATGTTTTAATAAAGGTACCGTGCATATCACGTTAATTGTATACCAGGCACTTTCGGTACTGATAGGAACAAGCAAGAATTGTACAGAGCTAAGTCTGATCTCCTGTATGTCTATAGTTCTTAATTGGTATCAGTGACCAAAGGTCCATAAGAATCTCTGATGAGTACATCATGAAAAGGAAAAAAAACTACAAAGCTCATTGTTACAGAAATTTTTACATTATTAAAGGGCTAGTACTACTTGGGATGGTTAACAATATACATAATAGGAGCAGGCAATATAACTGATTTAGAATTTCAAGAGCCTTTTGAATAAATTCTTCTTTTGAGGATGTTAAGCAATGAGAGAGGATGATGCACAGTCATGTTATGGATTAAAAACTAATTAGGAGAGAGGAAACAGAGTCAGAATGTATTCCAGCTCACAACCCAGAAATGAGTGTCTTTACACAGCAGTGCTAGAGCAAGGCTTATTTGCACTAAACTGCATTTATTGCTCTTCAGTATCCTTACAAATTTAAGGAAAAACAAATCAAAATGCTATGTCAAATCTTTCTTCTTTCCTTTTTCACTGGGACTGGGTATACAGTGATGTTCTGGTCTGAAGGATACAGTGTGTTATAGTTTTGTCCTTGACTATTTACCTGGAAGAAAGAAGTGATAAGGAAATGGCAACATTCACATAGTCTTTCTACCTGAAGAAAACTGATGGAAATCAAAGGGACATGTTCAGCTCTGAAGTGGCTTCTTTCTCTGCAGAGGCCACAGTTTTCATTGACTGTAGTTGGCATGCAGGATGATCACTTGCCTAACTTAGCATTTATGTCAGGTGCCTACATTTGGTAGGTTGACAATCTCAGGCAAACCAAAGAACTTCAAGAAGACTGGAGAGCAATTCAGAGATTTAGACCACCATAGATCCATGGGGACCCTCCAGGGCAAAATGTGCTCATTACATCCAGGGGCTCCCTTCAGTAATGACCATTTGCTGTTAACCAGAACCTCTGGTACCCATTTGCATATGGACATGCTGAAGGGATAGATGATCCCCATAACTCCGTGCCAGCTGCGGAGTACACCCTCATGAGAACACATAAACTCAGTTTAGTTCACAAGTCTTAATCTGCTGGGCCCTTGAGGATACCAGTTGCAGTTAGTCTCCTAATGAAGTTAGGAGCCTAAGGTAACTAACTTCTCTACAAAGTAAAAAGCCTTCTACTGCAAAGGAATCGACTACCCTCCATCTTTTTTAAATTGAATAGAGCCTGATAAGAGATACAGTGAATATAGACTCAAACGGCATCACATTAGGAACATAATTAAGGATTTAGTATCAACTTCAGTCATATTTTTACAGAGAAGGGGCTTCACTCATTACCACTTTTGCAGTAGCATTTTAGTCTTTGGACAGTATCTATAAGATCTATCAAAAATTATCTAAATGAAACACAAACCAAAATATTATGAAGGTTTTTGATCTTGGTTTAGTTTTAAACCCAGAATAAATAAATGGTTTAAGTGAGAGGATTAGCATACTCAGAAAGTTACACTGTGATATAATCCCCAGGTAGTGAAATAAAACATCAGAGAAGTAAAATCATAACATGGATGCAAATTAGTTGACTGAAAATAAGATGATGGATAATGGAGGTGATGATGGTTTTAGGGAATGAAAAACAGCTAAGGGCTGGAGTTTCCTTGCACGCACTCTTATTCCTTGAGCATCCCTTACATGATTATGACTGTTATGGCAGCCTACTGGTTCACTCAGTTGTCTCTGTGTTTAACTGCCAAAATTTATTCTTCATCCATTGCTACCTGGAGAACTTAGATTTTTGCACACAAGATATCAAGTATTAGATTTTCTTTATATTGAGACATATTGAAGTATTGCATGCTTGGGGGTTGAATCACTGCTTGCAAACAAAAAAATGTCAAGTCGGGACAGACTGTATGATATGGATTGCCTATGGAGAGGGCTCCAGTACTTTAAAGCATTTGACACCAGCCACTTTCTCAGAGAGATACTCAGCTCAGAATAGGCTTTGGATCTGAATCAGGGTTGCAATTCTCATGTAATAGTAGAATAAGGCAGTCAGAAAACTAGTTGTAACTTCATGGGAACATTTCTAAGTGTATATAGCAGGAACTTAGTGTCATTTCTTTATCTTTCTAGAGCAATCCGAGTTCTTTCACGCAAGTTTTGCCCAAGAAGGAAGGCTGTATCAATTACTGAGCAATTTAAAATTATATACTGTGAAAGTAGGAAATAGCTAGAGGAGTTACATGATACTATGGTAAAAATATGTCTCCTTCTATGTAACAACGTGCTTCCTGAAAGCACTTTATAAGCATGAACTAATTATTACTTACTCAACGGAATATACATTATTTTTCACTTGTGAATTGCCCTTAACTCTTTTACTTGAACAATCAAGACAAACCAATACTAAAAATTCCTTATAAAATTTAATTTATTGTTTTCTGATTCATTTCTGATGGAATAATACCACCGACATATTGAAATAAAAGGATTTCACTGTTGTTGAATTTAAATGTAGTTCTTACCCAGCAGCTGAAATGGTACACTCACCAGTCTAAAATCCGACACTCGTATTATTTTTATTCTTATATTTTCTTTATCCTTCTTTCTGATTGATCGTATTTTGAGATTTACCTATTCTGTCTTTATATATGTATGTTCATGCAACAATGTGTGCATGTGTGTGTGAATATATATATATATATACATGTATATATATATATTTGTATTTATTCATGTGAATAGCTCCTTCACTACTTATTCAGACAAAACTTTCACTGAAGACAAGAAGAATTGTACTAGCCATAAAGGGAAGATTAAGGATACAGATGCCTCTCCAAGATAAAGTGTTCCATAAAGTAATATTCCACAACTCCTCTAGGCTACTTAAGCTTGAAGATATGCCACAGGATTAAATATATATATAAAAACCAAAACCAAACAAATGAGAACAAGCTCCCTTTGAGTCCAGAAGTTTTCATTAGTATAATAACCTACATTCAGTATATTTTGACCTCCCCACTTGATCTGCTACTTTTTTTGGTGTTATCCAAGCTAAAAAAAAAAAAAAAAAAAAAAAGAGGGGAATAAAAAACAAAAACAAGCTGTAGGATAACTTGAGACTAAGCCATCCTGAGAGCACACACTTCTAAAAATTCTTTAAATACAATTTTGGGCTACTTTTGCTAGTTTCACTTCAGAGTAAATCACTAAATCACTGTTCCCAGTTTGACTAAATTTCAAGTACTTGTGATGCTTTTCCATTAAGAGATAGTCACTAAGGTGGTATAACTACTTACCTGACTTACAAGCCTCCAACCTATTTCATGCTTAGAACATTCATTACTTAGAACATTCAAAGGTGTTTGAATGTTCTTTTAAATCATAAATTTATAGATAAATTCCACTTTTAAAGGCAACTCCTACAAAAAATTACAACATCAGGTATATTAAATATGATGTTAATTAATGTGTCACTTGTTCTGATGTAATAAAAGAAATTTGATAATGTTTATCCCTTTGTAGAATAGTTGAGGGATATACAGGTTGCCTGACCTTAGCATCAGACTCATTAAAACACTCACATAATTACTGCAAAGGAACTCTGCTATATGTTCACATTCAACAGTATTCGGTCCTCAGCAATCCAATTACTTGGTTCAACAGCAGTGCTTATCTTTTGGGGGGGAAAAAAAAAAAAAGAAAAAAAAAAGAAAAAAAAAAAAGGAGTACAGAAGAAATTAAGTGAAGAGTATATCACAATATAGCAGGAGAAACCTACCAAAAAGGAACATACTAAAATCACTTAAAAGACTTAGCATATAAAACAAACCCCATGAAACCTTGCGTATCCAATAAAATACATTTAAAATAAATTTCAAGTTTCTTTTCCTGAAATTAAACTCTGAATTTGGTTTTGGTCACCCAATAAATATCTATGAGCATTATGAAGTCTTTTATATAGAGAGGTTAAGAAGATTTCTTTGTATGAAGTAGAGAAATGTAGAGGAGTAAAATGTTTCTAGAGTTTTTTAACTTCAATTGTTATTTTCCATCGACAAAAAATTTAGCCTTAAAGAATCTAGACAGTATTTTTTCTAGTTGCTTTTTCATGTTCAGTAAATACAGCATTCTTAGCACAGAAATGATCCTGAATAACACACAAACTAAATTTATTCATCAGAAATATCATGAATACACAGGGTCATTTTGTCCCAGGCATGATCTCCAATTAGATAGATTATGACAAAGGGCAGTCTACTACTGCTTGCTACAAGCCGCTTCAAAATAAAATATATTTTAAAGAACATTTCTTCTCGAATGAGAAGAGGAAAGAGCCTAAAAAACTGATGTCTGATGAGGTTACTACTTTCCTAGAGACATGAAGGAATTGAGCTGGATATCAAATGCCCTCTATACTTTTGAAAATCATAGCCACTATCAGACACTGAAATCTATAAAAAGCAATTCAATGCATTCATCTATTTTGCTGTAACATGGCATGAAGAAACTTGAGTAAAAATGTATAGTAACACTTTAAAGAGATAAAATAATATTTTAATGCAGTATACAAATAGCCAACAGGAATCTGTGTTTGCAAGAAAAAAAAAAATCAAAACATTGATTTAAAAAAAAAAAAAAAGAAAAAGAAATAAAAGAGAATCCAGAGGGAACGCTTCTTTGTTTACTATGTAGAAATCAAACTCCTTAATCTCTACAGTGAATTTTTAATTCCCTGGGTATAAAGTAATAATCAGTGTAAACTGGGAAGACAGTACACCTCTCATCCTCATGGCTGGCTGGAAAGAGCATTATAGCATGGACCTGAAACTGTGTGCAATGATTATTGTTATTAAAACTAATTTTAACTATGTGGAACACTGGGCTGATTTGTTAAGCCTGAACCTATATTTTGTCTCTAGCAAAGCCATCCATACTTGGATGACCTAGCTGACAGTAAGAATGCCAATACTGTAAGATTTACAGGTTTGTGAAGATGCAGATGGAACTTTACTTATTAAAATAAAATACCTTCATCGTTTTACCTTTAGTTCTTAAAGTAGATTCAATGTATTTGTGCAATAGATTATGAATATTGCTATCAAAACTTGAATGTAAATATGCACTGAAAATAAGAAGTGCAAGAACATGACAAATGCAGTTAGTTGCTTGGCTTATCTAATATTGACCAGTAATTCTGAGATGTAATCAGAAACCAAAATATAAATTCACTTTTCAAGTCTATTCACTTAGTTTGAAGGAACAAAATGCATCAGAATAATCTGCTGGGACATTACAAGTTAAATCAATAAAACCACACTATTTATAGAATTACTGTAGATGCTATATCAACAGAAGCTCTATGAAGATGAGTGTTCAATGGTTACATTAGAATATAGTACAAAATGCATTCAGTAGTCTGCACATATAGATTTTCAAATGACCTAGTGATACGCAATTCGTATAGAGAAACAACTGCAAATAAAGCAAGTCCTCTGAAATCAAACTATTCTTAATTGTAGATCCTCTAAACTTAGACATTGAAGGTTCCAAATTTTGTTACACTTTGGTACATTATCTTCTCTTTCTTGTCTGGAGAGATCCTGTACTTCACTCCGAGCAGTTGTCCTTATAACTGATGAACAATCTCTCAAAACTTAAAATGTTCTGCTGGGCAGACATCCCAGGTAAGGAAACAGCAATTGAAGGATCCAATGACTGACAGAACTATATTTCAAGTCATCCACAGGGTCAGTTGTCTGTGGCACAACAGCGAAGATTGATACAAAGAAAATGTTTTGTCCACTCAGCCCTCATTTGCTCAAGCCTGGGAATCAGGCTTGCAACTCCATAAATTTATTGAATTTTTTCTTTAAAAAGGATTGCATAAGCTGCATTTAACCTGGCCTTGGTTTTCTTTAGAGATTGCTCAATAACTGATTTGCCCTCCACTTTAGCTTTGACCTCTACTTTTGCGTTGATTTGGGGGCGTTCTGCTAACAAATTCACAGCCACACTTTTTTTTTTTTTTTTTTTTTTTTTGCAGCATATGCTGTGTCTGAGCTTAGTGCAGAGGTTGCACAAGGTATAGGTTCAGGGCTGATATCCTTGCTCTGTTTAAGAGGATATAATCTGCTTTAAAATGTATTTAAAGCCCTTGGCAGAATTTCTTGGATGCCTTAACCAGGACCACTCTTTCTTTTGGGAAATATCAATGATCAGGAAACAAAAACTTGCCAAGAAATAGGCAGAATGTAACCTGCTTTTGTTTCCACCATACTGTCAAAACAGATTCCATGGGAACAAGTGACATTGCATCATGGGATACAAGGCACGGAAAGCCTACCTGTGTTTTAATAGTTACTTTTGAAGTTCGTGAGGTTCCTCTGGTTTGTGATGCATTTAAACTACTTTGGGTAGCCATTAGGCCTCATTCTGTTGAAAAAAAATACCAAAGAGAAGTTGTAGGAAATCATGACTAAAGAAGCCTGAGAACCTTCCTCCACACCATAAAAATCAATTGAGTTTAACTGGGTGGGTCTAGCAGTGAGATACTGATGTGGCATTGTTGGTCCTGGAGAAAGCATTTCAAACTATAAAAATCATTGATCATAAGCTTGTATCTTAGCAACTTTGTTTAAAATCAAGCATGTACCTGAGAGGTTGTCTTCTCCTGGCTGTCAAACATATTGTTATGCTTCTCCCTTAAAAATCTTTTCCACTGAGTATGTGCTTAACCCCAGAAAACTTGACACATTGAGTCTCTAACTCATATAAATAGTAAAAGGATGACTGGCCTTTTTCCCACAAGTGTAGTTTTTCAGACACAGTACTGATGGCTAAAGGCTTCTCAGAGGGGACTCTTCAATAGTGATCTCCAAACATTTAATGAGATACTTGAAATCAGTACTGCTTAAAAAAAACCCAGCAAGTTCTCCTTAATATTAATTATGTTAGCATGATTTTATTCAGTAATTGTTCTCACATAAAAATTTCTATAATTCAATTAGTTGTACTTGAAACACATAACTTCCACAACAGAAATTACCTTCTTGTCTTAAGCAGGACCATGTGAACTATTTTGCCCCAGAGAATTGCTTTTCACAAGCCTGCTCTGAGCTGCAGATTCATTTGTAGACTTCAGAAAATAAAGAGACAGTTTCCACTAGTGTGAAACTTTCCATCTGAGGCTCAAAAAGCACTTCCTGACACTTTTATTAAGCTTCACAATCTTTGTGATACAGAACAGTACCATTATGATCTTATATATAGGGAAAAAAACTTAGTTAACTTATACGGTAGTAGAAGTCCTTCGCAGAAGTATAGACTGAAGAATGGAATAGATGATTAATGTAAGCTAGGTGACCATACAAGCAGATTTCCATGTAGTTAGCAACAAAAATTATAGGTTTTTTTTACATCTGTACAGACAGTTCAGACATATCTTTGAGTACACAAAAAATACCTGCCAGATACATCTTGGAGTCAGTGTTACAGCTAAGGCTACAGAATTATTCCATCTCCATCTTCCCAGAGACATACAAGCAAGGCAGGGTCCCAGGGGGACCAGTGGGCATTTCCTGGGAGTTCAACCCACTCACTTTAGATCCAAGAAGCAGCCAGCTAGTGCATTGGTTCCTCAGTTGCTGTACCTTCTGAAACAACAGCAACTGTGTTGCTCACAGCATGTTGTGGTCAAGTTTTTCAGAACTTCAGTGAGAAACTGGATGGAGAAAAGGCATCTCAAGCTTTGTGTTGACAGCGTTCAGAGGATTGCACAATGAGGCATAATGGATCAGTCAGAGCATGATAACACATGTGCCCTAATCCAGGTAATTTATTTAGTTTCGTGGGTTTAAGTGTAATTTGGACATTATTTTGAAATATGTGTCCTAGATCAATGGATTAACAGGTTGCTGGGGGTTTTTGTTTGTCTGTTTGTTTTTTTGGTCTCAATAAAGGAAATATTATAGTGAAGGCACTCCAAAGGAAATAAATTTGGGCTAGCATTAGATTTCAAAGATGTTTGTGTTTATTCAGTAAAATTCCAGTGAAGTCAATAACCTTACTCTGGTTTCACACAGTCTAATTAAGTCCAATATAATTCTTGAATTTCCCTGTATCACCTCGAACAAAAGAAAGTTGAAAATATTTGAAAGTGTTCTGTAAGGGAAAAATATTAGTGTATTTTTTCCTACTACAGAAAAGATTAATTCACATGCAATGCATCATCACACCATATTTTATATTCCCACACAGAAATATACACATGTACTCATTCTCACAAGCGTATACAGTAGCTACAGTCAGATTTATGTCTCTGTGGAGCAATTTGAAAGAGTGTGATCCAGAAACTAAGCTGAACATTAAGCCTGGAGGAGCTGTTAAGCAACAAGGCTTTGCTGATTAAAACATGAACTTTATTTTAGTTTATTTAATTCATTTTGCATTTGGCTGTTTTATGTTAATTAACTCTTATGCAATTTTTATTAAATTTACTTTCGGCCCTAAATGAATATTTCAAGTTTTTATTGACAATCATTTATTGACTATCGAACCCACATTGACTGTATTGCAACATTTAATTCCCAAATCATTTATAAAGAAGCAGATTTTCTCAGTGGTCAAAGACAAGGATGCAAAGTCAAGAGGTATAAATCCAAATGTAAATCTACAGTGTACTCCCAGCATTGGCTGGAAAGCTGCAACTAATTGAGACAGGGATCATGACTGATTCTTGGAAGAGATGTAACTCACAGACTACCAATGCTTGGAAGAAGATACCTTTGGAGACCTAGTTAGAGTATCCTCAAGTCAATATCAACTGAATTAATTTTACTCTGCTTTGTACTGTAGCGGTGGATAGCGAGAGTTACCTGAAGGAAAATCCCAAACTTGTGTTTCAGTCTCTTCATTTGTACATGGTCATGGTTACCTACAAGTGCTTCAGATTTTGTAATGCCTTACTAAACAGATTCAGCTCTGGTATAAGCACATACAGTTTGACTGGCAGTTGTACTACAACACTGGGCAATTTTTTATGTAATAAGTACTATCAGTAATGACATGATTAAAAAAAAAACCATTATCTTAGCTTGGAAGTACAAGACAGCATGAAAAAATGATCTTGCTGCTACAGAAGTTATGAGTTTGATATATAGCACCCAGCTGTACTACACATTTTCTTGGAGAGCCAGGGGTAATGTCTTCATATTTCAGTCATCTCCTTTTCTGTTGAGTTTAGTTTTTTCTGTTTCTGTGTTTAGCACCACCAGAACAGGACAATTAAAAGGTATTCTAAGACAGTAGCAGAGGTTTGTTTGTTTGTTTACTGCACTAGTATTCTCTGAAACACTCTGTGCAGTCCAAGCACTGTTATCTGTGACTGTGCTTGTTTTCCTTACTTTAATTTCTAATATCTTGAAAAATGTGAAGCTGGCAACAATGCAGAATGAAGTTCATTTACCCACAGGCTAGGAGCATTAACAAAGTGATGTGCATTAGACCTTTTCACATCTGGAAATTTCTGCAAGGTAGTTCAGCTCTCCAGTGTCTTCTCTTCTAAAGCTACTAATAGATAGTAACATCTGTTCTAATGTTTTTTGCTTATTGTTATGCCTGATGCACAGGAAACTGGCTGAAATCAACAGTTCATTTTGTAGACCAAGCACTGCAAGTAGAAATATGTCCAAGTGGCCAGTTCCTCTAAAAAGAGTGAGGTGAAATAGTCCTGGGGACAGGAGGACTTGCAGCACTGGCAGATGCTAATAGACATGTTTGTAGACATGTTTGTAGTTGTGAAGTCAGTGAAAAAAGTTGCTAGCCATGGACTTAAATGACTGAGGAAATATAATGACTTCTATCACCTTGCTTTGGACTTTTTGCTGAAAATAGGATATGATGTTCTTTTCTCTCTCCAGAAAATTGTACTGTATTATAAGCTGTCCTGTCCACTAATCCTGTGACACAAGTGATATTAGCTACTGAGTTCATAAATGTGAGAGGTCTTCTAGAGTTATAGATAGATACAGTCATGAAGAAGTAGGAAGATGAAGAGGAAAAAAAAAAGCTCTTCTTAAGTCTTTCTCTAAAGAGAAAGGGCAACACTCTATCTTGGAGTTAGTGCTTGGACAACTGCGTGCAGATCAGTTCCTTTAGCTAATTTAGAAAATGGCAGTTGTGTTACAAACATGATAGTGCTTCTTTTATTTATTTATTTTCTGATCACTCTTCAGGAATAAATCTGGGAAAAAATGTTAGAAATGTCTGTAATACTTCCTGTAATACTTCCTCCCTTCTTCCCTATGTCTTCCTTTTTGAAGACTTGCTGAAATCAGGCCAACAGTTTTCCTTCTCATAGAAAAATTTGAAAAGAAAAGCAGTTCCATGGGAAGAAATCTCTTCAAGGGCTTCAAGCAGAGCAAACACATTATGGCAGAAAACAGATCACAGATATGAGTATGGGTAAAAGAATATACAAGAAGTTCATGCACAGGGCAATTGCTCAGCTACTGGCTTCTCTCCTATATTTCTGATACAGTCCATGCTCTCATTAGTGGGGCAAACTACATGAGAAAAAAAAAATGTTGTTTTGCACTAAAATCAAGTTAATCATTAAAAATACATAGATTTTCTTTTAGGATCTCAAGCTAGTAAACTGAGAAATAGGACAAATTCAATCTGTTAAAATATTACACTCAATAAAAATATTGATAAATTTCTGTTTAATATAAAGCTAAGGCTTTCCTCATGCGACTATGCTGCAGAAAGACAAAAGATAAATAGTATGTGCTTTAGATGCTTGCAGTCTCTGGAAGAAAGGTCCTTTGCCATTCTACAGTGGGGGTTTAAGTGTTTCTTTTATGTGTGAGTGTAAATCCCTCCTGGAAAAAGCACTGCGGATGATGAAAGATTATAGGGTATGATTTACTCACATCTGTATCCTGAGAGACAAGATGCCTTGAAATGGTCCCCTGTGTAATCTGATGTAGATTATTGTGGAAGTTATAAAATTAATGACAAATGTATGCTGTTTCACATGTAGAAATTGTTATTTTACATATTTGAGAAACTTCTGGTCACACTAAAGAGTAGTGCTTTTGTTTCCGACATCATTTACGTTTTGGATTTTTTTATTTTTTTATTTTTTTTTTTTAATGATGTGCACTTTTGCCCCACCCAGTGGCCATTACCTAAACTGCCAGCTCTGCTTGGTTTTAAGAGGAGTTATCCCCCCGCCACCCCAGTCTGCAGGGTAGATCTGCTACTGAGAACCGAACCAAAGCAGCATCTGTCCCCTGTTGCTGCCGTGAGTATATTAGGCTATCATTATCTGCAATGACACTACCATCTGTAATGTGCTCTGGGGCAAACACAGGCACTGCCAGTAGCTTCGGCACCACAGGCAGATGCTTCATCATGCAAGAAGATGCATGAAGGCAAAATATGCTATACATGAATCCAAGTGCTTGAGAAGAGAGAGAGAACGAGAGGGCAGCCAGGAAATAAATGCTGTTCATGTATCTCATCAACAAAGATGGAAATCAGGAAGCATAGGCTAGGTCAGGTGCATTACTCACTCTAAGGGAATAACAGGTATAAAAGAGAGACTCATTTTATTGCACTAGGAAATCTGAGAGTCTATAACTTTTTATGAGCATTTATATCTTCCCTTTTTTCACAAGTGACTTACAAAAATTGGTTTCAAATTAAAATAATAAATAGAAGTTGTTTTTCTCAAAATTCATGCCCTTACTCATTTGTAACAGAAAGCAAAACACACACACAGATGGGAAATAAAGACAGATAAAATATATATTTTTTCCCTTGTTATGATTTTCTTCTCTCTAAATCGCAGAACTCTTATCTAGAACTCTGTCTTCCTCTCCTTGAACCAGTTTCTCTGTCATTAAGTTCTCAAGGAAACAGAACTCTCTTCCTGGACCACATTGTCACACAAGAAGTCACAACTGAAAAATAGAGAAAAATAAATATTTTCAGAAACCACAAACATTTTGGCAATTTTGTTGTTGTTGTTGTTCATTTTTTTACACTGTCATTAGAGGTATGAATGAAAACACATATTTCCACCAATCTCCTGATTTCTTTGCTTGCAAAACATACATGCAAAGAATATAGTTCTGTTCTTGTTATAAACCAGATGCTTACTGAATATATGCTTTATATTATACGTATATTACAACACTAGCTAGGTGTCTTAGCCAAGACTGGGGCTTCAGCATCACCTATTCTGTATTCATAGAGCGAAAGAGAGACACTATCAATAAAAATATACTTTTGTTCCAGAATGAAATGCCTCTACAAAAGCTACTTCAGCACTTTGTCTGCAAGGATGTTAACAACATCAATTTCCAGAAGTCCCCTAATATATTAATAACTGCAGATCTGCATTTTCATGTCATTTCTTCCCCACTTTCTTTCTCTTTTCCCCATGTATGGTCTCAGGAATTTATTCTGTACTTTCCAGAAATGGACTGCATTGCTGCAGGCAAAGTTCATCTCCTGAAATATGCAAAATGCGTACCCTCTTACACGACTGTAGATGGCACATGTATATACTAGCAACATTTTCCTCACTGTTTCATTTGCTTAATCAAGAAATTGGTCATTAAGGCCTGCACTATTTTCACAAAAGTAGAGAAAGATATTGTTCTATAAATACATTGAATTACACAACCAGCTTTAATCACAGTTAGATATGGAAAAGAGGACTGTAATAATTTTGTATTTTAATGCACAGATGATGACTGAAGGATTCTGGCTTCCTGATCCCCAAATTGTTATACGTCACCCTCCAGTCACTCTTTTATTGCACTACAAGGACGTCTCTTATTCCAGGAGAGGTGAAGGTATCAAATGATGCCTTTGTATTAACTGGTCCAGCACTGCCTCCACGAAGATTAAGTAGGTCATTTATAAGAGCCCTTGCACACACTGCATTTTGCAGCAGGAGTTTGAAGTTTAGCAGACAAGCAGCCATCCAGACAGCAGCTGTGATCACACTGCATATGAGATAATTATTTTTCTCAAAGACTTCCCTTCCAAATAAGCACAATGTATCTTTAACATGCATAGAGAGAAAAAAAAAAGGTGCTTTCACTATGCTTTCTCATATGGTAAAGGTTTTGTAAGCATTGTTTACACAGCATCAAAAGAAGTGCATGATGACTTTCTGGGCGTTCGTACAGGCTTTTTATAGTTTTCTATATGTTGTTGCTACTCTTCTAAAAATGACTGCTTGAAAATATAACCTAAAATAGTTAAACCAGTTCAAGCTATTCTAAACTTCCCACATTTGTCTAAGGGAAGTTTCACGGGGTTTGTCACATTTAATTAGAAATACCACACTGATTGTGCACAATGTAGCAGATTATCAGGGCTACTTGTTAAATTATAAAAGGCTGGCTAAGCTTCAGAGTGAAGCTAGTGTCCAAATTAGCAGATTTGATAGTTTATGCTCACAAAAATAATTGCTTTTTCCTCCTTTCTTTTGCAGAGTATATTCTTTATCTGAGAAAAATATCAAGCCTATAGATCTCTAGTTAATGTTTGCAAATTAAACCTGGGTTCACAACAATACAACCAAGTAAAATTCCATGCTGTTTTATATGCCTTATCTATTTTTAACATTTCTTATTTTTATGTTAAATTAATAATATAACCCTTGCTGGAGTATAGTATGTTTTGACCTCAGAAGGTCATTTATTGTATATTCTGAGAACAAATGTTGAGATAAAGAAAAATAGCTATCTGCAAGAGGTGATATGCATGGGTGGAAAGAGGAGGGATAGTATACCACATACCTTTTCCATCAGGACTGCCTGACATGAAAGACAGCTCCTCCTGCTCCAGCACCAAGACAGAAATCATGTCTCCTTGTACCAATGTGTCCTGCAGAAAACTAATCTGGTACTGGACACATATAAGGCTGAAGCATGAGCTCCTGCACCATCCTCCATCATCCTTGGTGTCTCCACTCCATCAGTGCTGTCTGATTTTGACTTGTAGGACAACTCTGATTTCATGCCCAAGGTTATATGCTGATTTTCTTGCCTGTAGAGTCAACTCTGGATGCAACACAAAATCTTTACGAAAGCTAAATAAAAGAAAGATGAGGATGAAACTTTTCAATTGTACAAGTCTTGAATGATAATTCATGAAGCATCAGTCATCTACTAACACTGCTGATGGTCACTGGAAAGTTATATTTCCTCTTTAAATTTCCAAGTATTATCTTATATTCAAAGACAGTTAAGAATACATTGATAGGGAGCAAAGTATATTTGCAAATAAGCAAAATAGATTTCAGGGAAATCTATCATCACTGAATAATGTGAAGCTTAATCAGTAGTTCTTAAGGTGATGTAAGCAGTTATATCTATTTTGCATCTTGGACTCACTGATTTATCAAAAGTCTTCCTAGTTGCATAATTGCATGTAACCTCAAGCTCAATAGAGAGTGTAAAAAGAAAAAAAAAAAAAAAAAAAAAGTTCCAGTCATATACTCTGAAGCAGACAGAGAGAAGTGAAGTAATGACTCTGACTCTGCACAATAAAAACAAAAATTGGCAGAAGACTCTTGCATGGCAATACCCACCTGAAAACGATAAGGGATAAAATAGGAACAGGAGTCAAAATCCAGTTCCTCTGTATCAAGTCCAACCTCTCTATAGATTATCTGATTTATGTTGACACCTGTGGGCACAACAAAGACAGCTCAAGAATATCTCAAACCTGATGCACTGAAAGACACATCTTCACTCTTTGCAGTCATGTAGTCATCTCCCATCTATCACATAACCAACAACCAGATGGTTTGCAGAGGTCAAATGACTCCCAGTACATTAGAGAGAGAGAAGAAGGGACGATCAATGGGTTATTTCTTCTTCTCTCCCTCTCTTTCCTCCCTCCTTTCTCCCTCCCTCCCTCCCTCCCTCTTTTTTCTCTCCTGCTCTCTGTCTTTCTCATATACTGTGGTGGCTGTCGAAACAGCATATGTGCACTAATAAGTTCCATCTCAAAATAATCTCTTTTGAAGTAAAGTACCTTATTAATGAGTAAACCTGTACAATGATTAATTTCATTAGGCAACATTCTTCCCTGAAGGCTCCTGTTTGTAATGAAACCTTCAGATAATCTCTATCTAGGGAAGCAATATGTCTGCTAAGTGCATTGCAAAATAATTATCAAATTACAAAATAAGACATACCAAAATTTTTAGATGATTGAGTAATAATACTCTAAAAAATACGTGAACACCCCTTGGATTTTTGTTTTTGTTTGGTACTTTGAAGCTGTTTACACTGCATGGTGTAAAATTACCATGAACTTAAATAAAACTTTACACTACCAAGCCACCAAACCACTCTCACTAGAGCATACTTACAACATTCAGAACAAACATCCTGAACTAGAGAACTCTTAATTCAAAAAGATTGCCACGTTTTGTATTACAGAAATCAGTATGTTCAGTGGTCACATTCGTTTACAGTGTCTCTGTATGCCACTGTAATTTAATTAAATCCTGAATGTTTTCTTTACAAATTTTATCAAACATAAGCATTGAGGAAACTGCCCAACACATGCACACAATAAGGCTTTTCTTAAAAACTTCATTTAGAGACCTGAATAAAGCCCTTTGTGGAATCTGTAATAAGAAGCTTGTTTATACATATTTATTGCCTGAAAATATCTGATACCAACACTCAAAAAAGTTGTGTTTCAAATTAGTGTAACCTTCATTTTGGAGGAAGGGCTTAAGCTTACAGTTGATAAAGTGTTTTTTTTTCTTTTCTCTACACAGACAGCTATCTTGTGTGGACAAATAGCTGTACTGAAGAGGCCTTGCTGTGGAGGAATAAAGAATGTCTGCATTGTGTACAAATTCTTGTGCTGAATATTTACATTTGCGTACAAAAGTTCAGACGCCAGTAAATAGGGATTATGGAGTGAATCTGCTCTTAGAAAGGTCTGGTTACTGTGTGAAAAACTAGCTCCTTCTATTGTTTCCTTTATTGCTGATTTTATTTTCACCCATCAAGAATTCAGAGATAAAACATGTTCTGAACCTTTTTCAGATAAAGTTGCCTCATGACCACAATTCTTTCTGTATCTCAACCTCTGCAATTTGCTAGTTTGCTCTAATTTATTTAAATGTAAGCGTCTTTCAGCATAGTTTTGCTCTGTTCTATATTAAAATTATTGCAAAGATATTAAATTTTCAGAACAGTGTAGTAGCTCAGACTGCACAATTTGCATTCTAGGAGAAAAATTCTGATTATTCAGCAATGCAACTTGTACTTTTGTGTGTTCTACACAGGTCAGATGATGTCATCCCAATTGTCCTACTACTGTAACTATCTGAGCAAGGAGCTGAAGAGAAGGTAGAAGACAAGCAAGAGGAAATAATGGCTATCATGATATGATTTTTCCAATTCTCTTGTTTGTTCTGAATTAAATGGTTGTCCACATTAGGAAAGTACTGGTTTCCTTTGATTTTTGCATGCTTTTGAAAAAAACAGGATTATTTTCCTCATCTATAGTTATTTTGTTTTTTAGGATTTAAAAGGTCACAACACACTTGCAAGTGTATTGTCTATTATATGCAGCATAATTTATTCAGTGATTGCCATTGCAAGTTCAATATTTGCTCACAGTTTCTGCATGTTGATATCAGAGTCAATTTGAAATTACACTTTTCTTACCATTGGAAGGTATGGCTTAATTCATATCACATGCAGAACAATGCATTAACCACCACTGACACTCTCATTAACTCGTGGATCTCTGCTTTAGAGCTATATTTGGTTTGCTGTGCAGTATCATATTTCATGTTTACTCGCACCATTCTGTGTAGGTGCATTCATCTTCTACCTTTCATTTCCCCTTTTTCATCATCTCCAAATGAAAACCATTTCAATTAGGAATATAGTTAGCATTCCTCAACACTGCCTTAAGCACCTGACACTTCCAGATGATTTCTGTGATCTTTGGATGGACACAGAGAACCTTTGTTTCTAGATTCAGACAAGATCAAGTCTGCTCCTGCCATTACAGTAGATACAGTGTTTAAGTGCTCTGGAGTTTTATTTCATCATTTTTAGCACAGTGTATTACAATCAAAAGATTAATACCAAAACTAAAAATCTTCCTTAATGTGTTTTGGGTCCTATTTTCTGATTCGAAAATGTGTCTCCCAGTGTATCCTGCCTGAGGTTTCAGAGGTCTGCCAGTGATGATCTGGTGATGATTTGACTCCAGCCCAGGTGAGCCCTCTGGGATGGGAAACCCTTGGAACTGACTGGTCTCACAGACCCTGCAGCAGCACCAGCTTCTCCAGCACAGTAAGGCTACAGGCTTGCTGGGGCTGCTGACCACAACTGCAGTGCTGCAGCACTGGGAAGGAGAGAAGGTGGCCTTCCAAGCAGGTCTTATAGGTCTTCTTCTTCACTTTCTAAGGCAACAGGAAGTTAAAACAACTTTTGTTAAAATAATACTTTAAGCTGATGCTGCTGAATTGTACGGTATAATAGGCAACGGGTCTTGCAGTGCACTGATTTAGGTACTTGGCATTTTCTGACTGCATCCTGGAAATAGTGTATTGCAATAGTCTGCATCAAGCATGGAAAAGGAAACCCAGGTGCTAGAATGTGAATCCTACCACACATAGCCACACTGCACACCCCGAACCCATGGTGCTTGGGCTCTCCCTGCCCAATCACGCTCCTCTTTGCTCCAGTAAATTGAATTTCAACCTATTAAGTTCAGGAATTGAGAAAAAGAGTTTTAAAGAAAGTTACTTAATATTAATTTGAATGTCAAAGTATTCCATTAAAGGAAAAAAAAAAAGTCAATAATGCTAAGGTGTGCAATAGATTACATAAAAAGGGCTGGAGGAATAATGAAAAAAATGTTCAATATCTTCAGAAAAAATGCAAAATCTGTCAAATTTATAGCTTGGTAAATATATTCAAAGATTTTCCAACCAAGTCCGCAGTACAAGAAATAATATATACAAGATATTTTAAAATGCTATATAGGAAATGTAAGAAAATATATTACATTTATAATTTGATGAGCAATGTAACAACACATCAACAGAAGCTATTTTTTTGAATGCACATTGACAATTATAGCATATGAATGGATTGACACTAGTTAGATTTCCATGGTTAACACAGAGTTTATCTCCTCTGGATACTACTAAGTGAGCTTTAGCAGGTGTTCATTGTTTAAGATATTTCAAAAGGGGACTATTTATTTTTCTTTTAAATTAATGAATTCTGACATGTTTTTAAAATACCCTTTAATAAAGTCTGTTTAGAGATTATAAATTTACCCCATCAAAATGATTAGATCTTATTCTTGCTGCTGCATTTTTTGAAAATGAAAACTTGCTCATATGGAAGTTCATAAAATTCCAGGATATATGATTAAAGTATAGTCAGGATTGGTTGGATTCTTTGTACTTGATATTAATGTATAACGTTTAATCTTCCCCATGTTGGATGCCATTTATTTGACAAGCTTAATACCTAGCAAGTATATCCACCGTACAAATATATGAGAAACTCAATAGCCAAGTTCTCCACTAAAGCATCCTCTCTAATTTCCATCATGGTATACCAGCAGAAAATAAGGATATTATGCATAGTGTAATCAACTCTGGATTCCGTAAGATCAAGGGCAGAAATCACTCAATGTGAGCCAAAGAAATCTGTGGTATTTCTTCTCATGAACACCTTTCCTGGATCCTTAGAGACTGCAGAGCATCACTTGTAATTTGGGAATAATTCTGACTCTTTGAGTCATGAAGAAGGATAGTGTACACTTACACAGTATAAAGTGGGGAAAACAGATTTCAGTAGATTTGGATGCAGTATTCAATTGACTAAGGCCTTTTTGTGTGTTACAAATGAGTGGACAGCTTCATTGTGATTATTGCTGAAACAGAAAGAAAGATTTGTTCCAAAATTATCCCGTTTTCAAAAATATCTACCCATATAATGAAGTAATTGAGGTTGGAATTCCAGCCTGTTGGTTAGCTGGTTGTCTGGTATTGTACTCTATAGGTCTTTGTTACAAGGTTACAGATAAAACTGCCTGAGAAGTAGATTGTTTCCTATGTAAAGCATTTCAATTACAATATCTCTGTTTTGTTTTGTTTTGTTTTTCAGTAATACTTTTAACTTATAGCAAACAGACATATTTTTTCCCTAGGAGCTGAAAACTCAGTACATTAAAAAATAGTCATGCTATATGTTGGCCAAAAGTGCATCAAGGGGAAAAATCTTTGCTAATGAATCAAATCTACTGAGAGTAGTGGCATGAGATTTTTGAATGCCCATGGGGAATTATTAACAACAGATGTGAATAAAATTTCAACTGAGTGTTTTTGACATTCAGGTGTTTTGTTTGTGCTGAATAAATGTGATTTTCTGTGGAGGGCAGATACATCCTTCTAATTTTATTTTATTTTTGTCAAAATCTATTAAATATGTTTTGATAAAATATTTTATGAGGTACTTGTGAATGTGCCTTTCTTCTACCATACTTCAAAATCAAGACTTACTTCATTATCATCATATTTCTTTTACTTTCTTGCTCTCACACAGAGAATGTGCTGGAGAGAGAAACCATCTTTTCAAATACCGTATGAACTTAGATATTAACAAAAATGGTAAGAAAATAGAATAAAAGCAAAAATGTAATTGCTTTTTGCTGCGTGACTGATTGCTTTGACAATACAATTAAGCAAAAGGGAAAAATTATTGCATCTTTGGCAGTTAATTCAGGGTGTAGCACACCACTAATCCTCATAGGACTTAATTTTCTGGCAAAACTAAACAAAGTCCATTAAAAATATATCTGATCACCAGAAGAGAAAAAGACAATTCAAAAAAAGAAGATAAACAAACTACACTTCATACATCAGTGTCACACCACAAACTGATTGTTTTAACTAAAGCCACTCTGCCTTGAAGTGCTTGACTTACAGAAAATATTTTTGCCTTCAACAGAGGGTTTTTTCTGCTAACAAAACTATCATTAAATAATACTGCAACACATTATCTATTTATTTTTGTGGAAAAACAGCTTCAATGGATCCAAATGTTTAATCTTGCTGCAAAACAAGAAGAATGGTATTGGTTTTATAAAACTGGTAAACTCATTTTCATGAGTAAATGCATCTGTGTATTTTCGTATGTTTTTTTAATATATATATGAAAGTGAGTGTATATACATACATACATAGATACATATATACATTTTACAAACTCATTTGGCTCCTGCCAATCTACTGTCACTTCTTAGGTGGCAACAGTTTTATTCACCTATGGAAGCAATGTTGCCTAGATGCACTCTACAGGGGTTTTATTCATTATCCAGTGTTATCTAATACATCTTCTGAGGTACAGTGGACTAGCATTTTCCTGATGAATGATCTCCAGTTTATTATGAGGCTATAAAATGATCAAATAAAAGCACCTCTGAATCTTAGTTACGGAGCTGATTGTTTATTTATGCTGCACAGTTAGAGAAAACAGCATCAGAGTGGTGATATTTTAATGGACTAACCACTGATATTTAAATTCAGTTAATTTCCTTGTCTTCACTTCAAATTAGGTGGTCTGTTTCAGCAGCATATGATTAAGGTTTGTATTGTCTATGAAAGATGTAATTATCCTTTTGATTTTTAAAATTGTGTTTTAATTTTTTAGAAATCTATGTATAGCATGATACTTCACTTTAACAAATCTGCTTAATAGCAGTAGTTGTAAAAGAAGTAATAATAATGGTAACAACAGCAATTATGAAATAATGTAAAAGCAGTTTTCTATCAAAGTATTAGGATTCTCCTGAAGAAAGTAATAATTCTCACAACACCACACACAAAAACCAACCCCAAAACAAAAATCAAAACAAATGAACAAACTAAACCAAAACAAAAACAAACAAAAAATTTAATCAAAACCCCTTCTTTTCCAGGCACCAGCCCTAACCAAACTTCCCTTCCCAGTATGCTGTCATATACTGAAGAAATTTAGTGGTAGGCATTATAAAGAGAAGCTGAGCTCTGCTTCCTCCAGGTGGCAGAGGTGAAATTAAATTGGCATTTGGGTATGCTCAGAGCAATAAAACTTTTTTGTTATGATATTTTTTCTGTATCTTATCCTCTTATTTCAATAAACAAAAGACTGTTTTAAAGCCATTACAAAGTACAACTGAGGAAAACATTGTGCACTTCTGCAGGTAAAGCCCCGGCACTGCAAGTGTGAATGCATGGTGAAAAGTCAAAGACACCAAGTGAAGAAAAAATGTAATTATAGTTTGGTTTCAACCCCAATTAATCTATCTATCTATCTATCTATTAATTACTGGCTAATGCAGGCTTTTGAAAGAAAGTGCTTTGCATGTTCGTTGATTTAGATAATTGAAAGTTACTTATAGAGGCCAGGCAGCAAATGTTTGAACAATTGATAAAGGCATTGTAAGTGTCTTACCTGATCTACTCTGTATTTCCTCTGGTAAAGGAGAAAATACAAATTAAATCTCAATTACATATATTTATTTTTTCTTGTGAAAGTATGATCTGCTACACAAATAATTAAAAAAAAAAAAAAAAGGAAAAAGAAAAGTCTGTCTTGTTTTCTTCGACACAGTTTACACCAACATCTCTCCAGTAACCATGTCATGCTCCTAGTCTCTCCTTAATAAGAAAGTGATTCATAGCTCACCTTATTCTTGAACTATAATAATTACTAGTAGTAGGTGAATTATTTTGTTCAATTCTCTGCACTGTTTCAGCTGGAGAGAAGATGTGAACTTGTGTCTGCAGTCTACTGTGAGAGGATCCTTCTTATCACAGCAAGAGAAGATGGTATGTTGCAGGATGTCAGTCTCTCCTCCTGAACGCACTGTGTAAGAAATATAAATTAAGATAGAACAGGAATAGAAAATGTAACCTGCTGCCTTCTTTTCTTTCATTGCATTTTTTTTGTTCTTTAATTTGTGTTTGTTATCAAAAGAAAAAAATATCTAAGCTTTGATTGTACCTAAAAAAGTACCCAAATAGTTCTATATAAAAGCTGATCTCATTGACAAAAGAATTTTGATGCAATTGCCAAATAAAAGAACTCCATTATCAGAATTTTGCTCCTTTTAAAACCAATTATATTGATAAAAGACTGAATTCATATTTAATACATTTTATGTCAAGAATTTATGCAAAGTCACCAGTAAATTCTCTCAAAATTTCCAACATAAAATTTCAGGTAATTACATTCTCTGAGGCACTATTACAGATATGTTCTGTGGTCCAATATGCTGATGAATTGCACAAAAGAACAAAGTAGCTAGACATAACAAATGATAGTAGGCTGTGGCAGCAAAAGAGGTGGGTTAGAACAGGACATGTTAATTCATAATTATGTGTGGATGTCTGAATATAGGGATCAGCTATAAGGCAGACATACATATAGGGTCAAACCAATCTATGTAATTGAGCAGGCAGTTAAACATTGGTATAGTTAATAGATACGATAGGAGACGAATAGATGGGATGGATAAGGAATCCATCTTCCTGTAAAAATAACACTGCAAGTTACTATGAAATAATATTTTTATCTCGGCGTCTTTTTTCCCCCTACTCTTTGTCAAATGAAACATACACGGAAACCTACATCTTCTTAAGAGAATAGCTATTATTAAAATAGTAAAATAACAAAGTTTTAAACATACCAGTGGAAGGTGACTTGCTGAAAACATATTTTCTGTCTAGAAAGAACAAGTTAATGTCATTAATGTCACTGAAATAACTTAATAATTATATGTATTTTTAACAACATGTTAACCATCTTCCTGAAAAAAAAAAAAAAGCAAAACTTAAACTTCTTATTTCTATCTGTATTTGTGTTTGTATTTTAAATAACCTAAGTCTGTCAGCATCTGCAGTGCAATTCTGAATAGCTGGAATTCCTCACTGAGGGTACATGAAAATATTAGAAAGCTGAAAGAAGTCTCACAATTTTCAAAACTGGTATAATTTTAAATATTTCAGCACCTGCACAGGTCTCATTTCTAATGTATACAAATGATAAATTAAATTTTCACTAGATAATGGTGGAAATAAGTTAACATACACTAGCAGAACACATCAGCAGTTTGTACACAGGGACCGAGATTTTCTACAGAATGGGCACAGGATAGAGAAGGATTATGAAGACATATGTAGCAACATACTGAACATTCTCAATAAGCAAATGCACACAAACACACAGTGAGATCCAGCACTCCCAGTGAGCTTCAGATCCAAATTTTATTTAAGTCTATTACCTTTTGGTCAGGAGTTTTGGTGAGGATCACTCTCTAACACTGTATAAAAGAAGACTGTGCTTTGAAAGGTTTTTCTAGTAACCAGACATAGGAGAATTCAGTCCTTTTTTTTGAGTGTGTGTGTGTTTGTGTGCATGCATGTTGGTATTCATTCTGATTTTGCAAAAAACCCCACATTTTACAGTCTGAAAATGAGCACAAAACTATTTGCATAACATCTGCACTGCTCGGAGTGCTGGAACACTACAACAATTAGATCCATGCTCTATAAGATTCACATGCAATTTAGGAAACTACTATAGTTGAGCTAATTTAAGGTTTAGTTAGAAGAAATTATTTTTATTTTCCCCTTATCATTAATGCTGTATCAGAAACCACTTAACAAACCATTTTATTTTTAAGCACATAGACATAAAAATATTTGCCATATATATTTTTGAAGTGAAGAAACTTTGAAGGATACTAATTTAATCTGTTTAATGTGACTGCATCTATAGTGTGTGTTCTAATTTGACTGATTTTACACAGCTGTCATTCTACAGCCTATAATCTGTATGCATGTGATATAAGCACAACCTTTAATGAACAATATTTACACGCAAAAGTTGCTAATATAATGCTAGCATAGCAGCACCTGCCAACACCTCTACAATTAGAAGTCTGTGTCAGCATTTCAATTATAAAGCACCTCCTAATTTAGAGGATTATAACTTGACAGTAAAAATTCAGTCTGTGTTGCAACTTGACATGTAAGGTCTCAGTTCAAAGCATTTTTATTAAAACAGGTTTAAATCGGTTTAGATATTATGAAGTTATAGGAGACTACAGTGAAAATGGAAGACACTCTGTGGATGTTTTTTCATCACTGCTGTAGCTGAAATGCTTTGAAAGGGAAATCCACAAATGTTACAGTTGTTTATGTGTAATTAGGACCACTGACTGATTTTTTTTTCTATTAATGTAGCAGTAAGATCTGAGCTTTAAAACTTCCCAGTGTTATGTTTGTTTCTTTCTTTTGTTTTTAGGATGTATATATATCATTAATGTTAAGTATAATACATTGATTGTTTAGTATATTCATTTTTAAATGCACCGATTCACTGATGAAACAGACCATGGCAATACATGTGTGAACTTGGGGACTGAATGTCCCTCCATAATGACATATCCCTTACAGATAGCATATCCATCAATTACAAACTTCTCAAGTGTGTATCGACACAGTTGTTCCAGCTGAGAAATTACCATCTACTGTGTCAATAATCTGCTTATCAAAGTTGCCTATTGCTTTGCAGCAGCATAGTAACTGCTAGCTGCTGCTCAGATACAGTACTATTTATTGTGGAAAGGAAATAATTTTCAGATTGTGACAGGGTTAGGATCCACTGAGGGAGATAAATGACAGGGACTTGATTCTATTCTTAGAGGGGTGGTTGTAAGAGGAAAAAATATCAGTAACAACTAGATCAGTTCTGTGACCTTGTGGAAAATATTCCCCTCCACCACTATTTCTAGACCCTTTCATGCTGTTTTCAAAGCCCATAAGGACTGCAAAGCATTATGAGGAACTCCTAGAGTTCAACAGTTACATGGAATGTTGTGCAAAGGTTCATGCTGCCTTCTTTTGTTGCCTGATGGAAAAAAGCATTGGTACTTGATGGGGAATGTAAAGAGAACCATCTCTGAGCAAAACCAGAATACTCTGGGCAACCTGAGGTGCTGGAGGATGGGCAGCTCACATACTGCAGCAGCAGGGGAAGCTTCTCAGTAGCAGTCAGATGTTAACTTCTGGGGCCAGAGCTGCACACAGAGCTGCTCTTCATCTTGGTCATGCTAGTGCACAAACATATCCACACCATGTCTACCCCATGGCAGAATATGGGCCAAGTGAACCCACATTTGCCTGCAAATACTGCAGTCAAAAAGACAGTTCCTGAAATTGTCTTCTAAGGAACACATCAAACCTGTGCAGTTTACAACCATGTCAGCCCTCCTGTGGGCAAGGCAGTTCTTTCCTTGCTGAGAGACATGTCTGGGGCTTTGCTCCCACAGATGGAAACATCTGCATCACAATTTCAGCAGTGCATGTCAGAGCTCTTGTGTTGCAAACAGGTGCAGTAGCTTGTATGTTGTGCCAGCAGTAGGTCCTGAGGGTTCAACAGATCTTAAAATACATTACGGCTTCTTGTACTAGTCCTCTTAAATTTAAAACCAAGATCAACAAACTTAGTTTGTTATCAGGCAATGTCGTAAGTGGTTTGTAAATGGTTTGGAAATTAACGTTAGTAAAACTATTACAAGCAAGAGCAACCTATTTTCTGGTGGAACACAGCTTGTCAAAAAAAGTAAGATGTAAATTAAAAAGATGGACTTCCTTTATAATCTTTCACCTCTGTGCACTGCTATCACCCCTGAACAGCTTCTGGTTGAAAATGATCCCAGCCACACTAGTATGTGAAACACATATCCTCTGGTATTACTCTTCAGTGCTCATCATTTTACAGGGGACTTTTAATTGATAGCTGATTTCTCTTTTGCATCCGTTTTTTTTACAGTCTCTTAAAATGTCAGAAGTCCATATATTATAAGTGTCCCTCACTGTAATTTAGTGAAGTCACCATGTTTTCCACCATCTTTGAGAAGTCACGAGTAGAGACCATAGCTCAGAAGTGTAGGCTGTGATTTATGTGATTTATGCACAATTCAGCCAACATCATATCACACACTAATTCTTCTGCCGTTCTGTTGTTTCATTTGGAAATCTATGCAACAATAACAACAAAAACAACAAAAGGCCTGGTCCTCCATATTATATTAAAGACATAAGTTTTTGCTTCAGTCTTTCTAGAAAGGTAGTTTTTACTTTGTTAATATTTTTGACTCAACATAGTGGCATGCTAATCGTCAGAAGACATGAATAACATGAACTAGTAGATGGCTGTGCAAAGGTATCCTAATCCAGACCCTTTGGTGTGCATATAAAGAAAGACCAAAACATACTCATTAAGATTAATTTAACTCATGTAACTCATGTTTTGTATCTGTCATTGAAACGTTAATATTTTTCTCCCTTTTCTGATTATGACATTGAAGTCTATCAGTTGATGATAGTTCACCAGTGCTTCAAAAACACAGTAAAAGTTATACCCTGAAAGTTGAGATGTGCATCTTCTACAAACATTAAAATAAATACTTCTATTATCTGTATAATACATTAGAAAACAACTTTGCAGCACCCTCTAGTGATGCATTGACAAAGCAGAATGTTCTGGAAAATAAAGCGAACAAAGAGACTACCTTGATGTGGAGAAAACCACTTTTGACATTGCCATGATGGCAGAAGGTGTTCACTTTCACTGTTCCATTTTCTTAAGGTAAATTAGAAAGACCTGATTTCTCCAAGGCTATTGGAAACAAAAATGCATTTAATTGACTTTAAATTATTCCAGTAGAGGAAATGGATTTATTTTGTATTTGAAGCCACTCTGTTAATATAGAATCAGAGACCTATTATATCTGTTAAGACCCTAAATTGGCACCTGTGGAGTTCTTAAATTCTCTTTATTCCTTATGACTTAGATCTATCATTGTTCAATGCTTCCTGTGTCAGTGTGTTCCTGCAGCACGATGATGTGATAGCAGACACCTGGCAGCTGACAGATTTGCTTCACTGTATGGAAGTATATGAACATGACTTTTGGAGTTTGGCATAGTTTGGCTCCTAATAATTTAAACTCTGCTTCAGATCATCTCATATCTTAAGGTTATGAATAATTTTTCTTCCCTTTCAACAACCATAGTTCACCTGCTAATACTAAACCATGGATGTGTATGTAAAAATTAGGCTGTATTACTGATTTATGTCTAAAATCATTATAATCTAGCTTAGAAAATGGTTAACACTCTTTATGGAAGGGCAAAGTTGTCTAGCAAGGTATTGGTGGGGTTTGGTGATTTTGCTGTTGCATAAATGTTTATGTTGCCATAAATGGAAACGATGCACATGATAGAGTAATCTGTTTAACAGGATAGCTCTGGATAGACCATATTGTGTAAATCAAAGTTTGAGTTACAGGGTTTTCAGTTTTTTTTCCTCTTCAATAAAACAGCATACACCTCTAACAAGTTAATAAGGAGCATGACTTTTTGTGTGTATGTGTGTGATTCTTGACATACAGCTGCTCATTCTATTAAGTGATGCTTTGCCCTGTGAAATATGACACTTCTTTCTGTCCTAGATCTGCATATATAATACCCAAAGAGATATAATTAAGTATAATGACCTAGCTGAAATCTTAAGATGTAATACTTTGAGTTGTTTTGCTGCATTCAGAAGTGTGACACTTTAGCTGGTATTGGAAAATTGGTAATGTAGTTTCCTCAGAAACATCACTACTGTCTTTCATCTTTTCAGCTCTCTTCTCTAAAATAAAGGTTGTCATACTGTTATATACACAGACAAAAATGGCAACGTAGAATAATGACAGTTTATTTGGTGTTCATACATCCTGTGAAATCTAACATCCTCCTTTCTTGTTTCATCCACTCATAAATGCTGCACATGTTCATTTGTCCCTCCCCTTTCCCAGTCTGATCATAAAATAATTATAAGAAAGGTTATCTTTGTAAAGCTTCCTTGAATTCAGTTGTTCTTCCACCACATATATTGTTTTCATAAACAATTATCCATTAGAACAATGCCTCATAAACCTTCTTAGAGAAACGTATTATCTGGGCGTTATGGTTTATTCATTGTCCCCTGCACTCTCACATACAGATAGTTTAAAACCATTTTCAGTACTTATTGTTGCTACATGGTTTTGAAATGTCCAGAAATAAATTATACGGACAGAAGATAAATAACCCTTCTTTTAATGTACACACCTATGGTTTAAAATGCTAGTGTTGTACAACAAATTTGCATAGAAACATATTAACAGAGCACTACTTGTAAAATTTTATAGAATAACTAATAACTGACATATAGGGCACATAGTTAATAACAGTAACTTTCTTGGGGAAAGAACACTAAAAATTAAAAAAAAATCAGAAAGGCATTCAAATATGCACAACCTGCAAGAGCAACAGAGATACCTCTTCAGGATAAAAAGAAATATTATTTTCTCCAACAGAACATATTTTCTCTTTGAGAGCCTAGAAATAAAGTTTAAACCAAAGCTTGCTTAAATCCCCATCACTTCAGGTTTTGTTGCAAATACTACATATTGACTGTGTTAGAGACTGATTTCTGTACCTGAAATCAAACTTAAGGTGATCTGTCATGTAAAATAGTGATTGGTACAAAAACGGTTTACAGCAATAGTAGTAGAAAGTGTAGGAAAATCAACTGTATCTAATGCAAGTCTCTGTCCCCTTTATGGCCCAACACAAAGTGGTGCTTTTTATAGTGTGACCATACCAGATCTCTACACAACTCCACTTATTTTGTAGTTGGCTCAGATAATAATTTCTCCTTGCTTTTCGTATTCTGCTGTTCTCTCTCTTGAGCAAGTTCACACTATAAAGAAAGTGTCTAGACTTAACTTCAAAAGATATTTATTCACTATGTACAATCAACCACTAAAGGTGTATATGTGTAGGAATGACAGATTACATGAATCTTTAAAATTCTTTGATCTACTGATGGACATACTTCCTTACATATTCTGTAGAGTCATTATTATACCACAACTTATTTCTTACTTCTGATAATTCACCTCAAGAAGCTTCTTTGCAACTACCTGCACCTTACTCCTAGACTATGAAAAAAGCATCCTATTCCATCTCTTGCATTCATTTCCTCCTCCATTAAAAGTGTATTTTTTCTAGACGTTTCAATAAACTCACTGAAGTGTCTGAACGTTGTTTTTATTTAGTTTACCTAAAGAACTTTCTATACACTTACAGGCACACATGGATCCAAATTTTGTTAATTTTTAATGCTTCTTCCCCAAACGGTTCAGGTCATGCCAATTCATTCAATTCTAGGAATTTTGCAAAGATCAGATCTCCTCAAAGATCAAGCTAAAGATCATATCATTTTCTTTGCTCTTACTTAAGAATATTAGGGAAAGTAAGCCTTTTTGCATTAATTCAATTTTAAATCATCATCACAGATTACTTAAGTCCTTCATTACAATACCAATGTAATGTCAAGCCTGTATATTTCACTGATTTGAAAAAGATAAATTCAAATTTTATTTCAATGTATTAGAGGAGACTACCGAGATAGAAATGTTTGCTTCATGTTAAAACTGTGTGTGGATCTTAGACAACTACATATTGATTTTACTCTACTATGGCTGCAGCCTAGTTAGTCTCTGTACAGTGATCAGAGGTAGGACTTCATAAATTACAAACAGTAAGAAGTAGTACAATATATTTCATTCCATTTAATTTTATTTCCACTTCTGAAGAAATTACAGAAATCACCAATCCACATGATAATGTGGTAATGTCTGACAAATTCGTTCTTTCTGGGTAATAATTCATTGGGTATCTTTTTATTACTTAGTGATACATTGTTCCCATGCGAGCAGTTGGTTTTGGTTGGTTGGTTGGTTGTTGTTTTATTTTTTTAAATTATTTTAGGGTTTGGCTCTCTGACGAAAACTGTGGCTAATATTTTCTATTCAGTAAAGTATTACTTTTATAAATTGATCTGAAATTCTTAGTAATCACATTCTGTTCTATGATTTCAGGAAATGTAAAAATACTGTATTTTTATGTTATGTCATATGAATGTTATCATTTTCTTCAGCATGTGATTGAATTTTTTCTATGAGATATGATCTCACCAATTAATATGTTTCTAATTGCCTGTGATCCCCAAATATTTTTCATCAGTTACCATTAAACAGTCTTAATTATTTTGTTTTGTTTTATTTTGGGTGTTCATGCTTCTAAAATTGTCTTTACTTTACTTGAGAAAGTCTTTCCCTTCCTACTGTATTCTTGCACATTCTTCACAAAACAGTATCTCAAAGCCTCATGTCTGCTCCAAACACCTGGGATCTGTTTCCATATTTAGTATTGCTCAAAAATTCTATAGTGTGTCTGAATATTAGTGGTTTAATTCAGTTATGTACTGTAACATTTTTAAAAGAATGTTCCTATTTCCACTACAATTTTCATATTAATATATCACAGGTTATAATATGTTTTATTCTAGCTTAGGTTTTTTCACTGCCTTACATCATAGCCAGTCAAAAGAACAGTTTTTACGTTCTTTGGGAGTCTATACTGTATTTGTTCCAGTTTTTGGTAAGATGTTTTTTCATCCTTTGTTTCCTCTTTGTGAGCAAATGTCTTGATATAGACATTTTTGTACCTGTTCTTTTACTCTTATATCATAGATGAGCTCAATGGCAGAAGTTAACAGTTGCTAATATCATGTCACTTCTGATAAAGTGCTTTCCCATTTCAAGCTTTGTAGCACCTCTCTCCTCCTGTGTAAAACCAGTGTGATTATTTTTAAAGATAACAAATCCACACTTCTATGAAGGTGTAGAAGAAGTACAAAGATTTATTTCCTGTCTTTATTTTTGTATAGAATTTATTAAAATACCATATCCAACCACTTGCTGAACCCTGTTGTTATTCCACAAGTAAATATGAATGTATAGACTTCTAAAGTGCTATTAAAAATACAAAGTAGCCTTGCTTGTGTGAAGGTTTTACTGAATTTACAGACATGTTATTCTTAATTTACCCTTGTATATCTAACCCTGGCATGAATTCAAGTGTAAAAAAAGCACTGTGTAATGCAGTCCAAATTAATATAATAATAGCTTTTTCCATAACCGTAAAGAAAATTTCCCTTATCACTTGCCTTGTAGTGAAAACATACCAAGCCCCCAGTATATGATGTCATGTGTTCCATGGAATGTTTTTACAGAACATTTACAAGACACATACAACAACCAGCTGATCAGGCCCAGTCAGAATGGGTTCATGAATGGCATATCCTGTTTGACAAACCTGATCTCCTTTTATGACAAGATGTTGTCTACCTAGACTTTAATAAAGCCTTCAACACTGTTTCCCACAGCGTTCTCCTGGAGAAACTAGCTGCTCAGTGCTTAGATGGGCATATTCTTTGCTGGGTAAAAAACTGGCTGGATGGCCAGGCCCAAAGAGTTCTGGTGATTGGAGTCAAATCCAGTTGGTGGCCGGTCACAAGTGGTGTTCCCCAGGGTTCAGCATTGGGGCCGGTGCTCTTTAATATCTGTATCAGTCGTCTGGATGACGGGATCAAGTGCACCCTTGGTAAGTTTGCATACAACACCAAGTTTGGTGGGAGTGTTGATCTGCTTGAGTGTAGGAAGGGTCTACAGAGGGATCTGGACAAGCTGGATCAATGCGCTGAGGCCAATTGTATGAAGCTCAACAAGGCCAAGTGCTAGATCCTGCACTTGGGTCACAACAACCCCAGGCAGCGCTACAGGCTCAGGGAAGAGTGGCTGGAAATCTGCCTGGAGGAAAAGGATCTGGGGGTGCTGGTCAACAGCTGGCTGAACATGAGCCAGCGGTGTGCCCAAGTGGACAAAAAGGCCTCCAGCTTGTATCAGTAGGACCAGGGAAGTAAGGCCCAACCTTGAATCCTGTGTTCAGTTTTGGACCCCTCACTACAAGAAAGACATTGAGGTGCTGGAGAGAGATCAGAGAAGGGCAACAAAGCTGGTGAAGGGTCTAGAGAACATGTCTGATGAGGAGCAGCTGAAGGAACTGGGGCTATTTAGCCTTGAGGCTGAGGGGAGACCTTATCGCTGTCTACAACTAGCTGAAAAGAGGTTGCAGGGAGCTGTGTGTCGATCTCTTCTCCAAAGCAGCAAGCAACAGGACAAGAGGAAATGGTCTCAAGTTGTGCCAGGGGAGGTTTAGTTTGGATATTAGGAAAAATTTCTTCACAGAAAGGGTTGTCAGTTATTGGAACAGGCTGGTCAGGGAAGTTGTTGAGTTACCATCCCTGGAAGTATTTAAAAGACATGTAGATGTGGTACTTAGGGACACAGTTTAGTGGTGGACTTAGCAGGTTTAGGTTAACAGTTGGACTCAATGATCTTTTCCAGCCTAAATGAGTCTATGATTCTATCACAATAATGACAGCTTTGGTGAATGGATCCAGAAGCCCCTATAATATCTGTAGTATAGAGATATTTAATTGTTTTAATTTGCATCGCTTTTCTTTCCTACATTTTATTTACCTCTTTTTGTTACTTTCCTTTTCATTATTATTATTTGTATTATACATTATTAAACTGTTTTAATATCAATCTACAAGTCTTCTCACTGTTACCCTTCCAATTCTCTGCCCCCACCCCACTGGAAGAGAGTGAATGAGCAACTGTATGGTGCTCGGTTGCCGGCTGGGGTTAGATCATGGCAATGACATGAATGCAGTATTTTCTTGATTTGTCAATGATAGGAAGACTTCAGTAACTGCTTCACTTTGTTGTGTTATCCATGCTTGCATTTATGGACCAGGAATCCAGCACACTGGGCACTTTACAAACTTGCAAAAAGAATCCCACAAAACTTTCATTTTAAGCCTTAAATTCTTTTTTCTTTGTAGTTGTTCTTGCTCAAGGTTCCAAATTATGCCAGTTAAAAAACACACATAATCAGGTTTTCCTCATTAGTCATTTTTATTGTCATCATCTCTTGTAACCTAGAAATTGGATTCAAGTCTGCAGAGATTTTTGCTTCACCTTTCTTAGATCACTTTGTGTTCTGGCTGACTTGTATTTTTATGTGCATCAAAGGGAAGGAAAAATAAGAAATATGTATTTACTGCTTCCATATAACTCACGCATAAGGAAAGAAAATACTTGAATAATAAGCATTCAGAGCATCCTATTCTTGCACTGAATTGTTACTGATGCATCCCCAAAGACTCCTCAGTGTGGTCTGATTGAAAATGGTCTTTGAAGCAGCTACAAGATTGTCTTGAGCTAATTATCAAGTAACAACACACTATCAATTTGACAAGTTGCACCATTTCTAAGTGAAGTAAGGCTCACTCTTAAGTTTTGGTTTGCTTTTTGATGGTAAAACTAATTCTGACCTTAAGGTGTGTGAATAAATCTCATGTCCGACAGCTTGCTGAAGCAACTTCTGAAATGACACCCAGCTATTCATCATCTTATTAACTGATGTTATGTGAAATGATAGCAATTAAAGACAGGTAAATAAAACAGTGTGGTGAGCAAGCCTTTTAATATTTCAGCGTAATTAAGAAATTGGGAGGAGAAAGAAAATACTAAGGGAAAGCCTGAACAACTTGTTTGTATCTAAAGAAAGATGAATTAAAGTCTTGTAAAATTTAAAGAAAATTTGGTTGGTACTGATGAGGGTCAGATTAGTATGTCCACTGTTTTTGGTGGGGTTAGTACATGGAATAAGGTTTTACTCAGTAAGAATGAAGGTTGACAGCACTATACAACCAGTTAATGGCTGTAACCAACTATGACTTGTGTCTCACTCTCTAATGTATGAGTATTTCCCTCATAGATCATCCTTTTGAGGTTTGGTGGGGGAATATATTTTTCACTTCCCTTTTTTTTTTTTTTCCCTGGAGTTGCTGCTGCTTCTGCTTGCAAAGAGCAGAAGAACTCTGTTTCCCTTTAAGAAGCGGCAAGATTCTCCAGCCCATTTCCCCTGAAGTTATTCAGCAATTTGACTGACATAAGGTTTAGTCACAGACTTTGAGATCTTGGATTGCAAGTAACAGATACTGAATACCAGGGCACTAGAAATAATTACAGGTCAATTCAGAGTAATGTTCCAAACAAATACATGGAACTGCTCATAGCTATTTAGAAATTTTATCATATTTGTAAATACTGAGGCTGGTTTTGATGCAGCTCAGGCACTCAAATGCGTTTTACTCTTTACCTTCATCAGAGAACATAATATACGAGAGAATAAGGTCTCATTTAACAATTTATCTTTCAAAACTTAGTCTTTATGAGGAGCCAAACAGACTTCCACCTTAATTTATCATTATCTAAATGAATGTAATGTAGCATAAAAAGAGTCTAAAAGTTTTAGTAGTTCCTAGCCAGCTTAAGATAAAGAGTCAGACCATATTGATCCAGAGCTTAACAGAACATGGTGAAGAGAGGGTCTTGACTGCTTTCAGCACAGAAGAGCATTGGAAATTTTAAACAACATAGGTGAAAATTCATCCTTTCTAGGCTTGTGCTTCCATTGCTGCTGAAGAAACATAACCAGAAAGTAGACAGGGAGTTGTTTTAGCTGTTTGCTTTAATCAAATGCACCTGTGAGATTACATTTCCCTAACTCTCAAAGCTGGCATTAAAATGGATTTAGCTAGCTAGCCAGAGTTCAAGTTCACCTTTAAGAAGCTATATTAGCTTTGCCTAGTAGCCTGTTTAGTAATGCAGCATACAGCATACCTGGCTTTAGACAAGACTAGAGATCAAATCTAACCTCATAAATCTCCCAGTTCGTGACTACAAGAAGCTGTCAAAAACTAGATGTTGTTTCATTCTCCAGGGGCTGATGCACTGCTATGGATCTCTCTTAAGTGCCCTCTAGCAGCTGATCACCAAAATGTATAATAGCCTTGGGAAGGACTACACCACACTTTTGACCCCTGAGGTAATATTTTGATAGGGCTTGACCTTAATAAGTCTGCCAGCATAAAAGCCGAAGAGTAAGAGTAAAGGAAAACCTTTTCTGAATAACAAATAGCTGAAGAAAACATTTTCTGCACAGTCCATAAATTATTACATTTACCTCTGGCAAGTACATTTAGAGGAAATCGTGTTCTGAATCACAGGTTGGAATACTCAGATTCAACACCAGTGCTAACCCAAAACGACTAGCTTGCAAACAAATGCTGTGCAAAATTTTACCACTTTCACTCAATTTGATCATTATTTAACCAACAAATCCTACTGAAAACAAATGGCTGGACTTCTCTCCCTTTCTGATTTACATTTATTCTACTCTTCAACTAATTTCATTCCAATGTAGGGCAAAGGATAAGGAATTCAGATGTCTTAGGGTGTTGTTATGTTTTGTTTTTCCTTTTCACTATAATGAAAGAGAAAAACCATTGCCACTTTTACTGACAATAGATTCTGAATCAGTATTTGTAACCCTACTACTTGACCACTACAACTAAATTCTGACAAATCACTTTCTTCTTCCAGTCCCTTTAAAACCATGTGTCACAGATAGTGTTGTCTTTTCTTTGAGCCTTACCACTAATATAGTTCCCTGCTGTACCTTGTGGGAAAGTGTTGTCATCTGGGCCACTGGATCCATGATGAGTTTAATTTCTGTAGGATGCCAGCAAAGTTAAATGGTTTACATAGTGTGAAGAAACAATTAAGCTGTCTAGAAGCTACATGATGCATAGCAAAATAATAGGTAAGAGAAAGACAGAAGCTTCAGAGTGAGCTAGTTTTGCTGTCCAGACAAGCAATTTGGAGTGGCTGAATTGATGATGAAGGGCACATTGGCATCAAATTTAACTGCAGCAAAACCTTTTCAGCAATGACACTTCCATGCTGCTTTTTCAGTGCTGATTTTTTTTTTTTTTTTCATCACAGCTGTACTCTAAAAGTACTTGCACGTATATAAGTAAATATTGCTTCATGCAGAATTACCTCATATTGTTCTGTGGGAGTTTGTAAACTAAATACAGATTTCACTCTATGTGAAAAAGTTCAGGAAAATTTGCTTGGACTTTGCAACCTGTGGGGAACACAGCTTGAGAGGCTGGGTGTCCTTGAAAACAACTAAGGCACTTTCTGGAAATTCTGTCCCTGATCTAAGAGCAGAGTTTTCTTTTCCCACTAAAAGCTATGACACAAAAGCCACAAAGATGATCTTCAGCTACTCTGACAGCTGCTGAGAGTGGTCTTATGAGTAAGTTCCATCAAAACTTACATAACTGGTAGGAGTGGAAATTAGATTCTAGTTGTTAGAAGTTTGACAATTATTTTAAGAGGTTGAATATATTTTCTCTTCACAGAAACAATGACACTCTGTAAATTGTGTATGGATGATATTAAGGCTCATAAATTAATTCTGCTAATTTTTATGACAAGAAATATTCAGGCCATGGTATGCTTATTTACAGGTGAACCTTTAGAAAAGAATTGTGTGTGTTCTGCTTATTGCTTATGTAAATCATAAGCAAAAGAATAGTGAAATGTCGGCATAACCTTTTTTTGTGGCTGAAATGTAAGTCTAGCTTTTCAGAGGTTTTATTGATTCCAGTTCCATAGTATCTGAGCATTTCCCAGGCTAATTAGATTAGCATACCAAGGTTCCTAATGGAATCTTTAGCTCTGCTCCCTCAGTCATTGTGTGAAACTAATTGGGGAAGGTTTGTTTGTTTACGTTTGTAGCGAAAATGATAGCTACCACTGTGAATGTCATTCTAATTATGGTGGAAAATATTTTTAAGAGAGAATGTGTAGAGATGGGGGCAGACTTTGAATTACTCCACTCTTCCCCTAAAACTCATTCTACATCAAGATCTTTCTGCTCCGACTACTCAGCTATCATAAATGTATCTCTCTTGTACTGTGATCTGAAGTATCAATGATGAAGACGTTTCCTAATGAAGACTCTGCAAGAAGAACCAAGATTTAGAAGTCTTTGGGAAGTTAATTTCTAATAAAGCGTTTGCTTTGTTTGCTTATGGCAAGCTGCACCTGTAAACCAAGGCTCTTGAGACAGTAAGGAAACAATGTACAACCTTCCAATATAAAAAATAGTAGTAATTACATTCTGGTGCATAGATCACTGTGCACAGATTCTCAGCAGATGCAAAGAATATTGTAGCAAATGGTAAAGTCATCCTTGAAATGAGAAAGGTTGTCCAATCAGAACAAAAAATAATTAAACCTAGTTTCACATGGGTTTTTACATTTACAGTCCTAGTGTTTCTCTGTGACATGTTCATCTGAGGAGAAATAGTTCTAAAAAGTTCAGTAGGGACCTACACCTATGTGGATTGATTGGCCAATTCACATACACTTACTAGCAATATGGCTACTAACAAATGAAAGCGATGAGGCTGAATTCTTCCTATTTTCTTCTAAATATGTGTGCTAATTTAATTCTCTTATGCATAGTTAAAAAATAGTTTATTGGACATAATGGTCTTTATACCTCTCTTTCATATCTCGTTGAAATTTATGAAAGGGCTTACAAGTAATTCTGGAGAAAACTGGGTGACAAGAAAAAAGACAAATGGAAATGGACAAACAATAGGCAAATAGATGATGTAACTGCATAAGGCTTAGTTCCATAGGAAACCAGGCCAAAAAACAATAACCTATTTCTACTCAAAGAAAATGTTATCTCATCATTTAAGCTTGATAAGAAAGCAACCTTTGAAGCCTTGCATCTCTTTGATGAAAAGGAGCTGCCACTTCCAGTGGAAATATGTGACACTGCTTTGGAGATACCTGCTCTTCGCAGAAGAATTTTGCGTGAACCTTCCTGTCAATTTGGTATGAATATTGGATGCTAAAGTTACTGATATATAGGACATAATCCATTACAAAAAAACCCAGATGTTTAAATCTGTGTGTTATAAATAATGTTTAAATGCAGACGAAGAGCAAGTTATTTCTTTAAAATCAGTCAGTTGCCTATACCTGTACAGCACATTTGAAGGCATCTGAGAAGACAGATATCACTATTCTATTTTACAATTTAGAGAACTCATATACAGAGATACTAAATAGCTTAGATAGCTGTTATCTGAAAAGGCACTGTGGAAGAGTCTCTAAGTCCTCCTGGAAGGACAGCCTGTTCACCAGTGTGGGGTCACTGAAATCTGTAATATCATCTGATCATCTAGATTACTCTAGGAAAAGTCTTTCCATCACCCTAGTAATCCTGTCTGGGTGGAGGGAACAAGAAGGACCAAGGAGAGCATCTTCCCTGTGGAAAAGACTAGAAGCAGCATCTTTTGGTGTTTGTACCACATCATTACAATAGGGGAAAAGCACCCAAAATCACAGGCTACCACCACACACCTGACCTCTGTAAAGCCCCATAGAGACCTCTTTCTCAGAATCATGAACTGTTAAGCCAAATAACAGACAGCAATACAGGAGAGAAGTAACAAAGCCTATCCCTTAGGATTGGGGATGTGTGTGTACATGTGCTCTTGCATGTGTGTGCATGCATGTCTAGATGTTAATGTGTAAAACCTCATATATTAATATGATATAAATCCTTCAGGTAATGACCAGCTTTGAAGATTTTTCACTAGACCTGTAATGTGGAAGACTTCACTACAAATGGAATTCTGCAAGGCTCAGAAACGAAAAAAAAGTTTCATTGCAAAAACTGCAGAAAATAGCTCATTAGAGAAAATAATAACAAGAAAGGACTCAGCAGTCTAGAAGCAAAGATGGTTCCTTTATCTCTCCTGAGATGTCAAGACCAATCAAGCAAATGATTATATGATAATATTTATCAACAAGCAAGGGGACATCAGAAGAAATGAGATGATCAAAGAATGTAAATGTTTCTTCTTACAGCTAAAGAGAATTCTTCAAGGTATCTCACACTTCTGAAGAGGCAAAATGCCATCACAAGACGTGCAGAATACAATTACACATGTAGTCATGGTGGCATATTATGAAGATATACTACCTATAAAGTAAGGTGAGATCTAGATGTATCTAATGGCTTTGGCAGTCTTACAGAGTACCTATATCATTATCCCTGGAAGGTGTTTATTTTCACAGAGCAAGGTGAGTTGCATAAAGGTGTCTGAGGATGATAGAAAAACTTGCAGTAAGTGAAGAGGAAAGGATGTAATTACACATTCATCCACTGTATAATTTCAGCGTGTGTCAGCATCTTGAATGTTATACGCAGTTCTGGTCCCTTCATCTCACAAATAATATAGCAGAATGGGAAAAACACTCAGAGACAGCAACAAGAAAGGCAAAAGTTATGTAACATCTTCCAAACAAGCGAAGATTGAATAGACTTCTCAGACAGGGAAAGAAATTACTTGAGGGGTTGTGTCACAGAGGCACCTCAAAAATCATTTTAGACAGGTGATAAGCTCCAAACACACTTTATTCTAACCAGAACTATTTAGTGGAAAAGCAACTAGAAACAGGGTTAATCCAAAATTATTCAGCATTCTGACAACATTATAAAACGCAGATTCAGATATCAGTGAAGAGTTTAATTACTATGTAGCCAATTCAACCTCAAGATATCCCAAAACTCTAGAATGATGATTCAAAATGCACTTCTTTCCACTCATACAAAGTGAGGACTCTCAAGGATGCCCAGAAGATCGCTTACCAGTAAGGCAAAGTGTATCAGCCCTTGAGGAGCTTCCCTTAGATGGTATCCCAGTCTGAGGAAGAGAGAGCCTGCCACTGCAGAGCCACTGTTCCAAGAATGACCAACTCAATAAGAATCTCCCTAAGTTGAATCTGAGCTACGGTTACTTATGGTAGTAGTCTAGAAACTTCTCAAACCAAGGTGTTCCATTGGTCAAGGGCCCTGTCTGTCAATCAAGGGGCAGGTACATGACCATATTGGTCTATCAGTCTAGAATCTTCTAGTGCTTTGGGGAAGGAGGGGGAGGTGCATCTGCCACAGTTGTATGATAGAGCTGTGTAAATATTGTGGTTGGGATAGAGTCAAAGAAGAGGAATTTTTTATTTTTTTTTTCTGTCTTGCAAAGAAATCTGGAGACCATAATGAAACTAGCAAGTACTATTTTTGAAACAAAGAAGCAGCAAAGAAAAATATTCATGCAATGTGCAGGTTGAAGTTTCACAACTAGCCACAGAATACTGTAGCACTAAAAATTTGTGTAGGTTCAGAAAAGGACTGGTTAATCTCATGGAAGAAAACTTGAACCTTTGGATGAGGAAAGCCAAGAGCTAGAGAATGCTGGATAATGGTAGTCAGGAAAATTCTTTTTTTATATGCTTGTCCTTCCCTTTTGCTCTTCTATGGGCAACTGGTGCCTGTGACAGTTTGAAACAGAGCTCTGCACTTTGCTCACTGGCTCCCTGCAGTCACTCCTACACCCTTGGCATTAGGTGCTGAGATCTCTGCCTTATCCTGCAGCTGACAAATGCATCAGATTTGGTGAAGATGCAGTCATAAATGGTTCACCCTAGAACTAGTCTTCCCATACAAGGTAAGACAAATAATGTTGGAAAATGCAGTTGTGTTTATTCATTTCTGGCATTACAATAAGTAATAATGCATCTTCCTTAAAGTTCAATGAAATGTCAACAGCATTAAGATTATTTTAAAGGTATGTGGAACTAAATTTTGCCTCACTCCTCAGTCAGCACAATGCAGCAGAATGCAGCAGGGCAGAAAAAGGCTTAGATTTTTTTCTGTTATTACTTCACAGACCACTAAATATGTATTTATCAAATATTTTGTTTCCTAACCTCATGTTTTCTCTGCCAAGGCTGAGGCATGCAGATGAAAAATATGTCATGGAAATTACAAATGGGTGTATAGGCTATGGGGAAATGATGTATGTAATGAATTAAATCTGCAGATTAGATAGAGAATACTAATGAGTTTAAACAATATCAGATCAGGGTACACAGATTCACCAGAATCACTGAGCCAGAGCAGGCAAGTTTGTGCTCTCTTGTTCTTTTTCTCTCTCTTTCTTCTTCCTTTGCAGCCTGAACAGATTAATTGCTGGTTCAGTGCAAGGTTAATAATCACTACCAACTGCCAGATTCACTCAAGAGTTTACAGAAGAGATATTAACAATGCACTGATATAGCAAATCTTGGGAGTTCTGAGAAGTCATATCTGCCAGGAAAAGAGGGAACTGAAACTCAGAGAGTATGTCATACAGACAGATCCAGATCTACCACAGCAGTTTAGCTATTAATAGTTTACAGAAAAAAAAAATAAAAAAATAAATAAAAAAAATTATGCCACTTTCCTGTCCTAATGGAACTGAGCAGAGAAAAAGGGTTTAGAGAATACAGGAAGGGTGACATACAGAGTTCATTCTTTATTCTGAAATATTTTAGTGAAGGTATTAATATCCTGGAATATTTTAGCAAAGGTATTAATATTAAGAGCGGTTAATTTTGTGGAGGAGCATGAACTAGGAAAATTGTAGGAATCAAGTCACAGAAAAAAGAATTCTGTGTGTGTTGAAGTGGGATGCAGAAGCATAAGGGATATTATGGACTGTTGGACTGTCATTAAAGGAAGCAGCCTCAACAATACTGCAGCAATAAATCAGGCCTAAGATGCACTTTCTAACAGCTAAAACACTATTTACTTTTCTTGTTTAGAAAGTAATATAGCAGATCCTTTAAAGCAGTTAATTGAGAATCTGACAGTTCTGAGGATAATGCCCTGCAGCGATTAAGACAGAGCTCCACTTCTTCCAGACACGTATCAGGGAATCTGAAATGACTCACTGAAGGGAAAAACAAATAGACCTTATTGTCTTCTTACTGATGCACCCCTGCTTACTGTAACAACTGCTGAGGTGATGAAGGTTGATGCACCTTTGAATACTAGCACCTTGTTTGGCCAACTGGAGTTTATTGAAGAACCAAGAAGATGACAGAATTTACCTACTTTATTGTCTTGCACACCATCTCACTTAACTTTCCATGGAGAGGGGGCTACTGCACTGGGCCAGTTGCGGAAAAAGTCATGTTGGTTCCTGCTGTGCCACCGCTCACCATTGTCCACCTCTGGCATTAGTGGTCATGGCCCCTGGCCTGCTCCAGCATTGGTCTCTGCTAATCTCCCACATCTCTAGGAGAATTCCCTACTTACAGGGACCAAACCTCCAATCAGGAGCTTCAGCTTCCTCTTTCTGAAATCAGATCTGCTTTTGGGGAACCCTTCTCTTGGGCACCAGCTCTTCTTTCCAGGCCCCTGAAAGCCCCACTCTTCCCAGTCTAATAGACCATGTGCAGAAGTATAACACGTGATGATCTATGATACATTGACTTGCAAATGCTTATTATAATCAGGGCACCTGGAGCTGTATAAAGAAAAGGGCACAAATTTCTAAAGTCACAAAGTGAAAATCACAACAAAAATGTGACATGATGTTTCTTGGAATATTTTTTTCTGTAGACTTTTTTGTTTTAGGAGCAGATTCACAGTGAAGTTGAAAAGGCATACTTGAATGTAGATCTCTGTCTTCATATCTAAAATGATACACTAGGCATAAAACTAAGAGAGATGTTTTGTTCTGGAACCAATCCCTTTCTGTTGTTTATGTTACTTTATCTATTATTCCCAAGTTCATGATCTGTTGAATACTGACACTTTGAACAGAATTATTAGAAAACTATGTGAGACCCTGCATGAACACAAACAGGTTTAACATAAAGCTAGATGTTATTTACGCCCTGATCCTGCAAGCATTTATCCACAAAATGAACTATAAAGTGTAAACGACTGAGTTGGATGGCTGTGGATTTTAATGTAATCTCTTTGATTTTCCTGGCCATTTGCAAATTTCAGTCCCCAGCACTGAAAGCTGGGAATAGAATAGCTAGATGCATCATCAACCCAGAAAAAGATACACCTCTTTGTACTATGTATATACAAACTATATATACAGAGTATATATATGTGTGTGTATATATATAAAGTAAACATAATCAAAGGTTCATCCTAAAGAAACCTGAGCACCATAGACTGTCACAGAAGAATAATGAAAAAGCTGTTTTCAAATCAGGCAGTAGGCTCTGGTTAGTAAACATCTCTTTGGTCTAATCGCTGCCATTGATCACTCATCTGACTGAGTAATCATATGTAGTGAAGGAGACTTTATTAGGCTTTGATCCAGTAAGAAGAACAAACAAACAAACAAACAAATCAACCTCAACTGTTCAGGAAAGATACTTACCAATGACTGCAGTGAAAACAGTGCAAACACTTTCTTCACTGCAAACACTATCCTCAACAGGAAACTGAGCTGCTGCTCTTGTTTTGAAGTAATTCTAATTATCAAGTTCCAAAATACTATAACCAATATATGTTACAATATGAGAAAACTTAGACTCTATATTCTAGATGTTTCTACACTGGATCTATTTAATGATACCTTGTTTCTACAGCTATGCCACGGTTTGCCTAAAACTGAATGAGTTTAGTACAATAGGGACTTCTAAAAACAATCCTCAAATCCTCAGAAGTTTGCTTTACCTCCTGATTCACTATGAGATTAGTGTTAAAAATAAGACATTAGTTTTCTCATATTGTTTGGCTTTCTGTAGAAGGATTAGATGCCCCACTTATTCTCAGTTCTTATATTTTTAATATGGCCCGTAAGTTATTCAATAATGTAATATTTCATGTTAACATCAATTTGGATTCTATCCAAAATGAACATGAAAAGATCTTACACTCTCTTTAGGTTTGGATTGTTACATACTTATATTTTGCACTGACTTAGTCACTCCTGGTTAACCCACCCTACCACATCATTGAAGCAGCATTTGTCTAGGAGGAAGGGTGGTTTTTTACTTTTGAGGGTAATTTCTAACCAGATTGCCTCTCCATAGAATTATCAATGTGCTCCCTTAGAGACAAATGGGACCGGCAGACTGTTGCTGGTGAGCAGCATATAGGTGGCCCTACTGCTACTACAGAGAGTTAAGAACACTCTGAATGCAGTTATGATTGATGCTGGTACATCATTGGTAAACATGCTCCATAGGCAGAAAGCTTCAACAAATGTGCTTTAGAATTACAGCCCCTGTTAGGCAGGACAGGGTCTCTTAAACAAGGAAAAAATCAATATTTCAAGTAACTTTATACTGTAAATTGCAGGTTCTCATTAACCTTTTCAGTTCCACCATGACAGAAAAAGGACTAATTTAACAATGAAATGTCAAATCAGTCTAAAATGAATCTGTTTCTGAAACCTAATTTAAGAACTCTAGGTCTCACCTTATCAAAACAGCTTCATTTAAATGCATACTCTGACTTTCGTTGCTACATCAGTATAATTTGAAAAGCAAGCTTTCAGCTGCAGTGTGAAGGGGTAGTAGAAGGTCTGCAGTGGGAGCAAGAGGGGAAAAGAAGGGCAAGGTTAGCTTTTCCATTAAATTCTGCACTAGTATAGTTGTATTACTTTAACTCTTTGGTTAATTATTCATCAAATAATGCAATACATATTTCAATGTGTTTCAAGCAGAAAGCTAGATTTCAAAATCACATTGAACCTGATATTCTGAATAATTATAAGTGCTTTCATCTGTGACACTTGAAAATGCTGATTTATTTAGAAGTTTCTGTTCAGAATTTATGTAGAACTAAGAACATCTAATAATAACCTGGTGGTTGGTAAGTGAGCATTACTGTCCTAGTGACAAAGCCAGTGGATTAAGCTTGATAAAATAAAGAAGTAAGTAAATAAATAAGTTCAGCAATTCCTTTGCTGCTGTCATCCCCTCCTGAATGTGTTCCTACTGAGTTTGTTATTATGAAGTCTGGCAGATGTTGCTATACTGATTGCAGATTTCTTATTTATACCACTTAAAATGTGCAGTTTCAGGTCAGTTAACTAGGGTCTCAACTGAGCCAGATTTCTAAGCATGTGCTTAACCTCAGACTGACTTAGAACAATGAAAATGAGACTGCCATAAATAGTAAATAGAAGCAGCAAGGCATCCGACTAAACTGGGGCCTTGAAAGGTGCTAGAATTCAGCACAACAAGCAGCATACTGCATTAAAGTTTCTTATGTGATCCTGACTGGGTGGCAGAACATCATCTGTATAAGTTCTCCACAGGAGTCTAATTCTGCCTATAAAGATTCACCAGCAAGTGATCATCCAGATTAAGGAAGCAAAAAAAATGGCCCCTATTTCATTGCTAGTATCTGAAGTCTTTGGACGGAGGACAGACATTGTAGACGTCAACTAAACCAGTGATAACATACAGTTACACGGCATTAGGAAAAATGGATTATACTTTAGTATATGTGTAGTTTCATTCTACATAAAGTTAGTGCATAGTATTTATCTTCTATGATACATCGATGATAATCTCATTCTTTTTTCTGCCAGGCTACTTTATTTTTGCTGGTTTTGTTGGACTTTTTTTTCCTTTTTTTTTTTTTTTTTTTTTCAAAATGCCTGGAATATACACAGTGTAATTGTAATTGTATTTTTCTGGCTCACTCTCTGTTAATTTTTTTATTATACTTTTCCTTAGTGTTACATTAAAAATGAAGCTCTTTCCTAGGACTAAATACAAAGTGTTTGACATTGCATTTTAAACTAGGCTGCATGGTTGACTTACCACGCAACATTTTTGATTCTACAAATGTTTTTCATTCAAAAACATGAAAACCTTTGTTGCAGTTTATTACTCTCTTGACAGTACACTGAAGCATATTAAAAGAAAGTCCCTGCAAAAATTGTTCTGCAGTTTGATGAGCAGCAAACTCTCCTTCTATGATGAAATTCCTGATGGCTCAGTACAAGCATGGCAAAGAAGGTGATATTTCACCTCCTGGGTTACCACTGTCATGGTAGGTGATTACACAGAAGTTGATAATGTCTCCTTAGCCTTTTAAGAATAAAACACTGCCTAGTTGTTAGATCCACAAAGAGCTTTCAGAATCAGCTTTAAGATATTCCGATGTACAACCTAACAGTAACTCTAGAAAAGAGACAAAATTTCAGATACAGACATGCCTTTGTCTTTTTCTTGGGTCTGGTTAAATGCTTCTGCTTCCACCTCCATAATTTAAAACAACAACAACAACAACAACAACAAGGTGATTCTGCATGCTTATGGGAAAGGTCTTCAGGTTTGTAGGACATACAATGAATGAGAAGTTAGAACACAGAACTGACAAGTTCTCTGTAGAACTCACAAGTTCTGTGTAGAAGTGACAAGTCAGAAGGTCAGCTCCAGACATGAATCCATTATACCAAGCTAGTCTACTAAGTCCTATTAGTAAGATTATAGAGATATATTTGAAAATGTATCCCCAACTCATCTTTAGGAAAGCTTTCAAACCAGTGTTTACTTAGGACAGCACCTAAGTAATCAGCTGTGAACATACATCTGAATGCCAGATCACACGAGTCATAATACCCTGTATCTGCTAACAGCAGTTCCTGATTCAGGTGTCAGAATAAAATTTATAATAGCTTTATATCCACATGGCAGCTCCCTCTAATAGGTATGAGGGAAGGTGTACAGGTTGCTTAGAGGGATAAAGTCAATTGAAATACAAGAAGCATAGTAGGAAATGAAAAATGAAGCACTTCCTTTCAAGTCGTGCAAGGAGAAACAGTTCTAGGAAGTCCATGGAATAGGTAAGGATTTCTTGATCTGCTATCTTGCACTAGCATGACAGCCACTACCTTAAAAAGAAAAAACTGTCAAGGAAACAAAAACGTTAAGACTATAAGTAAGCATGAAACAATAAAGAGGAACATCAATTACATTTCTCTGACAATTCAGCCTTGTGTATTAGTAAGAAGAGTAGAAGAGTTTCTGTATCTTTGTGCATTCCTTTATAAAAATTGTACATGACCATATTTTAAGTTTGTTTCCTTTGTATTGATTATGCTTAAAAATAGAGATTAGTATGGATAATATGAGAAAATATTTTACCAAAAGCTTCTATTAGCTGGAAGTCATACTCTATGCATTAAGAAAGTGTTTATCTTTACTATCATACTACTATCAAAATATTGGAAGCACAATAAAAAAAAAAAAAGTGTTTTGCAAGGCAGAATGTTGGAATTACATAAGCTGTTATACTGTGTGAGCTAATTAGCTGTGTCACATTAGCTAATTAGATTGGGCTAACTAATTTAGTGACCTAAGAACCTCCTTTCTAGTCAATTTTAGTGAATCTGGGCCTTTTTGAGGATGTAAAAACGTCTTTTTAATATGTGTTTATTTGGGAGTAGAAATTGAAAACAGTATTCTAGTTGTGTCACCTGGTGCCTTAGGAGATACCCTTATCTGTGGCTGGCATTGCATCACCTGCTTTTTTCTAATGGGAAGCTGGTGGATTTCTGTCAGAGAAGAAGTTTCCAAAAAATTGATAGCTGAAGCTGACCTTCTGCAAACTTCCAATAAGTGCTTCCCAGTCCTTAGAGTCTGTAAGTACATCTCTGAAAAGTAAGTATTTTCAGCTGACTGACTGTCTACAGCAAACCACTTCTATGTTAGCAATGCACATTTTGTTCACTGGTTTCACCCATTCACTCTTTATCATTTTTACACTGAGTATACTTTCTAATGAAACAAAGTAAGGACGTACTATCAGCTACTACATGGCAAAATAACGAATAGGATAGGATAGGATAGGATAGGATAGGATAGGATAGGATAGGATAGGACTGAATAGGAAAGGATACATGGAGTATAGAAAAAGCTTATAAAAGAAATAAACCATGTAATGCATGTTGAACATATATATTGAATATTTCACATAAAAACATTGATTTAAAAAAAATGCAGGAAATCTTATGCTAGAAATATTATAGACAGAATAGTTTATGGAGACAAAGATCCAAATTTAATGGAAAAAACTATTTCTCATATAACTCCTTCAAGTTTTTATCATCTTCGTCTGTTTCTTCTCCCAGATATAATAGATTTGGCTTCCATCATTCATTCAAGGCAAATGCATTATTAGAAGATTGTTTGAGGTTAATGCTTCTCGTATTTAAAGGCTTTTCCTCTGTTTCATTCCCCACACTCCCTTCACAGTTCCAAGAGCAGGTCTACTAGACCCTATTACCAGCCAGTCATTCAAAATGTCAAAAGTGAATACTTTAATTTTTTATGATTTAAAATGTTTCATTTAATTTAATAAAATATTAAATTTTACATGTTTTATTAAGACTTCTAACACTGTTGCATTCACAAACCTTACAGACTATACATATTCTATTAAAAGCAACAAGCCTAAAACTATTCTCTGGTCCTAAGACTGAGTGACATGGACTGGCATCATCCATTATATACAACACTTGATGCCTCAGACCCTATATAGTGTCTTTCTATTCCTAAAAATATATAATCTTGTGTGTGTCCCATCCAAAATGTGTAAAATAAGACAGTGGCTATGTGGGTTATGTGCACTGGAATCCCCTGGAATCCCTGGAGATCATTCAAGGTCAGCCTGAATGGGGTTCTGAGCAACCTGATCTAGGTGAAGATGTCCCTGCTCATTGCAGGGGGGTTGGACTAGATGACCTTTGAAGGTCCCTTCCAACCCAAACTACTCTATGATTCTATAGAGTGTAACATCTGAATATTTGAGGGCACAAATTTTGCTGAATAATGCTGGAGGAATTTGGAGGGAGTGATCTTGTGCAATCTATTATAAATCACTTATTTGTAGTGATTCCCATCACGTGCTACTTACTCTCTGGACATTGTTTCATACAACACTAATTAGAATCAGGCAAGACTGTCACGATAAGCAGCAGTGAAGCCTTAGGACACCCTGTTAAAAAGATTGTCACCTACAAGATTAAAAGCTTTACCCATACATTTCTCCACTGAAACTCATAGCCTTTTAGGATATCTCGAGAAATAAGGACAATATTTGGGATATGTCATTGTTATTTGTAGTGTTATATCACTAAGAGATCTCCAGATAGAACTGTCTGCTCAAACAGGCATCAGAACTGATTGGCTATAGAAGTGAAAGCATTATTATAAACGAATGTGACAGATAAAGGCAGATATCATCTTAAAAAAATTTAAACCTTAACAAACAATATTTTCATACTAATATAGTCAAAAGGAGGGAATATTAATGTGAAAATTTAACTACATGGTTCAAAATTTATGAGACTATATTTTTTCTTTAAAAACACATTGATTTTGTTGGCAGACTTCAGTTCATGTTTTTGATTTTTAGAAATCTGCTTACAAAACTACAGCCAAACAGAAGTCAAAATTCCTACATCACCTCTTTATTTTTTTTTCCCCCAAAAAATCTGAGTTTTGAAATAAGATATTTTATATCAAAGCTTTCAAATTAAACCTCAGCTTTTTCAAATATGTGCAAAATCCTGTGGAGACTGATTTCCAGAATTTTTATGAGACCCAGGACACTTGTAATAATCTTTAATAAAATTGTCAAAATTTAGGAGTCTGTCTAGAAAAACACAGATTCACACTGTGCCACTGGCATTCTGGGCATGAAATACTATCTTTTCTCATTGGTTTTGTGGGATGAAATCCTTTTCTACAGCAGATTCAAGCCCACAGGTCATACTCCTGAGGGAGTCAGTAGTAGAAATTCAAATGCTCCAGAAACAACTAACATAGGCTTAGCAAAAAAGCTCAGAAGATGTGTAGATTTCTATAAACCCATTCTGTTTTTTATCTGTGACCTTCCACTACAATTGTTTTTGTTTGTTTGTGGTTTTGCTTTGTTTTTAATTTTCTCTTCCAAGTGCTGCCTGTGTCTTATTCTCTGGTGTCAGTTTGGAAGAGCTCTGGGACTAGGCACCACTCTGAGAGCATCATTCCAAACCTGTACAAAAAATGTAAAGGAGGAGTATCTAAAGAATTGTTAAAGAGCTTGGTTCTAGGTGGGATCAAACTCCAAAAAAAAAGTTAATGGAAGTCCAATTTGCTACATTCATTTTAAATGTGCCTCCTGCAGTAGCTAGAAATCAGGTTTCCTGAGGCCATGTAACAAGGTTGGCAAGGCTAATTTCCCATCAATAAAAGAGGTGGACATAGTAGGAAGTCTAATACACTATATATTTAAATGGATGGAGCACAAATAGTAAATCTCTCTTTTTTCCTCTTGGATATTTTGGCGTAGCTTATTTGTAGACGTAACTCCAAATAAAGACTGACAAAGAAGCATTGGTAGCTATAGCTTTTGTTTTAATTTGCAATGGAGTCTTTGCACAGTGCATTCATTACACCTTTTTCAAGGTCGTCTTTTTTCTTTTATTTATGGCTTTTGTTTGTAATTACTCAGATCACAATGACCACCAAGTAAAACAGGAACTTAACACAAGAAGACAGCTGAATAGATGAAATCTGGTACTTTTTTTGCTGACTCCTTTGCCATTTAAAATGAAGCTTGCAAGAAATAAATTTTTTAGTGAGAATCACATCTAGGAATGTGATACTTAAATTTGCATTCGAAAAATGTAAAGTTTTTGGACAAATTCCCTTTTCCATCTTTGATTTTAAATCCTGATTAATAAGTTAAATGAATTACATGTATCTGAATTAAGGGCAGACAGTTCAAGTACTTAATTAAAATAGCATAGTTTATGATATTGTTTTGGGTTTTTTTTAATTCATATAGGAGTTTGCTTAGCTCTCTGGACTCCAATGGAATTGTCTCCACTTACAAATACATGGAAGTTTTTATTTTGTTATGTCCTCACACACACATGCATATGTGACTAGAGTTACTACTAAAGGAACATAAGTGCACACAAGAAGAAAGAAGGTTTTAGTCTGCAGGTGCACTGAAAATTCATAGTCACCTCTTTAAGCTGTTCCTTACATATTTAAAGGGATTGTGTACTTAATTCATGTAATGAACAATTCATCAAAGCTAAAATTATTATTGCTACTTGCTTTTACATAAAAAGAACATTAAACATGAGTTCCATGAAAAGTGTCTGTTTTGGTCTTTGTGAAGAAATGCACATGAACAGTTGCAAAGTATATAATACCAAACATAGTCTATTTTTTTTTTCCTGTTGACAGGATCACTCCACCAAATGATACAGAATTCACTGGCATAGTATTTGCAAACTCAAAACAACTTTGGCATTATGAATGTGGGAATTTGACAGCATAGTAAGGCACTGCATCACAGATCCAAATCTAGAATGTTTTCAGCTGTTTTTTATTTTAGCTCCTAAACACACAAATTCTTCTTAGAGAGAACTTTGAAAAGGATACACAGGACACTGAAGGAGTAGCCACAGCATTAGACTTCAACAATTTTCAGTCATTGTGAATCCTGATGTTTGGTCTGAGGTAGAAATGCTAAGTCTAAGCACAATATAAATACACACATCAAGTGAGATGTGAACTTTTATTTAAAATAAAGGAAATCTAAATATGTGCTATCACCATCACTTATTTTCATTCTACAGACCTAAACCTTTAAGACTGTGTGTTGTTCTTACATGTTTTGTGCCAATATATTTGAAACTATCATATATTTGCAAAAACATAATGTAGGACTTAGAAAAAACCCTTATGTTATGTAAAAAGGACACATAATTGTTCCAAAAATTTAGATAAGTACTGTATTCAGAGACCGGTTACAAGCAGATTAATGTATTTATTATCAAGGTAGGATTGTCTCCAAGCCATCTGATCATTTAGCAGGTTGTGACTTTTGAGAAAACTCAAGATAAGTCTCTGATATTGTGGTCTAACACAAACCAAACTGCTTTGAAAGTAGGACTTCGGAAAAAGTTGGTAACATCCTATGCCTTATCTGCTATGAGTAGGATCAAATTTAATTCACTTGAACAGCTAAATGCTATGTACACGTTGGCTTTATCAATCACCATACATCTAAGAAAAATGAGACAGAAAAATAATGAAGTCAAAATGGCATTTAAAGCAGCAGAAGAAAAGTGGTTACATTTATGTTATGTGTTTTTAACCTTTCTTGTATTGAAAGGTAAGGGGGGATGAGAGGAGAAGAGTGGGGAGGAAGAAGGAGAAAAGGGGCAAGGAAGGAGGGGAAAAAGCAGAATTCTTTTATAGAAATTAATTCCTAGAAATTATTTTCTATAAATTTGTTGCAACCTGTAAACCTACATATTTCACTGAGCTACTATGTAGTGCCACTGTCCAGTTTACTGGTGAGGAGTAGGGGTTTTGGGTTATGTTTTGGGATGCTGGCTTGTTTTTTAATATATCTAATTTTCTTAAAATATAGATATGTAACTGCCCACAATAATAGTAAAATCAGGGCTGCCTGGGTCCTTAAAGACTGGATAAGGCAAAAAAAAATAGTGTGAGACATATCTTTAATATTATCTTAAGTTACACAAACAATTGGGACTAGAAAGCTTTGTATAACTTCAAATTTTGTTAAAAATCGTCTTACAATTTTTACTTGTGGTTATCTGAATCAAATAATATACCTGTCCATTTTGAAATGTTACTATGTATTTTAGGGATAATTCAACACAGTAATTTTATTTTCAACATACTTAATCCTGGGAAAATACCAAGTAAACTTCCGTCAGTTTGAGTCAATCAGATATTGAGTTGAGCTACATTTAAAATATGAGGAGAAAATTCATACCTTCATATCTTGCATTTTGATAGTGCTATATGTTTCTAAATCAATTTCTGTAATTTCAGTTATTTATTGGGAAGATCAGATAGTGTACTAATATCACTACAATTTTATAAATTGAAATTTAAAAAAAAAGGGGAAATAGTTAAGCTGTCAAAAAAAAAAAAAAAACCAACAAAAACCCACAGAAAAACTAAACAAGACGAACACTTCCCTCCCCCAAAAAGACATGTGTATGATGGCCTAAGTTCAATCTAGGACTAAGAGATGCATCAATATTTGTAACAACTGAACTAATGATTAGACAATTTATAAAAAGGAACTTGAATAGATAACCAATAAATTTTACTCTGAGATCAGCTAGGCTAAACAGAAGCTCATCCACATCAAATACCTGATAGCAATACATAACAGATAATAGATGTACCTGTACAGGTCAGAAATTAAAAAAAAAAAAAAAAAAATCCCATCAGAGTGTCCATATGCAGTCTTCACATTTTCTGGACAGTTGTAATAAAATCCATTATCCACACATTTCATTATTCACTTTTCCCTACGTCTCTTCTCCCGGTTTCCATCATTAGTATCTCTCTTCTAAAAGACAAAACCATAGCATTTTTAAATGTCAACTCTTCCTCTTCTGTTGAACCTAAATTTGGCCTTGAATATGCAGTCTGCATCCACTATTTATAGCTCATATATTTGCATTTATTCATGACTAAGATAATTTAACAAAATGTACATAGTTTTCTTCTCATATTTATTGCATTTAACTGTTTTAACAATTAATTACTCAGTAATGGTTTTTCTTCTGATTCATACCTAGGATTTCTCTGAGGGGTTTTGTAGTTTATTTTAATTCTATTTCTGTTGTGTTGTTTGTTTTTTTGTTTTTCCTCTTTAAAGAGTTCCAAGTGGATATTATTAAGGAACAGTTTGGAGCAGATGGAGATTAGGTAATTCTCTACAGCAAGGGTGTCAAATTCATTTTCACCGGGGGCCACATCAGCCTCACGGTTGCCTTCAAAGGGCCAAATGTAATGCAGGAGTAGTTACATTTATAGAGTCCTAAAATTACATTCGGCCCTTTGAAGGCACCCGTGAGGCTGATGTGGCCCCGAGTGAAAATGAGTTTGACAGCCCTGCTATATAGCTACAAATTGTAATTAAGTTGATCTGAAATATAAATATCACTGTTTAAAATCATATGTTTGAGCTGTCCTCTCTTCCTAAATGTTACAACAGCCAGAGTTTTCACAGCATATACTGTGTTGTTGATCATTTAGTCTTCTTAATCCCTAATCAATAAAGTAATTGAACAATGGCCTTTCGGAATTGCTTTTCCAATGTTTATTTCATATTCAGACTAATAATCAGCTGTTCATACAAGTTTCAATTCTTATCTGTAGCATTGCCCTTGTAAAAACTGATCTTATAGTCAGCTAAGATTAATAATAATTGTCCCATTACAGTTTTTACTCAGCATAGGACCTTTCCAGATTTTGATAAATCTGTTCATTACATTTGTTCACTGATAATTTTAATGCACATCTTGGCTTTCCTGTGTAATTTCTCAGTTAACTTCTGAATAATTAAACATACTTCCAAGATTCTTATTTTTATTCAAATTGATTTATTTACATATTTATTCACTTATGATTTTAAAGTACATCTTGGGAAATTCTTGGAGTATATCAAATACACATTTGGAAACCAAGTATCTTAAAAAGATCTCTATTTCATTTTTCCATCTCTTGCAGTCATAAGCAAAAGCCTTCAGAAGGCAACAACATTAAGCAGTGCTTTTAGAGAGAAAATAATTTCTCGATTTCTAACATCGATGACTGGGGAAGTAAGATTCTGTGTGAAATCCCATGGTGCCCTCCAACAAGGCTCTCTGTCTTACAAAGGTTACTCCACATAAATGGAATTGATACACCTGATCTCTGATGCTGCAAGGCATGGAGAATAACAACAGCCACATCTTAAAATTATAGGGATTAAGGCAATAGTTGTGCCTAGTGTTACATCATTTGACTTCACTGAAACAAGCATATGCCTTGCTTATTCTAATTTTTTGAATCATCCCTATAGAATTATAGAAATGTTGTGGTAGGGAGAGACCCTTAAGATCATGAAGTCCAACCACAACCTAAATCTAGCACTAAACCATGTCCCTAAGAGCCTCATCCATATGTGTCTTTAACACTTCCAGGGACGGTGACTCCACCACTTCTCTGGGCAGCCTGTTCCACTTCATCACAACCCTTTCCATGAAGAAATGTTTCCTAACATCCAATCTAAACCTTCCCTGGTGCAACTTGAAGCCATTTCCTCTCATCCGATTGCTTGCTTCTCAGGAAAAGAAAAGGACACCCTCCATGCTACAACCTCCTTTCAGGTAGTTGTAGATAGCGATAAGGTCTCCCCTCAGCCTCCTTTTCTCCAGGCTAAACAGCCCCAGTTCCCTCAGCCGCTCCTCACCAGACTTGTGCTCCAGACCCCTCTAGCAGTTTTGGCACCCTCCTCTGAACTCACTCCAGCACCTCAGTGTCTTTCTTATAGTGAAGGGCCCAAAACTGAACACAAGATTCAAGGTGGGGTCTTACCAGTGCCAACTACAAAGGGACAATCACTTCTCTAGTCCTGCTGGCCACACTTTTCCTGATACAAACCAGGATGTTGTTGGCCTTTCTGCCAGGCAGCTTTCCACTCTTCCCCAAGCCTATAGTTGCATGGGGTTGTTGAGACTCAAATGCAGAACCCAGCATTGGCATTGTTGAACCTCATACAACTGACCTCAGCCCAGCGACCCAGCCCTCCAGCAGATCAACAGTCCCACCCAACTTGGTGTCATCTGCAAACTTACTAAGGGTCCACTCAATCCCGTCACCCGGACCATTGATAAAAAGATTAAACAGAACTGACCCCAATACTGAACACCAGGGAACACCACTCATGACCAGCTGCCACCTGGACTGCATTCATCACAGCTCTTTGGTCCTGGTCATCCAGCCAGTTCTTTAGCCAGGAAAGAGTACACCTGTCCAACCCATGAGCAGCCAGTCTCTCCAAGAGAATGCTGTGTGAAATGGTGTCAAAGGCTTTACTGAAGTTTAGGTAGACAACATCCACAGCCTTTCCCTCATCCACTATGCATGTCACCTTGCCATAGAAGGAGATCAGGTTGGTCAAGCAGGACCTGCCTTTCATAAACTCACGCTGACTGGGCCTGATCATTTGTTTTTCTTGTACGTGCTATGTGATGTTACTCAAGATCACCTGTTCCATGACCTGTCCTGGCACCAAGGTCAAACTGACAGGCCTGTAATTTTCCAGATCCTCCTTCTGACCCTTCTTGTAAATAGGTGTCTTGTTTGCCAACTTCCAGTCAACTGGAATCTCCCCTATTAGCGAGGATTGTTGATAAATAATTGAAAGTGGCTCAGTGATCACCTCTGCCAGCTCCCTCAGAACCCTTGGATTAATCCCATCCAACCCCTAGACCTGTATGTGTCTAACTGGTGTAGCAAGTTGCCAGCCATTTCCCCTTGGATTATTGGGGTTTCATTCTGCTACCTGTCCTTGTCTTCTGAGTCAGGGGGGCTGAGTACCTGGAGCACAACTGTCCTGACTACTAAAGATTGAGGCAAAGAAGGCATTTAGTACTTCAGCCTTTCCATCATCATCATGTTTCCCCCCGCATCCACCAGAGGGTGCAGATTCTCCTTACCCCTCCTTTTGTTGCAGATGTATTTATAGAAACATTTTTTGCTTCCTTTAAGAGCAGTAGCTAGGCCAGCTCTAGTTGAGCTTCAGCCCGTCTAATTTTCTCCCTGCATAACTTCATAGCATCCTTATAGTCCTCTTTAATAGCCAGCCCATCCTTCCAAAAGTTATAAATTCTCCTTTATTCCTAAATTCCAGCCTCAGCTCTCTATTAAGCCAGGCCAGCCTTCTTCCCCGCCAGCTCACCTTTCAGCACACAGGGACAGCCTGCTCCTACGCCTCTAAGTTTTCCTTCTTAAAAAGTGGCAGGCCTTCTTAGAATTTTTTCCCCTTCAGGACTGTCTCCCAAGGGACTCAGCCAACCAGCCTCCTAAACAGATGAAAGTCTGCCCTTCGAAAGTCCAAAGGAGCAGTTCTGTTGAGCCCCATCCTTCTCCAAGAATAGAATACTCGAAGTTTTCATGATTGCTATGACCTCCAACAAACACATTACCCACAAGTACTTATCCGTTTACAAACAATAGGTCCAGTGGGGTACCCTCCCTAGATGGCTTACTGACCAGCTGTTTCAGGAAATTGTCTTCCATATATTTCAGGAGCCTCCTAGATTGCTTCCTCTCTGCCATGTTGTATTTCCAGCAGACATCTGGTAGGTTGAAGTCCCCCCTGAGAACAACGGCTAGTAACTGGGAGACTTCTCCCTGCTGCCTGCAGGATATTTCATTCTCCTCTTCATCCTGATTGGGTGGTCTGTAACAGACCCACACGAGGATATCTGCCTTGTGGGCCTCCCCCTTGATTCTTACCCATAGACATTCAACCCTATCATCACCCTCATCAAGCTCCAGACAATCAAAACACTCTCTAACATACATGGCTATCACACCTCCTCTCCTTCCTTGCCTATCCCTTCTGAAGGGCTTATAGCCATCTAATGCAGCACTCCAGTTGAGGGAGTCATCTCACCATGTTTCTGTGACAGCAACTACATCAAAGTTTTTCTGCTGCACAATGGCTTCCAGCTCCTCCTGTTTGTTGCCCATGCTGCATGCATTTGTACAGATGCACTTCAGCTGGGCTATTGATTCCACCACCTTTTCCTGGTGAGAAACCCTAATTCCTTTGTGGCCATCATCAATGTTTCCAGAGTTTCTAACACAGCAATAATCCTTGTGTTTCTCTTACTGCTTGACTCTCCATCCCTACCTCCACTAGGACAGCAGACCAAAGAATCTTGCTAGCACCTCATCCCTGAAATGCTGGCATGTCACCCTTACATTTGCCTCTGCCCTTCCCCCTTCAAATCTAGTTTAAAGCCCCCTCAATGAGCCCTTCTAACTCCTGCCCCAGGATTCTTTTCCCCTTTTGAGGCAGGTGCATCCCATTCATCATTAGCAGGCCAGGTGTCAGGTAAAGTGACTCATGATCAAAAATCCCAAAATTCTGCCAGTGACACCAGTCTTCCAGACAGGTATTGATCTGCTGGGTCTTCCTGTATCTTTCCTCATCATACCTTGCAACTGAGGGGTCGGAGGAGAACACTACTTGTGCTCCTGATCCCTTAACTGATCATCCCAAGGACCTGAAGTCACCCTTGGACTTCCCTTTTCAGTCTCATTGCTGCCTACTTGAAAAATTAGTAGAGAATAATAATTGGAGGGCCTAACCAGTGCAGGAAGTCTTCACGTCTTTAACCCTGGTCCCAGGGAGGCAGCAGACTTCCTTAAGAAGTGGGTCTGGTCTACATATAGAGCCTTCTGTTCTCTTCAGAAGGGAGTCTCCTATGACCATGACCTGCATTTTTTTCTTGGTAGCAGCTGTTTTGATGGAGGATGCAGGCAGACTTCTCCTCAGTGGCACCTCCAATTTAGTTGAAACACCTTCCTCAATATTGTTGTTTGGTTCTATTTGCAGAGCCTCGTTCCTGTTCTGCAATGGAACCTGAAAAGGTGGGGTAGTCACAGCCTCCTCCCTCTGCACCAGGCACAGACACACTGCCATTGTCCTCTATGCCTTGAGTCACTATGTTCCACTGTGAAGAGGGAGGGTAGGGAGTCCTCTGTACCATGTCTACCTGCTGGGCCTGCCTGAGGGAAGGTAGAGTGGGACTCCACTGATTTATCTCCCTCTTGCATTCCCTGATACTCCTCAACATACTCACCTCCTCTTTGAGTTCCATCACTAAGCGGAAGAGTTCTTCTACCTGGGCACACCTCCCACTTGCTGCTGCCCTCCAGTATTGGTGTAAGAGCAGGGCACACCCTGCAGCCTGACACCTGGGTGACAGTATCTCCCCACCAGGTCTTGGTTCAGGCAGCTGCATTGGTAACGGTGAGAGCTGAGTTTACTAACACCATGGCTTTCTACCAGGTGGACACCACACTCCCTGGTTGAGCTGGCAGAGCTTCCCAACCCTTCCGGTGCACCCTTCTTTGTGAAATGCCATGCAAACTGCCTCATCCTGCTCCTGGTGACTAGCGCTCCCTAGGCTGCTTTTGATAGGCATGGTCACCGTTACCTCAGCAATTCCCAGGTCTCATCAGCGACTCTTGTGAGAGCTGGCAGCTCCTAGCACTGCCCTGGTGGTCCCTTGCCTTGGGAAAATCCTGCCTCCACCCAAAATCTGCCACTTTTGCTACAGATTTAGATCAGCTCCTCAGCAGCATCTCCTCTTTCTATGGCATTTCCTTGTCGCTCTTCAGTTCTGTGTATTTGGCGCTCTCAGGTTCTCCCAAATATAAAAGGTGGCTTTTCCATTAACTGGCTGCCTGAAATGACACATCCACTTTATGGATGTTCAGTCCAGACTTTTCCTTTTATTAACAACTGTTCCAAAAGACTGCAAGCTTTTGGAATTAACAAAATAAGTGAATGAAACCAAGATGGTCAACTTCTATTACTTTTATTTTTTTGAATAGAGAAAATTGAAAATAATTAGAGAGAGACCAGAAATGTAAAGGTTTGTACATCTTACTTCAACCCTGCAGTTTCTCTGCATAAATCAGTGGATCACTGTTCCTCACTGTCATAACTGTAGGACCCATCAATTTTTCTTCAGTATTTGTATAGTCTGTTGAGCCTTCTTCTCTCAAATATGCTCAGTAACTCTCCAAATGACCCATCTCACCTGTTTTCCATAAAATAGCATAACATAGTCTTGAAAAACACAATGTTGTATTTTTGGACTTTATAGTAAGACAAGCTTAAATTAAAAGTGGAAAGAATTTAGCTGAGTCTTGCAAGTAATTTCAACAAAATCCTTTAAACTTGAGGAGGGTTGCTAGGGGAAGCAGTAATGTGAAACAAAAACCAGCAAAACAAAACACTAATAAATGCACAATGAAATACAAAGCTGTGTTGGCAAGGAAATAGGCAAAGGTTTCATTTTTCAAAATGCATAAGGAATGGGCAGGCTGGCTCTCATTTTCAGATATAACATCAAAATCTCAGGGCTTGATCTTCTGGCAAGTTATTGAGGTTACAACAATCAAATGATGTCAGCATTCCTGAAGATAACCTAAAACAACAAATTAGGCATTTTTTCTTTAGACGAGTGTGATAGCATTAATCATGTAACTGTGGCTTACTCATGATCCTTTCTTTGATGTTCACAATGCATATCTGCTGGGAGAGTTGAAAGCAATAAAGATAATTCTGATTTATTTTTAGAAGGTGTACCATTTTAATGTAAAAAAAACCCCTGACAAACAGTAGTGATAGAATATGACTAATACTGAAAAATACAGTCCTTGTTTCCTTCCTAGGTAGAGAATTAGTTTAGGAGTATCTTTTGGGAACTCCTTAAGACTAGAGAGAAATAATTCAGTAATATAATAAAAAGGGAGAATAATAATGTTACTAGAAATGGCCATACTATGAAGGGGAGGCTGGGGAGGGGAACAACAACAACAACAACAAAAACCACATAAAAAAAAACAAACCAAAAAACAAACCACAAACAACCAAAAACCACACCAACCAACCAACCAAACAAAAAAAAGTAAAAATGCAAACCAAACAACAACAAAAAACCTAGACCCAAACAAAAATGAACAAACAAACAAACACAAAAAAAACAAAACAAAAAAGCCAAACAAAACAACCAAACCTAACATACAAGCAAACAAAAAACCCCAAAAATCCTAAAAAAAAAACCCACCCAAAAAATCCCATGGGAAGCATAAGAACATTCATAAGAACATTTCTTTAGGAATAAATACACCAAAGTATAAAAGCAAAATTCAGAACACACTGCATATTCTTCAATGAAAATTGGTTAAAATGGTTTGGTGATTGAGTCTTACTGATTCTGTAAAATGGCATAAGGGCATTGTTTCGTACAGCCAAGCTGAAAACTCAGAACACATTTCTTTTTCCCAAGCCATAGAATACAAACTGTGATATTGAGTAGAAGAGATTTGCTTAATATCTATGATACAAAAGGGGATCCTAAGTCAACCTCATCATTCTGCTTCAGTGTCCCAAGCTGATTACAGAAAGGAAATGTACGCAGTTACAATCCAATGAATGATCCTCATTCTCCGTCTCTGTGGAAAATATTGTGAATTATTCATTTAAAAAGCTTCATCAGAAGGGAAAAAGAAAGAAGATGGGTTATTTTTTACAACATTTCACTTATGTATTTTCAAAGGAGGAAATGTTATACTAGGTTTGATTTTTTCAATATTTATGTAGCCAACCCCATACTTATGATTATGCCTGTATATTCTCAGAGACACAGTTTACAATGTAACATACGCTGTGATCCAACATAATTTAGTCTATCTCAAAAGAATGCATGATTTACAAGTCCTAATGAATGAAGTACTTCAAGTCTTCCTCCATCTGGACTTTTGTTATTCTGCACTACATTTGAGAACAATTTGGGATTTTGCTCTGCTACCACATGATATTACAAGTAATTTCTAAAGAGATTTTTTATTTTGAAGTACTCATGATTAATGTCTTTGTTTGCCCAATTCCTTCTGCTGGCTCTTAATTGTTTCCTGTATTAGCATTTTTAATGAATTTACAGCCAAAGTCTATTAAAAAATAAATCTATAATTTCATAGTAAGTTTTCAGATTTAGGGTTCTTCTAATCCCTTTAGCTGCTCAATTCCCAGGATTCCTGGTTGACAGCAATTTTTGGTCCAATTTCCTGTGAGAAAACACAAATTTACCTCATTACGACTAGCTAGGACTTTGTATAAAGTGATAATAAAATATTGCACTGCTTATAGAACATTCCACATATTTGAAGCTTTAGGGAAATAGTAGCTAATTAAATGAGTTGGACATTCGGGTTGTTAATGCTGTTCACAGAGGATGCTCATTTCTGTCATAATTGATCTTCCAGTGCTAATACCAGAATGACATTTACTGCATGTTGACAGAGCATTTATCAATATTTAAGTAGATGAGAAAACCTTGAAGCTGCCAAACTAAGGGAAAATTTAAGAAATCAAATGTAAATCTCAAGGACTCTCATTAGTGGTGCTAGTCTATTCACATTCACAATTACAGAAGATACACCGGTCTTGCATGAACCTCTTAAATATTATATAACAAAGGTAGCAGTAAATAGCATCCCAAGCATTTACACAAAAGTCTGAATATAACTTTTTTCTTTTGTTTCCCTATCAAATATCCACCTCAGAACTCCCCTTAGACAAACAAACAATATGTTTACAGGTGTGTTGATAATTTACAGTACTGCTGAGAGTGGCTGAAAAGGGTTTGTTTACCTTGCTGTAGAAATTATTCTTTCTGTCACACGACAATGTTTTCTTAGGTCAGGCTTTCCTTTGCCTTCATTTTTTCTTTCCCAGAGCTCTGGGAACACTATGTCCTAAGGGCCCATTTCTTCTACTACTCTTCTTGGGATGCTATGACCGCACCTTCTGCAGACAGGTTCTGGGCTTGGCAGGCATAACTGAGCCACAAAGATACTGAGGTGATTTGCTGATGGGGAGAATAAAATGGCTGAGTAGCCACATTTAAGACAGCATCATGGGAAAAGGCAAAAAAAGAGTAGAGCAGAGCATGAAATTCAGGCAGATCTGAAATAGTTTAGTTTAAAAACAGAGACAGAAATCAGCAGTAGACTGAACTTCAGAAAGAGACAACAAAAAATTTGCCAGCCATAAAGATACTATAGAATTTAGAAAATACTTATATGTTAATGTTATTTGCTTGTAGACAAAGAATCTAATATCAGAACATCTCTCTGATGATATGCCGTTTGCTTACTCTTCAGACGTCGGAGTCCAAATATAACAGACTGAAAAAAAAACCCAAACTGGTGGAGCAGGTATTAAGGATGGTAATAAGATTGGGTACACTAATGGCTTAATATTTATTACCCGTTAGACTTGTATTTGTTGTATCTAAGTGTAATTAATCCCATTGCAAGTAAAAGAAAGACTAAAGTCTTGACACACTGAACAAGCAGGTTGTTCTATTTGGGTCTAAAATAAATCATTCTATTTTAGAGGTAAAGAACATGTGGCTGCTAATTAGGAGTTCTTTCTAAACATATAACCCAAGAATCAAGGCATTATTGTGGAACACTAGGAATGTAAATACATGTTCCAAAAGCATTATAAAGTATTTAAGTAATAATATTTTGAGACATCTTAAGGAACCTTGTTTTTATATAGGCTTCAAGTATCAAAAAATATTTTGATTCCAAATGTCTTTCCAAACCTGTGGGTTTAATTTGTATGGACCTGACTGCGTGTGCCGCACTGGCATGTGATATCATTACCATTAAACATTTGGATCAATATATATGAAACACCAGAAAAAGAAATAAAACTAATGTATTTCATATCCTTTCTCATTGGGAAAGGAAGATGACAATACATGAAAGTATATAAAAGGATGTTAAAATAGCAAAGTGAAGCACATTAAATTATTACAAATTATTTTGTATGCTTTTGTTGCTGTGCATAAAAAGACATAAATTATTACATTAAATCACTGCATTTTCAAGTTACCAACAAATATTCTGCGTGGAAATGACAACCTTGCTAATAGAGCTGACACATTTATAAGTGACTGTAAGAGTATTATGGAGGAAAACTTTGATTAGCATAACTGTAGACATAATTACACTAACTACAGCAGATCCACCTCCACATAGGATTGGACAACTGCATACACATAGTACTATTTCCTTTTTCCATCGAATGCTGTGTCTACACTAACAAATATAAGTGCCTTATGAGTTAAATAGTCAAACTAATTTCAAGGTGACTTTTCAAAAAAAAGCATAAAATTTAATATCAATAATAGTAATGACTCTTTGCTGAAATGCAAATTTAAAATACTATTTTAAGACATCTAAAAATAAATGACCTTCTGTTTTAAAAGAACATGACCTCCAAAATTCCAAAACACATCCCCATTTATGATGTTATGATACGATCAGGGAAGTGGTGGACTCCCCAATATTGGATACTTTTAAGATTTGGCTGGACAGGGTGCTGGACCATCTTGTCTAGATGGTGCTTTTGACCAGAAAGGTTGGACCAGATGATCTTTGTGGTCCCTTGCAAGCTGGTATTCTATGATTCGATGATTGCTTTTATCCAAAACTATTTTTTACTGTGATCTAAAATTATTTTTCTTTGTAAATCAATGTTTTGATAACCAGAGATGACCCTGAATCTGAAAATGTAATTACAAATATCCAAGAAAAAAATATTGTCTTTCACACAGGACAGATATTGTATTTGGTTTGCATGACAAGGTTTTGGTAGTGGGGGGGCTACAGGGATGACTTCTGTGAGAAGCTACTAGAAGCTTTCCCCATTTCTGATAGAGCCAGCCAGTCAGCTCCAAGAAAGACCCATCACTGGCCAAGGCTGAGCCCCTCAGCCTTGATGGTGGTAGCGCCTCTGGGATAACATATTTGAGAAGGGTAACAAACAACCTCACAACAGAAGCTGGAGAGAAGAGTGAGAATATGTGAGAGAAACAACTCTTCAGACACCAAGGTCAAGAAGAAGGAGGGGGAGGACATGCCCTAGGTGCCAGAGCAGAGATTCCTCTGCAGCCCATGATGATAGGGCAGGCTGTTCCTCAGCAGCACATGGAGGTCCATGGTGAAGCAGATACCCACCTGCAGCCCATGAAGGACCTCATGCTGTAGCAGGGGTATGCGCCTGAAGGAGGCTGTGACCATGTGGGAAGCCCACACTGGCGCAGGCTCCTGGCAGGAGATGTGGACCTGTGGAGAGAGGAGCCCACACTGGAGCAGGTTTGCTGGCAGGACTTGTGAACCCATGGGGGACCCACACTGGATCAGTCTGTTCCTGAAGGACTGCACCCCATAGAAGGGATCCACACTGGAGCAGTTTGTGAAGAATTGCAGCTTGTGGGAAGGACTCATGTTGGAGAAGTTCATGGAGGACTGTCTCCCATGCAAGGGACCCCGTGTTGGAGCAGGGGAAGAGCATAAAGAGGAAGAAGCAGCAGAGACAACATGTGATGAATTGACTGCAGCCTCCATTGCCTGTCTCCCTGCTCTGCATGTGGGGAGGAGGTAGAGAATTAGGGAGTAAAATTAATCCCAGGAAGAACGGAAGGGTGAGAGGAAGGTGTATTGTTGGTTTTATTTCTCATTATCCTACTCTGATTTGATTGGCAATACATTAAACTGATTTCCCTGAGCTGAATCTGTTTTGCCCATGGCGATCTCTTCCTGTCCTTACCTCAACCCACATGCATCATCTCTTCTCTCACCTGTCCAGCTGAGGAGAGGAGTGATAAAGTGGCTGTGTGGGGACCTGGTGTCCAGACAGGGTCAACCCACCACCGAAGTGTTCTCATTCTCTTCCTGGTATAGTTATGTTATTCTCAGATTACTGACCTATACTTAAAAATAGAAAGAGTACAGTGAACGTGAATTGAAACCTCATAACTGTTTAGCTCAGTGAAAAACAAACAAAAGAAATCTGGTTTGTGTAATTCTCCAAATGGGAGTGAGTCAGTGGCACAGATCACCTTGTCATTTTTCAGACATGATGAATGGACTTTTAAAAGTGAGATCTCTTAATTTATAGCGTAAGAATTCATCAGTCACCAGCCTAATGGAAGTAGCCATCCAGCTTTCACTGGTCCATCTGCACACTTGCCAGCAGTCTTATTACACCTCTTATACTAATCAGGCATTAGATATAACTCTGTTCTGCAATGTTTCACCTCTTTCTGATCTCCATGTATCAGACTTTCTAATATAAATGGAAAATCCAGACACACTGGGTTTAATCCCGTCACAGACTACATAGAAAACTTCTCATTTTAACATATGAAATAACTAAACTTGTATTATAAGGCATTAGTCATCACAAATTCTGATTTTGTAGATGCAAGTCACAAAGGCCAAACTGTCCTACCTGCTTTGCACACAGATACTGAGCTTTGACTACTCTTTACAAGGGGTCTTCTTGAAATGTGTCTAATCCTGACCACATCCACATGTCCCCTGACTATCAAAAGCCTTCAGCATTTCTCGCTCTTTCTCCAACTCAAGGAAGGGTTACAGCCAACTCTGAGACCAAGACATCTGAAACACTTCATGTGTCCAGATGGCTTGCCAGTCAGGCAGCTGAAGTACTCAGCATGTATTCCACTCCCTTCCCTTTCCTATTTCTCTTCCCTGGTTTTACAACACAATAAAGCACAAGCGAATAATAGGAAAAAGTCAACAAACAAACAAACAAACAAAAAAAAAAAAAGACAAAGCACCCCAAAACAAAAACAACAACAAAAAAAACGAAACCAAAACCAACCAGCCAACAAAAGCAAACCCCAAACTCCCCAAAACCTCAGACATTATCTCCTTTTTTCAATCAGCCAACTCAGATACTATGCTGTTCTGATGTACAAAATTGCACAAAAAGTGGACTTAATTTAGCTGTCTCTGTTACAGATATTCCCTCCTTACACAGTTTCCGCTCAGCATTAAGATCAACAGAAATGACACCATACCAAAAAGGTCCAAATGCAGCAAGCTAATTTAGACATTCTTGGGTATACTGAAATGCAAAATTAAGGTGACAATATAAAGAGTAACATGCTTTAGTTGCAGTGGCAATGTCTAATGCGTATTTGTATTTTTTTTCCTAGCAGGAATATGTATATCATTTAAGGAAATTTATCCTTAAGGGAAAATATCCTTCAGTGTCATACATACATAGTTAAAAATTATATACATGAAGAACTGTATTGGATGACTCACAGCTGTGGGAAGTAAATACATTTCTGAATTTTAAAAATAAATTTAATATTATCATAATTCATTTCACTACTATACAAAAAATACTAGATGATTTCCAAATATTGATAAAGAACAGCAGTATCACAGTATCAATTCTAGTTCCTACATTAGTGTTGCAGAAATTGGTAAAATTGGTAGAATAAAGGCAAACATTACAGGCATTCTCATTGTCGATATATATAACATAATCTCCACTAGAAATTTACCTGCTGTATCAAAGATGTTTCTGTTCACATTGTGAATAACATTCTTGCCCCCTGGGGTTAAATTAGTGTTTGATTTATTTTTGTTTTCCTGTGTCATTTAAATGTAATGATTAAATCAACTATGGAGACATTTCACAAAAAGCAATTATCTTTTTTGACTTCTTTAAAAGAAGTGAACAGTAAGGAAAATTGCCGGGGAGAAAACACTTTCATGAGAGGATCTATGTTGGTCATGGGATATTCCCAAGATAAAACCAATTCCGGCTTCAAAGACCTTGAGAGCAAAGAGCTGTCCCATCAAACAATGTTAATCATCACATAATCTGAAAACAGTCAAACAGCCTCTAGCATGTGAGCTGTAGGAATGTCTGGAGTAGCTGCAACACATTTTGCAGGCAGCGATAATAAAGTTAGGAGTGAAAGGCATCATGTCTTGTTACAAACATCAGTGGTAGCAGTGTAAGATGTAGTTCAGAATCATTAATACAGATTTTGAACATCATCTACATCCTTGTGACAACAAAGTGGGTTGGCCAGGTCACAGAGTGGCACTCAAACCACAGTAACATCTCAGGAACAAAGTTTTAATGCCAAGATAAATGCTGAATGGTGGTTTCAGTAACATGACCTAAAACCTTCAGCCACCACTCAATTGCCGTCTGGCTTGCTCTGTCCCCGCTTCCTAAGATCTACTCCAGGTAGGATGTAGTGTCTGTCTTTTTCTGTCCCAGGAACCACAGATATCAATAACAATTGTTGTCTATGTTGGATTTTAAAACGAAAGGATGCTTACAGAAAGGAACTGGTTCCTTCCCCTTGTTTAATTAACCTTTCTTCATTTTGAAGAACAGCCCGTTCATAAGACACAGCATAGTTTCAACTATCTAAGCCATTTTGGGTCTCCTCAGCTACAGTAAGTACTCCCATACTCACTGTAAGACAGGAGTAGCCTGCTTCCCTCTGCTTTGCATCTCCATCAATCTGCTCCCCAAAGAAAAGGTAAAAAGCTTGAGAATACTTTGCTGGTGTTTCACAGTATGATTCCTGTGACTATTTCCTAACAAACTGGTCTACACCTGCAGTGAAGGAAGGGATTGTAAACTATGGCAAAGGGAAAAGTGACACATTTTTCCAAGACAACACAAGCTCTTCATGTTCCAAGCCGTTGGCCATCTCTGACCAGAGATTTTTGTACAATTGCAGTCAGCACAGCACAGTGACTGAGCAAATAAGCCTGTTAAGTAGAATTTACTAGCATAATCACAGTACCATGACTATATGTTTCCTGGGTCAGAACAGGATTTACTTGTAAACTATCAAAAAAGCCCAACCCCCCCAAAATACTCCAACCCCTTTGTTTTATGGCCATGGGAAATGTGGTTAACTGCTTGGCATCAACATAGATGGCTACATACCATAATTCTGCATCAGATAGTGCCATTAATTTTCTTAAGAATGGAAGTTTAGTGTTGTTCAGCATAGGATTTTCACTTTGAAGTAACTGAAGATTAATTTCCAGGAGTACTGAACATCAACAAACACTGCCTTTTTTTAACCTTTCCTAAAATCATGACTAATTTTCCTCCTGCAAGCTAAAGCTTGAGCAAGCCAAAATCGAGGCATCCCAATGAGCTGCCATCTTTGAAACAAATAAGTAACTTCAAAAACTCTAAAAGTCTGAAGGTTTTACTATGGTAAATGCAATCTGGTTACTAAACCATACAGACCATAAGAATTCCTTGAATTACTTTATCCTTGAAAATATTGTCTTGATTTTAAAAAAATGTGGTACTCTGAGCCTACTTGTATCGATTCCTGTGGTTCTTCTCTGAACACTTACCAGCCATGGATATAATTTGGTATCCATAGCTGGACACATAGTCAGAGCATACGATTCATTTGACCCATTGCAGATTTTTCAGATGAGCTAATAACCTACATGTCAGTAAAGGCAACTAGGTTGGTACAAAAGGATTTGTGTTTTTTTCATTGTTGATATATGCTGTTTGATATTGGAATACATTCTTAAATAAATGTGGGTTTGTTATACATCTTTTGAATGTGATTTTCTTGCTCTCTGTTTCTTCTTTTTTTTTTTTTTTTTTTTTTTTTACTACTTGTTTATTTTTGTATTTTAGACTATGGAAATGATGTTAGACAAAAAGCAAATTCAAGTAGTTTTCTTATTCGAGGTCAGCTTTTTGAATCCCAACGAAACCATTACATCTGAGAAGGATGCTCAGCAAATCAATGAGATGTACCCAAAACTGCAATGCTTGCAGCTGGCATTGGTCAACAGAATGGGCCCAATTCTTATCCATTGACAACACCTGACTGCACGTCACACAATGAATGCTTCAAAAGTTAAGCCAATTAGGCTATGAAGTTTTGCCTCATCTGCCATATTGACCTGACCCCTTGCCAACCAACTAACACTTCTTCAAGCATCTTGAGAATTTTTTTGCAGGGAAAATGCTTCCACAACCAGCAGCACACAAAAAGTGCTTTCCAAGAGTTTGTCAAATCCTGAAGCAAGGATTTTTACACTACAGGAACAAACAAGCTTATTTCTCATTAGCAAAAATTTGTTGACTGTAATGGTTCCTATTTTGATTAATAAAGATGTGCTTGAGCCTAGTTGTTATTAGTTAAAATTTGTGGTCCAACACCGCAATTACTTTTGCACCAAACCAACAGGCTGATATTTGTCTCATGCTTGCATAGATGTTTAAAATATATTATCTAAATCATACCCTAAAATCACTTCTTGTCTCTATTGAATATTTAAGTTACCTTCAAGGGACTTCCTGGGAGGCTAATTTCTACAAAGTAGACTTTTAACTTTAGCTGACATAAAATGCATACTTTACTATAATTTCTGTCTTACATTTTCCTTCTTTTAATGATAAAACTGATGAATTTTTATGAAAATGTGGTTCTTTTATTCCTGATGATTTCAACTACTTAAAGAAAAGCTCAGTAAGAGAAAGAAAGATGTACTCTTGGTGAAAAAACAAACAAACAAACAAGCCTGACAGCAGGATGTAATCACTTCATTCCAATGTACATGAGGCAATGATGAGGAAAGTACTAAAAGTCAGAGGAAAATTAGCAGGCCAGATGGCTGGTGAAACAGTGGCAAAATGACAGCAAAATGAAAAACTTAATAAAAATGAGCAAGTCACTAAAGGAAGTGCGTGTAAGACATTAGAAATTAAACCATAAAGAACCAGATAAAATAAAGAGTACTACTGGAAGATACAAATTCCAGAAGATTAGAAAACTTTGCATAGAGGAAGCAAGAGAGGTGACATGTAGCAAGAGATGTTTCCCTGTGGCAAATTGATGAAGAGCCATATGGGTAGAGTGAAAAAGCTAGTAAATATACATCTTGCTGACATCATTGGTACATGACTTCTAGTTGATTTTTGGTTGTTTGTTTTTTGTAAAAATCAATGAGAACTGCTAAAGACAAAGAGAATAAACAGTGCAAACTACTGTAAGTAGTAATGGTGGTTATGATGATAAAGGTATTCCACTCTCTATAGTGACTTGCATTATAAACTTCAAAGTGTCATAGAAACATTAATTAACCCTTACATGTGTCTCTGAGGTGAGATTTGACAGGCTGTTTACAGAGAAGCAGAATGAGCATAGAAAATTGGACATAAGCAAAACTACACAGCAAATTAGTAAAAAAGACAGAAATAACATGTTAAAAAATATCTGATACCAAGTAATCTATTCTAGCTAAGAGAAAATGATTGTAAAATGTTAGTTTTGTCAAGTGATTACAAAACCTATTTGCATGGGGATAAATTCCATTTTCACCAAAGTCAAGAAGAATTTTCACTAGCCTCCAAACTAGTGGAATATGGAGGTCTTTATAAAAGTTATGCAGAATGTGTAAGTTAAATGAATTGTAATATAGGACTTGAACTGAACTCAAAATAGAATATGAATTTGAGACACAGCTGCTCACCATTTAAAAATAAATAAATAAATAAATAAATAAATAAATAAAGGAAGCCAAAACCCCACGAAAACAAATCCCAAAAATCCCAACCCAAAACTTTGTTACTAAGTACAGAATTATGCTTTAGGATGTAGTTTCACTATTGTATCTCTATTACTCCGCTGAAAAATAAATTAAAAAAAACACTCACTCAAGTCTGGTTCAAGTGCTGATAGCTGGAATCTTTATTCATTCTCACACCAAAATATTGTTAATTTACCAAAATATTCTTACTTTAGATCTGTAGACCTGTGAAGTCCACATAGACTCACAAATCTTTATATGAAAGAAAGTTGTCATGTTAATTAAGGAGCAAAACAAATTTCTAAAGCACCCCTGGTGCACTTCACTTGCTAAGTGAATCCCCCCTACGGAAACAGAATAGAGCTGGTCCCAAGGAGGAGCCAAGAGTATGCACAGTGTGGCTATCAGGTCCTCTGCACTACCTGCTGTCTTCTACAAGTCACCCTCTTGGGTATTGTCTCCCAGGTTTGGATTGCTACTACAGGCAAAGCTGGAGCCAAACTTGTTTAATTCTGTATTTGAATCAGCGATATGACTTCAGCAGGTGTTTTGTTGAAAACATAGGCCTATATTAGAGCTAAATACAGTTATAAATTAAACTATTTTCAAAATTAAAGCAGTAGTCAAAATCTCACAGCTATGACAAAGAAGACCTGTTAATCCTCCTAGAGATGAAAAAGTGGGTTTTGAAATAAGAATATTTATTTTCATTTTCCAGTTGAATAGTTATGCTAATGACATGGACTCCAACATGATTCTTACATCATTTGGGGCTACAAAATAGAAATATCACTTTGCAATTTGCAATCTGGCTGTAGTTCTTAGGCTTATAACACTTAAAATCGACAGTGTTATGCCTGTCCCAAACCCTTTCAGTTTATCCATATTATTTAAAACACAATAATCCTTGGAATACCATATCAAAGAGAGAAAGTCCAACCATTTCAAGGATCGAAGAAATTAGATTAAAAAAAGTCCAAGATCACTTTGATACACAATGTAACAAATAGGAACATCGGTGATGAAGACATCACTGATTCAGTGAATTTACTCCTCTTTTCTCCTTTTGAAAAGGTGATTGAAGTTTTTACCAAACATGTCCAGTATAGGAGCATGTTTGATAAGTCTCATTGTTTCTCCATAAGTCTCCATTAATTGCCTGCTCTATTGAGATGTGGCTCAGGTACAAATCAGCATTCTCTCCTACCCCTTATAAATTCTATGCATAATCAGTTTTGAAATTATTAAATAATAATAAAAACTATACATGGGGTAGCTTGAAATGTACTAAACTACATCAAGAGGTTCTTTTGAGAATTAGTTGTCAGAAATGATCTAGGGGAGAAATAACAGCAAGAACACTCATCTAATGAGAAAGTAAAATTAAAAAAAAAATAAAATTAACTATGTATTGTTTTTCAATAGCTTTAAGTAGCATGCCAAACTGAAACCAAAGAAACAATTTTAACCTACAGATGTGTCCTGGGGAAAATGCTTGATGTACGTCATGCTAGATTTAGGGGACAATTTCACATGAATGGAAAATTTACCAAAATCTGTTCTGGTAAAAATAAGTGCTTTTGCAGCTTATATGACATCTTTTTGGAAGATATTTAAACTAATTGGAATCAAACTGATTTTTGAAATGAAAGAAATAATATGTGTCCAGTGTTGGTCATAGTCAGTAAATGAGAAGGGCTGGAAAGTAGCCAGAGGAGACTGATGACTGGCAAGCAGTAAGAACAGGAATGACTTCCAATGGAATGTAAAAGATCATAGCACCCTCAGATCTTGGCAAATTTACATCTTCCAGAAAGTCAGCTGGATTTAACAGCATGGCAACATCCTGCTCAGTTGGGGGCAACAAAAAGAAATTTGAAGCTGGTGTTTCTTTCCTGCTGAGTTTTTACATCTCCAGTTGAGAGGCAGCAGGCAGCCCCAGCAGAGTACCTTTATGTGTGTACTTGTTTCATGTCAAAATAGGGAATAAACTCTTGGAGTAGTACAGCAACAGAGAGGAAGCTCGAGGTTTTCTGAAGGAAGCTCACCAGCTGCACACATAAAATGTTCTGCTGGGAAAATACAGAACTAATATTCCAAGGGCATTTTTGGGGACACAGTAACAATATAATGAGCAAAGAATGGGCAAAACAAGTAGATAATGAGTTGGTACTATTATAGCCATTACAGGAGAGTCAAGACACTGCAAAAAATGCCATGGAGAAAACGAATAAGGGCATACCATCAGGGACAAATCTGAATCTTTACAGGAAATGGAAAGTTTATTTCTAAAAGGGCATATTTAGCAATTAGAGACCTGTCAACTAAGTAGGAAAGAAAAGAAAACAACATAAAACATTACCTGAGAGCAAAATATAACACAGTCAGTCCTCTGCCTGTCATTAAAGCAGGAACTTTTTCAGATATTGAAAAATACTTTAATTCCTTTCTGTTTTGTTGATTGCTTTGTGTAGTTGTTTATTTATACTATGACGTATACTCTTAATGAGACTTTATTTCTGTTTATTCAGTATTTCTTAATCTGATATAAACATAGATTCAGGGACTACAAACTAAGAAAGACTAGTCCATCATATCCAAAGTAATCATCAGCTCTGATACTATACCCTTCTAAATTCATCTTTATAATCTCTTTATGACATTTTCCTTCTTGGAAGTTCTGGGGAAAAAAAAAAAAAAAAAAAAGTATTTCCAAAAATAAACTGGGATTTCAGTGATAAACAAGATAAACAAGACATTTTGCATCATCATAAATGTATGTCATTTTATGAAACATAGAAGTCAGGCCTATTGTAAAAGATGGTACCTTCCACAAGACAGTTGCTTATTGTAAAACCCCAATTAATACCATTTTAGGAAAATATAACTTTGCAATAAGGTTGAATGGATCTATGTTTTATTTCTTCTGTTTCTGTGACTGAAAACTCCAGACAAACAGACAAAAAATACTAAAATGTTTGAAATTATATTTTCCAGTGTTGTGCCCCAGTTTGAACATTCCCTGCTGGTCCTTATTTGTCAGTTGCATCATTTCTTATGTGAAATATGTACCGAGAAAAGTAAATCTTAAAGGCTTGTGTGAGAACAGGAGATTTGCAACTCACAATATGGAATGAAGTCTAAGATGACTCTTCTCTAAGATTTATTTGACATCTAACATATCCTTTACTTTTTAAAGAGTGCATGTAGAAAGTAATGAAGTCATCAAGACCAGCAAAATGTAAGAGTTGAAACTGAAGGGTCAGTTACGTTGGCAATATGACCAGGAAAGCAGAGCCAGTGATGTGATTGAATTTAGCATGGCCGGAGATGGCAAATAATATCTGTGCTCATCTATTAGAAGGAATGTAATCAGAATTTCAACAGATGAGAAAGAATCTATAGGAGTAGAAGAAAACAAGTACTGATACACAGAAAGTGAATAGAAAATAAAAAGCAAAAAGTGATATTTACAAAATATAAGAAATATTATTTCCTTGTCTTTTCCTGACCAATAATGCAAATTCTAAAATTAATATTTTATTTCTTCTTCCATTTTTCTTAGTATTTCTATTTAATAACAGCTCCATATGTCATAATTAATTTTATTTAATTTTAATTGGCAATGAGATTTTAGTGACATTGAAAGCTAACAATTAATATCCAAACTTAAAATTGTTTTATTCAGCTAAAGAAATACTGCTTATGTAAAAAACAGTCACTAAAGGAGAGGTGTTGCTAGTCTGGTTGCAACATACTTCATTTCTGTTTTATTGCCATGAATCATAATTTATTCATTACTTCTTAATTTTCTTATTATCTTTAAGTTGAAAAAAAAAAAAATGCATTGCTTCATACACACTGTCACTCACATTTGAAAACTCCAGATATTACTAGAAGTGACATATCTAAATTTTTAGAAGAATGCAATACCCATGTATATTTTGGGCTCTCCACAAAAACCTCTGCTTCTTAGTTGAGCTATACAGCTTTCCAGATTTCTGTGTCTATACATTCCCACATTAATGTAACAGAAAAAATTCCAGACTTTGTGAAATACCAAGGTCCGTTCGCTAGCATTGTGTGACTTGAACAGGAAATTGAATCCAGAAATCCATTTCAAGTCTATACAATTGGAAAAAATCTATTAAAAATATACAGTGAATGTTACTATTTCCCGACTGTTTTGTTTTGAACCTGTTATAAAAGATTACCATAGGCATTACTGTAATTTACATTATAAACATTTAAATCTAATTACCTATATGGAACTTCAATAATTTGAAGCTTGGCAAGTTTCACCAGCATTCACCTTCTCTGAGTCTGGGAAATATCCCCTATTTGGACAAAACGTTGTTGTGCACTTATCTTCAAGGCTGTGTTTGTGTTGAATTCAAGTCATAAGGATCTAAGCGCATGTTGCAATATGTTTCCAAATCTGGTCTACCACTTCAACAGGACTTCTTCGGCTATTCACATCAACATTTGCTTACTTCTAAAGACAGGCAAAACAAAAAATGACGTTAAAAGGAAAATATCAGCAGGCATTCTACCTATCAGCAGATGTTTGGAAACAGTGGGGCCTCCATGTTTATTTTCTATAATTCCCATAATTACCAACTCTGTACTTGCTGTAATGATGTTACAGCAGGTGGCAGTTCGTATGTCTTAGTGCTGTCGTGTTCCTTATTAGAAGTACAATTTTGGGGTAACATGCAAGGTATCAACCACAAGTTGGAAGTTTGTTGTGTAAACAGGCTTTCTAACTTGCTTTCAACATGTAATGAACACTTCATTTAGAAATATTCACCAAATACAAATTCTAACAGCATCTGCACACATGTAGCCTTTCTTTTGCAGTCCTATGCAAAATCATCCTTAATCAAGTTTAACAAAATTTGGTTGCAGATGGTTCTATGAATCTATTTTTTATTCTTCTCAGAAATATACATTTAAATGGAATTTAATGTTTCGTAAAAGTTGCTGATGTGAAAGTACTTGAACTTGAAGCTCTTCCTTTCCTGCAGAACAGGTCCTCTACTGCATAGAGAGATACTTTCAGCTCCCATGTTTTTCATAAGTTTAAATTATCCATGCTTCTTCAGGGGTTTAAATATATACATACATATACACACAGAGACCAAGGTAATTTTACATTACATTCTCCATTGCAGAATCAGCTCAAATTATTAATGAATTATGTAAGTGTAGAATCATAGAATCATTTCAGTTGGAAGAGACCCTCAGGATCATCAAGTCCAAACATAACCTAACTCTAGCACTAAACCATGTCTCTAATAACCCTGTCCAAATACCTTTTAAAGACATCCAGGGATGGTGACTCCACCACTTTCCTGGAGAGCCTGTTCCAATGCCTGACAACCCTTTCCATGAAGAATTTTTTTCCTAATATCCAATCTAAATCTCTGTTGGTGCAACCTGAGGCCATTTCCTCTCATCCTATCACTTGCTACTTGGGAGAAGAAACAACACCTTCCATGCTACAACCTCCTTTCACGTAGTTGTAGACAACAATAAGGTCTCCCCTAGGCCTTCTTTTCTCCAGGCTAAACAGGCCAGGATGCTGCTGGTCTTTTTGACCACCTGGGCACACTACTGGCTCATATTCAGCTGTCTGTCAACACCCTCAGATCCCTTTCTGCCAGGCAGATTTCCAGCCACTCTTTCCTGAGTTTGCAGTGCTGCCTGAGGTTGCTATGACCCAAGTGCAGGACCTGGCACTTGGCCTTGTTAAACCTCATACAATTGTCCTCAGCCCATTGATCCAGCTAGTCCAGATCCTTCTGTATGGCCTTCCTACCTTCCAGTAGGTCAACACTCCTACCCGATTTGGTGTCAACTGCAGACTTACTAAGAGTACACTCAATCCCTTCATCCAGATCATTGATAAAAAGATTAAACAGAACTGGCCCCAATACTGAGCCTTGAGGAACACCAATCATGACCAGCCACCAAACGGATTTGGCTCCATTCACTGCAACTCCTTGGGCCTGGCCACCCAGCCAGGTCTTTATCCATTGCAGAATATACCCATCCAGGCAATGAGCTGCTAGCTTCTCCAGGAGAATGCTATGTGAAATGGTATCAAAGGCTTTACTGAAGTTGAGGTAAACAACATCCACAGCCTTTCCCTCATCTACTAGGTCAGTCACCTTGTCATAGAAGGAGATCAGGCTGGTCAAACAGGACCTGCCTTTCATAAACTCACACTGACTAGGTCTGATCACCTGGTTCTCTTGTATGTGCTGTGTGATGTCACTCAGGATGATCTGTACCATGACCTTCCTGGCACCAAAGTCAGACTGACAGTAGTTTCCTGGATCCTCCTTTTGGCCCTTCTTGTAGATGGGTGCCATGTTAGCCAATTTCCACTCAAACGGGACTTCCCCAGTTAGTCAAGATTACTGATAGATAATGGAAAGTAGCTTAGTGATCATGTCTGCCAGCTCCCTCAGTATTCTTGGTTCGATCCCATCTGGTCCCATAGATTTGTGGGTGTCCAAGTGGTGTAGCAGGTCACTAACCATTTCCCCTTGGAAATGTGTCCAGTTTTGGGCCCCTCAGTTCAAGAAGGACAGGGAACTCCTGGAGAGGGTCCAGCGTAGGGCAACAAAGATGATTAAGGGAGTGGAGCACCTCCCTTATGAAAAAAGGCTGAGGGAGCTGGGTCTCTTTAGTTTGGAGAAGAGGAGACTGAGGGGTGACCTTATTAATGTTTATAAATATATAAAGGGTGAGTGCCACGAGGATGGTGCCAGGCTCTTCTCGGTGGCAAACAATGATAGGACAAGGGGTAATGGGATCAAGCTGGAACACAAGAGGTTCCACTTAAATTTGAGAAAAAACTTCTTCTCAGTGAGGGTGACAGAGCACGGGAACAGGCTGCCCAGTTGGGTTGTGGAGTCTCCTTCTCTGGAGACATTCAAAACCCACCTGGACATGTTCCTGTGTAACCTCACCTAGGCGTTCCTGCTCCAGCCGGGGGATTGGACTAGATGATCTTTTGAGGTCCCTTCCAATCCCAAACATACTGTGATACTGTGATATTGGGGGTTCATTCTGCTACCTGTCCCTGTCTTCTGGGTCAGGGGGCTGGGTACTTGGATCACAACTGTTTTGACTACTAAAGACTGAGGCAAAGAAGGCATTTAGTACATCGTCCTTTCCCTCATCTTCTGTCTCTATGTTTGCCCCTTGCGTCCATCAGGCAATGGAGATTCTCCTTAGCCCTCCTTTTGTTGCTGATATATTTATAGAAATATCTCTTGTTGCTTTTAACAGTAGAATCCAGGCTCAGTTTTAGGTGGGCTTTGGCCCTTCAAATTTTCTCGTCGCATAACCTCAAAGAGGTCTTGTATTTCTCTTGAGTAGCCTGTCCCTCTTCCCAAAGCTTATAAATTATCTTTTTATTCCTAACTTCCAGGCGCAGCAATCTGTTCATCCAGGCCAGCCTTTTTCCCTGCCAGCTCGCCTTCCAGCACACAGGGACAGCCTGCTCCTGCACCTCTAATATTATCTTTGTGAAAAGAGACCAGCCTTCCTGGACTCCTTTGTCCTTCGGGACTGCCTCCCAAGGGACTCTGCTAGCCAGACTTCTGAACAGGTCAATGTCAGGCTTTCGGAAGTCCAAAAGAGCAGTTCTGCTGACCACCCTTCTAACTTCTCCAAGGATAGAAAACTCAATCATTTCATGTTCACTACGCCCAATATGACCTCCAACAAACACATTACCCACAAGTACTTATCTGTTTACAAACAATAGGTCCAGTGGGGCTCCTAGTAGGCTCACTAACTAGCTCAGTTAGGAAGTGGTCTTCCACGCACTTCAGGAGGCTCCTAGATTGCTTCCAGTCTGCTGTGTTGTACTTCCAGCAGACATCTGGTAGGTTGAAGTCCTCCATAAGAAAAATGGCTAGCAATTGGGAGACTTCTCCCTGCTGCCTGCAAAATATTTCATGTGCCTCTTCATCCTGGTTGGGTGGTCTGTAACAGACCAACACCAGGATATCTGCCTTGTTGGCCTCCCCCTTGATTCTTACTCATAGACACTCAACCCTATCATCACCCTTATCAAGCTCCAGACAATCAAAACACTTCATAACATACATGGCTACCCCACCTCCTCTCTTTCCTCACCTATCCCTTCTGAAGGGTTTATTGCATTCCAATTATGAAAGTCATCCCACCATATTTCTGTGATGGGAATTATATCATAGCTTTTCTGCCTCAAAATGGCGTCCAGCTCATCCTGTTTGTTGCCCATGCTGCACGTATTCATATAGATGCACTTCAGCTGGGCTATTGATTCCATCATCTTTTCCTGGTGAGAGGCACTAATTCCTCTGTGGCCATCATCAAGTGCTTCCAGAGTTTCTAACACAGCAATAACCCTTGTGTTTCTCTTACTGCTTGATTGTCCATCCCTGCCTCCACTTGGACAGCAGACCAAAGGATCTTGCTAGCACTTCATCCCTCAAATGCTAGCATGTCACCCTTGGGTATGCCTCTGCCACACCTGGTTTCTTCAAATCTAGTTTAAGCCCTCCCAATGAGCCCTGCTAACTCTGGCCTAGGATCCTTTTCCCCTTTTGAGACAGGTGCATCCCGTTTGTCACTAGCAGGCCTGGTGCTATGTAAGCCAACCAATGATCAAAAACCTCAAAATTCTGCTGGTGATACCAGTCCTGCAGCCAGGTATTGATCTGCTGGGTCTTTCTGTATCTTTTCTCATCAAATCCTGCAACTGGGGGGACAGAGGAGAACTCTACTTGTGCTTCTGGTCCCTTAACTGGTCATCCCAAGGACCTGAAGTCTCTCTTGATGTCTTTAGCTTTCCCTTTTCAACTTCCTCAGTGCCCACCTGAAAACTTATTAGGGGATAATTAATAGTCTGAGGGCCTAACCAGGGAAGGAAGTTTTCTTTTTATGTCTTTAACCCTGGCCCCAGGGAGGCAGCAGACTTCTCTAAGAAGTGGGTCAGACCTGCATATGGGGCCTTCCACTTAGAAGGAAGTCTGCTACAACCACAACCTGCCTTAGTAGTAAGCCCCTTTAGAGTTTCTCCAGGAAAACCATAATAATAATAATACATCAAAACAGTGGAATAATTTTTTACTTAATGCTAGCTGCTGTCAAATAAACAAATTAACTGAGAAAACAGACAATGGCCCATTTCTCTTTTATTTCATTCTTATAACAATATGACATATATAGTACTTCCTATTTCTCTCGCCAAGATTGAGAACTACACATACTCATATTTTATCTCAACTATTCATTTTTAAAATCTTGAAAATCTGGAAGAAATTCTTTTAAGACATATTTTGTTGTGTCATTGGCAATCTTCAGTATTAGTCTATATTGTCCAAAGTATGTATAATTCTTGTCTAGTTTTCACTGGGGTTACAGTTAATTAAACAATATCACATGTTTTAAGAGGTTTCATCACTTGAATTTTATTCTTGAAAATCAGAAAGCTTAAATGATAAAGTATGTGAAGAAGTGACAAACTAATAATAAAATATGCTAATATGCTTGTTTTTATTATTTAATCACTACATTGCATATTTAATTATGTCTATTTAAAAAAATGCACATCAATTCTATTTAAAAGTTACAGTAATGTACATCATCATCCTTTCTTTTTTCCTACCTGCAGGCCACTTTTTAATCATATTAATTATTCAAGATTTTATTTTAAATCTGCTTTTCCTTTTTGTGCTTATAGACTAATTGCTGCATATTTTCATCTAAATGCCAGTGTCCATGATGTTTGGATAGTCTAATATATTATGGTACCTTTCTTGGAAGTGCTCAGGGCCATAAATTAACTCTAACTTGCACTGCATTCTATAATTAGGAATTATTGATGAGCTGAATATTTCAAAACAGAGCTACACATTTTCAGGTAGTGAAAAACCTTTCACAAAAACTTTGCAGTTTCATAGGTAATGACAACTCCATGCACAATGTAAGTTGAGTGTGTTTCAAGGGCATAAAGTAGCTTGTATTCTGCAGCTATGGCCAGTTGAATTTCTTGATATTATATCTGAAGCAGAGGCCTGTCTGTACCACCTATAATTTCTAAGTGCGTTAATCAGGCTACAAGCAAAACTAGCCTTCTTGAACCCAAATTATAAGCATACTAAAATAATGTAACCAACAACAGCATGTGTTTTGTAACACTGTAATGGAATAGCCAGATACATAAGTATTTTATGTAAATATGAAAGCATTGTGCCTACCAATGGGGCCACGAAGGATGGGTGTAGTTGAAGGGAGAAGGTATCTGAGAAGCTGCAAGATTAAGAACAAGATGAGCAGAAGGGACTGCCAATGCGCAGGACATCCTGCCAAATACCCTAGGAAGAATAGGAAAATCAAAGGCGAGATAAGCAGTGTTAGGTGATGAAAGGGGGAATAAGAAGGCTAAAACACTAACAGTGATTGAGGAAGGATGGAGAAGACAGAAGTCTCCTCTCTGATTTATCTCACCAAAGGTCCAGCCTGCTCATCCTGACCTTGGCAGCTCAGGGCCAACAAGGACCCTGGCAATTATTGTCACCTCCACAGTACCAGCTCCGGAACACTGTGTGCTTACTGCTAGCATCAGACATAACTGTTAAGGGGTAACAGTTTTGTGTAAGTAATGATTATATAGTGGTAATGATCATTAATGTGAAGGAGCAAACTATTAGCATGCAGTGTGTTGTTAATTAATCTGTTAATGTTTTGTTCTTGAGGGTTGAAACTGGTCTGATTTACCAGTCTTTTAAACACTTCCATCACAGAAATCTCTAATCCCTTAACTGAAATATATGTACATATACTCAGTTGTAACATGTAAACCTTTGTAATATATTATTTTTTTGTGCTGTGATGAGGAGAAACATATACTATGTAGAAGATACAGACCCTACAAAGCGCCCCTAATATTCTTGTTGTGTAAAGAAAAACTGTTTTCTCTAAGGTTTATCCAAGCTAAAAATTAAGTAGACAAAGCTTGCATCACAAAAGTACAATTTTTTAATGAGGCTTGTAAGATAACTCTTAAGTGCTTCTCAGTCAGTATTGACACATACACAGGGATAATGCAGAGGTTGTATTGCTGCTGATGGAGAACAATGCTTTTTCTAAGAGTAACTTTAAGATATTAAGTTCTTGTAATACTGTGCTAATTTTGAAAATGAATCTATAATTATCAACCAGATAATTTGCAAATGTAAAAACATATTCAGATTTATATTTGGTTTCTTTTCCTGTACTCATGGTTGTTTATGAATGCCTTGGTTCTGTGACACTGAAATGAGGAAATAAAGCCTGTGCTTTTAGGACTTTGTTTTAAGAAGGGAGAAAAAAACCCTGAACAGTTCTGCTTTACTACTTCTGTGTAGGAATCCCAATGAAATCTTCAGAATTTTCTAAGTAAACTCTTAATTAATTGCATAGTAAATTACAGGCATCTTTGTAAGAACAAAGATAATGGAGAGTATTTTTTCTGGCTTTGTAACAGCTAAATGCCTTGTGAAGTTCAAAACTTGAAATTTACTTCAGCATGATGTGCAACAATCATTTAACTGTTGCACCGGGGAAAACAACAAGGCAAAGTTCTAAAAGAATAATTCATTCATCCTTTCTTTTCTCATTTTCGAACAGTAATGCAGTGTGCTTTTCTGAAAAGATGGAGACTGATGAGAAAGCTCTATTGATCCACCTCCATCTCCTGCCCTGAAATGAATAATGCCTACAAGCAAACTGACTTCAAAGAGACACATTGATTTGAAGGCAATTTAAATAAGGAGACTGTGTGTAGGGAAAAATTCCTTTACAATAACTAAATGTGGACTATCAAATTTAACACATTCAAAATATATTGTGGCAATTATGCTGTATAATGGTTAGCTGAGTCCTCAGCAGCATACCCACCCTGTTTCACAGAGCTCTGTGTTGGCCAAAGGCAGTTCCTGGTTTTCAGAGAAAAAAGTAAAAGATGTCTAAAGACTGAGCCAAGAATATGAAACTCACAAAATTGGACAGTATCTGTCTTTAACTTTGTCTTTGGCTTGTTAATTTATGAGCCACTCTGGGAGTCTGTCAGAAATATCAAAAAAGTAAAAACCAAACCCATACACTTAATAGATTCATTATACCGTATAATTTCCCCTTCCTTCCCTCACTGAGCTCTATACAGAATTATGGTTTTCCCTAGAATGAGAATAATAGTTATTTCTTCAGAAGCCTAGGTTTTGTCACCCTCAAAGAGGACTTTTTACGAGCCATGGAATGAACTACTAGCCATTGTGAAAAAATATGAAAAGTGGATACAAGAACCTGTGAGATAGTTTGCCAGTTTGGAAACCTCATTCTTTTCCTGCTGAATCTTCAGAGCCAGTGAGAGAATGACTGGCAAGATTGTTACGGAGCAGTAGCTGAAAACTGATAAAGTTGTAAATAAATTATATTAAATACACAGAATGTTAACTATAAATAATTGTGTTTTTCTAATGAGAATCAATATTTATGATTATTTCAGGATTTATAGTCCCAATTTTTAAGTGTACATAACTCACTGGAGAAATTATTTTTCTTTATTGATTTAAGGTCTGTCTACCATCAGCTAATCCTTTGGATCAATTTCAAATTATTGCACAGTAAATATAAAGTTTGTTACATTTCCCAGCCTCTTTTTGTATTCGTTTCAAAAAACCTATTCCTCTGATATGAATAGATGCTGTTGACTGAGGCAAGTATACTTAACTCTCATTGCACACTGCTGTAGGTGAGCATATGACATGCAAATCAGACAAAATACAAGCCTATAGCTTACTCCACATATCATGAGGAAAAATTAAGTGTAATCTACAACTTCTCAAAGATGCTCCTTTTCATTCTGTGAGAAGTAAGAAAGCGGCAGAGCAAATGAGAATAAAGCTTATTCTGTGTAGACAGAACTCATTGAATATAATTCTGATATATAAGGGAAACTTGATTAACAAAAGAAGAGTAAGGGTGATATTTATTTATTCATCCATTATTTTAAAATTATATCATTCTGAAATTCTCAGTTCTCTAATGGCTTTTTCATGTTACTTTGATCAGAATAGCAGCTGCAATGGGCTATTATTTTAACTTTTTGTAATTTTTATTAGCTTACTTTCTTTGTGATGTCAATTCTCCGTTAAGCAACGTCCTTGTCAGCACCTTTGAAAGAAATCAATACAACAAAGCAGAGAGGAATACACTCACTGGACTGACTGCTGTGAATGACGAGGTGCTAATTTACTCAATCCCAGTAACTGCTCTCTAACAAACTTGTTACTCTTACTGCTAGTAGCAACACAAACACATTCCAACTAATCCATTAATGATCACTTCTGTACAAATACAGGCTTAAAACAGAGAGTTTGTGATTTCTGACTAAAATTGGGTAATTTTCAAGTTGCTGTCTATCACAGTGTCCAGTCTCAAAAGTGCATGAGAATCTTTTCTGATCTTAGAAAACTGCATTTTCAGATAAATATCCTGAAAATGATAATGCTGAGACATTTCTATCTTTGTTCTCATTTATTCATTATCTTTGCAATCACAGCTAGATTTTACAGGTTTTGTACACAAAATCTGTTTGATCTTCCTATCTTGTAATTTTTTATTCAATTCAACTTCCATTCCCAGATCTGCAATAAACTTAATCTTACTTTGAACCTTGGCTTCCTTCCCTGGAAAATGGCCTTCTGGCTAAGCTTCTTCACTCTTTCTTCATGAGTTATAATTTGTGGCTTTTTAGAACACAGATATGAGCTTGTCCCATTTGTAAGTTGTAGTCCTAGAGTATGATGCTATTATTCCACCTGTACTGCTGCAAAATGAGTTTTCCGAGCATATTTCTTGCAGAGCATAGTATCTTTTCCTTCTCCTTGACACCACTCAAAGAATGCCAACAACAGACAAAAGCAAATGGCTTTATGACTGTAGACACAGGCATAACAGTTAAGACAATTTGAATTTGCTCTGATTCGAGTAGAATCCTGCAATTTGCAGCTGAAAATTGAAATAATTCAGATATAAAAACATAAAATTAATTCTTGGGAAATATCTTGGCCTAAGAGTCTCTGATGTTAAGGGACTATAGATTTTTTATCTGGATGCAGCCTCTTTTAAAAGTGCGTTTTGAGCTTTTATTACCTGCAAAAGAAAGAACTGGAAATGTCATGTGATGTAAAACAGACTACTTCTTTGAAAGACTTATGGTGGGACACTGCTTTTTTGTTTGTTTTTAATTTAAGTTTTTGTTTACAAAAACTCAAGTATCTTTCTTACACCCCTTCAGAGATGTTAGTGTTGGTGAGGAGAGTGCAAAAAGGTTTCATCACTCTGTTCAGAAAAATAGTACAACCAGCTGGGGAAAAAAGCACGTTATGAAATTAATGGAAACCCCACCTTTGCCTTTAAAGCTAAAAGTGGTCCTTGTTTTCCTAAAATTTTCAAAGAGAAATTTAGCCTGGCCTTGGTTTACAATTATTCATACGATGCTGATTTATATTTTGATGACACGGTTTGATATTGTGCAACCAAGTAAGAGTAAAACAGCATTAGAGATGCTAAAAAGTGAACAGGTATTGGAAAAAGTGGTCATTTAGGTAACTGATAGTCTTTTTAATGCCTGAATCTAATGTTAGAAGATCTTAGAAACAATTTCAGTAAGTCTTTAAATGAAAAGTTTGTATCCTGCTGTTTCTAATGTTCAATTATTTTTTAAACTCAAAAATCATAGCAAGATACAACTAGACATGTTGTAATTAGACTAGCTATAGTGTTCCAGTACCTAATAAAAATTTAAAAAGAGAGAAGAAAAAAGAAAAGAGAGCTCTAGATCACTGTCAATTGCAACAGTATCATAACAGAAGGTTTTGCACCTTCAATCAGGCGTGTAAATGCAGGTATTAATATCGAACATGAGACCCACAAAGGCTTGTTTTCCGCGACTGCTTTTGGAAATGCATGAGCTGAGAAATTGGTTGGTCTAAATCACCAACTTTGTGAAAAAAAAAAATTGACCAGAAGAATTGTCATTAACTTAATACTTCCCGAAGACTTGAGTTATATAAATAGTAAATTGGCCAGATCAGAGCTGAAAATGAAGGCAATCTCTGCTACTTCTGAAAATATAGCCTGTTGTCTGAATTTGTGAGTCTCTATGTTTTGTCCATGACTATGTCTTTTCTGAAAGATTAAAAAAGTGACAGAAGGGTACCCAAAACATTTTATCTTCAGTCGCTAAGCCAAAAAGATGCTTCACAGCTAAAGATTCTTTACAAATTACCAATATTGGACTACCTATATATAATTTACAGGAAACAAATACTTTTCTTGTTTGTTCTTATCACCATTAATGTTCCTTAGAAATACTGTAAGACAGAAAGGAAAAAAAAATGTTTATGTAAAAGTATTTTTTCTAATTAACAGAGTTTCTCTACTTTTTTATCCAATTTTTTTACATGATCTCATTTGATTTGTGTCCTATTATGTAGTGATATGCTATGTAAAGCCTTTGTTATGCATTTTATACATTGAAAAAATTACAGAATGATGACAAGTATTGTGATCTTGATATATCCCAAGATATATAATTAAATTGCTGAATTTCAGCAGTTGAAAAATAAGTCATTGTAATATAAATTGACTGTGAAACTTCCAAATTAAGAATCATGGAAAGAAAGGAAATATTTTTAATGGTTGTTAGTTATACTTAATGGGAATTTCCTGTGAGAATAAGCTAAGATCAAAGCCAGGAATTTGTAAAAAGTGCTGGTAGGATTAGTTGTCATTAATATCTTACCTAAAATGGAGATACAGAGTGCTTTACAGAGTTCTTGGTGATAGTGAATGGTTCCCCAGGACCAAAGTTTAGAATTGTTTTTGAGTCACATCCTGAGTTTATACTCAACTAAAAATGCATTAGAGTTATGATTATCTTTTTCTTTTATTTCCTAATGTAGTGACAACTTGATCTATGCATCTATCTACATGGAGAGAAAGAGAAATAACAGCTTATTTCCCACATACCTCAAGCATCAAGCAAGGGAGCTGCATCTCAAAGAAACATCTGTGAGGCTTAAACCCACCTACTTATGCAGTGTTGATTATGAATCAGTGATAGTGCAAAGCTGTCCTTAAAGGCAACATTTCCAGCTTGGTAAGTCTGGCTAACAAACGTAACATTGCACTTTGATATTTTTGTCTGGACTGGTTACAGTTAATTCAAATAAACATATTTATTTGTAAGGAACATAACTATCATCACAGGCTTTCTTCAAAAAAATGATTGCATGTTTGTATTTGCTCACAGGGTAACTTTAAAGCACTTTCAATTTCAATACTAAGTTTTCTTTCTAATTTTTTATTTCCTTAATAAAAACTTCTAAGTGAAAAAGTACAGATTTCTTGTAAAAACATCTTGTATTCAACATATGCTTTCACTGATACTCTGCAGGGAGTGTTTTTCTAAAAAGCAGACCAAACAGCCTCTGAGTAAGTAGTTAGGAACACAAAAGCAAAACTGCCAACTAACTTTCTCTTTTGCTAAGTAGATAACATCCACACAGGATGTTTAGAAAGCTTGTTCTAGAACAACTTATTTTACTTTAGCTTTTTAAATTTAGCTTATAATATCTGTACTGCTTCATATAGCAATGCCACTGTAAAGATTTGAACCTACGTTCTTGGCGATCTCAAATTGTAAAACATAAATTTAGTTTACTTCCATACTTTATTTTATGGTTCATACATTACAGAAATCCTGTGGAGGACAGCAGTGCATGTTCTCTGATAATTCCTACATCTAGCAGATTCTGTAATCTCTTCAGGAGAGATCATTTGAATGGACAATGTTAACACAGAAAAGCCAGTCCCTATACCTCAGGTCATGCATATGCACTGACTCTATTCAGGGAAGTGCTAGCACATTAACTTGATTAAAGCCATAAAAATATATAAAAGTATTTCAAGATCTGAACACTAACTATCGGTTCAACAGTCTCTTTGAGATAGCCTGTAGAAGTTTGAGATAAATTGTATTTGAGACAAGCTGCAGTTCCCATCAACTGCAGCAATGGGAGTTTTGTATATACAGCATTAATTGGTTTCTCAAAGGTTCTGAAATATGGAATTAGGAAGCTGTTGCTGGGTAAAAATAGAAATGAAGAATTATGAAAAGATATAGGTTTCATGTCAAGATGATTAAGACATTAGTAGCTGTGCTTTTTTTAATCTCTGTAATAGAGTGGAGACAATAGAGAAGGTTAGAAACTATATAAACAAGTGAAGGAGAAAATAATGAAAAATAATCTGTGATTCTGTGTGATAATTAAAAGTAATGATTTCTTAAATGAAAGTCATGGTGATAGAAAGATCTGGAACATTGTCATCTCCAGTCTTTTAAAGCAACACTGGCTTCTATCACTCCTAGTACCTCTCTGATATTATTGTAGCATTCCTTTGCCTACTCATGCAGATCATTTAGCTCAATAGCCTGGCTCTTTCTCTTTGCTCTTACCTGGAGTTACTCTTAGATATTATATTAAGAAAAACTTAATTGTTCTACTGACCAGCTATATTCTTTGGATTAGTGTATTTTCTTTTCTACTTTTGATTCTGATGAATCCCAAAAGTATCTACAGCCTATTTAAACAGAATCTCTCCCAGAGGTTGTTGCCCAAGTTCCTCTTCTACGATTTTCACAGTATCACAGTATCACAGTATCACCGTATGTTCTGGATTGGAAGGGACCTCAAAAGATCATCTAGTCCAATCCCCCTGCTGGAGCAGGAACGCCTAAGTGAGGTTGCACAGGAACATGTCCAGGTGGGTCTTGAATGTCTCCAGAGAAGGAGACTCCACAACCCCCCTGGGCAGCCTGTTCCAGTGCTCTGTCACCCTCACTGAGAAGAAGTTTTTTCTCATATTTAAGTGGAAACTCCTGTGTTCCAGCTTGATCCCATTACCCCTTGTCCTATCATTGTTTGCCAACGAGAAGAGCCTGGCTCCATCCTCATGGCACTCACCTTTTATATATTTATAAACATTAATAAGGTCACCCCTCAGTCTCCTCTTCTCCAAACTAAAGAGACCCAGCTCCCTCAGCCTTTCCTCATAAGGGAGGTGCTCCACTCCCTTAATCATCTTGGTTGCCCTACGCTGGACCCTCTCCAGCAGTTCCTTGTCCTTCTTGAACTGAGGGGCCAGAACTGGACACAATATTCCAGATGGGGTCTCACCAGGGCAGAGTAGAGGGGAAGGAGGACCTCTCTTGATCTACTAACCACCCCCCTTCTAATACATCCCAGGATGCCATTGGCCTTCCTGGCCACAAGGGCACAGTGCTGGCTCATGGTCATCCTGTTGTCCACCAGGATCCCCAGGTCCCTTTCCCCTACACTGCTCTCTAATATGTAATTTCCCAACCGATACTGGAACCTGGGGTTGTTCCTGCCCAGATGCAGGACTCTACACTTTTCCTTGTTGAATTTCATTAGGTTATTCCCCGCCCAACTCTCCAGCCTGTCTAGGTCTCGCTGGATGGCAGCACAGCCTTCTGGCGTGTCAGCCACTCCTCCCAGCTTAGTGTCATCAGCAAACTTGCTGATAGTACACTCTATTCCCTCGTCTAAGTCGTTAATGAATATATTGAATAATACTGGCCCCAGTACTGACCCCTGAGGCACTCCACTAGATACTGGTCTCCAACTAGACTCCACAGCATTGACTACCACTCTCTGGCTTCTCTCCTTAAGCCAGTTTGTAACCCACCTCACTACTCTATTGTCTAGACCACACCTCTGCAACTTAGCAACTAGGATGCTGTGGGAGACTGTGTCAAAGGCTTTACTGAAGTCAAGGTAGACCACATCCACGGCTCTGCCATCATCCATCCACCTTGTAACATTCTCATAAAAGGCTATGAGGTTGGTCAAGCATGACTTACCCTTGGTAAAGCCATGCTGACTGCCCCTAATAACCTTCTTATCCCTGATATGCCTTGAGATAGCACCAAGGATAAGTTGTTCCATTACTTTCCCAGGGACAGAGGTGAGGCTGACCGGTGTCCTCCTTCTTGCCCTTTTTGAAGACTGGAGTGACATTTGCTTTCCTCCAATCCTCGGGCACCTCTCCCGTTTCCCAAGACTTGGCAAAGATGATGGAGAGCGGTCCAGCAATGACCTCAGCCAGCTCCCTCAGCACCCGCGGATGCATCCCATCTGGACCCATGGATTTATGGATGTCCAGTCTATTTAATTGCTCCTTAACCCAGTCCTCATCAACTAAAGCAAGCTCCTCCATTGACCTGGCTTCATCTGGGGTCTCAGGGGTACAGGGCTCCCCAGGACAGCCTCCGGCAGAGTAGACAGAGACAAAGAAGGCATTCAGTAATTCTGCCTTCTCTGTATCTTCCGCCACCAGGGCACCCACCCCATTCCTCAGTGGGCCTACATTGCCTCTGGTATTAGTTTTATCCGCTATGTATTTGAAAAAGTTCTTTTTGCTGTCCTTGACCCCTCGCCAGCTGTAATTCTAAGGAGGCCTTGGCTATCCTAGCTGCCTTCCTACATCCTCTAACAGCAGCCTTATATTCTTCCCAAGTGGCCAGCCCCTGCTTCCATGACCTGTAAACTCTCCTCTTCTGCTTGAGCATACCCAATAGATTCCTATTCAACCACGCAGGCCTCCTGGCTCCCTTCCTTGACTTCCTACGTGTGGAGATGCTCTGATCCTGAGCGCGGAAGAAGCAATCTCTGAATGCAATCCAGCTCTCTTGGGCCCCTTTTCCTTCAAGCAGTCTTGCCCATGGGATTTCCCCCAGCAATTGCTTGAAAAGGCCAAAGTTAGCCCTGCTAAAGTCCAGGGTTGCAATTCTACTTGCTATTCTGTTCCTGCCACACAAGATGCTGAACTCCACCATCTCGTGGTCACTGTAACCCAGGCAGCCCTCAACCTTTACTGCTTCGACCAGACCCTCCTTGTTAGTGAGGATGAGATCCAGCAGTGCTCCTCTCCTAGTCGGCTCCTCCACCATCTGCATGAGGAAGTTATCATCAATGCACTGGAGGAACCTCCTGGACTGTGGCTGGCTGGCTGAATGGTTCTTCCAGCAAACATCAGGGAAGTTAAAATCACCCACAACAACCAGGGCCTGTGACTGCGAGGCCACTCTCAGCTGCCCATAGAAGGCCTCATCAACTTCCTCAGCCTGATCTGGTGGCCTGTAACAGACACCCACAACAGTGTCACCCCTGCCAGCCTGCCCCTTGATCCTGACCCATACACTCTCAACTCGCTCATCATCCACTCCTGGGCAGAATTTAGTACATTGTAGTTGCTCTCTCACATAGAGAGCAACTCCACCACCACGCCTGGCTGGCCTGTCTTTTCTGAAAAGGGCATAGCCATCCATGACCACATTCCAGTCATGTGAACTGTCCCATCATGTTTCTGTAATTGCCACCAGGTCATAATCTCCCAGCCGAACATAGGATTCTAACTCCTCCTGCTTATTCCCCATGCTGCGCGCATTGGTGTACAGGCATTTCAAGGAGCGAGCAGAGCACTCCCATTTCTCCCTAGGAGCATAGGAGGCCACCTGGTCCTCATCAGTTCTAGAATGCTGCCCCACTGGGACAAGCCCAGCTACAACCCCATCCCCCTTCGAGCCTAGTTTAAAGCTCTCCAAATGAGCCCAGCTAATTCCTGCCCCAGCATTCTTTTGCCCCTCTGAGATAAACCTTTCCCACGTGACACTGTCCGGACTGGTGTCTTATAGAACCAACCATTATCAAAAAATCCAAAGCCCTGCCTGTAGCACTACTCTTGGAGCCAACCATTTAGAGAATGAATTTTCCTATTCCATCCCACATCGTCACTTGAAGATGGAAGGAGTGAAGAAAAGATCACTTGAGCCCCTGAGTCTTTCACCATCCTTCCCAAGACCTTGAAATCATTCTTCATTGCCCTCAGACTACGGGAAGCAGCTTCCTCCCCATCTGTCTGGAAGACCAGCAGCGGGTAGTAGTCTGTCGGTTGCACCAGTCTTGGGAGCTCTCTAGCAATATCCTTGATCCGGGCTCCAGGTAGACTACAAACTTCTCTAAGATGAGGGTCAACTCTGCATATTGGGCCCTCTGTTCCTTTCAGAAGGGAATTTCCTATTACTATCACCCTTCTTTCTTTCTTAATAGAGGCAGTCTTAAGTTGTTTTCCCTTTTATTATCTCTCAGGTTCCAAGACAGGTTTGACACAGGCCAAGAGTATACACCAAGGGACTGGAGAAGGTGGAAAGGACAAGTTTCAGAACAAAAGCAATTAAAAAGTGTGAAGTTGAAAATGACAAAGCAGTTTGAAGTCTCTAGTGATAAAGATAAATTAAATATGTGAGCACTCAGCATTCCGTGTGCTGGCATGGGATTTACCAAACGCACCTGACAAAAATAGTGCTTGCCTACTTCAGGGTTGTTTTAACAAATACCTTCCTATTCTCTTACTCCTATCTTCAATTTGGGGCCTACATTGCAGACTTGTTTGAATGATTGATGACCGTTGTTCATGAATACCATGGTCTTCACTACTACAAAACCAGTGGTCAGTCAAACCAATTCTGAGGCTGTGTAAGCATGTAGAAAATAAGATTTTTTTTTCCTTAATTTTCCACATATAGTAGAAGATTGCGCTCTTACTAAGAAGTCACAGAAGATGAATTTGGACTTCAAATCCTGTTTTTTCTACTTCCACGGTAAGAATATAGGACTACAAACACAAAATCGTATTTTACACTGAAGTTGCTCCAACACCTATAAAAGTTATTGATTTTAGAATGACTATATAAGGCCAAAACACTCAAGAGAGCTGTTAACAGTACCTATAACTACCATTTTAAAAATAATTAGATAAATGAAATTATGTGACTGCTTTTAGTTCACTTCGAACAATGAGGTCGAAATTGCATCTGGTGCTTGTGTATCTATTGATCATGGGATCACCAGTGTAGCATCAAAAATTCATATGGAATCAGGTTACTCTCTCAATGAACAGAATCTGAAAACTGAGAAGCTGTCACAGACAAGGCAGAGGAGATGAAAAGCTGGAGATGATGTGGATACTCAGGTCTGTTTTTGTACTGAGGATTTGCCCCACCTGATCATCTCACACACTCACTCCAACACTCCCTGTTCAGCTTCTCACGAGGGAAGTGCCTGCTGTGCCAGGACAGCCAGACAGAAAGTTGTATTTGCTCCTGCTGTACCACTTCTCACCATCACCCATCTCAGGCATTAGCAGCATCCATGGACCATGGACCCCGGACCCCCAGCACTGGTCTCCATGCATCTTCTTCATCTCCAGGAGGTTTCGTCACTTCGAGGACATTTTCTCCATGCAGGAGCTTTATTTTCATCTTTCAGAGACCGATTTTGCTTTTAGAGAACCTTCCATTCCTGAAGGCACCATTCTTCCCAGTCTAAACAGTATATGTGCAGAAGGAGCACGTGATGAGCCTCCAAACTGGTGATTCTGTCTTGTGCCTCTGTATTACCTGGATGATTCAGGACATGCCACTTATTTTTAATCTGAGTGTTATCAAAATTTGCCACCAGCCGGTCACAATCACAGACCGCAAGTAGCAAGCTTCCGTTTGGGAGTTCAAAACTATTCCAACATTCACACAATACACACACACACATATACATTCATTTATTTCTGCCTCATAGTATTAAATATTTAAGTTTTTTTTCTACCTATAACATAAGCTCTGATTAAATTTATATTTAAACTTGGAACACTGCACAGACAAACTCATCTTCAGTTTTCTGATTGTATCTTCACAAGAAACATTTTTTATTTTGCTGTCTATGAAAACTCTTGTGTATGCTCTGAAGGACAAGAAGACGTCATAAATTCACTAAGTGATTTTTTCTGTACTGCACACACAAAAAAACTCCAAACCCAAGCCTCAATCACCACAAAGAATGTCCAAATTTGACTTTGAATCATGAAATCTGTGTAATCTTACAAAGCTACATGTGTTTCTACCATTCATTAATGATTATGCCATTTCCTACTTTAAAAAAATCCAGATTATACAATCATATAATCTATCAATAAATTCCATTAGCTAGGCTTCCAGTTTTCTCTGATAAACTTGTTACCTACGAAATTTTCAGTTTCTGCATTTGGTATAATATACTGTCAATATTAAAACTGATCATATTAAGATCTTGAAAATGGTGAAAATGGTACTGCATTAATGTAAATGCCTGAAACAAATATCTTTCTCAATAAATCTAGCAATATATTTTTAACCTGAATGAGTTAAGGACTATTGAGCTCTACTTCAATACCTTTTATGAGGGTTTGCATTTGTGTGGCAGCATTGCCCTTAGTGATGTCAATACACGTTTTCTGACATAATAAAGGCATTTATTGATTGCAGATAAACAGTAACAAGTTGATTAGTTGCACAGTTAGTTGAGCCATAATTTGTTATAATTTTGAGATGAGTTATATACTTTTCATAATTACAGTAAAATACAATAGCTTCATAGATGGCTTGATCAATATTTTAATTAGAGACCTCTGAGACTGGAGAAATACTTCATATCTTTCTTTGTCTTGCAACATATTTATTCATTCATATAATTTAAAGGAAATTATTTAACAGCTTTTTATTTTTCAAAAGAGGATCAGGAAACTTTCTCAAAACTGATGAAACTGTTCTTAATTTTAAAAGGAAGTAAAATTGTGTTTCTTGTGCAGTGAAATTGTGCCTTTTTTTTCCAAAATAATTTATTTTCTATGTTGAAAGGTATTCTGACCTTGCTGTTCTCATAACCATGGAAAATTATGACTCATGTCTACATGAAAAATACGTACCATTTTTCCTACAAAGAAGAACATATAGTTTGGTATTTACTATTTCTCAGAATGAAATAACATAGTTGCACCAAAAAAAAAAAAAAAAAAGACCTTTGAGATTACAAAAATAGATCTTATAATTCTAAACTTTCAACTACCCACAGCTATTTCTAAAGCAAATGGTAAGCACATCTAAAATTAGTATCCTTGGCTTTCATTTTTAGTGCTTCCATAATTTGTGCCCATGCATAGCCTCAAGGTCCTTCCTACTGTAAGAATTTATATTAGCTTAATCATTCAACTAAAGCTTATTTGCCAAAAAAAGAAAAAAAACCCACCCTTCACCTGAAACCACTGCATAATATTTTTAGATTAGCTCTTTCTTTGGAAAACTCTTTAGGAAGAATAAGCCTGGGAAGAAAAGGAAGTCGAGTTTTCATTTGCTGGAGAGCACAGCTGGAATGCATAGTGCTCTCTCTCAAGAGGAGTGATGAATCAACTGGGAGTTTTGGGTAAGGATTAAAGACAGGACTGGTATGGGTGACACTGTAGTGCATGTCTACTATAAGCTGATCAGGAAGAACAAATGGTTGAGACCTTCTTGAAACAGCAAAAAGCAGCTTCATGTTTTCAGTTTCTGGTTCTCACAAGGAATTTCAACCAGCACAAATCTGTTGGAAGGACAGCACAGCAGGACATAAGCAGTCCAGGAGGTTACTAGGGAGCACCCATGACAACTTCCTGATCCAAATGATAGAGCAGCCAAAAAGAAGTGCTTTGCTGGTTCTCATACTCACAAATGAGGAAGGGATCATTTGGGATGTGAAGCTTGAAGGCAGCCGTGTCTGCAGTGCCATAAGATGGTGGAGTTCAGGATTGTGAGAGGAGGGAGCAGGACAAAATGCAACACCACAACACTGGGCTTCAGAAGACCAGATTTTGTCCTTTTCAAGGATCTATTCAGTAGATTCCAATGGAATAAGGTTCAGCAGGGAAGAGAGGCCCAAGAAACCTGCTTAATTTCCAAGGTTTGCCACCTCCAAGCTCAAGAGTGGTCCATCCCAAGCAGATCAGGCTGAAATGCCAGAAGGCCTCTGTGGGTGAACAAGGGGCTCCTGACAAAATTCAGACATGAGAAGGAAGCATACAGAGGGTAGAAGCAGGGACAGGTAGCCTAGTAGGAATATAAAAACACTGAGCATGCAGAGATGCAGTTAGGAAAACCAAAGCCTACTTGGAACTGAATCTGGCTAGAAATTTCAAAGACAACAAGGGCTTCTTTAAGTACGTAAGTGTCCCCAGCACAAGAGAGACATGGACATACTGCAGAGTCTAGTGAAGGACCAGAAAGATGATGAAGGGACTGGAGTAACTCTGATAAGAGGAAAGGTTGAGAGATATGGGATTGTTTAGTCTGGAGATAAGAGGGCTCAGGAGGGATCTTATTGTATATAAATACCTGAAGAGAAGATGCTAAGAGAATACAGGCCAAGCTGTTTTTAGCGGTGCTCAGTGACAGGACAAGAGGCAATGGGCACTCACGGAAACAAAGGAGGTTCCCTCTGAATATCAGGAAACTATTTTTTACTGTAAGGGTGACCAAACACTGGTACAGGTTTCCTAGAGAGATTGTACAGTCTCCATCCTTGGAGATATTTGAAAGTTGCTTGAACACAATCCTGGGCAACTTGGTATAGGTATTCCTGCTTGAACAGGGAGGCTGGACAAGACGACCTCCAGTTATTCTTACCAATCTCAAGTATTTTATGATACTCTGAGGAACTGGGCCTTTTGGGATGTGGTTCAACAGATTCAAACTTAATATTTCTTCTGTGACACCAGAAATCACAGATTATGACACACCTACAAGTGATGCAGAGGTTTTTGCTCTGCCTTGCAACAAAGTAACAAATATATAGAAAAAATTCTGTAACTGTCTCTCTTTCAAGTCCACAGTAACCCATGTCTCAGGAATCCCCAGCTCAATCCTATGTAATTTGAGTTTTTAAAGCAGACAGCATCTACTGCAAGATTTTAAACTTTATTATTTTAACAAATTTAAAAGTTTAATTTTTTAAAGTGTTTTATTATTTTTAGCATCCATATGTTACACAGAAAGCCAGACTTGGGACAAAAAGATTAGGAAGATATTTATGTAAGCTCAGCAGGACTGGGGCATTGGCTCAGCTAACTGTATCTTGCCTCTGCAATGAGAAGGGCATCTAATCTATTAAATTTCTGGCAGGAGTTGGATGCTATGACCAGCTGTCGCTTGTTCCTATGAATATTAGTACATTCTTCAAAGGTTTAAGTACACTGATTTTCAGTTTCCTTCTTCTGGTAGAAGCAGAATACTTAGACCCTGCTCCACTGCCACTGAATGGGTACAAACAGAAGGTACTGGCTTTGTCTGAGAAGAAATGATGAAGGTAAATGTCTTCACAGCAGCCCATAAGGTGCTGTGTTTTGCCTTTGTGGCTAAAAGTGTTTGTAACATGCCGGTATTTTGGCTACTGATGAACAGTACTTGTATAGTGTCAAGGTTTTCTCTTTCTCTCTTCCCCACTGCCTAAAGGCCACTGGGTTGAGGGTGGGCAAGAGGCTGTGTGGGGACACAGCTGGGACAGCTGACCCCAACTGACCAAAGGGATATTCCATACCATGTTACATTATATTTCGTGATAAAAGCTGGGGAAAGAAAGAAGAAGCAGAGGACATTCAGAGTCATGGCATCTGTCTTCAGGAGATGGCTGAATGCCATCCTACTGATGGGGTGCACTTTGCTTGCACATACAAGTTTTGCTTTACCTGTTAAACTATTTTTACTTCAAACCACAAGTTTTCTCACTTTTACTTTGCCAGTTATTTTCCCCATCCCACCGGGAGGGGTGAGTGAGTTGATGTGTGGGGATAAGCTGCCGAGGCTGACACACAGCTTCTCAAATTCAACCAGGTTCTGTGCTGAGGCTCTGCTTTCCAGAAAGTGTCAGGACATCTGCCTGCCAATGAGAGTCAGTGAATGAATTCCTCTTTTTGCCTTCCTTGTAATGCAGGCTGTCTTTTTCTTACAAAAATGTTTTTTATCTTGACCCATGAGGGATTTTTTGCATCTTATTTTCCCCCACCCTTCCTGTTGAAGAACAAGAGTGAGAGGGAGACTGCATGGGCATATGGCAACTGACCAAGGTCAGCCTGCCATAGGGCATAAAATCTCTCATCTATCATATCTCTGAAATCATTTTTTAAGTACAGATTTACTTTACACTCCCAAGATAATTTGGAGATGTTCCTGTACATCCACTTCAAGCTCTTACTATATAGCTGTACCGTATCTTCTTCTCAGAGGAGCCCAGATACTTTAGCTATTATGGAAGGACATTATATTTCCCATGGCAATATTGTCACATGTACTAACTTACCTACTGATTTATTAAATCTCTCTTTAGAATGAAGAATTATCTAATGTCTATGTAGTCACCTAAATAATTTCCTATAGCAGTACGATCTTTTCTTTTACAAATTTAGACCCCTATTATTTTACAACAGGTCAAATTAGGTTAATTATTTTAGAGCAACTATTTTAAATACTGTTTTGATTTCACCATGCAGGAGATTTTTTAAAGTATTTCCTTCAAAGTACATTTTTAATCTGGTATTATGTGGGTTTAAGTGTGATACAGAATGGATGTTACAAAGTGTACTGCCAGTAGGCAAGATACATGTTTTCACAAGCTCAAATTAGAAGGATTGTCAGGTCTCAGGAACCTCTTTACCTGTTACTCTCTAAGGCTGTGTTCAAAAGGAGTCTGTAACAAGCTGATCTCCGAAATACCATGACCAGAGGGCATATTTCCTTAAAGGGTTGAGATCTGATTGTTTGGCTGAAAACATGGGGAAGAGATATATGTAAAGAGAGATATATAAAAGATTTTTCTTTGACAATCATGTTATCTATAAATCAATAACATCTATCAGATCTGGAACAAATTTTAGTGTTTTCCTGTCATAGATCTAGATTAAAAAGGAAAATATTCATCCTAATTATCTCCTCAAAATATGCCACAGGGGTCTTCAAAAGATTCTGCTAGCAAGACCTAAAACTACAATATCAGGAAAACTATCCCTGAGGAGAAACTTTCATTTTGAGAAAGTATATGACTGAATGCCCTCTTCTTTGTAGATAAACCCTTGATGGGAGCTATGGTGATCTCAAATTGAACAAAAGGCCAACCAAATTCTTTTCCTCCAGATTTATTTCTTAACTACCTTTCAGTCAGAGTGTGCATTACAATTGTCAGGTGGCTCCAGTCACAGTTATGAACTCAAACTTTCATTACATCAAAATGTAAAAAGGTCACAAAGGTCATCCACTCCTCAGATGCAAGCCTAAGAGGAGACCCAGCTCTTCACATTTGTCAATAATGAATAGTTTCAGTCTGCATACTTTCTCTCAAATTGGAATTTTGTTTTCGATCTGTAGGGAAATGCACTAATCTGTCTACTGGATAAAGTAAATGATATTTGAAAACTCTCTAGAAAGCCTTACAGCCAGACATCATCTCCTGCAAATCTCCATCTGATGATATTATAGTTTGTAGCATATTTAATGGCTGAAACATACGTAATGGAAGAAAAGACCATTGGTTTAACCTTGTACATAGCATATAGCCTTTTGAATTACTGTAAATCGGGATTAAGAGAACAGTGTTTCTTCATTCATTTATACAAAGCAGTGTTGTTTCTCCATTAATAACCAGCATCCTGACTTAGTTCCATAGAAAAATGCAATTCAAGTACATTCATCTTATTTTTATTTTTAATCATCTTTGAATCCTTCTCTCAGTTATAAGGTTTTCATTAAGACCAGAAAATCCTGTTTTCATAGCAGTTCTAGCTCAAGAAATCAGACATCAATATTTGCATACTTTTTTTTTAAACTTCAGACAAATTTTATTACATTTTTACTACATTTATCCTTAAAGCAATATAAAAATATGATATTAAAAATAGCCTCTTTAAATTACCTTATTTGTATGATACACATTTAACATTGATCCATTTCCAGAATACATTGAGGGGTAATAATATGAAACATGAGTTTTATATTAAGACTTAGAAATTGTATATTTTCTGAGGCCATCCTCAAATTCCTTAGAGTTCTCATATATCTTTCTTTCTGTGTAAGTAAAGCACATTTTCTCTATTCCCTCAGATACAGACATCAAAAAATATTCACATACTTGCTGCATACATAATCTTATTTGAAAAACAAGAAGATTAATTGAAGAAGAGGGCTGGTGTGGGATTTTCTTTTTCTTTTTGGTTTACATGTCTCACTAGAGATGCTGTCTGCAGAAAGGAGCATTTCAGGAAGAATCCTGTCTCACACAGGAAATTTATTCAAATATATTTCAGATCTTTCATAAGATAAATTTGGTCCTTAAATGGCAAAGTAACTTTAAAAAGCAAGCTCATACATTAAGTTCATATGTATTTCAGGGAATTTTTTGCACCAAGTCATAGGAATTATTTTCATCCTGTCTCTTGCTTGGCAGTTTTGGCATTTGTTCATTTTTCTCTTCACCCAGATTCTTCTGTTTTTTGATGGAAAATTCATTCCCTCTGACACTGAAAGGTTAAGAAAATAAAAGTGAAAAGTTTTTATATTGTTTCATAGCAAACTGAAGTATCCTCCATCAATTAATTGAAAGACAATCTGGTATGTGAAGTCCACCAAACCTTAAATTGTTTTAATGTCTCCTTACTGACTTTTACTTCAGAAGCTTAATGAGCTCATTCTGTTCTTTCACCTGACTCCTAATTTGTCACACATATTCCATAATGAGCTGTGGCTAAAACAGAAGAGAGACCATGACACAGTGTTGGAAACGAAGTCTGGCTTTCTAAAGTGTGGTAAACATGTAAAACTGCTTAAATAGTAAGTTTCTTATACTGCTCCACACACACAAACCTGGACTGCTTGAAACCAGTAAAAGTTTTCCCACTGTGTTCAGTGAAACCATTCTTCAGAAAAATCTATGATCTTTGAGTGATTTTTGTCAAAAGGGAGATTCCAATGACATATTGTCAATCTGTGTAAGCTGCAGGGGAAAGCTTGCCTTGGTGCCTTCGTGCTCATGTTTTAATCAGAAAATATCAGCCTCCTGGGCTTACAGGCAACCTTCAACAATGTTAAATTCAAGTATATTTCACTGAGGAAGGAAAAAAAACCCACGTAATCTCTACATTTAATATAATATAGCTGAGTCATCTAAAATCAGAAGTCTGTGAATTGTGTGAATTTAGATCTTGAAGAGAGATGACACTTTAGAGTGTGAATGTTAACATATATCACTAATACTTCATCTTTTAGTGTAGTTTTCTGAGACCTGGAAAAAGATGATTGAGGATTTACAGGTACCAAATATATAATTTTACTACTACTAAAAAAAAAAAAAAAAAATTACTTTAATAGCACTTTTATATTTCTTTAATCTCATTTGTGTGCATAAATAATATGCATAGATATAGTTTTATGAATGAATGACTAATCTTACATTCTATATACTGTTATTGCAAAATATCATTACTGTTTTTCTGCCACCATGGTAAGAGTATCAATGAGATAACTTTCAAATATGGATTGTTTTCTAGCCCTTTTATAATACTTAGATTATTAGAGCCATTTCTTGCCATAAAATAGATGTTGACTGTATCTCTGAGAATATACTTTCACTGGAGATAAACCATATTTGTTTAGCAGTTAAATGGCTTCTAGGAAAATATCACAGACCAATAGTTATTCTGAGAATACACTTGTTCCTGTAACTCTTTCAAACAACATCTGTTGTTGGGAAGAGGAATATGGCTTCATGTTTTGGTTGCATGGCTGAGAACAAATCTGTTTAATCGCATAAAAGATGGAAGCTGTTCTGCACAGAAAACTAAAGTAATGCTCTATAATTTATCTGTATAGGAGACTTTTCCATGCAGCGGTGACGTAATTAAGCAGCTAAGTTTATCAAGTTACTTTGTCATATGAGAACTTTTATACTACAATATGGCCCCTTTTTTGTGGTTTATTTTACACTGTTTCAAAGGCAACAAAAAGTAAAATCGAAGGATCTTTTTTTACTTTGACAATGTAAAAACCAGTGCATTTGAGGAGGCATTGTTGATTTTTGTTGGCTTGTTCATTCATTTGTTTTTAACTCAGAAACTGTAAAAGTCTTCTATAGCATTAGAGGAGATCTAATGAACTTTAATATTAATATTTGTCAAAGTATTTTACATAACTTGTAGAGATGGAATCAACATACAAAACTTTCATAAATCCTAAAGGTGGATTAAAGTTTCCCTCTATATGATTCCTACTATTTGCTTTTGTTTGTAACTGAATCAGTAAAAATCAGAAAGAACAATAAAATCAACACAGTTTGAGACCATTCACTCAGACCCACTGGCATACTACTATCCTCACATATTTTGTTGGTTCCCAGTAGGGTGGCTACGGGAAAAGAGCTCCTTGCAAACACTCCCCAGGCCATTCCCACTCTCAAACAGTGTCTTGCTCCTCTTTGAGAGAGAAAACCCAGACAGCACCAGGACAATAGGCTTTCCAAGAGTTTAAGGGTACAACTGGCTGGCAGAAATAACTGATCTTGAGTGATGAGGTAAATTTCCTGGCACTGCTTAATTCATAGGCAGTGGAGCCTTGGAACACCTTTTGCAATTGCCTAAGAACAGGAGCCTACTCTCAAATATGGGACAAGTTCTGCCCCTTAGTTAGGCTCACTCTTCTGCTATTCTCCAAGGCTTACGGATAGGCAGCAGTTGTATATCACACATTGCATCTGTCACATCACAAGGAAAAAATGAGAATGAGGCCCAGGGGAAAGCACAGCATGTGAAGCCAGTGGAAAGGTTAATGTGATTCACCTACAGAATGCAGAAATTTGCTCTCATTTCCAGGTGAAGGAAGGATTTGATTTTTTTTTCCTGCTTACCTTCTTTTGCAGCACGTTAGTGAAAATGGCATGCTCTGTTGCCAATATTCTGAAGTTTGTAGCTGCATACAAAGTTTAAAAGATATTTTATCACTGAAATAGTTAAAATGAAGAATCTCCCTGTTTCTTAAAGCTAGACATCTGACTGTTAATGAAAATTACAAGACGCTTTAGCGTGATAAATAATACATGACAAGGTGTGTGTTACTGTGAGATAACACGTTTCTCAGAGGCACAGTGACATATGCCTTGGAGTGTCTTTGTGCAATTATAAAATGAGTCAGAGTTAGAATTTTTCAAAAAGAAGATTCACATGTTCATAGCTGTCCGGAAGAGAAACATCACTAATTTGTTACTATAATGATTACTGGCAGATTTAGGAGGTGAAATATAATATTGGTTTAATATTCTGATAATTTTCCTTGTTTTCTGACACAAGCACTACATTTCTTTTTCTATGGTACTGGACTCCTGCCAAGGTCTCTGTTACAACAGTCTTAAACAGCACTATAGCTGGTATTAACAATCTCTAGTGAAATGTTTCCTACAAGCAAAAATATTGAATTAATTGATTCCAAATTTCTTCCAACTGGGCAGTCACAGTTTGATTATTGTGTATTCATCAGCCTACGAATGAGTTCCAGATTTGGACTCTTGGTTTCTTAAAGGTCAAGGATAGGACCCCTAAACTTGTGTGTGTTAGCATAGATAGAAAAGGAGAATTTTGTTGCTTGAAGCCACTAATTTTCATTTTGTATAGGCAGTGGGAAGTGGTTAGGTTGCGCCTCCTTGAAAAACATGTAAGGAAAACCAGGATAAATTACATAGCAGAAAATTAATCCTCTCTTCCCCCTCCTCCTCTCCTTGTCTCCAGGGACTGCTGGGGGAATAAGGAGACAGGTGTTGAATATCTGTTCCCACTGTGCTCTGGGAGTATTTCTGCAGTAACAACACTTCCAACTCTCAAATGAGCCCTCCATGTAGAAACACAATTGTTATGTATTAGAATGCTAGACATAAAATGCTACACATATTAAGAAGAATTTTTATTATAATGTCTAGTGTGATTGCCTGTCCATGTTATAAGATATCCCATTATTCTCTGCATCATTTTTTTAAAAGGTATTCTAGCTACAGCAACCTAGATGTTTCTTAGTTCTTACAAAATCACTAGAAATAATCTGGGAGACAAATTGCACCCAAAAAAATAGATCACTTACTGGTTTCTAACATTTACTCTAAGATGCTAACATCTACAAACAGCTCATCAAAGCTAACATTTAATTCTCATGTTTTCTGCTAATAAAAGGAAGGGGAGCTGGGGATAAACACATCTTCATGGTGTATTTTTTGACTGTCTTAGCGATTTCTAGGTCAGCATTTTTAGAAGGGGCAGTTTTTACAACATCTCTCTTTTTTTTTTTCTAGTATTGTTGACTTCAGGTAAACACATAAGCTTTCACTAGCAATGATTGCTGCATGTAAAGGTTTATAAAAACTTAAAAAGTCACTGTACCTAGCCATCAGCTGGGACTGTGAGAGAACACACTGACATTTATAATACATCCAAACCAGACACAGTTCCTATGGAGACTATGCATGTGTTTTAATAATGCAAAGTCCTTTATAAAATCCTAACATGAAACTTCGTATGAAATAAACTTACTTACGGCTTACATAAGAAAATCCAGCCCTGTTTAATATGTAACTATTATGCTGTATTCATCTCCTTTCATGTTCACTGTGATATAGTTGGTTTAATTTTATTGGAAATATTTTTGAAATATCTTTTGCTTGTTATTGGAATACAGAAGTCACATTCTCATCCTTATATTCCTTCTGTACTTGTGATTTCACATACCTCCTTGTATATTGCCACCTCTAACTCCCAGACCAGTTTATAGCTAGTGAGTAGAACACAGAATGAAGTAGATTCCACTGTGTCTCATATGCAGTTTTTACTCACTGAACTGCTATGCCAGTAAGAAGTTGTTCCAGGACAGGTTGGGGGGTCATCGCAAACATGTTTGAGTGCAAACTGCAGTTCAAGGTCTCTGTTTCTTCTGGGATTTGCTATACAGGACCAATGTTTGCAATTGCTGCTTGTGAGTGGGCTGAGTATGGCTTTAAGGGTTGGTTGAGAGGTTGCATTGTGTCTCTCTCACTTCATAGTCCTTTTATTGTTGTTATTGCTGTTGTTTATCTCTTCCTTTGCTGTTCTGTTAAACTGCTTTTATAACAACCCACGTGTTTTACGTACTGTTTCCTGATTCTCCTCCACACCTCACTGGAGTGGGCATGGAGAGAGAAAGCAGTACATCATCCAAGTTGCCAGCTGGTGGTAAACCATAAGAAACACATTCTCTTTATTTTATTTATAGAAGGATGTCTATCCAATGCTTGAGACTCAGGAAAGTTTAAGTCACGAAGAATAAAGCTCTCTATACACTACTATATCCAAGTTATTAATAGAACAGTTTGAAAGACAGTAAAAACAACTGTCCAGGGGAATATGTGTCTGAAGATTATAACTTACAGCAATATTTGCTCAGAGGGCATAAGAATCTTTACAAAAAAAGCAGAGTACTGAAATTAGGAGACAGGTAATATTCAGGATATTGGTCACTATAAATTGGGGGTCTGTTTTTCTCCAATTCAGATCCCAGTATAAACTTTAATTTATTGGATTATATTTAGCATGGCCTCATTAAATCAAGTTACATATACAATATGTTATTAATCTAAGTCCAAAGCAACAGTTCATTTAACACTTGATGTTGTTGATACAAGAATAAAATTCAGTTGTGAAAAGTATGACTGGGAAACAATACAGGCCATGCAATACTTAGCCTATGTACTTAACATATAAATCTAAGCACTCCAAACTAGGAAGTTTTATGAACCATTGCAAATCATCCTTGCAGCAAACACAAGTTCTGAGCTGGCAAAGCAGTCAGTTTAACAACTTGATCAATGTACCAATAATAAATTATGCACACAAGTCAGCTTCAAAATCTTAACTGGGAAAAGTCTTATATAAATCTAAATAGTGTCTCAGACACAAAATGACTTTTTAGAATCAAGGTGCTGTATTTTGTGTATTGTTAGTTAAAAAAAAAAAAAAGCTTATTGAACCTTGACTACACTGAAATCAATGTTTGTAAATTCATCTGCTATGTACATACCACATGTTAAAATATTAGCATGTTCAATTGGATAATAGATCAGATATAAATCTGTCTAATGTAAAAGCATGGTTCTGTCACATTGAATGGGCCTAATGGACTTCGTATGAATCAGGACAGAATTTTTCTTAGTTAAGATTGCTAATTCGTGGATGTTGGATTTCTATGTTATTTGGAGTGCAGTAATAATTACCATATATGAATGCTATAAAAGAAAAAATAAGGTATTAATAAATTAATATTTTGGTGGTAAATGCCACAATCTTTCACTGTAAACCTAATGCCGAGTTTGCTCTGTAGGATCTTTTACAACTTGGTCAAAGTAGGCTGAAAACTGCTTTAAGTCAAAATACCCTGCTCAAGGCTAATCAGAAGCTAATCAGAGGGGGAACTCAGAAGAGTGACCCCAGTGAGCAGTCCTGTTGCCAACAAGGTTACAAGATAGAAGTGATAATTTAAGTTCTTCTCCAAGCTATTATCTGATAATTTTTTGAATGTTTCCTGTGACTCTCCTTTTTTTTTTGCACCTACACGACACTTGGCCACACAACTCTGCTAGATAACAGAAAGCCTTCAAACCAAACAGCTCAGTTTCTGCCTGACCACATAGGTGACCTATGCTTCTGATGGTAACTTTTATTGTTTCAGATAGATTACTACAAAAATAAAGCAACATCACTCTGATGGTTATTCAGAATGAACAGACAGCCTCTGTCAGCTCAAAATGGATCAGAGTGCTCAATGTCCATGAAGACAGTATACATGACTTGACACTTGAAACAAGATGTAGAGCTACTATGAAAAGGTATTTGGTGAAGTGAGAGATTTCAAAAGGTATTTATTCCACTGTTTAGTATGAATACTCCATCAGTAATCTCAAAACAGAAAAGGAGCACTGTTGTATCAAGATTATCCAACCATAAATAAAAGAAAACGAAAGTTAATGTAATCTTCTTCTTCTATTTTCTTGATCTTTGACCAGTGACCTATGGGCATATATTGCTCTTGTCAGACTAACAGATAAGTACAGGAAGCATCTGTAAATTAGAAAGCTTGAGATACATCAGTTCTGCTGTTTCAGGAGACAATTTGTTAATATAACTATCAATTTGTTCATTTAACTCATCACAGAGCTGGCATTGCAATGTAACTGAAAAACTGATAGCTTTATAGAATTTCATCTTGGGAAGAGCTTTTCAAAAATGTGAAAATGTAAGCCATATGATTTTTATTAGTCACAAGTTTTATCCCTTTATTTAACAGGATAATCATATTAACAAAATTTATATCTTATTCAATTGATTTTCAGGAAAGACTCAATTTCCAAAATATTGTCTCTGAAAAATTAATCTTAAAGTACAGCAAATAATGCTTGCAAAAATTATATTGAAGGCTAGAGCTAGCCATATGAGTCATATACCCCTCAAATTTCACATGTTAATTACCATCACATTCACTTAGAGTTTGTGATCAAAGGAGACACACATATTTCACATATATGATTCTAGACAGACTTAACAGGGCCAATTAAAGCTAAAAGCTCTTTGATGCTGGAATCCACATGAAGAAGGCAACATTACATACCAAACCTTATTATCAGTGAAACATATATACAGAGCCTAGAATTTATTACTAGTCCAATTAATGTCTTAATAATTTACCTGTCTAAATTATCTAATTAATATGGAAAAGTCTCATACTAAGATAGCTAAATCACTGTTAAAAAAATTCCTAGTACTCGCCCCTTTTCCTAGTGTTTTGCCCATCTTTCCATTATCTTCAGTGCAAGGCTGACAGTTTCAGTCTTCCTCAGAAAGAAAGAGGAAAAGATTCAAACAAGCATACTTGCTAAGAGGAGCATGATGTTTATGTTAGTATCACCTTCTTTCTCAACATTGGATCTGCCTGGTGCTATTTTTATATTTTTGTTAGCACAGTCTGTTTCCTTCTCAGTGGTTCCCATAAAGACTTTTATAATTAGAATCATAGAATAATAGAATGTCTTGAGTTGGATCCCACAAGGATCATCAAGTCCAACTCCTGTCCCTGCATATGACAACCCTACAGTTCACATCATCTGTCTGAGGGTCTTGTCCAGTCTCTTCTTGAACACTGTCAGGCTTGAGGCCTTGACTGCCTCCCTGGGGAGCCTGTTCCAGTGCTCCACCATCCTCTGGGTGAAGAATCTTTTCCTAATGTCTAGCCTAAACCACCCCTGGCACGTCTTCCTGCCATTCCCTTGTGTTCTGTCATTGGTCACTAAAGAGAAGAGACTGGTGCCTGCCCCTCCTCCTCCTGTTATGAGGAAGCTGTAGACCATTATGAGGTCTCCCCTCAGTCTCCTCCAGACTGAACAAACCAAGTGACTTTAGCCACTCCTCATACAGCTTCCTCTATAAACTCTTCACTAACTTTGTAGCCCTCTTCCGAACACTCTCCAGTAGCTTTATATTTTTTGTACTGTGGCGCTCAGAACTGCACACAGAGCTCCAGGTGAGGCCGCACCAGTGCAGAGCAGAGCAGGACAATCACCTCCCTCGCCCAGCTGGCAATGCTGTGCTTGATGCACCCAGGACATGGGTGGTCCTCTTGAGTGCCAGGGCACACTGTTGGCTCATGTTCAACTTGTCGTCTAACCAAAATTCCCAGATCCATCCCCGCAGAGCTGCTTTACAGCATCTCATCTCCCAGTCTGTATCTACAGCCAGGGTTGCTGTGTCCCAAATGCAAAATCAGGCACTTGTCCTTGATGAACTTCATGTGGTTGGTGACTACCCAGCTCTCTAATTTGTCCAGATCCCTCTGCAGGGCCTTTCTGTCCTCAAGAATGTCAACAGCTCCTCCCAATTTTGTGTCATCAGCAAACTTACTTAGTATGTCCTTAAGTCCTGTGTCTAAGTCATTTATAAATAAGACACTGAAGAACACTGGCCCTAAGATGTATCCCTGTGGAACCCTGCTAGTGACTGGGCACCAGCCTGACATAACCCCATTTGCTATAACCCTTTGAGCCGGACCCATCAGCCAATTGCTCACCCACTGCATTGTGAATTTATCCAGCTGTATGCTGGACATCTTGTCCAGGAAAGATACTGTGAGAGACAGTATCAATGACTTTACTGAAATCCAAAAAGATCACATTGACAGGCTTCCCCTGGTCAACTAGGTGGGTAATGTAACAGAAAGATATTAATTTTTTCAAGCAGGACTTTCCCCTCGTGAACCCGTGCTGGCTGGGACCAATGACTGCATTGTCATTCAGATGTTTTTCAATAATAATATATTTTCCATGATTTTTCCAGGAACAGAAAAGAGGCTGACAGACCTGTAATTGCTAGGGTCATCCCTGTTGCCATTCTTGTAGACTGGGACAACATTTGCCAGCTTCTAGTCATGTAGGACCTCTCCAGATTCCCAGGAGAGTTGAAAAATCATGGAGAAAGGTCTCCATGGTCAGCTGGCTCTTTAAGCACCCTTGGATGAATTCCATCAGACCCTATTGACTTGTAGGGATCTAGCTGGAGTAGCAGTTCTGGATTGACTGGGAGTTTATTGTTCATGTAGCTATGGTTTTCTAACCCAGGGCTGTAGGGGTCCGAAGGCCATCTTCAGTGTTGAAGAATGAGGTGATGAAAGCATTAAACATCTTGGCTTTGTCTGTGTCCTGTTAATAAGGTGACCATGCTCATTGAGTAATGGGCCAAAGTTATTTCTAGTTTGCTTTTTGCCATTAATATACCTTAAAAAGCCTTTTTTATTGTCCTTCACAATACTGGCCAGCTTCAATTCTAATTGAGCTCTGGCTGCACGAATTTCCTCCCTACAGTGCTATGCAGCATCTCTAGTACTCCCATGTTGCCTGACCTTGCTTCCACTGGCCGTATAATTTTTTTTTTTTTCCACCCATATTTCAAGAGGAAGATCCCTGCTCAACCAAGCCAGCTTTTTGCCTCACCTGGTAGATTTTCTTCCTATTAGCAAAGATCTTGAACCCAACTTCTTTGTGGTCACTGTGGCCAAGGGAGCCACCTGTTGCCACTTTTCACATTAGTCCGTCTCTGTTAGTGAGAATCAAATCTAGGAAGGCACCTTTCCTGGTCAGTTCCCTTGGTACATGTATCAAGCAGTTGTTGTCCAGATGCTTTATGAATCTTCTGGACCTGTTGATGCCAGCTGTGTGATATTTCCAGTTGACATCTGACAAGCTGAAGTCCCCCATAAGGACAAAGGCAGATGACCTGGAGGCTAAATATTTGATTTGCTTAATATTTCTTTGTCCTGTCTCTTCCCTGCCAACATTAAAAACCAATAGTGGGTAACAGTCAGAGGACCTCACCAGCCTTGGGAGTTGTTGAGCCACACCTCTTAGTCTGGTCCCAGGCAGGCAGCAGACTTACCTGTGGGTGGGGTCAGGTTGGGATATGCAGCCCTCTGTTCCCTTCAGAAGGGAGTCACCTATGACAATTACCTGTCTTTTTTTCTTTACATGTGAGGTTTTAATGGGTTTGCTACGTTTCACGTAGGGTGTAGTTTGCCATGAGGACCCCTCCTTCCCAGAAGGACCTTCATCAGCAGCATCAGCTGCTTGCCCATCCAATTCCAGGGCCTCATACCTGTTGGATACAGGCACCTGGGAAGGTGGGGCAGGCTGAGGGTATGTTTGCCTGCTTCCCCGAGTAGTAACCTGTTTCCATTCTTCCCCATCTTCTGGATCGCCCTTTTCAGCCTGGTGGTGAGAGGGTAGGGTGTCCTTTGTACCTGGTGCCATGGTCAGCTTCTGCTCCTTCCTCAGGGATGGCAGACTGTGACTCCATCAGTCAGTCTCCTTTTCTGACTCCCTAATGCTCCTCCGCCTTGACACCTCCTCTTGAAGCTCTGTCACCAGACTGAGCAGCTCCTTCACTTGGGCACATTGCCCAAAGGTGAGCTAACTGCCACCATCAGTCCTTGAGCAGAAACTCGGGCACGCACTGCAGCCTGGGACCTGGACAGCTGCAGTTTCCTTCCTGAGCTCAGTTTGGGTGGCTGCATCAGTTCTTGCAGCCAAAGGGCTTGTGAGGGATGCTGAAGGCACAGATCTTCTCTGGGTGGATACCAGGCCACCTGCTGTACATAGCTCCTTGCTAGCGTGAGGTGGCAGGATCCTCCCTGCTGGCCCTTCCATGTGAACTGCCATGCTAACTACCTCATCCCTGTTGCCTGTGCTCCCTAGGAGCCTTTCAAATCTCCTGGTAACACCTCTGCCACATTAGCCTCTCTCCCAAGATCAGCTGGTTTCTGAGCAGTCTCTCTGCCTGTCCGTGGTTTTGGCTGGCTCCTGGTCTGCCCCTCTTGCCTCCTTGATCTGTGCTCTGTAGCAGAACTTAACATAGCTGCCCTGTGCTCCTCACTTGCTTGTTGCTGACTGAGACAGCTCCCCCAGTCCTAAATCTCATAAAGGCTATTTTTGTCATATACTAACTATCTAGGTCTGCCAGACTATTACCATTAAACATATTTATAGAGGTTAAGCTAAAACAGGTGAGAAAATATTAATCTGATGACTAGACAATTTTCAAAACAAGTGAGAATTAGCTAAGGCAAAGCAAGTTCAGAAAATCCTTGAGACCTTGCAATTCCAGGTTCATAGACCCCTAGCCTTTTGTTAGTAAGGGCAAAATCATATTTATTTGACTCCAACAGTATGCTCCCCTGATGATGTCATAAGTTGAAGAGAGCTCTAATAAATTAATGATGCCAGATGCTACCAATTTGTCTGTGCTTCAATGTCTTATCTTCTAAATGGGGATGCCAGTATTGCCTTACCTCAAAAAGGTATTATAGATTAAAATAACATCATCTATGATAAAAGCCTTATGAATGTATATCATAAATATCTAACTTAGGAAAGTCAATTAAATAAAAGCAATGCACACAAACATAGTTAAAGTCCTTTCAAGTGCACATCTCAGGAAGGATGATGACCTCTTTCAGGGTGACATCATCCTACAGTGAAGGCAGGGGGGGCACAGAGAAGGCAACTAGAGCAGCCATGATGATGGAATAGCTGTCTTATGAAGGGAGGCTAACAAAGCCAGGACTCTGCAGTGATGGGTAGAGAAAAGAGCAAGGGCAGAGGAGGGGAGAGGAGGGGAGGGGAGGGGAGGGGAGGGGAGGAAGAGGGAGAGGGAGAGGGAGAGGGAGAGGGAGAGGCAGAATTTACTGAGGTTTACAAAATCAAGGATTCAGTAGATAAGCTGAAAGGAGGACTCTTGTTCTCCAAATCCTAGGACACAGGATCTAAGAGGCACTTGATAAGACCAGTTGGAGATTTATTTAAAATCAGCAAAAGAAAGTACTTCTCTACAGAGCAGGTCATTAATTTCTGAAGCTTGATGTCACAGGAAGCTGCAGAGGCACACATTACCTTCAGATTCAAAAAGGGACTAGAAAAAATTGCAGGCAAGTCCCTAAAAAAAATCTAGAAATTACTAAGAAGAGATATACTCTCTAAAATCCATAAGATGGCACTTCTGGGTGCTAAGGGGCCACAAAAAAGGGCCAGGCTTACGTACTCTCCCTGAACAGCATTTTCCCTTGCACGTGTCCAAGGCAGAATTCAGGCTAGGCAGAGAAGCAGTTATGCCTTATATTCTTAAGTACTGTATTGGTAGGCAGGACTGTGTCTTTCTAGCCTTTGTCAGTCTCAGGTATCACATCAAACTCCCATTTGAAATCCAACCATCTTCTTCACTCCATCCACTTACTTCAAAGGCTGTGACTTGGCCATCTGCAGGCAAGTTCCCAAGCTCCTTCAGAGCCCCACCAAGCCAGTCATTCCTGTGTATATCTCATAGTGAACATTCATGATGAGTCTTCAGTTCTGCATGTGTGACAACAACAACTGAACATTATTTAAATGCACACAACTCCAGTGAAGCAAGCCCTCAAAGCTTTCTCTCACATTCTAATCTGGAAAGTTCAAAGAAACATGAGAACAACTGTCACAGGTTCCCTTGTGGCAATAAGCTCTATCTTACACATTTTCCCCAGAATGTTCAATTCTTTTCAAACAAGAGGTCTGAAATTATAAAGAAAATACAGCTGTATGATTCAACGAGAAATATTTAAATGCTTTTTCATGACAGTTTAATGTCAGAGAAGTTACTGCAAATTGTCAGAGAAAATAATTCATGCAAAACAGAAGCTTTAAATCAAACTATTCAGACAGTTAATCTTACTAAAACTGTATCTTTAAACTCCATGTATACATGTCCTCTTAAAAGCCACCACTTAAGATGATTCTCAGCCAACCTCAGCTTCTGAAGGCACATGAGCCCTGGAGGATTACATTACTATTCTAAATTTAATTTTTCTGATGCTCTTTGTCCTATCTCTTTGTCATAAAACCACCACCTTGCAAAGATAAGAAAAGCACTCAAATGCACAACAAACCAACTTAGTTCACCTAATGATCATAATCTACCTGCAACCTTATCTGTGGAAAATCTTTCTCTTCACAAATCACTGTTACTGCACTACTTTAGGCAAACGGTAGGTCAAGCTGCAGATTATAGTCAGGTTTTTTTTTTCCACAAAATCTCTTCACAAAGGTCTCTTTATTTGGTTAATAAATTTGATTGTAAAATCCTTCCATTGTGGACTAAACCAAAAGAAAATGAAACTAAGTACAAACACACAATTCATAAGTTTTCAGGAAAATAAATACGAGTATTGTATACACTACAGGGAGGAACTGCTTATTAGACAAACTGCATTTAAAGTACATGCTAGTCAGCTTTAAACTAGGTAATTAAGGGTTAATTCTCTGTTGGTTTTTGGTGGTTTATTGATTTTTTTGTGTGTTTTGTAGTTTGTGGGGGTTTTTACATTTATTAGTCACCTTCTGTGTGTAAAGAACCCAAATTTGGTCCATATCTGTTGCATAACATGCTGTAGCATTTTATGATTTTTCACAACATCACACATAGTTTCTCCCTGCATAGATAAGGTCATAGCAAAACATCTCATTCTATACTATGAGAGAATCTCAAAACTAACAGTATCTGGAGAGAAGCTGTTTCTTATTAGTGCCCTGCATACTATTTTGCATTTTGTTATACTGTACTAAGTGAGGAAGCATTGTATCTTATTTCTGCTTTCTATAGATGACAAGAGAATTTTACTTCAAATTCTCCAAGTCCTTTAGTCAAAAGCAGTATCAATTGTGCATCTACCTACATTTCTGTACATTTGAAAATCATGCACATATGATTACAGTCCTGTTTATGCAACTATTTTATAGTCACATTTTAAGAGGCTTGTAAAGTAGCATTGGAGTTTGTTCTCAAAAATTGTTTCCTCTTTTATACTCTAAATAACTTCCCCCATCTGTTTCATGACAAAAGAATTGCCACTACAGAAATGCCTGATACTTGCCTTCTACCAAGCCCTGTCTATCACTGAGCACTTTTATGAGCTAGGAAAAATTAGTTATCAGTTTATTTTTCTTCACAACTACTTATACATATAAGAGAATGGAACATTTTAGAAGACAATAAATTATAATTTGCCATGTCTGACATCCCAGCTCCTCACCACATTTCATTTCCATGAGAAACAAACTGGCCTCCTGGCCAGCAAGAATCCCAAGACAAATCTTCTGATCATGCAAATCAAACCAATTTTATCTGTCTTGTTTTATACTAGTTTGGAATGTAGCTCATAAATTTTGTTTTGGAATAAAGATATGTTCATTATTACTTATGTATTCACATACTGCTTTTCATTTACATAACAGAAAAATTCATGTACTTCACCAAATTTAATAAAGTAAAAAATGTGAGAGTAATCAAATATTTGCTGATTAGAAAAATATGCTCTAAAGATAGTAGGTTATTGTGTGTTTTATCCTCCACATATTGTACAAGTATCAAACTCCAGCAATTTGGAGCTACTTTTAAATTATTACCTTGCAACATATGTGAAGGGTCTCATTTTAAGATTTCTTATCATCCTTTCTGCAAATGTGGTAGTATAATATCAAGGGAGATTGGTTCTTCATTTCACACAATATCACAGTATGTTTGGGATTGGAAGGGACCTCAAAAGATCATCTAGTCCAATCCCCCTGCTGGAGCAGGAACGCCTAGGTGAGGTCGCACAGGAACATGTCCAGGCGGGTTTTGAATGTCTCCAGAGAAGGAGACTCCACAACCCCCCTGGGCAGCCTGTTCCAGTGCTCTGTCACCCTTACTGAGAAGAAGTTTTTTCTCAAATTTAAGTGGAACCTCTTGTGTTCCAGCTTGATCCCATTACCCCTTGTCCTATCATTGTTTGCCACCGAGAAGAGCCTGGCTCCATCCTCATGGCACTCACCCTTTATATATTTATAAACATTAATAAGGTCACCCCTCAGTCTCCTCTTCTCCAAACTAAAGAGACCCAGCTCCCTCAGCCTTTCTTCATAAGGGAGGTGCTCCACTCCCTTAATCATCTTTGTTGCCCTACGCTGGACCCTCTCCAGGAGTTCCCTGTCCTTCTTGAACTGAGGGGCCCAGAACTGGACACAATATTCCAGATGTGGTCTCACCAGGACAGAGTAGAGGGACTCCAAGACTTTTTTCTCCTTTAAGCCTACAGTTTTAAATATCTGTGTGCTTCCTGAGTTGCTTACTCTAACCTTTCTTTTTACAATAGCTATGAGGTATAATGGTGGGGATGTTAGAAATAACAAATTCCCATCCTTTTCAAGGTTAAAAAGAACATTATTTTTTTGGCATAATGGCTCAATGAGGTTACTCATATATATATCAGAAAATGACAAATCCTTATTCCCCAAATACTTGCACACACCAATACTTTCAGTGGATTATTTATCTCAACCCTGAGGTGGATTTTTATCATTATTTGATATACCCAGTGGTAGCTGAGAAAATATGAGAACAGTCTCTGCGACCGGAAGAAGGCATTTAGCTGACATACATTCCTAGCCATTTTCTTATATTCATAAATTTACAGTCATACACAGATATATTCAGTGAAGCAAGTTCAATTTCTGCAGCCTGAATAGTGACTAGAAAACACAACAATGGTCTTAAATCTGAAAATAGAGCTTCACTGCATTTTTGTACTTTACTGAAAGCTCACTATAGTGCAGATATCAGTGTGATTTAAACTTCAATTTTCTCTCTGCCCTGCAGTTCAGAAAACTCTTTACCCTCCCTGCAATTTTCTTCCAAGACAATATAAGTGGTACAATACTTTTGTGGAAATCAGGGGCTAGTTGCTGACACTTTGAATATAGAAATTAATTAGCATTTCCATAGCAGTGTAAATAGTAGTCCCCTGAGGCATGCAGTGGAGAAAATGAACATCAAGATTAACAATACACATTACAGACACCAGACTATTATTACACCTTAATGACATGCAAACGAACAGTCTTCAAGTAGCCAAATATGCTGTATAATAACAGACTTCTCTGGTCTATAAACTGAATGAGGGAAATACAGTGCTTGTTCACACAGACACATAGCATGATATTACCTAGCAGACTATCTGGCACGGGAAATTTTCAAAGGGTGTGACTGGAAAGACATGATCCATAACCACAAATATTTCTCAGTCATGTCCAGGCTTTCACCAGTCTTTCATGTTTTGTGACTGTGTGACAAATTAATTGAAAACAGTAGTAGCCAGTCTGATGAAATATGCGAACTGATGTTCCAAGATATCCAAATTAATATCACAAATTCCAGTTAATATATCCATCTTTCCTTATTTCTGTAATATCACTGGGTGCTGGCTATGTTTCAGAGCCAGTCAAAACACTTGCTCCAAATAGGATTTTTAAATTAACCTACTTCAGTTTATTCACAGCCTGATTAAACAGATAATTAAAAGTTACAGATGCATAGCAGTCCCAAATTACTGTAGCTTGAATGCATTTGTGAGAAAGATTATTAGTCTTTCAGATGTTGGCAGGGACCTGAGTGGCTATGATGATAAAGATCCACCAAAGTTCAATATTTTCCTGTCTTCAACACATTTTTTCTGAATTTCTTTTTCTTTCAATTAATTTAAGCAATGGTAGGAAACCCAGACTACTTGTCAAGCCAGTATGAGGTTAGTAGGCTTTGAGTTTGAGTCATTCCTCACGAACTTGCACCAAGGAAAAATGTGTGCATCTATATTCACAGTACATCCTTTGCAGCTGAATAATTCTATTTAACTCTACAGGAAACTGACTTGTCTTCAAAAATTTCCAACACTCTGCAGACACTTGTTAAGAAATAATGATAGAAAATGGCCTTTATTACTGAAGTTCAAAGACAAGATTCAAAGCAGAGATAAAGTAGGTGACTTCCAATTTTCAGTTTCTATGATGCTATCCTACAGAAAAAGCCTGTAATTGGGATCCACAGGATTCTGCTTTCTGCAAAACAGCAGCAGTGAACTTTTGGCACAGACACAGATTTGGACTGACACAGAAAGTAATGTGCTTACAACGCTTTTTAAAATTCATTTGGCATCAGTTGCAAAGCAAAGATTTCTCCCTGCCTACTCTTTTTGAAACTACTGAGTAACCTGGATATTGATTATTTTGATCTGTGAAATGTTCAAACCAAGTATTTGATTGCCTTATTTAGCTGAGACCTGATTACTTTTTTATCTGTCATTCAAAAATTTTTCAAGAATAATAAATATAGAAATGTAAAACCTGAAATGACTGAATGAGTCATTCAAAAGGTTGAACTATGTGTGTAGATTACACTGTTAAGTGGTAGACAGAGAAACTGTCCTGGAGTTATGCCCTGCTACTTGGGCTGTTTTACATGGCTTTGAATTAAATCACAGTTTTACATTTAAAAATATATAAAATACATCAAGAAACAGCTAATTAAAAGAGCACATCTGTCAAAATATCTATTTGCTTAGCAATTTCAAATATATGATCAGAAAACAAGAAATCTCTTGTGGAACTTCATGAATATGGCAAGTTTTACATTTCACATGCAAACATTTTTCTACAGGAGGACACAACAAAGTCTTGATTAAATGTAGTCTCCAGTGGATTAGTTACAAAGAGCCTTGTGTAGCCCAGTAGATATTAATAATTTTGCCATTATCAGCCACAGGCCACAGGCTCTGTGTTGATCTGTCAGTCCTTGGTCTCTGGGCTTCATTGGCCTTGCCTGAGACTGATCTAGTTTCAGATGTTTTTTAAAGTGCTAACAATTACTGAGAGTAGCAGTGCCTGTGGGGTCTCCTCTTTTCGTTTAAGTCCGATAAGGCATGGTCCTGACCAGACTGAGGAGTCAGTGGCTGACAAATAGCAACCCTTGAGGGGAGCTGGGGCTGTTGTAGGTGACTGTGTCACTCTTTGGCTTTAGCTGGAAGTCTCTGAGAGGATAGCTGGGTCTGTGAGAAAAAAATCACCACCACCAACACAAATCTCACATATATAAAAATAGCCCAAAGCAAAGCCAAGACTAAGAGGAAGAAAACCTCGTGATGAACATATGTATTTCTTAGAGGGAGATACTGACTGTCATGGAGGCACACCAAAACCAGATGAAGCAGGCAACAAACTCAAAGCAAAATTTATTCTAACTAAAATAGTTCTGCAGAAAATCAAGCTGGAACCAAGATTAATTGAAATTACTCAGCACTCTGTCAACATTATAACCACAGGTTTATGATACGTCCAACACACAAGACACAGGTAATTCCCAAAGCTCTGGGCTGATGATTCAAAGTGCACATTAACTTGCAAAGGGGGACTTTCATGGGTAACCCAGAAGATACAATCACTCATCAAGAAGGCAAGGACACTCAAGGACAATCCAGAAGACACAATTGCTCACTAAAATGGTGAGGGTATTCAACCTCAATGAGTTTCCTTAGGCGGTGTCCTGATGCAAGGGAAGAGTCCCTGACCACCGACCTGTAGCTCCGAGCAGGACTAGCTAACCAGACCTCTGGTGGGCTGCATTTATAACCTGGGTCAAAATCTGATCTGTGGTCATATATGATCAGTGGTCTAAAAGCTCCTCTCAATGGAGGTGTCTCACTGGCTAACAGTCCTGTCTGTCAACCAAGGGGCCTTGACTTTCCTGCCCCCCAAAAGGAGAGGTGGGGGTGGTGGGTACATGACTACAGTCACTGTGAGGGTTCCATCAGTCAAAATGAAGAAGGGCAGGATGTGTCTGCCATACTGAGAATGCTAATAACACAATACTGCCTCTCATTCTTGAAACAGAGAAAATTTGCCAGTCAAAAGATGGCAAAGAGTAAGCATCCTACCAGAGAAAGGAAAGGCTAGGAAGCTTTTGTATAAACATTTTCACTGTGTTAATATTGAAACTTTCCTGTGGTTATTAGGCAATTTAGACTAGCGGTGAATTCCTGATTCCATGTATATGGTCTGTCTACAGCAAAATTTTGAGTAACAAACATTGACATGACTAGAGGTAAAGAAAGTGTATTAAAGAGTAAATACACTTTTCCATTGTCAAAATGGCACACGATCCAGACAGAGATTTTCTATCATAAACCTAAACATAAAGGCCAAAATACTTAAAGGCTACCCATCATTTTGGATGCCATATTTACTCAATGTCCATTTTGATCTCTTTTAAATGGAAGAATTCTCAAACTATGGAAACTGATCTTTTTTTAAGGCACTTTAAGTTTGGCAACACCACCTCTGAAATTAGAGATATTAAAGTTTTTAATGAATGGCAAATTTTCTTTGCAAGATAATGATGTATCTCTTTGCATACTATCTCATATAAAGATCTACTTTGTATGTCTTGTCTGCTGACTTCTCTGCAGTCTGTAAGCCAAATCATATACTCTGTTTGCAACATAGATTGCAACATAGCTTTTGATTTTCTGTGTGGGAGCAATATGGTACATATCATTAATCACAGATGTGTTGATTTGCTCTCTTTTTCCCTCATGCTGGGATCTTAACTCATGAGTCCTAAAGAATAAAATATTGTTTCATTTCTTTGACTGTGGCAAGAGTCAAAAGAGTAATTACATTTAAAAAGAAAGAAATGGTAAACACAAATCTATTTACAAATTGCTGAACAGTAAGGCAGCAAAAATGCCATGAGAATTCCTTTTCTTGTTTGTCCTCTCACTTTCTCATGGATCTAGCACTTGTTTGTAACATATGCTGGTTCGACCAGATTTCAAATATGGCAATTATAATGTGAGGGAAACTGCTTAATACCTGGGCAATCTCACTACATTCAGTAAGAAATTGTTAAAAGCCAAGGTGTCATAAATTAATTTTTGTGAATCTCAGTGAAGTACTGGACTTTATTATAATGATGTTGCACTTTTAAATGGTCTTTCCTGCTTTGCCAAAGAATTTTGCAACTTCACAAAACATTGTTCCTTAACACAGAATGAAGAAGTCAACTTCACTAGCTGGATCTCAAAGAGAACTATGCAGTGTGCATGTGGCATTTTCATTCGCTCACATGAAGAATGCTACCTTACAAATAGTGTACATTAAATCACATTTTACCTGCTGTGAAGACCTGTGTTCTTCTGCAGTGAAATATTTTTTCATTTGGAAGTTGTCAGTTCCTCAAAGGTGAAATTACTAGACATTGTTCCAAAAGAAATCAATACATAATATTTTGTTAGAAAACATTAGAAGGGAAAAACAAGTAGGATCGGCAAGCATGTCTTTATGAAGTGTCAGAGACAGGGAAATTCCAGGTTGTTTTATTCATGCTGTTATTTATTACTATGTTTAACATAAAAAAATAAATGTATCTCCATAAAAGTAAAACATTTATCTGTGTTGATGTCCTAATACTTCAAAGGTAACACATAAAATAAATTAACTCTTAATTTTCTTTTTAAAATTACACTGCATACATGTTGGAAAACTGAAGTGTGAATGTTATTAATTTCAAGTCTCTTCATGGTGGATTTTACTATATTCTGCAGGTGCAAATACAGTTTCTCCAACAAACTTAAAATAAAGAGCTTGGATCCTAGATCTAATGTTGCCAGTGTTAATCTTAAGTCTGTTGTTTCAATCAAATGACTAAAGAAGTACATTTTATCTTTTGAATCACATTGATGCATCAATTCACAAAACCTGGTCACAAAGCATTGAAAGAAGTGTCAGAAAGGCAACAGCTTAATTATGACAAATACGTTTATTTCAACATTTTTTCTTGTTCCCCTCTGTAGTCCAGAATACTGATCATAAAATTATCATACACACACACAAAAGACAAAAAAATGTAATACATATTGCAATAAATCAAGACCAGGCATGTTTAGAGTAATATCCTGTCTCAAAGGGATTAGCAAGCTAGCTATGCTTTGCACTTCATCCCACCATCTGCTATTCAAGTCTTTCCTGTTAACTATGGCCACAAGTGGTTTAAACTTTAGCATCTTTTAAGTGTTCCAGTGACCTGGGAAAAAAAAAAAAAAAAAAAGGCACGTAACTGAGATTAGAGTATAACACCAATTTCCAGTCCTGTATTTTGTATTTAATAGATCTATCATAAATTAAATAAGGGCATATGTTAGATGAGTTCCATGACCAAATATATTTCTCTGATCTGAATCCATCCATCTGCATTGCTAAAAGGCCATGAAATAGCTTCTTTGATATTTTATTATCACTAAGCTGTGAAATTTAACAGCAGCGTCAACAGTAGCTGAAATCTCTCTCTTCAAGGAAAAGGACAATATGTAAGATTTAAAACCCAAGTGACAAGATACTCAAAAGTAGAAAATGGATGCTCAGAAAGAAACTTTGTCAGTAAAAACCACTAGTGAAACATGCCAAAATCAAAAGGCTTCCCTTTCAACAGGATACTCTTTTGACAGTTTTCAAATTCCAAGTGCTCATTTCTTCTTCTGAAAGAAACTATGCTTAATGCAAATATGTTCTGTGTTCTCTACTTTAACTGAGCAAAACAGTCAAGAAGAGCATTGCAATTCAGATTCATTCACTGCATCTCCCCATCACTTGCATAGAGTAAGTGCTGAGGATGTCAGGATTGTCACAAACAAATCTTGTTTTTGTTCATGGAAAACGAGTATTTATAAGAGCAATAAAACTAACTTCAAGAGGCAGGATACAGTAAATGTGTGATAACTTGTGATACTTGAGTGGGTTGTTTTGATACTTGCAGGCAAAAAGGTGTAGAGAGACAGGGACCTATCAAGGCATGTTCACTTAAATGTGGATTTACCAATAACTTTTAGGTGTAAGGTACTGTTCTTCACTTCTGAAAAGTCCACCCCTGCTGCTAGCACCAACTCTTGTGTGGATCACAGTGCTGCCGCAGCAAAAACACAAAACAAAACAAGAAATCTTCAAAAATGCCTGTTTTCATTTACCTAATAGGAAATTTCTGATTCTAAAGCGGCAAATTGTGGTCTTAAGAAAATAAAAAACAACTCATAACAATTTAGAAGGCTAACATAAGCACAATTTTTCTTATCAATAAATAACTACAAGTAGAATCCATTATTTTCCTAGAGTAATCTATAACAGTTTTCAACACGTCTGCAGATGTGGTTTAACAGTGCTGCAAGAAGAATGAAGTCAAATTAGTTCCAAGACTGAGCTGAGAATGTCTCAGCTGGTACAAATCAAAAGGCATCATGTAAGTATGGTAGAAAAGGCACATCCTTTGTGCCTCTCCTGTGTCTCTGTGCACAGAGATCTAGAAGGCCTTTTTCACTAAGAAACTTAGTCTGTAAAAGGCAACATCCTCACTCTTAACCTTGAGACTTTATTTCCCATGTCAAAGAAGCCTTCAAAACTTTTACAATGCTTAGTTTGTGGGATCCCTTGTAGTTATAAAGTCAGTACTGTTTTGTATACATTTTTTTCCAGAAGGTTAGAAAAATGCATCCAAATTATATTTCTTCACATCATTTTTAGTATCATGTCAAATGTATGAGTTCTTTCAAACAAGGACTTACTCGGGTGACTGATTTGCAGATCTCCACTGAGGTTTCTCTTGATTGCAACATATTTTCCATAACTTTCAGTCAATACAAAATACCAGATACTATATAGATATGAAATAGAACTTCAGTAGGTCTAATCATATTCTCACAAAGAACTGACTTGAGAGTCTATGGACCTTAGCATCAGACCACAGTGATTTAATGTAAATTACTGGGACTCTTTTGATAATTCTTAACCTTGCCCCATCTCTTGGCTTTTAGTAGCTTATTGATCTTTTGAAAGGGCATGAAAGATATTTATTGATCTTTATAAGGACAGGTAAGGAAAAAAAAATGTGTACATAGTTCTTTAATTCCAGTCTCATTATGGGTAAACAGAGAAATAAAAATTGATGTAGTTGTAATATTAAAAAAAAAAAAATCAAGCTCACAACAAGAGAAAGAAAAGCAAACAAGCAAGCAAGCAAGCAAGAAAGCAAATACATTAGTATTTTCTTCTTGCTTGACATTCATGCTTTTTGTGCAAATCCAGATTAACTTTCTTGTATTAATTAAACCTTTGAGCCTTGTAAACAAGATATTAGTTAAACTGTTTACAGAAATATGGCATATAATGTATATCAAATATTTCTGACATATCTACATTATGCTCTCTGTAAGAAGCTGCCTCTAGCCCAGTTCAGTAAAACAATAAAAGATGTGCTTAATCCTACTAAAAGAAACTCATATGCTTAAAATCGATTCAAATACTGTGTACAAAAGTTTTTTTTTTTTTTTCTCCAGCTTGTCTAAAGAAAACTGGTGTTGTTACAGTAACTTTTATCACCTCCTAATATCAGGTTTCAAAATACATATATTTTTAAGGTAAGATTGGCTGCAAAGCAAATCCTAAAAAGTCTAAATTCTGCCATTTGAGAGTGATTGAGTATTATTTATGTAGTTTTGAGTAATAAATCTTCTTTTCTACTCTCTAAACTAATTTAAACAGGGAATTGTGGATAGTGAAGAGTATTTCCATCTTCTGACTTATTATGATTGTCAGATCTTTTCAGATTACACAAGCTAAAATTAGTTTGGACCTGATATATACTTCAGGCAAATTAAAACTTTTTAGGAAAACATCACGCACTGATGGTGTTTGTGATTCGGCAGGTGACATTTTTCTTTTTGTCAGTACTGGTGAAATTCCAGAGCACAACGTTAAAAGGAAATGTGTTGTTGAACAGACTTTTATTATTTTCTCACAAGATGCGTATAATTGAGGTCTTGACTGCTCACAGTCATTAAAGGTTCCATAGCTGTTCTTTGGGAAAGTTGATGTCCTGGTCATATTTCATTTTCTCTGCTTACTTTTTGGAATTTATGTGGAAACAGCAGCCTTTCTTCTTTCTAGTCTGCCAGTGGGTTTTCTGTGTGTTGTTGCTGTGCCCTATTGCAGTGGTGAGTGAAGATTTCCAAGGCATGAGGGCACCAAGCTTGCAGGGATCCCAGGGAGGTCCACATAGAACACCTAGATGACAGGTGACAGGACACAGGCTTTCTCCGATTTAAGACTAGGAAGCCTGTAGAAATAGCTAAACTATACACATCTGTTATGGAAGAACTTAAAGCACTGAGGACTTTAAGGAGCCCTTAACTCAGAAAGTGCCAGGAAGGATGTCACAGTTCTATGTGTTAAAATATTTTTACCTCTTCATTGTGGTCTATTGTAAGCTGAGACAGAGATGTATGGGTTCTTATTCTAACTGCTACGGATAAGTTTTGCTTCTTCCCACTGACATTTCAACATATTTAAAAACAAACATTTCTTTCCAAGTGGTTTCACAGAGATGATTTTTTTTTTCAGACATTGTTACTATTTTGTAAGTGGAGATAAATTTGTCCTCTCAGTTAAGCAATAAGATCTCTTTCTAAACAGTTTTCACTACATACTACTAGCAGTACTGATTTTGCTTTTCTAATATTGATTTATTTTTTTAAAAATACATTTTTTATTATTTCTGAAAAAATCAGTAGGTTATATTTTTTATGTAACACAGATGAACTCATCAGCTGAACTATGGTTTCTAAACGTATTATTCCATTTGTCATTTGTCAATGTTCTCAAAACCTTACAAGATTTAAAATTTTGCATTAAATTGGGAAAAAAAATCCAAAGAAACCCCAACAACTACACAAATAGCTAAGACAAAATCTGAGTGGCACATCATATTATGTTACTTCATTAGAATGTAGTGATGCAGACCAAAGAGGACTAAGAGTTTGTAGAACTTCAATAAATATTGTAATTCCTTTCACCCATCAATAAGTCAAACATGTTACTGCAGGAAATAAAGTGGAGACTTTCAGGCATTAAAATACTTCTCAGTTCTGAGTTTACCAGTGAGAGTTGATATTATTCAGACTTGAGATTTTTGTTTTCTCACTCATGGAACATCAGGCCACACACTTTAATTTCAATGGACATTTGAATTGCCTCATGAGGTGTTACTTTTTATTTATTGTATTTCTAATAAAGTAAGTCTCCTGATGTTTCATTCTTTGAAGTTAAGAACTATGCTTTCTAGCTATGGAAAAGATATGCAAGTCACAACAAATGTAACTTTGTTCTAAAAGTGATATATTCTGTCTGTCAAACACAATAAAAACATCTTGATAACTTTATAAAGTAAAAATGACCAACAGTGCAATATGTGTCTGTCTTAGGAGTGCAGACGATGCAGCTATCAGAACCAAACATAAGTCAAAAATACCATCACACATCTGAACCCTTACACATGCCAAAAAAATTCACTGTCTAATCTAATTCACAAATCTTCATTTATTCCTCTGGGTTATATTTCATGCTGAAATATCTACTGCAATAGTTACGCTAATTTTATTTTGGATGAAACCAAGGTTTCACAGGATTTTGCACATACTACCCAAAAAATATTTACACAAGATTTTTTTTCTGTTTTCCAAAATGTTTGGTTATTTGATTGTCCTATTTTGACTGAAATTCCCATTTAGCTCAAATTCTTTTCATAACAAAGATTTTTAAGGTTGTGATTGAAGTTTTGATTAAACCTCAAGCTGATATAAAATAGTATGCTTTTCATATTAGCAGAGTTGTTATCTGGTTTTAAATGCCCTTTCTTCTTCTTCTTCTTCTTCTCCTTCTTTTTCTGGTGAATGTTAGAGGTTTTTAATGTGAAGCTCCTTTATGAGCTAATGAATTTCCTGGTATCATGTTCATAGACATTCATATGCTTACATTATGCAAATTGTTTACAATATTTTTTTCAATAAATTTGTAAAATATTGAGTTTAGTGATGTTCTCAGTATTTATAACAATATGATAGAATCTTATCCATCATTCCTTATCTGAATAAAGTCTAGTACAAAGAGTAGCAAATAAACACTGTAGCGTTGTGGTGCTGAATCACTGAAAGCTGCAGTCATCCACTAAGCATTGTTGATAATTCTTTTCTGAAGGATATGCAAATAACCATGTTGATATGGAATTCCTAACCATAGCTCTTTCCATTTTATTATCTGTCAAGGATACAGTAAAAATCTTTCCATCACTATTTAGGGTATATCTGGTTTTATTTCTTCTGCCATGAATTATTCTTTTGGTTTCACCTCAATCCAATTACCATAAAGCTCTTTTACAGTGATCTTCCAACTAAATCTTTCAGTTATACAGAATCCCCACACTCTGAGAGAAGTTTCACTACACCATACCTTCTGATCTTTTCTCACTATGCTATTTTTAACTACACATTTTAGCATTTCACAGACATGTAAAGCTCCAAACACAGTGTTATCATCACCCTTGCAAAATTTCTGACTTATAGTTTTTATTTGACTTGAAGTGAGTGAAAACTTGATCCAAAAAGAACAGTAGATGTATGTTTCTTCAAAAAACTCCTTAAGTATTCCTTAAGTATTGCACCTGCTTTGAGACAAAATTAAATATACTTCGACATACTCTGCCTACAATATGATATAACAACCAGGCATAAATTACCTCAGAAATACAGCAGGAAATCTAAGGTGCAAGGTATATGATTTAATTAGCTGAAGTTTTATCCAACTCATGTGAGGACTACACTGTAGTAAATTCTACAGTACTGCTCCCTTTGATGAGAGACCTTGTTAAAAGCCTTTTGGAAACCCCAGTAGACTTCTTTGTTGCCATCCACAGAAGTTTGCTGAGAGCTTGCTGAGAGCTCTGTCATGTTTTCCATTTTTTTCCAGAGGCTTTTTCAACTTATTCAGACATCACTGTTCACCTCTTATTACAAAGCAGGAGTAGCAAGTGATTTTGAATATCTGAGATAATCACTTTCAGAAGGCAATTAGAAACTTCTCTGTTTCCTGTGATTCACATGTCTTCTGGCTCTGTCTCCATTGGGGGCTTCATTCCAAGATGCTAGAGGGATGTGACTGCAGTGCATAAAGGGACATTTCAGAGCCAAGGATGCAGAGAGTGGATCTTCTCTGTGTTTTACTTTAATGTCTCAAACAACATCAATCTCATATTGACAGCGACTGGAAAGATAATGTGCTTTGCTGATTTTTTTTTCTTATCGTTTTCTTATTTTAGAAGTCTCTGGATTTTATCCCTAAAAAGTCATTGCGACTAGAAACTAAACTTGATTCTCTGTTTCTTTACAGATTAAATACATAAAACATATTCTATGCAAATGGACGTTTAATAAAGCTTTTATTGAGACACACACCTTCCCCATTACTCCGTATCACTTTTTTATCTGAATTCAGATTACATTCATTTTGAGATGAAAGTAGGATTAAATGGAACCTGAAAACTGAAAATTGGTTTTCCACAAGCTGCCCACATTACAATACGTGCATATAGTGTTCTCAGTATGATTTCCTACTGCATTAATTAATTTCTCCCTCAGATGTGTAGATCAAATGTAAAATACAACTGTCTTGTATGTCAATTTTTAAACCTTAAATAACCAAGAAAGAGATCCTCCCACCAAAAACCAGCAGCTTAAGGACAGAAATACAAATAAATATCACAAGTAAGCATTACTCAAGAGAGAAACCTGTTCCCACGTGTTAGATCATTTACTACTGCAGTTTTCCTCTCTCAGAGACTCTGGAGAATCCTTCAGATCAAGTTATATTAGGGCAAAGTATTTTAAGCTACTGAATGAGTTCATAACCTTAATACTTGTAGATGACAATACTAAAGAAAATAATTTACTTCTTTTAACAACATTTTGAGAGTCTGAGCACAGTTCAATTATATTGTTTCTTACTTGCCTTTTCAGGTAAGGATGTTTAAGTCCACTTTTGGTTAAGTCCACTTTCAGCTGAGTCCCCTGAATAAGTTCATAGGAAAAAAATCTAATCATCTTTTTACTGCAAGGACACCACTTGCTGGAGTTTGGAAGGATTTTCTGGGGAATGTGCAAAGTGTATTTTTTGGGCCCTTATAACATTACACAGACACTCCCTATAGGACACCATCACCACAGACCACAGAATGCCAGCACCTCCAAGAGCCACTACTTTGTCCTAGGCAACACCAAAGCAGAAAAAGGTTCAGCTTACTATTCTGTTACAGAACCTAAAGGCATTGAGCAGTTTTATTTGAGCTAGAGAATATTGGGGAGCATACTTTAACAGGACTCAATGACTAGTCATTTTGAATTGTTCAAAACAGTTCCCTGGGGGTCAGTTAAGCAAGTTGTTCCAAGCACAGAGCTATTAAATTTACAACTAGTAATTACACAATAAAGTAATTAGATAATTACACAACAAAACATTTAAAATATCAAAAAAGCAAACCTTAATTTGAGCTCAGGACATCATATTTAGCACACAGATTGTGCATGTGTGAACTACATTAAAAAATCTATATCTTGTGTTTCCTATGATTGCTGTAAAAGAGGAAAGAAAATAAAGAATTATAATTTTTAGTATCTAAAACTTGCTTTGACCATTGACACTTTTATTTTGCTACAGATTTTTGGTTGGTTGGTCATTTTCTAGTTTGTTTGTTTTAACTGATACATTTTACTCCTCAGGTTTAGAGAAATGTGAATGGCAGGATGATTCAGTCAAACACTAGATTAAGACTTCGTCATAGAATCATAGAATCCCAGAATGATTTGGGTTAGAAGGCACTTTTAAAGATTATGTAGTTCAAAAACCCTGCCACAGGAAGTAACGTATTTTGCTAGATCAGGTTGCTCAAAGCCCAGTCTAACCTGACCTTGAATACTTCCGGAGATGGGGCATCCATGGCTTCTCTGAGAAACCTGTTCCAGTGTTTCATCACACTCATCATAAAAAATTTCTTCCTTATATCCACTCTGAATTTACCCTCACTTTGGAACCATTGTCCCTTGTGCTGTCACTAAAGGCCCTGGTAAAAAGTGCCTCTCCACCTTCCTTGTAAGCCCACTTTATATAGTGAAAGTCTGCAACAAGGTCTCCCAGAATCCTTCTGTTCTCCAGGTTAAACAACTATAACTCTCTTAGCCCTTCTTCATAGGAAAAGTGTTCCAGAAATCTGATCACTTCCGTGTTGCTCCTCTGGATCCACTCTAACAGGTTGATGTCTTTTTTGTACTGGGAACCCCAGAGCTGGATGCAGTATTCCAGGTGGTGTCTCACCACAGTAGCGGGGAACACTCACCTCCTTCCACCTGCTGACCACTTCTTTTTATGCATCCAGGATACAATTGGCTTTCTGGGCTGCAAGAGCACATCACCAGCTCATGTCCAATTTTTCATCCACCAGTATCTCCAAGTCCTTTTCTGCAGGGCTCCTCTTAATCCATTCATCACTCAGTCTGTACTGATATTGGGACTTTTGTTGATCTGGGTACAGGACTGTGCACTTAGCCTTGTTTAACTTCATGAGGTTTACATGGGCCTCAAGCATGTCCAAGTCCCTCTGAATGGCACCCCTTTCCCTCTAGCATCTCAATTGCTTGGTGTCATCTATAAAGTTGTTGAGGATGCATTCAATCCCACCATGTACATCACTGATGAAGATATTAGTATTTGTCCCAGTATGGACCCTTGAGGGATACCACTCATTACTGGTTTGCACTTAAACATTGAGTCATTGATGTTCAGTCATTCAGCCAATCCCTTATCCATCAAACACATATCTCTCCAATTTAGTGTCTGGGACATTTTGAGGGACCGTATCAAAGGCCATATGGAAGTCCAGGTAGATGACATCTGTAGCTCTTCCCTTGTCCACAGATGCAGTTGTTCCATTATAGATTAGTCAGGCATTGTCAGGTGCCATGTACTACTGCGATGTTCAGGTTCCTCAAGCCATTTCAAACGTGATTTTATCTTGAGATGGGAGGGACTGCATTCTTTCTGTCCCTGCCTTGAAGTTCAGGGACTTGAGGGATTTGTCCCTCAAATCAACTTAATTATAAGTTATCAAATAAAAGGTACACTGATTTTTCAAAAAAACAATCACAGAAAACCAGGCTCAAATAATTATATACAGAAAAAAAGACCTGGAGAAGCCGACTAGGAGAGGTGAACTGCTGGATCTCATCCTCACTAACAAGGAGGGTCTGGTTGAATAAGTAAAGGTCAAGGGCTGCCTTGGTTGCAGCGACCATGAAATGGCGGAGTTCAGGATCTCCTGTGGCAGGAACAGAATTACTAGCAGAAATGCAATCCTGGACTTCAGCAGGGCAAACTTTGGACTTTTCAAGCAATTGCTAGGGGAAATCTCATGGGCAAGGCTGCTTGAAGGTAAAGGGGCCCAAGATGGTTGAGTAGTGTTCAGGGACTGCTTCTACCAAGCACAAGATCAGAACATCCCAACACACAGGAAGTCAAGGAAGGGAGCCAGGAGACCTGCGTGGTTTAACAGGGACCTTCTGGGTAAGCTCAAGTAGAAGAGGAGAGTTTACAGATCATGGAAGGAGGGGCTGGCCACTTGGGAAGAGTATAAGGCTGTTGTCAGAGGGTGTAGGGAGGCAACTAGGAAATCTAAGGCCTCCTGAGAATTAATGATAATAAAATGACACATTTTTTGCTTTCACTATCCTTTTGCATTTTACAGGTAAGACTTATGGATTTTTTAATGTCTGCATTTAGTTTCTGTTTCTGTTATTATCATTAGAAATTTTTTAGAGCTACATGCAGCTCTATGAAATTTCATCTCTTACATGACAGCAACAGCATATAGACAAAATAACTTGTTCAATGTATCAAGGGCAGAATTAAGACCATACTTTCATCCAGTACAAAGATCAATAGAATGTGTCCTTATACATAAATAAAAAAAAAATATTAGTATGCAATAATTACCACTGGTCTTCTCCACTGCTTGTTTTCATCCTTGCTGTTTCTTCCCTTGAGTAGGCCATTTGCAGCTGGTAAACATTTGATGTAGAAACAATACAGTGAGAGAAAAACAGAATAACAACTGCCATTGGGACAATTCCTAGCTCAGAAAAGCTGAATAGCATGTGCAGCCTACCTCTACAGCCATGTTCTCACAGAAAACCTTTTAAGAAAAGCTGAGGCAGAAATGTACATATTCAGTGTATAGGAATGTCCATTGTTACACATTCCTAAATGTCACATAACCTGTCACTCTATTTGTTATACTCTGTACTAGATTTATTTATCAGGAAGAAACACTTCTATAAAGTCAAAGACAACAGAGACGGTAATTTAGACTGAGATCCTGGCTTTTCTTAACTTAGTGGGAATTTTGCCACTGAGTTCAAGAGACAAGATTTCACCCCTGCTGCTTAACACTCTTTAGCAGTGAATATTCAGATGGTCACACAGATAAGATCACACTGGAAATGTAAAAAAATACATAGTTTATTGACTGTGACATTACAAATTTTGCAGACATTAAAATCTATTGTGATATACCCCAAGTGCCCGTGACATACTTGTTTTCAGTTAGTATATTGCCCTCTGCTAGCAAAGAAAAATGGATAGGCTTTGAGATGTTTGATTAAAGAAACATGGAAGGCAGTTTTTGACAAACAGAAATCTGACACTTGTCCAGTTCACAGCGAGCAGCCATATGAATTAACAAACAGCACCAATGGAGAAATAAATTCCTAGTCACAATTATTTTTTGGAAGAAAAGCAAAATAAAACTGAAGCCATATGGACTTGCTTAATGAGACATTATGGTGTATAATATGCTTCTCTGATTATCTGTGGCTTATGTGACCATTTTTTTTTTCATCTAATTATATTTCTATATATATATATAAAAAACACTCTCACTGTCTGCAATAAGGATCATAGTGCTCAAAATCTTCACAGGGGTTGTAACTCCTATGTAGCAGAGGTTTAGTGATTATGTAGTATTCCAGCAAATACAGGAAAATAATTGAAAGGTACATAAGGAATTTTTTGCTATTTACAGGTGGTATATTGAGTTGCAGAGGAATTCATCCTCTTGTATTTTCAGGCCTATCTTCTCATAGTTGCTTCCAAACTATGGTTTGAAAGAAACATATTTTAAACAAGATTGGGAACATTTTGTGGTTTTGACTAGACAGCAGTAGGGCAGCCTATAGTGCCTCCTCACTGCCTGTAATGTGCCTTGCTTGTAAAATCTCTGGAGGCAGTGAAAGATTTTAAGAACAAGTGGCAATCCCTTAATATACCATTTACTACTGATCACTGCTTCAGCAAGGTGTCTGTGACTATGTATTCAAGTTAACAGACAAGATTGTATCCATCAGTATTAGTGACCCTTTTGAATTACTTTAACTAGACACTTAAATTCTGTTATCACAGCTATGAATGAGAAGCAAGTGTTTTAAGGCTTGATCTTCACCCTCATGTGATGCAAATGTAGGGGAATCTCTCAACTGAGGATTAGTCTCCAGGTCAGAGGAAAAGGAAAGTCCTGTTCAAAGGTTGTGGAGGTAACTCGGTAAATGCAGAATCAGTTCTCAGCTTTGATTTCCTCCCTGACTTTAAGCAAGTCTTTCAGGTGAAGCAGAACAAGAAGGATTTAAATACATTAAAAGGGTAAGGCCACTAATATATGTGTATTTTTGAGTAAATCAGAAAACTGGCAGTGTTCTACGTCTTTACCTCACTGGAATAGCTGTGTATGACTAAACAGTGTATGAGAGAATGGCAGGTTTACATACATCGATGGAAACACAAAAACCTGTAACAAACAGTAAGAGATTAAGCTACCCCTTTCTCTAACTTTGCTCAGCCTGTTTTCATTGTAAAGCACCTGCATTCATTTTGTTCACACAACAGCCTAATATGGAAATTTTGAGCCAATCACACCAACAGTAATAGTGCAATAGCTATTTCAGTCAATTTCTCAAATGACATAATGTAACTTTTGAAACCTTAGTATAGATCTCATTTTTATTAAAATGGATTATTTTAAACTACTCTATCCTAGTTCTCCTTACAGGGTTTGTTTAGTCAACATTCAGCTACTTGAACTGTAATAAAACCCAGTGTTAAAAGAGAGGCTATGTAGGAGAGCAGAGGAGGATGTCTTGGTTTCCTTAGCTCTGCCAACATTACTGAGAAAATTTTTTATCTTGAAAATTGACTGGTTGTTTCCAAAAAGACAAAAAAGCAAGGTTCTTCTAAATGGTGTCAATAAAAGTAGAAAAATCTACTTGTCAATCAATACCATATTCAATGGGAAAAATCGGAAACACAATGGTGTTCCCAAAATGCACCAAACATGCAATTAATATAAGAAGTTATACAAAACAAAATTACATAGATGCATAGTTCAATCACACAACAAAATATCCAATTTCCCACCAAAACAACATACCTGTAAATTCATGTCATGCTGTCTTCTTTCTACTGTTTATGTTTGTGAAGAGAAAAATAGATAATGGATTTCCTTCATATTCATACAGCAAACAAATTAAACCACCACTGTACAGTTGCTTTCATTTTTATTGATCCCTTCTCAATTTTTTTTATGCAACCAACTGTTTACCATACTATTATAATGGAATGATACAACCTTACATATAATCTTTTTTACTACTTTTTTTTTAACTTCTGGAGTACACAAGCTGGAAAAAAAAAAAAAAAGGTGAATCAAAATCACATTAAAATGTACTGCTTTTTAGATATTGAACAGTCAGCAGCAACTCCTAATATTCAGCTGTTTTATTTGTAAAACATCAGAGTGAAACTCATCCCCAGTGCAAATGTGTTAGATGGAAGAATGAATTTGCCCTATTGATTTAAACAAAAAGATTTAGTGTCTTGTAGAACAAGACATTTCTTTCATTGCCCATAGTATGCATTCTCACAGTCAAACATAAAATAAAACATATGCAGAATAAAAAACTATGTCCTCTTCAGTCTGGCCTTTTAAAAAATGTATTTAAAATGAATCATGATGAGACTCTGCAGAGACTTCAGTAGAGCCTACAGTATGAAGAAAAAAATACTACACAAAAATCATAAAGGCAGCTTTTGTAAACAGCCATTTTGTATTACTAACACAAAAACCTAACTGCTTGTTCAGCTCCCATTCATCAAAGGAGTTTTGCTCCTGGCTTAGCTGAGGTGTCATTTCCATCCAAATTAAAGAATTAGAAGTTTACTTTTTCCAGCCCTAGGCTATCCTACATGTGTTCTAATGTCCCCTCTGCCTAATTCTCCTATCAGTCTTAGTCACCATAGGATAAGAAACCTTGGAAGACGGGAGACAGAAACCTACAGCCAACAGTGAGAAAATTGCATTTTGTATAGACTACAAAACTGTATTGGAGTGTCACAAGAGCCTTTAATCCCCCTCTTTCTTTCTTTTTCTGTTTCTTTCTTTCTTCCTTCCTTCCTTCCTTCCTTCCTTCCCTCCTTCTTTCTTTCTTTCTTTCTTTCTTTCTTTCTTTCTTTCTTTCTTTCTTTCTTTCTTTCTTTCTTTCTTTCTTTCTTTTCTCTCTCATTCTCTTTCTTTCTCTCTCCTTGCCTGCCTGCCTGCCTGTCAGCCTGTGTGGATATACATTAAGGATTATTATCAAGACTGTTATTAAGCAAAATTTTCAAGATTTAATGTCTTTTGTAGAGTCATAGAATATCTCAGGTTGGAAGGGACTCATATGGATCATCAAATCCAAGTCTCTGCTCCTTTCAGGAATACCTAAAACCAAACCATGAGACTAAGATCCTTGTGCAGATGCTTCTCAAACTCTTACAGGCTTGATGCTGTGACCACATCCCTGGGAAGCCTGTTCCAGGGACCAACCACCTTATCAGTGCAGAGCCTTTTCCTAATGTCCAGGATAGAAATCCCTGTGAAATGAAGTACTGAATTGTATTATAGTATACCTATCTCAAAGTGCAATCAAAATTATCCTTTTGGCTTTGATGGATTTTTAGTCAAGTCATCAGAGAATATGGTCTTTAATTCAAGTAGATTAAATTCCTGTGGAATTTAATACAAAATGTTCACCTTTTAAACTTTAGAACAATGTCACTGCAATGAAATTTTGTAGGCTTTTTCCAAAGTTCAACAAAATAATTATGATTTCCCAATAAAATACATACATTTAGGGTAATCACATGCAAGTGTATTTCTTTCACATTCTGTTGAAGTTTTCAAGAGAAAAATCAGCATTAAAACTCAAGACTTTGTGACTTCTAAATCCAGTCTATAATCCATTTTAATCTACCAGACCACACTGCTTGCATAACTAACCTTTCTGTCATTTATGTTGACTGACTGAGGAAAACTGAAGAGCACATAGTCCCCAGTGAGATCAAGGATCCCAACTGTATATTTCAGTAAGTGATATGAGAGGGTCACTTTGGTATTATAGCAATTACTGAGCCCTGCGTGTGGAGTCACCAGTGAAATTCTATGTGAGTTTAAACCCTTTCACATTATTTACTTTCACTGACAGGCCAAATTCAGGAGTAAACTCTAAAGCAGTCATGCTTAGTTAATGGAAAAAAAAAAAAAAAAGTCTAAAGTACTAATGTGTATCTTCTAGTGTTACGTGAATTATTTCCTCTTTTTTACTTCCTTGCATATGCAGCTTTTGCTTTCCCTGTTTAACTGCCATGTTACTCAATCCACAAGTCTTCTCTTCTTCCCTCTATTTTTTCCAGGTGCCACAGGGAGCGAGAGGTAAGGTGGGAGTTTGGCTACTGGAGAAGGTCAACCCACCGCTACGTTTTAAATACAACTTCTAAAGTTGTATCATAACCTCTGAAAGATCTTACCTTAGAACTATAGTAAAATAAAAGACAAGCAACGTCCTGAGATAGCTGGACTGATGAATCTGGAAAAAAAAATCATATCCTTACCTAGCTGCCTGAGGACAGCAGCTTAGTGAGTTTAAAAATCTCTTTCTTTAAATTTTACATCCATGTCTTCTGTGTTTTCTCTCTAATGTCTTCCTAACAAGAAAGAAACTGTAGATCTAGAGTTAGTGGTTTATGATTTAAATTAATTGCTCAGATGATTAGCCCTGCTTTGCAGTTTTTTGAAAGGAAATGCAACTGGAAGTTTGCCTGAATTAAAAACACTGAGTTTGATGCCACTCATATGAGATCCTCCTTTTGGACTTAATTTCCTTCACTAAGATCCTCGGAACATCTTTTGAAACTAGTCTTCTCATTCACAGTGCTAGTATAAGCTGAATATTAGATATGTATAGAAGTGTGCATTCCAGCTTTCAGTGAAATATTCTGTCAAGGAGATCAACGATCCATTTTGATATGAAGGTTATGCAGGTCCATTCCAGGAACTGCTACCAGACTTTTTTCTTTTCTGACCCGAAATCTTATTTTGATAGGTTTCTCATATTGTGGCCTGTTAGTATTCTCCTATCTGATGTCCTACCATTCTTGTATTAATGTCAAAGAAATTGTTGACCAAATTTCTCTGAAACACTGTAATGACAGAAAAAGCAGAAACACTATATCATATGAAGCAGTCATGCAAAACTGTCATAAACATTTACTGACTTGCTCACTTTCAGTAAGTTGATAGGCAACAATATAAAAATCAGTAATACATTACCTAGAAATATGCTTATGTGAGAAAAAGTTAGTATAAATATTCAGTCTCTCTAAATCAGAGTGAATGCAAGAGATGTGTATCAAAATATTAACTTAATGGGACATTTTCCTTCTGAAGTTTATTTGCAAACTATTGGTTTTGCAGAGTTAGTTATTGAGCCTCCTAACATGCAGTAAGCAATTATTTCTTATCACCTCAACTTTAGAAAACACAGAAAGGACTTTTTCAAGATCACAGGATATGGCTACCCCCTGCATGTTTCCCACAGTGGTAACCATAGCAATAATAGTTGATAGTAATTGTGCTGGGTTAGCTGAAATCAAGGTAGTTTTCCATGCAGTTATAATCTTTTCTTCTTAGTAGCTAGCACCGTCCTTTGTTTTGGATTTAGTGTGAGAATAATGAGATAGCCCCCTAGGATGGAGTTAATGCTTTCTTCCAGTAGCTTTCCAGTATTTGGGATTTGGTAGGAAAAGAATACAAGAACTCACTGACACCTCAGCTGTTGCCAAGGACATGAAAGACTTTTTCAACTGTCCAGCTGCAGGTCTGAGATAGCAGCTGGGAGGCAACATAACAGTACAGCACCTAGATTGACATCCAGGTTGATTGATGATGTGTTCCATACCATGAATGTCATGCTTCGTATATAAGTGTGAAGTTGCTGGGGACTGGCATTCTTTTTTGATGATCGCCATGTGTGAGAGGTCCTTTTCCTACTTCTGCTCCCATTACTTGATCCATGATTTTCCTACGACTGCTGTGATCTCTCTGTTTGCTGGACTCGCCATGCTCGCAGTGTCTGCCCTCTGGCTCATGGCCGGAAGCATGTATTCCAGTGGCTAACCATTGCTCTGTATCAACCTCTTTTTATTGCTGTTCTACTAAATCTCTTTCCGTTTCAACCCACGAGTTTTTCCTCTTTTTTTCTTCTATCCGCCTGGGGAAGGAAAGGCAAGAGAGAGCAGCTGTCTGTTGGTTAGCTGCTGCTCAGGTTTAAAAGGTACTGGTAATCATGACAAGCTTGATCTATTATTCTTCCATGCCATAAACAGAAGGCATCAAAGGAAATAAGGCACATTCAGGTTCCATCCCCAAATGACACAAGCTGATCAGCACCCACAAACCAGCACTGGTGCTCTGGTGAGTAGAGTTTTAGTTTCCTTTCCTGTCAACTGGACTATAGCATTTCTTCTTTAAAATGTGCAGTATTCAATTTAAAAAAACTAAGCCAGTAGTTCATTTTCTTCAGTTTTATGCCAAATATTAGCATCAGTATCACACATACTGGATGTTTTGTAAATAATAAAATTAAATTAGATGTTAACTGTTATTGGCATATCTAAAAGCTGTCTAATGCTAGTGATTTTCCATGGCTTTAATGTTAAAACAACTTTTTGTCTTAAAAATCTAGAATCCTTTTTTAATGAAAAAAAAAAAAACAAAAACAATCCAAAACCAAACCTATATAGATTATTTGGAATTGAAGTTATATTGAATTTTCAAGAGATTTAGGGCACATTCTTGTGTTGCAAATTTGACATGAATGCCCAAAAGTGTTGCTTGAGCCAAAACCTTAAAGGCTTGTGCAAGACAAAAAAAATGTAGCCCTGGAAAAAGTTGACTTTACCTAAAGGAGGCAAAGTCTATCAATATACAAGGGTTAAAATCAGAAATACCCTAAATTTTGGTCCACGTGTTATGTATTATGTAGTCATAGCAACTATAATAATAACTATAAGTAACAGTAGGGAGACTGGCTGAACATTGCCAAGTTTGTGAGAGGACAGGGTAACTGAAAGCTAGTTTGTAGTTTTGATACAACACAGCAAGCAGTCAGGTTTTCTTCAGCATCCTTGTTAATTTTACAACAAAAAGCATAGTGGGACTCATGTAATTTTTACAGTTGTGTCTACTCCTAGATGACAGAGACTGAAAACTTGGTAGAAATCCTTAATATTTTAAAACCTCAGTAAAAATACGGTGATATTTCAGATTAAAAAACCCCGAACATATTTACCCTCATATCTCCTCAAAAAGATAGATACTAGAAAAATGATAAACCTCAAAAGCTGTAGCCTGACCTTAACAGAGTAGCCTTACTAACTCTAACAGGGCTTTTACTGTTGCTTTTGACTTCATTTACATGTCAACACTGTAAGAATACATGACAGTACAACTTCTAGACATATGAAACTGAGAAAGAGACTGTGCATAACTGGTGGCTGGTTTCCCATGATGCATCTCAGGCATTAGGGTTTCTAAAAATTTATTTTCGCAGTCTAGCTTGGTTAGAAATTACTACGTCCTTTACTTTCTGCTCTTGGTTGTTTTGGTTTGATTTCTCTATTTTACTTATCTACAGCACTGATATGCACAGAGTCCCATCTTTGTAACCACTTTTAGTGTTTGAACTTTCTGCTTCCTGGACAGAAGGAAAACAAAACAAAACAAAACAGTCTAAAATCTATTTTATAATCTCCTCTTTTTTTTTTTTTTTTTTTTTTTTTTTTCCAGTTCTCAGGCCTTATGTTTCTTAACTTTGCCTCTATTTGGTTATTTAAAGCAAGTATGAGGAGGTTTTATTACCGTTAATAGTTCTTGCTGCAGGACTGGTACATTTGGATTTTGTAAAATGTATTTTTATGTGTAATATTCTGGAACATTAACATTTCTGCTCTGTGGTATTGGATGAAGATAATAGGCAATTAGGCAGATGGATCAAACAGGAGAAAATCTTAGCAGATTAGGAGGTTCAGCTCAATTAATCAAAAACATATCTTCTGACCTGTCTCATCTACATCTAAGTTGTGCCATTTTGTGTAAATTGTACCTTAAAATAAACATTGCCTTTCACTGACCCAAGGATAAAAATGAAGAATCAACCCACTTTTTGATTAATCCCATTCATAGAGTGCTACTGTTGTACAACCAGTCAAAAATTAATATCTCCTCTCTCATTTATTTAGTTTAATTTTTTCCATTGATCTCATGAGCATAACTCCATTGGTCCTAAAAATTCAAGCACTTAGACCAATTCTCAAAGACAGTACCTCTTTTAAAAACTGAAATGCCATTTTGAAAATTCCTAGAGGGTGAAAGACAGACATTACATCATAGGCTAGAGGAAAGCTTGTAGATTTTAAAAGGTGAACTATTCCAGCTGTAAAAACTACTGCAGGGGGACAGTACTTACGTGGATGTTTGCAAGAAGCTAGGAATAATTACAGTGAGCTCGATATATACAGTCTAATAAAAAATCAAGTGGGTTATATGTAAGACATTAAGGGTATAATAAGGAAATCCAATCCAGAAACTATCCAAATACAGTGTTTAAACTCCACAAATTGTTCTGAGAATGACTGAAGTTTGAGTACTTGGTTTATGGACAAAGTAATTTACAAACTAAATTTGCATCTGATATATGGATGACAGATGGCAACCTATAGGACATAAATGGTATCCCATATAAGGAACTACTTTAATTTTGCAGCTGATGTCATGTCTGTGGCCCCTGATTTGAGCTGAACCAGTGGTCACCAGACCCATGCTGACTATGACGATATTAAGTGGACAGTTACCAGCTACAGCAAGATGCAGTTAATGTATACAGTAATATATTCAGGAGATACCTAAGAGGAAGCAGGTGCTCTTGTTGTTTCAGGCCATTACTTCAACATGACATTACATTTCCCCCATGTTGCCTGCTTCCAGTTTTATGCAAGTGCGCAGCAGGCACTGTTACTCTGCATCATGTGCAGTAGAAACTATGCCTATGCCAGCAATTAACACCCTGTGAAATACACCATTTACCCTTGACTGACATGAAGAAATGAGACACATACGACAATACATACCACACACACAATACAAAACACAGGAGTTAACTTGTCTGCTTCAGTGTCCTGCCCATAGATTTCAATCCAGAGGATGTTACTACCCCAGTTTGCATTGAAAAAAAATAAAATAGATTGTCCATGAGTATCTGTAAACATACCTTCCCCAAAATATGTGCTTGGCAGTCAGGGGGCAGGATGCCTTGGAGGAAAAAAAAATCAAATCTAGCATAATGGGAAAATACTTTGCTTAACTGTAAGTCAAGGTCTGTTACAAATCACATTCTATCCATTAGTGGAAGTATCCCATCTTGATAATATTAGGGTATATATTTTTTTTTTTTTTCAAATTGTCGGGGTTCATCTAGTCTTTCGTGGTAATCTGAATCAGAAAATTATCATTGGAAAATACAGGTTTATTTTTAAAATAATGTTAAAGAATTTAAATTGTATTATAAGTTGACATCGTATTCACTAATTCAGTCCAGTGTTTATGTAAGAAGGAACCGACCATTTTATTATTTATACATATGTCTGCATGGATAAAAGGTGTTCAGAACTCTTTAACATATTAATCTGTTGAATAATGAAGGTGTGTATATGTTCACTGAACTATGTATATATGAGTTTACTTGTTGATTTGCATTGTACTTTTTATTGTAAAGAAGTCTGGCACAATATAATTGGAGTATTTTCATTTAAGTTAAATAAACTGATCCACATCTACTCTGCATTTTTCCCCAAGCTTCTGAATTTTCTGGTGCTGTGTTTCATTTCATTAATATCATCAACACAATCTGCTGTCATATTGCAAGTAACTACTTTTCAAACTGCAAAATAATCTCTTTCTAGATCAAAACCTCCTCCTTTGCAGCAATGACACAAATATTTTTTTCTGATAACTGTCTCTATGCTATAATTTGTGTGAAACTCTGGTGCAAATAAACAGTTTCTCCTAGAGTTTTATTTTGCCAGTTAACATTCCTATAACTTTCATGGTGGATAATTTACAGCTTATCTATTCTGGAGCGGGTCCATGACTGGAGAAGGGGTAACACAAGATTAAATAGCTATTTTATGTGCTATTTGTCCACACCGATTACTCACTTGCCACTGGAGAAGTAAGGGTCATAGCAGATAAGTATAAATGTATGTTTTCTTTTCCTTCCTTCAATCCTCCAAGAACATGATTCTCTTATTTACCTTCTATGCATTGCTCAGCTGACCTCCGCTACATAGTGAGAAAATGCTTATCAGTATAGAACATGCAGGAGGAATTATGTGGGCGTAGCATCTAGGAACCACTGGAAAATGACAAGTCTTACAGGTCACCATAGTACACCAGAATTTTGGATTAAGTTCAGTAAAAAACTGGGTAAACACCCCCAAAACAATTTTAATTAGGAAAATCTGGGAAAACCTTTCTGGGGGACAAAGATCTGCCTATATAAAAGATGGAAGACGAGAAAAACAATTTTCATAATACAATTAACCATTATGAAATGCAGTTTTATTTTTCTGAAATTGATTAAAATAAATATTGAGGATTATTTTTTAGAAAAAATGGTACATGTTGATGTTATCAGCAGATAAATATTTCACTGTCTTTTACCTAATGGAAAATGAAGACATGTTACAAAAAAAAAATAAATTCTTTAATATCACAATATCACATTTTTAATAGAATTGAACATTGTGCATAGCCTTTTTTGATTTTTTCATCCATACCTCTATAGTATTTGAAAACTTTTCTGTTTTTACAGAATAATTCTTCCATTAAACGCATTGAAATGGAGAACTGTAGTCATCCATCTTGCATTTGAGTATGAACCTTTTGCCAATGTTCAAAGTGAATTTTTTATGGCATACTTCTCTTCGTCCTCTGTCTCGTGATTTTGCACCTTATAAGGAAATAAAGGAAATCCACATTAAAAGTAATAGACGAATTTAGAAAATTCTATTTTCTTTAGCAAAACAACTGATTTTATTTTCTTTTTTCTTCTGTATATGTTTCCGGTTGTCAAATAGAAAATAAATTTATCTTAGTTTTGAGTTCATTATTTAAAATGATACTTGCTTTCAGCTACAGTGCATTTTGTACATTTGAATATATGTCTGCTTTTAAATTAAACTAGTAACGCTTTTATGCTTTCAATAACTTTATTTGAAATCACTGGATTCAAGTCAAAATAGATTCCTATCTGAATGTAATTACATAGAGAAAATATTTTTTTACCACAATGTGTTAGGTGCACGAATGTATGTAATACTCTCAATTTCTCAAAACTTCAGAAATGGAATATTTGAAAACTGAATTTCAATTTCCTATTACAAGACTCATAAAGGATTTTCACACTCACAGTAACAATTACTCCATGTGTGCTGGTTTTGGCTGGGATTGAGTTTATTTTCTTCATAGTGGCTAGTATAGGCTTATGTTTTAGATTTCTGTGGAAAACAGTGTTGATAATACAGGGATGTTTTCATTATTGTTGAGCAGTGTATACACAGAGTCAAGGCCTTTTCTGCTTTTCACACCACCTCACCAGTGAGTGAGTTGGGTGTGCACGAAAAGCTGGGAGCAGTCACATCTGGGGTAGCTGTCCCTGACTGACCAAAAGGATATTCCATACCATATGATGTCATGCTCAGCAATATAAATCTGGGCAAAGAAGAAGGAAGAGAAGAACATTTGGAGTGATGGCATTTGTCTTCCCAAGTAACCATTATGTGTGGTGGAGCCTGGCTTTCCTGGAGACAGCTGAACACCTGCCTGTGGATGGGAAGCAGTCAATGAATTCATTATTTTGCCTTAATTTCATGCCTGGTTTTTGCTTTACCTATCAAATTGTCATTATCTCAACCCATGAGTTTTCTCATTTTACTCTTCCATTTCTCTCCCCCATTCCAGTGAAGAGGGAGTGAGCAAGCAGTAGTTCTTAGTTGCTGGCTGGAGTTAAACCACACCACCATTTCACATAACAATGCCATTTTTAATCTTTCAGTAAGTCTTATCATTTTCCTAAAAGTCTGCGTTGCTGAATTTGTTTAGAGAGAATCTGGTTAAAGTAATGTTATTTCTAGAAATCAAACTATGAAGTTAGATACCTGAAACATAGTATATGATGGTGAATTAAATACATTCCCTTCTCATGAATTTCCAAAATGTGTTTTTGGAGAAGATAGAATTTATGATCAACTAATTATGCACCAAATATTTTGTGGAAACCCATCTTTCAATTAATGGACAATGCCATAAACATCAGAAAATATAAGAATTATCTGCTTAATTTCAAGGCTGGAGCAGAGAAACCTTTTAGAACACTCTTTGAAAAAGGCATGATAGCATTCACAAAATATCTTCAGGAACATATTCCAAAATTTACATTTGTTCAGTTTTGCAAAGATTTGCAATTTTAAAACTCTTTTGGCAGATATTAAGATATTATTAAGAACTGTTATATTACATCTGAGATCAAATGACAAGTTATGTTTAAGTTTTACCCTTCCCGGGGCTGGTGAGTGAGTGTTGTGGGCGACCTTTACAGCAGCGTGACAGTGACTGGGAGGAGGTCTGGGATTCACCTTCCCATTGACCCAGACCCCCACTGCCTTGATCCACACACTCTGCCCAGCAACCCCAGGGCTGCGTCTGACCCTGGTTCCCAGCACCGGTTCTGCTCTGCACCCCTTACTTGGGAGCTGTGGGACTGCACCCCACCTCTATCATGTACCTCCCTCACGGAGCCACCTGCACTCATTTCTCCCTGACACACTTTGCCCAGCAGGATTTTAGCACAAATATCAACTACCATGGTGCTTGAGTGTATGTGATCACCCACTGAAACATGGAAAGCAACAGAGCATGCCTCATAAATGAAGTGACTTCTGTTCATTTAAAACATACTGGCAAAGTCTGAACCATTTGATTACCATGTATTCCGTATGTTTCAGATATCAGTGCTGTATTTAAAATAATGAGGCAGGCACCAGATATTCCCCTTCCATTACATAACAATGAAGCATTACTGAAAGTATGTTAACATTTCTATGGGTTGAGACCTCAGCAATAATGGGGAAAAATAAGCTCTTTTCAACTCAATCTGTAACTAGGTAGCTTTATTTTTGGTTTGTTTTTCGAGCAGAAATAAGGGGCAACACTTTCTCAGAAGTACACAAAGCTTTTATATATCATTTGAGTTAAGACTGACTCTTGCAAAGCAACAGTGTGTAATTTGCTGTCACGATTAATTGGTGGATATGAATGGCTACTGATAATATTGTGATTTTCCTGCTTTTGCATCAGCTACTTCATTTGATTCTGTAATTCACATTTCTTAGTAATGGCAAAGTGTCAACAGTTTTGTTCTTAGAAACTCTGCTGCAATTATTTTATGATGGCCTCCATCTACATCCTCTATTTTTTTGACTATGAGCAACTGAGAATTTTCTTCCACCATAAAAAAGAGAAAACCTCTGTCTAGTAATACAAAATCCTTATTCATCAATTAATGGTCATTTCTCCATTCAGTCTGTTGAACCTCTTCTATTAAGCACGTATGTCTAGATTTGTTGATGTGTTACTGTTGTAAGCCTGTGACAATGAAATTCCCCTATGGATGCAATTTAGTCTAAAATAAGCACTCCTTTGGTGTCTCCTTTTGCAGTCGTCATATCTGCTTTCCAGTTCATGCTGGGCAAGAGCTCTGTTTCATACAGCAGAATTTTACAACAACTATAAAAATCAGGCTCACATAAGCAAGGCCTAGATCTTAAAAAAACCTTCCCCTCTCAATAAAATATTGGAGTTCTTTCAAATCCAGGATTTTTTTTTCTTCCCAAACCCTTTCTATAGGTATTCTGCAGAAAGCACCACAAAAAGATAGTTTATTTCTTTTTTTTTTTTTCTTTTAAGCACCAGAAATGCCCATGAGCTTCCTTTCCACATCCAGCAGACTCAACAATCTTAATTGTCAGTGGCTCAAAGAACAGAAAATCATTAAATTGCTCATTTTCTCCAAGTAGTGACAACTCTAGTGCCAACAGTCATCCCTGGATAATGTCAAAATATTGAAGAAATAAATTACACCAGTAAGCAAACAACAAGGTTTGGAGATCTTATGCCCCATGCAGCATTTTTAAAAGAAATCACTCTTCTCCACCAAAAATGTGGTAATCACATTTACTCTCTTTTTGCTTACATTTGTCAAAAGAACAAGTTGCCAAGGAGAATTTAATAAGAAAACAGAGCAATATTATCAATTTTTTGATAACAGGGAAGGCTGGTAATATAATGTGTTCAAGACAGACTGTGGTTTAGCAAAGCAGGTACTACTGAGTGCCAGCTCTGCAAGATGCCAATGCCAGTTTGTGGGAGGTACTTTTTCAGTAGCAGCATCTGGCTTTTTGGCAGACTCTCCAGGCTGTTTCACCGACAGTTTCAGTTCCCTCTAAGTTGGTCACTTGGCTGTGTCATTTGTTGGGTGAATAGTCTGCTTTGCTCCAAAAAGCAACAATTTTACACCACCTCTCATCTCAGTTCTTAGCTTCTTTACGGTGATTTTTGCCCATGTACCTGCTTGATAGCAATTTAATCTGTGAGCAGTCTCACTGGTATCAGCAGGATTACTCAGAAAGTTGTCCTGAAGAGATTTGTCAGCATATATATAGTAGTGTCTTCATTCCAGAAAACCCTTTTCATAAAGGCAGAGATTTTATCAACAAAAGGGTTCTTTAGGGGGTAGAGCTAATAACAGTTTCCCAAATGAGAAGAGAAGCTGTATCAACTGAAAGAGGTTTTTATTGTATGTGGAACTGCACCTCTGCTGTGGCGTTTTCCAGAGCAAGAATATTGATTTAGAGTTTCTGCCAGCACACCCCAGAATGTGCATATGTGCCCTTGAAAAGCATTTTACACATAGAATAACACACAATTTACTGAGACAAAGAAAAGTTAGTTCTAAAGGAGCCCTTTGTTCACAACAGAATAAGAAGACACTGCAGACTAATCTGTGTTAGGTATCCCTGTCCACAACACAGATACGTATGAAGCACTTGGCTTCTCTTATTTGATCTTTTGGTATATATTTCTCCAGATTCAGAAACTGCAGTGTTTATTTTTGCCTTTGCACAAAAAAACCAAACATATCATGGCAAAATGTCCTTAATTATGTTAATGATATTAATATTAATATTAATGATAAGTGGAATTTGCAGTATTTTTTTTTATTTCCTCTTTTATGTTTACACATGCAAAGTATGTGGCTATTTCCCATAATATTAGACTCTCAAAATATGCTGGAGATCTCTAGTATACTGATCCTGGCACTGTGATTAGCAGGATGATAAAAGCAAGGTTTGCTGTGTTTTCAAATGCTGACACACAGACAGTCTCAGCTCCACCATTATAAATAGGATTTAAGGTGCTCTGAAAACCCGCCCTTTGAAATTGCTGCCAACATCATTATATATTCCAGCAGCAAAGAGGTTTTAAAAAAACCCAGAAACTTGTCTTTAGCATTTTTTTAACACAAATATTTTGGGGTTTTTATTCAATAACACTGTGTACAGAAATACAAGACAGTTTGCCACCTCATGAATTATAACAATGTTTAACACTCTGTACTTTGTAGTGCCTTAGGGCTCTTTCTTCAAGTAACTGATTTATGCAACTTCAGATTGTTAATGCTTAATTCTTTTTATAATGACTGACAAGCTGTGGATTTTATTCTGTAGAATACATTATATAATTCTGGGTTGTGTAATGCAATAGGGAAAATTTGATACTTATCGGACTTTATTTATACATATATTTAGAAACAAACATTACCCATTAAAAGAGAAATTTTCGGTTAAAAAAAAGGTGTTTATTCTCCTGTTTATTGCTGACAATTCTATGCTAGATCAATGGCTGTCAACTCTTTCAAATCAACGCTGGCATGGAATTTGACAGAATATATGTCTAGAAAAGTGTGCCTTCAAATTAAGAGCCTAAGCAGTGATGGAGCAATATCCATTTAAACACCTTGTACATATACACTAAAAACAAAGACAAAATTTCCCACTAAATAAGAATGTGTTTATTGATCATGATACATAAACATGGGTGTGCATCAGGGAAAAACAAAGTAAAACAAAACTGTTTTCTAGAAAAATAAATCTGTCTTGTATATAAAATTAGCATTGTGGGTGAGGATTTAAGTCTCTATAACACTCTGAAGGTTTTCTGGAAGATAGACAAAACAAGATAGATAAAATGTAATTTGCATTCAGCAGTCTTCAGCTTCAGCTTCAGATCATCTGTGACTGCCCAACTTAGTATTCAAGAAGGTGGAAAAACAGAAGCTTCGCCTTTATTTGGGATTATGCTTGCTGAGATAATGAACAATAATGGAAAAAAAAAAAAAAAAAAAAAAAAGATGATGAGAGTAAGGTTCTGTACCCCATTGTATGTGATTGTTGCTTAGCCACAACAAAGGTTAATAGATCTGTTTTCCCAAATGAAAAATTGAGTTCTTGGGTAAGATTTCCCACTTAATTAGGTAGATAGGCAAAATATGTGTTCACCATTCTTTACTTAAATTATCACATATAAACAAGAGTTAAATAAACAATCATAAGTGGTTGCAAGTTGATCAAAAGTTGACATTAAATAGAGTGAGAAAACATTATTAGAAGCAGGGAAAAAATAATTAACAAAGAATGAAAAGTTTTCATTTTTACATTTTAGATGTAAAACATTCCAATTTCTAATTTCAAAATAGTTGTCTTTCAGAAATTGTATGTAAAAATAACAACAGCAAAAAAAAAAAAACAACCCAAAAACATCCACCTTTTTCTAAAATAAATGTTATAGTCTGTTTCAGATCAATGAAATATTGCAGTCAACTAAAACAGAACTAGTTTTGATTTTCCAGTTTGACCAAAGAATCAAAAAGCATTAATTTATACAGCTGTAACATCCAAGACAGAATTGATTCTGGAGGACTTTTAATAGAGAAAATTAAGGACAAGGCCAATTAACACTTTCACTAAGAACAGATATAACAAACATTTAAATGACTATCAAAAATAAATTGCAATTTAATGACATGACACAAAAAATCTTATGCGTTATGGAAGAGAATCAGCCAGAAATCAGTTCATATATTGATTGCAAAATTATAGATTCTATCTGAAGTTACACTTACCTTCAAATAAAAAAGAAAAAGGAGGAAAAAAACCACAAACTTTTCAAGTTGCTGTGAATTAAAAATGCTACAACACTTTAAATTTAAATAAATACACATATACTTTAAATTGAAAAAATCTTAATTCTTGCGTCAAGATTAAGTGACACATATGCATTAGATCTGTACTTTCAGCAATTTCTATGTTAATGGGCTTTCCACTAGGGTGGATTATTCCTTATGAGTCACAGTAAAATGCTACCCATACTATTTAAATATTTCAGTAAAGTTCATAACAATTTCATTTATTTTTAAAACGACCTTAACAGTCCAAACAGAGTTTAGGTCAAGATGCAGAATTTTTTTTGACCCAGGAGATATTTAAAAGTAGAAAAAGTGAAGACAGAGGTGGGCAGAGCTGTATAGTCATATTCTCCTGGAAGCGTCAGAGGCTGCAACATGAAGGCAACTTGTCACAGTGGTTGAAGCTAAGACCATAAATGCCACTATCTCTGCCCAGTTTTGCTCTCAGCTTTCAGTTGTGAAAAAAAAAAAAAAAAAAAAAAAAGAAAGAAGCTAAATATGTTCATACTACTGTAATAGTATAATTTAACCACTGTATATATTCTTGGAAAGATAGATAAAGAGGAGACAGGCGGAACAGAACTTCATGGGATTCTCAAACTTCTTTCCTTTTAGGCCAAGTGACAGTTCAGAGGAAATGTTTATGGCCAAGATACAAAGCTTTCAAATACAGGTTGAATCAAAAACTCCTCACACTAGTACCTGAAGAAACACAAGAAATCTGCTAACCATCTCACATGACCTCCTAAGGAAGAGGATCTTACAGTCTCTTCACCACACTCTCCCATTCCTTTTCATGGACTGCAAATAAAATCTTATGAAAAAATAAAACCATGGTCATAGCAACAGCTGGGATGAAACAATTTCTGGTCAGCACTTCCCCATACATCCCCAGCTTAGCAAGACAACACTTCTGCTAGATGCTCACTGACACATATTCCTGAGTGTTCCACATTCCAGACCATTTAGGTCAGTATAGGCTTTTTCTTGTGTTTGAAAATTTAAAGCATGCGCCTCAGGCAATTTTCTTCCTACCCAATATGAAGCAATTGAAATTATATTGTTAAATATTGCCAGCTCATGCAAATGCATCATCAGAAGAGTCATCCAGTCAGAAGATATGATAAGAGATATTATAAAGCTTAAATATATTCACATTTACAAAGACTTCAGTGAAAAGCAGATTTTTCTCATACTACATTAAACAGATGAGATTTTAAGATACAAGTAAGATTAGGCATAAGACTGCATTAGGAAGATTCAGTACAAGAACCTGTACTGCCTACATCAGCAAAACAATTTACCCACTATGGATCATATCACTAGTGGCACATCTTTCTCAGAAATGTTATTATACATCTCTAATTGAGAAGTTTATGAGTTGGCCAAAAGTGTTTCCTCTGAGCTGAAACTTGGCATAAAACTAAAGAAGGATAATAAAAGCACTAGTTTATTTTCATACATTTTTTTTTTTTTTCTAATAATGACCTTAACCAGCCCTAATACACTAGAATTCTAAGAACTATCCAGCCAAGACCTTTGAAAATCATTGCTGAGATTCAGGTCTGCAGTTTGGAGGATAGGATTTCTTAGATAATGAAAAATTTAAGAGATATGAAGGGAGTTTCCAAAAAGGAAGCTGGAAAAGTTGAGAAGAAGCTGGGAGAATTTCAGATGCGGGGTTTTGTTAAAATCAGATTTTCTATCCCTAGGCTATATAAATTCTGATGGTCAATGCTCAAAAGACAAGCTGACAAGTTTGAGAACACATTAAAACGTCACCTTTCATTTGCCTAGTGTATGTTGATGAGCCATCACCTCAAAGGGAAATTTATGTGTCTTAAAGATTACTATTTTTTTTAATGCTAAGAAAATGGAGATGGGATTTGAAGGTTTAAGTGGTTGTAAATGAAATTGAAAACTAGAGTTATTTTTCAATTAAAGCTCTTATCACAGTTAAGTAGTGGTATAAATAGATGTATTTTAAATTAGTTCATAGAAGATTAAGAAAAGTACTCATATTAATTCCCTTACTGTTCTGCATTGTCAAAACAAAAAAATCAGCCTTAGCATTAATGACTTTGAGAGACATTATTTAGTAATTCACAATAACACTGAGTTTACATTCCAAATTTCTAAAACATTAAGAGAAAACTTTGATTTTACTTCATTTGTAAAGTCATGGTCTGTCTATAGTTTGATTTTTATCTATTAATGCAACAAATACACAGTTTATTTTGAAAGAAAAGATTATTAAAGATTAGTTTGCAATTAATATATTCCAGAAATTCCATACGAGAAAGGGATTGCTGCCTAGCCATTACAGCAGCATTGTACGATTGTAGGGTTTTCTTCGATGATTTGATACACAATAAGCCCTGATATCAAAAGTTTTCTGAGAGGTATGTTGGTGGACTGCATCTCATGGGTCTCCTGGTCCTACATATTTTCTCCGTTGGACTCAGGTCTGTGTTTAGCAGAGTTCACCTTTGTGCAAATATCACTTTGCCTCCCTACATCCACCTCTTCTTGTAAAACAGTACATCTATCAACTTGTCAGATTGGTTTGCTGCAGCAGGACAAAGCTAATGTTTCAACCCCAAGGTATCTTACTATTTCTTTTAGTTTCCCTTCACAGTTTAGGAAGGGATACATCCTGAATGCAGCTGCTAGTATCAGCAACACCCATTAGGTATTATATTTCATGTCACAATAAATTATTGTGAAGGATTTTGCTCTGCTTCACTTGCTCTGGATTCTGAATGACCTACATATCTTTTTCCAGACATCAAAAAAAAGAGGAGAGACAGCTTTAAGAGAAAATGTCATTTTGTAATAACTTTTTTCCTCCTTTTTGTGGAATAAATCCCATAAATGTGATCATTTAAACATCTATTGTGTGACCATGAAAGGTAGATCTGCATGTTTATCAATCTGGTAGCTTCTAAATTTACCCTGTTTGTAGTCATGGGTGTCAGCTCTAACTGAAATAGTTTTTAGCAAAGTTCAAACAGGCAAATGAAAAAATCTGAGACAAAAAGCATGCCAATGAATGTCACTGTAAAACTGTATGCATATATACATATGTTTTATATGTTGATACATATTTTAGACACAGAATTAACCATCAGAAATTGTAGCAGTTACCCATAAGTAGAACATGAAGCTAGTTCAACAGATTGATTATGAAATGCTTTGGATAGTTGCAGGTTTTTGGCTAACTCAGTCTGTCAAATATTGCAAGTAATGCTGAATAGTCTGTCTGAGTAAAATGTAGTATAGGTCCTGAAGACCTAAAAGTTATGGACGCATTCATTTTCAGATTTTCAGTTTCCAAGATCATTCGCTATATTTACTCCACAAAAAATATGACTAGAGAATATAACAGATACTGTATAGAGCTAGACACTGTAGAACAGGAGGTCAGTGTAGTCTCTGTTCCAAACGGATTGCAATCTAAGCATGTTTGTATATTATACGTATGTGCAATAATAAACACATACAATATTTATGGTTATCAGCTAATCATTAGAATAGAGTTCAGTCTCTAAAAATCTAGGTTGAAACTTTTTTGAGAAAACAATTGAAAAATAAATTGTAGTATTGTTCATTTGTTGCAGTGTTGTCTTCTTTCTGTTCCAACTTTCTTACTTTTAAAATCTATGGTGTATCATTTTAAAATTCAGCTGTGTGTTGTAATAATCTCAACAAGAAGAGCTAGTGTCTGATTGTAACTGAAGACTAAGTCTTTACACTTTGCTTTCAAAAACTTGCAAAAGAGAGCTTTACTTAAGCATTATTTCTGATATATTTATGAGTATCATTTGTAATGTCCTTTGTCTAAAATGCACTCTACATTGTCAACAGTTTATCTGAAATGCCATAAAGCATATCACCATAACATAGTTGTTACTGCCATGCATTTGAAGAACAAATGAAAGTCTGAAGTTTCATAGCTCCTTTACTTTCTGTTAATCCCTGAATTTTGTAACACATACATCTGTTTTGCTTCCTCTTAGATCAAAGTATGAGCAAACCCGTGTAACTTCTGCATTTGGTGTCTCACAGTTTACGTTTCTCAGCTTTGTCTATTTTTATTTCTGCAATACCAAATCATCATTGATCTTATTTTAAAAAGGTTATTAACCTAAAAAACTATCAGGAAGGAGCTGAATTACAGATTGGTATTGCTACTGTTTACAGAATAGTCAAAATTACAGCCCTGAAGAAAAAAAAAAAAAAAAGAAAAAGAAAAAAGAGTAATTTATCTGAAAATAGGTTTATCTACTAAAGCAATGGTAGTGATCCCCACTAGTCTCTCCCACCTCCTAGTCATGTGGCTGTGAGAAACCAGGTGAAATTATCTTTCAATACAACAAAGTTTTTCAAGTTATGTTCATGCCATATGTCATGTGCCAGGAGTTTTCTCAAGTTTTGTAATTTATATTATCCTGAGAGTCAGGAAAGCTTTGTAGCAGAAGATCCTGGAATTTGCTGACTTTAGCAGTGACTATGTTAAACTCTGTAAGGCAAAGACTTGGTCCTCCATAAAGCTCATGGTACAGCAGCTGCTTAATTTAGACACAATATGCCATGGGTAATAAGATATTGCAAGTAGCAGTTAGGAAAAGATGCTGAAAATGACAGGAGATTTTTTTTTCCGCAGTTACAAGGATAAACTGGTCATCCAGCCTGTGAAGGCACGCATCTTCTTGTCAGCCTGAGAGTATCATAGACTTTTGTTAGCAGATGCTTGCTGACTGAAACATAGATCCTCTACAATCTTATTAGGAAAGCTAATAATTTAAACAATTTATTGCACTTATTGTCAGATTTTAGGTGTCTAAAAGCAAGCCTCTTGTACATTGTAGAAGTATATTTCTGTGTCAGCATCTACAAAATATCACTGCATAGTATTATTTTGCGGTCCCTAATCTGATCATTACCTTACTTGTAGTCAGTGTAGTAACACTAACTCCACAAAAATATTTCCTGTCAATATCTGCATTAGAAACAAAATCACAGTATTGTTAGATTGGTGTAATAAGCATGAAGTTATTCTGGATATGGAATTGCTCTTTGTTCTTCTGGGAGAACTCAAATTACAGTTTGAAGTACAGCTAAACTCTTTCTTGTTGTGTGCTGTACAGCCATATAAATTTAGTGGTCATTAAATCTCTTACAAGGGACCTGGAATACAGTTATACCCCCTCTAGCCTGTTGACGGATAATAGCAATGAAAGGGTTGTGATATAGCTTTGCTTCCACTATTATAGTAGGAAGTGCATTTCAACACTTTATATTCCCATCTACTTGCATTTACAGAGAGAAAAAAAAAAAAAAAAAGTGGATTTTAGTATAAATCGCTATTATTTCATTGATTTAAATTCAGCTGTGTCAATATAGGTCCAGTCTATTAGTAGTTCAGGTGAAATGAATTCTGTCCTTAATTTGTATTTTCAGTTGAAAAAAGTCCCATAACTTTTACTTTCTGGAGGTAGGCTGTCACCTAGGAAATTCTTCTAGGAATTTTAGAACAAAACTCTGGTCTGAACATTCTGATAATTAATTTATATCTGTGGTGCCAAATTCAGAAAAGGTAATAAAATTATTTGAAGTGACACTAGGCAAGTAGAAGAAACACTGAAGAATTACTAGCCAATCAATGTAGAAGTCAAAAAAGCAGAAGACAACTCATAAATCTCTGAAGGTTTGTGCTGTAATGCTGAAAACTCATTATCTCTTGCCTTGTAAATGATCTAGAAATACACCACTGAGAAGAGAGATGATATTTAACTAGTTTACCATTCACCATTAGAGGATGCAAAGGTAATTATCCTACTTTTCCTGGTCATATTCTCTTGCTTTTGATGGAAAAAAGGAGAGGAGAGGAGAGGAGAGGAGAGGAGAGGAGAGGAGAGGAGAGGAGAGGAGAGGAGAGGAGAGGAGAGGAGAGGAGAGGAGAGGAGAGGAGAGGAGAGGAGAGGGGAAGGGAAGGGAAGGGAAGGGAAGGGAAGGGAAGGGAAGGGAAGGGAAGGGAAGGGAAGGGAAGGGAAGGGAAGGGAAGGGAAGGGAAGGGAAGGGAAGGGAAAGGAAAGTTGGAAGAGACCTACAGTGACCATCCAGTCCAACCGCCTGACCAATTCAAGGCTGACCAAAAGTTAAAATATGTTATTAAGGGCATTGTCCAAGTGCCTCTTAAACCCTGTCAGGCTTGGGACGTTAACCACCTCTCTAGGAAGCCTGTTCCAATGTTACCACCCTTGGTAAAGAAATACATCCTAGTGTCCAGTGCTCTCCTGATGCAGCTTTGAACCATTCATGTACATCCTGGCACTGGATCCCAGGGAGGAGATCTCAGCACCTTCCTCTCTATGTCTCCTCCTCAGGAAGGTGCAGAGAGCAATGAGGTTGCCCTCAGCTGCCTTTTCTCCAAAATAGACATGCCCCAAATCCTTAGCCACTCTTCATTTTTATTTTGAAGGCAGTTTTGTAATCTCTAACTACTTAAATTTCACTATGGCTTCTACCCTTTCCCTCCTTAGAGAGTATTGCTCAGTTTGGTCTAGTGAGTTTAAAGGACTGTGTGAATTATGTTAATGTGGAGGTAAACCTAAGTTATACCCAATCGTGGAGCTAGAGGTTAATGTAAATGGTGTTACTTGTGTTCACATTTAATTGCTGTCCTTTCTTTCCAAAGTCTGAGCATAAATTTTACTTAATTTTGATATTTATTCTTTCAAATAAATGCTAAGTTTGAGGAACATACATTAAGTGATAGAGGTGTTTACTTTTTGTGATGGAAGAAATGTGGCAGGGGGATTTTTTACAAAATAAAAATGAAAAAGTGGGGTTTTTCTTATGGTTGGTAATCATTAACACCTTACTTCAACTTATATCTTTTGATGTCAGTGTCTTTGTGTCTTAAACATTACAGTGTGAAACAATGTCTTTCATTTTTCTGTGAGAATATGATCTTCTCCTATAATTTCATTTGCATTTTTTTTGAACATTGTGAGATGGTAAGCAGCAGTTAACTCTATGTGCATCTTCCCTTAGAAAAAAAGAAAAATCACCCTTTAGAAATGTTTCTTATATTAATCTGTATTTCTAATACATGTAACTGTACACTGAGAACTGGATTTAAATTATTACATTCATGGTGATTACGTGGATCTGAATAGCAGATCTAGTAGCAATAATAGGAAACATTCTACTCTACAAAGGAATGTCAGATGGTATTAGAAGATCATTCTATTTATTGGTCTAAGGAGTCAGCAAAAGAATTGTTACTCCAAGATGGGTGACATCAGGGACTTCATCAAAATTATATCGCTTCTCCTGCTAATACATGCTGAGCAAGGTAATGAAAAGTACTAATGGTAGAAAAGTGCTGAAGAATCATAAGCATCTATTCGAATGCAAATGGTATTTAAATTCAAGAAGGGAAGAAAAATTAGGAAAGCCAGCACATTTAGTGCCTCTCAGTGCACTTCAGTGTTCAAAACTCAGAAGGTAATGAGGTCAAAACCAAAAGCTGTCAAATCCATGGCACTAAACAAAACACAAAGGCTGAGTAAATAAGAGTGTCAGGTTCTGGTGGGCAAATTCTTCTTTCATCTCATTGTAAGCTGAAAGAAATGGAAAGACAACATTCCCTAGTGTTTAACTTGAAAATTTTGCATCACCTATAGGAAGAACAGCAGGTACATTGTACAAAATATGCTCCTTTCAGTAGTGACATTTTAAATGACTTAGAGAAAAATTAACAGAAGGAGGTACTTTCTAGAAGTACTTTCTAGATCCTACACTAGGGATTACCATGTAAATTCATTGAGCTCAATTTAAATTTGATTAAACTGTCTTAGATGATAGGAGTGTTCAGGCAGAATCAAGGGCAGAAAGGGTAGAATCAAGCCCACATGACTGGGAGTACTCAGAGAAATGCTATATTGTAGCTGACCTTTCTCAGGTATTTAAAAGTGTGGAAATACTTGGAGCTACTTTTTTTTTTTTTTTTCCCTCAGCCAAAAGTGTATATAAAATTGCTGATAGTGACATTTGTAGGATAAGTGCATTTGGCAGTGAATTTTGGAAATTGTGTTTCATTAAAGTTTAATGAGCACTGTGCAGGAAGACTGCAAATACTGTTCTGTGCTAATGTGTCACTGTAAAAATTGTCATGTGCCAGACAGCTCAAAGATAATGATGCCCAAGGATAACATTTCTTTTAGTCTTTTTTTCACCTAAAAACTTGTGGGCTAGATAAAGCATTCCTACTGTCTCCCCCTAACCTTTTGCAGAGAAAGGTTTCATTATGACAAGCAAGGAGAACACACTCATACATTTGTTAAGTCTCCTTATCTTGTAAATAACCTCTAATTCTTGCATCACTGAATGAACAGTCTTTATATGTTGGGTATTAATGTAACGGATGTTTGATGCAACTCTATAATGCATTGTATTCTTATTGGAAAAGTTTGCCACGCTACCGAAATATAAAAATGACATCTGAAGGTCCCTCGTCTTTGTTTTAAATTGAACTGGAAAATACCTAAAAAGTGATAGAAAGCTATGTTGGGAGTTCTGTATGTATTTTTGGAATTAGTTTCATAAGCTTTTGCCATTATTCAGTCAGAGAGTTAGATTCAAAAGGCAACCTTCCTGCTGCTTTCTTATATCGCTTTCAAAAAACGAAGTGTTGTCAATCTGTGGGATAATGGTTCATTGCAGTCATTTCAAAAGTAATATAGATTACCAGAAAGTATAAGCAGCTGTCAGGAGGTCTGACCAGATAAATGGGATTCATTTATGCTCCATACACTGCTGCATGTGAAACAAATCAGGAAAGAAATATGGTTTCTCTGTTGTCTTGCGGTCACCTGTGTCGTTATCAACAGGCAGATGTGAGCCTGGATGTAACTTTATATGAATCACGCAGCAGGTAACTTGAGACCAGACCAGCCCTTTTCTTAAAGCAGGTGCATAAACTGATTCAACAGGAGCCGTGGAATCTTTGGACCTTCATAAAAAACAATGTGGTTGGTGACGTTATATTACACAGAGCCTGTGAACTGATGACTTAGACAATTGTGGTTTAATAATGATTTTAATAATTTAATCATGAATATTTAATAGTAATTAGGTTTTAACACTTCATATTTTTAAAAAATTAAGCTTTGCAATTTTCATTATTTTCTTACTGCTTATTAAGCATTAATATTTGATTTGTTTAAAAGGGTTTTTTTCAGTAAGATTTGAAAGTTTTAAACCATGTTAACAAGGAGGTTACAGTTTATTCTGTATAATATATATTTTAATATCTGCCAGGTATAGATACTTTATTTCTGTAAAAGATATTAAAATGTCACATTTTCCTTCAGGAAATAGTACAAAGAAAACCAGAAGTGATAAGAACGAAATCCACCTTGTGTGTCACATATGAAATACTAGTCTAGACTCCTATCCTGCATGAGGAGACTGCTGAACTTCACTGCTACATGGCAAGTGCTGCTACATTTCCACATGGTAGGAATTTAGCAGAATGCGTATGAACACATACAAAGCACATATACAAAATAAACTCAAATAGATCACTACTAATTTCTTGATAGTACAATATATTTGAGATTTTCAGCCAACATTGCTTGACCTAACAGAAAGCATAGAAACATGGGTAAGACCACTGCAGAAAGCATCTCATGTGAGAACGCTTCTTACAGTGCCAGGTTGCTTAGAGTTCACTACAGAGCATTATTTTCCCTTTCTGTTGTTTCTGATCATCTTAATGAAACAAAGGTGAAATTATTGAATCAATCAAAGTGGGAGTGCTTGAGGCTTATAAGGTTATATTTGAGAAGATGTTTTTCAGTCTTTCGGGGACAGTTTTGGCAAAAGGAGGAGTTTTACTGTGTACTGAAGCTCCCTAAGGTTATGAAATGGTAAGTCTCTGTCATATTTTTCTGTTCTCCACATCCTGAATTCTCATGAGCGTGGACTCTGGCAGATTGTTTCTGTCCTTCCACAAAATATCATTTCTATCAGCAAAGTTTTCCTTTCATACTAATTTACTTAAAAGCGGTATGCCTCTTCAAATAACATGCAAAGCCAAACCGGGATCACACCTTGTTTGCAGATTCTTACAAGACTGGAGGCAATGCTCTCCATGTTTCTGAGCAGCCCTATGTCCTCTATGGGAAACACCATTCTTATTGATTTGCAACTGCTGCCTAAATAAGATTCACTTCCACATTTCTTTAGATGCATAGGAAACAGACATGCCACAGAATTTTAGTCCTTTCTGAGACCATGGTACAATTCTCTAGGTTGTGTGGAGAGACAGTGGAATCACCATTTCTGGAAGCATTAAATAGATTTTTTATAGAGTGCATAGTGATTTAGCTCCAGTTTGTGTTACTTAGTGGCAGAGATAGAAACTGTGGCACAACAAAATTATAAGGCCTAGGAAGACTTCTGAGGTATGACTGTGGACACTGCAAAATCCTACCTGCATTCAAAGAACAGCCCCGCAGGGATACTATTTTCTATGTACTGGTATCCCTGGAAAGGAAACACTATCATGAGAGCCACCTTGGAGAAACAATATGCTTAGCAACGATCTTGATCAACATGACGGTTGACATGATACCACAATAAGTATCTTTCTGTTAAGATGAAAGGCAGTATTTGGTGTGAATACGCTAACATGGAACCAAGTGTCTTGGTCACAGCTGACATCAGTTTTTGAATAGGTGAAAATGATGGAAATGTCTTAGACCAAAGAAAATTAACTTGTTAATGATTCCCACATAAAAGTTGATATAGGATGTTTATTAAGTGGACATTGCAATTATGCATTTATACCACTTCAACCAGGAAAAAAGAAAGTGCTGTCAAAGAAAATACACTCTCTTTAATAACATTTTTTTCAGATTTACATTAAATGTGATCCACTTCAACTCAGAGACTTTAAATCCTTTAGTGACAGAAAAACAGATGTCTCCCTGCCTATTAAATTAACAATCCCTATATATATATTAACATAAATCAATCATATATTTTCATGTTTTATTTGATGCAATACACTTGGAAAAACTGCCTACTTCAACATTCTGTGTAAAAGAAATTCCCCATAGATTTCTAGAATAAGTACCTAGTGTAACAGAGAGCAGCAAGATAGAATCTCCTCTAGGCAGTCTGGATTAAATGAAACAGCAATGTTTTCCACGGAGGATTTTTTTAAATCCAAACTTGAGTGCTTTATTATTAAGAAAGAAATGTAATTAACACTTTATATTTATCTTACAGCACCTTGAGTGCACCAATTGTCCAAAGCTGTGTTGTTACGCCTCTTTTACATACAGATAATGTTAGTCTTGGAGGAACCAAAGGTTCTGACATAACTGGACACATGGTCAAGGAAGAGTCTCCCTTTGTTCACATTTCCAAACCTGTGTAAATGGAAGGAAGCTGTGCTAAGGGCCTATCATTGCCCTTGCCAGATCTGAGTACAGTGGATGGCTTTGTAACCTTATCTGCCCTTGTGTTCATCTAGAGCTGAGCTGGTAGAGCAAGAAAATCAAAGACTCATAAATGAGCAAGGAGAGGTAGTGGTGGGTTTTTGTTTGTTTTTGTGTGTATGTGTGTGTGTGCTTGGCTTGTTTGGGGGTTTTTGTTTTGCTTTGTCTTTTTATTGTTTGTTTGGGGTTTTTGTTGTTTTTATCTGAAATGTGGCGAAAGGAGGAGGGATTTTAAACTGGAGAGGTTTAAGCAACAGCTTTTTGACAAAGGATCAATTGCAGGATTATAAGGTAGTGTAAAGTGATTTGCACAAAGATAAAAAGGGCAATAAGTGAACAGATTTAGGAAACAACTGAGTTAAAATTGCAGGATACCTACTCTACCTTTATTCTGGAGATTACTAAAGCTGAGAAATGTTTTGGAAAAAAAGGCTCCTATTTTCATAAATGCACTCTTCTAGATGACGTCTGGAATGCCCTTGGTCCTGTCAGAAGTCTTCTCACATTTATCATGACTAATGTCAGCAGGGTCTTGGACAGAATTTTTTGGTGAGAAAGACTTATACCTGTGACCTTGATGCAGTGCTAGCCTTTCTATTTGATCATTTTTCTTCTCTTTGTGACAGATTTTGAAAGCACAGGGTAAGAGTTTCTGATGAATTCAGTGATCTTTTCTTGCTGAGATCTCAGCCTTTTTTGACAGGTGAGTGAGTCACTTTATGAAAACCATGACACCACTTACATGAATCCTAGTTACTTTTATTGCAGCATCTATTTCTACTCTGCTCTTGATGAATCAGCTTCATTCATTCAGCTAAGATCACAACAAAATGGATTTCTTAATATGCATATATCAATAAAATTACTCTGTTTAGCTCATATCTGAGCCAACCTGAGTGTTATGCAAGTAATTTTGGCTTGTCTAATAGTCGCTAGCAAGAAAAAGTCTTGTTGTAACCCATTCTGACAGTAATAAAGAAATCCAGACAACCTGAAGGATCTCTTCGCATTCTGACATTGAGTCAGTGAGTTATTACAACACCTGAAAACACAAAGGTTGATCTGAGGTAGAAGTGTAGAGGGCATCCATCCTAAATACAAAATATTGTCACTGGCCTTAAAACTGGAGTGGGAAGACAAAAATAGGTGTGGCACGGAGGGAGGGAGCAAGGAGAAATACTTGCTAAGCAGAACACTTTCTTGATGGGCAATTGACCACCTGCAATGGAACAATTAACAGAACTTCCATCAAGCTTGTGTAACTACGCTGATACTATCTTGTGTCCAAAAATCAGTACAGTGCTTGTGGGTAGTTGTATCAGTGTTAATTAGTGTAACTGTTTAGTTTGGGTGCAGAAGTGTTTCAAAATACTGGACATGGATCAGGAGAAAAATAAATGCTACACCATGGATTTCTGTTCCTTATTTTGCAAAGTGCTGAATGACCAGTGGAAGAAATGTTGGCACAAATACTTGTATAAATTCAAAAGCAAATTCCACTCTACTAAGTTTTTTAAGAGCTGATTTGGAAATTAAAGGTTCTTTTTTGTATTGTTATTAAAATTAATTCACTCTGTATTTCAGCATACTAATCTGTTGCTTAATAATTTGTTATTTTTATTATCTGACTGATACAGACAATTTCAGAGCAAGGGATGCGAGACTGTGGTAAGATAAACTAAAACTCCAAATCTGGCTATGTATGGTGTGGATATTTGTATCTGAATTCTCTAGTTTATGATGTTTATATTTTCATGAATGTGACTTACTTTGAAATTAACTTTTACTTTAGAGACCAATTTTTGCACAAGGCTTTAGAAGATAGGGCCTTTCTAAATCGTTGATTCTCTCTGTAATATTCTGCTTTCAGTTCAGTAAAATCCCTGTGTGCCTTCAGAAGGCTGAAGATGAAGTAACTAGCCTTGAAAGTGAATTTTTTTCTGATATTAGTGGAACTGTGTTATATGTTTCCAGGCACACTGGTAATAAACTACACCTCCATATTGATTTCTTTAGCACAGATATATGTGGTATGTTGGTGAATGGTCTTATTAATATTCATTAAATTCTAAACAGCTCTCTTTTTAATGTATCTATTCAAGAAATGAATAATTCATGCATGTATAGGAAGCTCAGTGCTGTCACTTATGGCATAGACCTTTGGTGATCTAAGAAGGTATTTGAACTGAAGGACACTCTAAGATGTGCAATGCAAGTGAAACATCGAACACTCTTCAGCTTCCTTCTACCAAGGGCATTTTTTAATGTTGAAAAACTCGATGACTCATCACTCTTCTTAAGGTACACATTCTCAAATGTGCTTTAGCGGAATTGTACATATAATTTACATATACACACAAGCTACAATAATTACGATTTGTTCAATATATAAAAGGCATGTGGGCCACTTGTAAAGCTTCTTATCTACATATATGTTGGTAATTGGTGAGAATGGTGGGGTTGGAGTACATGATATACATGCAAGCTACCATCACAGAAGGCAGGTTTGCACCGTAGAAGACACTCATGTTGTTTTTAGTCCTATCTTAAGCTCTTGCAGCAGATCTTATCTTCTCAGTGTTTGGGAATTCCACATCTCATGTTTAGTCCCCACTCCTAGAATACACATCATAGCTATTTGTTATGTGTTTGGGAATGGTATTCTTATCCATACAATGTTTTGTACGCCTTTTTATCATATCTGGTATCAGGATGGGCCAAACTTATAGTTAGTTTCTGACTGTACATGTAATATGATGGACGATCATATGAGTTATGATTAATTACATATGATATAGAGATATGACTAATAACAATATTTTTGATTAATTATTTGTAAAGCAAAGGTGCTAAAAGCTGCTGTTACAAAGTTAAAATTATGTCTGATAATATACTGGTATCTGACTAGATGTCTTTATTTGGAATAAATTGTGCCTACTTCTGAGGTATTTTTATAATTTTTCTCTTTTTGTATTAAAAACAACAATCTCAATATGGCTTCAGATGCTAAAGTGAGAAGTCCAGTATAAAATAAACAGAAAACATAAACCTACTCCTTTGTTTCTGTACTTTTAATCAGCAAGAGTGCAGTCTGGAGGGGTGATAAAAAGGCTGTGTCAAGAACATCTAAAGGCATTTAACAGCCCTTATACACAAGGTTATATAGAGGCTTAAAGCCCTGCAAATGCTTTCTTTCACAGCCATTTTCTCATCCATGGTACACTTTCCTGTGCTGTTTGTCTGGATGTGCCTCTACGACATGCCTCCCTTTCTGATTAGCTTGAACACAGCACTTAATTTAAAATAAAATATTTCCCTTCTTCCCCTTAGAGGACTTAAAAGACAGATCACAGATAGAAATATCCAGTTATTTGGACTTTAACTAAAATCTGTGAGGCTGAAGGAAGGGAAGCCCAGTGGTCTACACTCATGAACACCTTTAATATCATTTGGATAAGCAAATTTTACTTTATTACAAAACTTTGGAAATTCTTTTGAAGTAGTGCTTGACATGCTGAAAAGGCAGGATTTCAAGAAATACTGAGACTTAAAATGGGAAAAGCACAAGGCATGTAAAATGTGTCTTTCCAGTTTACAGTGCTCAGAAAAAAAACTGGCTATGAATGTGCATGTTTTATACCTTGTCACTTTTTCTTTTCTCTCTTTTTTTTTTTTTTTTCTTTTTTCTTCAAGCACTTCTTTTGGTGACAGCTCATGTAAAGAAACAAATTTTCACCCACTTTTGCCACACAGGATATTAGAAAATGCCTATGCCACTTAGATGTATCTATGCTGTTTCTGTTTCATGGCTTGCTCACACAAACAATCATAGTAGAAGAAATTCCTTAACATTTTCGCCTTTGAGAGCTTTGTGAAAGAGTCCAGCTTTGACATTTGTACTCAAGTTGAACAGAACTTTTCATGTTTAGCATGCAAGACTTCTAACTTGATTTCAAATATTCTTAGTGTAGACATGCCTTGAGAAAAAACCAAGTAAAATAATAGTTGGCACGTTTTGGTAAGTAAATCAAGAAATCAAGAAGAACAAGTTCATAATAGAACAAAACTAGTTTCATGTATGCAGAAGAAGAAAAAGGATTTTTTTTATTTTATTTTTTTTTTTTTTTTGGCTTTGGAGGAAAGGAGAGAAAAAAGAAGAAAGGAGCACTCTAGAATACCTGCAGCATCCTTGTACTCATGGTTTCTACAAAAATATTGATTGACCGGCCTTTTGCTATTCTTTCATTCCTCTTAAGACAGTCTCCTGCTAATGTGATGTGCAGAGAAAACCCTTCCCTGCGACATTGATGGTGGACTCAGAATTACTCCAGTAGTCCTTACCCAGATTTTCAGCTATGTGAAAAACTGCTCTATGCTATGGCCCAGTTAATTTTTCTCACAAGTGTGTCCTGTTATTTGTTTCTTTTCAGTCTCTTTAATAAGAGAAAGACCAATATGGAAATTCACAAGGAACTTCCATTAGAGGATTCAGGAACTGAATGAAAAATCAAACCAAAAGTTTTCTTGTGCAGCTGATGCAAGATGATGTCCACGAATACCTATGTTTCCTAGAGGAAGAAAAGAGAAAAGGTCTGAAACCGCAAGTTTAAAAAAAAAAAATAATAATGTGACAGTTCTGTCATGTTTCACAAAGAAACCACACTGCAGAAGGCACTTACCCCTTAAAAAATTACATAAATTTGACTTTGGAATATCTGTAGAAACTATTGCAATAATAATGCAATGTCAAATTATCCTGGGGGAATTTCTATTCCTCCTCCACTGAAAACTTTTGTCATATCGTTAAAGACTTTGAAAGAGAAATCTGACCTCTGTGTCTTAGAACACAGTGCTACAGGAAGCAAACTAGGCAAACCAAAGTACTGGAGAGGGAAACATCTGGTAGCCTCATCAGCAGTGCCTAATTGGTCATATAAAATAGTACTGAAGTGTTTGTTTCATTGTTGCAAATTATCTCATTTCATAGACATTCTGAGTTTTGTGCTCTTTCTGTTTTGGTTTTGCTACAGTATGTTTGTGTGGGGCAGTTCCTAACAGCTGCGTACATAGAAATCTTTAGCTCTGCAGACATTCGGGGTGGGGGGAAGCTGGACAATTAGTACATTTCATTATATTTTTTACTTCTTGGTGTCTAATGTTCACAGAAGAAGGATCTCATCCCCATGAGGTGTCAACCTGTTGTCTAAAATAGCATGGCACCACATTATAACTACTGAACTTGTGCAACTGTGAGAGTCAGTCCGAAGATGAAGCAGTATTTGCCTGAACATCGCCATCAAGAACTTAGAGAACTGAGGCCCTGACAGAAAGAACGAATGGACAATGAGGAGAAGCATTGTGTTGCGCTGTTTTCTCTGATACGGGGGCCTGCTGCTAACAACGGCTGCTGTGTGGACTTTGCCTGCTGCTTCAAATAAAACCAGCCCCAGCTGCCTGAAGGCTATTGTTACGAGGGTCTCTTTGACCCAGGGACAATAGCTGTCATCCAGAAGAATGTGTTCTCACCTGCAGTTTCACCTGCTCCCCCAAACAATGGCCAACGAAAAGGAGCATGCCCAGAAGCTCACCAAGGGTCCTGAGATCACCCAATGGACCAGAGAAAGACCCCCAAATGCTGAACATGTAAGCATTGCCAAAAGAAAGCGTGACTCTTTTGAGCCTGCACAGTACGAGCCTGGGTTGCAAAATCGAAGCGGAAACTGGCCTAAAACAATGGGAGCAAGGAGGGGTTAGGAAGCATAAAAGATGAGACCAGAATGGACACCGTTGAAGATCTTCCCACTAGAGGATCCTGAACCACAATGGAGGACCAGCAGGACTTCATGGAACCCGGAGACCAGAGGGATGCTTCTGGAACTGGAGTGGTGATAAACACAACCTCATTTCTCATCTTTACTTTTACTTTTCCTCGTTTCTTTTCCCTTTTGTCTTTCTTGCTCACTCTCTCTATTGCGTGCCACTTTATGGGCAAATTAATAAAGTAACACTGCTTGATTGAATTATAACCCCTTGGCATTTTGGTCGCCTTAATTTTGCGCTCTGAGATCAAGGTAAAAGAACCATCATGAGTCCATCATCGAGTGGACCGTGACAGCAACTTAATCCAGAATAACTTCTTGTCCAAGTTCAGCCTGACGAGTTAGAAAGACAAAGGAAAACAAACTGCTTTGCAGTCCATATTTCCTACATACATAGCTGGGAGACAGATAGGCTGCTTTTAAATAGCCCCGGATGCCATGAGTCTGGTGTAGTTCTGATCCAAGGTCTGAACTATTGCTACTGAGGACAGAACTGTTGGTGCACTATGACCTCGAAACATTTGGTTTCTTGTCTTGCATTGCAAACTAAATCTAGATAAAAATCATGCATTACCTTGAAAACAAGGGAGACAGACAGTCCTTCCTGACCTGCTGTTAAAAAAGTAGTACATCTCATGCTTTCAGCTCACAGAAAGATGCCACAAAATTCAACAACTTCCCCTACCTCTTACATCTTGTAGAAGCAATTTGCATTCTGTCATGTTCTCTCACACATGGTGTTCAAAACAATTAAAAGAAAATTGCACCCATTTTGCTCAGTGTAGCAGGCTGAAAATTTCAAAGATAAGAAGCACTTCTCAGCATGAGTAAACTGAGAAGTGCTTTTCAAAATAAGTTTCTAAATGATAATTTACATTAAAATCTTTATTTTCTAATACATTTCACAGTTTGTGCTTGTTGGAAAGTACATGTTTTCTTTGAAACTTTCTGTTTGCTACACTGATCAGAAGTAATACATTTTATTTAACATAAAAAATAGTGATTTTTTTTTTTTTTAATATACTGAAAAAAAAAAATATACTATCTGAGGCTCACAAGAAACTCTGCTAACTTTCCCCCCAGGCCTCTTATTCAGATTATCTGGGTAGGCTGTAAAACACAGAGAACAAGAGGCTTAGGTAGACTGCAGTGGATCTTCTTTCAAGGACCTAAGAGAGGAAAATAACCTCCTCACTCCGTAAATCTAACTTAGCTAGCTTGAATAAGAATGCTATTCTTTGTCCTTCTTTCAGCAAATAGCCCTCCCTTCTTGCAGCGCCACTATCAACAACGTACATTGACAACCAAGGAACTGTGAAATCGATGGCAAATTAAGAAATCTCATCTGACGAGTTTTTCTAATTATTCTAATCTGATTTGTTTGGGCTGGGGGTTGACACCCTAGAGTCTCAATTTGTACAGACAAACTGAGCATCATAGGTAGTGAGGTTTTTTTAACAACAAGGCATATAGTTAATACCTTCTGTACATAACCAATCTTGATAGCACAAGTCAGACATAAAGTCATATCATAAACTAATATAAATAATTTTACAACACAACAATAAATGGAGGAGGGGTGGACAATTCTTTGGTTACTTGAGCAAAACACTCAGTGATCTTAACAAACTAAGTAAATCCTTTGTCAATGAGAACACAGAAACAGCCATTCCTATTCCCTAATAAGATAAAGTACTGTTAACTTGAACAGGTGTTCATTCTGAGAAGAAAGATCTAAGAGAAAATTACAGGGTAAAATAAACTGTGGCACATATGGATGTTGTGACAACAGAGAGAGTAAATGCTTGCTGAAGATTACAAAAACTTTAAAAATGACCTTTTCACAGCTGTGGATGTCAACAGTTTTGGTGCTCCACAAGAGTAAAAATATCACTGAAAACATATTTAACTAGTCAAAACCAGTTAACTGCCAAGTTTAATTCTACTTTTGCTTCCCCCTCTCTTCCCATCCTCCTACTATACATTTTTTTCTGTACTTTTCTACAGGACTTCAGTTTTAAGTAAGGATTGAATCCTGATTTCTTTGAGGAAGGTAAGAAGTTTTTCTATGAGTTTTTGATTTAACTCTAAACATAATTTTCTAATAGTTAGGTGTCCTGCTTCTGTTATTCATTCAATATACTATAGCTTAGAGTGCTGAGATTCTCAGAGTCTTTCCCACCTTTGTGTAACACGTTAAGGGTTTTGTTAGTACTATTCAGGCCTATTGACATCATAGCTGAGAATTTTATTACCTCTTGGCTTTTTCAGTGACTTTAAAGAATGCGAAGGGAACCTTACAACACATAGTCGATAAGTAATCATTCTCCTATAACATGTAAGGAATGTAATGATTTTGTTCATCTATTTTGGACAGAAAGGGATAAAAATCACCCTTTAGTCTATGTTCTGTACATATGAACATGTGATATAGATTTTAATTTCATGTAGCCACAGCTTCAGTATTTTTCCAAGAGGTAGTTGAATCCGTTCCCCTGTCATGAACAGTGTGGGCTTTATCTAAATCATTTCTGTAGATGTCTGTCCAACTGTCTCCTAAAACTTGCATGACTGGAGTTTCTGGACTTTCCTAGGCAGTCTATTTCAAAGTTTATCTATACCATTGGAAGTTTTTTCTTGACTTCTTCTGACTCAAATCTCCTCACTAAAGTTTAAACCTGTTACATCTTATTCTATCCCCATCCTCTTTAAAGGTATTCCTATCCTCTTTAAAAGTAACTTTCATGTGTTTGAAGACCCTTATCATGTTTTCCCTTCAGACTTCTTAAGAGTAAATCGACTTTAATTTGTTAAATATCTTTCTTCATAGAAAACCTTCATGTTTTCTTTGCTTTTCCACACTCTCCTCACTTTCCTGTGGATAAGCTGGAGGAAGTCAACATATTTTTTGAAATATGGTGTCCTGGCTGGACATACTGACCCAACTGAGGATTTCTTGTCTGCTGTATCCATTTGTTACAGCATTTCCTTTTGTGCTTTAGCTTTTCTGATTTTTGTCCCTGCATATTTACGTCATTCTTTTATGTTTGGTCTGTATTGTAATTTGTCCTTGCTTCCCTGCTGTGTGCATTTCATTAATGGATGTCATGTTAATGAAGGTCTCGTGGGTTGATAATCAGTTATTGATTATCATCATATTGTGATAGACAGTTGTACATTAAATGCAAAAGCAAGTCACAGTTTGTTACTTCATAACTTCTAGATGCTTGAATTATCTGGTTATCTTTTAATATAGATTTTTCACATGTATTCATTTTTTAATTTACCTTTACACATGACACAGGTTCTGCTTGATTTTTCAAATTATTAAATGAAGAGAGGAAGGGGCTGTCAATTTAAAAATAAATAAATAAATAAATAAAGATAACTCAGTCTTCAGCTTCTAACTTTTTCTTCTTTTTATTTTTTTTCCTTCTTGTTTTAATACAGGAACGGCTCCAGTGGCAAAAGGGGTGTGTATTCTGGAAAGATATCCGTGTAACAGTATGCAATGACTCTGAAAATTGTGAAATTCCAAATTTACAGCCTGTGAAAAGTGACACATCGAGAATACTCACCTGGATTGATGTGATTAAGAAAAGAAGGAGAAAATTTAGAAGTGCTGAATTCAAACAATTTCCTCAATAAGAGTAGCTAAGAAATAAGTCAGTCCACAGGCAGGATGCGTGCTTGCTAAGGGACAGGAATTGCGTTGCACTGAGACAGTACAGTGATAAACTCCTGAGGCCCTGTTTGTCTCTGTTTCCTCTATTTTGCCAGTTAAGAAATCAAACCTATAGAGGCAAAGCCAAAGGCTGTAATGTTTTCTCTGATTAACGACACATTTTTCTCCTTGATAACAGTATTGAAGGAAACCTATAATATAAACTCTTGACATTGTCAGGCTTAAATATTGTTTGAATGTTAATAAAAGTGTTTTACTAAAATGTAAGTTCTGAATGACCTGTAAGATGGGAAGGAAAGTATGTATTCAGAGTCACACTTACTGCGCACTCCCCGACTTGGTCATGTTCATTTAGCATTATTCTAGTGGGGCTTAAACATTGAATATGAACTTAGATGACCTATTATATATTCTGAAAGGAGAACTAAGAAATTTTTTTGCCATTCTTGCATAAGGCAAATATGTGGAATTCAACTTTTGCATTTATGACTGTATTTAGTGTGATAGCATATATTTTTAGGCCAACAAAGAGATTCTATTAGAGACCCTAAATAGTACAGAAAGCTTATAATGATGATTTGGAAAGTCTGCTTTCTTTTCCTTTTTTTTTTTTTTTTTTTTAAATTTATTTTATACATAATTTTACTTGCTTTACTTTGGGATGATGCAATGAAAGATCACCACAGTCTAGAATGCCACTAGGTAAGCAGAAAAAGGAACATATCTCTGTTTCTTATGTATCAGGTAAGTGACTGAATGATGTGAAGGTGATACATCTCACATTTAAACCAAATAACTCATATTTGACAGTGTTTCATGGTGGAAATTTCATCAAAAGAGTTTAAACAGTACTCCCTTTCCAACTGGAAGGATATTTTCTTAGACTCTTGACTGGAGTTATAGAAAGCAGTTCAAAGACAGAAATACCTTTCCTTCAGGACAATGTTCGCATTGTGTTTTTCAGCTATGGAGTATTCCACTTGAAATCACACTGAAGCAGTTTATCAGCAAAATCTTGTTCAAGTTCCTTAGGATTTGTGTTTTTCTGCTCAAACGAAAATAGAAAATGGCAGGCAGAAGTACTGAAAACTGCTTAAATCTCTTAAGAACAACCCAAACTTCAGCAACACAATATACATTAAAAATGTCGTATCTGCTGCTCGTCCATGTGCCCTACGTTTTTTTCAATCTTTTCAATCTTTTTTCAATCTACGTTTTCTATCTCTTTGTGAAAACAGAAACCAAACAAAAACAAACCGAAAACATTTTAACAAAGTTGGTTACATTGTTGCACTAGTGTTTTTGCTGCCCCTGGAAATGCAGCTTTATGAAGGGTATTTCATACCCTGATGCCTGGAAGAAATCAGGTGTGATCAGAGGAGTATTGTTGCCCTCTTCACAGACCAGTCTTTGGTCTTGATCTATTTGAAATAAGAATGAGAAGGCAATATGGCAGCCATTTTCAAAGTATTTATGTAGAATAAGACAATAAGGATTTCTCATGCCAGATATTTTTAAAAATGTAAATATAAAATAGTAGACAATTATAGTTCTTACTTAAAACCAAAACTAAAAATCACTGAAAATATAACAAATAATAAAGATTCTAAGGTGTACACAAGAGTTTATTGTATATGGACAGTTAAAACAATTTCAGCAACATTTGAGATGTCATTAAATCCTATTCTCTTCTCTGGCAGACCAGTATGAACATCCATACATACACACATACAACATGTATCCCTCCAGTATCCAGGCTTAGACACTTGATCTGACCAGCGGTTGATTGGAGAACCTCTCCAGCAGACTCATTGTGAGTGTTTCATACCCAGACTGTGATGGCTTCCCTGGTACAGCTCTTGAGAGATGCCAGGGGTCTTTGTCCAAATATGTTATTGAAGTTTCCTCACCTGTTGTCCTCCTTCTGTGTTCCTTGTGTTTGTGGAGACAGCCATTTTAATGGGCTGATTGATTTCCTGTGATGGCCACCAGAATAGTTGAGTCAGGCTATTATCTGGGTTCCCCTCTTGCCATTGTTCCTCTGTTCTCCTGTGTGTGTGTGTTCACTGGAGTCTTTTACATGTAACCTAAGAGCAGTCCTTACTCAAGGATTAACTTCTGGAATGAAACCCAGGAATCTTTAGATATATGAAAAATTGTTACATCAAGTTTGTAGAGTTTTCTTGTTGACATACTCCAACAATCCACAGGGATTTGTTCTTGATTTGTTCTTCAAAAAAAAGAAAGTAAAAATTGTGTCCTATATTTTTTTTTTATTGTTCATATTTCTGAAGGAAAAATGAAGTCAGTCAGCATATATTTACTTGTAGATACTCTTACAGAAGTGGATTAATGTATGTGCTATTTTTTATTTTGCTGGAGTTTTCTACCATCTTCTGTCTAAATTGGAAGTCAATAGTACTGGTTACACAAGTCTTTGCAGCTTATGTTGCTAGACAGAATTTAGGCTGGATATAATTTTAAGAACTTCTAAACATGGACATTATTTTTATCCATTGTAAAATGCAGTTTGTATTTAGCAATTATTGGTAACCAAGCTATAAAATCTCAAACATAGGAAGCCAAAGGAGATGGCATTGTATTGTACAAAGCTAGTAAAAAGTCGGTATAAAAATTCAAGCAATTTTGTAATCATATTTAGTTCTGTCTTTATCATTCTGCATAAACATTAAGAAGTTGTGTATTGTTCACCAGGAATTGCTTAAAGCATCCGTACTCTAGCAACAGATAAATAGGTTATTTTTGAAGCCCACTTAAGAACATCAAATCTCAAATGAATTATCAAAAGAAATTGACTGGAGCACAATGTATGCTTTTTACTGACCTATTATTTCTGTTCATGGTTACTGGATGCACACAGACACGAATCAAAATACTAACAAATAAGATGTTTTTCTCTCTACCTGTACACAGAGGAGTGCCTTTATGTCTCATTTTATTCTTCCCCAGTATAAAATGATTGATTGATTGATTGCTCACAGCTTGCATGACTCCCTGCTGCCCTAGATCCATCTCCACTCTTCACACTCCATACAGTTCTTGCATCATTGACTTTCTGCCAGCCATTTTGCTGCTAGTGCACGAGCTGACATTTAATGATCTTTAGACGCAGTAATGTCACATTTATCACTCTTTATCGGTTGTGACAGACCTAAATTCAAATGCAAACATGAAATGTAGACTGAATCCAATCCAAACAGTGATATGTTTTTGAGTGGCATCCATCAAGGCACGTTGAGAAAGAAATGAAAAATGACCTGTTTTCTATTATTTTATAACTACAAATAGCAGGTTTTTAGGTCCAGTTTAAAATATATTTCCTTATAGTTTTCAGGGAAAACCCATTTATTTTCCAAAATGTGATATCTGTTTGGGTGTTTGAATGTTACTAAATTTTCAGTATTTCCAGATCTCACATTTTCAAACTAATCCAGTCCTGAGGTATACATGAAAAATCCCAGAAGCACATTGATCCCTATGATCACTCTACCTTCATCTGCAACAAAAAAACCCCACAAAAAACAAAAAACAAAAAAAACACAAACAAACAAACAAAAACAAACAAACAAAAGCCACACACACACAAAACAAAACAAATAAACAAACAAAAAAACCCCAACAAACAGTTTCTCCTTTCTTTATTTCAGCAGTTAGTGTGTTGCAAGTGCCAAAGAATTAAGGCATATTTAGTCTGCTTTCACCCTTCTTCCTCCCTAGTTAGCACCACAAATTTTCCTGAAGCAAATGCTCTCCCAGAGGACCTTCCCATTTCTTTGCATCTAGTCCTGATCAGTCCTCTTTCCTAACACACCTTTAGTAGCTGGGCACTACTTTCTAGTTATTATCATGTTCTTTGAACAATAAATGCAGACTTCAGGGCCACAGATATGACAATAAGAGCACAACATCTGTGTTCTTTGTTCAGAAGTTAGAAGAGAAACAAGAGAATTAAGCCACAGAGAAAAAAAAAAATATATTTATTTGCTTGGTTTAAATGTCTTCTCTGTTTTCTCCTTCCCTGGAGAAGTTCAGCCATTTAAAATCTCTAAAGAAAATACCATGATTGAGGGGTCATGACTTGTGCAGGAGGTGCAGCAAGCAGCCCTACTCTCTCTCTCAGCATCTTCTATGCCTTTATGATATTATGCATCAGTATAGCATTTCTGTTATACTGAGTTCTCTGACTGAAATCAGTCTTTACTAAGACTTTGGCAGACTTGTCCTTCATCTCAGGTTGTAAGATAACATTAGTGGCAGTAAAATATCTGTTCATTTATAGGGTAGTCAGTAGTTTTTAGATATAATTGATCACCATTGAGTGGGAGTGAGAATTCATTCTTTCCAGTTGTATTTCATGGATTTTCCCCAGAATTGTAGTAGCTTGCATTTGATGTCCAGCATGCTGGTATAACTAATGCATTGTCTGTTAAAAAAACACACTGATATTACATTTCAGCCAGAATTCTCCTCAAGCTGTACATATTTTACCAAAAAAAAATGACTGATTTTAAAAGTAAATACAAAGCAAAATAAAAGTGGATGGTGGATTAATAAGAAGATGCAATTGTGACTGGGTCAAAGCTGCATCTCCTGAGACAGGAAAGCTGTTAGCCATTTACTTGCTTCTTTCATCTCAAAATTAAAACAGCTTATAATAGAGTATGTTTGTTCTCTTATCCATTTTGCAGACTACCCATCACATTGAAGAAGCACTGGCTAAAGTAGTTTTCATTCTGAACCTTATTTGTCATGGAGGCACCCTGGAACAACTTATAAGCAAATTATAAGCTCAGACCAACTTTAATTTGGAACTGAAACCGAAACCAAATTGCAGACCAAAATGAAATGACAGAAGCCAATGAGAAGTGAAATCAGCTGACACTCTGGTAACATTTAACAAACTACAGGTTTGATATACCAGTCAAGGGTAATATTACTACATGACAACACATAGGAATGATGATACAAAGAGTGCACGCACTTACTCCAAATAAGCCTCTGTCATTCAAAGGTACTCAGAAGATATAATCGCTTGTCTAGGGTGGGTCAAGGGCTCACTCCGGGGTACATCCAAGAGAAATAATCACTCACCAAGGAGGAGATGAGGGCTCTCAATTCTGGGAAGTCTGATCTAAGAGGAGAGGTTCAAATCACTGTCATGCTGCTCCAAGAATACCACTCAAAGAGGGTCTTGGCAGGGACCCCATTTTATAGGATGGTCAGATATGGCTGTTGTCATTCCAAATATGGTCCAGAAGCTTCTAGGGGCCTAGATACCTCATTGGCTTAGGACTCTGTCCGTTGATTGGGGGATCACACACCTTCTGCTCCCCCAACCAAGGGTTGTATGTGACTGGAGTCACTGTGCCCCAGGGGGTGAATGTGGTGGTTGGCACCCAACCAGGTGTGTATGTGAAAAAAGCCAAGGTGAGGTGCAAAAGGCATTATAACAAGGCACAAAAGAGCCAGCCGCTGCCATGTTTATAGCCCTGGACCTTACCCAAGCAGGTGCATCTGCCACACAATCTATCCCATGACCACAATCATGATCCGGCTGTTTTCTTTGGAGTGGTGGTATTGTCACATTTTGCCTCCAAAGTTAAAAGGGGGTGCAGTGTCAGTGAGTTTTAACGCCCACTGTAGATCATAATTTTTTAAGTCTTTCTACTGTCACAAATTAGCATTAGCAACCAATCTGTCAACAGCTGTGAGAACTGACTCAGGCAGGTCGCAAGAACAACCAGAGGCCATGAATGCAATTGCAAAGAGCAAATTTATTTACCTCACTACTGGGGGATCTCTGAAACAGCACTTAAGATCCTGGGCAAAGGTAACACAAGTGGAGATGCAGGTACTGCAGAATTCAGCCTTGGTTGAAAATCAATGAGCTTGCTAATTTTCTGCCTGTATATAGGGATTCATGCAGGCGCAGTTTGCCACACTGCTTTGATCTTTGGCTGCAGGAATCTCAAGGATGCATTTTACTACTCTTTTCACAGGCCTGTTATCTAAACACAGAGGTTCTACCTATGATTTTGTGTATGTGTTTTTCTACACCCCAGTTGCAGTCACTTGAGTGTATTTATAGCTATCTTCCTCTCCATTCTTGCGCTATTCCCATAAAACAATCAATCAACAATAGAATAGTGCAGATTACAACAGTTACAATTATAGTCATTACCAAGGATTGGACAAGGCCAGTTAGCCATCCCAGTTCGGAAAACCCTAAACATATTGAGACTTTTCCCATACAATTTGCTCACAGTGTGGCAACAACTGTTTCTTCATTCGCTGTTACTTTCTTCATCTTGCTGATTCATGCTTGCAGTGGCATCGAGATGTTCAGGATGTAGATGCAACAATCATCTACTGAGAGATCCAGCTTTCTTCATACACTTTTCTCTTTGAATAGGATTAAGTCTGCAGTTTTGAATAGTCATTTTGCCGGTTTTGTGTGGTTGATGGTTTAGGAAGCTTAGGTAATATCATATGTGGAGACCATTAGTGCTTCCAGTTACAAGCTCACTTCTTGAATGGCCTTGTGGTTTCATATTGGTGCAACCTCCCTCCCAGAGTTTGACTCTAACCGCCACCCAATCCTGGTTGGAACTTTTTGCCACTCCATCCATACATCCTTCGATCCATCAGTGGGAGTGGCGTGATTATTCACCTTCCTTTTGTCCTGCAAGAAAACACAAAGATGGGCCTCAGTCTCTTGGAAACGGGCTTTCAGGTTAGAGGTCCAGGATTATCCACGAGGTGCTAATGCTGTGAATTTTCCCATTTTCACTGAGGGCCTCCCAAGTGTACAACCCTCTAGGATCATTGGCACAATACCAGTGAAAGGTAGCTTTGCCATGACAGGTTGGCCCAAGTGTGTTTTTAGTGGAAGCTGGTCCTTTCCATTTTTTGGTAAGGGTCATTGCCTGTTGCTGGCCTCTCAGGGCAAAATGCCATGATTTTGGGTCTTCCATAAGTCCCTCAGTGGTTACTGACAATGAAGACTGCTTATGTGAGTCATGTGTCCCAAATGAGTTGTGAGACACCACTGAGATATCAGCATACTTTTTAATCAGACCTTTAGCCTGCTAAATGATCCCGTTGGCTTGTGGGTAATACAGTATATGAAATACCCACTTAATTCTTTTCCCTTGAGCCCAGAATGGAACCACTGTGGCCATAATATGTGTTCTGTTATCAGAATTTACATGTTTTCAGAAAAATAATAGGGTCTCCTTTCCATTACTTTTTAAGAAAATCTGTCCATAATGTAGAATCCATTAAAATATATATATAGAGAGAGACCTTTATCAAAAGCAAGCAGAATCCAATTCTGAAAGACATTTCTGTAATCACTACTCTGATAGCCCTGATGGCTTTTGGTTTTGCCTGTTCTCCTCTGTTTGTGTAATAAAGCTAGAGTGAGATATGATGCTGAGTTAAAGCTAACGACAGATGACAACACTCATGATACTTAATTCTAGTGACATTTTTCTCATAATGACTATGTCACTAAAATATTCTTCTTCAAAATGGGAGTTTGTTTTTTGGGTTGTTTTTGTTTGTTTGTTTGTTTGTTTGTTTGTTTTGTTTGTTTGTTTTTCTTCTCTGTGCTCTTTTAATATATTTCAGTATGATCTTCAAGGAAATATGCTGGTTCAAAATGATAGCTTTGAAGTCAGTCATGAAATGATGAGATGTTCCACTCTGTTCAAACTTTTTTCCTGCATCTCCCCTCCCTGCTGCTCTCTGTAACATGAACAAGATATTAAAATAAACTGTGAATATTTATTCTCCCCATTAAAAAACAGACTTGTTAATATGCCACTGGATTTTAACTATAAATCTTAAAAATTGCTAATGCCAGCACTGTTAGATCCTGCAAGTTAGGTAACTGATGGACTGTGATTTGGAGGGCTAGATGACTATTACGAGAATGTGTTTTAGTTCATGTTGATTTACACTGGGGTATCTTTTGGAGACCTTCTTTCTTTCTTTCTTTCCCCTTTCTCTCAGACCATGACATCTTGTTATAAAAAAACCACTTTTGTTTTGGAAAGACAAACACATTGATCCACTGATCTAAATACTGAAAGTCTTATTCATTTAATAGGAGTATTCTAAAAAGTGATTATATCTATTTTATGGTACTGTAGCATTCTGTCTGAGGCATTTTGTGATTATATAATAAGCTTTAAAAAGAGTTTCTATTTTCCAGTGTCACCCAGTATATTGCTTTCAAAATGGATTAAATCTTGTTGATTTTAGTTGGAATGTGCAGAAAATTGATATGCATAGAGAATTAAAATCACAAAATATTTTTCCTACAAATATGATTAAAATATTTGCTTAATTATATTACTTGTTTTAAGAAAACTTATTCCAAATGTGCTTTCTAATGAGGGAAACTGAAGGTAACTTTGAGAGATGATGTACTATTTCCAGCCTCAAAGATACCAACCTCATCTATTATTTTGTGTGTATTTTGGAGGGACATTTTTCCCCTCATTTATTTTCCCTTAGACAATAACCCTTTACCATGCTCACATATGCCAGATGTCTAAATCCTCTCTGCTAGATGTAAACATTTTCTGGAGACAAAATCCACAGCTCATTACCATACCATGAACTTTAGTTAAAAGAGAGTCTTGAAGTCAGTGTAAAGATGACTATATTCTACTTTCTTCTGGAGAATGAGTGTGCATAAATTATCTCTGTTTCGTTTAAGATCTTACATTTCAGTTTTGCATAAAGGAGACGCCTTACCTTCATGAAGTGAACTCTTAAATGAACACAAAACTCATATTTTTAAACATACTAGTGTTGAAATGTTAAGGAATTGATGTTTTATTGTCATGGAAATAACCATTTTTATTCCATTGGACTTACCTAGTCCAGTTGTGTGGTGGTGGCCTTTTGTTTGTTTGTTCGGTCATCTCTTTTATGTGTGTGTGTGTTTGGTTTCATTTGGTTGTTTTTTTTTTTTTCAAAAGAAATATCACCTATCAACTTTATATATATATATGTGAAAGTGGTATTAAAAATATGTATATATATTCTGATATATATACACCTATACATGTGCATACATATACATACATGTTTGTACACATACATATACATAGATATGTACACATATGTCTAAGTAAATACGTAGTTGATAACAATATGTGTAAACTATTATATTACAAATGTAACCTATATATATAAATATATGTACACAAATACACGTATCACCTTTAATACTTGTTTCAGCTGGATAGTATGATGATGTAAAAGGATACATGTGATCATTTAAATTTCCTGATGCTTTTGGTCACAATACCAAAAGAGAGGGCAAAAATTCTTTATATCTTTGTCTGATGTTTCTGGTTACAACCTGAGAGAAGCCTTCAAGGTGGCACAGTGAAATTTTGTCTATTGGTTGCATTTCTTCTTTTGATCATTTAAGTCTGTATTTTCAGGAGAATTCATTAGTTCTGGCTGCCAAACTGAAAGCCTTATTTGAAAAACTGTTCAGCCCTCAACACCTATGTTTGCTTTATGCCAAAGTGCTTCTCAAAATTCTGCCTGCATGGTCTCAGATTCAGCATTTGCCAATCAAACCACCCAGCTAGGACATACAGTAGAAAATGTGGATGTTAGATACTGCCATGGGCCATCAAGCATTGCACTTGTAAAAAAAAATTATGCTTACCTCACAGACTTCAAGGCTCAGTCTTCAAGATTTTCCTTTTGACATCTTGTCACTTCTAATGTTTGACATCACCATATGAAACATGATAACAATGATCTAACATTAAGAAGACAGTACCCTAACTTCTGGTAAGAATTGTTCCCATAGAGCTGCAACAACAGGATCCAGTAAAGCATTCTAAGGCAGAAAAGTTTTTGTTTCCACCTCCGCTTAGTTTTTCTTAATTCTTTTTGGGATTAGATGAGAGTTAATCTGCTTATTTAATGATAGTTCAAAGCTTGCTTTTTAATGTCAATATCCCTCATGTACATGTAATTATTTTAAAATAGCAGATTGGCAATGTCTAGTTTGGGTACTGTTCATATCTCATCACTTCTGCAATGCTTTGATGCTTTCTTGGAATCACAGTGCTAAAAGCTAAATGACTGAACAGCTACTGAAGAACAAACAAAATAGAGTTACATGTCTGATGCTTGGCAGAATGCAGAATTATCTGCAGGGTGGCTGCTACTAAAAGGGAAACAAGATGATAATTGGGCATATGGGAAAGAGTCTCGAGGTTGAAGAAAAAAATTTGTTGGGCCTGTTGGCTTACAATTATATGTGTTTTTTTATTAAAGCTGGGTTTCATTAGGGCTAGTTTTGTCTCTCTCTGCTTGCTCATCTCTGTTCTTACATTACTTGTGTCAACTAATTCTGAAGTGTAAAACAATGATTAATCTGATTGTATAGGGAGTATATCATAGAATGTTCACACCTATACTAACACAAAAAATTGATTTACAGTTTTTCACTTATTGTTACAAAGAGATAAAAACAAGCTTCATTTTTATGTTGGGGCTTTGTTTGTTTTTCAACCAGCTCCTCACATGTCAAATTTATTCTGAGCATGCAGGAGCACAGAATCATATATCAGGCTTAACACCAGACGTGGGAGTCCGTATCCTGTGCTGCCATTAGGGAGTGTGCCCTGTAGGAGGCAAATTTTTGGTTGCAGGATCTGACTATAATGTGCATCCACACCTGAAGTACAGACCAGCTGCTTTATTCTAGTACCTTAAACACCAAGCACAGTTGAATGCAACTAACAGATCCAGCAGCTTACCTGTGTAAGAGTTTCAGGAGGGCCACGGGTTTCTCCCACAGGAGAAAGGTCTGTGGTTTTACCATTCAAAGGAATGAAAATATTGCAACAGGGGAGCACCAGGAGTTAAGTACTTATGTGAGTCTGCCACTTAACAAGACTTGATAGGTCTGTACCTACGTCCAGCAAGGAGGGAACAGTGACATGAACTGCAGTGCACAAGAAAGGCTTGCTAATCACCCCTGGTGGTGGTAAGAAGATATAAGAAGAAGAGAAGGTGAGAGAGACCAAAAATCCCAGGAACCTGCTGGCCTGGTGGGAAGAAGGACTGGAGCTGCTGAGTGTATGAGACCGGAGAGGGAAAGGATAGAGGGCTTGCCAACCTGCATAACTGTACCAACTCAATAAACAGTTTCGCTCACACAATTAATGCATGAAATGCATGAAAGCCACTCAGTGCCTACCCATGTAGAAGAAAATAAAATATAAGTGGTCAAGTGGTCAAGATAGTTTTCAATGCACAGATTTACCACAGGTCATTCCAGGTTTAGCTCCTGCTTGCTCTTTCTCTCAGAGACAGACTATGTGGGATGTATGAGCCTTTCCTCTTTTTTCTTTTTTTTTTTTTTTTTCTATCAACTGTAGGAGCAATTTCTGAAACATTTCATAAGGCTATCTTTTCTGTAGGGAAAAATAATTTGCATATTCAAACCTTTAAAATGTCATCTCTTCCTTACAGCACATCTAATCAATGTCACCTGCAGAACAGGACACCCAAGGCTCCTGTAAGGGCCAAACTCTATTTGCCAGCTGGACAATCCAAGTAATGCCCTTTATGACAGTATTCACAAGGTTCAGAACACAGTAGCTTTGGTAATTATTAGACAACTTCAATAAAGAAGCGCAGATAGGTCACAGATTGCAGGCTGACAATGCCAATTCAGATGGAACAAACAGTAATCTCTAAGGTACTTCACTTCCTGCCACTCTCAATGAGATTCTTTGCTCAAAGTAAAATAAACCATAACCTATTCCTCTGAGCACAGGGCATTGTGTTCCCTGTCCTTTTGAAATGCAGACAGTCACTTTTTTGTTCACATGGTTTTGTGGAGAACAAAAGAGGCATACTGAATTTTTTCAGACATCTTTGTCATCCATGGCTTATAGCAAACATTATGAATATAGGGAACAGGGAAGAGGAATCACTGTGAGACCAAAAGCAAACCATGGGGCACATAGAAAATGAAAATGGCAGAGGGAATATGAAAGAAAACCGTAGAAAGAACATAGGAGATCAGAGAGCTAGATTATAGGATGAAAGAAGATTATGAAGCAGAGAAGTTCAGGTGGCAAGAGATTTGTGAGGAGTGGCTCAGGAACGTGAGAAAGAATGAAAAAGAGTAAAAATACACTATGAAGAAACAATGATAGTTCTCTGACTTCAGAATTATGTTACTTCTTAAACTATTAAAGCAAAACATTCTACTAGACTTTCTGTTCATTCATGAGACATTTTTTAATGTTAGTCTGCCAAATCTTTATGTAGTGCAAACTCACAAGATTTGGTCAAAGCACCTGGAGACGTGGAATATCTTTCTGGCAAAGACTTTTTATGACCATAAGGCTTTCAGCTGAATATCTTAATATGAATTAATAATATAATATTATTACAGTGACATTAGTTAGTTAGATCATACAGCTGATGGCTGCAGGAAAGGTTTCAAATGCAGATTTTCAGAGATGAGTTTCATCTACTATTTACATTCCAACGTTCCTCTGTGACACCAGAAAGCCACCTAACAATAGGTTGTTGAAACTTATGTCTGTGACAAATGATCTAACTAATGGTATTTTAAAAAACATCTACACATTTAATTTCCATTGTTTTCTAATGATTGAAATGTCTTTGGGAGTTACAAGTGTACTTGTCACCTACTTTTGACAAATCTAACAGTTTTATCTTTAAATACCTTAGTATCTTTAAAAATCTGTCTTTTAGTTCTGCTGTGCCTTGTATTTTTTTTGTTTTTCTAAATGAGGAGTAATAGCAGTTCACTGCCTCTGAAAGATATTGAGAGATTGCAAATAACTGAGGACATGTTTTGTTGAATGTTTTGTCACATTTCTTCCTCCATGAAATTAAGTGGACTGCTTAAATACCTTTGCAATCTCTCCTTATAAAATCAAACCATACACAAATCATGGAGAGAGTTGGTTTGTTTGTTTAGAAGCCACCCTAGCTAATATTTAGCCAGTTCTAGTGCTTTTGGAGTCAATGACATAGCTTCCTTTAGGTTTCAGGAGAAGGAACACTGGGAACAAAACCTCCCTCCTATTTAAATGATTTATCTCTCAGTTTCTTGCTGTGACTGAACAAATTTTCTTCATAGCAAACATGGATGTCAGTCAACTTTTTCCCTTATCTTCTGACTTTCCTTAGTGGTACAATAGCTTATCCCTGCCACTCTCCCCTCTATCATTTCCTGAATGGAAGCCATCAAAATCTTTAACATGTTCACTCTGCCACCATCTTTCATTGACATCTTGTTGATAACCTTGTCAGTGAATATTGAGAGTCTCAACTGCCATGTATTATTTAATAGTCACTAAGTTAATTGAATTTCTTTAACTGTTCAAACAACTTATATTATAATGGAGAGGGGAAGACCACATTGCTTGTCATTGCTTTTTGCATTATTAACCCATTGTTTGTTACTTAAAGAGGCTGACACATTTGTTGTCCCCGGCATTTATGCCATGTCACAGGTGCAGGCTGCTGCTTTGAATAGAATACTGACGTTACTATTCTACTAAAGCAACAGAAGCAGTAATACAGTGCATTCACAATCTTTATGTATTATTTCATTCTGGAGATAGTTTCAAGAAAATATGTTATTTCATCATGATGATACCCAAATTCAAGATTCCTTTCTCATGGTGACTTCTTAAATAAGAACTTCAGTATATGCTTATTGGAATTCACTTTACCAGATTAAATGCTTTGGTACTACCATTAACACTTGTTCTTGAATCTCATCTAGACAACGAAGTAGAATCAGGCCTCTGTAGCACCAGATGGAGATACAAAGAAATAAAGCAGTGATGAACTCAAAATATGTTGTGACATAGTAAGCTGGTCATCTTGCCTAACAGAGTAAGCTACAGGTAGCATAGATTCCAAGAGGAGTTCAGACCTTACAACATGAATGTACCCATAAATATTTTTCCTCAGCTGTTTGATACTAGTAACTTCTTGACATGAACATTTTTAAACACTTTTTCTGGATCTGAATCACATCTGAAATGTGCTTAAACAATACAATTACACTCTTGGGATTTCTGTTTATCATTGTCACTTGTCCATGAATTACTGTCCTGGGATGTAATTCAGAAAAAGCTGTAAACTTGCAGTAACTGTTGTTTCTATTATAGGAGACATATCATTTGCCATGGACCTTTCTGCCAGCACAACAATTTGTCCAGATGCATGACAAACTGGACAGAGTGACTGACCTCTAATCACTCTGAAAACTTGGTGGATATGGGGAGGGGAGAGAAGGGGGTAGGCAGGGAGGCAGTGAGAGCATGAATAGGGTTTAGCTAAACCAGCTCTGTTACTTGTTAGTTGAACCTTAGTGTCACTCCATGGAGTGGAGACTTTGGGTAGTCAGTAGTAAAGAGATCATGTAACATTTCACAAGGGATTATTGATCTTGTTGTTTTAACAGAATTACAACACTAAAATTTTGTTCTACTTACTAAGAATTTTACCTGCAGTTAGCCTCTACAGGAGTCACTCTTCACCTTCCTTACACTACTAATTGATACATTTGATTTGAATGCAAAATTGTGGTACTTATATATAATAAATGTACATATATGTGTATTCCTATGTATTTTAAATATATATATATGAATACTACAGGACACAACGATCCTTTTCTGTTCAAATATGTTACACATAAATGTAAGCTCAACATTTTTGTTTTCACAGACAACAATTAGTAATGTGAGTTACCCAGGAAAAACGATTGTACTCTATCTGGCTTTATATTTTCCTATCAAAGTTCTTCAAATACTTGTCAAGGTACAGGGAAGTGTTTCATTTTTATTTTATGTTATTTGTAGTGGGGAAACCAATTAGAGTAAAGTAAGAATATTTTCTTAAGGTAAAAATAATGAGTCCAAGACTAATAAAATTCACGCAGTAAAACATTGATACAGGGTACAGAGAAATTTGCAGGTGAGATAATAATTTTACATCCCCAAAGTGCCATTTAGCATCAGAAGGCTTTTAAAAAAATATATTTTCCTGGTACTGGGAATAGATGAGTAAAATTAAAGCAATCTTGGACCAACACCAGAATTTAAATTGCAATGTGTTTCATGTTTCCCCCTTCTTCTGCCTGTCCCTCTGACAAAGCTTGGCAGTTCCATTATTATGGCAATCAAGCTGTCGTGTTCTTGCATCATGTATTATCACCAAGAAAACTAATTTCAGAATTTCAACATGTTTGCAGCTCTCTGGAGATAGTTCTGGCTGGTGATGATGAATGCACTGTAGAAACACAGACTCATCCTATGATCTAGGAACCCTTAGACCTAAGAGAAAAATAAAGTCTTGGTTAATGTTCACACTGGTTCCCTACCCCATTAAATGCTGCTAGGTAGGAAAACAATGCTGGTTTTCCTCTTGCTGCTTCCTTCTTCACTTAAATGAGGTGACATCCTACTGCAGGTCTTTATGTTATAAGGGCTCAACCAGAATTAAAGACAGAGAAAGTTAAAACAGCTGTTTAATTATTTTGTTGTTACCTCAGTTGGGTCTACAGTGTATTTTACTTTTGCACATTTATGGAAAATAGACAAATCTGAGCATGACTTCAGTTTCCAATATACTAACATTTCAGGCAAAAAGCTGAGGACATTAATCTAGTATTTGTAAAATGCAATAATCTTTTGTTGGAGACAAATTTCTAACCCACTAACAAAATTTTAAGTATGTGTGCTTGAGGCTTTAAAAATGAAAAGAAGCCGTGTCCCAAGCTTTTTGTAATGTTAATTATAGATGGAATTCTAACATTGTATATTTTACACCTTGTCACCTTGTACAACCTTTACCTTTACAGCCTGTTTCAAAATGTGACTTTGCCTAAAACCGAAGAGATTTCAAGTTATTTAGGCTGAATGTATTAATTGTGAATAAAGGTCATTAAAATTATGTGTTTGAGTGCACTGAAATCACTTTAATTATCTTTCTTGTTGTGGGACAAGCACTTTGACGTAATTGTCCAGCAAGTACATGAGATGTAGTACAACTGTATCAATGCAGGGTGTATCTTTAACCCTATGAAAATTTTCACCTTTCTTTAAAAGGATGGAATTAGTATGTTTACATAGAGGATTGGAAGATTGGTGTAGTATAACACTCAGTTCTTCATCTTGCTTCTAAATTATGGTAATATGTTTCCTGACACCATATTTTATTGTTCCTCTGAACTACAATGCACAGTTGCACCTATGAATAAGGACAGATACATTACACAAATCTATATATGCAAAGGTTTTTTCTTCTAAAAACCTGCAAAACTAGAAGATACAAGTGCCTTTTTTATTTTTCTTCTGCCCTGAACAGCATTTATTTAAAAAAAAAAAAAAAAAAAAAAAAGCATAGTAAAAGACATGAGACTGTGTTATTTTCGTCAAAGTCTTGGGAAAAAAATCTCTAAAAAAACTATTTTTTTTTTTACATATTTATTTTATTTTCTAATTGTAAGCTTGCTTTCTATGTGATGTTTTCAGTTTAGATTAAGTGCATTGTGCCATCCCCAGGGACAATTTAGCTACAAAGAATTGTTTCCAAGTTAAGCATTCAGGTTTTGAGTTGAACTTTCAGATATCATTTTCTTTAAATAGCGATATGGGAAGATAAATTTTTTTTCATGTGTTTATGGACTGGGCCAACTGAAAGATGAAGGCTACATTTTATTTAAATCCAGTAAACAAAGTAACCCACTACAGTAACTGGAAATAATTAACCATAGAAATGATAATTCATCCTCATGAAAAATGAGATCCTGCTGTTCTTAGCATTTAAAGGAAATTAATTCCTCGTCTTGGAATCATAGAATCATTTCAGTTGGAAGAGACTCTCTGGATCATCAAGACCAACCATAACCTAGCCTAATTCTAGTGCTAAACCATGTGTCTAAGAACCTCATCTTAATGCCTTTTAAACACCTCCAGGGATGGTGACTCCACCACTTCCCTGGGCAGCCTGTTCCAATGCCTGACAACCCTTTCCATGAAGAATTTTTTCCTAATATCCAATCTAAACCACCCCTGGTGCAACTTGAGGCCATTTCTTCTTGCCGTATCACTTGCTACCTGGGAGAAGAGACCAACACCCTCCATGCTACAACCTCCTTTCAGGTAGTTGCAGACAGCGATAAGGTCTCCCCTCAGCCTCTTTTTCTCCAGGCTAAACAGCCCCAGCTCTCTCAACTACTTGTCATAAAACTTGTGCTCCAGGCCCCTCAGCAGCTTTGTCGTTCTCATTCTTGAATGAACCCTTCAACAAATTATAAGAAAAAAAATAATTTTATGGGAATTCTTGTCTTCATTTCTCTGAAGATGAAACCAAGCAATGGAAAAGATAACTCTACACCACTGTGTCTAATCTTAGGATTTTATGCTTAGTTGGTATAAACCAGTATAACTGTTCTGCTCCTTTAATGAATGTTGGTATTAACATTGAACTGTCAGATGCAAGAAGTGAGGTTTTCTTCCTGTTTTTCTCCCTGATTTGACTTGTTTAGAAACATACTGTTTTAACACCTTAACATAAATTCAGTGGAAGCCAAAAAGATTTAGTGTGAGGTACAAGGGTCTATCTACACAGAGGAATTTTCTAATTGAGAACATTGTATTGTAAGAAAAGTAAATACAGAATCTAATTCATTGCTCTTTTCTTGCTAATCACATCAAACAGAGAAAGCCACTGAAGATTTTACTATTTGAGCTAGTGATTCTATAAATGCTTTACTTCAAAGTGTGTCTTGATTCATGGAAGCAGCACCATGGAGGCAGTTACTAAACATATGTGTAAAGTTATCATTGTAAACCAATTGTAGGATCAAGACCAGCACTAGATGAGTACAATAAAAAAAAAAAAAAAAAAAAAAAAAGCCTATTATTTTATTTTATTTTATCTCTATAGTCCTCCAGTAACAATTTATACAAGCTAGAATATACCAGAGAGTGAAGGCTTAGTGGTAGTCATCAGTAGCTGTAGCTATATATTTATAGTTGCATAAAGGTGTTTGAATCTGTTAGGCATGGAGATCCCATTTGGTATCCCTAGCCTCATTAACAGAAATCAGATGGTAGCCACTTCATTAAAAAAAATCCTGCATAGAACAGTGAAAACTTAATAGTTATTTTATTGTCTTTCAATTTAATACATGTTCACCTTGTTTTAACATTGACATTTGACAGATAGATTTTACCTCTGAGACCATTTTCCCTCCTAAACTGCCATTCAAAGCATGCATTTCATAGGTACTCTCAAAAGTCTTTTCTACACTGGCAGGCATTAACATCCATCCTTACTACAGAATTTACTAATCCCTTACAGATACTGTGCATTATCACTACATCCGCTCTTGATATGTGTGTGTATATCTATAGATGCATATATAGATATATACACACAGGTGCATCTCCTATATGTATATATATTTGAGCATCTCCTGTACTGGCTTTCAGATGATAACATACAAGCATACAACACAAATCCTTCTTCTAATATAAGGACGCTTTAATTTTATATTTATTAATTCATTGGTTGTTAGATTAATATTCACCATAGTTACACCTATCAGTAACTTTTCACTGTTCACTGACATTTGGCCATCAGCAGCTCCAAAAATCTTTGATGGAAATATAAAATACTCACATGTTGCATGTTTCAGTCATTGGCATAAGATACGGTCCTAGGTAACTTGCATTGTGTCCTGAAGGAAAGTCAGGATACTGACTCATGAACTCAAAAAAACCCAGACCTTCAGCAGTCAACAGAGCTTTGTAAGGTTGTCCCAGAAACCACCAGCAAGACATTGTGCAGCTTTTTTCTGTCGCATTTGCCATTTACACAAGCAAATTGATTCAGGACTGCAGAAAACAATGCTGATTCTGAAGACTCCTTTCTTTCCATTCTTTCTCCTGCTTAATTAGAAGATGCTGGTGCTGGGCCAATATTTAACTAGAGACATTCTCTAGTCTTTTGCCCTCACATTCAGCTTTTATTGAAACTATTAGGACTTTGGCTGTAAGTTAAAGTGATGTATATAGGAACACAGAGATGGTTATAAGAGGTTAATTTCTAGGTACTGATGCTTCTAGATTATCATGTTTGCTTGCTTGACATCATAGATGATAACGAGAGTGCATAACATTTTCATGTTCCTTTTTCTTTCCTCTCATCTGGTAGATCATTGGGTAGGTGCTGCCTCTTTTGCGATGTTTGTATGATTTTTTTTAATGGTTGGCATTTCTACTCTTGGAGGAAGAAAACACGTTTTTGTTTTGCTTTTTGGTTGTTATTTGGTTTTGGTGAGTTTTATACCTCTTTCTCTCCTCTCTGCACAGCAACCCCTTCCCCCCGCCACCCACACACACTATCTCACATACATATACATTTACATATACATATACATGTACATATACATATACATATACATATACATATACATATACATATACAATGTTTTTATCAGCTCATAATGACTTGATACTTTCCATTGCAAAGGAAGTGGTAAAAAGTCTGTCAAGGCAAAACACCAAAACATTATCATTAACTCAGGTGTGTGTACTCTGCAATTTAAGCTTGTAAGCATGTTGTTTCACTTTGTTCTATTCTTTCTCAAGAAAAAATTAATTTTCAGCTTTTTCAGGTTCTTCAGTTGATACACAGAGATGCTTTCAAGCATCAGCTACTTGAAAAATATCAAGTCCTGTGAGAATTAAATAAAGCAAATTTGTTTTATTTATCTGACATGCCTCTCTAGAGACTGATGTAAACTCCACTTGCAAATTCCACTTGGTTTAAATCAAATTAAAATGAAATAACATTTTGCAGAAAACGTTCATTTAAAATGTGACAAAGCATTTTCAGTAACATTAATAATGACAGCTCAATTGGTAAGGGGGAAAGAAAGGACTATTGGTGAGAAATAGGCTTTGGATTAAAAAGAACACGTGGATAACTCCAGAATGCAGACAATAAAACATTTAAGTACTCAGGAAATGATGCTCCGACAGACTAGGAAAGAACCTAAATTCTGTTTGTTTTTCATGCTTCTCAGACATTTGCGAGAGACACTGAAACTAAAGTTCTTTTATGTACCTGTTGGCAATAATCTGGTAGGTGCATATTATGGAGCCAGTGATGCCTTTTCTTCCTTGTGGTGAGTGGCTCTTCTGCAATGATCTGCTTTGTGTCAGAGCAAACACATTTTTTCAGGATTCCAGTCTGCTGTGAGCCTTAAGTTATTTTTTATGTCTCATGATTACTCCATCAAACTCATACAAAGATTTATAGTACCTTTGACACTTTGCTGCTGTTTCATATTTCTGCTATCAATGGGTACTCTTAAGAACAAATCTTAACAAACAGCTTAATAATGGAGTGAGCTGCTGCATTGATTTTAAAAGAGTTGCAATGATGGTAAATCAGGGCAAGTCTTAGCATAATTCTCAACACACCTGTTACAATCTATAAAGGATCCTCTTCTGCCTTTCATACTTTGAAAACCACCAAAATTGAAATAAGTTCTGAAAACCAGGTCAACTATAGAGGTGTTATATATTTAAATACCTGGCAGGTAGTTCTATATTGCCAGGAGAAATAGCCTTAAAAGCACAAAAAGGGAAAGACAATCAGCAAAAGACTTAATTATATTTTTGAATGAATGTGCCAAATCATCCCATAAGATATAAAGATGAAGTTTTTTTACCAGCTATGACAGAAAATGTGTTAGAGCAAAGGATCAATTATGAAAGTTGCCATAACTGCACATTCTGCATTGGTCTGGTGCTGTGACCACAGTATCCTGCAGAAATTCAGTACTTTTTCTAAGAAGTCTGCAATACCAAGTTTGCTAGGAATACAAACTCTTTAAATTTAATTCTTCTTTAATTTTAATTCTTGTAGTAAAAAAGAAACAACACCTTAAACTCCCTTTCTTTTATTTGCATTCTTAATGGAGTATATAGGTTGCTGTTGCTCTGGTGATTCTGAATCTCAAAAAAAAATAGTTCACAGGAGATTAGTTTATTGAAGTGTATTATTTAGGCTGTTAATTATTTTTATTTCCATACTAGTTATCAAACACAAGGATCATTTTTTTTTAAAGTTACACAGTAGTTCTTCTGTTGTTGTTTGGGGTTTTTTGGTTTTGTTTTTTTTTTTTTTTTAAGGGAAAGACTGTGGGTATTGTACACTTAGACTTCAGTAAAACCTTTGACAGTGTTTCCCACAGCATTCTCCTGGAGAAGCTGGCGGCTCATGGCCTGGATGGGTGTACTCTTTCGTGGTTAAAAAATTGGCTGGAGGGTCAGGCCCAAAGTGTTGTGAGGAAGTGAGTCAAATCCGGTTGGTGGCTGTTAATGAGCAGTGTTCCCAGGGCTCAGTACTGGGGCCTGTTCTATTTAATATCTTTTTCAATTATCTGGATGAGGGGATCAGGTTTCCAGACAACACCAAGTTGGGTGGGAATGTCGATCTGCTTGAGGGTAGGAGGCTCTACAGAGGGATCTGGACTGGCTGGATTGTTGGGCTGAAGCCAATTGTATGAGGTACAACAAGGTCAAGTGCTGGGTCCTGCACTTGGGTCACAACAACCCCAGGCAGCGCTACAGGCTCGGGGAAGAGTGGCTGGAAAACTGCCTAATGGAAAGAGATCTGGGGATGTTGATCAACAGCCGGCTGAACATGAGACAGCAGTGTGCCCAGGTGGCCAAGAAGGCCAATGGCATCCTGGCTTGTATCAAGAACTGTGTGGCCAGCAGGACTAAGGAAGTGATCTTCCCACTGTACACGGTGCTGGTGAGTCTGTACCTTGTATTCTGTGTTCAGTTTTGGGTCACTCACTACAAGAAAGATACTGAGGTGCTGGACCGAGTTCAGAGGAGGGCAACAAAGATGGTGAAGGGCCTGGAGTACAAGTCTTATAAGGAAAGCCTGAGGGAACTGGATCTATTTAGCCTGGACAAAAGGAGGCTGAGACAAGACCGTATTGCTCTCTACAACTACCTGAAAGGAGGTTGTAGAATGGAGGATGTTGGTCTCTTCTCCCAAGTAGCAAGTGATAAGACAAGAGGAAATGGCCTGAAGTTGCATGAGGGGAGGTTTAGATATTAGGAAAAATTCTTCATGGAAAGGGTTGTCAGGCATTGGAACAGGCTGCCCAGGGAAGTGGTGGAGTCACCATCCCTGGAGGTGTTTAAAAGTTGTTTAGATGAGATTCTTAGGGACATGGTTTAGTGCTAGATGTGGTTTATAGTTGGACTCGATTATCTTAAGGGTCTCTTCCAACTGAAATGATTATATGATTCTATGATTCTGTTGCTGCTTTTAGTCAGAAACTTCAACAGAGAATCTGTTGCCAGGCAATACAATCTCCACCAAGATTAGAATTTAATGTTAGCTTCCCCCATTGTTAACTGTTTTTTTTCTTTTTTTTTTTTTATTTCTGTTTTTTTTTTTTTTTTTTCTTTTCTGTAGGTTGGTTGGTCTGTCTTTTCTGTGCTTTGTTTTTGTTTTTATATAAACATATTCAGCAACTTTCACACATATTTCCTCACCACTACTTGCCATTCATCCATCCCCAAACTATAGGACTTTGAGCTGCAGAAACAGTGCAGTTGTTTTTAGGCCTGTTTTTAATACAACCCATAGGAGTACCAATCAATTTAATTTTTGATACTTGGGTCACAGAGTACATTTTTGTATAATTTTTCTGCTTCAGAGAAGGGGAAAAAATAAATAAAGGCAGAAGATTTCTTGACTAAGAAGTTTTTTAAGAGTAGAAAAAAGAAAACCATTTCTTCACACTGACAACACAAGGATAATTATTTCTGAAGTGATGATGTTTCAGGGCCAGATCCCAGCAGGTGTTAATCATCACATTGCCATTCTCCCCAGTCTACTGCAATTTATACCAGCTAAGGACTGGTCTCTGAGTTTCACCGTTATTTATTTGAGAACTGAAAGAAATTAAGGTATTTAAATATTTTTCAAAATTTCACACGTGTTCTCACAGTCCAATCTATTTGAGCAATGGCAAGTAAGAGGTTCAGCAGATCATTTCTCTGTGAGAGTGGGAGAATGTATTTTGTGTGTTAAATAGATGAAGAGTCTAGGTTACAATATAAGTAATCCTCAACTTTTTCTGACTCTTGAACCTGAAAAGGAAATAGATTTGTAAATATAGAGAAGAATAAAAATAAACTGGTGGCTGTGTGATAAACAAGTAGATTTCTGTTTCAATGGGTTTTCAGATAATATATTTGCTCAAGATTGTATTAACTTTTTCAATAAGATCTGAATGTCTTTTCACGACTCACCCTAACCTTGAGGATAGTGATCTCTCTAATGAAAAATACTTATAATTAGTATACTAGCTTGTGGATGAAATGAAAAATGTACTTTAAAGATTCAAGTGGAGGTTACCTGCTAACCTCAATGAACTGAAAATTTTTGGGTTGTCCTTTAGATAGTCTATAGACAGGTGAGGTGACAAGGTTCTTACCTCACCATCAGTTAAAGCAAATCCTTTTAACAATTACACTTTCTTAAATAAGTAAGTCAACCTAGAGACTCAGAGATATCTGATCATGTAATCCCACTTAGTTTTATTGGAAATAAGACAACTAAATACTTTTGAAATTTGTATTTTAACATCTAATTGGCCACCCACAGCAAAGGAAATACTTCTAGAAATCACCACTACACACATATTGGAATTTTTTTCTTCCTTACAGGGAAACCCATTGGATACAAGGGGGTTAATAGTGAGGTGAAAAATCTGACTTCTTCCAGTTAGTTATACATTACAGGAGTCAAACTTGGATACCTAGGTTTTGATACTTACTCTCCACTGAAAAAACAAACAAACAAACAAACAAACAAAAAAAACCCACACCACCAAACCAAGTAAAGGCTTTGAAACAAGTTTAGAGCAAAGGCACTACTTTCACACAGAAAACCAGCTCAAACAATCTAACCAGAACTAAGATTTCATTGTCATTTACTCAGAGGAATTATTATAGAATTATTCTGAAGACGAGCTTTGTAGCTTGCCTCCTGTAATGTCTAGCTTTTTTTTATCAAGATGTCCTCCTGTTAAAATCAGGTTACCATGACTGTTGTGATGTTTAGGCCATGTGTAAAGTTTATTTCTGAGAATCATTCTTACTATGAAGATAATGATTTTACTGAGTGAGAGGGCAAAAAAAATGAAAATGTTTGAGATGACTGCACTTTTTCTGTTCGAAGAAATCAGGCTTTAGACCTGTTTGATCTACATCAGTTGAGGTCAATTTGACTTTCATTTTGCTCCAACTGTGGAAAATGTCTTATATATATTTTTTTTGTGTGTAAAACATATAAGTGAATTTAGGATCTGAATTAAGATGTGGAGAGCTGAAGTTTTCTTGTGAATGTCTGTTTTTCTTTGCTCATTTTTATTATTTCTCTTGATCATGTGTGTGTGTTTTATAATGTTTCCCTCTTCCCTATCTCAGTTTTGCTAACTTAATAAAAGCATAAATAAAGATGGATCTGCAACAATAATCTATATCTGAACAAACTCAGGTATTTTGGGAATTTACATTTAATGAATTTCACTACTGGCCTTTGTGAAACTATTTAAACCATCAAATGCATTTTGAAAGAAGGTTGGATGACTGTGATGTGGGCTTACCTCAGACTTCAAGGTAACATAGACTCCAGCTGCTACAAAAGTATCTGAGTGTCATTTGTGTCCATGATCAACACCACCCAATGACTGTGAATAAAGCAGAAAGAAGATTACACACGAAGAGCCACTGTGCTGCTGTGAAGACAATAACACAGGTTAAAGGGATTTTGTGATAGACTTCTACCACGTAAGGCCTAGTAACTGCATTTCTCAAAGTGACTAGAATTGCAAAAATTGCTGAAAAGATATCTTTTCAGAGCAAGGAAGACCATTGCAGCTCCATTTTCATCCTTCGCAGGTAAAAAATGAGCCTTCTCAAAGGCTTTTTGCAAAGGTATATTCCACTGAGATGATATGATAAAAAAATCTACTGAGATGATATGATAAAAGTAAATGAGTAGCAGTAGAACACTTCAACATTAAAATTTATGTGCTATAATATCTTTAAAAGTAAATGGATCTATATGACTTGCAAAATTTCACGGAAGGTAAGCAATTTTGGCCCAGAGATTTCAATACCATAATCCCATTGCCTGCAACAATAATCTAACTACTGGCTGCGAGAAAGCATTGTCCCCTCTTCCATTTTCAATATACAGTTCTAGCTGGCCTCAATATAAATCCTTTAAACTTCAAACACACTCCCATTACTTCCATGCCCGAAACAGGTATTCTAAGTCAATATAAGATCACTAATGTTAAATGTTTTCTTAAGAATAATTTTCTTATAATTGACAGTAAGATCCTTAAACTCATTAAAAAATAAGTGTGGCAAATAAATTTGCACGTATAGCCTTTGCTCTATCTGTGAGTAATGGTACAATTTGTACTTCATTATAACAGTACAATTTGAAAAGTTTTAATAAATAATTAACATATGCTGCAATAAGCATACTGTGGAGTGGAGCTCATGTGCTTTAATTACATATAAGATCATCTGCAATGTGTGTTGCAACTGCTTATCAATCTGTTTTATAATAAAACTTTCACTAGTCAGGTGCTGTAACATGCAATTAACCAGAGGCAATAACAATTGTTGAAAATTGATAAGGCACTTTAAAATGTAGCCTTAATACAAAGTGCATCCAAGAGAACCTTTGTACTGAAAAAGCTATTTTTAAGGAAAAAAAAAAAAAAATAATAATAAAAAAAAAATACAGTCTTCCTAATTGCTACTATTATCTAAATGACAAAAATCTAAGCACAAATGGAAGTTCAGACAAAATCAAATGTATGGATTTCTACATTTTTGCTACAATATATTTGAAAGTGGCTGCAATATTTTCAAAACTCTCATTTGTTGCTAACATGCTGAGGTACAGAAACAAAAATTTGTTGATTCCAAAAAAGTTTTTTCATTTGGTCAACACAACCACTTTTGCAGATAAAACAAAAGACATAAAGTGTTGTATTTTCGGAAATTTAGTTTTTCTGTTATCTTCCATAGATGACCAAAGAGTAACTAGATAATGGTTATTAGGTATGTCATCTTTGCATTACAATTAGGAGAATGGTTTTAAATGCTTTTGTGAAGTGTATGCATTGCAAAAGTAACACACTGTGAAGATGGAGAGCACACAAAAATGCCCCATGGAAGTAGTCAATAGTCTAGAATTACAGCAAGTCATCGAATATAAGACCATGCAGCTTATTTTGATGTGATATTAGTCCTGAAAGTCTGCTCTTTTGTCTCTGTTACAGCTTACTACAATTGAAAATTAGCTTTCTTCTTATAGCACTGAGGATGTCTACAAGTACTGATGTTTGTTTAATGACTGTGGAGTGAATCATTGACCAGTTTTGAACATATGAAGTGTTTCCAAATCAGAAAGCTGTGATGATGGATCAAAGCTAACTGGAACCATTTTTCATACTGTTTGCTCTCAGAGTAAGCTTTTGATTTTCTATGCTGATTTGTACTGTGAGCACCAATACCAATCATTCCGAGCATGTTAATTTTAGGATTGTTGCTGATTTTTGATATTTCTTATGCCTAAAATTAGAAAGGTTTATTGTAATTTTAATACTATCAGAGTCAGTATCGACTTAAAAACATTTGTCCTATATTTACTAGAGAAGTGTGAATTTCAGGTTACAGGGCCCCTGCATATATCTTGAAAACCTGAAGTGCATAGGCATGTTCCACTTAATATTTTGGGAATGAGGGAACATGGGGATCTTAGGTTTTTTAAAAGCTTAAATGAAATTTTTAAAAGATTAATATATTTCACTATACTGCAATTGAAAACTTTCTATTTTCAAATAAATTAATGAGACAATACTCACCACCAGCTGAGATAAAAGTAGAGGGGTTTACATTGAAATTCCTCAGGGCCTGGGACATCTAATTTCTCTGTAGCTTTAAAAATAGTCTTAAATGAATTTGAATTCATGTGTAGACTTCAGGAGTTTTGAGATCTTTGTCTATATTCAGAGGCAATCTAACTTTCACCTTGAGAAGCAACCTAAATCTGCTGTGACCTGGAGACTAGTTTCATGGCCATGCCACCATAGTTGCTTCTGTTTGCTGAATGTGCTCTATGTTACCTCCCAGTAAACTATAATAATAAATAAAATGTTTCATGATCAGAAAGTCTCTTAGATACCAGGGTGTAAAACTTTTTAAGCTTTCATATTTTCAGAGAAATTAGACAGCAGCATACATCTGGAATAATGGTAACATACATTAAAATAGTCATAAAAGTGAGAAAAGTGAAGAGCTCTGTTTTAAAAATCTGGTGGTCAGTCATCTCTGAGACAAATCTTAGATGCAATTAGCACAGTTGTCTAGTTTTCATGTCACCTCCATTTTTTTTCTCAGCCACTCTTTCTCTTTCTGTGGTATTGAGAACACTAACGCAAGTTCTGAATTTCATACAGGACACAGTCAAGCAGTATACATGAAAGTAAGGTACGTTTCTCTTGCAAGGAAAAAATAGAACCCACATAACCTTATAATATGCTGGTTAATCAAATTTAGTAGTGGGGTTTTGGTGCATGGATCTTGAATATGATTATCCATTGATTTTGTTGAATAAAGCTGTCATACAGATATTTCATGTTTGAAACAAACAGTAATTTTTATTTGTTTCTCCTTCACTGAAATCCTGCCAATCACACTATTTACAAATCCAGCTAAACCTGACTCCTAAAAATCAACTTGAAATCTAAATGTCAGTTCAGGAGATTAACACTAATGAATATTCTGACACAAGACAACTGGTTATTTTAGCTACACAAAAATCCAGCTCAAGTTTGTTCTTCCTCTCTTTTAATGGTTCTACAGAAGACACAATTATGTGGGAAACAGAGCTGGGACAGATGATCCAGTAGTTTTAATTCATTGATTTGAGTGGAACTCAGTCAAAGATAGTGAATCTGGCAAATCATGAATGTGTACCCTAGAGAAACATATTTTTTAAGACAATATAATTTTTCACAGACTCACTGTTTTAATAACCACGGAACAACAATACAAAATTAAATTAACTGTTACATTCCACTAGGAAAAAGTTACTAGCATCACTCAGCTCTATGACATACTCTATCCACTTTTACTAAGGAATATAAAAGCTGCAAAAAACAGTATTGTTTTAATGCTTATGCCATTTGTACTCCTCTAACATGGCATTATTGTTTAATATAAACCACTGGATCACTCTTATTCTCTGTCTTCCTCTCTCTCTTCTTTCTAAGGCAAAGTTTCTGTCATAGTCTCCTGTAGCTCAATAGTCCAGCCGCAAATGTCATCTGATTTTAGACCTTCACACACAGGATAGAACAGGCAGAAGTAAAGTTGTGTGCAAAGCTTTTCTCTAACAGCTACAAAGTCTGAGGTGGGACTGTTCTACCTGGGGGTGTTACACCTCTTCTCCCATTGTATGGGGATACCAGTTGACAGATTTATACAGTCTACAGTTATACTGGATCCAGTACTTGCATTTGACTGATATGTTTGTGCCTTCAGAAAGTACTTTTTCCGTGCTCCATTGTCTTGTGCAGTGAAGATGCATCGTTCTACTTAAAGCAAACAACTACTGGTTTGGCCTCAGGCAAAATACCTTCTGACTGAGAGCAAAAGGCTGAATCTACCCTCAAAAAGTGCAAATGTTGCATAAGTCTATGCCAAGTGCTTGACTGATTCTAAGCAGCAGGCAACAGATAAGTATGAAACCCAATTTTAAGATAAGCGGGAGATGAATATTCATCAAAGGAGCTGCTGATTGAACAAGTTCTTGAATCAGTCCAACTCTTTTGAATGGTTACATCAAAATCCACTGATTCAGAAAGTAAAAGGTAATTTCAAAAGTTCTACTAGATTTTTTTTTTTTAATGTCTCTGACTTAAAAGCTACTAGCAAGACAAACAATTTCACATACCAGAATGGCACTTGGGGAATAGCACAAGTACAAGGTGGAAATGAGGATGAGCAAATGACTCTGTCAGTTATCATCTAATGCTACTTGAGTTTTACATTGCTAGGTAGAGAGTAAGTCATCAGTTCTTGGGATAAAATGCTTGAGGATTACAGATTATCTTTCCAATTTCAGGTGTGGTAACCCAAACACTTCAAATTTTTGAAAGGAGTAGTATGCATACACAAAAAGAATGTGTACTTCTGTCACCGGAAAGATTTTCAAAAGTATAAAAGTTTAGTGTTTGTTGTTTATCTTGATTTTTAGTGTTCATTTCTTGTACACATGTTTCTATATTAATGCAGAAAATATAGAGATGAATGTGTATAATTCCACATGATTAAACATCATTCCTTGTATGGCCTGCGAGTCAATCCACAGCATTGTAGTTCAGCTGAGAAGACCTGCTGTGGGAAGGAATGTGTTGATGCAGATAAATGCAAAGGTCAATGCTACTAGTCCAGAATTCAGCAACAGAGCTCACAATATCTGAGACAGATATCAATAACCAACTCTAGGCTGTATGATATGAAACATAATGTAGCAAAAACAAACAGAGAAGGGGAGACAAGTCAAGACAGACCAGCTGCTGGATATCAAGGAAATCAGTATCTGAAGAAGAGTTAAAGTCTGTCTGTTACAGATCTATGGGCATGTGAGCTGATTGGAAAGTAAAATACAAAATATGCATTATTTTTGTGAATTTGCAAAATATTTTGTTTAAGAGATAATGAAAAAAAAAAAGTGATTGTAAAACCTCACACCTCAGCATTTTACCAAAAAAAAAAAAAAAAACCAAAAAAACCCCACCTAATTAAACCGATAACATTCCAGTTTTCTCTTATGTTCAGTATCAATTATAGTATGAAAAGCTCTGGTTGCCTTCCCATTTTAAATATTTCATATTAGTTCTGACCTGTATTTTCTCAACAGGCTTTCAAGCAGAAGTGCAGGGATTTTGACTGAAATAAAAATAATTAGGCTATGTAACTTGTTTGAAAGAGGAGAAGTGAAGGATGAGAGGTGATTTCATCAATGTTTATAATTATCTCAAGGGTGGATGTCAAGAAGATGGGACCAGACTCCTTTCAGTGCTGCCCAATGATAGAATGAGGGGCAATGGTTACAGACTGAAGCCCAGAAGGTTCCATCAGAATATGAGGAAAACTTTTTTACTTTGAGGGTGTCAGAGCACCAGAACAGGCTGCCCAGAGAGGTTGTGGAGTCTCCTTCTCTGGAGACATTCAAGACCTGCCTGGACACGTTCCTGTTCAATCTGCTCTGGGTGCACCTGCTTTAGCAGGTGAGTTGGACTAGATGATCTCCAGAGGTCCTTTCCAACCCCCACTATTCTGTGATTCTGTTAAATACTTTGACTGCACTGGACGATTTCAAAGATTTCTGCACTTATAGATGTGCTTTCACAAGTTTTGTGAGTCTTAGTACTTGTTGGGTTTTGTTTGTTTGTTTTTTTCAAATGCCTATGAATTCAGTAAATAACAATGACTTTTCTGTTAGTCATGTGTATTGTTTTTCATTGTAGCAAAAAAGCTGATGGAAAATATTCAGACAAAATGTTTCTAATTAGAAAATATAAGTGTCTAGAAGCTGTTAGAATAGATTTTTACAGTTTATCTAAACCCTTACCATTCCAGTTAGATGACCTTTTACAGTATCTTTGTCCTTTTTTTCATGAAAGCCTTTGAAAATTTTGTTTCATTTCAGTTTGAGAAGAGGGTTGCATGGCAATTAAATATGAATCCTTAAATTCTTTCACAAAATACCTTTCCCCCATTCTTAGCTCAAAAGAGGATTGATTTCACATCAGTAATTTTTCCAGTTCTAAGTAGCTGGAAAGCTGTTGTGGAGGAAACATGTGGGGTATGGATAGAAGTGAGTACTTTCCATCTCATATACCTTTTGTGGAATCTCACAGCTCAAGGACCTTCTCACAGAGAAAGCTGCAGGAATCTGGTAGAATAGCTCTGGAAATACTCAACAATGTACAAATAAAAGTAGACTTTTTTTCCCTCTTCAACCTTTTTAGTCCTCCAGGCAATTAAAGAATAAGCAGTTGCAATGCAAGTAATCCTAACCTACTAGATCATGTCATCAATTGTTTGGCTTCAGTGCTAAGCCTATTGCCAGGTTGACTTATTAATGAGGAAATGTGCTTGCTTGCGTGGAATAAAAATTAGCAGTAGGCAGTGGTAAAATATTCTCAATTTAAGAGTACACAACACAACTTTCAAATTAAATAGTTTTCTTATTTTCTTTTTGCTTCTTATTCCTCATCCAAAAGATAAATGATCTTGCTGTCAGAGCAATGCAAAAAGAAAAATGAAACCATTGGCATGTAGTACAGCACTGTGTGCCCCGCTTCCTAATATACTCAGACATAAAACTAGCAAACTTCTGAAAAAATATTTATTTATTTATTTATTTATTTATTTATCACTAACATTTTTGAATACAGCCTCCCTTGAGAAGAACAGTAGCTAGGGGAGAATAACTTGCAAAATAAACTCCCCAGTCTTCATCATGCACTCTGTAAGCACTTTAGTACCCAGTCTTTTGCAAAGTGTGCAGTAAATTTTTACTTCTTATAATTAGACTAATAAAAATTAATCTGCAGCTGAATTTATCTATTATGTGTGGAGGGTCTTTTGGTTGAGATTCTGAGGTTTTTTAGAAGCTTTGTTATAAGTGGACAGCTCTGAGGAAAATGTATTCTTCCTCAGACAGATACATTTATAAGATCTGTATCTTACACATCTTAAAAGTGTTGTGGTTTCTGTATTGTGTTTACACAAAACATTCTCATAGTTATTTAAATAAAAATTCACTAGCTTGTATTGCAACTTTAGGCAGTAAGTCAAGCTTTTGGTTAAAGCTGGGTTCCGCTTAAAAAGTGAACAGCAATATTTCTGTATTATACAGGTTGTAAGGCACACGTTCATCATAATTGTCCACTCAGTGTTTTTAAGTTTTCTCATTTCATAGAGTGAACATTGATCTGTCCTCATTTCTACAGAGTATTCCTGCTTTTTGCTGCTTCTAAGCACAAAAAAAAAAGAATCTCAAAGCTTTTATATTGCAAAATAAAGCAAATATGTATTTCGACATGTTTAAAAGTAGTGAACAAGTGAAAAAAAAACCCACATTCTTTGAAAAATAGACAATCAATTTCCTCTGGAGCTAAGTTAAGTGCATAAAGGCTCAATTCTTCAGCTCAAGCAAACTTCTAAGTTGGTCAATAGAACTTCATTTTGTCACATGGGCCCTGCCTTTCACAACATCCTGCAAATGAGGAGTCCATATATTGAAGTATTAGTTAACCAGACATAAGTGCTAAGTAAGTGAAATAAGCATGAGCAGGAGGGTGTTTCTAAAGTTTTCGGAAAGATTTGTATCCCTAGAACCTAATAAAGTGTTTCTCATGAAGTTTAATTCAATCTGCACCAAGCTGTTTCTTTGTGCTAGAAACTGTGTGCCTGCCTTCCCACTCCTTGCATATTTACAGATGCCGTCGTGCACTACACTTGAAGCAAAAGTGACAGTGACTATCCAGATCCTGTCAAATCATCTGTAAACTCTCCTCATTTTATTTCTCACCCCTGGAAAAGCCTCAGAGAACAAATGGGTTTTGTGGCATGCCTGAGAAATCAGGAAGATTCAGGCTCCGATGAACCGAGGCGGGGAGCAAATCCTGCAGTTAAGAACCCGTCACTGATTATGCCCTGACTCCAGCCCCTTATGATTAAGCCAGGAGCCTGTTACCTTGAGCATGTTAGATGATCTCAGCTGTCACGGTGTCATTTTTAAACATCCCAATGCACACTTCCCCAGAACAGCTTGACAGGGACAGGTGTTATTGCTGAAACCATTTGCATGCAGAAAACTATACACGCTGCACTGAAGCATTTGCAGACTAATTCTCTAGGAACTGAAAGGACAAACAACAAGCCTGTTGTTTTAATGCAAGAACAATGAGACTTTTGTGGATTACATATTTTCTGATCCTCATGCTGCAGCATCTGTAATTTTTGCTATTTTCTGCAAATCTGTGCTTATATTTTATATAGTTATATCCATCTGTACAGCTGTCAGCACCACAACATCAGAGGGACACGGTTGCATAGAGAAGCTGAACTGCATCACAGTAAAAACAGGTATCACTATAAACAATCTGAACTTGAATAACAGGCCCCACCCTGCAAACTTGAAGGTTTTTTTGACTGGGAATAACAACGATTAAGGGATTCCCATCCTGTACTGCAGAATGCTCTGTGACACGAACACTGGGTCACTTCAATACAGAAACTGTGTGAAATTCCATATACCTACATGATAATTCAAATATTAATGCTTTTATTAATAAAATAGAGCACTTGTAATTGAAGTTGAAACAGCTGGCTCACGTGCAATTAACATTTATTTCCAGAAAACTTGTGACTACTGAAGTTTAATAACACCTCAGAATATTACTCCTTAAAGAATTTAAAGGAAATATATTTTCACATGTTCTGTATCTATTTGTGTCTGAGAGCACTTCGTATGCCTGCACTTTGTTATATGCATAATAGTTCACATATCTATAAATATAATTTAGCAGAAATTTTCATATGTTTTCAATTTTCCAAAATAAGGTTACTAGCTACTATACTAACCATACACTGATGTGACAAGTTGCTTAATAGTGTCACTCTTCCTTTCTGCTGTAGATCTACAATAACCCACAATTTCCCCCTAGTAGTATTAATTCCCACATACAGATATTTATTGTATTTTACAAGGTAAAATAGTTAGATTGCCCTCCTAAGGAATCAAGTCAAGTTGTTCAGGCTGAGGAGTCAGACTTCTGAGCTCAAGTTGGTACACGGATAAAAGTCAAAATGAAAGCTCAGGAGTATATCAGGATTTTTCTAAATTTAGTGTAGTACAGAGTAGGGACAGTGCAGTCACCGAATCATAAAATGTCCTGAGTTGGAAGGGTCACACAAGGATCATCAAGTCCAACCCCTGTCCCTGCATATGACAACCTCACAATTCACACCATGTGTCTGAAGGCATTGTCCAGTATCTTCTTGAATACTGTCAGGCTTGGGGCTGTGACACCTCCCTGGGGAGCCTGTTCCAGTGCTCCACCACCCTCTGGGTGAAGAACCTTTTCCTAATGTCCAACCTAAACCTCCCCTGGCACATCTCCCTGCCACAGATGCCTACCCTTCCTTCTCCCCTTGTGAGGAAGCTGTAAACCATGATGAGGTCTTCCATTAGTCTCCAGGCTGAACAAACCAAGTGACTTTAGCTGCTCCCCATACAGCTTCCTCTCCAAACCCTTCATCAACTTCATAGCCCTCTTCTGGATGCTCTTCAGTAGCTTTATATCCTTTTTATACTGTGGCGCCCAGAGCTGCACACAGTGCTCCAGGTGAGGCTGCACCAGTGCAGAGCAGAGCAGGACAATCACCTCCCTCACCAGGCTGGCAATGCTGTGCTTGATGCACCCCAGGACACACTTGGTCCTGTTGGCTGCCAGGGCACACTGTTGGCTCGTGTTCAACTTGCTGTCAACCAGAAGCCTGAGATCCCTCTCCGCAGAGCTGCTTTCCAGTATCTTGTCCTTCAATCTGTATGTACAGCCAGAGTTGCTGTGTCCCAGGTGCAAAATCTGGCACTTGCCCTTGTTAAACTTCATGTAGTTGGTGACTGTTCAATTCTCCAATTTGTCCAGATCCCTCTGCAGGGCTTCTCTGCCCTCAAAAGTGTCAACAGCTCCTCCCAATTTAGTGTCATCAGTAAAATTAGTATTTCCTCAATTCCTGTGTCTAAGTCATTTATGAAGATATTGAAGAGTGCTGGCCCTAAGATGGATCCCTGCAGAACCTCACTAGTCGCCAGCCTGACTTAACTCCATTTACTAGAACCTCTTGATCCTTGCCTGTCGGCCAATTGCTCACCAACTGTAATGTGTGTTTATCCAGCTGTATGCTGGACATCTTGTCCAGGAGGATACTGTGAGAGACAGTATCAAAGGCTTTACTTGAAATCCAAAAAGACCACATCGACAGCCTTCCCTTGGTCAACCAGGTGGGTAACTTTGTCATAGAAAGAAATTAAGTTTGTTAAGCAGGATGTTACCCTCATGAACCCATGCTGGCTGGGACAAATTACTATGTTGTCATTCAGATATTTTCCAATAACTCCCAGACCAATCTTCTCCATGATTTTTCCAGGAACATAAGTGAGACTGACTGGCCTGTAGTTGCCAGGGTCGTCCCTGTTGCCCTTCTTGTAGACTGGGACAACGTCTGACAGCTTCTGGTCATCTGGGACCTCTCCATATTCCCAGGAAAAATCACAGAGGGAGGCCTTGCTATGACATCAGCCAGCTCTTTAAGCACCCTTAGTCCTGCCTATAAGACTCCAATTTTGAAATAACTAGCTATGTTATTAAGCAGATGCTTTTATTCAGTTTACTATAGTCTAAAATTAACCTGCACTGAGGCTGTGGAATTAGATTATAGTGAAGGAAATGCTTAGGTGTGTGTGCCCTAATTAAGGTAGCCAGTCTAAAAGGTGACTTTATATAGTTTAAAAATTAACTAAGAAGAAAGCATATATGCTTATAAGTGAATAAAAAATCAAGATCCCCGTATAACCATAAACAATCTTTTTAATATTTAATATTAATATTTTTAATATTTTAATATATTCAGGAAAATATTGATATTTTTAATATTAGTTAAAATTAGCAATATTTTCTAAAGATCTTTCTGAAAGAAGGTGATGATTGTCATAATGGTTTAGATCAGCACCTTTATTCCAGTAATATTTCCATAATTAATTGTAGCTGTACCCTACAGTAGACATCTGTATTTTTCCATAAGAAAATTAAAAGGTATAAAGATATGACTAAGCATCATAAAATACAATGCAGAGAAAAGCTGCTGTCTGATTTATATTTTCTTATTATGATAATGATTCTCATTCATCACTTAGGGTGAATTAAATCCACCATAACAAGTATCATAAACCTGCCTATAATTAAGATGAACAAAAATGTGTTAAAAAATGTTTCTTGATAGTTACTCTTGATAATGAAAATGATATTTCAGAGTGTGATTTTATGTTGTCTTAATATTACTGCTGATGCAATTTACATAAGAATAAATTATCAAGAAGTGTTATATTCTGTCCAGTGTGAGAGAAACTGTCAGTCTTAACCTAGCAATTTTAGTCTCTTTCCAGCCTTGCATAAATACAATGTTCTTTGATGATCCTTTATTTCTGATATTACATCTAAATTGCATTTGTCTAACAGGTACCCCACAATAAGGCCCCTGAAAAACACCCCTGCATTTCAGAGGAAAGGGAGAAGGCTGCTAAGAAAAAGTAATATATATATATGGAAAGAATAACTAGAAAGAGACAGAAAAAGAAGTGAATTTTTTAGTTATATGATGGTCACTGGGTGATGTTTTGTAACTTTAAGCTTTCTTGTAATGCTGCTTCTGGAAATATTACTTGCTCTCTGATGAGTCCTTCATTTGGAATTGAAGGTAACCAGATTCAGACAGGCATAAAGAGTAGCCTAGTTCCTCCTGTGCTCCAAACAACCTCAGTTTCAGAATTAAAACACAGGTGGTCCAACCAAAACAATAATGTTATTTGTTCCAGAAATATTCACCTTGAAATGTAGCCAATTTTCACTGAAAATATAGTAATAATTAACTGAAATGTCATGTTAAGTAGGTGGGTGAAGAATAAGTTTCCATGTTTATATATTGGAATATATTGAAATGAAAGGTGGTTTTTTCCTAAAGAAAGGAAAAAAAATGTGAAAAAATAAAATAGTTTCAGTAAAGAACAGTCTCTGGGAAATAGTAAGGGTTGGGAAAGAACTGTATGAAATAAAAATGTAACAGAAAAGAAAAAATCACAGGAAAAATATTGTGAAGGATATCAAAAGGATGAAGTTAAAGGGCTTTCTGTGCAATGTTTGAAGCATTCTTAGAAAGAAATTTGAAAAATTGGAAGATAGAATCAAATTCAGGAAGAATAAACAACAATATCTGTCCTTTTTGAAAGCTGTTTCAAAGTCCGTTCTACTTAGTTACTGAAATATACTGTTACTTATAAAACAAAGTACCTTCTAATCATTAATTCCAAAAACTGATCAGATACACTTTGGAAAAAATGTACTGGTAGCAACTGATACAGTTTTTTGAAACTTTTATCAAATCTAGTGAGATTCCAAAAAAAAGCAGGCAGGGAACATATGATGAGAATATATCACTGAATCCAATGTCTTAAATGAGAAATTAGGAGGTATTTTTCAAGAGAGTCCCTTCAACATGGCACTTGAGTATGTCAGTGTCAGTGCTTTTTTCTTTGACTTTTCTCAGGTTGTAAATCTACTGTGATAATTGTGTGTTGAGAAATGCTCTCTAGTCTGTTTACTCATCCTCAAGCAAATTGACCCACTCAGGAGGTAACTGAGGTAGCTTTATATCATATGAGTACCTCATATACTGGCATTTGAGCTAGGAAATACTTTTTATTTCCTCTAAAATGTCTGTGGCAAAGAGTGGGTGAGAAGCTAATTCTATTGTGAACACAATTAATGGATCTAATTTGCACGTGCTGTTCCAGAAGTAGGCAGCTATTCTTACCTAACAAGCTTGAAAAAAGGAGTTGTTTTACACAGATATACTGAAAAGATTGTCTGAAGACAACAGCTACAGGACATTATAGGCTATAGCTGATTAGCTGGTCATTAGCAGCAATAGTGTCCCCAAAGGAAAAGGCTAAATAAACAAAACAGGAAGTTGAAATTTCAGTCTGATAGCAAAACAAGTGGGAAATGAACTGCAGAAATCTCAAAGTTCAGTGGGGTTTTGCTCCAAAATAGCCACAGCTGAAATGCAGTTGCTAAAATATGTCATCCAGTTCATCTAATTAGGTAAATTGAAGATTACTGTGGTCAATCCTACAAAGAAATCACAGAGCTTCTAGGGGTAACCTTGGAAAAGTATTTGTGTTGCATGGTTTAGCTAAACAGTAATAAGTATTAGTTTATTTGGATTGTCCCCATACCTTGGGAAATCTAGAAACCAGAATCAGGCATTTTTGTACTTACATGACAAATATAACACTATACACAAGTAGAATAAATGAACACTGTACAGAGTATTTCTGGCACGTTTCTCATTTTCTGTATCTGTAAATCAAGAGCAATTAAGAATCATCCTGTAATGGCAAACCAGATACAATTAAGAGGAAAACATACACTTAATATGCCCAGTGGAACTGGTAACAGTTGGTTTACCTTCAGTGAGAGCTGGCACATACTCACCAGAACAGCTCACTCTGTTGCTTATAAAAGAAAATGAGGATCTCCTTGAACATATTCTTCCACATGGAAAGACGGATTTGGGATCTATGCTTTCTCAATAGACTTACTGTAAAGGAGCAGAAGTAGGTACCTTTTTGTCACTGCAGTATGTGCTGTTAATTTCCTGTCCACAGCTTCATATTTCCCTATTTTATAATGCAAAATTTTAATCTTCTTTAACTCTCCCTTAGCAGTGTTCTGCAGAGGGGACTGAAGTTCTTTCCCTAGGGGACAGAAGCTCTTTCTCCTTGTCAGAAGACGAAAGGTATAGTAACAACTGTGTCCAAAAAACAGAGTTTAAAACCTGTGAGATTTTTTGGATATCTGAGTAATACACATGAAAACATTTTTGTTTGTAGTGTTACTACTGGAAATCAACACACATATGGAATGAGGACATCAGATCATGAAGTGATAATGTGTAGAGCTATGTAACTTTGCATCCGGTAGAGCTCCAATAAATTGCCTGTGCATCTGACATTAAAATATTAGGTGAATTTAAAACAAAACAACACAAACAAAACAAAACAAAAAGAAAGAAAAAAAAAAAGAGACTGGAACTGTTTAGAAGTATTTCATAGGTGGAATTTCAAGGACAGTATATAAAGATGAAAATTTATTAACTAAATTAAAATTTAGCTTTTTATATAATCAAAAGGGTTAATATCTTGGAAATAGTTTCAAGTTTTCATGAAACTTTCTTAATCACTATTAGTTAGGATATATATAAATATACACGCATCTGTATCTTATCTAAGAGACAGTTTCTGGAACAGCACACTAGACCTGGAAAAAGTCTAGACACTTGCTCTTGAAAAGGTACAATATCTGGAATAGTTACCTTGAAATTGAAAATCAGTATTTTCCAAAATCTACCTGCAAAAAATTTTTACATCATGCCTTGTTAATATTCATTCTACTGCTGTAAGTGTGGCTTTCTTATGAACCTGAACACAAACTTCAATTGCAAAGTAAGGAGTTGCAGTGCTACGGGTTGATGAAGTACCCTGGGGTTATACAGCCAAGTGTCTGGACTGACTTTTTATGAATGATAACGATGAGAGTATTTGAACCAGAGAAGTTTATTGTCTCAAATATATCTTTGAAATGAAGCCAAGCTACGACTACCCATAAGTTTCACTTATTAAAAATAAATATGTTTAATAGTGAAAAACAATTATTGCACAATATTGATATTCAATTATAATTTCATTAAAATAAATTCATTACAGTATTTGCACACATTTTCTTCCTTCTAAAACGGCATTTTTCTTTAGGTTTCTTTAAAAATTATCTGACCTAATACGTTGTATTCACAGCTGGCATAATTTATTCTTGTTCTGATTCTAGAGTGTTTTCTAATAATCATAGGACAATACTCTCGATGGAATGATGATGAAATAGCTGAAATTTGCTACACAATTATATTGCTTCACATGTACTCCTAATATACAACAGTTAAGAAACTGCTGCCAACACTGGCCCTTATTTTTCATTCTGACACGAAGATCATTGAAGTCTTTGAAATTAAACTGCATTTGATTTTTTATAAACCCCTAGCAACTTGGAGATGTCATTTTGCTGCAGACATCTTAGGAAAAGAAGATCAAACAAAGATCACACCGAAAATTTGAACTAAATAAATGTTCACTTAAGAATATGGGAATATTCCTCCTTGAGGTGCAGCAGATTCAATCATTCATATTGACTAATTTGAATGTTGATGCAGAGTTCCTGATTGCCCAGTGGAAATGAGAATATAATTAGTAATCTAAAGAAGATTTTATATCTATTTACAAAACCAGAAAGTATGATCACAGGAATAATATACATTCAATACTAATTAATGGAGAATTGTGTACTGAAATGTAGAATAATGGTATATTTATTATCTGAAAATTTGAGAAAAAATCCAACCCTTCTTTTCATAGATTTTAAGGGTTAGGTTGGTTGTTAGAGTTTTTAAATTGTCTTAAATTGACTCCTGCTTTATTACTAAGACAATGATAGCCAACACAAGCTGAAAATATTTAGGAACAATAGATAGATTGGTTTGCTAATGAAAAACGACATTTTCCTCTTAGTAATAAATTAACTGGAATTTAATTTTTCTTTCTCTTAAATGCATTCAAGCATGAAGTAAACTAACCATGATGCATACATCTTTGGTTTGGAAAAACAGTCATAGGAATAAATAGGTGACAGCTATTCATAATAATTAAGCTAACTTTACGAAAGAAATAGGACAGAACCCTCATGTGCCTACTGCTAGAAGAGGCAGTTTCAGATATACCACAGAATGATAGACGTGGCAAGATATTAAACAGATGTATTGTCTTCCAGGTGCAAGGTTTATAGAAGAAAATATTATTTCCAATCTCATTTCAGTTGTAATTGAACTATTCCCAGTAAAAGATAAATTTTCACTAAGTTGCACCATGGCATTTTCATGGTTTTGGCTTGGCTTAATATCGTGTGAATAAGTGCCTGAAGTATTCTATTCCTTTCAGTACAGGGAGATGTAAATGGAATTCTGAGAGCTTAGAAGTGAAATTTAAATCAAGTATAAATTTAAATGAGGTTAAATTTAAATTAAGTATAAGCCACAAAAATATGCAAACACAAAAAAATAAATAAAAAATCACAAACCTGTTCCTGCCCTCTTTTAGATAACTTAAAATTGAATTATTTCTTAGTCTGTCTAATTATTATAAAACATCTTTTTTTTTCCTGTGGTTCACATACCAGATTGGAGAAGTCAGCATGTGCCTCCTTAAGTTCACTTTTTACTGAATGCTACAATTTCTTCCGTGATTTCATTCTATAGTGAACTGTATATTACTATAACAAAGCAGGATACTTAATTTCTTTTCTGATATACTAATCTCTTGCAGAATTAATAGCTGGTAATCACTCTATTGCACTCTTTTCTTTTCCAGAAATGATATCAGGATACTTAAAGTGTTTCTTCCTATTTCAAGAAAAGGGACTTTAAAGGATTGCAATTATATTTTGAATTGCAAATTGTGAATTGTTATTGTGAATAAAAACTCCCCAGTGGCAGCAGCTGAGACAGATTTTTTGTTTCCTTTTTTATTTCTTCAGCAAATTAACGTTCTTAAGCAAACTTCATTTAGACCACATTTTCCAGCATTTTATTGTGGTTTTGTTAGTTTGCTTGTTTTTTAAATTTATTTGTTTGGGGTTTTTTTTGCATTAAAGCCTGAAACACTACCATTAATTGATTTCCCACTGCACCAGCCTGTTCCACCTGCACTGCACACCAAGATTGCCTGCGTCCAGCACTTGCACAGCAAGACTGAAGGTTATGAGGTGAGACGACAGACATAGAGCAGCACCAGGAGCCCAGGGCCTGCAGGGACTGGCCAGTGTCTGGCTGCCAGCAGAGCAGTAGGCAGCCCCTGGCTGTGCATGTGTCAGCTGGCTCTGAGCCACTTTGCCTGGTCATGGCAAGGAGAGGACTTTGCCAGATGCGTAGCCTCTACCTACTACTGCTCAGCTTCTTGCTCGATGACTTCAGGCAAAGACCAGATTTTTCTTGTAAAAGTTGTTTTTCAACCTGCAAGTCAGGAAAAGAAACACACTGTTTCTGTTTATACTTTACTAAAAGTTCAGCAGACAGGTGACACTTAATCTGCCTCAGTTCCTCGTTTTGCTGAGCTGTGAGACTGCAAAATGAAACATTAAAACAGAAAGTACAGCTGTGAGTTGAGAAATAGGTGATATCACATTCCTTTTATAGCTTTTTTTCTGTCTCAGGTTAAATTCAAGAAAAAGAATTTCTGGCCATTTTTCAGGATTCTGCTTGTAAATTTGCCTCTATCTTTTAGTGGTAATCCCATGGTGAGATTTAATGTGGTCTTTTGTTACACCAGAGTTAGTGGTGAGTTTAACTGCTGAAGAGCTTCAAAAATCTTTAACATTTTACTTACACTTGTTTTAAACAAAAGCTCGGTTCGACCCAATAAGCAATTCTTTTATTTGATTTCATGTGTCTGTAACAAAGTGGAAATGGTGAAAATGAGAATCTGCACTTCATGTTTCTGATAAAGCCTGAGAACCCAGCAGTGGTCTTGTGATTCCCCAGAATTCAAAGCCTAGGGGCATCAGCAAATGGTTGCATGAAATTATTCATTTCCTTCCCTTCGACAAGGAGGTTTAAATCCACATTATCTACTGCTAGGAATACACGTATTTCACTATAATGAAATTTGGACACATTTTGAGTGTTCCAGATGCTTCTTTTCAGTGTTTTGTTGTTGTTGTTTGTTGGGTTGTTGTGGTTTTGATTTTTGTTTTTTGGTTTTTTTTTTAAGAAATACACAACAACCTGTTCACAGATGTGTAGGTTTTAGGCACAGGTTTTCCACCAAGCGGCCAGAAAAATAACAAAATTCATTTGATCCTAGCAACACTTAAACCAATTTAAAAAATGCAAAAGCTTTAATTTACCCAACTATTTGCATTTTATTCTTTGCTTTTGTGTAAGATGCCCAAAATTAGTTAAAATGCTCCATTGCAGATTTGATAAATATCTTGTCTGAGTTAAAATGAAGGTTTTTCTTGCTTGCTTTTCTTGCAGGCTTTGCCTGCTTGTTTTGCCCCGAGACTGAAGAATGAATTGTTGTAAAGGCTATGTGGGAGTATTTCAACTTCTCTTACTTAGTGTACTGGAAGGGAAGGAGTAAGCTATTATTTTATAGTAGTTAAGACAAAAATTATTAATTACTGAAGATTTTAAGCCTTAAATTTATATTTCATGTCAGTGCTTTCAGAGTATCCATTAATTTTTGGTATGTTGACATGTTATTGCATAGTCACAAATTGAGTACTTTCCAAAATCTTATTGATTTTCTTTATCTATACACTAATAATAGATAAGAAATTGTGTGACACAGGGCTTTGTGCTACTAAGGGTCAAGTATTTTGCAATTATTGAATAGCAGTTGCTCTAAAATGTTCTGAACATCTATTTATTAAAAATAAGCTCTTCTGGAAGTCATAGTATGATAATTCCGTAATATAGCAGTGTATTAAAAACAAACAACCAACCAAACAAAAAACAACAAAAAGAACAGTTCTAGGATTATCTCTTCCTCACAATGACAAATCAAACTGTGATTTTCATATCGGTGAGACTGATGTGATTCCTTAGGTCATATTTTCTCCCTTGTTGCTCCTACAGTTTTCAAAGTCAAAAAATATCTAATAATGTTTAGCTTTTTGTCCTTTAGTCCAGATGTTAATTATAATTTCACTATACATTTCAATACAATCATTCCTTAGCTGGTTCATGAACTAGAAATGGTCTGGTAGCAGGTTATGGTAAATAACTTCTCTATGAGGGATAATTTGTTTGTTTTCAAAAGGACATTTTGTCTCTCAGAGTTTCTATTTAATCTATATATTGCTTTCTGCAGGCCTATGTCTTTAACCACCTCCATGATTGCATTGACTGTAAGAAAGTTGATAAAATTGAATTAGTACCGAAAGATGCAAAACTTTTCCACCAAATTACAGTATAGCTCAGATTTGCAGTGTTGACACTGTCATAAATTAATGACATAGTAAAGAAAAGGTAGCAATTTTCACAATAAAGGGCAGTTCTAAGCAAATTTTCCTAAAGGTCTTTATAGGTTTTCTGACATCTAACATATCATTAAATATTGCAGAGAACAGATTACAAGTGAAGGGATAGAGTTCACTGAACTGAATGTATTTAGGCTTGTTGCTTAATGTTAACCTCAAACAGGTGGAAAAATCTGCTATGATACGGAGTGGTTAGCCAATAAAATGGCAGAAAGAGCTTGAAGAAAATGAATGTAATGTTCATAAGAGAAAACATTTCAGCTGTATATGGGATAACAGAGTTGAGTTCCAAATTCGTTATCACCCCTCAGGAAAAGGATCTTGATTTTTTGCAGATAAACATGAATATACATCTATCTTGGGAAAAGACTCAGCTCTGGTCTCTCAAAAAAAAAGGGGCAAAGTAAAACTAGAACATAAAGGATTCAGAAAGGTCTGTATACCAACAAAACTCATAGAATAAAAGTGCTATGTTTGGAAAACAGCAGAGTATTAGACATTTTTTCCTAATTTCTCAAAGTTCAAGATGTAGAAAATACAAGTGGTATATTTAGAATAAACTAGCAGAAATTTTTTTCACTCAGTTTTATTTATCACTCTGTGAAAATTGATTCTATTTTTTTTTTTTTTCCTCTGAAGGATGAAGAGTCTCCCAAAGTTTTAGTAGATGTTCATGAAGGAACCTACTCAACCACAGATTTGAATGTGACAGTCTGCATTGAACAGCCAGCTCATTAGCTACTAAATGACAAAATCTTTAATGACAGGTCAAGGGAGAATCACTATGTCCTTGCTTTGTTCATCAGCTCCGTCTCTATGCATATGTAGGATCATCATCTAGATGGACACCTGAATGTGACCCAGCTTGACAGGTTTTATGGGCTTGGACAAAAAGAGGAAGAGGCCACAATTCACTATATCCAGCTCTACTGAAACCACAAAAGGCTTTATCTTTTATATATGAATGAACAATGTTGCACCTCCCTGTAAGAGCAAGATTTGAAAGTGTAGCACCGCTGAATATTCAGATACTCATTAGCAAATAGCTATGATTTGCTTCCTGCAATACTTACTTTTTAATCTCTCTCAACTGAAGAGTGTTCCAGTGAGCAGCAGGCTGTTGTCTACTTCAAATTCTGAAAAGTTTCTAAAAGAGAGAGGGAAGATCGCCTGGAGGTCTTTATGCTTTAATGCTCAGATTCAGACCATTTTGACTTTGAAAGATACTGCAGGCCATAGATGAATTGCAGAACAAGTAAAACAGAAAACTGATGTACAATTATGCATCTGCATTTATTGGATTTAAACTCAGCAGGGAACAAGGCCAGCTGAAGAGGCTGTAACAATCAGATGGTACATGAAATTTGGTTAGCTCTCTTGGCAGAGAGGTTGAGGAATTACCTGTATGTCCAGATTGGAGTGTCTTGCATTAACGCTGTTTCCAAAATTCCTCCTTATCTATATGTTATCGAAATGTTTTGGAAATTAGGTTCATGACTTACAACAGTACTACCCTATATGGTTTGTATTAACTTCTAAGGTGTCCTTGAAAAAAATTTAATCATAATTCTGCATATGTTTCTCCAATTAAACATTTTGTGCTAAGCATTGTATACTAGTGATGTGTTCAGGTTTTTTTGCTTGTTTTTTGCTGTTGTTGTTCGTTTTTTTGTCATTATGAATTAACGGCTTACTCTTCTATACTTGTGGAAGGTATTTCTGCTCTACTGCTTCCTTGGGAGATTTCATCATGGAGAATAAATTATGTGGGTATCTCAAATTAGATTGGGTTTGTGCCCTACATTGGCAGCTAATTCATGAATTACGCTGCTTAAAATTGACTTCATCAAACAAAATACCTTCAGGACAAAATAGGGCTGTAATCTCTAAGTATGTAAAATAAAAACTGCCTAGTTCATTCATCCGATAAACAGGCAACTAATCTGCAGCTAAGATTAGGAAGTTTATAAAATCTATTTCAAAAAGTTTTAATTAAAATAGGTTCAATGAGCTGTGGCTTAAAATGATACTTCTATTTTCTTTCTACAATATCATGGGATTATAACATTGTATAAAAGCATAGAATATGCTCTGCAGACTTCAGAGCACAGGAACCTGACAGATGGACACACATTAACTTTGAAACCAAAGGAAACAAAAAAAATAGGTGAATATAGATGTGCTACACTAGCGAATTCTTAACAAAATTATGCATCTGCTTTGTACAGTTTTACATACCAAGGACATACTGATTCAAAATGTCAGGTGCTTCAGATAAAAGCAATAGGAAGTTAGGGCTCAAGTGTGTATGAGAACTATTCTTTAGTGACTGAAGCTAATTCTGGATCTGTTACTGAATCTCTTTTAGAGTTTATGGGAGTCATATCTCCATATAGAGTTCGCTTTATCCCCAGTAAAATCAAAATGCTGGTAAGAATTGCCTCACAGGAATGTAGTAAGAACTCATTGGCAACTGTTTATTCAGAGTTTTGAGGATATTGGTTCATGATGTTTCTGTTTTCTCTCACTGTTTCCATTGTAACTCTTAGATTATTTGGTAAAATCTAATCACTGAGGACAGAATTTCTAAATTTCTTCCTCTCTTCTGCCCCAAAACAAAAGAACTGTAGCAGATGAAGTTTAATTCTGTTGGTTTAACAGCATTTTAAAGTAGCTGACCAAATAGAACTCAGTGGAATAGCTGAAATTTACCGAACTGCAACTAGTAAAGACAGACCAACTGTATATAAAATCTTTATCAACAGTCTAGTTCCTCCTCTAAGAGATAATGACATCTGAAATTCTTCACCAAAATGAAGACATTTTTTTACAATTTAAGAGAAATCATTGTACAACCTTGATTACCCAGCCAGATAATATTTAATAACTCTGAAAAAGAGTAAATATTCCAAAAGTTTTATAATGTATTATTTGCTGGTGTTCTGTCCATACTGGAAAACACTGCAGCATAGTTAAAAATATGTTTTGAATATATATGTCACAGCAAATGCCCTTTATGCAAATGCACTTTTTCTCCTGCTTCATTGCTAAATAGCCTTTAAAATCTGCCTTTGGTAACAAATCATTTTGGTTATTTCTGACAATCTCAGATCTTGTGCTGAAACCAGCAAACCAACTCATGCCTCTTGCCCAGCTGGCTTCATTCTATAGACCAACTTCGACTTAACCCCACCTACCCTAAAGGCCTAGGAAATATCAAAGAAATCCTACTGGGAATCAGAATGAAATATGTTCAAAGGATGAGATCTTAAACTTGTAGATAGCAAACTATAAATCCCTTGTTGTTTCCTCTGCCTTTCGTTTTACACATGCTTGGAGACTTACAGCTTGGGGGCGGAGGGCGGGGGGGAGGATGGGAAGGAGAAGGGAAGGGAATAAGAAGAAAAAAAAATAAAATCTAATTCTTCATAATGGAAAGTTTTCCTTGCCACATTAAATGTTATTGTATTTTTAGATATGTTGAGATATTGTCGATATTGTCTGTGGAAACAAGACAAAATTAATCCAGCTAAGCTGGTATGAGACAATTGTGTTGCTTAGACTTTTACTGGAACTAAACTAACTCTGGCAAGTGTTACCAAACCAAGTCAAGCAAGACTGGATGTAATTTCTTACTTCATATTTGGAAATCTGTAAGGATGAAGTATGTTCCTTCTTAAGGAAGTTTTCTAAAATGATAGCTCAAAAAATTACTAAAATGGTGATGCAGAGCAATTCCAATTTGATCAGAAGTCAATGTTGTCTAGGTTCCCAGGTAGGACTGACCATAAGAAATTTAACTCTCCAGCAGGCAGCCCTGACCTCCATGGGGGACTTGTCCCTGTAACAAGGTTTTCATGCTAATGTTAGATGGACACCCTTGGCTGAATCAATGACCCTAAACTCAAGCCTGGGTGCTGGCAGCAGGTAGTGTTAGCCTAAGGTGTGTGTTGCTCCTGCTGAGAGGAGCATTAGTATGTGCAAGCCAGAGAGGGTTTTAACCTGACACTGAAAATCACTGTCCTACCCATCAGGATTGCTAGCAGGGGAGGTTGGCTATTTGTTATGACTGATGGATGTATCAAAAATGGCAAAATATAGAAATCCTACTCAGAAAGGTCTCCTTTTTCTACAGTGCACAGTTCACAATGAGACCCAGGGACAAACCTTGCTTTCAAAAGATCATCCTGGAGGTCACACAAAATGTGGCAAGGCATTGTAGGAAACAAATGAGAAAGGATTTAGCATCAGTGACAGCAATTTTTCTCATGTGTGCTCAGTTTTCAGCTTCTCCCTTTCAATAAGGGAAGGGCTTTAGTAGTCAGTAATCTATGCTGGGCACCTATCCTGTCATCATCTAGTGACAACGCTCCTCTCTTTAATACCCAGATATAAATTTAAAATATACTAGATATATATAGAGAAAGAATGGATTAATCCAACCTACTTGGATTTCACATACGATTTATTGTGTACATTGAGACAGAAAATGGATTAATCCATATACTCAAATTTCTTCTGCAGAAGCAGCAGGGAAGCTTCATTTAGCTTTTTTTTTTTTTCCCCCACTGAGACACTGATTTGTTTCTTCTTGACTCTTATCTACAGTTAGGCTATCAATTTAAAGAAATATAAGATACTGTAAGAGAAAATATGAATCATCCATAAGAAAAATAATTTTTAAAACTGTGTTATATACTACATTTCAATACGATTATGAATTTACCTTCTTTTGACTTCTGTTATCTATCTTCTTTGATATGTCTCAGGAATAAAAGCTAGTAGCAGTCAGCAGAACTACAAAGAGAAATAAAATGACAGAAAGTTATACAGTTAAATGTGCTGCTAGAAAGCAGGCACTTTTGAAGCTGCCATGACTTTTGACAAGCCTTTAAGGTGTCAAAAACTGTAAATTCATTGTTGCCTGTGTGTATATACATCACCTAATTTGCAACACACTGAGATTTACATAAAGGGATATAGTTGTTTACTTAGCAAACTCCTTCAGCAAATTAAAATGCAAGAGTGGGCTAATCATAGTGCTTTGGAGGGTGACTCTAGATCAGGCTGGATTGGCTTTTCCTCTACAAGGTGCAGATATCAGCATCACTCAAATATTAGAACAGTGCAAATTTCCAGATTTGACTCATTGAAATTCTTGACTTGATTTCATCTTTCACTATTTTAAAATAATCATAGCAGTACTTTTCCCTTCTCTTCCTCTCCCAGCCACTCTCCAAGAAGTAATCACTCAAGTGCAGAAACACATCCAATTGCAAACTTTTATGTTTTTTATTCACTTGGCAGAGTATTACACACCTTTAAGTTCTATATCACACCTCAGACAGACAGTTTAATGTGCTTTTGTCCACTTTCCTTGTGCATTAAGGACAGGTGACATTAAACTAAATTAGCTTACCTGTAGTTCTATCTTATGCAGTCATTGACGTGTGGCATGTTTCTATCAATAGTCTCTTTGATAGTTTACTCCAACAAGTAATGTTGTAGTGCAAGAAAAATCAATACTAGTTCAGAATTTGGTGTCTTCTTTGGACACAAGAGCTTAAAATTAAACTTCTATAAATGACCTTTTCAGAGATGGCCTCACTCAGTGACTCAAGATGTATCAAGAGAAATCATCAAATAGTTGATCTTAAGGGTGCCACACACTAACTGCTTTACTCACAGGTAGCAAAGGGCTGGAAATTGGATTTGGTTCATCCTTGGTTTCAGTTCCTTTCAATTTCACTGTGTAAAACATTATTGATATCGCAAAGAAAGAGCTTACAATAAATATAGTAAAAAAAACCCCCTAAATCAATAGATCTCTTGCAGAAAGACACCTGGAAAAATAGAATACAGAGGATCAATTGTCCCCTAGTGGTGTGAGATTTCTATTCTCTATCATTCAAAATATGACAAAAATACTAGCAGAAGCTTCTTCTGATGTTTTAGCTGCAAGTGACTCATACTCATCTGGAATGTTTCTATTGCTAATTTGTTTGTGCATCTGATGGAAAGAGTGGTGAAAATGGGAGGTGGAAAAAATTTCAACCTACCCTGGACTGCGTAAGAAAGAGTGCATGTCATCCTGGGAAGGGCAACTGGAAGTGCTACATTCTTTTTCACCCACTTCCTGAGTCTTTGTCTCTAGGTAAATCTGGTTCTGCAAAGGAAAATCCAGTGGTATGGGGTTTTGTTTGTTTGTTTGTTTGTTTCTGATAAAGAACTACGGCTTAGGCAGAGCTGCATAAAGTACTGTTCTCTGTGCATGCCAAGAAGAAGCAGGGATAAAACCAGCAAAGTAACTTCTATTCACAATCTTTTAGATATATCACTAGCAAAATCTTGAGAGCAGATAGTAACTCACAGTTTCTGATGCCAAATAACCATCTATTTTATTTGGGGGGTGGGAGGGAGGAAATCTTTGGTGATTGTAGGGTTTTTTGGTGTTGTATTTTGGTTTTGGGTTTTTTTTGGTTTTTGTTGTTGTTGTTGTTGTTGTTTTTGTTAGAATTTGGTTTTTTTGCTTTGATTTGATACAAAAATGATACAGGCAAACTAGCAGGACCAAGAGGTTGACCTTCTGTGTTCTTTCTCAGTGTTTATTTCTAGCACCCCAAAATTCATGTATGTGTGTGCAGGTATGTGCATGTCTCCTTCAGAATAACTAACTTTTAATTGTTCATCTCATAAAACTGTCAGTAGGCTAATAAGCAAAAGATCAATGAGTATCAACTCTAACATAACAAAGCACTGTCCTAATAATCAGGTGTAGTTATGGAAATTGGATTTGATAAGGCAGAAAGAAGTGGAAGTGCCTATTCTCAGAATCATTGTCATAGTATGAAGTTGAGATGCTTCTTTTAGATGCTAAAGTGCAATTTCTAAATGCTGCTTTTAGTCTGCTTTTTTATTGGATGATGATTCACAATTTTTGTAAATTGATGCATGTTCCAGATGAGTTGTTCTTATTCTTTTAGAATCAAGAAAATATATGTATTTTTTTAATGCTAACTAATGGTTATTATAGATTTTTTTATTTGAAAGTAGGGTCAGAGTAATATAATTTTTGGTTGGTGGTGTTGTGTTATTATATAAGGAATTATGTGAAGACTGGAGTATATTTTAAAGCCATTTTTCTACATTGCACTTTACTAAGATTCTTCTGAAACTACTTGTTCCTTTTGTCTATGACTGCAAACCAACAGAAAAACAGTTTAAAACACTACCTTCATTAACATATGATTTTAAGAGAACATGGGCATAATATTAATTCAGGTACCAGTTGACTTTGATGAAGACTGTAATCTTGATGCATGTGTAGATAGTTTCTAAGTAATGTGAAATATATTAAATAATAAACAAATGCATTGTTAAGCATACAGAAGATTGGATAGACTAAAGAGAAAGTATTCATAGCCAGATAATTTATCTTTAAAAATCCCAAATAAAGCTGCTGTAATTAACAAAGGCTTTAAAAGTACCCAGAAAGTACATTTCATACGAGAAGAAAACTCACTCATTTTCATTATTTTGCAATGTTGAATAAACCTGTATAGACAGAAGCATAGTCAAGCTTTTATTGCAACTGCCAAACACCGTTTATTCTAAAATACATAAATAAATAAATAAATAAATAAATAAATAAATAAAATAGAAACCTCAGTAGCTCCTGGGTTTTGGAGTACATATTGATCTTCACCTTTCAGTCAATGAATACAGGCACTAGGTTTCTGTGTGTAGCATTTTGCTTGGGGATTCTGCTATTTGCATGTTCTGACTGTGAAAAAGAAAAAGCATCACCGGTCTCATATAAAGCAAGTTCTAAATAAAACAGGCATCAGCATATTCTTTCTGATCTTACCATAGGAAGCAAGATCATTCTATGCTTAAATGATTTGATAAAGACTGGCCCTTTGGCAATATGATGTGAAGAGATTATCTGGGATTTGCTTTGTGGGAGAAGATTGTCTAATGAGTAGGTTATTGAATGAATCACAGTAGCATTTAGTACTGATAATGGATTTTTATGTGAGTTTAATAGTCTGGTATTTCCTGTTAGGATGTAGCTTGATTTATTTCAGTGCGAAACAAAAAAAAATCTGCTAAAAACAATTAAGAGTTCCTAATTTTCACTGTTATAAAATTCATTATAAGATACCTGTTACAACAACAAATAATGTATTTTCTCCCTCAAAACTCCATTCACAAAAGATAGATTTTATAGAGATATTCTGGAAGGTATAAAAGATGCCACACTTAATTGTAAATTATTTATTAATTTATTTATCTTGTTACCTTTAAAATAATATGTATAAGAAAGTGCTATAAGCATATGATCTGACAGGCTTTAGTGGCAGGTGCTGCTCCAGTAGAAACGCAGACCTAAGGGCACATTGAATATTCTGCACAGAACCTATCTGTAAGCCACTCTCAAAGCAGTAGTTGAAGGTCATAAGTACACCACATGAAGAATTGACCTACATTCATAGGCATAAGTGACAGGTGTTCCTGACCTGCCTTAAATATAAACATTGGTGGCTTATGTCAGAAATAGAAGGGAAAATAGTGTTTTATTCTCTTGCAATATTTACACCCACTTGAGTGAGTGTTTGTGCCTTCCTCTGTAATTTTGTGTATGGCTGTGTTGAAAACACGCAAACTAGTAGTTTTCTTGCAATATTTAAAAGAGCACAAAATCTATGTTGGTGGTATACATTAACCCACAGAATATACATAGAAGCTTACTGAAAAAACTGGCATTATATCCTTCCTTTTAGTGTTGGTTTGTTCAATTTTTCTGTGATAGGTAGTTAATGAACTAAGGCCCAATGCCAGACCATATTGAAAAAAAAGCAGTTAGGGTCTTCAAGCTTATGAATAAATAAATAAATAAATAAGTGTAAGGGCTGGATTTTTTTTCACTTTTTTCTGTCAATAATATTCACTCATTTAAAAAGAAAAAAGGCAAAATAATGACAAAAGTAATTTTCCAGTAATTTCTTTAGTGTCACTTCATTTATTTCATTTAAGGATAGATATAAATCCTTTTTCAGTAGATTTATTTGCTAGTTATTCTGGAGTATGGCCAAAGCCAAAATGAGCCTGAGCCTCAGTGACAGAGAACACTATCTAGTTAAACCAATAACAAATACTCCATCCCTGTAAAATTTCCTCCCACAGCAACACTTCCTTTCTACACAGTATATCACACGTTGTCCTGAAGGTAAACAGCTTTGGTCTGTTCAGGACTGAAGAAACAGGAGGAAGCCTGTCTTTCAAGAGAAAATTCAGGTAGGCATCAGAAATTGCACAATGAGATCAAGACAGCATCATCACAAGGATTCTCTCAGAGGCCTCTTGGCCAGTAGATCTTTCTCCTTTCTGCTGCTGGAATTAGTGGAGGCATTTGAGCAGTCATTTCCTAATGATCTCACTTAATACAGGTAGAGCATCATGCTGCACCTTTGGTAAATTTGCAGATGTTTTTTTTTTGTTTTGTTTGTGCTTAGTTTTTTGGTTCGATTTTTTTTGTTTGTTTTTGTTACTGTAGTGGGTGAAAGTTGAAGATGCAAAAGCCTAGGGCTTATTTTAAAATCTGGAGAACTCAACATTGACCCAGTTTTACTGTTATGAAGTTTTAATGCTCCCATGGGTAGGAGTGTAGATAGTGCAGTGATAATTTCTTTTAACAGTCTTACTCATGGCATTCCTTTGTAATGACACAATATACTTTCTAATAAAGATCTTTGAACAGCTTAAAAACTAAGGACATTTAAATATTTGAATGGCTTCTAACTATTCAAGTTTTATATCTTTCACAAATAGACTTGCACTCATGAAAATATTGAAACATGTTATAATCCATTTAGAGGATTCTGCTTTCTTTCCTCATATACATTAGAGCTGCCTATGATGAGAATGTTCTTAACTTGTAGTCCCCTTCTTGTACATCACATGCATTAGAGAGAGATATCTGAAGTGCTGCTATGGGAAGGTTAACATTTACTTATTTAATAATGTGTGGTAAGTATAGCCAGTTAATTGATCCCCAGAGCACAGAGGATTAAAGTTCACAAAGTGGTAGTTTGTGAGAGAGAAGCTGTGAACAACTCTCTCCAAGATTCCCCTTTCTTGGAGGCATGTAAAGCAACTCAGTGCAGAGATGGATTTGTTTCAATTTGGAGTGACCTTAACATACATATTTTCTGGTTTAGTAAATGTGAAATGTATAAAACAAAACAAATAGAAAATTTAAAAATCCAAGGGTAAAAATTTCATCAGGAAGTTTTAGGTTTGATATTAGAAAATATTTTTCTAAATACTGGAATAATCTACCTGAGAAAATTGAGAATTCTCCATCGATCACCATATTTTGAGAGAGACTATACGTCCCAACTCTTGTGAGCAGTTTGGGAGGGAAAACAGATGAGATCACTCCTCAGCATGTTCCATGGCATAATTTTCTGTAATTCTGATTCAAAGCACAGTAGCCCAATATCTCTTCTGTAGGTGCTTAACTCTAATTAGCCACAGATCTGGAACAGGCCTTGTGGAGAGTGAGTATTTTATAGGGTGATGCATTCTTCAAAATATTATCATACACCCAAGTTCTTTATTCAACACTAAATCACCTGATTGAGAAAAATTAAATTAAGAGACTTCAGAAGGGAAGAAAATCCTGATATATAACACAGAACAGGCACAATAAGGGAAGTAGAAAAGCACCAATGCTATTCAGTCTTTTTATACAGTGCCATTTTAAGCACTCTGGTGACAGGGCTTGTTTCCTAATGTGTGTTTAAACAGTAATTACTTTAGTGCTGGCACTTTCAGTTTGGGTCTTAAGACAAACTTTTATTATATAACCCAATAATCAGGTTACAACAACCAGGTAAAATGTGATAACCCAAGGAAATGTATGAAAAAAACCTGGAGACTAAATTAACCTCAACCCCAACAATAACTTCCACGTTTTAGTTTTTGTAATGGTAGAAGTAAAAGCAGGAACATCCTATCTTACTACATGGCAGTTCATATTTGTTTAATGAGCAAGATATGCTTCTAGTGGAGGGGTCACTTCCTTCATTGTAACTTGTCTTTTGTTCTGATTGACAAAAATGCATCTGGGTATTTTGTTACAGGTTAATCTCCATTTATGACAATGTCATCCATCTGGTTGACCAAGAGAAGCCAGTAGATGTAGTGGGTTTGGATTTTAGAAAATCTTTTGATAATGTCTCTCACATTATTCTTCTGGATAAAATGTCCAGCCCACAACTAGACAAATCCATAGTACATTGGGTGACCAACTGACTGATAAGTAAGGCTCAAAGAGTTATGGTAAGTGGCTGGTGGTCAGTCTCCAGTTGGGTTCCCCAAGGCTCAATTTTAGGGCCAGTTCTCTTCAATGTTTTATAGATGATCTGGACACAGAAATCAAATGTACATTAAGTAAGTTTGCCAATGATACTCAACTAGGGGGAACTGTAGACTCCCTCGACAGTATAGAGGCCTTACAGAGAGATTTGAATAGGTTAGAGAGCTGGGCAATCACCAACTGTATGAAATTCAACAAGAGCAAGTTCTGGATTCTCAAGATGGGATGGATTAATCCTGGTTATATGTACAAGCTGAGAGACTGGAGAGCAGCCCCATGGAAAGAGATCTGGGAGTTTGGGTTGGTGGGAAGTTGAGTATGAGTCAACAGTGTGTCCTGGTAGCAAAAAGGGTCAACCATGTGCTGGGGTGCATCAAACACAGCATAGCTGGCCAATTAAGTGAGGTGATAGTCTCACTCTGCGCAGCACTGGTGTGGCCCCACCTTGAGTACTATGTGCAGTTTTAGGCACCTCAATGTAAGAAGGACATCAAAGTATTTGAGTGTGTCCGGGGGAGGGGGACCAAGGCCTTAAGGGCAAGATCTACAACAAGTGGCTGAGGCCACTTGGTTTGCTCAGCTTGGAGAAGGCTGATGGGCCACCTCATTGCAGCCTACAACTTCCTCAAGGCAGGCAGCTGAGGGGGAGGTGCTGACCTCCTCTCTTGTGAGCAGCAATAGAACACAAAGAAATGGTATGAAGCTGTGTCAAGTAAAGTTCAGGTTAGACATCAGGAAAAGATATTTCACTGGGCGGGTGGCTGGTCGCTGAAACAGACTTCCCAGAGGAGTGACCATGGCATCAAGCCTGTCATAGTTTAAGAAGCACCTGGAAAACACTTTTAGTCATATGCTTTATGTTTAGGTAGTCCTGCAAGGAGCAGGGAGTTGGGCCAGCTTATCCTTATGGTTACCTTCTAACTTGAGATATTATATAATTCTGCATTTAGTGAGATAAAATTTCCGTATTTATCTACTGGAGCATCTCATTTGTGAATATATGTTCTAATAAAGAAGAGCACCTGTCCTCTCTAGTTTAGTCTAGAAAATGTTTTCCTGGATCAGACATATTTCTCCCATCCCCTACTCAAATATCAGTTGTTGTCAGAATAAAAGGAGTACTTACAAGTACATCTACTTCCAACTCCATGTTCTTTAATGCTTCACTATTTTACTGTTTGTGTCTTGTCTCTGGGGCTCTCTTCCTTTGTAAATAATGGAAATGAAGACTGCAATATGATTTTGAACAAATTGAAAAGTTTCTATCTTTTGTTTCTTCCTCCAATTTGATGGCAAGTGAAATGATGCTTCCATTAACTTCTTCTGTTCCTAGATGCCTTAAAGCTACAGATTATGAAAAGGATAGTCAGCTAACTGCATGGATACCTGTGTCTTTGTAACAACAACAACAAAAAATCCCAAAATGTAGATGAATAAGAGTATGTAAAGAAGGGATATGAAGTATAGGACAGAGAGGAAATTGCTGCCAAGGCACTAGTAACATGTAGCATATTTATTGAAGTATTAATGAATGACTAGGTTAAGATATATTTGAATTGCAGCATTTACTATAATTCCAGGCGACAGTAAAACTTTCACTTATCTACATTTTTTCTTTGTCGACATATGTCATGTGTTCTGGTTCACACAAGCTGCACCAGTACAATTCAAAGTGATAAAGGTTCCTTCCTTTCTCACTAAAAGACTTTGTTTGTGTTTGTGTGAAAATACATGCTAATAAACAGACATGTAGATTTGCTCTCCTTAGCCTAACAAATGTATTCCTGTGATTACCTTGCTTCACCTCTTTACAATAGATTTTTTTTTTACTAGCTAGTACTAGTAGTAGGTTGAAAATGTATTTCGCTAGTATAGTCTATTATCATTCTCCAAAACAGAATAACCCATTTGACTTTATTTTGATGACAGAAAATGAAGTCAGAGCAGGAAACTTTGACAGCTTCTTAGAAAAACAAAGTGTAGTTCCTCAGCCTTTGATTTAGATGTTTGAAGTTATCAACTTCAAGTTATTGACTTCTTATTATCAACATTGTGTGTGTGAAGGAACACCCAAACATCAAGAAACTCCTGCAAAGTGTAGCAGGAGACAGTGTGTTTTGGACTGAGTGACACAACTTCCAGTAAAAGTTTCAGATTGACCATCACAGAAAGTCTTCTATTGCATCACAGAATTAATGTTCCAAATGTAACATCCATACAGACATTTCTGTCATCCATTATTAATATTCTCTCAGGCTGAGAATGTAGCACAGCTTGGCCATTCAGTCTTTCTCATACACACTAATACTTTTAGCCCAGGTGAAAATTTGCACCAATGATGCTGTTGGAGACACTGACAAGCAGAAACAGGTTTTTGAATATAGCCAGCCGGTTAGCCATCTGATACATGCACTGTCAATATGATCATTCTATGTCCTTTGTAGGTTAAAATCACTTGAGACAATTCTTGAGACATAAAAGTCAGTTTTGTAATAGTTCTCATTCTATGTAACTATTCACATGTAAAAATAAGAGCAAAAAAAATGTAAAATGCTGCCAGAGTTGGTAGTGTTGTACACCTTCTTTGCCTTATCTATAGCTTGATTCTTTCCTGCCTTGTGTAATGTTTTTGTACTCATTTTTCATACATGTAATTGGGATGGACATGCTATGCACCTTCTTATGCATTAACCAGCTTGTTTTTCAGCTTCTGGGAGAAAATAGTGCTGTGGAGATGGGACTTGAGGCCTTGAGGCCTTCCCATTCTTTGCAAAACAAAGGCCTCATTGATGGTATCTCTTCCTTGAGTCCTCACTAATTGCAATTGAACAAACCCAAGGTCATTCAGCAATCACTGACCAGCTAGGGGAAATAAGAAATCACCTGCTATCCCCAGAGGACGAACCAACTCACTTCTGGGTATTTCTGAGACCATCAACCTATTTCTGGGACCACCAACCCATTTCTGGAACAATCTTCTTATTTACCATGACAAGCGAACAGAGGGAGGAGATGTGTTGTCCTCTCCTGTCTCACATGCAAATGAACTAAAGTATAAAGAAACTTCTCCCTGGAGACGCTATAGTGAAGTTTCATCACACCCACCACCAGGAGAGGTACAGAGATTGATGCTGGATCAATGGAGCCTTGGAGTGGTGAAATCTTACTTTTCTTCTCCTATCTTAATCTATCTCTCTTTTCTCTCTTTTTCTCTAACTTTATTCTGGTCAGATAAGGGTAATATATTTGTGAGTTTTGTTGTTGAAGCCTTGTTAAGTTTTATTACATATTTACAAACTTTTGCCAAGCCACTATTCACTGTAATTCTACTGAGTTTTTAGTGAATTCATTATTTAATTGAACCTCTTGAGTAATTGCCATTACTCCTGGTTACCTCACAGAGTGTTTGAAAGTTAAGTCTGCCCTCACCCCACTGAGTGGGATGGGTCAGCAATGGAAGAGAAAAAGTACTTTTGATGTCCTCAATTTTATTTGACAGGAAAATAACCTTTATTTCATTTTCGAATAACTTGAGAGAAAACTGCAAAATAGCAAAATGAGACCTGGAATAAACTCTCCAGTTAAGAACAATTTACCTTATCCCATCTTGTAATTCAGCTGATAATCGTGTGACTACAGCACTCATGCAGAATAAGGAACACAGACACTCAGTTCCTTGCTATTTTCAGAGACCTGATTGCCCATTTTGTATTTCCTAGCAAAGCTAACTTCAAGGCTTTAAGTAATATTGTTGTGGGATACTTTATCTTCTCTGATAAATATCTTTCAGTCATTCATATGGGATTACTGAATATAGCCAGTGACTAAGAGTTAAAGCATTTACCTAGTATGTAGGATATTTATATTCTTCCTCTCAATCCAGTTAGTAATTTCAGAATTCTTTTTAGAAAGAGGAGCAGAAGAGGTTGAAAACACGGTTCCTTAAGGTACCCTGAAGCACTCTTAAAAGTGAAATGCATGGCTTCAAATATTTGCACTACATTGCCAAGGAAAGAAAGTGGCAAGTAACTCCTTTGTTATGTCTGTAAAATTAACTTATTTCCTGTATATTTCAGAGAAAACTGTTGCATCCAGTCAATTTTTCAAGTGACTTAAGCTCCTACAAAACCCCCATTTTTGAGACAATACACTATCCATCCCTGTTTATGCCTTCATCCACCTGTTGTGATAAGTGCTGTTGAATATGAAAAGAAACAAACAAACAAACCCAAATAACAAAAGACAAAAGAAAATAAAATAACCCCAAAACCAACAACAACAACAAAAACACACCCACTGCTACAACAATGAAAACCACATTTTTACCTAGGAAAATTAAGTGTTCCTGGTTGAGATGTCATTCTGTACCCTTCAAGAAGTCTGCCTCCACAGATGAAGTCCCAGGTGAGCAGAACGTCAAAGTGTGATGCTGGATGCTGTGTTTTGAATAGGTCACAATGAAATATCAAATGTATGAGGTGGATGGAAAAGAGAAGTTTAGGTCAGGAAAGAGGATATCAGTGTGGAATGATGAGGAAGTGGCCTCAAGGTGTGCCTGAGGAGGTTTAGTGGTTGAGTCACCATCCCTGGAGGTGTTTAAAACACATATAGATGAGGTCCTTAGGGACAGGGTTTGGTGCCAGTTAGGCTGGACTTGATGATCTTAAGGGTCAAGCATAATAAAAAAAAGCCAGTATAAATATTATCTCTAAATCCAAGAGCATATTAACTACTAACTTCTCTCACCTGGCACATCTAATTACTGATAGTGTTGCATTCAAAATCCTGTTACAGGCAACTACCATACAGAAGTAAGAATTTACTCTAAAATCTTAATGATCTAATCAACGCAACAGCTATCATTAGTCCAGTTATGACACTACTATCACTACTATAGTATAGTCACTACTACACTGTAGTTCAAATATTTACTATGTAATCCAAATATATATTTTAGTCCAAATTATTTCAGAAAAGCCTTATTTAATACCCTTAAAAGAAGTATAAAAGAACATTTACCAGTCTCTTAATCTTTTCTCTTGTGTGATGCTCACCTTTCCAGTGTTCCTCTGGATCGCAAGTCTGATGTTTCAGTCTTTCTCGTGAAGAAGGGGGAAAAATGCGGAGTGGGTTTGGTGGAAAAACTGGTGGTGTTTACAAAAAAATATTCCCATCTTGAGATCCTTATGGGGAGGACTATGAAGACAGGTGCTTCCTCTTCCTTTGTCTTGCATCACTTTTAAACCTTCTTTTAACACAACCCACTGTCTTCCTAACAGTTCCCATTTGTCGTTGACATGAAGGGCTGCTGTTTATCATCCACTGATTCCCAATCTCTGTCAGACTGGTGCTGTACTGGGAACTGCAGGACAAAACTCAAACAGAAGATCTCACAGACACTTCTGCTCTTCTCAGCAACTGCTAAAACAGACTGAACTCAGTTGAGGCCAGAGCAAGCCCAGACAAGCCTTGAGACCCTGCACTGCCAGAAAAGTGCAAAACCTGTAACCTGTTACTAGTCATGACAAATCATATTTACTGGGCTACATTGTGAGCTCTTGATCAAGTGTCACTTGAGAGAGGCTTGGCCAGCACAAAGCACAATCATGGCAAGTTCCTTGTGGTGAGACAGGCACTTCGCCACTCCTCTAGGTGAGTCAGGATAAGCACACAGAAGTAGCTGGGATTTGTATGGTTATTGAATATTTTGTTGAAACTCCTTCTGTAAAGCTGACCGAACATGTAGGTTAGCACTTTTGCTGCTGATGACTTTTTCTGATCCTTGGGATTTTCTTAGTAGCACAATTTTTTCCTCTGTATTATGTCTGATAAGACAGAACAAGAGATGTCTAAGACAGGGGTCACGCTCTTCCGAGTTGCAACAGTTAATGTGAACTGTCAGCCTGCAGCTGTTAATGTTAGTGCTGCTTTTGGCAGAACAAATCTTCAGCTAACATATAGAGTATATGGGTTTGAGAGGTTTAGAGGACAGTCAGCAGAGAATTGAAACTTTGGTTTTTTTCTACTATGGTTTTTTTTATTTTAAATGCCAGAGTAGTAAAGTCATAAAGTATTGCATGTAAAGTGAACATTGCATACCTGTTATTCTTCCTTTGAATATGAAAATTTTGACTTTCTTATTGGGAAAGTAGTTTAAATTTTCCTCGTGAATAGTTAATATGAATTTATTTAAGCCTTCATGTTGGGTCTTTTCCTTTTCCTTTTCCTTTTCCTTGAAATGTCTAGAAGAGAGGTGAAATGTTAGAAAAACACAACTAAGTATCTTATGAAAATTGTGTTTAAGTGTTTGTGTTGGTGGGTCTTTTAGGATATTGAATGTAGCTGTTAGCCTATATAAGTAAAACTTCTTTTTCAAGACTTTGTTCAGGCTATATTTTTATAAACTGTAAAAAAGGGATAGCAATATGAAGCTTTCTGACTCCAATTGTAGTCTACACAGATCAAAGCTAAAAGTTGTGTCAACATCTTAAATGAATGAGAGAGAAGGATTACTTGAAAGTGAAAGCATTGCACCATAAAGCAAGATATAAGCATGAACAGCTAATTACTGTAGATTCTAGAAAGCTAAAAATGATTCAGAGAAGGATGCACGTAAGAGACTCAGAACTGCACAGGAGCCTACCAAGAGTAGTGACATAAAAGGAATCAGATGCACAAATTAGACAGATGATTATAAACAGAGAAAATTAGTTTTAACATATAATAGTGAGTCTTCCATAGTGATTCTTACTTTTAATGTCTGCTTTCTTCCCTCTGGGGTTTAAACACAATGCATAAAACTCATTCTTTGCATTTTTATAGCCTAAGTTGTTGATCTGATTTTCTTTTTCCCATAAGCTTTTGCACACAGATTTTTGGGAAAAAAAAACCAAAAAATCTATATAGAGTTTTAAATCTTCTATTTATTTTCATTTTCTTCTCACCTAGACATAATTTTCTTCATTTTGTAGTACTGCCTTTGGTCCTGATTTTCCTTTCACAGGAAAATTCCTTTTCTTTTGCAGGTTAATTTAATTTTTCCTTATGTTATTCAATTCTAATTTACTGGTTTGGAGAAAAATCTGCAAACCATACAGAAGCATTTAATATGCAAGAAACTGTTGTCTTGTGAACCGAAAAACTGACAACTCTGTGGTTTTACTTGTTTCTATACATCTATAAGTAGTTAATGCTTTGTCTGACTCTAAAATGGTGCTTGGATTTTCTTTAAATGTGAGACACCATTATCCATTACCAGTTGCAGTTTGTTCCTCCAACAGTAGTTTTTCCTCCTCAGAACAAATGGGAGAAGTTCTAAAAGGGCACTCTCCAGCACATCACCAAGAACAGAAGCCGGTTTTCAGTATCTGTCTTTTCAAAATATTAATTGCATTTCCTAGAGAAAGTAATTTAAGAAAATGAAGGCCATTGGCACTGCTACTTTTAATTGCAAAATAATCCAGAATGTAAAACACTGGTAAAAGAAAGCTATTGACTCATGATCATGTTATTTTCGCTCTGTTTAGTAACCAAAGAAGAAAGTATGTGGGCACCATAACATGCTGATCCATCCAGAAAGGATACTCATTGCATTTTGTTGCATTGTAACTTTCTTTAATAGTATGTTTAGAACTTTCATTTGACTGAAATGGCTGTGTAAACGGCTTAAAATCTGCACCTTTCCCGAGGCTGTATCAGTATTTTCATGTCTAAACTGAACTAGTGTCACTTTAATTATATTTCATTGCAGTCACACAACCTGATATTTTACTACTGAGAAATAAATAATGAGTGGTTCTTTGTGAAGATCCTTATTGTCTCTGACAATCATAGTAATTTTAAAAAATTGGGTAGGAAATAAACTAACAGTTATCTGGTCCATCTACTGTCAGTTTGAAATTACTCATTGTAATGTTTTTAGTCTTTTGTTCAATTTTGTTTTAAAAGCTCCATATAACATGGCTTCCACTATTTCCATGGGGAGGCCATTCAATTTAGAAAAGAAATAATGACAGCTCTTAAGTGGGCTTCCCCCGCCCCCAGCCTTAATTTAGGCTCACTGAATGATCTACTTCCTTTGGGCATATTTGCTCAAGGTGACATTAGAGAACACTGGGATGTGAGCATACTGCTTCAAAATATTCAGGCTAAAAATTCCACACAAACCCACTGAAATTTAAAGCAGTCACTGCACTGAATGCAGTTAGTGTTGAGTTATATCTGATTTTGGGTAATAATATGTTAGACATGTTCCATTTTCTTTTGCATTGTCAAACTTGATTGTGCATACTTGTTTTTCATTACTTTATTTCTAATGGCAGCCCATAATTTTTGCTCTCTGACCTGGACTGGTTGTCCTCCATTTCATAGCCAGTCATGAAAGTGACCCAAAATATGTCTTTAGCTCTGCCCATTCCACTAAATTAGCAGTGCCATGAAATGTTTGGGGGACAGGTATTCAGTCAGCCATATGGCTAAATTTACAGAGTGCTCCCTGACTGCTTGTGAAAGCCCTTCACTTCTCATTCAATACTCTTTATCATCTCCTGTATACTGCTGAAATTTTGACTTCTAGCTCTGTAAATGACAACAGTCTTTATTGCCTTCTCAAGGTGCACTCTAACAAATGCTTCTATATGTTTCCTCAGGCAGCTGCTCACACTTGTGAATCTCACTGTGAGCCTCAGCAAAACCACCTCTCTACTGTCTTGTAAATCTCCTAGATTTGTCTTCTGTGACATAGCCAGAGGAATAAAATAAAATACAATAAAATAAAATAAAATAATAAAACAAATAGACAGTAGGTAGACATTTCTTGTGTTGAGATCATCACACATCACAATGGTCCCCGGTACATTATAATCCCTTTTCCTCCCCTTCTGAGAGCATCTATCTCATTTATTGCCACTGCTCTGAAGGGTCATGGTCCTTCATTTAAGATAAAGGCTTTACTTTATTATGAATAAGAAACTGATATGACCATGAATAACATGAGGGCCTGTCACAATGTTCTTCAACAGAAATTTTACCTTTATTTTAGCTATTTATTTGATTAGAGTGCACACAAGGGAACAGAACAAAGTAATCTTTCTGAGATGATCTTCACACATCCCTGTCTTGGTTGCTCAGTAATCTGAGGAATTAGGAGTTAAATTTATATTTACACAGTGGCGCACATGCACATGGGGCTTTTATTGATAACAAAATACATGCCAGGTACTTAAGTACTCAAAAATATTACATTCAAATGTGTTTTATTTTCATTACAGAGTATTACATTTCCAGAACTCTATTTTAAATACATATTAGTTATAATATCATGGGAATTATCAAGTTTCAACATTTGTAGGAATGCCAGGATATCCTAATTTGGCAGTTACAATGAAAAGAGACTTTACTTATCAATGATAAATGAGTGAAAAATAATTTAGATAATAAGAAACCTTCCCAAAAGAAGATATGTGCTTGCAAAATATGTAATTTCACCTGATTTCACCACTATTTTTTTCAAAATATCAATTTTTACTAACAAAAAATAAGCAAGATAGGGAGTTTTTTACCTAAATTAGATGGGAAGGAAAAGCAAGGAAAACAAGTTCTAAAGGAACTTAATACTTATTTTATCAAGAAAAACCTTATAGCAGTTTTGCAATGTTTCTTTTTATTTATTATTTTTCACTAGACAGGGTTTTCCTGTTTTATTGATATTAAATTACACTCTAATGTAGGTGTATACTTTCTTCAGGTGCTGTATGAAAATATATAGGTAGTGAGGCTGTAGGGGCAAATGAGCAACAGCAGATGAAATAGAAATCTGCAAATTTACTCTTTAGTTCCTGAGAAATAAATGTACAGAGAGAGTTTTAATTAGCTCCCATTAGCTAATCAGCAGACAAGGACTTGCAAAAAATGAGTAAAAAAAATGATATGGTATTTCTAATTCTCCATGCATTATCCGTGTTCTGTGATTGGCTGAGTCAATTCAATTTTAGTGTAATAATTAAAAGCTACATGGCCTAATGGGAACATTCAAACATTTAAGAAGATAGTAAATGTTCCTTATCATCATAAGTTAGAAAAAATGCATTTAATTAGTATTAAAATACTAAGCCTTACCGCAATATGTTTTAATCAGTTGTCAAGGTGAAATGTGGCACAATCACATTTCAGTATTTTGTTCAGATATAGTTGTTTGCAAAGTAATAAAGGTTCAGTAAAGGAAGAATAGAAAATAAAACCTCCATTGTATTTTTGCAAAGTAACTTTTGAGATATTCTTCCTCTGTTTTTTTCTGGGTAAGGACACCCAGAGCACCTGCCTGATAATACATCAAAGTGCTGTTTGACTGAATGCTATTTCTAAAGCTTTTAAGACCAAATTTGAACTGAGTAACCCGGTTGTGGAATCATTTAATAAGAAAGTGGAGATACAGTGCATGCTTTTAAAATGTGCTGGTCATTATACAGCGTTATTCTGAAGCCAGATTTCTTTTGGTGTCCTCATATGTGTCTGTGTGCATGAAGGCCATTGAAGAAAGGATTGTGTTCCTGCTCATCTCAAGGTCTTTTAAATGGCATTTAAAGTTTATTGATTTGAGAAAAGCAATATTAATTGTTATCTAGGGAAAAGAAGGACCACAGTGTAAAAGCTACCGAATCAAACGTGTGTCTTGCAGTTATAGTGTTGTTTCTTTGTATCATTACTGATGTGCAATGTGATTGTGTCATAACTAGTTGGATCAAAGGGCATGTGGAGAACCACTGGGTTTCTATAATAGTTTCTCATCCTTTGTCTCTCTTCCCTTCCATACCACAACATAAATCCATATATTATAAATGTTGAGGACTTTTATAAATAGAATGATCTTATATATATGACTATACAACATGAAAGACTTGGAAGAAATGAATGCTGCTAACAAGTTTGAACTATAATTAGATCAATTGATCTTTTCTTTAACTTAAACTTTTTATTACCTGGAAAATGCATTCAGCTATTATTGTTATTATTATTATTATTTTTTAAAAAAACCTTACCTTTCTTTAAGCTCTGAAAGTCTATGTGAAATGTCATATCTGCATACAGAACTATAATTAGGAAGGTATTTATGCTATTTTAAAATTATAGTATTCAGTTACACAGAAATCAGTCCATATTATGTTGCTATTGTGTGTGCCTGTCATATCTTCCAGTGTGATTGATTTGTAGTGAAGACTAGAAATGACCAATTGTATGTGATTTATGCATATGCAACATAAATGTAGGTAAATTTCTCCTTCAAACCATGATGGACAGTCTGTGCTTGAAAAATATATGAAATATAAACCACCATCTAGAGAAATTATTTAAATTGTAAGTAGTCTTGTAGGATTTACATTATGTGAAGACACCTTTTGTATCCAAAAGAACCTGATTATTTTGGTTTCAAGATTTATTTTGTAAGCAAGCCCTTGCCATGTTTCAGAGAAGTAAGCTTGAAGTTTGTTAGTAAGTACACTTGAGGAAAGAGAATGTTAAATACAGGAGTCAAATTTTGTATTGATGGGAATGGATGTGGTTCCATGGGTTTTGATGAAGCTGAAAACACAAACACCAGCTGGGAATTCATCTTAGCTATTTAATGATGGTCTTGTTCAAGAGTTATTTAAAAGCCTTAATATATGAGCTGCAAAAGAAATGTTACAATTTTTCAATTGTATAAATATACTACTAAAATTGTTTTAAGACTGTAGTGGGTTGACCTTGACTGTCTGCCAGGTGCCCACTCAGCTGCTTTCTTATTCCCCCTCCACAATAGGATAAGGTAAAAAATAAGATCAAAAAGTTCATGGGTCAAGATAAAGATAGAGACATTGCTTGCCAATTACTGTCAAGGGCAAAGCAGACTGAACTTGAGGAAGTTTAATTTAATTTATTGCCAATTAAAACTAAATAGGGAAGACAGGAAGAAACAGAGACAAAACTAAACCTCCCCCACCCTGCTGCATACCAGGCTCAAATTTACTCCTTCATTCATAACTGTATCTCATTCCCCCACCCAAACAGAGTGGTGGGGTGAGGGTGGGGAATGGGGGTTGTGGTCAGTCATAATAGTTCCTCCTGTCTTCTCACACTTTTTCCCTGCTCCAGCATAAGTCCTTCTCATGGGCTGCAGTCCTTCATGAGCTGCTCCAGCATTGTATCTCTCCACCAGATATTGTCCTTCAGAAATGGTCTGCTTCAGCATGGGTCCCCACAGGCTGCATATCTTGCCAGGAGCCTGCTCCTGACTCGGCTCTCCATTGGCAGCAGCTTCCATCAGGACATGTCTACTTGATGTGGTGTGGGGTCTGCCACGGACTGCAGTGTGGATATCTACTCTAGAGTAGCCCTCCTCGGAATGCATGGGGGGACAACCTGCTCCACCAACCTCATCTTGCTGGGGAGTTTCTGCTCTGGTATCTGGAGCACCTACTCCTCTCCTCCTCTCAACTTGGCATTTTCAAGGCTGTTTATGTCACGTTTTTTCTCATTCCTTTCTCTCACAGCTGCTGTACGATGTTTTTACCTTTTCCTACAAATATTTTCACAGAAATGCCACCATCTTGGCTGAGAGGCTTATCTGTGTCCTGCAATGGGACCATTGGAACTGTCTGGAACTGTCTGTATTTGGCACAGGGCTGCCCTGACTTCTCCTCATTGAGGCCACCCTGCAGCCCTACTCTGCCTGGGCATGTGCAACCTGTACAGACTTCTGCTTTTCCTGTGGTATCATCTTCTGTAAAATAATAATAATAAAGTAGTTGAGTAATTAAATTCTGCTGTAATTATTAATTTAAAATTGAGTAAGTGATGGATATTTGCAATTCAGTGAAGTGAAATGTACATGGCCTATTTGCTGGTGCAAGCTTCGTAACCCAGGGAGGTAACCTCCACTTAGCCTTTCGTATTTTTCCTTACTTAATAAAGCAAAAACTTTTACATAATTTTAGCCAAAATGTTAATCACATATCCCATTTACAGTAATTCTACTGGAAAGTGGCATCAGAAAAATACATAGAAAGAAGCAACAAAGACAGTAAGTAGGGCAACCTGATTTCACATATATGGTTAGAATCCATGTTATTAAAACGTGATGTTCTTGTAACTGTATCTTTTGCAACTCATTTCCAAAATGTAGCATCTATCAGGTCCTGGTGGTCTTATATATCATCTGAAATCCAGCACTTTTTCTGTATGCATCAAGTTCAGGGGACTGGTTTCCTCTTCATAATCAGAAACTGAATGCGTTGCAGTTTAAAAATTAAAAATGAAAAGCATTTTGATTGATGTTGCTTTTAATTCAGTTGGAGCCAGAAGTCATCCTGTGACTTTCCCCGAAGGATGTTGCGTAAATATTTTGTATTCACAATTGTGTCACAAAGTGCCCTCTGCGTTGGTCTCTTGACTGCCATTTTTTTCACACCAAACATGATGTAATGAAAATGTTTTCAGAGCATACATAAGGTGCATACAGATGTCTTATGCTTGATTGTAATCTAATTACGATCAGAACAATATCCAGCATCACCCTTAATGTTCAGACATTACTATGTTGCTGTAAAATGAATGAGGCCAAACCCAGCACCATGGTTGCAATAGTGTGCAATTTCAATTTAAAAACCTAAATCTTAACAGTGGGGAAATTATGTGTGAAGATTGACCTAGAAAGGCATACTTCTTCCTCACAATGAGGATGAATGCAAATCCCAGTCTTAGGACAGTGAAATTGTTACTTCACTGGAAAGCAAAAATAACGTAATGGAAGTAACAGTCAAGGAAATGGAGAGAAGGTAAATTCTAGCTCATCAGTTTTAAGAACTTAATACTGTTGAGCACTTTTATTAATAATCATGAAAGTTCCCTGGTCCACTTTGTCAAAGAAGTTTTACTTTAAAGCATCACAAAAATAAATGTTCAGTAGCATTAGTTAAAAAAAAACATCCACACTATACGCATTTTTCCTATTGCAGTTTTATTTTTACTTCCCTGCTGTTACAGTGTTTTCATGAGTTCATAAGTCAAAACTAAAAACTGTGCTGACCTGTATGGCTCTTCAACAATGTGTTTAAGGGTTCCTAAGGGACTGTTTTTTAAAACTATTAAGCTCTTCTGTTTTGTAACCTCAGACACAGTTAACCTTGGGCAGAAGCTGTATCGTCTTTAGTCAGAACTGTAGGGATAACCACAACAGATGAGAAAACTAGTGCATTTAGTCTTGTCTCCTGTCTCAGATAACAGTCAAAAAAAAAAAAAAGGAAGTACAAAAAAAAGTAACAAACCAATTTTCTAAGCAATCACATATTATCTGACTTGACAATGTATCAAAGTGAAAATTTACACTGTAGTATTCCTTAGAGGATAGGAAACATTCTCTAATCATAGGAAAAAAAAATCCTTTGTAATATAAAATTAATGGTCATGTTATCTCTGTAAACATTTTTAATCCTATTTTTAATCTGAAGTATCTGGTGGTATTATATTTCACATAATCAGTACATTGTATAAATCAAATTAAAATAATTTCTTGTCTCTTAACTTCACCTAATGCTCTCCAGCTTCTCTTTATTTCCTGTTTGAATACTCAGAGAAGGTAAGTGCATGCTCTGAATTGGTCTGTTCATCTTCTTTAATTTAATTTACTACAGTGTTATCCCTAGCCTAAATTGTTCCAGTTGTGGTGTATTCCATTTTCATCAGTGAGGTTTCCGATGGAAGTGAATCTAGAAATGGCAGCTGTGTTCAAGATTTCATTGCTAATGTAGTCCTGTCTGAGAGCAGCAATAGTAAATTTGAATGTTCTGTGTGTATACTATGAACTTTGTGGGTGTCTCAGCAAACTACTAACACTTTTTTTTTAAAGAACCCAATGTATAGTGTTCCTATAGATTAATGTGAATGCAGTAATGAAAACCTAATTCACAGAATCACAGAAGGTTGGAAAGGATCTCTGGAGATCATCTAGTCCAACCCACCTGTTAAAGCAGGTTCACCTAGATGGGAATGTGTCCAGACGTGTTTTGAATGCCTCCAGAGAAGGAGACTCCACAACCTCCTTTTTCCAGTGCTCTGGCACCCTCAAAGTAAAGAAGTTTCTCCTCATATTCATGTATTAGATGAACTGGTGGAACATTTGAAAGTGATTTCACTTAAGTCAGCTGAGAAGAAATATTTAATCATCCTTAAATGGATACAGCTGACTACTTGCTTTCCTATTCGTTGCTTTCCTCCAAACACCCTGATCTTGCAGTGAGCTCTTGTCACCTAAGGGTGGCTGCTGTAGACAGGCAGTCAGCTAACAACCTGCTTCTACCTCTATAAACAGGAAATTTTTATTAGATAGAAAGAAAAAAGAAAATAGTCACCCTGAGGGTGGTCAAACACAAGGGCAGGTTGTACGTTCTATCTTTGAAGATACTCTCAGCTTGAATGAACAAGGCCCTGAGCCACCTGGCCTAAGTGGAGCTGTTTCAAGGAAGATGTTGGACTAGCTGACTTCCAGGGGTCATCTCCCACCTAAATTATTATATGAATCAGTGATCTTATACATGGCCTCATGGTTCCATCCCTGCTCATCCACTTGAAACCGTGAAGCCTTAGATCTTCTGTATATTATTCATCAGAAGTTGCAGGTTATATTTCCCAGATCTACTTGTTGTTTCATCCGCCTAGAAGAATATGATTCCTGAAAATTTTGAAGTATATTGAATTCTATATTAAAAGGCTTTCATTTACTAAACAAGTATTACTGCCTAGGCTAGCTGAAAATATTTGTTACATTGTGAGTCAATACACATTTGAAGTCCTCACCAAACAGGAAGAAAGTACTGACTATCACATTGCAAAGCTTTTTCCTGAATAACCATGGATTATGGACAGAATGTGTTCATATTATTAGAGAATTAGCTACCAGAAATGTATATAGAATGCAAATTATTCCATGCCTTTTTCATTTCAGTGTTCTCTTGGCATGCTCCCTTACTACTCCTTCTAGATTTATTGAATCAAAACTGGGTGAAATCTAGTGCTCTTCCAGGAGAGCAATTCTACTGTCATTGCCCTTCTGTTCTCTAATATCATTACAACAATTGTTATATTACAGAAGAAGTCAGGAATGTTCAGCATCTTTTAAAATATTTATTCAAGAACCAATGACAGATTGATCTTATTTTTTCCACAGTACATATTTTACAAATTTGTACATTTAATAGTATGTTTTATACTTTTATCTTACGCATTTTAGGTTTGGTGGGATTTTTCACCTTAACAACCTATTTATAGTATCCACATTTTATGCTTTGTTAGGTAAGGCTGCCATATTGAGGCAGCTAATTTGTTTTTACAACTTCTAAAATTAACTGTACTTGTTCTTTCCTTCATGTTAACCTGATCATTGTGTCTAATCTTCTGTATATTTATTCTGAGTCAACATTCTTTGTTCTTCGAGTCTCTGTACTCTCTTATCATTTTAATATTTTTTGGAAATTAAAGGGAAGAAGTGACAAAAGGATCTACAAAGCTTACATGAATAAGACATGCTATTTAGTCTGATAATTCTTCCTCATTCTCCTTACCCCCCTTTTAGAATGTTCTCTTTTTTTTTTCCATTTTATTTTATTTTATTTTTTCCCCCCTCTAATTATAAATAAATCAAAAGAGTGTTTAGCTATGTTGTAGTATATGGTGTTTCACATGAATCCTGTGATTATTTCAAGATTCTCATACAACAGCAACTCTGAAAAAGCTCCCATTTGAAAAAAGTTCTGCTCATTGGAAAGATATCACCAGTATTTTAAAAAAGAAGCTTACCTTTCAAATTAGAATAAACCGTATAATGTGTCCATGACATCTGCTAAACTGTTCTGTACAAACCTTTCAAGAGTGTTTTCTACTTCCACTAAATCAGAGATCTTTTTTACACTCCATAAAAGATATACTTACAGCTTTCCTTTTCTATATGACCTGTGATTGATAAATTGCTTATGAATCCTACTTGCTGTCATGACTTGTCAATGTACAATGGCCCTTTTAGTCTCTTACCAAACACTTTGATGAAGGTCTTGTTGTAGAAAATTAAAAATAAGCTATTGGAAGTGGAGCTCTTGAGGTACATGACATTTCATTCCTTAATTGAAACCACTGCCTTGGAATTTCTACAACACCCTCATATTTACAGGGTATACATGTTACAGTCTTTTATTTTAGAATGCCTTGAACAGTGGATGACAGAAAACAAGCTTTTTAGGCATTTCCTAAAATTTAGCTGGAGTCTGAACCATCAATAGGAGATATGAAGCAAGATCCACAATAAAGTGTAGAGATGGTAAAGCAGAGTTTAGGAGACAATTCAAATACCTATTGGCTCTCTCTGTGTTGATTCAGAAAAATAAGTGGAGGAGGTGGTATTTCTTCTTTTTCTCTCCATAGCTTAATATTCAGAAGTAGACGGAAGATGTGAGATAATAAATCCCTTATTCTGCCTGAGGGGATAGGAAGTTGCATCAGTGTCAAAGACAAACATTCCATTCACCAGGTAGTGAGGAACCTTCCATCTGTGGTGTCTGCCCTACAGCCGCTGACATGATGCCAGTCTCTGTGGCATGCAATTCTATGATCATCTGACAGATTCAATATTGGTTTTGTCTAGTTTGCATTATTTATCTTATTGATAGTATTATTAGTAAATCTGTTTATATTTTCCAACTTGTCTCTCTTTTGTCTCCTCCTTTTCCCTTTCCTTGGGGGCGAGGGTGAGGGTTAATAGAGAACATCTGTCACACTTTATTGTTGCTCTGCTTTAAACGGTGACAATATACAAAAAGTCCACACTTTTTTGCAGCCAAAATGAGATGTCAGGCTGGAATACCATAAGGTGTTTAGTATGGTACTTCTGTCTTACATTTAAATATGTTAAACACTGGTAGTTTCTTCTTTAAGTAATATTAATATAAAATAAACAAAGTTCAGATAGCTTCAGAGAGCCTCATTCTATCATCACGATTGGTATACATCCTTTCTCTAACAAGACCAAGGATAAAGACTGGAAAGTGCAGGTGGGGCCACTCTTATTATAAAGATTTGAGTGTATTTATGGTAAATTCAAGGCTTGTCTTTGAAAAGCATATACAGCCATAGCGGAAAACTTAATTTGGGGTATAGAATAATCATCTTGAAATGTCCTCAGAAGAAGCACAGTCTGGTGAAGAACCTCTGTGCTGCCCCCAGCAGCTACAATTTGGTCAGATGCTCAAGTCATCTTGTGTTGCTAAATCTGATACCTTTATTCCATGCTGGGACTTGGGTTTGCAAATGCTACACAAAATAAACAAACAAAAAATTAGGATTTCTATATTTTGCTGGGGTACGAGTGAAAAGAAAAATTAAGCGGTTCAAATTTTGTTAAACCATTTAACTTTTGTGGCTACATTCTTATTTACTGACAAGAGATTATAGCCAGAAATAGGTATATCTGAGCCCAAGGGTCATTATAACTTCTATGACATTAACCCAGAAGCAGTGCTGAGAGTTTCTCACTATCAATCCCATTTAAACTACAGAAAACATCCATATTAAGGGCATCTGGAAAACATCTATATTAAGGGCAACACTCAAACATATTCAGTTATTTAAAACCTTTTCATTTAAAACAGTCAGAGAAATTCCATGTAAGGATCTAACTCAGGCAAGTTCAAGATGCACAGACAGTGAAGCATTCGGCTTTGAATTTTCTTAAGGCAGGAGAATCTATGTATAGAAACATATATTCTGTATACGTGCTGTAAGTTTCTCAAGGGTTCTGCTTTATCCCGTATGAACTTTTAATAGTATTTTAGGTATCCAGAAAGTTACCGAAGTAAATATGTGAGCTGAAAGCTTCCTAGATGTTATCCTTGTGAACTTCTTCATATCACTTGTAAAAATATACTGAATTTATGACATGCTCCTATTAAGAGGTCAAAATTTTTAGGCAAGAATACTTATGTTTAAGCCATTTTGGATCACTAAAATCTGTTACATTTCTGTATTCTCAGTCACACCAATGCTTGTCTTCATTAATAAATGAAACACATATTTTTTTTGTCTTTATCTTAATTAAAAAAAAAAAAACTTAAATTCAAAATAAATTTCAAACCAAAACAAAACACAACACAAGCTTAGAAGGTTAATCCAGGAAGATTAAATTACTTAAAACTGAGAGAATGATAATGAGTTGCAATCATGAAAGCACTGAGCTACTTGAAATGTCACTATGGCTCCATCTCTGTGGTATTATTGTCCAAACAATATATTAATAATATGTCAAAATAAGCCAGTGTTCCTTAATTGTATTTCATCAATAGCTGACATAAAAATAAAAGCAGAAATTCCGAACATTTCGCTTGACCCATGATGTCACTTTTATTTTGATGAAAAACTCATCCCATAAAAGAATAAACACACTGTTCTTTCTTTTACTCAAGAAACTAAAAGCAGAAGATAATGAACACTATGTTTTGAATAGTGTAATAGTAATTAAGAGTGGTGTGTAATGTGTTTGTGAGTAGAGTTGTGTAAATAACAGGTTTTTCAGTGCAGGTGAAGCAAAGTGTTTTCAATTGAAATGAGCAGGCTTGCTCTTGTCTTTTAGCCACTAAATTATTTTAACTAATGTTACTGTGATTTATTTTGAAACAATATTCAGGAACGAAAAATTTAGATATGTCTTAATCTGAAGCATTTATGCTCTGCTTTATCTAATTTTTGAAAGGCTGCAACTATTGCCTGTTTTTGACTTGGAATGGAAAAAGTGTATCATCCTTATTCATTTAGGACACTAAAAAACTTAGACAGTAATGTTTAGGGCTCTTAGATTGGGAGCTTTTTCCAACAGCTCACTGAAAACAAGAAACGGTACCTAGCAGTACATTAATTGAACACTTCCTGTGTGATTCCTACAATAACACTAGAGTCATTTTCTACTTTGCCTGTAAGAAGATGTAGATGACACTATATTAAAGGATAGTTCAAGTAAAATACTAATCTGATTTTTTTATTATTATTATTATTAAAAGTATGTGTAAGATGTGGGTGGGAAGGTCAGTCCTTTTTTAAGTAATACCATTATGTAAAAAGTTTTTTATTTTCCTTTTTGTTTGATTGGTTTTTATTGTTCATTAGTAATAGCTTCTGTCAAAATATGTCTGGTTTTCATCTTCCTCAACCCCCACGCCTCCTTTCAACTAACACACAAAGACACATCTGCCCTCCTAAAGCTGGTTCAGCTTTGTATTAAAGATTGAGAAACATGAGTACACTTACTAAGGGGTAAATAGGACAGATAGGTCTTTTAATATGTCTTTAACTGAATGTTGTAGAGATTAAGTCAATACGATGCTCATAGTCATGCCTATCTACAGCATCTCCCCCTGAGATTTTTTACAGCCCTCAATAACAAATATAGCTCATATCTATAACATGTTTATAACAGCTATTAATCCTTACTCAAATTATAAATGAGACTTTTGTAAAAAATGTGTCTTAAAGGCAAAACTTGAAGTTATGAAAGTAAAGAGGAAGATATTCCCATATGTTTGAAGCATTTTCTTCCAAATGTATACTTCCTTGAGGCTGCTGAAATTGCAGCTACATCCAGCCAAAGTTTTTCTATTCTTCCTTAGTCTTCAATACTTTATAAATTACATAGACATTGTAAACAACCAAACAACTTCAATACAGTGGCCTACTCATTTTCTCCTTCTTCTATTTAAATGCTATAAATCATATTATAATGTACACTAAAGTATAATCATATGCTAATTAAAAATAAATGGTCCTATGAGGAACTAGCAATAAGTTGCATAAAATTAAAACTTATGGGAAAAATGATTAGGAATAAAATCCAACATAACACAGCTTTTACTGTTATTAATAATGTGTTATAAAAAGTTGTCTCCAGGTCAATACAATAAACTCTGTCCTGCAATAACTTTCCAGGGATTTTCCCTTGCTAATTATTATAAAGTCTTACGTTACAAATTACTACTTGTTCCATGAAAAAGCACTCATCTTTTGTGAATCAGTATGGGCCGGAAGGTCTGTTTGTGTGTTGCTTTTGCAAGAATGTACTGAAAATATCAGACTCTGCATAACATTTATGAGAAAAAAAAGCCCTGCTTCTAGTTTTTTTTCCAACATGAATTTTCAGAACAAAATACCAAATTGGCAATAGAGATTTAATGGTAGTAGTCTTCAGGTTCAAATGTTCAGTCTCTTCAGGCCAGGTTCTGACTGGAAGTTTATTTCTGTATTTCCTAGTGACTTTTAAATTCTATTTTAGCCTAATCACAAAACTGGCATTGGAAGAAGTGAACACTTCCCCTCCTTCAAAGCCCGTAGAACATTGTCACTATGTTGATGGATTCTTCACGGGTTTAATTATGTCTTATAGGATAATTGAATCAGTCAGGGGAGATACATGAAATATTTCATCTGGAACGGACCCTATAGGGTTGGGGTTTTTTTGGTATTGTTTTTGTTTGGTTTTTTTTTTTCCTTTTCCACCAAATTGAAGAATCAATTATTTGCACAGGATTAATCCCGACCATCATCTCCATCTTGTGATGTTGGATTTACACTAGGCCTGTATTAGGTTTGATTTCACAAATAATGGATTAGGACAGACCTCTTTCTAAGGATTAGGCTTGGCTTTCATAACAATTTTGTTGGAGAAATTTATTCCACTTGGCCTAAAAATTGTCTGTGCTATAGATAATTAAGTGGCCTTCTTTATCCACATCAAATGGTTAACTTCAGTCTGTATAAACTGAGGGATATAATTCCACCTTTCTTTCAGGAAAAATATGTCCAATAATTAAAATCCTGTATATGGTTGCTGCAGCTGAAACAATAATAGCCTCAATCTCTATTGCTGGGATACTTTAAACCTCAAAATACAGGCATGTGCCGACAACTAGCAGCATATTTTCCCCAGACTTTAGTTCTGAAGAAAGTATAACTGTATTTATGACAAGGAAAAAAAGAATGAGGAAAAATAAAAGCTATAACATAGCCTTGAGGAAAAAACAGGAGAAAGAAAAGTTTGCAAACTGAACACTGGCTAGTATATCACAGTTCCTCTCATTTGATTCATCTGTTATCAAGGGAAAAGAGGTTTATATAGGTTTTCACAATAAATTATTTTCATCAAGTGTCTTAGATGTAGTCATTTTTTCTTAATAAAAACAAGACAAAAAGCAACCGGTTTTGTCTACTTAGATTAAAAAGTTTTTACTTGAATTTCCCATCTTCTGCTACATAGATTAGAATTCTATTTTCTGCAGTGATTACACAGGAAGGACATTGCAATTTAATTGAAGCATATGTAACTCTAGTGGTAAAGAAGATAAGATTTCTCTTTCTTTAAAAAAAAAAATAAATAATCTTACTATGAACTGATAAAAGAAATCTAAATTTAAAATTTACTTATCGATAACTTATTATTTATTTAGATTTTTTAATTTTACATTTTAATTAAAGGAAACATTCTGTTAAAGTAAAAATAAATAAGTCGTAAACTCAATTTCAATGGATACTCCTCATTCAGGTTTCTAAAATGCTGGATATCTAACAACGAATTTCAAGCAATAGGGTCATGCAGCTATGGAGTACTTCAAGGTCAAAGATGTGATCATTTTTAATAATAGGTTGGTTTTAAATTCCTGTCCATCTTAAATGTAATGCCAGATGGCATGATAAACAACAAGAGGGAAAAAAAGATTGCATAAACTAAGTGCAAAAAAGTATGTGTTCCTGTAAATTGCATCAGGGACCGTTTTCAACAGAAATAGAGTTTAAGAATTAATGTGAAGTGGAAAAGATTTCATTCATCTCACTAGTTTTATTTAGTGTTGACTAACCTCAGAAGGGAGGTTTTCAAAGGCACAAATGTTGGCTAGAAGCTCAAATCCCATTCTTTGGAAGTCAGTAGCTGTTAGGCACCAAGCTGGTATTGATGACTTTGAAAAGCTTCCCCAAGTGCCAGATTCTGTTAGAAGTTGAGCACTGATCAATAGGAGATGGGGCTGCTCAGCATTTCAAGGAATCAAGCCCACAGTGTCTATTACGGCATTCACCTCACACCAAAAGGAACTCAGTTGCCCCTTAACTGGTATTGTTGCTTTAAGAAAATTATTTATTTTGGGAACATTGTATTTTGTCTTAGTACATATCATGTCTTATATCCTCACGTGGGGTTTTAGTCCCTAAACTTGCTGTGAGTTTGAAATGTCTTAACTTGATGAAAGGATTTTATTTTCTTAACTTTGTTGGCTATATCATCTGTTCCTCTTTGCTTTTTCTCATGTATAAATATGCAAAATAGAATACAGAAAGTTAAAAAACCCCAACCAATGAACCAGCCAACCAACCAAAAAAACCACCACACCTATCCTGGCAGTCTCCTATACAGAAACTACTTCAGCATTGTGTCAATAATTAAATTAATGTTCAGTGTCAATTTCTGTCACTTTGAAATGCATTGTGAGCTTGATGTAGCAGGGAATAATGGCACTTCTTAAAAAACTGATCAAGAAAAAACCACATTAATTATGTATATGCATTGATAGATATAAATTTTACTGGATGAGAGAAGAAGTAGTTTTAAAAAGTGATGTTGCATCTTGTGTGAGATCCAGCTAGCAACTTAGGCCTTGTTTTGATAGAAAAATGTTTGTACTAAGCTTTGAACTTGAACAGACTGAGTATTATTCAGCAAACTGTATGCTTAAAAGTGAGTAGATTCATAAGTATAAAGAGACTTACCATTTTGCATTTGCAGAGAAGTAGGAGCGATACACATGACCAATTTACAGAAGTCAGATTAAGAGACATAATTCTCTAAGCTAATTTGAGTGTTTCTAAGCATCTGAATTTGCCCCAGATTCTAGCACAAAAATGGAGTTTCAGTAGTTGTGATGATGCCCTTTATTCTGGTACTCAGGGCCTTTTTATAACACTTTATCTTCTGCCAGCCTTTCTTGTCCTTTCTGCTAGGAGTCATTCAGCCCTATGAAGACAGCACACAATTGTATTTCCTCTTTTAGAGCAGATGGACGTATACACAGAATTTCCTGCTTTCCCCATCACTCCCGCTAATAGGGCTCAGTTGTGAGGTTGCTTTTGTCATTTTTTCATGGTGAGTCATGAACTTGTAGAAGGTTGGTGGGCATTGTTAGTAAATATAGACCTAACCTGTACTGTAATTATTAGTCTGTATCAAGCATTCTTTCAGTTTTTGTATATAGTAGGTCAAAATTTGGCTTTCAATTGGTTTTGGTAATTCCGTATAATTTGTTCTTCCCTATTTTCTGTGTGAAAAGGGGAGAAGTTCCTAGGTTTAGAAAGAAGCACAGATAACTTATTGCATTTGTTCTCAAAAAATTGTCTCTTGTGCAAGTTCATCTTTGTTTACAATATGCCATTCAGATATGACCTGTTGTTTTTGTTGCATGGTTTGAAGATCCATTTGCAAATATTTCTGGGCTCACAGATGAAATAAATGGTCGCTGTCTCATCCATGCATCAAATACAATTCTGAAAAATACCACCAACCTGACTATGCTTCAACAAGAAATGTGAGGGACAGTGGGGAAAAAAAAAGCACCAAAACCAAACCAAAAAAAGTCACAGTCGTCTGTTGTGAGATAGTTAAAATTGCCACACCCCCTACTTAACAATACTGTCTGTCAGGCATTCTAGCTATTTGTAGCATTTTTTTCACTTTGTAGCAGTGATCATTAACATACGACATGAACCATGACAATCATGTATAAGTGAGTTGCATCTGTATAAGATTTCAATGTCTCCTCCCTGTTCCTTTAAGAGTTCTGCTTGTATTCTTCCATAGGGAAAGACGGCACAAATAATTTGATTAGGATTAGAATTTATTAGCACCTTTTCAAAATTTCATAACTGAAGACAGCACATACTTTCATGATTCCAGCTACGCTTTGTTAAAATATCCTCCTTTACACATTTCTGAAAAAGACATCTCCATCGTGACAGTAAAATTCACTTAATATTTCTGATGTAATACGTAGTACTTTAAAGATATGTCTGTAATAAACTGAGAGAAAGCTATTTCACCCATTTATAAAATGAAGCACTTTACAAAATTTGTGGTCTCTAAGAATGTTCAACCTTCCTAAGCTGAGCATTCTGTGAAAACTCTGAAATATATTGTATTAAAACAAACAAACAAACATACAAACCTCTGATTGCAAGCTTATAAAGGGTATATGCACAAAAGTAATATACCACTTCAATTCCCAACTTCAAATCACGATAGTTTTGTATTATCTATGCAACTTAAAATGCAGATGGGAAAAAAACTCAAAATATCAGAATTTATTGAAAACAAGTTACTAACTTAACACTCATAAAAAAGCTTTTACTTAGAATAGTAAACCTATTTTTAGAGCCAAAGCCCTATAAAGACGGTTTATACTAACATATGTCAAGGAATAGCTGATGCTGATGATATAAAATATCAGAAAGCATAGATCTCATATTCATTTAGTTCGAATTTTTTAGCAGTTGCACCAATGGAAACCTTGCTGCCACAGAATACCTGTTGAAAGCCACTAATATCACACATATATGAATATTGAGAGATTTTTGAAATATTAATATAATATTTAATATTTTTTCTTTTATTAACTTACTGATTGAATACTTTCAGATGGTAGAGTTTGGGGTTTGCATGCAAAAACTAATAAATTTTAGATTACATTTTCTAATGGAAAAAACAATTTAACTGAAATAAAAATATTCCATGGTTTAGGATTCAGTGTCAACATTGCTTTGAAAAAAAAAAAAAAAAAAGAAATGGGAGGTTTTAATATTTTGGCTTGCATTTGATTAAAATGTGTTATTCCAGTCTTGCCAGCTAAACGCTTTATCTTGCCTTTTATGATATAATATTTCATTATTCTATTTAATGCCATATATTTGATTATGGTTCATCTTATCAAAGTTACCTAAAATGATATTAAATGAATGGTTTCTGTATTTCTGAATTCCTGTTCAATGGAAAATGTGGATTTTTTTCTTGCAATTTTAACTAAAAGCCAGATTTGAAGCATTAAAATAACTAATGGAAAGAAAATTCTGTCTTTATTTGAGTGAATAGATTTATCTACTCAAATTGTTGCCATTTAGCATATTTTAGATGTTACCAATGTGTGTCCAGTTCTAGTCCCCCATGCAACACTCTGTGACTTTGACCAAAGTCTTTCCTTTTTCACAGGAAATATTGCAATGTATGATCAGAAATGCCCAGGATATATAGTTCAGCTAGACTTGACCCCATCAACCGCTCTCCAGGACAGTGCATGAGGACCATACACTGTCTATGGACAACCTGCCCAAATGCCTATTGTCTGTTTTCCTCAGATGCCCAGTATGCTGTGTACGAACGCTGACTACAGAGCTACATATACAGGTTAGCCACCTAGCTATCTTGATGATCTTTAGAAAAGCTGTAAAGGTACACCTCTTGGTGCTTTGCTCATGGTATTGGGGTGCAAATGAAGAAAAGGGAAGAAGAAAAGAAGAAAGGAAGAAAGGAAGAAAGGAAGAAAGGGGGCATGGGAGAGTGGGAGGTGAGAGTAGACTTCATTACCTTTATTCTTTGTGTTACCATGTCAACCTACTACTTAAATTCTTGCCAATATCTTTGGGAACATTACTATATGTCTTTCTTCATACATTTTTTAAATATTCACAACAGAATGCCTTGCTGAGTGTCCTGACTGTGAGGAGACTGGTAAAGACCACTTTCTTTATTGTTTTCTCAGTGAAACACTTTCTATAAGAAGTTCTCTAGACTTCTTTATTGTCGAACTAGTAGACTTGTTACTGATTTATATCTGCCTTAATTGACCACTTTCCATAAATACTTGCTCTTTCTTCTATCATTCAAAAGTGGCAGTCCCTCTAAGTGACATTTCCTCCTTTCCAGTTATTTAAAATATTCATAACAAAGTAATATTTTAAAGCATAGATTTGTCTTGCTGCTCACAAAAAGCTTGACAGTAGCTAGATAGCTGTGCCCACTGTTTATTGCTACTCTTGTTTGTAATTTTCTAATTATTACCTTATGTTACTCTCATCTGCTGCCTAGCCTGGCTGCCTAGCCTCTGAAAGCACTATCAGGACATCTATTTGTTTTATTTTGGCAATATAGAATTGTATTTACATACACAAACATTCGTACATGGCTATATATTTTTTGGGAACGTTTCTATACTATGAATAGTTACTGCTGAATAACAAAGGGTAAAAAAAAAAAAATTAAAAATAAAGGGAGAAACTTGTTGAGTACTTTCTGCATTTCTTCAGGATTTACCTAACTGTGATGTAGCTGACCAAGCTGAGGCAGAGTAGCATTACACTTCACTAAATCAAGATGTAGAGGAAGCTGCCTGGCTTCCTAGAGAAGTTTGCAATATTGTTATGCAGTGTCTGTGCTAGGGATACTCTGTTCTCAATGACTTCAGGCATTGAATAATCCTCTGATTTTTCCACAGCAAAGCATGGCAGACCTAATGAGTCAAATCAAGTAGACCTTCTCCTAGACTCAATCTTCTACTAAGTGCTTAGGTTACTGAATGTGCAAGCCAAGAATTCTTTGTTTCAAGTTCAGCAATAAATTCTTTTTTAATACTTACATCACCTATCCATACAGAACATAAATAAACTATCTACCAAGTTCCCCAGATAAATGTGTTCTGAAGAGATTGGTTTGAAAGACTTTAAGGATTGGCTTTCACTGTTGTCTGGGTTATTTACTTTTTTCTTATAAGATACCGATGACTGGCAGCTCACTTAAAGCTGGTTTATGGCAAAAATAATGTGTCAAATAGCTAAAAAGCTTCTCTAGCTTTTGGTCAAACAGGCTGTTCTATTCTACCATTAAAATGAGTGCTGTCAAATACTGAATAGTATTTTGACAACAGTGTAATTTTCCTTCATCATCTCAGATCATTTTTCTGCCCAGATCCATTTTGTTAAGACTTTTTCTGTCTGTTTGTAGAATGCATACTGTAATCTTCAGAAAGTATTTTCTATCCCAAAATTGCTCTGAGAAATATTTTCTGTTGTGAGAAATAAATCCAGATAGCTACCTAATAAATAAGGACAGCAAACAATACAGAAAGGAAAATGTATTTGCTATGTTTAGCTATCATATTTGTTTAATTGTTTGGGTTTTGTATTTATCATCACCACAGGCAAAAAAACCCACCAAATTTTACAAAACTGTTTATTTATGGGTGGTCTGCCAACAGAATAATTGTTAAAGAGCTTTGAAGACTAAAATGTTCTGAGAAATATATGAAATTTTATTACTTGCATTGTATTCAAGCATTTTGAATGCAACTGACTATAAAGTGCTTTCTATTAAGTGAAAGTAAAATGGCTAACCTGAACTGATATATTATCTTTTTCAGGTTCCCTTTTTATTTTGTTTCTGTCTCTCTGCATGGAAACCAAAAATTGATCTAAGACTTTGAATAATGGTTTGTGTGAATGGAAGATTTACAAATTATGATGATGTACTTGCAACTTTTAACAAATCATGATCTGCTTAAATAAGTTTAAACTTTTATTTATACACTGTTTTAAGGTATTATTGACAGTGTCATTTTTTTCTTAAACTTGAAACAAACATACAATTATTCTTAACCTCATACTTGGGAGTAGTCATGATGTGAGAAACTTTCACCATAAGACATCTGTGTCTGTCCTGTAATCTCAGAAAATTTTATAGCAGAGATGCAAATTTTTTTTTCTCTAAAAATTTCAAAAATCAAAGCACACTTAAATAAATTATCTTAAAGTTGAAAATATTTCTGTCAACCTTAATGTTTTGCTTTTTGTATTTTCTGAAAACTACAGATATTGCTCTTAAAAAGGAAAGACAATTTTTTTCTAGGTTCTGTCTCACACAAATATTTATATTTTTTTATTCCCCAAAGAACTGCCAATTTCAATCTAAATTAGCAAATGGTTTTGGTTGAACAAATCTGCTTGGCAAACAAACCATTCAGAAAATGAACCAAGATTATCTACATTTGTTCTTCAGTTATCTTTTCAACATGTACATCATGCACCTTTCTTTCAGAACCTGCATGTGTCAAAAACATTTTCCTCATGAATAAATTTCCCAAAGCCCCACCACCTCTATAAAATGCGCATCACTCTCAATCACCTCTTCTGCCTCTCATATTTCAAGTGAGAGGCATACACACATGCAGCCAGACACAAAGTGAGACCAGTCTTCCATCATGTGAGAAATATTCACCGAATTGACTGTATCAATGCGCTTGATGATAGCTTTCAAGCTATGATGCAGTGTGTTGAAACTGAAGCAGGAAAGCTGGCAACGATCCTTCTACCTTTGATTTCCAGAAGCTCTGTCACAAAATAAACTATTATAGAAGATAAACACATAAACTTAAATCTCTTTTACTATTCCTGGTTTGAAAGTTGAGACAAAAGATGTTATATTTCAAGACCAGGTACTTTGAAGTATAGCCTACCTTGGGCCTCAGTGCCTCCTTACAGTGCTCAAGTGACCACGGCTCTTGAGCCAGCTGCACCCTGCTGAGGAAATTTCCAGTCAACATTGAAATATACTAAACAGCACTGTGGCATCATGTAGAAAAAAAAAAAAACAAAACCAAAAAAAAACCCAAAAAAAACATGCAATGCACTGAGGATTTTTGAGCAATTTTGTCTTGTTCTTATAATGTCTAGCTGTTGCTTAAGCCTCAAGGTTTCCACCTTGCATTTCTGTTTTCTCAGATAAATTAATCTGTTCACTTTTGGTTGAAATGTTCAGATTACTGCACAGTATAAGGTTTTGGGTTAATAAACATCTTGATTTCCTTTTTTTGGCTCTCAGTCTCAGCACAGGCCTGCTCCTCTTCCCCCACTTCCCTTCTCCCAGCCTTAAACAACATTTGTGAGCTTCAGATATGAAGATCTTTCCCTCTTATACTGATAGACTGTTTCCATTCTGTCTTACCAGCAGAGCTGAAGACCTATAGTGCCCTGTGAGCCTATGATGTAAGCTGTACATCATACACTATTCATTGCTTGGTTATTTCTCAGGCAGCTAGCACTTATCCATTCACACAAATTTTTAATTTCAATTATTTTTTATAGCACAGGAGAGAAGAATGGCTTCATTCCAGTCATCCAGGTTTCACCCACCCTTAGTACCTCTGCTGTTTGGTCTGGCATGAATCATATTAGGATTAACTGTAATGGAAAATTAAAAATGTTTGCAGTTAAAACAAATCCAGGCAGGAGCAAAAGCTGTTGTCATTTTTATTATTTTTTTTTTTCACAAAAGTAATAATGTGATTTGGATAAGACAATTTTGTGAGGATTTCCTTGTGGAGCTTTGCTTGTACTTCACATGAAAATTGTGTGTTTTAAAATGTAAGTGGAATTAAATATTCTTTTTTAAAACCACTCTTAGGGAGTGGCAAAAAAGTCCATAATAAATGATTGAGTTGTACTGAATTTCACTTACTATCAAGCAGTTCTTTTTGAACTTTTGCCGGAGAGACTGACTTTTCTGTATTCTACATGATACCTCATTGTGTGGTTGTGATGAACAGGATTCAAACAGCCTGCTTGTCTGGGGGAGTTCTTAACCACCACTCTAACAGGATATAATGTGCCAATTGCACTGCAATCTGAGAAATGATTGCAAGGAAATTGTGGGGGAAAAAAAAAAAAGAAAAAAAAAAGAAAAAAAGCAGTATAAGGAACAGGATCTCATGCTCCATTTATAGAAGAGAGTAGGAGGACTATGGGGAAAAATATGTTCCAAAGTAGTTTTGAAATTCAGATTTCAATTTCTTCCATGTTTAACTTCTTTCTCTACCACAGATCTACACAATTTTTAGTCAAAACATTTGTACACAAATCTGCATTTCTCTAGACACCTGCACACAGAAAAGAACATGAGAACAAAGACCAAAGGTCTTTCCATTCAGTTTCCTATCTCTAACTGCAGCCATTAGCACATGCTAGAGAAAAAGCAGAAGAGCCAGACAAGCACATAGTGATATTTACTTGACATCTTTCAGTATTCTCCAGGACTTTGTGATATTCTGACTCTCAACACAAATCTTCTTTTGAGATGTTTCTTTCACTAATTAACTATTTATGAACCTATGTAAACTTTAAACATCCACAACATTATGTAGCCAGGACATCTGCAGCAATGAATGAAGAACCATTCTTTTTTTCTTTTTTTTTCTTTTTTCTTTCTTTTTTACCTTTTTTTTCTTTTTTTTTTCTTTTTCTCTCTCTTTTTTTTTTTTTTTTTAGTTTTTATTTTTCTCTCAAATCTAGCTTTCCTTTGCTTCAACAAATGCCCACTCATTCCCGTGTTAACAGTGACAGCTGTCAGGGAATCCTTATTTGCCCTCTCTATGCCACTCCTCATTTCAGTGACCTCTTGTCATATTTCCTTCTATACATTTTTCTCTGAACATTGTTTTCAGTTATATTTCATTATTTTAATTATGACAGTCAATAATGAGAATTACCAACCCTCATTGATCCAACCATTTAACCTCTTATGCTATTCAGTGCTTCCCTATTCCCCATTAATAGAACAGAGCTAATAAAACTACTGCAATTTTCAGCAGCATGTGGGGATAGATATGGAAAAAGGCATGAGGCCCTGTGGAAATAGTGCCTACACAAACCCTGCAAGTCATAGATAAGCAGATGAAAGATCATTCTCAGTGTCGTGTTGTGGATGACATAACTGTGCTTGTAATGTGCCTCCAAAATCCATGGGATTATGTAACAATACAGTGTCACCTTCTCCTTTTTTTCTGTTGCTCACAACATGTAGTTAGTAACCGACATATTTAAAACCTTGCTCTAGAGTTATTGTTTTCAATCATGACGATGAAGAAGTTAACAAAAAAATCACTTAAGATTATAAAAATACAAGTTATCACCAGATATGCCACAGCCTCTGGAGGTATTATTGTAACTTAATGCACAAGACAATGGGCAAGAGACCTTTTGTTGTTGTTGTTTGGATGGCACCTAAGTGGCATGACCTAATTTGATGCATTGAATCTACTGAATTCTCAAAAACCACTTTAGCATGTAAAAGCATCCATAGTGATGTGCATGTCTAAATAATTTTTTGTAAACACAGCTATGAATTTTACGTATGAAATAAATGGATGTACAAATATGATTACAGCATTAGTGTCCGTTTCTGAAAACCTGTCCCTTGTAACCAAACAGAAAGCAGATTGTAAATTGTTTTCTCATTAGAATATCCTACCAGTAAACTATCTTCAATACGTTGATGTTAATTTCAAATCACAAAGAATAAAGGGCTCAGCATATGTTGGTACAATACTGACAGTAGATATCAATTCCCCAGAGTTGAATCTCTTGCACTTACAGGTATGTTTTAGAAATATACAAATGTTTATTTGGCTTATTTTGAAGGAAGTGAAAACAAGGCATATGCAATAGTATAATTCCCTGTATGAGTTCTCCGAGGAAATTGATTCAGTTAAATTGATGCAAACTGATTTATTTTCCTTGTATTTTTAGCAAATTAGTTTCAAAAAACTCAAACTTTCTGCTCAGTCCAGGAGCACACCACCTATTGGGAGGAATTAACTTCTTATTTCCCAGAGAAAAATACCTACATTGAAAATTATCTCAAACCTATTCTGAACGAGTAACAGCATGCAGGTCAAGCAGCAGACTACCTCTGTTGAGAGTTGAGAGAGTCAATGACAGAAATCATCAGTGAACAATACCATACAGTACTACAATTATCAATAAAAATGTCTGGTCATAAGGGACAAAAATGAGAGATAAAAAGCATAGCTTTTCCTAATTTCATGTCAAGAAGGATGTTTTGGGAATGAAGCTGACTATACAGGAACATATTTTGTAATATGTCACATCAAAACCAGTAAAATGTCATAAAATATGAAGAACTGCCAGAAAGCAGAAAAGTCCTGTATGCCAACTCCTGCTTCCAGAACTGACAGTGTTTTTCAAGTGACACAACAGATTAAAGAGAATAGAATGAATCTGGGAGCAGATGTTAGAACCTAAATCTCCTGCTGCCGGCTGCCCTCATCGTTAACTTCACCCATCAGACTTTTTCTTCTATTAAGACTCCTGCACACTTTGAATTTTACATTATTTCTGCTGCAGAAATAAAGAGAACATCTTTCATCAATTTCTTTTTGACTTCCTCTCCCCTCACACCTTCCATCACAAGTTCACAATTAGACTTGTTCCCACCCAGACTACTCTACAGCCTTCTTGCAAAAGTGAGATGTGGTTTCAAACCTTCTCAGATTGATCAGAATATTAAACCTCAGTACCCAGGTTTCTGAGCAGGCATTCTAACTACAAAGGTATAATAGCAAAGCATAAATAAACTGACTATTACCTCATTATCTGGCTACATTTCTAAGAAAGTCAACCTTTTATTTGTTTTATGCATACTCTGAGAATACTTCTAATATTGTGATCTCTTAAAGATGTAGATTTTGCTCTTTTCTATTGAGGGGCTTCATCCTACTTCAGCACCATGGTCACATGCAAATAGAGACAGTCTGGGCATACAAAACTTAAACAGAAAATGTTTGTGTTGAAAGCAACCAGGCAGCATGAAGAAGCTCAAGAGATGGGTGTTTCATGCAAAATGAGGTTTCTGGGAAGGTTTCTGATTTATGTCTTTGGACTCAGGAACATAATACTTAGTGAAGTTCTAGTTTAGTTTTCAAGACTAAAAGAAGAACAAAATGACTGCAGATTCCTCTTTTGCACAAAGCAGACTCCAACCTAAATGCCTACCACCCCTTCTGTGAATCTACAGTGTCTGTGAATTTACCCATATGAGGCTTTAGATAGAAAAAAGAATCACAATTTGAATCCACAGTTGTGAGACAAGTATAAATTAACTTCCTCCTGTTATATATTAAAAGGGGTTAATTCCATTTCTGTTATAATACCATACATAATGTTCTGCTGTGTGAGACAGTAGTATCAGTTAAGAGTTAGAAAGTATTTATTTACCTGGCTGTATGCTACAGTATTGAATAGGAATTATTATTTTTCAGCATTTGTTTTTTTCCCCAATAGTTTCAATTAAACTGTGCATATAATTTCAGAGCCAGTCTCATGTCTCTTCCTAATATTGAGTGTAGAAAATCTGTAGAGGCATAGCTGGATTAAAAACCAAGAGACAGGCCTCTTTTCCCAGCTTTCGGATAAATTTTTGAATGTCTCTTCATCTCTCCTGCCTTACCTCTCTCATCTGAAAAATGAAGGTGCAAGGAAGAAGTTGAGTCCTTTACAAGATGAAGCAAAGGGGTTCTCACTCTCAGAGCTATCTGAAGGGAGGTGCCAAATAGGTACAAATTTTGCTAAATATGTTCTTATTCTAGCTGACAGCACAGGGAAATGATGGCAGATGTGCAGGTCTGAAGTCAGCAGGAGACAGACACAGTAAACCAGTGTACAATAAGGAGCACACTACTGAAATGTCTTGCTCAGGAAAAGTCACTGCACAAGAGCTGATGAGTGATATGTTTAGAGGTATGATTCAGAATGCTGAAATCACAACTACAAACCTCTGTTTTTCAGGAAGTTCAGATGCTGTAATGTTCCTCCCCATTCTCCAAGCTACATTTCAATATGAGGCTCTGATCGTTAATACATTCCTGTTCTAAGGGTGTCTATATTTTCAGCATTTCTATTATTGTCAATTACAGTAACTCAAAGGATTAGCTCACTAGCAAATCAAAATTATTTATCACTATAAATTGCCAAATATTTAGTTGAACCATGATTGATACCCAGTAAAATTAAACTCCAATTTACAGTTAAAAGCAATTTTTTGAGATCAGTCTGAATTCTTCATCTCTCCAAAGCTTTTTAACTTTATATCTATTGAATAAATATACAGAATTATATTTTAATTAAGCTAACTTTTAAAAATCATTCTGAAAACAATCACCAAACAGGAGGGAAATTGCTAGTATGGTATCATAATTTCTGCAGATCTGCCATACCAAATGTAATAATGCATACCTGTGCTGATATTGAAGATTGAGAGCTACAATATCTTTACTGTCAGTTTTTAAGTAATTTGACATGTATTCATCCAAGAAAACCTACATATGTCTTCTTTGCAACACTTATTTCCACAGATGCTGTGGAAAATTGGAGATGTTAGGTCTCACAAGTCCAAGCATCTTCTATCATCCAAAGATTAATCGAGCCATAAACAAAAAAAGGAAAAAATATCAAGGCATACTTTTAATAAGCAGGCAGTATTTTGGCTTTCCACAACAACAGCCTCCTTAGAATCTTAGTATCATAGAATGTCCTCAGTTGGAAGGGACCCACAAGGATCATCGAGTCCAACTCCTCTCCCTGCATGTGACAACCCCACAGTTCACACCATGTGTCTGAGGGTGTTGTCCAGTCTCTTCTTGAACACTTTTTAGGCTTTGTGTCTGACTATTACCTTAGCAATGAAGGGACCTGTTGTTGAAAGCTACCGGGTTGCATTTTAATATACCCTGGCAAATGCTGAATCCCCTTGGACAGGGAATCACCGTCTTCAAATTCTGAAACTCTTCAGAACTTTTTTTTTCTTCAGAGCATTGGTAAATGTTTATTAAATTGGTGTTTTTCTTCAAATATTCAGATCTGGGGAGCCACACATGCTCCCCAGAAGGAATTGTTTTCAGCAAGTGTGCTACAAGGGTAGTATTGAAGGCATCTCTTTCTAGCATGCCTACATGGTATTCTTATTTCTCAACTGAAACATTTGTAGCATGATACCTTCATAGCTTAAATGTGGATTAGAGGTTGTCTGGAATGAAATGGATACATATATACTCCTTTCAATACGAAAAGCTGTGTAAGTAACTGAATTTTGCAGCTGTCTAAAATACAGAAATGAAGTGTGTCAGAGTCGAATTTAGCTGACATTTTTTAAGGGCCGTTACAAAGACAGTTATAAATCCTCGTGTGGATAGACTGTTCAAGATCAGCAGGCCAGGGCTATGAACTCTGAAGTCATTAACAACATTAATGACAGTGAGAAGTGGAGCTATAAAGCTGTAGATGGTTATGAGGGTTTGTTCCTCTATTAATAATGTTTTTGTTAATCTAACCTTAGAGATATGCATAGTGGTCCTGCTTCACACATAGGGGCGATAACAGAATGGTTATAATACAGAATAGTAAAGAAAATGAAAGGATATAGAGGAAGAAACAAGAATGCCTATCAGAGTGACAAATTGGGTAAGGATTTTTCTGAGGAATTTCTGCTGCTGCCCCAAAATACAGGTTTTCAACCTGTCAAGGTTCAATCAGAAGCACCAATTACTAGAAGAAATCAGAGCATTTGGAAAGAGGAAAATAAGGCTAGAAGAACACCCAACAGCTCAAAAATAAAATAAAATAAACAAACAAAAAAAACCCCAAAACCAAACAGCTGAATTCTAACCAAGATGTTTCAAATGTAAGAAATAAAATTAATTACCTGAAAACTCCAAATGTAGTTTGCAACCATTTTCCAGATCTTTACTTTAAAAAAAAATCAGAACACTAAATTGTTTAAAACTTAATAGAATTCAATAATGTTTTTCATGGGACAGGAAAATGGAACAGAAAAGACAAGTCTGGAGTCCAAGCATACCCACCTCTTTACCAGAAACTCAGCTTTCACTTAATAAAAAGTAAGGATTCCCATTCATGTGTTTATGTACAAGTTATTCCAGGCATGAATTTGACCCAAACCCTTACATCTATTCACCTTTGCTAAGATTCAAAATAAAATAATCTTTTTTATTTCAATTTTTTGCTCTATGTTTTTGAAATGTAGGAAGTACTGAAGTAACACAAGGTACTGTTCCTGTTGACCATTCCACAAATGGATGAGATAAAAAATAAACGTATCTATTACCAGACACACTTTTGGATATTTATTTTGTGTGAGGTTTTTTTGTTTGTTGGGGGTTTTTGGTGTTGTTGTTTTGTTTTGTTTTGGTGGTGATGGTGGTTCATTTTGGTTTGCTTTGGGGTTTTTTTGTGATTGTTTTTGGTTTTGTTTTTCTCCTTTTTATGAGCCTTGGTGGTATGAGAATTGTTTGGAAGAAAAGCAAAATCTCTGGATCCTTATCCCAACTATGTGCTTTCAAGACATATCCTTTGCTAAATTCTACTTGGAATAAAGAGTTGTTTTCCACATTTTTTTCTGCTGGGTAGCTGCAGAGATCAATTCACTTGATTACAGCTTGTACATTCATATCACGGAACCCATTTTACGTGGTTACTAAGAGCAGCCTGACATTAGCTCAAAGAGAAAAGCAATCACTTAAGCTCTTCCCATTTGCTTAGTTTTTAAGTGCCAAACGTTACCTCCTGCATAGATATTCATAGGGAATGAGCCAAAAGGGACATGTGCGCTTCCCTTTGCAGTTTTCTTCAGTCTTTCTCTCTGAAAGGTGAAGTTTTGTGGGCTGGGGAATGACAGAGACACTACCTCATATTTTTTTTTTTGCTGTGATTCTGGCCTCTTGTGAGCCATTCCTGTAACTCTTTGAAAGGAGAACAGATATAGGATTTCAGTTCAGCTTCACTAGACAGACGTGATTCAGGCATGTGTGCATTTATATAGATACAGTTGTATATGAAATATGCTTGTGTGAAACTAGACACAGTCATCAAGGTGCTAATAAAGATCAAAGTATGTCAAATCAAGAAAACCAGGAAGGCTTTAGCAAGTTTCACAGCCATATGTAGTGTCACAAAGAGACTAGCATAATTTTTGTATTGATCACTGAAACATGGGGCAGAGCATAGCAGAGCATATCAAATGCTTCTTAATGCGTACTCCATGCATCCATATAACTGACCCTGGGGTGGCTATAACACAGCAACCTACACATCCCACAATGGCTTCCTGCACTTGATGTCAGACCCCTCTAGGGAAGGAGCATGGACTTGATTTATCTGTCCTACGTCATCCATGTCACATTGTCACAAAGTGTTATGGGATTCATGGCAAAGTATTCACACAGGCAGGAAAGGACATTCCTCACTGTCCAAAAAATAAAGGGAGAAATGCATCTAGGCCTTAAAAATACATCAGCTGGTATTTGTGCTCAAAAACCAGTCTAGACAGGGAAGCATGTTGCAGTAGGAGTTGCTCCAATGCACAGGCTGTGATAAATGAGCTGAAATAATTTAAGAAAGCCTTTAGTGAAAGACTAAAGATTAGGTAAGAGTAATATGCAGCTTCCTGGTTTGTACGTCTTTCTTTAGGTACTTTATATTGGGTGTGAAGTAATAAATAAAATTTCGATCATAAAATGCAAAAAAGTATTATAATACAGTGCTAGCATAGATAAGCCAGATTTTAGTGAGGTAGATGTTAAGAAAGGCTACCCTCAGTTAGGTAGAACTTGGTGAAACTGAAAATAAATAGTAAGTTCATTTGTTCTGCACTGTTAAGATTGATTCTTACCAAAGCTAGCAATGTCCTCTCTATTTAAATCTAATTGCAGGCCTTCAAAAGTCATTTTAGATAGTATACTGTACACAGATCCCTCAAGCTGCTGGTGCCAAACAGAGGGACACAACTGTATTAAAAGTTTGTTATAATTGAAAGCAGAGTTTTAGAGATAAGAGTGAAGATAGAGAATACTATCTGTTTCTATCCAGAAAGGAGTAAAGAAAGTAAATCTCCATCTAGATGTAGTGCACATGTATTGAATGGATATTAACTGTCTCACAAGAATAGCAATGTGATTATTTATTTTGTATGAAACACATTTATGCATCTGTATCTGCAGGGTAAACTTTTATAACATTTAGCATTTAGTTTTGTACTACTTAAAATTATCATGCAAGATTTAATGTAGGGTAGGAGATCTGCCGTATTCCTAGAAAAATACATATGAAGTTTAATTTGAGAACTATCATGATAAAGTAGGGAATTAGAGAATGTTTTTCTCTCACTTATGTTATTTATCTTCAATAAAAATGCAGACACTTGCCTAACACTTAATTTATTATATTTATTCCTCTCACTCTTAACATGAATATAGTCTTCTTTGGTGTTGCCATTTCTGGGTTTTTCTTTTTTTTCCTTTGCTCCCTCCTTCCCATCTGTACCGAAGCCCTTCCCAGCACAATTCAGCCAGGAGGGCTGGAGAACAGCTGTCTCCACAGTGCAAGCCAGTGGTTTGCCAGCAGGGCATGTTTCTGCATGGTTTCTTTGGTTTTCCTCCCCCTTCCTTTTAGGTGTGATCTCACCATATTTTAATTGCTAAGTGTAATTTAAACCAGCACCAAGGGACTTTACCTTTCCTCTGAGTCACTAAACAGTTTGTCTTTCTAACATTGCTAGTCTTTATGAAGGTAGTATGTGGAAGTCTACTTTCAAGCAACTAAACTGACAATATAAATTCAATGCTGTGGTAGCAAGTTATCACTTTGTGATAATACTGAATATACAAATGATAAGGCTGAAGGTCTCAGGCAGAAATCTGAGGGGTTTTAGCATATATTTATGGATTTATGTACTATGAGGGAATACGTGCTGAAGAAGGAACACAAAGACATTTTGTTTAACGGGCTGATATAGTGCTTCGTCTTACCTGATCAATGATATCCCTTATGTTAAGAAGAGATTGAAAACTCCAGGAAGAAGCGTGTGTCTTCTTTATTAAAAATAGCCAGAAAAATTTGTAGACTTAGTTATACTGTTACAATTAACTCCCTGAATAAGGTACAATTATTAACTCTCTAGCTAATGTGTATGTCACCATAAGTAGCACTAAGCTCAAAAAGGGATCTCTCACAGCATACTGTAGCTGTTAAGAAATCTGTCAATAAGGAGAGACTCAGGAGCACAAGGATGTGTAGGGTCATGACCAAGATGATGCATGGTGAAAGCAGATTTAAGATATTAATAATAAAATGTTAAAAAATCTATTTGTTGGTGTGTGTTGTAAAAGAAATATATATATCTTGTTTTCACTTTTTAAATTATCTTAAAATAAGCCATTTATTCCAGTCTTTTGTGCAGTTCTAAACTATATATGTATGAAACTAGGTAGCAGCATATATTATATTCACCTTTCCACCAGATACTAGCCTAATCTCTAAACTCTTTCTGTTTATAACAGACTGACAATAATGAAATCCTCTCTGAGCTCCATGATATTAATGTTTATTTCAAGAGAATAAAAGAAAACTCTGCTTACGGTAATGTCAAACATAAATGTAAATACTAAATACAACAGTACATTTGTCTCCAGAGGATGCTAGTTTCAGTTCTTGCAACCATATAGTTTATGGTGATAGTAGTTCGTAGCGTACAAGACATATGTCAGGCAGAAAGCCTTGTGCACATACATACTTTTAGCCTATACATTTAGCCTTTTAAAGCAATCAATATTCAGGAAAGTGACAGCTGATATCTTATATAACACAGCTCAGACTGAACAGAGTGCCCTATTTAACTGAATATATAACTGTCTATAGTTAGGTGTAAGAATTTAGCTGGAGAAAGCAGAGATTATAACACGTCCTTATGACAAATCCAGCCTCACAGTGTTTCAAACCCAAAGCAACACCCACCTAAGTGTCTACTGCCATTTAAGTTGATAAGCAGAGTTACTACTGAGACTGATATCTCAGGATATGGAAATATTAGTCTTTTTGGATTGCATCAAATTCCACAGGCTGTGTTACAGTGGCCTTTTACACTCTGCAGTAAAGGAGCAATAATTCAAACTGATCCCAGTTCTATAAGTGCAAGTGATAACCTGCAAATGCCACATTGCCTTCCCACCCTCCCTCTTTCTGCAAGCTAGATCACAATTTGATTCTGAAAATGCAGAATTTGTGTGAATAAACTACTGATCTTCCTTCTTTTGTTTTCTGAGCAAATATAGTTACCAGAACTTTTTCTCACATAGGATTGCTGGTGCTGATTCAACTGAACAGAGGCGTGGATATCGTAGGACCTTGGACTGCATCAGTGACCTTAGGGATTGTACCAGGTTTAGGTGCACAGGTGCTGGTCACAGGGGGCTGCTGGGTATGTCTCTGTGAGAAGAGTCCAGGGCTGCCCTATCCCAGACACTGACAATTCTAGCCGCTCCTGTGCACCCACTGCAGGGCACAGCTGAGCCCCTCAGCCAAGATAGTGGCACCTCTGGGAAAGTGTATTTAAGAACCAGAAAAATGTTGCATGGAAGCTGTGAGAGAGAAGTGAGAAAAATGTGAGAGAAACCAGACACCAAGGGCAGAAAAGAAGGAGGGGGTGGAGTTGCTCCAGGTAACAAAGACTCCTCTGCAGCCCACAGAGAAGACCATGGTGATCCAGATTGTCCTCCTGTATCCCATAGAGGGCTACACTAGAGTAGATACTGAAACTACAACCTATGGAGGACCCCATGCTGCAGCAGGTGGACATACCCTGAAGGAAGCTGAAGCCTACAGAGAGCACACGTTGGAGTAGACTCCTGGCAGGAACTGTAGCCCATGGAGAGAAGTCCATGTAAAAGTGGGTTTTCTGGCAGTACCTGTGACCTAATACCCACACTAGAGCAATCTGTTGCTGAAGGACCGTACCCCATGAAGAGGACCCATACTGGAGAAGTTCCTGAAGGAATGTAGCTCATGGGAAGGACCCACACTGGAGCAGTTCATGAAGGATTACAGCCTATGGGAAGGATCTGTGTTGAAACACGGTAAAGGCATGGAAAAGACGAAGGGACTCTCATGAACTGACCCTCATTTCCCTGTGCAACTCAGATGGGGGTAAATAGAGGAGTCGTGAATGGAGGAGTGAAGTTGAGCCTGGGAAAAAGTGAGGATGGTGGGAAGGTGGGGGTTCAGTTTTGACTTTGTTTCTCACTATTCTAATCTGCTTTTAGTTTGCAATAAATCTTCCCTGAGTCTCTTTTGCCCATGAAGGTAAGTGGTAAGCAATATCTCTGTATTTTTCTTGGCACATGAGCTTTTCATCTTTTTTCCTCTGTCCTGTGAAGGGTATATAGTGATAGAGTGGCTTGGTAGGCATCTGGTAGCCAAAGTCAACCCACCAGAGGAATATTGCTGGAATATTTGTATTAACTACTTTATTTGCTTATAAGTTTCCTTGTGGAAGATGGAATTAATATTAGGTACACTTCCTCATGTTGCCATGGCTTCCACGATCTCATAAGACTCAAGGATTGTCAGTCTTTTTCCTATCCTAAAACCAGGATATTTCAAAACTCAGAGTCAGATGATTAAAAAAAAAAAAAAAAAAGCTGGAATTATCTGGGGCTCTTTTACTCCTTCCAAAAGAATCCTACCATGTCACAAAAAGAGGAAATATTCTTGCTAAAAACTGCAGAATAGCTCATATTTGAAGTTGCAATGCAAAGCACAAGAAATACTATGTACACCTTGGCAGCATTTTCTTGTCTATAAAGACTGCTTCAGCTTCATTTGACACAAAAAGATTTGTTTACTCTCTCTTATAGCACAGGAAGAGATTAAGGGACTATATGTTTTATATACTTTTAATTAGTCTTAGGTGATCCTATTTCCCATTCAGAGAAGATATTTCGGACTGTGAATATATTATAGACCTCAAGGGCACTTTCAATTTCCTGTCTCCAGATATGCACCCTGGCTTCACCCCAAATCTATACCAATAAAAGTTCCACAAATGCAGCAGCACTTCCTGATTTCTTCCCATTCTCATTTGTACAGAAAAAAAGCACAAGCCTATAGGGCAGATGGTGTCAGCAGCATGTCAATCTCAGCACTTAAGGGACAATATCAGCACTTAAGGGACTTGGAACTAAATTTCCCTGAACATTACTATAACAACAAAATGTAGACAGTTCTAGGGACTTTGAGGCCAGTAAAATATTTAGAAAACTTTTAGGTTGCTCATTCCAAGAGTGGAATCAAGTTCTGTATTGTGGGCACCAAAACTCTCTTGTACCAAGTAGAAGAAAATCCAGTTGCTCTACATAGGATGAAAAACAGTATGTTGCTCAATAGTGATGCTACTGAATTTACAAAGTAGACATTCGCTGTCAGGAGCAAGACGTCACTCTGGGTTTAGATAGGGTTCTCAAGGACTGAGAGAAGCACTTCCACCCATTTTGGATCCACAACTTAGGTAGCTGTATTGTTATTTTTCAAATAATTGGATAGAGCTAATTTGGGAAAAAAAAAAAAAAGGCAAATATTTTTATAGATTGGGAAAAAGAATCTTTTAATATGAATAGTTGGTTTTGGTATATTTTTGATATATTTTGACCGTAAATTCAGTGCACATAAAAATATCTTTTTAGGGTAGAGGCCACAAAATAAGATGGCATTCTGGTGTTTTACTTATTGCATACCTGAATTCTCCTATTGTGTACAAAATAGTACAAGAAAAATATGCTACAACTTATATATATAATGTTGGCAATCTTAATAAAATCTTTTATTACATTCATTTATTTTATATGGAAATAAATAAATTTTTGTTATATTCTCATAGTGTTTTCTTACAAACAAAAATCAGGGCAGCAGGCACTGCTTATGACCATTCATTCTAACCTAGTGTATCTGCAGAGACACAGGAAAGCTCTCGCTTGGAAGAAACTAATCTGTCAACAGTGGTTGCATGAGGAAACAGTAATTTGGCTATGTAATCAAATTGCAATGTGTTCAGTTAGCAGATGTGAGCAAATAAAGAGAAAACCAAATTTAGATTTTGTGCCAATTGCTCTTTTATATGCTTGCTTGTTTTTGAGGACTCCCTGTGATTTTTTCTAATTTGCTTGGTGGCGGTAACATGTGGCATGGTTTTGTACACCTTCCGGCTGCAGCACTGTGGTTTGCCAACAGACGGCATGATACATTTCCATTTCTCGGTGTCTTTCCAGCAAGATGTCTGTGTGCCTATTCACCTCTGAAATAAACCCAAAACACCACCCTAAGCCTCAGGTCTGCAAAGATTCAAGCGTGTGTTTGAATTTGCATACGAGTACCACTAAATATCATCTTTCCTGCTGTGTTAAAGGCTCTAATTTTCCAATGTCATAAAAGAGAAGCTACCTATAGCTGTGTCATGTCAAATTATTTAGGTATATAAACATAGTGGGGGAGAATATTCTTGAACTAGTATTATGGAACCTGTTCACTATGGTAGTGTTCAAAAAGCTAGTCAAAAATATCCAATTTTATGGGAATATATCACTGAACAAATGAGTTAAATTATTATCTAGCACTGCACTGCAAATATTCAATCCAGTCTGTTTCTTAGATTTCTTTCTTTACTTGTAGCCTACATAGCTGAAGAAAAGTTATAAACAGTTATATGAGAAGGATGTTACATGAACCAGTAGTATGAAATAGGAGTGTGCAGTAGGATGCAGAATTGTGTGAAATACATGCTGAATATTCAGTGAATGCCAGCACTGGACATGAGCTACTTCTTGGCTATGTAGTCAAAGGTTGAGTGTAGAAATTGCAGGAATTCCCGTTTATCTGAAAATTCACTTCAGCTCTAACTATGGAAGTACAACAGATCCCTCTGTGCTTTGAAATTAACAATTAAAGCTCTAAAATGAGTTATTCTTGAGCAAGTACTTTTTTTCAGGAGTTTTGCCTGACAGTATAGAAGTTATAGCATTACTTACATGCCCGGAAGAGCAGTGTGGGGAATGGTTACAATGTTGGGACTTAATTTGTATCTCCATAGAACTCAGAGGTTAATCTTCAGTTTCAACACACAGGTGGTAGAATATATGTGAAATAGGGGACATACAATGAAAAATTTCATTGAACTGCAGAAATCTGTACAACATGCTAAACAGGACGAGTCCAGACTGTACAATGAAGGATCAGTGAACAGATTGACTAATGTAAATTGACTTTCATTTAAGGAAGAAAATCTTGTGAGCTCTTCCCAGTTTCTTCTATGCTTCTTATTAATCATATCAGTAGAAATGCTGATACATAATGTTGAATATGAAGATATCTGTCTGCCAGGCTGTCCAGACTAAAGGTTCAACTGCTAAACCTTTTGTCACCACTTCTCAGAAAAAAGAGTTTGCTCTTTCTGACTTTATGTCTCACCACCATTAAATGCATATTGTATTGTTTGTTTTGCTGTTTTACTGCTTTGTTGTGAGACTTTTCAGTTTATCATGGCCAAGACCATTTAAAGTATTCAGGTTTGGTTTTGAGTATTCAGACCGTATTACTTTATCTAATGCCCTGTAGAAATGTAAGGGTATTACATCAATAGAAATACCTTTACCAACAAAATCTATAATCTCATAAAAGATATTAAGTTAGGTTGACATGATTTGTTTTCTGTAAATGCACATGGACTATTAGTAATTTTGTTTCCTTATTTCACTTTGTCAAGTCCTATTTCAGCCATAGCATTATTTTCTTTGGGATTAATACGGGGGTTTGCTTGGGTCATAAGGCAGAAAAAAACAAAGGAAAACAGGTCAAGGCCTAAACATTCCTCACAGTCTCTTCTCCACCAATTACTTGAAGTGGAAAATATCTAGAGATCTTGAATCACTTTCCATGTCAGCCTGACTGGAAGTCTACATAGGTCTTTGGAGAATGTATGCATTTTTGAAGGTATTTTCACGTTCACTGCTCAGACTTCAGTTCCTTCACTTGTAAGTGTAGTGTTTCTGGGAGGAAGAATGCATTAAACCCTGGAGAGACAAGAAGTCAGGGGTATTTCCATTGTTTGGACTGCAGTATAATGACCCTGCAGAGCTGTAAAAGGCTTTGCTCCTGAGGGAAGGTGTTCCCTGGAAAGACATGGGGAATATCATTCACCAGACATTAACATTTAACAATGATTTCTCTCTCACTTTTCCCCAGGCTTAAAAGAAATGATGCTTGTTTGAGGAAAGGGCAAGGAAAAAAAGAATACAGGACCCTGCTCAATGAGATGGAGCAGTGACAAATGTTTTAAAGATTTCAGGAAGACAGATGGTCGCTTCTGTGCTTTGACAAAGACTTTGTTGAGATGACATTCTGATTCAATAACTTTTCTTCTCTATCTACAACTGCACTTAAAGGCCAGTTTATTTTAGAAAATCTACCTTGTCTAGCTGTGACTTACAGTTAGTTGCTGCTATGTCCCTTTACAAGAGGAGCTCTTCATTTAGTGTAGATTTAACTCTGTTAAAGAGGTCACATACTAAGCAACTTTATCCTCAGTAGTGGAACCCAAAAAGCCAAAGGGACTTAGTCATATACAAAACCTAAATCCAGAACAGTCCTTAAAGATTTATACAAAAATACTAATTAAAAAAAAAATAAAATGCAAAATCTGCAGCAAAACTTTATTTAAGGTGGCAGAGCAGAGGAAGCAAATAGGTTTTTTTTCTTAGTAAGGCTTGGATACTGCTTAAACTATTTTTTTTTCAAACTCAGAATAATCTGCCAAATAGCACATGAACAGAAGGCAGGACACTGCAGGATACTAAACAGCTATGAGCTGGTAAGCCTTCTCTTGGCAAAGTGGTAGACCTTTGTTTTAATAGCCAGGTTGAATGTCTTCACATCTAGAATTAGAAAACTCCCAAACCTTTCTCAAACAGTAACTTTAGGTTAAGTAGGAAAATCCATCAATAGAACCATGTTACTTTAACAGAAAGATCTCTGTATTCCAGTTAAGCCACCAAACATATGATATCAAGTGGACTGTTTTTTGGACTACAAGAAAGCAGTGTCACTTGATGTAATATCTCCTCCAGATATGGACTGAGTAAGATAAAGGGCACTCATGGAAAAGGGCCATATACTGTAAAAGTATTTCTCTGTTCTGTTTAGTCAGGTGAGACCAGACAGTTTTCAGGTCAATTTACAAAGCCTTTTTTAGGTCTTATGGATAAGACAAGGACTGAAGTAATGTAATTTGAGAGACTTTATTATTGCTATGTATTCTGATCTACCATAAAAACTGGCAGATTTTTAGTTATGATGTGTATTTTTATAACAACTTTTGTTAGTTTTCTATAATTATACATAGAGTACCTTGCTTGACTTTTTTTCTTTTAACGAACCTGGGTATTAAATGTATGCTAAGACTGAATCTTGCTGTTAAATCCTCTTGAACTACTTATTTTGTGTGCCTCATTTTCTTGACTGTGAGCCTCAGCAGACTCAGGGTCACCACGTGCATGGTTCCTCCTAGATCATGTTAATCATGCTGTGTAAGACTGCAGCATGTCTTATTTCTCCAACAAAGATGTTCGTATCAATGCACATGAATCTTGTACTTCTGCACAGAACCAGTCACCATTTCTGGTTTTGTTTATTCTTAATCTTTGTCTTTTTCTCTGTCATTTTGAAGTATTTATACATCTTTACTTCCAGCAGAGCTTTAAAGCTATGCAACTGACACATTTGCAGAAAAATTTCTCAAAGGAAGCATACATGCATTTATTTTCTCACGTGCCTCCAGGTGATTAAGCTGAAGGCCAAATTCTGCTCCTGTGAGCAGAACACAAGAAGAAGTATTTTGACTACAGGAACTGTGGGAATCTCTACTTTCTCACTCTGTCAGAAGGTCCTGAGGTACCAAGGCCACAGCTGCTGCCACAATGCGAAGCTTGAGGCAGTATAGTTACATAAATTACTGCTTCTTCTCCCTTTTATGTTTCTCAAGCAACTAATGCAAAAACAAAACAAAAAAACCCACAAAAACAACAACCAAAAAAACCAAACAAAAACAAAACAAACAAACAAACAAACAACAACAACAACATAAACCACAACCATTTTCACCTTTTCCAGACCTCTGTGTACGTAGATGCATCAGTCACTACACACTAAGATGTGCTGGGAGGTTGCTGCCCTGCAGATCTATGTGGCACAGCAGTCCTACTACCCCCAAAGCTTTTCTGCCCTGGTTGGGTACTATTCTCCCCCTCACAAACTGAGCAGCTACCTTATTGTAGGGTATAGCACTGAATCTCAGGATATGCTTATTCACCTTAATGGCAGACAGAATTTCTTTTCACACACCAACCATCTGGGTGTGATAACTATGTGTGAAATGTGTGTTTATCTCCAGGTTTCTGCAGAAACTAAAAATATCTGGCAGGTAGATGTAGACACCTCAAAACCTCTCCTCCTATGTGAACACTATATACTACAGTCAAGCTCCTTTTCAATCACTCTTCTTACAGCGCCTGTCTTGCTGTCCTAGAGTTGTTCCTGCTCAAAAAGACACTCTCACTTCAGATTCATGTCATTGCTGGCATGCTTTCTTGATGTGAACTCAGTCTAAGTAGTATCAAGAATATCAAGGCAAGTACTTGATAATAAAGTTGGATTTTAACTTTTTTAGTAATAAATTTACCATTAGCCACTTACAAGTTTGGAACTACATTAAACACAATACAGAAGAGTCTCATTATTAACCAGTACTTAAATTAAGCTACTATGTAGTTTTAAGTCACTGTCTTTCCAAACCTCATGCCAGGCCCCTGAACACATCCTCCACTAGTGGAGTTCAGCTGGCTGCCAACAGCTGGCTTGCTGGTGAACATTGTTGTGATGAGGGAGCTGAAGGGAGGCCTCTGTTTGCAGCCATGGAGTGTTGCAGTCATGTCTGTGCTTGTTTATGTATTCAAACAGTCCAGAACCCTCATCTGCAGATTTGATTTTTTCACTTGACCAACCTGCCCTTGGTGATCCCTTACATCTGAGCTGCAGACATACTTTTAGTGGAAGATGCATGTTCTTCTCTGCAGAATGAGCACTTCTCATTTTCTTACGGATACAATGTTTAAGTATTTGGCAATTTTTTAAGAAAGCAGAGAGGTGTCTAAATATCATAGATATTTAATGTAGCAACCAGTCCCAGAATGAAGATGATAATATTGTTGCTAGACATCTCTGGAGCTTTCATTCATCTAAGTCCCCAGCTCAGTGGAGTTCAGATAGACAACTTCCTGTTCAAAGCTTTTGCTTTCGCCTTTGCCATCAGCCCCACTGCTGCTCTTATATGTGCAGGAAGGTTTAGAAAAGTTTGTTGGCACTGACATATTCACCACACGGCAGTTGTTGTTGCTCTCACAAATAATTCAGTTGTGTTCACAGCAAATGGTAATGGAATGGGCAAAAACCATATTCTCATAGAGACAGAAAGCTCAGCATAAAAATGCAGTTAGGGAGCATAGAAAACAGCAGAGTTGCTCTCAGCGCAGAGATCACAAAAGAACGAATTTGCCAGGATGCCATTCCAATCCCATGACCACAGCATTAGTAATGCTGCAAGAGTATTGAGTGCACCTGAACCCTATGCTCATTAACCTTTTCGGTTAATGTGCAGCTCACAAAGAGCCTGTGTGTGTGGTGTAGGAGAACAGAGAGGGAAAAGCAAGCATGAGGGAAGGAAAGGAGTGGGAATAACTCAAAGAAAAGACAGGGTCCTTTTGATTCTTGAAATGAACTAAGCATTGTATTTCTCCCACGCAGAACTGTAAAAGAAAAAACAAAAAAAAAAGAAAAGCATTCCAAAACAGAAATGAATTTGCACAGCTCTGGCTTTGAGTCTAACATATATTTAGATTAGCTATCAATCAGATACTTCTCTTATAAGAAAACTGCTAAATAGTAGAAAAATTTGATCTCAAATTTGTCCAGATTCCAGGCCTGGCCATTTTTATTTTCTCATCAATGGCTAAGGTAAAGTGACCAGCTGTCTCAATTAGCTTGCACAAGTACCAGTTTTTAATAGATTGGCCCAGTGTTCCGTGATTTTTCTAAAGATGCACGGACATCCTATTGTTATTCTGCCACTGATCTGCCCTCAGTACAAAAATGTCTGATTCACAGACTCTGCTCCTCCTCTGCTGTATGTTACATCTACAGTAGATGATCAAATTCTCATTAACACAGGGGAGACTACAGCCTGGCACCTGTAAAGTGTTTTCAAATATGACTGCTTAATGTCTCTTGGCAATGCTGGTTTGTAACAGGAAGCCAAATAGTGGTGCAGCCAAGAATGCATTGCATGAGATCTCTATCCCCAGGCAATTTAACTTGGACACACCGACTTGGAATGCAGCTTCACTTTTCTCTCTTGCCCTGTGCTCACTCCCATCTCATGCTCTTCAGCACCCCTTTTTTCCCATTCATTGTGGTCTCCCCTCACCATTCCCTCAAACCCTCATTTTCATCTTCCAGATGGAGAGGCTGGGCCCTTCACAAAGCTAGTCTCACAGGTTACATAAATAAAGAGACTGTTTCTGCTGTTGTTACTTTTAGAGAGCATAAACTGTTCCTGAATTTTGTGCAATTCAAGTAGGCGTGATCAACAACCAAGATTCTATCTCTTGGTTACAGCAGAATCAGGCACAGCAATTAGGGGTATCAGGTTTCTGATAAGCTTTGTAGAGAGACCTTAATTGTTTATAGTCATTTTTATTAAGCTAAGACATACAGTGGTGTTAGCTGTCTAGAGTGCTATTTAATATAACCTACTATTTAGAATATTTTGCATATACACAGCTTTCTTTGCAGTTTCAACAGTCTCTAGTGCATTTACTTCCTGTTCTAGTCAATGAGTGGAAGATGCTGTTTGATCATTTTCCATTCAAGAGATGGCAGTATTCAAAGAAAGCATGTGCTGCACTGTGCTATCAGTGCTGCTTTTATTCCGTACAGCTTAATCTTGTGAAGCATCTCAGAGTTTTTGATCAGTCTAAAATACAGCACATTTGCTTGAAATAGGACTTTGAGATTTTATCTATAAGTTCTAAATGAGATAGTAATACAAGCTTCTCCAGCTCTTTAATAATGAATGCAGTTATGTCATTTTATCTGCATAGGAATACAGTAAATGAAATCAAAGCAGCATAGACATAACCCTTATATTTTCAAAATTGCTAAGGCAGCTCTGTGTACATTCAAATCTTTCTTCCTATACATACTTACTGCAGAAATGTAGTATGGTATATTGCTGTTTCCAAACTGAGTGCTTGCTGCTGCATTCACTGAACTCATACCTAATTAATGCTCACATTTACTTCAGGATCAGATAGGTCAGTCCTGCAGCATTTGACCACTTTGACAATGATTCATGTCTTTGATCTAGTATTTCATCATGTAATTAGTACCAATGAAGGTCCCCTGCATCCTTCGAGTTGCATACAAACTTAACTTGTGTGTTGGATTAGACACCTCGAATTGTATTTACTATAACTTACACATACCAAGTCTAAGCACCCCAGTTATAAGTACCTTGAATGCTTAGACTCCAACTTTGTGACAAGAGTTGTCAATAAGATATTTTTAATTCAGAGATTTTTTTTTTTTTTTTTTATTTCAGATACCTCCTTATTGTAGTCTAGAATGTGGAAATAAAAATGGCCTTTTGGAAACTGAAGTCTTGCTGCAGTTCATGGCTGTCATTCCATTGCTAGATGGACATCTAAACACAAAGTGATTTTTTTTTTTTTTTTAATCTAATTAATTAAAACTGAAAACACCAATCTGTTCAAAGCAAACTAGTATAACTTATAGGTCAACAACATTTTTCTCTGTCTCTTGTAAGAATGATGATGGATGGCATAATGTAATAAGTCTGCACTCTAAAAAACACTGCCTGAAAAGTTCAGTATCTCAGTATCATTAGCAACACCAATATTATATTTCATATCCCTTGCTGCTCTCTTCTCTTTGAAGGACGAACTCTTTCATCTAAATGTATGTGAATAGTAATAAATAGCAGACTGAACTTCTGCTCTGTGGACTTTTTTTGCTCTGATCTGAGCTGGTCCCTGGTCTGGGCTGGCTCTTTGCACTCTTGAACGTATCTTGTTCCCCAGCACAGCAACAAGCTAAACTGATGTCTCACAGGCTGCTCCCACCAAGCAGGCACTGCAGTCCTGGGCACCCAGAGCAGGCAGGCTGGGAGGAGGCAGTGCTTCAGGCAGGTATGAGTGTCTCTCTGAACAACACAATGTGTTTCATCCCTAATAATAGTTCCTACCTCAGTGCTGTACAGCACCCGGCTGAAATAACAACACTGTCAGAATAAGAGATACTTTCTCTCGAGTTACTGACATGAAAGCTTTATTTTTAGAGAGCTGCTAGCTTTAGAATCAGGAGATTTGTGCTCTGATTGGTTAATATAAAAGATATTTATATGTTTATATTCCTTGTGTAAAATGTTGCTGAGAAACATTCAGGTGAAATATCGGTCCTTGGCAGATACTCATTTAAATAGGTCTGGATTTGATTGCTTGTTTTTCTGACAATTCAGCACATTTTTCAAAGAATGTAAAATTTAATGTGAGAACTGCCATTTTGCGGAGAGCCTGGTTTTCAAGGAAAAAAAAATATAATAAAAATTAATTCATCCCTAACTTCAAAATGGACACCATAATGTTCACAAATCCCACAATTTTGTTATGAAAGTGTATGAGCATATTTTCTAGAATGCAAGCTCCTGAAAACCAGTGCCTCCATGAGGATCTTGATTTTCTATGTGGGGAAAAACACACTTACATAACTTCAATCTGTTTCTTGAAAATTCTTGAAATAGTTCAAAGCCACATATTTATAAAAAAAAAATCCCACTTACTAAGCATATCGTCACGACTTTGGTAAGATCTGGTTCATATTTTTTGAAAGCTTGGTGTTGACTGTGTTATGAATTAGAAGCTATATGTGAACGTATGGCATGACTAAGTTGTAATAAATTCAGTAAGACTGAATAGCAGATTGTAAGGTATCTTAACATTTAGAAGAGAGCTAATAGCTTTTCCTTGGCTTTAGAAAGGCAAGTAAATGGAGTGGCCTTAAGTGAAGCATCTGGGGACTGTAGTTATTCACGATGGTTTTGAGAGTGAATCAATGTTTTGGTGTGGCCTTTTCCCTCCCTCTTCTTGTATTCAAAAACAATCTGTCTACAATAAATTATCATTATTGCTGCTTTTTATATGAGTCTTTTTCTTCAAGGTGCTCTTGATACTTTACTTATGTGAATCAAATCTTTTGTGATCTTTGTGAGGTAAAGGTCTCCCCAAAGTCTAGAACCTCTCTATCTGAAGAAAATATTAAAGATATTGCAATGACAGAAACTTTCCACAGTGTTTTTGATCTTTTACACCATTTCTGAGAATGCTGCCATGCTTAAATTTCAAACCTTTTCAGGTCTGAAATATCACTGAACTCAAAATTTGACTATTGTGTTCTCCTGATCAAGTCAATAATACAGGAAAAAAAAAAGAAAAAATCTCTTTTATATGTAAGTAGTTTATCTATAATCCCTTCCAAGCAGGTATGTTTCCTGCCCATGCCCTCTGATACATATTGGGAGAAACAGTATTCCTGGATAATATTAATTGACCAACAACCAGCCTGAAGTATCAGATTAATCAACAGACACTAAATGATAACTACCATGCCTATTGCTAGTTTCAGTCCCTATTTAACCAAGTACTTAGGCACATATAAATACCACTTCATTCCACAACAAAGTATGTGATTAAATGCTTTGCTGAATGAATATGGACTGTTGAAACAAGACACTGGACAGTATTTCAGCTCCTGACATCAGTCAGATCTGTATTCTCTGAAGATCCAAATAAGGACATCTATTAACTTTATTGCATTTCAAATCAGACTTATAATATGTAGGGCTTTCTAGTTACTCTGAGCTATTTCAGTCAATTTAGGAAAACACTTTATATAATTTGAAATTTCTGCCACCATATTAACAAATTAGCCATTTTTTCTTCTGGGCTGCAACATTATTTAGTTGCTAATCCATTTGTTTTCTGGAGTCTATAACAACCAGATGCTTTATGCTACAGTCAGTCTTATCTTACCCAGTAAACTAATTGTCACTACTTGGCACAACAGAGTGAAGTAAACGAAAGCTGTTCTCTTAGGAGAATAAGAAGAAAAAAATCCATTCTTTTCCCTTCATCTAGCTTTTTTCAAGGAAAATGAACTAATCAAAGACATCCATTGTGTAAAATTCACTGACATGTAGCATAAAGTTACAATATCAACCCTTAGGTAAAAAGCCTCTACCTGTTACATACCTTAAAGCCATCAGTGATATTAAATCTCATGAAGTTAAAGCTATTTTGCTACCCTGTGCTGGAGGAATGTTTAAATTGTCAGCTCACACAGATAAAAGAGAGAAAGGGAAGAAGTCACTCATGTATCATGAACAACAAACTTGCCAGTAGATTAAGCTTTTATTTATATCACAGAAACTTCAATCTCATTCTTAAAAAAAAAAAAGGGGGGGGGGGGGGGAGGAGGTGAGGGGGGCAGGAAGAAATATCAATATGGGCATAACCTTGATTTTCCTTGAAATTCAATTCCATTAAACACAAATCCTCAGATTACCTTTGCAGCTTTCACCATGTTACCAATCATGTTTGTTCAATATAGCACTCTTTTTTTCTTTTTTTATAAAACAACAGATTATTCATATACCCTCTCTAAACCATTAAGTCGGTCCAACCATGTATTAAAACATCTTGCAAATTCCTCAAAATGCTGTTTTCCTGACATATTCCTTTAGCAGTACAAAATCCAAATGTGACAAAAAATAAAGCTCTTTGATGTAAGGAGCTGTTCTTATAGACAGATCCTCACTGGACAGATGGTTATTTTTAATAGGCTGACCTAATTTCCTAGTAGTGATCCAGGGATAGTATAAAGCCCTGTGGAGAAACTGGTCTATTGTGTCGAAGTAACAGGAGAGAACTACAGATATTCAGAACAGCAACACTTGTTGCTCTGAGGTCAGTCTTACTAATCCCACAAACATCTACTGTCACAACAGCTAAAGGTTCTGAGGACAGGAAAACTTGTTATGACTGACCTGTCATATGATATCAAGCCAAAATAGCCATCTTTATGTGCTGAAGAAAGCTTTCAGAAAGTGTTTTTGTATGATTACTGAGTTATTCCTGATTTCCTTTGTAGCATTTTCTTGCTTGTGTTTCTTCTCTTCTCATGAACATTACTAAACATGAAGGTAACCAATTTACCTTACCTTTTTCTTTTCTTCACTTCTTTCTCTCCTCATTTCTTCAGTTCCTCTCCCATTTTGCTTTTGATCTTTCCAGAACTACTAAGATAAGAAACTGATAATCTTAGTTAAAGGAAGAAGTTCATCTACAGATTTGAAAGACACGAAATCTACTTCTTTTGTTCCCATTACATTCATGAAGTTCACTTCAGTTTGAACCAAAGCTGAGAGAAGAATCTAGACGACGACAACAAACAGATGATCGGAGACTGCTATTTCAGCACAAAACAGCAGCCATGACTGAAAAAAAAAACAAAACTGGACAAGAAATTTTCTACAGTACTAGCTACATTTAGTTCTATTTCTATTCTTGCATTCACCAGCTCTGCACAATAGTAGGCAGGAAATGCATTTGAAACTAAAGTAGTGAACTTTTTTTCCAGAAATTCATTAGAAAATTCTTCAAGGACAAAAGCAATGCTCTATATTCAGTTATGGGTTAGATAAAACAGAATTTTATAGACCCTGTACTGCAAGACAAATTGCATCCATCTCTTGGATGTAAAGTACTGTTGTAGTACACCATAGTGCTCTGTCAGAATTAAGGGTTATCTCATCCAAATGGACCTATTTGTACAAACATTTCTGGTAAAAGAAAATGGAATGTATGTAATGGTGTCCTGGTTTGACTGAAAATGAGTTAATTTTCTTCATGTAGTTAGAAACCTTTCTTTTTCATAGCTAATATGGTCATTATTTGGACTTAGTTTGAGAGCAAGAGATAACACCCCAAAACAGAGTTAATGTTTTTAATTGCTCTGGTCTGAGAGCCAAGGACGTTCTGAGCACTCTGCCCACTAGTGTGAGCCATTGAGGAAGGGGGGCATAAATGGAGCACACCTTGACTGACATCCAGACTGATCAGTAAGGGTATTCTATCCCATTAACATCACGCTTCATATTTAAGGAGAGTCGGGATCTTCTGTCTTTCTCTTGCTCTCTGGCTCTTGGGTACTTTCTCTCTCTTATGTTCTTCTTCACTCTTTATCGGAGCTGGAGGAGTTTGGTTTGGAACAGTTAGTTTGGCCTTTTGCTGTTTTGCAGAGGCCGTTGAGACTTTCTGCCTTTTTTCCCCTTTTTCTCTCTATGGGATCAACTGTACAGGACCAGGTGCTGCTTCCTGGGTCTGGCTGCTCAGTGTGGACAGAGTTTGTGAGGAATTGCATTGAGTATCTTTTATTTTCTATTTGTATATGTATTTACTACTAGCATATTAGTATTTTGTTATTTTATTCAATTGTGTTTATCTCAATCCAATTTTCTCCCTTTCCTTTCAATTCTCTGCCCTGTTTGTGGGGGGAGGGAGAGAGGGAGGCAGGGGAGTGAGAGGCTATCATGGTTGCATTGCTAGCTTGGATTAAACCATGACAAATGGTCAGTTCACCTCTAACGTAGTACTCAGCATCTTACTTGTTTTGAAAACTAACAGTTGTTTTCAACCTTATTTAACAGTATTTCTTTTATCTGTTCAAAGAAAATAATATTCTAATCTCATGAATGCAGTTAGTTACTATGACTGATAGTAAGTTAGTTATTGTGACTAATATTCACCCTCAGTGCACCAGTCACCCAAAACTGAAATGCTGGGTAAGGCTCCTGCATATTCTCTGTTTCTTAAAACTCCATTGCTTAATGATAATATTAAAACAAGCTACAAGAAAATACCATCCATGAGTTTCTTCCCTTTCTTTTTTGAAAACCCCAACTACAGACTTTGGTACATATTCACCCATGAATTATAACAGTAGCAGAAAATGCCTTGTCTCATCCCAGGTGCCAGCTGTGTGTCTTCTCTAGGACATTCGAGAGAGAACCCACAGTCCTTCTCATTGTACAGTGTTCAAGACCTTGCAGATTTCTGCAAGAATAGGTAGCAAGTGAAAGTATTTTGATCTAAAGCCATTTCTTAGAGGTTTTCCTATGACAACTTAAGGAGCTCTTTGTTAACAGGCACATTACAATTGAAGTTAGTAGTTATGATATTAACAGACAGATAACTATTAGCTCATTTTCAGTGTAAGAATTGTGTCTGAAGATATATCCCAAGAGTCTAGAAATCTTCAAGCAGACAACATAGGAGGCTGTTTCACATAAAAAATATATGAGCCTGGTGACTGGAAGAGGGAAGTTTCCCTAATCAACATGGCAACTACCCTTGGGCAAATACTTTCGTATTTATGTGTGCCTATTTCTGCTCTCATCTCCATTTGTTTATTCTACCAAGATTATAACATTTTAAGGTCAGAACTGTTCCTGAACAGATTTTCAAGCAGTAAGTCTGAAAACAGAAGTGTCAGTGTCAAAGGGCTAATTTGATATGTACAATAAAACACCAGACTCATATTTTATGGCACTATATCGGCAATTTAAAGTGACTCTTGAGGATGCACCAGGCAAGAAATCCTATCAGTCTGTAATATCGCTAGTGGAAATCCAGTTAAGAAACCTACAGCTTCATTTCTTCACGAAGTGGAAGAAATAGCCACCATGACTTGGTCTGCATGCAGAATAGGGTGTAGTTGTGACAGCTGTTTCAGTGTCTCTTGGACAGCCTTTCATGTAGCCAGCTCTACCTTTCCCTATCTGTACTCCCAGACAAGAGTCCTTTATGAGATTGCACATGGATCAATTCTATGTGCTATGTAATGTGAATATTTAATCTTTCTTTGGAATAAATGTCTATTTGAAGTATTTAAGCACCATATGCCCAAATATATGTGCTTACAGTTAAGCATGTACTCAAGGACCCTGAGAAATTAGTATCAGTCATGCTACAAAAGCAATGTAAAATTAGGTGATGAATGTCAAAGGAAAATGAGTGTTCAAGCAGGGTATGCCATACTGTATTGCCATTATCTGTATTATTTTCCACTATCCAATCTTTTTAAACATATCCTGTCAAAAATTAAATTTTGTTAATACAGTCAAAGTATGGGTTCCACAGACACCTGAATTTTTCTGTTATCATGTTGAATAAATTTCGAATAAATGGAAGTTGATTGCATTGTATATTTCCTGTTAATACTATGACCCGTTCATTAACCATGGGAGGTCTTTCCAATATCTAAGTATAATTGGTTTTCAACCACTTGAGACTTTTTATTCTCCTTTTTTGATTTTTCTTTATATTTATTATTATTATTTGATTTATATAGCATTGCTCCCTGTGTGGTCATGGAGCTTTGAGAAATTCAACAGAGTCAAACTAAAAGGCAAGAGACTTCAATTATTTGTAAATAAGCAAACTCTTTTGTGCAGGGTCTAGAAAGAGAAATGAATAACAGCAGGATTCCCTTGGGTGTAGATTTTCAGGCAAAGGTCAGAAATTATTTTATCTGTGGAATTATTGACCATCATATCTCACTGAGGACAATGTAAACTGCAAGTGTTCAGCACAACACAAAAATGCATCATATATATGCCAATAGCCAGAAATTAGAGGAGCTGAAAAACTCTATTAAAGTATAGATGATCTAAGAAAAACAACAATGGAGAACATACACAACCAATGTCCTGGAAATCAAAGGTGCTGAGATCTTGAAGGGTGAATGGTTTGATTTGAAAGCAAATCTCACTTTCAAGAACATCTAGTCACTGGCTAGGCCAAAAGATAAAAAACACTAATTTAGTGTGAAACCAAAAGGCGAATTTTCAACTTTTTCACAGGAATATCTCCCCCTTCCTTAAGTTCTGTGTTGTGTTTTCCATGATAAAATGAAACAGATAAAATGACACATTTCCAAATTAAATGTTTTATAATTAAAACAATAACTCTCTTAGACTTCTTAATTAAAAAATACTGAGATTATTGTAAATACAATACTGATTTGCCAATAGGTTCTTTTAACTTAAAATGTATTTTCCAAAATTTAATTTAGGGATCTTCAGCTCCAAAGTAATCTAAAATTAAGTAAATATAACTAGTGAAACCACAGTTTTCAGGCAGATCAGATGTCCTTTATACTGTGATGCATAAAACCATATCATCTGGCCTCATAAACCACATCCTCATCACATTTGACAACACATCAATTTGATAAGAAATTTCAACATTTGTTTTGCGTGAAGTCTGGTCCATCTTTTTGCCTCATTCCTGCCTTTAGCATATGTTTGTTTGTCCTATTCTCTTTTAATTTGAAACTGCAAATGTTTCGTTTTTGCAAATACTGGTTATAGTGGGGTCTGGGTCAGAAATAGTGACTCATATTCCACCAGAATAAAGCCAAAAATAATCATTAATTATAGCTTTAATTGAGACATGTATTTGATATGCAAAGCTTCACAAAATGCTATACTGTGAAGTAGTTTTAATTCTCCATTATCTATTTAGATCTCCTAAGCCCATATCCCTTATCTATGTAAGCAGAACTCCTGCAGCAGCATTTTAAATGCCTTGCTTTCTAAGACAAGGTTATAAAATTTTGCATTCCTAATATGTATGCTCCTCTTTCTTTTTTGTTTAAGAAAAGAGCTAAACTATGAGGCTGTGACTGTGATAAATGTTCAATGCTAATCAACAAAACAAAACAAACAAAAAAATTCTTAGTAAGAGAGATATGGAGACAAATCAAATAACAAGTAATGACCATTTGTCTTGACAGCAGGATAATGCAATATAAAACACATATTTGATATGTAAAACAGGATATCTTAAATACATGTTTTTACATGGCTTGAAGCATTCTCTGTTCATTTCATAAAAATATTTTAAATAGACATGGAATCCTAATTTGAAGGGGTTTTTATTCATTTGGAATTTCTTTATACAAATTTTGTATTTCAGCTGGGTTTCTAATTAATCCATTCTGTTCAATCAAATACAAACTACTAGCTTTTTGTAATGCAGCAGACACTGAATACGAATACTTGGTGAATGTGTCTGACCAGATTCTCAGAAAGGTAAGGTGCTCTGATAATTTTTTAAGACTGTTTCCTAGAAATAGTTATTTTCTTGCTTGTCTGAAATTTTTATCTTGTTCTTTTCTATTTATCAGGAAGAGGAGGTGAGGTTCCCCTTTCTGTGATTTTAAAATAGCCAGCAGGCTAATTTTGAATAAAAAGTAACCTGCTTAGGTAGGTAGTGGGAGTGGACAACAGAGCAGGTAGATCACAAAAAAAACCCCACCCTGTTCCCTCTTCTTATTTGTCTTGATTTCATTATGTTGCTGAAGAATCAGACAGACTGCCTTTGACAATTTGAAATTTTCTGACTCAAATTGTTTTCTCTCTGCATGGTTGAAATGCACACAGGTTTATGATATTGAATTTAAGTGCATATCTATCTTAAATATTTTATGGATGAGATTATTGGTTGCATTTGAAGGTGGCTGCAGTTTATGTTGTCAACAGTAATATACCCATGATGGGACAGCTACTCAAATGATGAACATAGACTATTCTCATCAAAGTCTATGTAGGTTTTTATAACAATTGTTGTAGAGCTGAGTCACTCCAAAGTACTTCCATTGATGCATGTTTTCAGTGTGTAGCAAAATCCTGAACTACAACCTTACCAACTCTAGCTCTCTGGACTAAGACCATACCCTACCATACCCTTTTGGATGCAATTGTTGTATTCAGTAATTATCCAGCTGTGGCAGCATTTGGGAGGTGAACTTATTAAAAGATTCTCTTCTTGAATTCTAGTCACACACAATCTACCCAATAAAAAAGAACACAAAAATTCTTAAAGAAAATTACTACAAACTATTTATAATCTTAATTTGTTGAAAATAAGTATGTTTGGAAGGATTTGGCATTTATATAGCAAGGTTTCAGTAGCAGTGTGAAACTGGATCCATGGATAAGAAGCTTTCAGAGGGCAGGCTTGGATTTTCCCTTTTGCATGAAAGGTACCTGCAAACTTAGAAAGCAAACCTTATCATCAGGACACGGATATTCCAGGAGGGAAGAGGAGTGGTGAGCAGGGAGCCATTGACAGATCTGTAGGGTCACCTCAGGAAACATGTCCAACAAGATGACCTCTTACTGAGTGGGAGGCAAAGCAACATCTGCCAGGAGGCACAAAGAAAGGTTTCTTTAATCTAAGATAAATCTGTGCCCCAAAGACTTTCTTGGGGTTATCTGACAACCCCAACTAAGGTGGTAGTTAATTGTATGTCTGGCTCTCAGCTGATCTAAGTAATCTTTAATTACTAATTTATCTGTAATTTTTGCAAGCCTCACTTTCATCCCCTTTAGATACAACCCTCGCTGAGAAGCATTACATGACAATTACTCTGCTTTTTTAACAATTTGAAAATTTTTCAGTAATAACCAAATTATCCCAACATTTTTCCCCTAAATTATATTCTTCTGTAGGTGAAGTTATCAACAGTTCCTGCTGATACACACAAAACAAAGCAAGGCTGTGAAAAAAAAGTCTCTGTTGGACAAAAACTGCACTGACAATCAGTTGTGCCTAGTTGCATTGAGTAAAGGGAACATAGAAAACGCCAGTTGCTAAGAGCAGCTGAGCTGAGTTTGAGCTTTGCCCCCTCCCATCCCCCAGCCCTCCACTTTTCAATCGCATCTAATAGCATATTTTTTGACTATAACTATTACTGCTGCTGGTAATTCAATTTCTTCTATGCAATATAATTATCACTGGAGGAAACAAGAGGGGAAAGGTACCATTCTATCTAATTTCCTATGACTTCCTCATCCAGAACTTACCTACCTTCCCACCCTTTAAGCACAATGTTGCACATTTTATTTTGTCCCACTGTACTGGTCATAGCACACAAAAAAGGCTCATTTTTTCATACCTCTCTCTTCTATAAGCACGGTATATAAATCACAGCAGAGTTGCTAACAGCATATGACTGACAATCTTGCTTGATAGACAATCTCTGATCCTTTCAGCCTTTTACTAATAAGCTCATTAGGATAGAAGGGCTGAAAATACTTTCTAGGATACAGCAATGAACCTCAGCAAATTCAGTGCATGTCTGAAATTGGAGAATCAATCTTTCTTCAATCAAAACTTTGTCAGGTTCTGCTGAATGTCTTCTGAAGGTTACTGCATTTTTTTCTCTTTCTTTTTTTTTCTTTTTTTGGTAATAGAGGTTCTTTTGCAAACCCAAAAAGCCTTCCAGAGTAAGGTAATTCAAGGTGAAATGGTTCTGAACACACTTTTTTTTTCTTTTCCAAGTTGAATTTTGAATACCTTTTAAAATATTTTTGCTATATTTTAAGGTACGGCTTGATTTTGAAAGAACTTTTCAATAAGTACTAATTTTAAGGAAAGCCTTAAGATACCTACAGCCTATTGACATCGGCATTTAGACTGATGTTTCCAAAATGCAAATGCAAAACTATTTGAACAGTCACTGAATAAGTTACTCCAGAGTTTCTTTTCATATTCTGATTCTAGTCAGACAATTATAAAAATCTCATTTGACACATGAGCACATTTTGAGTCCTTAACATTAATTTGAAAAAAAAAAAACTCTAAAAAATAACACTGACATAAAAAGTGCTTCTGAAGAATTCTATCTGTCATAAGAAGAAAAAAAAAGTCAGCACATCAGTACTACGGGAAATATCTTAAAGGTGACCTCTTTCTGGATTAATATTGTCTTCAAATGACTAGTGTGATTGAAAACTTAATGACTGAGCAATACTTATGTGATAGGAACTGATATCCAAGAAATGTGTTCCAGGGAATAGGGTAGACTGGTTTTTGGGGACATTTCTTCCTACACCAATGGGAAAGTATATCACATAGCCACATCAGGGAACTGCAGCATGTGGGAGGGCAGTCTTTATATCTTGTGCTAAATAGCTATGATCATGCTTCCCCATGTGGTTGAAAACTGACTCTCCTTCTACCTTGTGAACTACAGCAGATATTTTGTTCTGTTAACCAGAGAATTGCCAATCAGATGGACCTCCTGTCCAGTAAATCCAAATCAGTATAAAGGAAATGCAAAGATATGTGCTCTTCATCACTTTATGTTAAATATATTGATTTTAAAAAAATATATTTATTTATTTTTAATTGATCTTCTCTTGATTCTCCTGGTTCATTCTCATGCTTTTTCATGTCTTTGCCATCTTCTTTTTTTCTACACTTCCAATTCATTTTTTTCCCCTTTCTTTGGATTTCCATAACAGTAAAATTTACTAGCTCCTCCTGGGTTTTCCCTTTTATTCTACTGCTGGTCTTTTGTATGCTGAGCTTTTCTCTTCTTTTATACCCTTTCACTTCCTCCGACAACTTCAGGCTCTCTTTTGCATTAGACATTCCTTCACTCTTCTAAGCCTATTCTATCTTTCAGCCACAATGGGAGATGCATCTGAATAATGATTATGAGGAGAGAGAAGCTGCAGTTTTTCATAACAAAACTACAAAGTCTTAGTGTGTTGATGTAAAGGGACACTAACATCAAGCAGTCAATAAGCAGCACAAACAAATCAATGCAGATAGTGAAAGCAAAGAATTAGAAAACTGCCTGCCTCAAGCAATATTTAGAAATGCCAGGATTAGACTGAGACAACTTGACTCATGAGCAGGCTATCTATGCCACTCCTTTATATAGTTGGTTTTTTTTTCTGATTCATTTTCCCATTTCCCTCCCAGATTCTTCCTACTCCAGAGGAAGAGCCTGTTGAAGATCAGTAGTACTAGAAATTGTTTATTTCAGTTATGTCACCAGAAAGCCGTTCACCTCATTCCTTCTAGTAAAAAGGATGAGATAAAGACCACCAATCGTGGTATCAGATTTGAGATAGGTAGAGTTTGGGTACAGAAGTCCAGCAGAGCAATGCAGAATGGCTCTGCTGTCATGATCACCTAGAACTTAGCAGCAAGATTCTCCATACATATTACCTTAGGCAGCTACATATATGCTGATCTCCATACCCTCTTCTTTCCAGTGAACACTTTGGTTACTGAGATACGGCTTCTGCACCTAGTTGGCTCTATTTCTGCCTGATGGACCTTTAATTCCTGTTGGCAAAATAGCCTAATTTCAGTGTGGTCATTGGATATGCTAGACATATTATTCTATAGTTGGGCAAGAATAAATACTGTGCTCTTTTTTTCCTTTTTTTTTTCACTTTCATATCTCCTCATGTCAAGAGGAAGCCACCCAAAAACACCTACCCCCTCACATCACTCATTCACTCAGCTATGCTGTCCAAGGCAATCACCTAATTCTTTGTTGCCAAAGGGGAAGATTCAAAGTACCTATTTTGGTGTCTAAAATGCAAAAACCAGGGGACAGACTAAGTCTTATAACATGTTTGATCTCTGTGCAGGCAGGGGTACTTACTACTAGGACAATTCTCCAGAGAACCATGGAGCTTTGGAAAGCATGGAGACAGCTCAAATGCTGTGCTTCAGAAAAGAAAGTGGTATGCACAGAGCCTTAGCCCTTGCTATCTGAGTTTTGGCTAGCTCTGCCCTACTCGCTGTGAGACTACAGACTACTAGCTCTGCACTACAGACTGTGAGAATTTATTTCTTGTTTCAGACCAACATAACCTCACCTATCTCCCTGTCACACAGGATTCCACTTAGAATGTCTGAATTGCTGAATTACTGTATCTTTTACTTTCACACTGCCTGACACCCAAGTTGGAGCAGCCTGCCAAAGCTATCTATTTATTACCCTAAGTGATCACTGGATCAGTTTATTTTAAGGTAAGGATAAAGGGATTCTCATCAATATCTGAAGTCAGTAAAGTTAAAGTCTTTTTGGAAAGTGCTTAGATGAGAGACATGGTCTTTGTCTGAACATTGTCGTGAACAATAACTTTTTTTTTTGAGCTACATAACCTTATCATGTATGTGTTCTAAACATTTAACAAAATGATTCCTGGTAATTGAATAAGAAAGGCAGCTGCTAGAAAATAAGAAAATGTAATGTGTTTCCAGGCTAGCCACACCTCTTACTTAGAATAAATTATTTTGCTTGCTAGGTGTATGAAATTGTTTATTATTGTGCCTCACTTCCATTCTTATTTTGAAGCCTGCAAGTGAGGCATGCTTAATTTTTGTTAATTACTAATAACAAGTATTCCCTTGACATGAAAATATTATACTGCATCCTGTTTTGCCAAAATGTAAATGGGACTTAATTTTTAAATCTCTAATTAATCAAGTAGCTTTAGAATGCAGTTGTTCATTTCATTTTAACTTGAAATTTTATCATGAGCATATAGTACTAATTATGGTTACCTTAAATCTAGATACTGTAATTGGATGCACAAAGTGCAAGTAAGTTACTGATAAAATTTCTTGCAGGTCATACAAAACCAATCTCATGCCAATTAATTAAAGCTCACAAATTACAGGATGAGGAAATAACTTGATTTGTATGATAAAGTAGGAACAAAGACAAGAAGCACAAATAAACATAACAGCATAATCTATTACTGAACTGGGTCTAACTGAGATGCAGACTAAGGAACAGTTAAAACAATCAGTTCTCTTTCAAATGATAATGTAAATCAAACAAAAGATATAACACCACTGCAGACAGCAGTCCCAAAGCCTCTAATATGACTGATGACTAGTGAGATTCTTTGCAGTTTGAAATGATACCACCGTCCTTTTTCTGAAGAATGTTCCAGTAATTAAAGAAGGGATGGTCCTGATGACATCCAGTTTCACAGTAGGAGTGTTGACAGACTGAAGGAGTTATGAAGGAAAGCAGGAAGTCATTAAGGAAAACTTCTATCCCTGTAATTAATAGCACATGTGAATATGAGCCTATGTGGTGGGTTGACCCTGGCTGGATGCCAGGTACCCACCAAGCTGCTCTATCACTCCCCTCCTCAGCTGGTCAAGGGAGAGAAAATATGATGAAAGACTCATGTGTCAAGACAAGGAGAGGGAGATCAGTCAGCAATTACCATCACAGGCAAAACAGACTCAACTTGGAGAATCAGTTTAATTTATTACCAATCACATCAGAGTAGGACAATGAGAAAGAAAACCAAATCTTAAAATATCTTCCCTCCAACCCTCCCTTCTTCTCAGGATTAACTTAACTTCCAAATTCTTTACTTCCTTCCCCCCCCCCACCCCCTCCTACCCCGCAGTGCAGGGGTTGAGGAATGGGGGTTTTGGTCAGTTCATCACACATTGTCTTTGCCGCTCCATCCTCCTCAGGGAGAGGACTACTCACATGCTTCTCATGCTCCAGCATGGGGTTCTTCCCATGGGGTACAGTTCTTCATGAACTGCTCCAGCATGGGTCCCCCACAGAGTCACAAGTCCTGCCAGCAAACCTGCTCCAGTGTGGGCTCCTCTCTACACAGGTCCACAGGTCCTGCCAGGAGCCTACTGCAGTGTGAGCTTCCCATAGGGTCACAGACTCTTTGAGGTGCATGCACCTGTTCCAGTGTGGTGTCCTCACTATGGTCTTCATCATGGGCTACAGGGGAATCTCTGCCCCAGAGTCTGGAACAAATCCTCCACATCCTTCTTCGTTGGCCTTGGTGTCTGCAAAGTTGTTTCTCAAAAATTTTCTCACTCCTCTCTCCAGCTGCGATTGTTGTAGCCCTGTTGTTTGGGGGTTTTTTTGTCCCTTCTTAAATGTGTTATCTTAATGACACTACCACCATCACTGGTTTGGTCAGCTTTGGCCAGCAGTCAGTTCATCTTGGAGCAGGCTGGCATTGGCTCTATCAAACACAAGGGAATTTTCTGGCAGTTTCTCACAGAAGCCACCAGTGTAGCCCACCTGCTACCAAAACCTTACCACACAAACCTAATACAGCACAAAATGAAAGGAGATAGTTGAAAGTTTACAGATCAAAATTAGCAGGCACAACAACATGGTGATGTTGTGTTGTGCTTCTGTAGACTGCCTGATCCAGAAACAGCAGCAGATGAAGCTTTCTTAAAACAACAGGAGGAAGCCTCACATTCGCAGGTTCCAGTGCTTATGGGAGATTTTTACTATTCCAGCATCTGCTAGAGAGACAATACAACACAGTACAACTAATCCAGGAGGTTTCTGGAGTGCACTAAGAACAAATCCCTGTCACAGGTTATTAAGGAACCAGCAAGGGGAGATGCTCTTCTGGACCAGATTCTCACAAATAAGTTAGAACTCATCAGATATGTGAATATCAGAAGAAACTTGCTCCAGTGACCGTGAGATGGTGTTCAGGATCCTGAGAGGAGGGCGCAAGGTAGAAAGCAGATACAACCCTGAACTTCAGGAGACCAGATTCTGTCCTCTTCAGGAATCTACCTGAAGAATCTCATGGGGTACAGTCCTAAGGAGAACAAACAAAATGGGCCATGAAGATGATCAAGAGACTGGAGCATCAGTCATACGAGAAGTTGAGTGAACCAGGACTGTTCAGCCTGGAGAAGGTTCAGGGGGATCTTATCAATGTATATGAAACCTGATAGGAGGAAATTCATAAGAAGGAGCTGGACTCTTTTCAGTAGTGCCTATTGAAAAGACAATTGGCAGTGGGAAAAAACTGAAATACAAAAAAAAATAATCTAAACATAAGAAACAATTTTTTTACTATGGGAATGGCAAAACACAAGAACAGGTTGGCATGAGAGGTTGTTGAGTCTCTGTTTATTAAGATTTTAAAAAATCAACTGGACACAGTCCTCAGCAATCTGCTTTAGCGAATCATGTTTGAGCAGGGACATTGAACTAAACAGTCTCCAGAGATGCCTTCCAGCCTCAACATTTCTCTGAGTCTGTGATTCTATAATAAGAACTAAAATAGGATGTCATTGTGGCATCTAGATTATGACTTAGTTTTATATTGAGCATGCAATATGAGACAAGAACAGATATTTGCCTTTATGATAAAATCTACTTTTTCAAGTTAGGATAAATGTTTGCCAAATGAAACTAATTTGTATTCATTCAACAGGGAACTGATCATGTTAATAATGGTATCAATCCAGAAACTCGTATCATCAGTGCAAACTACCTACTGAAAAATGAGACAAAAATGGATAAATGTTGCCTACAGGCATGTGAACCAGGTTTGCACATTCACAACATACAATGAAACCACACAAGTGTATGTAAACAACACATTTCTAGTTAGACCATCTGGTTTCTAACTGCTTCCTCTGTGTTTGCTGACATGGGGTACTGGCACATGGAAGACTGACTGATATTTATAAAATATTTTTATCAAGTACAATCTTGCTATAATTAGAGTAACTTGTACACAGAGATAAATTCAAGTCAGCTCTGGCATTTCCTAATATTCACATCCTAATTTTTGGAAATCTAATTTCATTATTTTTGAATAGATGGGCATAGGTATCTTTGACATTTCACATAGATTAATTTAACATTATATTAGTGAGTTTAATTTACATTTAGGCATTATATTCTTCATTGGTGGTTTTATAATAATGTAATGCGGGGTGCTTCAGAAAAATAATGACAAAGAAGTATCAGTAAAATTTGGACTAATTTGAGCACCTATAAATAGATATTTTCAAATGTGAGATGCAAGTTCTCAAAAAGCAAAGTCATCTGTAGAGTAGAAACACTTTTGAGAAAAAGAAGCAGAAACATAGACATTACTGATAGTTGCTGACACTGTAACGAGCACCTCATGGAAATGATGAAGGCATGAGATTCCAGTGCACAAGAAAAAGATCAGGGTTCTCTCCAGCTCTAATAATTCACATCACAGAAACAGACATATGACTGATGCCACATTGTGGTAAGATAATACATTTGGATTTCATCTCAATAGGTTGCTTTTTTGTTGTCTTTGTTTTGTTTGTTTTGTTTTGATTGTTTTTGTTTGTTTTGTTTGGTTTGGTTTGGTTGATTTGTTTGTTTTTCACTCCTGTAACAACTAACGTGCCTGAGACAAGTATATCTGCTAAGATCTATTGCTGCAGTAATTCTTCGGATGCAAAAGCACATCCATCTATAAATATTTTCAAAATAAAAATAACCTGAGGAAGAGGGAAAACATCTGTTAAGATATGAAGTAGGGGGCTTGATTCTGAGTGAAAAAATCATAGAGAAATTAATTTCAAAAGAGGAATAGAAATTTGAGCACTGCTAAATATAAGCACAAGCAGTGTGATAAGACCATTATTTTTTATGAGAGGCCAAACACTTTATCCTACTTTACCTCTGCCTGTGACAATATTTTTGTTAACAACAACAGGAAAAAAATAGGCTGATTGGCCTCAAAAAATATCTAATTTCAAGAGGTGGCAGATGTAGAAACATACTTGAAAGGACTGATGTTTTTAGGATTGTAATTCTGAAGAGTGAATCAAAGGGTCCAATCTGATCCTGTTTAAGTCAGATCTTATTTAACACAGTGGAACATCACTCATCAATCTGTTACTAAAGTGCCCAAAAACTACTTCTAAATGCTCTCTTGTGCATTTAATACATGGTTTGTGTGAGAAAATTTTTAAGGTCATTAAAGTAGATGTTATCTTTCTTCATTGTTTTGTTTGTAAATACTCTCTTTATACAACACACTGAAGACATGAAAGAAAGGCACAAAATCAGTGTATGTAGCAATAACACTGAGCTAATTTCCTGCTGGTTTAAGTCTAATGGAGTCACCTGCAGTATCACATCAGGGAAATAGACTCCTTTCTTTACAATCTCTAACTCATGACCATGGGATTTGCTTTTCTAAAATCATCTCATTGAAATAAAAGACTGCAAGAAATGTTTTAAATTAAGCCCAAATAAAGGAAATCCAGAGTTAGTGCTGCATCACTGATGCTGTTCTTAATCGATTCCCCAGTGCCTATGCGTTGTTGCAGCCCCAGTAATTCCTACAGCATTGCCTGTTTTCTGAGTTCATGAAAAGTAAAAACACAAGGGGATGAGTTAAGAATAGAGGGGCAGCCCTGAGCTGAATTTCTGTGCTTTAACTGCCTTAAGTGACAGCCATAACAGTATACAAGCAGTTTAACACTGTCAGTGTGGGATTTGGGCAGCAGGTTTAGTTTACTGTTGACAAATATAGTACTTGAGCCTGAACCACCTATCCTGGGATAGAACACGGTATAAAAGGTTGTTGACTAGAAACTCTGAATAATTCATTGCCTGTGCTCTCTTTTCAGTAAGCTAGTAAGTCCCATTTTAGATCAAACTTCCCAGTATGGCAGGATGTTGTCACCTAGGATGATTTGGAACATCTTTGCTACTCTCTTAGTTTGAATTGAGCTCTGAAGAGGAGTTCAAAGGGGCAGAGCTGACAGGGATGTTCTCTCATAATAACTGTAGCGGTGTGAAATTCACATAGATGGCCAAAGGAAAAGAGAAAAAACTTCTTGTTTTATAGCAAAGAGACTAGAAATGCTCTGTGGGTTTTCTGTGATATCTGTGTCCATTGCAAGCATCACCAGAAAGAAATCGCATTATGTGAATGAGACAGAGCTTGGATACTGTAGGAGGGTCTTCATCCTTCACTTCTTTTTTTTTTTTTTCACCTTGCAGAAAAACCTTACAATTCAACACAGATATTAACAAAAGTATTCAGTAGGACTTAAGAAGCATAAGTATCCATTGACTGCAAAGCTGTCTTACTATTCCTCATACTGTAAATCAACTCTAAGTTAAAATGTGATTATTTTTTAATCTCTTTAACTGACAAAGCCGGCTAATGAAACATCTGACATAACGATAATATGAAAATGTTGTCTTTACATTTCATAATCTAAATTTCTCACCTTTTCACAGGAAGTTAGTATGATAAAAATACTTATGTTCTGAGCATGCTATTTGCAGAGTGGGCTTTTAAATTCAGCAAAATCTAGTAGCTGCCTCTCTGAAGCAGATGTTTTACAACAGCTGCTGCTCACTGCAGTCCATCCTGTTTTAGCTGAATAGAACTTCTAAGGCTATGTATGGTGTTCCCCCAATCCTTTTTGGTTTTATTAATCTTGAAGAAACAGTAACTGTAGTTCTATACACTGATATCAGCATTTCAGTGTACTTATTAGCTGTGGCTGACTTGTTAACAATATTTAGAGATGCTTTTCTTTGAGATTCTCTGTTATGGTTTGTTGGTAGGGGTGAGAGACAGGGTGGCTTGTAATTTAATATACAAGTTTTGGATTGTCAGCCATTAGTTTAGTACTAGGCTTGTCCAAAAGAAATTATCAGACCTGAATATCTGTCTAGTTACAATATCTGGCATGAAACGTGTTTGGCTAAGATGCTGCATGGTTCATCATACTTACTCATTAAAATTATGTATCTGCTTTAGTATAACTTAAGTATATGGCAAAATAGTGTAACTTAAAAGTATGGCTGGGTTTTGGAATTTTTTTACATGTTGCATTCAGAATTATATTGTGAAGGAGATCTAAGAGGCTTACATTGCTGAGAACACTCTCTAAAAAATGACACTGCATACAAATCTTAAAGGATATTTAGAAGGCTAGTCTACTGAAAAGTATAAAAGCTTTAATTTACTTTCTAAAAATATCAGTAGTTAATTCTTCCTAAGATTCAACCCAACACTTCAATTACTCTAAAAGCTTAAGAGCTTTAACCAATTAGCATACCAGTAATTCACATGGAAAGGCAGAAGTTCATTATTATAACCCTTCTATAAGCCATTTTAAATATACTAAAGGTAAAATGAGGACTAAAATTACTGAAATTCTAGCCCTTATGGAAAAGTGACAAGTTATCTTTCTTAAAATAATAAATACAAATTAAAGTAATTAGCACTTTCTTCTGTAGCAAAAAAAAAAAAGAAAAAAGAAAAAAGAAAATTATTATAGGTATAAGTTCATAAAGAGGATACATACTCTACCATGGTTTTATAGTCCACTGCTAGTTTTGGGAATAAACCCATCCAGCCATGAGTGAACTGTTTGTCAAGCTTTGAAGAAGGAAGAGGGCAGTTTTCTTCAGTCAGTAGGCCTCCCATCTCTTACCACATGTTGTAGAGATGACAAGCATGTGTGAGATTCCCATGTGAGTGTTGGAAGCAGCAGAATGCAATTAGCAGGCATCCATAAAACATTCCAATAAACAACCCATTTTGCCCTTTCACACCTGTTGGACATTATTTCACGAAAGCTCATCTGCCACCAGAGTGCTGATCAAGTGTACTGCCGAGGTTCAGAAAATGTATTTCAGTGATCTCCAAGTAAACAGTGAAATCAAACAAATGGGAGGAAGGTATCTGTGAAATATTCAGCATCTGCTGCCTTCCAGAACAACAACTGGTTGTTTTAAATTTTTTATAGACTTTGTGCTCACATAGTGATATATGAAAGATTAACCATGTATGAAAATATTTACCAGAGCACTGTAAATGTCTGAAGAAAAACCAGAGCTATTTCTATAAGCCCCAATTTTGCAAGTAGACAAACACAACATTTCAATGTTTCCATCCTAGTGGCAATATGCGGCCTCTATTCAACATATATCTATTCCTTGAATTCAGCATGAAAGTCACATAATAAAAGTCTACCATTAGCTGGGTCAGAATAAGAAGTGTTTTGGCAAGATGTCTAGCTCTTCAACAGTTTCTGGTGGCCAGCATACTGTGCAAAGTGTGACAAGACTTAGCCTGTCCCTCCTAGGTAAAATATTCAACTGATGATGAGTGACTATGGGGGAAAGAAAATTTGTTCTCATTTATTCTAAAATCACCTTTGTGTGCATCTTGGCCTCTTATTTTTGACCTTGAATGTTTGTGTTTATGTTTTCTTTCTGTATCTTTCCATCTTCTATGTAGCCTACTCTTGTTCATATGTTTGTATACATCTTGCACACAAAGCATCTTCAGTAAGACTTTTAAGAAAATAATTAAGCTAACATCTGTTATATTCTGGTCCCTAAGCTGAAAAAAAGGATAATTTTAGACCTACTTGCTGTGTCATATATGACAGCAACCGTCATTTCAGATATGAATTGGAAACACAAATATGAACTTTCCTGGTTCAAGCGGGAGAGCCAGGTCCTACAGGTGGGATTTGCAATGAACTACTATCTTCTGTGTGTCAGGCACAGAGAGGCATGTTAGACTTTTATCTGTGAAAGACAATCACAGTCAGAATGGAAAGTGATAGTGATGATGATGATGACTACTCCTGTTCAGAAGACAGGTGATGAAATCTTCCTAGGGAAACTGGGTGAAATCTTGCCTTCATTAGTATCAGCAGGAATACTCCCCTTGGCCACAACATGCTTGGGATTTCTTCTGTTGCCTGCTGCCCAGATGAGCTCTTTCTGCACTCTCCAATTGTTTGCAAAAACTCCTAAAGTTATTTGTATTATTTGCATTCTCAAATACTCTGAGAAAAGCATTTGGCTCATAATGAGCAGAATTTAAAATTTCAGCCCATCATGTAGTTAAAAACTTAACCTGGAGTGAACATCTGGGATTCTTGGCAATGTTGTTCTAAAGATGAAGGAAAAGCCCCAAAGCCCAGCATATTGTGCTCCCAGCTTCCCCTTCTCTGCCCCCTGAAAACTCACTTGTTTGTAACACAGCAATTTTTAAGCTTTACTTTCTTTCTTTCTTACCCGCTATCAAATAAAAAGGCATTGTAAATTCTATAGTAGTGCTCCTAAACCTGACAGTGCAATATGTAAGGCACCCTCATAGTTCTCTACTTTATATATTATTTTTATGATGAGAATTAAGGGTTTTATGAGGCTGTAATTTCTGACATTACCATCTTTTCCTAAGAACTCAGTGTTATCCTCAATACACAGAAGAGAAGCTACAACTTTTCAAGGTCAACTGAACATCTCAAATTAGGAATTATGTGAAAAATGTCCCCGCCCTCTGCTCTATTGGAAAACATTTTCACCATATAATTACAAACAGATAAATGCAAAGTTGACGTGTATTCATGGGCTCTGATCCTAAAAGAGCAGGAGCAGTACTATACCTGCATGGGCCCTCTCTGAAGTGTTCAATTAACAAAGTTAATTTGCTTTCAAAGGGAATGACAAAGGTGGCCCTGTTGGAGAGAAGGTCACCCAAACACATGACCCCCATGTATATGGAGTAGATGGTATTCAGTAGACTGGAAAGCTCCACCCATTCTCCTGGTGCCTGAGTTCAGCACTTCACCTCACTAAGCGATCTGTACCTGCTATGCCATCTTCTCCTCATTTTCCCCTGTACTGCAGGATCCCCTATGAAGACTGGTTCTCAATTACATAAACAAGAATAATCTTTCCATAAAACTTCGTTCTTGAAAGATCATTATTGTGATGCTATTGTGTGTAATTATTGACACATTGACATTATTGACATTATTGTGATATTATACATGGTATATTGACATTATTGTGACACTACCTGAGGTAGTCCAACCTAATGGCAATGGGTCTACTAGAAAATAGTCATTAATGCTAAAGTCTCCTAAAGGTACATAACTAATTCATTTTGATTCATGGAACCCACTTTACCCATTGTTTTCTATGTGCTGAATAGTCAAACAGATTAGATTGCAATACTTCTTACGATCAATATATCTTGTTCTGTATGTAACAGGATATAGGCGAAACTGTTGTTTCATTTAATGAATGCTATACTTTAAAATACATATATAATTCAAACAAAAAACCAGCCCTCAGGCTCTGATAACCTATTAATTCCATTAAAGAAATATAATAATTTACACAACATGGAAACTACACAACTCAACAGATTCCTTCAGTTGCTCCAAGCTACGATACTTTTGACCAGGAAAAAAAAAGTTGCAATTGTGATTGTGTCTATACATGCATGCATAAAGAGAACAGAAGTTGTAGTCAGCACTATTTTGTCTCTTAATCTTACATTGTGGAAAAAAAAAAAAAAAAGGTATTGTAATGAAAAAGGTGATAGTTCAATCAATAGAAATTAATTCTGCTACCTTTATTCACCCTGTCACTTACCATTCACTAGGCAAGTGAGTCCTCACTAAGAAGGACTAATATTGGCTTTGCTAAAGCAGAAAGTTTCTTTTGAGGAATAAAAAAGGCTTAGTGTAGCATCAACTAAACCAAAATTCTGCATTGTTGAAATCATATTTCCTGCAATCTAATGTGTTTCTGTCTACATTGTTTTGATTTGATTTGGAAAACATGTAAGCATGTCTTTGAGGTAAATAGCTTATAACTCTTTTTTGTAAAACTTGGATCAAAATAGTTATTTCTCGTATATAACAAGATCAGTGTTATTAATTTTGCAATTTTTTTCCTAGATCTCTGTCTCTAATTTGTGATTTTGCTTTGTTCAAACAACAACAAAAATTAAACTAAGACAAGAACATGCTGACAACCTAACTATTGTACTACACCTTTGAGTTTTGACATGTGTTGGCCCATGAACCACTTGCTCTTTTAGTGAAAGCTCTACTCCTTTTGAGCAAGGTCTCACACCTCTATTGTTCACAGAAGTTCAGCTGTGCTGTTTCTTCAGTGGAAGTGAACTCTGAGACAGATTTCTATACTGCAGAAAAAGGTAGCTCAGAAACTATCCAAAGCATGCTTCTACTTAACATATAGACTTTCAAAAAGGTAGCAGATTATTTCTGTCCCATGGGTTCTTCTGAAAGTGCTTCCCTGATCTTGAATCCATGGGTGAACCTTGTGAGCTGCCTGACATACCCTGTCTGTGGGGTACCAGAGAACTGTAGCTAAACCTGTAAAGTGTTTCAGCCAAATAGGACAAAAGCAAAACCTTTTCTAACAGTATTATTCAAGAAGGCAAGTTATAAAACGCTGCTTTTTAAAGAAGTGGTCTCAAACAAAACAATAGTTATATGAAAAACCCGCACCACATATGCTTTTATTTGTAAGTAGGCATGTACAAGACAAAACATATCCTTAAACTAGAAGATAAACATGACTTTTCTATGGCAGAAACTTTTAAAAAACTTTATATGTACTGCTAACACAGCAACATTTATTACTGAAAATCCTAGGTGTAAAGTCCCAGGACTAACACCTCACTTTTCTTGCATCCCCATGGTTGCCAACCTAGAAATGAAAGCATCTGGTTGGTTGTCCTTCCAAAAGGTACAGCTATTTTTGCATGCAACATGCATTTTCATCATTGTTCATGAATATATTAAGAATCAGGTCTTGTGGACTTTAATACTGCAGGGAACTACTGTACTGACAGTCCTGGAGACCATGGTCCTATATTAATCTGATTTACATATTATATAGTACTACCATAGGGCTTTATGAAGTACGTCAGAGAAGAGAAATTATGGGATATTCATCTCAGTGAATACTAAATTTTTGTTTCAGTCTTTTAACTGGCAGCCTCAGTCATCTATGACTGTACCACTCTACAACACGAAATTGAAGTTAGTGCTGCAGTAAATATGGCTCAGATGTCGAGTTACTTTAATCTTATTTTATTTTTTACTGTGATAAATCTGTGTACGGTTTACCAAGGTCTGCAAAGTGAAGTGTTTAATCTGGTCATTTACTCCCTCTTGCTCAGTATTTTAATGAATGTATTATTAAAACTCTTCTAGTCAGCTGTCAGTATCACAGACTAATAAATTCCTCCCCAACATTTAATACACAGATAAGCAGAGAGGTGTAATGATTTTTTTTAATTAAAATTTTTCTATTTTACATAAAAATGTTTTCAAAATTAAAAAAATCTTAAAATAACCTTTTCTGAAAGAGGGATTTTTAGTGAATTTTATAATAATTTGGTTATTACAAATTTCCAATCATATTGAAAATTAAGATATTTGCAAATTTGCATTTTGCTAGCTGTCATGATTTGTAAATGATCCCTCTTGCTCTGATGAACACACAAAAATAATGAAAAATATGACCAAGTAAAAAAGTACTGTAGTAGACTTTTTTTTTCCTTAATGCGACCTGCAATGTAGGGATATTTTCCTCCTGCCTGAACTCATAAAATCTTGCATGTTTTTAAGACATCTTCAGTATAACGTATTTTTTTAATTAAGCTTCAGAACACAGTTTTTCTTAAATTGTTGGATAATTATATTGGAAATCTCAGTCTTAAATTCGAAGTATTAATATAAACTCATAGATACAATTGGAGCACCCATTTCTATGACAAGTCTATGAGTAACTGAATTCTTTCTGACCAGACCCTGGATTTTTCACACAGGCCTCAGCTGTATCTGGGAGGCATGGTGACCAGTAAGGCGGAATTTGGAGATGTGCCACACAAAGTTCAGTGTTATGCCTTTTGGTTTGCTCTTGGCACATCTGTCCACATAAAATGATCTTGACAACAAAGTATTTCACAATATGCAGCTTCCTCCTCTTTACACTCATCTCATGGGATGCATGGATGTCAAATAAAGCAACGCCCACCCCACTCCTCCCATCTTTACAAATCTGTTTTCATGCTGCCACAATAAGAACAGGTCAGTTCTTTTGGTTTGGAGAAGGCAGTCATCCAGTTATGGACCCTTCTCAGACTATACTCCAAGGAACTTTGTCTTTTCCCATTCTCTACTGTCCATCTCATTATCACTGAGAAAAACACAACCTTCGTTCTCAATTATCTCTTTCACATTCCAAATGATTTTTGAATTGATGGGAATTCTGGCTCAGTATGTACTTTCAGATTTGGTTCAATTTGCATAATTTAGTCAGTTCAAAAGTTAGATCATCATCGTCTTTCCCTTTCCAAAAATAAATTACTATCCCTTTCTGATTACTCCATAGTCAATAACAGTCAGTTCCAAAAGTACCTAAACATTTGACTGTACCACTGTTTCGTGGCATGAATGGCATTTCACTGACATCCTTGAGCAAAGATAAAAAGAGACAGACTAAATGTTGAACAGAAAAATCTTCTAGTATTAGTAATAATACAATCCAAATGAAGGTAAATATTTTGAATGAAACAATACCAGCAGGAAACTTAAGAACTGTTTGATTTTGTTTGGTTTGTTTCCTAAGGACAAGGAAAACGAGCTTGGATAGAGAGAAATCAGAAGTCTAAACCACATACTTCATCCTCAGAAATGAGTTTGCTTTTCATTAGAAAATAGACTATTATTGAGAAAATACACAAAAAAAAGTTTTTCCACCCTTTCTTTTTCAGTTCTTCAAGATGTCACACATGAACATTGAGGTCAAGCCAGTTTGACCTGAGTTACTTCATACTATTTAGAGTTAAAGCAGAGTGAGTGGATTACTGCATCACCACCCCACCCAGGTGAAAGCAGGGAGTTCTGTGTGAAGAGTGATAATTCTGGAAACCTTCCTTAGCAATCAAGGATAAAAGCAAAGAAAGGAGAGAACTAACCCAGGAACCCAGATTCCTCCACCCATAAAGAAGAGAGAACAACTACCATAGCCTCTTTCATGTTCTAACAATTTGAAAGAGAGGTATCATTACATTTGGTTTTCAGATCCTGATATCCATCTGCATATGAACTATAGTGTACAATTTAACAGCTCTCTGGATGCTCAGATCTGATCACATTGGGGTTGTTTCCAGTTTGCACATTCACACTGGTAGGAATGATATTTTTGTTTGCATGTTATTATATAGGAAATTGAGAAAGTGGACAGCCAAAACACTTATGTTAAATTAATTTTCTATGTTTGTTAAAATAATAATTTTAAAAATTCAGAAAGTTCTGTAGTGTCATTTTAACATTTTATCATTCTTGGCTGTTCTTAATTTAAGTTTCATTTTCCCTATATTTTATCTCCTTTTTTTTTTTTTTTTTTTTTTTTTTTAAAGTCAAATCCACTTTGGATAGAACAAAATATTTTAGTCTTTCAAAACGTTCTTTTGGTCCCAATATTTTCTTCATCTTCTTGGTCCAGGCCAGCATAATTTCTTTTTCAGTTTAGCTTGCTAGCAAGAAATCACTGTAGCATCTACATATTATTTTTGTGATTAAGAACCTAATCTGCCAGGCAAAAAAGTGCAGTGAAATACAGATTTTATTTTTTATATTGATTTATATGGTTTATGTTTACAGAAAAAGTTAAATTAATAAATCTAAATAAATATATACTTGCAGAGGATTAATCAAAACATTTATTTTATAGAAAAAAAAAGTTTAGTAAATTGAGGGGGAACTCAGATAAGACTGAATTGGCTGAGCAAAGTTAAAAATATGGTTTTCGTCTTGCTTCAGGTTACCACTTCCTTGAATTTGAAATTGTTTCTTTTTTAGTTCAGGCCAATTTCAAAATTTCATTTGACATAACAGTGTCTATTTATTTTGACATGATATGATATAAAAAAAAACGAGAGATGAGAGCTAGTGAAGGTTCAGACACAAACCAACCAATCTTTCTGTCCTTGAGGTTAAATGCAGAATTCCTCTCTGTTCTTAATGGCTCATGGAGATGCCACATAGACGAGAAATCGCAGCTTCTATCTTGTATTGTTATATGAGTGCAATCTTCCTTGTGCTAACTGCCATAGTTAATGGCTAACATTTATTACCAAGCCATTTATTCTGCAGCTGGAGAAGTAAATCCAGGCAATCGTAAAAAAAAAAAAAAAAAAAGAAAAAATAAAAGAGCTGGATTTGTGTTTAAAGTGCTTAGCCAAGCCTAACACTTCACTTGGAGAGGTCCTTAAATGAGAAGCTGCTCAGGTGCATACAAATATTTGCCTGCAGCAGCTGCTCTTCCCTCTCTGGGATATAACATGTAACTTATGCTTCCTCACAAATAGCACATGTCACTTCTTTGAGTGTGTTTATGGTATCCTAGTGAAAAGGCTAAAAAATCTGCAAGCCTCAGACCCCAGGAGTGCAGAAGTTTTGAAGGTTAAAACTAATGCTGATGGTGCAAAGCCAAGGCAAAGGAAACTAAGCTTGTTTCTTCTTTTGTGGGTGAGTACTCAGCAATTGTTGTGATGTAGAAGTAAATATCAGTGTGAAATTTTATGGGCGTTATAAGAGTAATACAGGTAATATACCAAGTTTCTTCTATTTAGAAAACACTTTTTAGAGAGCTTTTTAGTTCTGCTCCTTTGCAGAAACACAAGATAATTAAAATATACTGGCTCAGCTTGGTCCTCCATTCTTTCTCACTGAAACATCTTTCAGAGTGCTCATTCAACTCACAGACTTCTCTGCATTAATTTCATGAGTCTTTAAAGTGGGTAGTCTATATATAACTTTGCATTCTGTCTGTTTCTGGGAAAAGAATAATTTTGATTATCTGTTAAAATAAATTTTCAATCTTTTGTTGCATTTAGGATGTTTTTATGGGTTTCATTGTTTGGGGTTTCTTTTGATAGTTTTAGACTTCTGTAATATTTTTAATTAGATTTTTGGAAATATCGATTTGAAGGCACCACAAAATTTAAAAGTAATGCCTGCTTATTAAGAAATACAGTAAATATGAACCTGCATCTGAAAGACAAGCCCCAAATACAGATAAGTGTGTAAAACCCTCAGGTTTCTCAGGGCTACAAACAGAAATACCCTGAGACCAATTTTAGGTCATTTGTTAAATGTTGTCACTTTTTCCAGCCATCCATAAAATACCCACCCATATGTGAATCCTTACATATTAATTGGATTGAATTATGCAGCCAGCTGTTACTGCAGCCAGAAAAAACACCTGTCCCTTTTAATGACTACTATCAATAATCTTCCTTGCGAGTGTTTTGAGTAAAGTGAGAAAAGGAATATTCATGTGATATTTTCAATCCAGGTGAACCAGGAAGCACAAGAAATGTCTTCCGAAACTTTTTCTCCTGGGTCTTTTAGTTGAGGTGCCTCGACTAAATGGGCTTTGGTAAGTTCAAAGCAATGAAGTTGCAAACCTTTTGAGAATCATCCCTTGCTAATTATCATTCAGTATGTTAAAACCTCTTCATCTCACTCACCTCCACTAAATTAAAATAAGAGGCAAGACCTACACGAGTTGATTTAGTAGAAGCTATTTCATCTCTCAGCAGTTTTGCAGCCCTCTGTTCCCTGCTGTAGTCATAGAAGAGCAAGAGAAAGGCATAGGCTGTTGTGAAACTGCAGTGAATTTTTATTTGCTGTTTTTCTTTTAGATCCTGTTTAGTCCGGGAACATTCCTGTGTACAACTACCACTTCACATTCAACTGTTTCTTTTTGGTAACGCTTTATCTTTTAGTGTATCTCCAAGCCTGTTCTTTCTGAACCTATTTGGAGAGCCTGTTGGCTCTATTTAGTAAACACTTAAATGTGATTTGACAGCAGTGAGATGTCTGTGCTTTTTTAAGACTTAAAGGAGATCACACTCAACATCTTTTTGTTCATGTGATCAAGGAAGTATGTAAATAACAAACATTCTCTGAAAATTTTTGCTAGAAAAGCTTAATAACTGAATAACTCTCCCTCTTCAAAAGGAAATCTAACCCTTCCCATCTGTGGGTTTCTCCTTTCTTAAGGGACATTGTTCACCTATTTCATTTGTCACTAAACACTTTTGTGTACTCTTACATGATTTTCCCATCTATCTGATTCCTACTACTATGTTGCTTGCTCTTCCATGTTGTATCTTTTTGTTCAGTCTAACTAACTCTCGTAGTAGATCCTGGCCTGTTGTTGAGTCAGAAAATTTTTGCCCCACAAGTAAATAATTTAAATATAATTTGCTGGAAGCAGGAACTCCTGTCTGTAAGATGCAGCATGTATTAAATAACTGTCATAACCTCTTGTGCATCCCTTTTGTCAGGACCCTTTCCTGCCTCATGAAATAAAAACACACCACTTCTCAAGCTCAAGGAACAGTTCGGAGACATACAGTTCCCCTGAAAGTGCTACAGCCTATTAATTAGGCATGGTATTTTTTTTTTTTTTTCAGCATTAGGTTATCGGCTCTTACTGTCATTAACTATTAGCTCAGTACTGCTGCTGTTTATGAGAATGTTCGGTTGATTATCATATATTCTGAATAAAAGTTTTTTTGCACACCAGAGAAATACATACTCAATTCTCTCTTGCCTTGGGCAGACATAATCACAGAAATGAAACAATTAAAAATGAACATATTTTCTAATGCTTTGTTACAATAGAGCAGGGTTTGCACTAAGGTATATTTATTATTTTCACCACAGTATTGCTGAATGGTATTCATACACCACATTCTTAGAAAACTAAACAATTCCACATTAGAAGAGAAGACTTAAAAAATATGACAAAAATCATTCTGTATTTCAGAACTGCAAAATTTATATTTTATAGACCCCAGAAGAAACACTTTTTTTTTTCTTCACTGGCTACTATCAGCAATACTTAATCTCAAAATGTCATCAAAAAATGAATAAACAAGTGCAAAAACATTTGTTAAGGAGCATGTTGGCATGGGTCTTCCAGCAAAAGATATGTTAAATCCTGAAGGTGCAGCTAGAACTAAAAGGTATGGACCAAGTGATTTTCTACACAAAATGCTGAGTGGCTTTTTGAACAACCTTTTGTTCAGAGGCTGTGGCATATTTAGAGCAATACAACAGAAGGCAGGACCTCTGAGCTTTCTGGCCTTGCTTCTGACATCTATACCCACAGGAACCTCCCCTCTTCTCCTTACATTTTTCCTACCCAAATACCATTTTACTACCTGTCTTAAATTCACAGACATTTTTAAAATCATTGATTATAGTGAACAGATTGTCTTCTGTAATTTTTCAGCAGACTTCACAAAGGTGTTTATTCTGACTGTAACTTACAGTGTTGGTCGCATATTGCCTAAAAATAATGTCTGAAAAGGCTGTTCATTCAATGTTACTTCTTTACAAGGAATCTGTAGAAGGGAATTGTTTAATCTGTAAGGTGTGATCAGAAGATGTCCCATATGCCATTAGGCATAACCTAGAAGAAGTGGTAATAGTTAACTGTATAATCAAAAAGACATACCTGGAATGCTGGAAAGTGGTGTTCAAAATATCACTTTGCTTGATTATGTTTCTCTTCATTTCTACAAAGGTAACCTAGTTATTTATCTCTTTCTCATTGGAACAGGTATCTCTCACTTCACTTTTTAGGAATTAAATTAAATATTTTTCTATAATAGGCAATTTTTCTTAGTAGTTTTACAAGACAAATACATACTAACAATTTCAGAGTCTTAATTTATGAGGGTTATGAGCCTGTACTAAAACAAACCAACACCAGAGTTTTTAAACCTAGAGCAAAACAACAGCTTGCCTTCAAGGTGGAAGCTCACAAGCCATAAAATTCTAATAAGAGAAGCTTCATCTTTATCGTATTACTTTCCAACCAGGTTCAACCTACAATTTTGTTACTTTCTTTGCAGTCAGTGAGACTGAGAACATAGGGCATTCAGTTCTGTCACAGAATATAGTCCTTGAAGTAAGACCTGCTGCTGATTGGAGTAACTGGCAAATGCTTCAGAGACAACTATTATTTAATCAGTCCTAGCCCACCATTCTGACATACATCCAGCTGTGTAGCACTACAACAGGGGGGAATTATTGTTTTAAATCAGCTAGTGATCGCCTTAAGCTATTAAAAAAAAAAAAAAAAAAATTGAAAGTACTTGTATTTATTTATTATTTAGCTGTTGGAAGTTAAAATGTTACTGTAATTCACATAAATTTCAACTATGTCTTTACCTCATTATTAAGCCTATATCTTCATTCTTATCAATTAGAAGTATGACTGTTGACAGTGAGAAGAGAAATGGGAAGGGAGAAGACAAGACAAAAGCTAGTACCAAGAAGTATTAATTTTGTTATATAAAGAAAGAAAATAATGACACATACTCATTAGAAATGTACTCCACTGTTATATGAAAACTAGGTTGCTACTATCTGACTCCAAGGACAAAACTATTAGGTGCACTGTTTTCTGTCCTCTGTGAATATTTCAGCTGTCAATAAATTTCATTCTAGGTCTCTTTTACAAAGAGCTCATTCACTATTAGAACTTCTTTTAATGCTTGCTTTCTTTTTAAATATAACTTTTAAAATAAATCATTATTAAAATCAGAACCCTTTGAAATGACAGAAATATTTTAAAAACTCTGATTAGCCAGTAGATATTTATGGGAAAATTGGTACTTCAAGTCAGAGAAAAGGTACTCCTTTTTAATTCGCTTTAAATGTTCTGGTTTGCTGACTGCTTACAGGTTCTTAAGCAAAACTGTAAGAGTAACTTACAATTGGGACCACTTTGCGGGGAGGGGTGGCTGGTCTGGGATATTTTTAACCAAAAATACACAGGTAAATGTAATATCTATTGTAATAGAAAAGGCTGTGGAAGCTGAAGTTCACTGTTATCTTCAGACCTTTTGTCATGACGAGGGTTTGACCAGCTTTTTTGTTCCATTTTCATTTCATCATTCATCTGTGCACCTGCTTCCATAATGAAAATTATGTTTTCTGTTTCATAACACTTATTTCTGAACTGGCATTACATTAGTCTTAAATATGTGAAGAGTCCACCACTCACTCAAGACATAGTATTAAGGTACACAGCTAACTTACCCTGCTGATCTTGAACAGGTATCTCACTACAACATCAACATACATGTGGCAATGGGTTTGAAACTGCAAATGCTTGTTAATTCATGCTGTGTTTAATTAGGGGAGTGCTGAGAGCTGCTTTTTTGTTGTTGTTGTTCAACAGTGGTTCTAAAAGAACAGGAAATAATTTGTTCAACCTGAAAGAATCGGTGTTGACAGGAGAGGACTGAGTGATTTTGTTGTTGCTTTCAAGCTTATAAAGCTTTTGCAAATAGAATTTAGGGGTTTTTTGAAGCTGAAATCTTTCAAATAGTAGAGCAACTTTTTGTTTAAAGCATAGAAATTATGTATTTGGCTAGATATTTTGGGTTTCTAACCTCTGACAGAGAGGACGTAGCAAAACCAAGACAAAATGTATCATCTGGTGCCACTCTACATTTAGACAAAAAATAAAATCAGTGAAAGAATGGATCCTAAATCTACTTCAGGAACACCAGTGTGATGAATAATTCAGCTGAGAAACCTATGGTCTCCATATGGTCCTGTAACAAACGCTCTGATAAGCTGCTTTACTTGCTACTGAGAAACAGATATGAAAAGGGCAAGATATCAGGGTTTGTGAAAGAAAGAGAAAGCACAAGCAGGTGTTTCATCTTTTCTTTTTGAGGCCAGTGTTCAGAACCCACATATTTTATATAAGCTGCTTTGAGTAACTTTGTCTGAGACAGGTAGTCTTTCTTCAAATATCTGAATATATCATATCATATAAAAATGCAACTCAGCTGCTGCCATCTCAGATCTCCTGTGCTTCTCTGTTACATATGAGGGAAAGAAAACGGGAAGACTATGTGTTGCAGACGTTGTTTGTTCTGTTAAAAGTGTGCAACAAAGATTTATTTTTTTTCTTTGTGAAAAAAATAAAGAATGAAACAGTACCCCCACCAAGCCCAGAAGTAGATAGATGCTACTGAAGTGCTATTTACATTCGAATGAATATAAGAGTATAAAAAGTTTTAGTTGGAGAGGTTTACCCATCAGGACTATTAGCCCATCAGGGCTCATCCATGTTAAGTATTCAATTTCTTTAGAACAGCATCTAATTGTTTCTTGAATGATCCTTGTGTTTTGCCTCAGCAATAGTGCCTGATAGGCCATTCCATATGTTTATTATGTGCTAAGTGAAAAAAAGTCTTGCTAACATCTGTTGGAAGTTAGCTTCTTTCTCATTTCCATTTATGTGTCTTGAAAATCATATTGGGTGGAAATAGTGACTCAGGCTGACATTTTGAACCCTTTCTTGGACACAGCCTTCTTCAATAAAAACTCTCCAACTTTCATGCTATTTCACGTAATATTTACCACCTTGTTGTCCCAAAATCAGGGTTCTTTACCCAGTGTGCAAGCAGTCAAACACACACACAGATTCAAGATATCATTTTATTAAGAGACCAAGCAATGTCAGGCACTAGGCAGTAAAACCACAAAGCTAGTACATTTTTTTTCACACTACTTACATCATTTACACTTGTGAATTTAGTTAGTACCTCCCCACTTTTCCATCCCCTTTCCAGGGTTGGTTAGTAATTTACATATAGTTACACAATCATTTTCTTGTATTACGCATGCTCATGGGCTAGGGTCTTCACACGGGCACCTGAGAAAAGTTCATCTAAAGGATACTCCATCTGATAATCTTAAGATATATGTTAAACAAATTCAACTACTTACACATGTTCCAGGATGTTCGAACTGCAAGGACAGCAGCTCCTGATAAGGAGTTCTTCAAATCACTCTTATATTTAAGAAGTAGACTGACAACCAATGGTAGGACAAGGAGTAATGGATTCAAACTGGAACATAAGAGGTTCCACTTAAATTTGAGAAGAAACGTCTTCTCAGTAAGGGTAACAGAGCACTGGAACAGGCTGCCCAGGGGGGTTGTGGAGTCTCCACTCTGGAGACATTCAAATCCCGCCTGGACACATTCCTGTGTAACCTCATCTAGGTGTTCCTGCTCCAGCAGGAGGACTGGACAAGATGATCTTTTGAGGTCCCTTCCAATCCCTAACATTCTGTGATTCTGTGACCTGATATCAGTCCACTGCTTGCATATCCTTAGGTTAATAATTGCTGAGAGGATTTACACATCCTTAGGTTAGTAAATGCTGACATAATTCATTCTTTTAATTGGTAATGACTACAACTTGATCTACATTGTTTTTCTAATACACTTGTTATAGTACAAATACATAAATTTTGCCAACATAAGCATTATGAATGGAAATTTAGAGTAAATATTATTGTCTTGATGGTCTGCTGATGCAAATCAATATATTTTAACTGAAATTAATGGAGCATGATGGTTTGTATCAGATGAGATTTGGCATCAAAAACAAAATAATACAAACCCATACAAGCGTTAAAAATCAGAGTTTGAGATAATGTGTCATCTCATAAAGTTTAAGAATAAAAAATGTTACTCATACAAGAATCTATGGTACAGTATGCATTAGGTCTGCAAGACAAAAGAAAAAAAAATATATATATATATATATGCATGTATATAATGTGCTGAACTGGAATGGAAGAAACAGTTTGTGCTCTGCCTTAATTTGCTCAGTCTAAAACCCAACTTTTAAAACAAATAAATACAGCTTTTAAATCCTCTACAGAGCTAGATGATTCAATTATGCTGTTTATTCCTGTTGAATATTTGAATTCTGTTTTCTCTTAGCATCCTCGGAACTTACTGGTGCAGTAAACACTGACAGGATTTACTCTGCAAACCTCAAAGATTCTCATTTTATCCAGTTTACAGAATGGGTCTGTTAGGAAAACTTCTTCCTGATATGAAGCTGAATCCTGTTTTCTTTTTGTGTCAGGACTTCTTTCAAGAAAATTATTAAAGTCCGTGTAGTAAGACCAAAACTATTTCCACTATTGCTTCCAGAATATGACCACAAGTGCTTTGGGTATTCCAAAGATCTGCTTGCCTCTGCCCAGCACCCTGCAGCAGGGGTGTTTTTCCTGCAGGGGGTCTATGATTTGCTGTAGCCAGGGAAAATAGTCGCACATCTCCACTACATCTTTGCAATGAAAAGCAGCTTGGCGTTGATTCTTCCAGACCTTAGTGGCCATGAAGTGCTGCAAAAGAGTGAAACATGGTAATGAAAACATGAATTATTATTTTTCTTCCAAGGCTCCCAAGATGAGGTTTGTGAAGAAATGGAGGAAGTTAAGTAGCAGAAACAAGTGTAGCCTGCTTTTATTTTCTCTGCTATATACGTGTACATGTGCTCTCACACACACCAATGTGTGTGTATGCATGCATATCCACTTGTATTTATGCCTATAATTCAAGCTGCAGTGAGAGTTGATATCCCATTAGTACTAGGAAATTCTGTGAGTCTGGGAGACTGCTGGGAAACAAACCTGCCTCTCTTGTTGCTGATGGAGATACGCTTATCTCTGCATGCAGTTCTGCATATATATTCTATAAACCCATATCTACTGCTACTGTGTAATACTGATCTTTTCTGGCCTAAAACATGCCGTTTCCCTTTTCTAATATCTGTTCTATTAAATTCTAAGGTTCCTAAACAGCATCAAAATGGTCATCTTCCTTCGGAATGGTATCTCTGTGACTTCTTGCACTTTAGAAGTGCAGCAAACTCACAAGTAAAATCATTCATTTCAGCAAATTCAGTCTCTGATTTCAAGTGCCATAATGAATTTATCTCACATATCATCTGCTAGTTCGCGGCTGAGGAAAACATGCAGGCCGACTCAATGTGAGTGATAAAGCATGATTCAACTTTATTGCCCGGGATACCACGTATTTATACCAAATACCATAATTATGCATACTTGTCTCTATCTAATAGGCTTAGCACTAAAAAGGTTACATTCACTTACTCCACCTACTTGCAGTTAGCTAACTATGCACATTCTGCACTCTTCTGACTCCTACTTTCTCAAGTTGTTTATCACCTCTTCAAGGGCATGCTGACCCTGCTTTAATTAGTACTTTTCCATTTCTTCTTTTCCCACGGCCTACTAACAAAGCAATCTAAGGCCTACTTATGTCAACTAGAACGGGCTCTGCTCATACAGTTGCTCGGTGGTCCCATGTCCATGCTCCTTGAGCCAGTTCCTGACAATCACCAGATGAAGCTAAGTATTTGAAGATAAAATTTTGTCCCTTTGCCATTTATAATTGTTTAAGTTCGTTACATTAAGAAGTGTCTTCAGTTACATCTGGTCACTTTCACTGATCATCATAAATCTGAGGAACTATGAAAGAGGTTTAAGTTAACCTATCTTACCTCATTATTCATTGTTCATATACCTCTATCATAATGTAGAGTTTGGATAAAGTTCTTTATTACTTAGAAGTTGGAACAGGCAGAGAGAGTACAGCCATGCTTTTATAGTCACTTCATTAGCTCACAGTAACATATTAAGTCACCACCACTTAATTTTGTTTGATGGGTGCCTAATGCTGTGAGTTGGAGTTTGTCTTGCTGCTTAGTTGCTGGTGTTGCTGTTGGTTTGTAAAGTATATAGAACCAGACTATTCCTGGAGAGACACACTGGAGGAATAAGGAGCAATAGTCAACTTGCAATAAGGGAAATTATGGTTAGACATAAGGAAAAAAAATCTACAAAGAAGATGTTAAAACATTGGAGTAGATTACCTGTAGAGGTTGTGGAATGTCTGTTCTTGATGGTAATTAAGTTTTCAAGAATAAAGAACTAGCGTTGTGAGAAAAATATCACAAAATATGAAAAAAAAAAAGAGTAAATTTACAATGTAAAAAGAAGATGCTTAAAGATAGTATCTACTTTTTAATTAAAATGTTTAAAAACCCAAACAATAAGATATAGTTGAATATTAATTTCTTCTATGTGTTTTCAAATGCAAACACTACCGGGAAAATTTACCATATTAAAACACCTCCACTGACATACCATTTGGATTATGATGTATATTTTCTGCATGTAGAAGTGTGTAAAAATAATTTAAATAGAATCACAGAACTGCAGGGTGGTTGAGGCTGGAAGAAACATTTGGAGACCATCTAAAACAATCCCCCACTCAGAGCAGGGCCAGCTAGAGCAGTTTGCTCACCACAGTGTCCTGTTGGATCTTGAATATCACAAGGATGGAGACTCTTCAGCCTCTTTGGGCAATGTGCTCCAGTGTTTGTCCACCCCCACAGGAAAAAGAGTTAAACAGGAGTTTCTTTTATTTATATTTGTGTCCAGTCTCTTTCCTGTCACTGGGCCATATTGAAATATCTTCGTCATTCACTCCCATATATAGCAAGTTTAATAAACATATTGGCTTCTTTCTGTTTTTCCCTTCAGTGCTTATTGTCCAGTCCTTCATATTTGACATTATACATATATAATATTTTAATTAAAGATGTTTCTTTTTGCAAACTATAGTTAAAGATGATATATTTATTAAAGAAAATGTTATAATTGCAGAAGTATTCCACCAGTTGCCTTTTTTCTATTCGCATTAGAGTTTAAGAATTCTGCCAGTTAAGAAACTCCATTCTCATTTTGTTCAATTGTATAACACAATATGGTATACATTCCACATTTCCAGCTGTCTGCTGTCAATACAAGATGGTGATTATTTGTCTTCAGTTAGTGAAAGGTTTATTTTCTTAAAGTGCCACCTTAGCTGAAATAACACAAGAAATAGATACAAAAAGCTTTCTCTGGATTGTGCAGTCGTCTTGTAATTCAAGCATGTAGAGAGTCTAGAAAGGTTCAGGGTAACTCTTTAATTATAGCAACAGAGGTTGACATTTCTTTTTCTTTTTCTTTTTCTTTTTTTTTTTTACCTCAATCATGAGATTGTACCATTCAAAGGTCTCTTTGCATAAGATATTTTTTTTTTTTTCTGTTGAATGTACCACATATTAATTGGTGATAACACAACTGTGTGAAGTTTAATGAAACAAAGTGTTAAGTGTCATCTGTATGCTGTGCATCTTCTCTAACTATGTAATTAACTTTTGGGGGAAATCCATTGTATTATAACATGGCATAATACCATGATATCTTATTGTAACTATTACTTTCAAAGGAAGAGCACAAAGTTGTCAAATTTAAGTGACTGCCTAGACCTCCAAGGCTCAACTTGTTCCATGTCAGAACAAATCTACTGTTGAACCTCATTTCTAACACTTGCTTATCTGTTTCCTAGATGCTGGGGCTGTCATTCAAACATCGTTCTTGTAGGAGAGGTGGTTCCATGTTTATTAAATTACAACCATTTTCCTATAAATATTATCCCTAAGCGAAGGGGAGAAAGCATTTAGTGATTCATTCACTGCAAAACTCATCCTGCAAAATCTATTTATATTTAGTGTTGTAGTCCTGTCAATCTTATGTTTTGATGTAGAAAGGCTAAAAGAACAAAAAGAAAAGGGTCATAGAGAACAAAGCTGTTGCACAGACCAGATGAGCTGGCAAACCTGTCCCAGAGATATTTATTATGCCCTCCATCCTCTTTCCAAATACAGCCCAGAAACAGGTGAGAAAGGTTAGAGTGCCCATGGGCACAGTGTCTGCTTTAGTTACTCTTCATTAGATTTCAATATTCCAGGGAATAAGCGGCAGTGTGAATGATGTCTTAGAAGATCCCTGTTTAGGAGGCAATATGATGAATCCTATTTAGGCAGATTTTTCCCTGCATTTTTTTTTTTTTAATTTTCTCTGGAGAAAATAATGGATTAACCCTACAGTCCACATGCAGGAAGAGAAAAGCAGAGCTCTTTCACCTTGATGCTCAGTTGAATTGAAGGAACATTCATTTTCTATTGTTTATAATGTGAAGGAATAATCAAGTCATTTTTTACATCCTTACTGATAGGAAGGCTATGTCTGTGGTTTTTAATTAGCTTCCAGAAAGACTTCATACCTCAAAGAATGGCAGGATGTAGAACTGGAAATCAGATTCTCCAGTTACACGGAAAAAAAAAAACAAAACAAAACAACAACTTAGATCGGGAACACATACTGTTGATTATAAGGTGAATATTTTTATACTACAATAATATGAAGAGACTCTAATCAGAATTGATAGCAATTTGTGCTAAATTCTTAGGATATTAACTGTCTGGCAGGGTTATAGTATGTGTCTATTAAATATACCAAAGAGAAATTATTTCATGAATTGCAAAAATATGTGGGTTTTTTTTTTTATTTTGGTGAAGGAGGAAGACTTTAGGACAAGTCCTGGCCTGTGTGATTTCTAAACAATCTCAGAATAAAGAAGGCAAAGAAACTGTCTTAAGTGAAAGTGTAAAGAGTTTAAAAGGAAACCAGGGGATAATTAGATAAGATTCAATCAAGGCACCACTCTGAATTACCAGTTAAAAAGTGACAGCAAGAAGAGAGAAGGTAGTATTATTTCTGATGCTATCTAGTTTTGATATATTTTGTGCTTTCAATTGTTTTCTGATAGTCAGAGACAGCTAAGCATAAGACAGTATTTTCCAATGGAAAAAAATAACTGAGAAAAGCACATGGAGAAAAGGAGAAATCTTTGAAAAAAGCAAGGCTGAGAATAACTGTATTTCTACACTGGCCTGGCACTCAGTAGATTGTTTCTTCTTATGTCCCCTTGCTGTTCTTACACACTAAAGAAAGAGAGCAAAGAGATTAAGGTAAAAGCTAAAATAATACCTTTAGAGGTTTGGTTTTGTTGGTTTTTGTTTTGTTTTAGTTGGTTGTTTTGTTTTTTAGGGGGAGTTGTTTTTTGATGTTTAGTTTTGGTTTTAACATTTTACTTTTTACTTTCAAGCAATAGAAATTAGACTAGACAGAACAATGTGGCTCTGCATAAACCACAGGCTGAGAACTACAGGTACAAAACATGTGTCTGTAATGCAGAAATAAACAGTTTGGATTAGAAATGGTTTACAACAGTCCTTTCTTTGCAAGGTTAATCACTTTTTGGAACATTCTAAAATATATTTTTTAAATCATATTTTTTTCTTTTCTCTGATTTACAAAACTGATGGTATTTGTTGCCATGTCTACCATTTGTTTTAAAGTCAGGTGTATAAAGTGTTCTTTTATAAATGACCATGTCTAAATTCATTTCTAATGCAATAAACTTCTTTTCCTGTTTAGAATTGTATAGGCCCTCTACCCTCTCAATCCAAATCCCATTTATGTTTGTGTAGCACCTCCATGGCAACTACATGAAAAGCTTTTTGAAAAGTACCTTGGCAGCTTATCTTTTTTTATATATTTTACTTTTATTATTATTATTTTTTTTTAAATCAGTGTCTTTTTAATGAAGAACCCCAACATAACAAGGAGAATAAGCAGCCAATATAACGTGGCATTCTCTGACCACCCTTAGATACCCTAGACCTGTATTTCAGGGATGGGAGTTGAGTTGAGGGGAAAACCAAACAAGTAACTACAAGAAAAACTAAAACCACTAAATAATCTCCATCAAGAGCTGCAGGTCTCCCCATTGCTATGTTTCAGCCACTATCCCTAATAGCTATATTATAAATTTTGAAATAAGGCTAACAACAGCATTTTCTGGAACTGTTCATAAGAACATGTAAATTTGTGTAACATATAATATTTCAATAAATTCTTTTTCTTCAGTAGATTAGTAGATTCACTTCTGGACAAAATGGTATATAACCTAACATAGTAAATAATAGTTATCCTATATTTCCAGTGCCCTGCTGGAGGAATCACTTATTTTCACTCTTCTTCTCCATGTAGAAAAGTCATTAATTTTGCAGAGAACAGTTGGCATTTTCACAGCAGTGACTATTTTTCACTTGAGGAGAGTGAAAAAAGATCACTATATGTTTTCTTTGTGTAGATATCATAAACAATATGAAGCTGATCCAGTGGTTTCATTTTTCACAGAACCTGCAATAATGTGATCTTCACTGGTCTTCTCAAAAATTGCTTTGGTCCACCTTACTGGAAAATAACCATAAGATATTTCTAGTTTTTATATCTACACCATGGTAATACAGTTAAACTACTTTTTCAAAAAGTCTTATTTTTTGATACATAACCATGTTTTAAAACCAAGGTGTTTTTATTGATGTGTTTCTCACATACATTGATAGTTAAAACATTTTAAGTGTGCTTTCCAAGCATAACTATTAATATCTGTTTACCCAAAATTTTGCTGGACTTTTAAGACATCAGTGATCAAATAAGAAATATCAAAAAAGTACAATACTATCAAAATTTGGTCACACATATAAGCATTGCAAGAAAATAAATACAGCTCCTCCTGTTTAAACGTTAGCAATACCTGCAAACATCAGCTTTGTCCAGTGAAAACTGTAGCAAGATTCTTGATCTTGCAACATTAATGTCAGTAGGAGCAACGACTTTAATAGTGCAGGATTAGACCTTAAGTGCTTTCTGGGCTCACTGCCATTTTCTAAATGCTAGTAGGTAGCTCTTGTCCTTGCAGTTATAGCCCTAATACTCGTTACAAAATTAATATTGAACTGTAGAAGCAGATCTGCAGTGATTTCCTTTCTGGTTGTCGTGGTCTAACCCAAGCTAGCAATACAACCATGATAACAGCTCACTTACTGCCCACCCCCTCATGCTCCCCCTACCCTTCTGCCCCAAGAAGGGTGAGAATCAAAAGGGAAGGGAGAAACTTGGATTGAGATAAACACAGTTGAATAAAATAACAAAATACTAATACACTAATGTTAACCAGCACACTGGTCATGTTAGTTGAGAATAAGCTCTTCTATAGCTTTCAAATCTCTTCTATAGTGAAAGGAGTTAATAGGAAAAATACTCTTCTTTTGAAACATTGAAATTCAAAACTGAAACAATACACAGAAAGAGTAATCTTCTCTCTCCGCTATTTGTTCTATGTAGTACAGTTTTACTGACTTTTTTTTTATACCATACCTTACCATATTGGGTGTAGTGAACCAAACTCAATAAGCAAGAATATCATGGCAGAGAGCTAAACATGTAACTGTAAGAAAGATTTCTGGTTTAAAACTGCTTCCTCCCAAAACTCATTGAGAAACTGTGGCTTGGTTTGTTTTTTGTTTTGTTTGTTTGTTTTTCCTATAAAGATGAATCACAGAGGGTACAAGAAAATGTCACGACAAATACCTCAACTTACCACTTCATCAGATACAGAGTTCTGTGTCTCTCATTGACAGCTTTTTAGTTACAGTATCAGTTTAGGAATAACTTAACAGGTTGAAGGTTGGGTTCATGCCACTTCAGGAGTCATTCTTCTAGTTTTTATAACTAACTGGAGGGTAGAAATTCATCTTTCTATGCTGCAGGAGGTGAACATTAGAAAGTGGTTGAATCAAACTACTTGCTAGTACAATGCTTGATTTTGCAAATCTATCTGTGTCCACTGGGGGAAAAAAAAAATGAATGGCTACAGCAATAACTGACTAAGAGATGGAAAGGGAGAGGAGTTGAGTTAAGCCACCCTACCTACTGGTCTTGCAAAACATGAGCAAACTGAAGGAAGCTTGTGCCACACAATGGTGAAAGCTGAGGAATTCAGGTATTACTGAGGCTAGATAACATTATTGTTAGGAAAAAAAAAAAAGATTTTTACCTTTTTTTCCCCAGACGCCTTTGGAATGAGGGGTTTTGCAAGCAGTAACTCAACTGGGAAAATGACTTAGTCTTCCAAGTTTATTTGTGTATATATATCATGATATGCTTTTAACGGAAAGATTAGTCAGGTGTCCTGTAGGTCATTATCATCTTCAATGCATAAGAAAAAGACATTGCAAGCAAGGCTGTGGTATGAACAACTCTAAATCCAGGCCTTCTTTCCTTTACATCCTTGAATTTCCAAGACAAATGATTCAGCATAAGCTTCTTTTGGTTAAAAAAATTTAAAAATCTGAATAGCTACTCCTCTCTTGTTTAGTTTTGAAAAACATGTATTTGTTAAACACTTAAAATTACAATATATAGCTAAACGGTAGTTTTCTCCTTGATTGGTCTAGTCTAGTTTTTCAAAAACTGTAGCTAATGAGTAAATTTATCTGATAGTCTGTTTAATTGTTTCTATTTCATACATCAGTAAAACTCTGTTCAACTGAAAAAGGTCATAAAATGAAAATGCAGTTCAAGCATATATATATCTTCTTGTTTTCTTCTGTAACATCTAACTCAATTGCTTTCAATTATAGATAAAAAACTTTGATTTGGGTGAAAGTTTAAAACAAGACAACTGAAATAGAAAGCTACTCAGCTCATTTCCTTTGGTTGTCATAGACCTGATATAATTATCAGAACTTCCAAAGTCTTTTATAATGTTTATATAGAATATCTTTTCTCTCTGTCTTTTGGTAGTTCAAATATTTTTAAATTCAGGGGATGTTACATGGTCATCACTGTGTGATTACTGGTCTTAGCAGGCAGTCTTTTTTGTGTGTTGAGTAACTCATAAAATCCAGGTGGTGCCTTTAGAATGTTATTGCTTTCATCAAAACATTGATTGGAAAGCTTTAGGTTTCTTTTCTCAACTGTATGGTTAGTTAACTGTTAACAGTCATGGCTGGTCATTTGTTTCAGAGAAACATCTTGACATTCTAGAAATGTATACTGTTCAAGTCACATATTCCTGTTTCTTATAGTCCTTCACCATTTCATTCGTAAAATATTTGTGTTTTTCTTAACCCTGCTCGCTTCAGGCAATTCATTTCACTGAAAGGAATAGCATTCTTGTGTGCCCAGTTAAGTTACAAACACGTTATTTTCAGACACCTTTTTTCTGAAACTCAGAAACGTAGCAAGAAACACAAGTATTTTGTCTCTATTTTGTATGCAGGAGCATGAGCAGATCCAAAACAAATCCATGGGTATGATTAGCCCTCACTCCTCATCCCCCTCACCCTCTAGCAAACAGTGAAAAGCATTCTCTGTACTTTTGTGGTGTTTAGGATACAGTAACAGAAACCCTACCTCATAAAAAAAAAAAATTCTTGCCTCTCACAAGTTTTAAATTCCAACATTGTTGGGTTTTTTTCTTCAGAAAAAAAAATGTTTTCTTAAAAAATCCCCAATCAGTTCTAAGTTCTACCTCAGATTTTCACACTTTTCTACCTGTGATATTGGAAAAATAATAGGAATATAGCAGTTATTACAGGTCATCTAGTGACTCCTGTTAAAAAAAAAAAAAAAAAAAAAGGAAAAAGAACTTTCTGACCTGCAACATATGAAAAAATTCAGTGATGAGCTGAAAAGTGACCCCAGTTTTGTTGGAAGTTTCTTTTAAGATTGACTGCATGCTGATTTACTATGGTATACAGCAAGTTTAAGAGCGTTGACGAGCTACAGCAACTTTTATTGCTATTTAAATCTACCTTCCCTTCAGCATTATGGGAAGACAAGTTGTGTCTTTAATGTTGATGGTGGGTGCTCATCTGAATAACAACCCATTAATCGAGACAACACCTGGCCAAGTTCACAAGATACTATAAACCAATAGGAAAGTTTCAAAGCAAGCCTAAAACAAAAGAAATAACAAGGCATTTCACCCATCTGCTATACTTATGACACACTTAACTAAAAAAGTAATATTGAAGCTTTATCAGGACATCCCAATTTGTCTGGGGTTGGTCCAGCCACTCAGGGCAGAATGTCATCAGTAGTAGCAATGGCAAAAGAAAAATCTAGGAAATAAATAGCCATAATAATAAGATAGGCATTGTTCTCATTAAGTACCCTAGGGAGGAGATTCACAAGTAAATGGAGTGGAAAATATTCCCATATTTAGCCTACATAATTTTCTTCTCCACTTAAACTAATTGTGTATAAAGAAAGTAGCTGTTAAAACAAATTCTACTAAATCTACCCATCATTGTTTTGCATTATAGTGTGGGTCGATGAGGAAAAGAAAAGTAGGAAGCATAGGTAATGTATAAAAAAACCCCAAATCTTCTGGCATTCTTTCATAAAATTGTGCCAAAATACACACTCTCAGCAAACACTTTGTGTTTTAAGGACCATGTATATTTTATAGTCAGTTTAGATATGGATTGTGATTATGGCTAGTCTCAAGAATATAAAAAAAAAAAAACTTCTGGTGCTTACTTATGCAAAACCAGAGCCATGTGAAGACAATACATCATATGTGTTGTATATGGAAATTATTTGATGTGTGAATATCTAAATTCAGTTCTGTAGAAACAAACACACAAAAAATTAATTAGAAATCCATTAGAAATGGCAAAGAGAAAAATAGAAATTACATGCTTAAGAAACAGTGTGAGAAAAAGGGAGTTCCAGATTTTATACTTATAAGACTGTGTCACTAAGATGAACAAACATGAAGTATATACCTTGCTACAAATTTAATACATTTGTATATATATGCACATACCTAGATGTATATTTGTATACACATAAGAATAGCTGGTAACTTTTCCTTAGTTCAAAAATGCAAGCAATTCAATATGAAAATGTTGCCTGCCAATTTCTTTGTCTTGTATCTTGAAAATTACTGTCTTTCTTTGATAAGAGATATAAAAATTCAACAGACTTTTTAGGGAAATGGCTGTTGGGAGTAATAAAAGATATTACCTACTTTGAGAGAAGCCTTAATTGACAAGAAAAGCTCAGATATTTTAAAAGGTTTTAGTTGAACTAACTGTGCAGGGAGGTCTTGCGTAGTAAAGAGAAGCACCTGTGAATCACATTGTTCCCTTCTGCACCACAAACACACAGACCAGATTCTAGCCCATGCTAATTAGTGAAGCTTCATTGATTTTGCAGAGAACATGCATGGGTAATGGCATTGTACTACAACCCAAAAAGTAGAGCTATAGCCCTCCTGCTTTCTGGGTACAAAAATCCTGATTGATTTACAACTAGATTCCCCTACGGTTGATTTGTTTATGGTACAGAAGCCAAACTCCCTTATACAGGAACAGAAATCCATGCCTTCTGCTGACTTTTAATGCATTTTATGGCCTTTCTCCAGGTGAAGACCTTACCCTCACTGTCTCCCTTGGCTAATACATTTTCTGAAGACCCAGACCCCTCCTGACTGCAAGGGCCCAAAGGATGAATTATGTCAGCACAACAAAGTTAGTTTAGATGACTTACAAGCAGTGTGTTTTAGAGGGTTACAGGCACTGGAGTTAAAGAAAAAAAAAATTGCTTTCTGTTTAATACCTTCTCTAAAAATGTTTGTCCTTTCACTGACGCCACTTATTTTAAATCACTCAAGCAATAAACAAGAGCTATTTATTACAGTGGAGGGCCAGCTCCCAACAGTCTCATCCAATTAGGGCAAACTTAAAATATTTCAGTCCCTCTACTTCCTTCTACTCTCTCCCTCACCATTACTTTGGATGATAGTGACTAGAAATGCTTTTGTACATATTGGGAGAGTTATAATAATATTTTAAGACATTAAGGAGAAGGAGATCTCCCTACACTGCTGTTTTTTGCTAGAAGCCTCACTAGATGCATTTTTCTGCTCATTTCATGAGAAACTATCAGCATGCTTTCCTTCTCACCACCTAAAAGTCCTCCTTTAGTCACTGAATACAGGTGAATTTCTAAATTCCTGCTGTATTTTCAAGGGCTGAAAGAGATGTTAGCAGTTAACCCTTGACATCAAACAAATAGGTCCTAAACTTTCACAAGATGTAATCGCCTTCAGGTCCTGCAGGCTAGGACTGCAAACTCTTTGCTAAACACCAACCCTATGAAGACCAAGGGATCTCTTCAGCAAATTTCCCATAAAGAAAACATACTTTGGACACCTTTGAGCTTGATTATGGGCTTACATATATGTAATAAACTAAGGTGCAATGAAGAATTTTAGAAGTGTGTCAAGTGTACATTTTTGGTTTTGCCTGCCAGTAACAGCAGATTTGAAGACTAATGGAATATATGCATTTCTAGTAGATGTACTGGCAGATCTACCTGCAATCTTGGGCTTTGCATGTACCTATTAGATTTTGCAGGATGACAAAAATTTTCTTTGGTTGGATCTAGTAACAAGGCTTTCACCATCTCCCTTTACAAAGGTTCCTCTAAAAGACTCCAGAAATATTACTCAAAAAGGCAAATGTGGTAATATTTTTCCCTTTTTGTAACAAGGACTAAAGAAATAGTAATATGATTAGTTAACAAATTTCATTTGTCTATTTTTTTTAGTCAAGTTTTGGGTACAAGGCAAATGTGGTAATATTTTTCCCTTTTTGTAACAAGGACTAAAGAAATAGTAATATGATTAGTTAACAAATTTCATTTGTCTGGTTTTTTTTAGTCAAGTTTTGGGTACATCAAAAGCAGTGAAATCAACTCTCTACAATGAACTTTTGCTTGTGGAAAGGTCCTGCCCTTGCACAGGTTGTAGAACATACTTAAGGATACAGAAGCTGCAGAAAAAAGAAGACCTGTAGAGATGATCAAAAATATCAACAGGTGTAGGCAGAAGATCAAAGACTGAACAAAGCAAGTCAAGCTGGGTTTGCAAGGTGAAAACGTACTTGAGATTGATCTTCTGCCAAAACTTTGACGTGACATAGGATCAGCAGCAAACAAGGTCATGAAGTAACTTGAAGTTTATTGACATGAATCTTAACCAGACAGAGACAACAGATCTCTTTCGTATGAATCATAACTGACTTTGAAAAATGCATGAATAAATAGCTCAGGAGGATGACATGGAATATTTAACCTTTTAATTACTCATTGGAGTCCACCCCAGAGGTAGTCAAATGCCTTTATCATCAGAAATCTCTGAGAAGTCCTTTTGTGATTTGTTTCAGTAATCTTAGTCCAGACGTAGTGGATAAATTTTCATATCACGAAAGTTAGTTACCAAATTATCAAACCAGCAAATATTTACTCTGAATATTTATACATTCCCGAAGAACTTCTACAGAGATTCATACTGTGTCTTTCACTGTTTGCTCTGCATATTAATAATCTTGGTGATTGTTTGTGTAAGACACAGCTGCATGTGGAAGCTGATGATATTGTAAACTATTACCATAAAACAGCAGCCCTGTGAATCCTCTTTGGGACTGGGAGAAAAAAAAAAAAAAAAAAAAAAAAAAGCTCAAATTTGCTTTAAATTCTATTCTGCAATTGCAAGTAACAAAGTAACAGATAGTAAAGATGGTATGTACACCTCCTAGATATCATCCCTCAAGCAGCACCTAAGCAGCACCTATTTGACTTCTGTAAGTAAGTTTACATTAGTGGGACAAAAACTTCCAAGGCTTCATTCATGTTACTAAACAAATGTCATTAATAAGCAGAAGGATTTCTAATGGGCTTAAGTCACTCAGAAGTCTAAATTCTTTTGAAAGTTATTAATATTTAAGAACACCTGTAACTTAGACAATCCCCTGATCCAACACTATGTTAACCTAAAATCATAATTAAACCAACATAAAAAACCAAATATGTTTTTCCCAAAGGTTTATTAAATCTTCCTCATCAAACAGACTCTTGACCAGCTTCAAAAAGGCCTATTTTCAAACATGAATTCTGTGATTATGTTGTTAATGACAGGTAGGCAGATGATGGGTCTGCTAACTAATTATGTTTATTTTTACAATGTAATTATAGATTACAGTTCTGTTTTGTATGAAATTTAAAAGTATTTTAAGTATTGCTATGGTAAAAAAAATATATATTCTCAGCCAATTAAATTTCTTCATGCAAGAGAATTTAGTCTCATCTCATTTTACAGACCTGAGGTATCACAGGAATGAATGCTGTTTTTCTGATATCAAATCACACTGTTACATTATTGATTTCTTTGACAACAAAGAAACCCTACGGTTTATAAGGTCACTTACAACACTTTGCTTTTTGCAGAGACAACAATCTCCTTCCTCTTGAAAGCATCTGTAAGATCCCAAAATATGACAGGAAATAAGCTCCCTGTTACTTTTAAAAGCTTGTGGTCTCACAGAAATTCTCAAAACAAGGTTGAGGTGGAAATGCAATCTTGCATATATTCTTTCGTTTGTCATTACCACAGCTTTAGAGTTTCCTCCCAAAGAATGTTTCCTGCATTATTAGTACAGATAGCTGGAGGTTGTAGTTTGATTTGCTTTCTAATCCAGTTTTTAATTAAAAGAAAATCTTTTGAGGAGGGATCGTCTGTGTTTGCTTTCATCCTGCAGTTTAACATTTTGGAAAAGATCAGGAATCACATATGCTACCAGTTCTTTGTTCTTTTATAGGCAGTTTTTGTTGGTTTTGTACACCAAATAATTTTGTCCCAGGGAAAATATTTTAAATGTTGTTTTTTAAGTTGATTTGTTGATATATATTTAATTACATAAATATAGTTTTCTTCGGGTTTATACCTGATCATCTCCTAAAAATCTACTGACTTCCCTTTCTACCATCCCCTTATCATTTTTTCTGTCATGGAAATCTTTGGCAAAACAAAATAATTTGTTCTTTTAAGATTTTTATTTGTTTGTTTGTTTTTAATGGATTACATTACTTCTCCTAGAGACCTATTGCATCAAATAAGGTATTATATCAGGTGAACAGACAGTCATTTTTTTCCCAGCAGTTTATGCTCCACATTCCCAATTCAGCTGGGAATGTCTCCTCTAGTCGTGGCCTGTTATTATTTATATCCTTCCATGGCATCAGGATGTCAAGATGTAGAAAGAGAAGTAGAATTTCAAGTAGCCAGAAGTTTTCATACAGAGCATTGAAAATATGGACAGTAAACATAGGGGCCTGTTTCCTAACTGAGGAAACACTGAAGTTAAGTGTCCATTAAGGGGAGCATCTATGATGGCCTGCACTGCTGAAGCCTAGTTGAATGCAAAAGAAAACTATATTAGAGTTAAAGCTACTTGGCAACAACGTTGTACTATCCGTTCCAGAGCAAATTCATGTAGGTGAATGCACAGAGCACTGCCACAGAGGCAATGAAAGCATAAGGGAAATGGGTGCAGTGATCAGTGACCCTAACTTGTTAGGTCTGCTATCTGTTCTTATATAGAATCATAGAATGTCCTGAGTTGGAAGGAACCCACAAGGATCATCCAGTCCAACTCCTGTCCCTGCATAGATCAGGCCCAAAAGTTCACACTAGGTGTCTGAAGGTGTTGTCCGGTTGATCCTCGAACACTGCCAGGCTTGGGGTCATGACCACTTCCATGGGGAGCCTGTTCCAGTGCTCTACCACCCTCTGGGTGAAGAACATTTTCCCAATATCCAACATAAACCTGCCCTGGCACATCTTCTTGTCATTCGCTCGGGTTCTGTTGTTGGTCACCAGAGAAAAGAGCCTGCCCTTCCTCCTCCCCTTGTGAGGAAGCTGTAGACCACAGTGAGGTCTCCCCTCAGTCCCCTCTTCTTCAGGCTGGACAAATCAAGTGATTTTAGCCACTCCTCATATGGTTTCCCCTCTAAATCCTTCACCAACTTCATGTGTTTCCTATTTTCCATGTTTTGTTGACCTGATGTCAGCTGAAAAACCTCAGCTAACATTTTTGACTGTTTCAATGGAGGAGCGAATGCTCCTAAGATACAAATACAAATATGACAAGCTCTATAGAAAATATTAATAAAAGATGTACTGGTTCCTATTTTGGGGTGAAAGAATCTTTACAGAAATATTTTTTCCTGTGAGGAAAACAGCTTTCCCTGGGCAGTAAAATGTTCAAAATAATCCTGTCTTTTTGATTACTTACAGCATTTTGAAGGCACTGTTCATACCCTTGTTAATCTATGTGATTGACAAGGTCTACATTTGACTGCATTTTTACTTCATTAGACAGCTTTACTTTTCATTTTAAATAGTGTAACAAATCCACTTCCACGTAAGTATTTCAGTGGTGTCACTAGACCTGCACTGCAGCAATTTAAAACTTCAGAAAAATATGTAAGATTGAATCTCATTCTGTTTTAAAAAGCCTGAAATTTAAAAACAGAAACACTCATAAAATTTAACTCTAGAAGGACACCGTTATACATGTAAGTTGCTCTGGCAAAGACAGAAGAACAGTAGATCAGTAACTAGGTTTTTTATAAATTAAAAGGAGTCTGGAGAATTAATAAAATAGTAGTGTCATCTTATTTCCCATTTCAGTGCTATGTCTTGTGCCTAATCCCTGATGGGTTTACATATTACTTCAGGAAATTAATATTGTAATGGCAGTATTGCCATTACATTAATTCTAATGAATTATGTTATGAAATTAACCATATAGGTTGCTCAAGTAGTAATTTTTGTGCACTTTTTAAGTATCCAGAAATGTATGTCCTGATCCAAGTACCTTGACTCTGAAAAGCTGGACTTTGAACTACTGAGGACGACTGTATGAGGTTTAACAAGGCCAAGTCCCAGGTCCTGCACTTGGGTCACAACAACCCCATGCAATGCTACAGGCTCATGGAAGAGTGTCTGGAAAGCTGCCCAGTGGAATAGGATCTGGGGGTGTTGGTTGGCAGGCAGCTGAATAGAAGCCAGCAGTGTGCCCAGGTGGCCAAAAAGGCCAACAGTGTCCTGGCTTGTATCAGGAATAGTGTGGCCAGCAGGACTAGGAAAGAAATCATCCCCCTGTACTGGGCACTGACGAGGCCCCACCTCAAATCTGGTTTCAGTTCTGGGTCCTTCAATACAAGAAAGACATTGAGGTGCTGGAGAGAGTTCAGAGAAGGGCAAGGAAGCTGGTGAGGGATCTAGCGAACAAGTTCTATGAGGAGCAGCTGAGGGACCTGGGGGTGTTTAGCTTGGAGAAAAAGAGGCTGAGGGCAGACCTTATCACTGTCTACAGCTACCTGAAAGGAGGTTGTAGCATGGAGGTTGTTGGTCTCTTCCCCCAAGTAACAAGTGATAGGACAAGAGGAAATTACTTTAAGTTGTGCTAGGGCAAGTTTAGATTGGATATTAGGAAAAACTTCTTCACAGAAAGGGTTGTCAGGTATTGGAACAGGCTGCCCATGGAAGTGGTTGAGTCACCATCCCTGGAGGTGTTTAAAAGCAGTATAGATGTGATTCTCAGAGACATAGTTTAGTGCTAGATTTAGGTTAATGGTTGGACTCGATTATGAGGGTCTCTTCCAACTAAAATGATCCTATGATTCTACTGTAAAAAAACCCCACAGATTTCTGCTTGCTACTCAGGTTGTGTTTGGTTCATTTCTTGGATGCATTTTATGATGAAGGCCAGTATAGGGCAAAACAGAACAATAATGTATAATTCATTGTGTATCATAGGACGGGATGAATTGCTCTTGCAGATGCTGCTCTCTTGCCATTATCTGTGTATGGAGTCTATGCACCTAGCATAGACCAAGCACTTAACTCAGACTGCTCAGTTCAGGTGCTATCATTTAATAGTTTAAACATGTTTTAATTCCCCTCCTCCCACAAACATCTTGTCCAGCACCATAGATGCATGCCATTAAATCTGCTGCTCCTTCAGACTCTCTGTTGGGGCTGCCTTGGCTTCCACCTCATGGTCCAGAATCTGCCCCTCAGTGCTCTGCACCCACCTGCTGAAGGCTCTTTTTTTATGCCATTTATTGAATCCTCTTCCCCTTCCAAAGCAGCAAATATTTTTTCAAACTCTGGAAGCTTCAGTCTGGACTGAGGGACTTTAAACCCATTGCAAATTCTAATTGCTTTGCCATGGGTTAATTGAAAAATAATAATATTTTGTTGCAGATCTCAGTCATAAACAGTACCTTCATCCGTTGTATAAATTGTGAGACTAGTTCTTTAGTCTAGTTTCAGTCACAGAATATCTGTTTCCATCATCTTTTGCTAACTTTGCCATTTAAACAAGTTTCTGGAGATGATATTCATGTTTCAGTCTCCCACAGTCTACTGCTTGATTTTAAAGAAAAGATAGCAAAACATTGTATCTCCTAATGTGCTTTAATATCCCCTAGCATGGGATGCTTCCTGCCTGAAGCTTGCTTACAGTGTCCTGCTGGTCTGAAGTCTCAGCTCTGATGGGACATCTAACCACACTTTTCCTCCACTTTGACATTTATTTTCTCAGTCAGTTTTATTCCTTCCTTATATTTCTCAGACATCCCTCAGAAGCAGGGAGCCTGGCAAAAGGGTAGTCCACAAGGGACTGGACCTATGTAGTTCTGAACAGTTCCAAGACAACTTCTCTGATGTGCCAGACACTGCTCAAAGAAGGGTGTAGCCACTTAAGCTAGGGTCCTTGCCATGTTTGTTTTCTTACCAGACACAGACAAACTCTGCAAGTATTCTGAGCAGGTGCAAACTTGTCCTGCCTGAGCTGCCAGCTCTTGAAATGAGGCTCAGCACTCAGGTAACATAAGCACACATCTTTCTTCTGTCCCAGATGCCAGCAGAGCAAGCTCTGCACAAAGCAAAAGAAGAGTGTAAACATAACCATGAAACTGGTATAAATTTAGAAGCTGAGCAACCCTTACAGTTGCCCTTGCAGTGTGTGGGCTGAATATCCCGAACCCCTCCTCTTCCCTTCCCAAATTCTTTGACATCTCTAAGCAGCAGAATCCCTCACTATCTTTTCAAATCTGTGTACTGCAGATCACTTTCACAACAGCACTTGCTCACTCCTAATTCAATATGCTCTATTTATTCTTTGGACAACAAGCCACTGTGGCAAGAGTATATTTCCTAATTCTGTACAGAATGGGGATTTTAATGACGGGGAACAAAATCGACCCCTGAAGTGCTGTTAGCCATAATGTCCTTTTGGAAGTGGTTATTTGTCATTCACAGTAACAGGTCTACACCATTCGCATGCGATCATCATGCGTTTAAAAATAAAGATGAGGGGGAGGGGGCACCCTCACCCTGATGGAAATTGGTCCCACTTTGTAGAGTTTATTGTTGTCTTGATTGCAGAGAGGTTACAGGCTGCAGCAAAGCCCTCAATGAATAACCCCTATTATGTATTACATGCCACACGATTTATGCTGAACATGGCACCTTATGATCTGTATTTTCACTATCCTTTCATAATGCTTTTGTGACTTAGCTCAGCTTGTCCTCTCTTTAACCTTTGTATTCAAAATGTATTTACAAATATGCATATTTTACACATTCATATGGCATTCTGCCCTTTCGCCTGCTGACTCCACCTTCAAACAGTGCTGGAAACCCCACAGGTTTTAATGTATTCCTGCTTTTAGTTTTTCTTTCAGAATGGACCAAGGACCAAGATTAAAAAAACTGTCATAGCATTGTTCTTTGTGAATTGTACTCATATAAAAGCTGAGGAAAAAAGGGAAATGGAGCAAACCCATTGCCATTACAATTTTTAAAAAAATAATCTCCACTAGTCCTCCCATAAATGTAGTGGGAGGAAAAGCTAATGCATAGTAAAACAGAATGCTTCTTGCAGATGGGATCATTTAGCAGTACTGATGAACTAAAGGAGATATAGTAATGGAGGAACAATTTCGTCAGCTATAGATGTTTACATATGCTGTGCAGTAGGAATGCACTTTGGGGAAAGCCAGTGAAAACAGAATGTGACTTTTACGTTGAAGACTGTGTGTTTGCTTGAAGATTTTTTTTTTTTTTTTACAAGTTAACTTTAAATGTTTCTTAGGTTTCTAAATCATCTGTTTTGCATGTTTCTAAATACTTTTGTGAAACATTTGGAATTAAATTGAAAGAAAGTGCTATAGACAAGCCAGCTATTGCTATTATAATAAAGTTGTAGTTTTGCAGCATCAAACTGATGATTTTTTTTTTCCTCTGAATGTCTCCCAAAGAACACCATACTATTATCATCTCGATTCATCTGCAGTGTTGTGCCCAGAATTGCCTTGGGTAAGATAACCAAGTAGGGTAAATATATATGCAAGTCTCTCTGTAAAACCCACTTTTCTCTTAAGCCTATTTCTGCCTTAATGGGATTCATTGCTTCCCTAAGCAGCCCTTGTAATTTTCAGCAAGGTCCTTTAACTCATTTAATGTGCAACATTTGTTCATGCCTAATTTGTTTGAGCCAGGCCATGTTTGTGTTTTTCTTGAGCTGCAGAAAGGTTGATTGTGAGGGTGGAACTGCCTGCCTCCGGTGAATATATTTCTTTTCGAATTACAGTAATTACCGCAGGTTTCATTTGGTTGGTGCTCTCCTCTGTGCCCCTCCCTGACAAGGTTAACAAGCAGAAGGTAACTGAACATCAAAAGATAAGTGTCTAATCACACAGGCAATTGTTGACAGTACCATTTCTCTAGTGATGGTGATAACATTCTGTACTGGATTCTTCTGCAAAGGCATGTAGGAATTAAGTTTGCAACCCTAAGGACAGCAATTGTAGATGTCAATAGATCTGCAGTGCTCACAGTTTGTATCCCTAAGAATATACTGCCTCTGCTAAACAAAGACATTAGAGAAAATTGGAGATTATTTTCTCCCCCAATACCTCCCTTGCTTTTTAAAAATTTATTTATTGTAGCCAACTTTTCATGAAAGGTAATATATTCAATTAAAATATTTGTTTTTACTTATAACATCAGAATAGAATATTTCTTGCTTCTCTTTTTGTCTCTCAAAATATCTGTGTACATATATATACGCAAATGTGTAATTAAAATACATGTCACCAGGAATATATACATAATTATGTCTACATATATACACATCTGATCTCTCTCCCTTTCTCCTTGTATGTAGATGTATCTAGAAAAGGGAAAGGTAGTTCTCTTATTTTGCCTTGAGAAATCCAGAACTGTATTATAAATAGTATTTGCCCTGAAATATTCTGAAATTTGTTCACTCATAAAGTACTTACAGCAGTCACTGGCCATCTGAAGCTGCATCTGGTGACCTCAAACTCTTAAATGTAAAATTATGAAGGAAAAACTACCTTTCAGTTATTTTCTCCTTCTCAGAACTGCATAATAAGGGAACAGATATTTTAGCTTTAGTATAGTTTTTCATCAAAGTTCTTCTCATTTAAAATTTATCTTACCATACCTTATACCACCAGGCCATCCAGTGCTTAATGAAGTGGAAGACCTAATATCAGAAACACATTTTCTAAGGAGACAAAATTTATTTTTAAGGTTTTATAAACATCAAATATCTCTCAAACCTCTCATTATTAGCTCAATGATTCAAACTAACCAGTTCTGTCTAACTCCTGTCACCCAGAACATTTATAATGGTTGCATTTACCCTATATTTTTCAAGTGATTAGGTCACCTCTTAGTCACAACCATAATGATGTAAGTCAGATTTTTTAGAAATTATTCATATTCAGAGATGTGTATAATTTCTGCAACTGTATGACTGACTGTATCTCATACATGAGTGATATGGTAGAAGTTCTTGGACATGTACTTGGCATATTTATAATTCTGTTATGAAATTAAAAATCACAGGATTATTTTTTTCAGAACATTTTAAGCATGTAATTAGATGTGCAATATTCTTTCAGATACTCTAGGAAATAATTGTTATCTGGAGATTTTCATTAGAGGTCATAAAAAAGAAATCTCACATATGAGAGAGTTGTATTTTTCACAGCTTACAGTAAGGGAATAGCACTTCTTTTCTGTGAGGAAAGATTAGAAGAATTTGGTTTCTTTTGGTCTGTCTCAATGTATATTTAAATATGTTCAGACTCATTAATACCAAGGAGGAAGAACTGTGCACTTTTTCCACATTCAATCCATGATACGTAGATGTAGAGAAGAATTTGGGTCTCAAGCTACCACCTAGCATGCCTACCTATAAAGCAGAACAAAAGAGGTGGGAAGAATAGAGCACCAGACTCATTTTCTCTCAGGGTGAAACCCATGCTGCTTCCTTACGCTTATCAACTCCACATCTTCATATTTGAAGCTGTATCTGCCAGTCATAAAATTGTAAGCAGAGGTAGTTGCCTGGATCTATGGGCTGCACAGAAGCTCAGTTGCTTCTCCCTAAGCTGAACCATTGTAGGCACTACTAAGGGGAAAAAGAGCAGGCACAGTGGTTCTCACAGAATTAGGTCAAATCAGAAAATTTTGGTTTGAGCACAAGTTGTAACAGCAGATCATAATTTTGAAAGGAAAGAATCTATTTGTGCCTACTCAAAACACTTTGACTTCATTGTGATCACTTACTCAATTTTTGCACCATTTAAGAATAGAGACAGACCTTAACAAACCTTCTCATGCCTCAGGAAGTAAGGACAAAGAAAGGAAAAATAAAATTCAGACTTTATTGGGGGGTTTTTGGTTGATGAGAAGCTCATCATGACTTGGCAATGTGTGTTCGCAGCCCAGAAAGCCAAGTAGGCTGTGTCAAAAGAAATGTGACGAGCAGGTCAAGGGAGGTGATTCTCACCCCTTCTCCGCACTCATGAGACCTCACCTGGAGTCCTGCATTAATCTCTGGGGCCTCCAGCATAAGAAGGACATGGACCTGTTGGAGTGAGTCCAGAGGAGGGCCACAAAGATTATCAGAGGGCAGGAGCACCTCTCCTGTGAAGGCAGGCTGAGAGAGTTGGGATTGTTCACTCCAGAAAGACCTTATAGCACCCTTTCAGTACCTTAAGGGGGGTCCTACAAGAAAACTGGGGAGAAACCTTTTGCGTGGGATGTAGTGATAGGACAAAGGGTAAAATGAAAGAGGGTAGATTTAGATTAGATACAAGGAAGAAATTCTTCACAATGATAGCGGTGAGGCACTGGAACAGCTTGATCAGAGAAACTGTGGATGCACCATACCTGGAAGTGTTCAAGGCCAGGCTGAATGGGGCTTTGAGCAACCTGGTCTAGTGGAAGTCTTCTCTGCCCATGGCAGGAGGGTCAGAACTAGATGATGTCTAAAGTTGCTTCCAACCCATATCACTCCACCATGCTGTGACTCTTAAAATATTTGTATAAGCATAGCTTAATTTGTTTAAGAAATGATACTAGGTGTCAACATTACTTCATATGATGCATGAGAGGCAGACTTGATCCAACAGACTGATGCACATGATGCAGATCTCTGTAGTAAAAAGTCCTCTCCTGTTCTGCTGTGTCCTGACATGCACAGACTGTTGGAGTCCAAACTCAGCTGTGGGAACATCCAATGACCTTAAAACACTGAAAGCAATGACTTTAAGGTGTAGTGTAATGATTATATGAAGAGTCCCCAGAATTGATTGGCTTACAGATCACTGCTCAAAAGTGGGTAACTTCACTGAAGATGAATACCCTTCAGTAGCTAGCAATGTTAATTAACTCACTTGAGAGGAACAGACATTCAAACCAGTTGCTTTAGATATTCAGTGTAGGCTCCAGTCAAAGAACCTAAGGTAAAAGCTGAAGCTCCTTTTCGTAGTTTGTGAAATGAGGTCAACACAAACAGGAAGGTAATTCTGAGACACTAAAGATGCCTAATTTATATGCCTGAAGCAGACAGTTGTGAATATCCCCTGTGGTGAGTAACAAGAATGTGTCAACATTATTCTACAGTAAAAGGATTGTTAACTGCAGAGATGCAATGTAAAGAAAAAATAACTTCATAAAAATACTCCCTACTGAAAAATGGAAAATTACTTTTTTTTCTATCAACAGGTAAATTGTATTTTCTTGATAACCCAATATGCACACTGGAAGAAACTAACATAGTGTTCAGTTCAGTCAAGCTCATAAACTTCAAAGCAAAACTTGTCCTCTCTCTTTTAAAACTCAAAAGAAACACACACTCAACACCCTCCCTCCCCCACCCCCCAACCCAAAACCTGGCTGTGTTTTGATAAATAGACAAAATTAATTTAAAACAACAAATTGCGGAGCATGTGCTGTAAAAAAGAACAAATTCTTCAACAGCAACAACTTTTACACAAGGAAAAAGAAGAATGTATTCTTGTGGGAGGTGAGAATATATTTTAAATCACAATATTCTGTTTAAAATCATTACTTGAGAACACAGAGGGTGGAAGTGAGCAGCCCTAATGAGATGTTGTGCTGGCAGTAGATCTCTGAGCCATATTCACTTGGAGTTAGACTCCCATTTGACAGTGAGCATTTGTACTGCCAAAAATACATATACAATTGTATCAATATGTATTTTATGCCCTGTCTTTTGGCTGCAGAAAGTCCTCTTCAGATAATACAGTATTACTGACACACAGAATGTTTTTCAGGTCATGGGGCTGCTGCTGATTTACATGTAGATTACTATTCAGAGCTACACATGCTGCCAAGCTCATTTCACTCCAGATGAAGAATATTTCTCAGACTTTATCACCAGCTTCAATGGGTTTTCATTTTTTTTAAGAGGACAGGTTTGATATTATGTTCTGCTTATAAATATATTTAAACCCCAGCTAGAACTTTACACAAGGTTCCATAACCTTCCAAAGAAAAGGTCCTGAATATGTGGGCTACAAAAATTGAGAGGAACTGCTGCTTTTTAGCTTTGCTTTGAGGCCAGTTGAATTGGGTCCCATGGAAGATTCAGCTGGTTGAAATACACAGAAAAATGAGAGTGTTTCCTGGAACCACTACATAATGTATTACATGTCTCTTTGCTACTGTGTGATTCTCTTTAATAAGTATTTTACTGACCATGTTAGGGAAACCTTGATGGCATTCTCACAATTTCAGCCTGAACTCCAGTTGAGTTTTGTTTTATCTGGAGCTGGCTGACCATTCACTTTCAACATGCACACCTTTCAGTGTGTCACAAAATCTCCATGTTTTTCTGGAGTATCTCTCCTGCATTTTGCAAAATAATCAGCTGTTTTGTTCACACTATTTCCATGTGGTTTTATTTCTACCTTTAGAAGTGTAATCCTGTGGAAGAGGAGCATTGAATAAAGCAGGTGGGATCCTATGGAAAAGACACTACCCACATGTTGTTTACCTTGTAAATGAATACTCAAATCAATAGATCTATCTATCCTTCCCTGCTTTTCCCTTCCCCACCTCTGCCTTGCCCACTATCTTTGCACAGAATTAAAAGTCTAATTCATTTGATTTCAACCTCTCTGTATTTGTGTGCAAGAAGATGCAGAGATGTGTAATACCACTTAACAGCGCCCTCAGAGTAAGCCACAGGGCTTGATCCATCAAGCTACCTGTCTCCAAACACAGTATTGCATAACTTTAAGTGTTTATTCTGCGAGATACAACTTCGAGTGTCATCTTCTATGTCTGGAGTGATTTCATCACTCAAAGCAGGAAGACACTATCTTCTGATGGGGTCTGGAGTCAAAGATTTTTATGCACTCAAACACATTTAGAGAGAGATGCGAAGGCATTGCAGCAGCAGACTCAGCAGCCAAGCCCAAGTGACCCATTAAGTGTAAAAGGGTTTTTGCCTGAAGAGTTCAGGGTCTCAGTGGGGAAACTGTTGAGCAGTTGCATGCAGCAGGTGGCCTCTCTTTCTCTTTAGTGAGCATCCTAAAAAGTGCTAGGGGTGGAAAAGGCCATTTAAACACCTGAAATACAGTAGCAGTCTTGTGTGTGAAGGAAATCTATGTGCATATGCTACTGTCTGGTTTTATTACCTGCAGAAACAGGCCCCACTAGAGACACAATACAGAAGCAGAACAGAGTTATCTTTCCTATAAATTATCCCTTCCTTTCAAAGTCTGCACATTTTATCTGATCTATTAGATAGCCGGTAGGTGAAGAAGAGTTTTATAGACAGTAGAAGTCTCTCTATCTCTCTTTTTCTGGCTATGCATGTGTTCTGTAAGTGCAGAACTAACTCCATGGAATAACTTTCTGTCCATTAACTATGAACACTTCTTAAAAGAATGGGAAAGAATCCACTTAAAAATGAATCCACTAAAAACTGTAGAGTAGACTTTAAGAATGCAGAGTTAATGCTGATATTAATACAAGTACCGTCTGAATTCTCAAGTCCTTTTCCACTTACATAGGCATACTGCTATATTTGTGATAAAATTAAATGCATTTTGGTAAATATGCATAGCATATACTGGTGGAGTGGAAATTATATGTGCAGGCGGATTCAAAAAAACACACATATGTGCATAAACACATAAAATACTCTGTCAGAAATAAGACTCCTGAGAAACTCATTGCATTTTCACTATGCAGTTTTACTGTCCTAAAGAAAAACCAAGTGCAAGTTGCAATCTAAAACCAGTAAATTGATCACCTGTAAACCTGGCCTCAGCAGTTCTGACATCATGGCATTGTAGACTAGACAAGGAGAGCAAAGGATCTCAGTAGCTTCTATTCTCTCAGGGACACCTTCCTTTGAGGTGTTAATATTAATAACAATGAGCTCCCTGGTCTCAGGTCAAAACAGACAGAATTCACCGTAGACTTGCTGCTTTCTGCCTGATAAAGTAATGGACTAGAAAGACCTTATCCTTATTGAAGGAAAAGTGATATATTGTTAGTTTATTTGATTTAACAGAGCATTACAAATCTGAGAAATAATTACAGCTCACTTTTCCATGGAACAACCAAGCAGTCTTAGAACTGTAGATGCCTGTGTTGAAGCTGTAAGAGTCTCTACCATATTTTCACAAAATGACTTAGTTTGTGTGTCTTATCTCATAAATATCCACTTTTTTTGCTGGTGAAGAGGTAGCCAAAGCTCTAGGTAAGTGGTTGCAAGTCCAAAAGACACAGAAGCCATTAGGTACATTATTCACAATTTTTAGGGGAAATAAGATGAGAGGGCAATGGAGCTTCACATACATCTTATGCAGACTTGTGCTGTCCGGTATAAATGAACTCATCTAAAAGAACCCCAGGACTAGCCTGATTCAGAGTATTCAGTGTTACCACTCTTCCCATACTAGGAAAAATGTTTTAATGTCAGTGTGAGCAGTTTCCCCAACAAACTGTATCTGAATTAAATGATCTTATTGTGGGCCATATCTCTAAGCATAATAGATTTTTAATGAAGAATACATGATCCTAGCTCAGAGCCTATGGCTCCCACTTGCCTGTCTTCCCCACCCTCAGTTATAGGAGACAGTTTCAAGGGTGCTAAATAAGCTGTGGTCACTGTTCTTCACCAGCTTTAGTATGACCCCAATGTAAATCTGGAAAGTTTGGATTGTTTTGGGGAAAAAGCCAAGAGTGCTTTCAGTTTCATTAAATGCTACATAAGCAGCTCCTTCTGGTTTTGAAGTGGCAAGCCAGTGTGTATTTGTTTATCATTGGAGATCTGTACTAGGTAAATCTGGCTTACACTTCATTACTGTTTGCTGTTCTTTCTGTTGCTGTTTACCCTTACATTGGAAAGGAACCTGACAACTGAAAAGTTGGATTTGTAAGCGGATTAATGCTATGACCCACAAAGATAAGTGAAGAAATCAATGACAGTTGGACCTGCCTCTGAAAGCTACATCATATGCTTCATAAGGACTGCTTTACTAGATTTATTTGTGCATCATCTGTAATAAATATGCTCTACTGGTTATTTCTTCATACACTGATATGAGGTGTAGCATTTCACACATGTAGATGTTTTGAATTTTAAATTATATCATTAAAAAATTAAAGTGATGAAGGCACTTAAATTTCTTGGTTTTAGAGACTAAGTGAACTTCTGTACATTAGAAACAATAAATGAAATACCCTAAGAATCAGAAAACTTGTCCTTTCATTTTGGAGACAATGCATAATGGCAGACTGTGAAAGTGTCATTATAACTTTGAGGAAAAGTTTTCATTTTATTGCTTTCTCATCATACATGACAATGGGAAGTGAAATCTGACAAGACTATTTCAGGACTCCCACAAGCACGAGCAATGATTGTTTGAAAGCAGTTTTAATTAGTTCAGATGTGTTATCTTTGTTGAACGTTTTCACTTATTTGGTAGTGTTTCACCTAAGTCTGTTATCTGTGAAACAATTAAAATACACCCACATCAGTGGTGAAAACAGCAGTGTAAAGTAATGAACTTCAGTCATACTTTGTAATAGTTCACTGATTGTCCAAAGAGACAATATTTTAAGGGCTTCTTCAGACATTTAAACAACCACATCTATAACCCTCACTTCCTTCTGCTCATGAGCAGAAGTAGAGAGATCAAATGAACACCAGCATCAGCGGAGAACTGCCAGTTCAAACTATCTGGTAAATGACACATTTTATGTGGCTAGGTAGTTGCAATCACTGGCATTATATGGCCTGGGGTACTTATCATACTACACAGGGCAAAGGATGAGTTAAATCTTTGGTTATCAAGCCAATTCTTCTCTTTTTCATTGCACCTTGCAATTGTTTTCCTTGTTTAGAGCAAACATACGCATAGATTATGCATATATGTTTCTGCACATGTTTTAGAGTGAAAAATTCTGATTTAAAGGTGTTTGAAGAGGCAAGTTTGTATGTGTTTCTGACTGTCTGTGCAAAAGATAAATTTGGTGATGGTTCAAGACTATAGATGCAACTACAGTAGAAGCTACAGGCTGTCACAAAGCTTAAAATTACTATTCTCATATTTACTCTAATATAAAACAGAGTAGCATGGATATACTTAAATGATTGGGCTTTCAGGAAGTAAATTAATGCAAAATACTGTTCAACAGCTACAGTTTGCCCTCATAGGAGGGGTATGGGAGAGAATAAATCAAATTTAACTTCTGGATAAAGAAATTCTTATTCAAACTTTGTTCTTGATTTGATTATTAGTGTTATTACTATGAATTATCATCTAATGTTTGGGCTATGTTAGTATTTATACTCAAACTCAGTAGTCTGGCTAATGATCAGAATCGATAGATTTATAGACATAATAAAAAATTTAGCTGTTCCCCAAGGACATATAATATTGTCATTTCCATAAGAAAAAAATCAGGACATATTACAAAAATCACCTTCTTTTGTGTTTCTCCTTCTAGTACAGAAAATAAAGGAAAAATCACATCTGAATGCTATATTTTTATAAATTGATTTTTCCCTTTTGTAGTGAAATTCTTGTTCAGAGGCTAAATGTAGTGGTAGAAAGATGTTGGTCCTTCTACATCTTCAGCCATGTAGCTGTGAGATGAAGCCAGGAACGGAAATAAGTGAATCCTTTTGGAGAGAGTTGTCCTCTACATGGGATTTTTTTGCTGTTTCTTCTGAGTGCCTGATGGAGTTAGCAATGCCTTTCTTTCCTATGTTGTCTGTTAAAAGCTTTCAGTGCATTGATGCATAACTTCATTATTCAGAAATGGTCTTTCTCAAGGAAGAAAAAAAAATAGTTTATGCTCTTTTATACTGTCTTATTATATAGACTTAATTTTAACCACTTAATTTAGAGGTTTTATCAATTTCCTTCTCTCTGTGATTGAAGTAATGTCTGTTTTCCATGCACAATAAAACATGTAAGGCCTATATGTGCAGAAATATTTTTATGATTAAAAATATTAATTATTAGTAAATTATTCTAAGTCTTTCCATTCCACCCCCAGTGGATGGGCATGGGTGAGATAGGTGTGCTAATAATAAACAAATGTGAAGGAAGGCAGCTTCTCATCTTGACCCAATGGATTTAATTATCAGTCATTGATAAATAGGATACTGCAGTTATTTTCACTAATTTGTATTCAGGGTAGCAGTTTAGAGAGTACAGAATTGTACTGGTTATCTCATTTTTGTGAATACTCTGCCAGAGGCTCTAGATCCAAATTTTCTAAACTTGGCAGCTATCAGTATCTATTTAACAAATTACAAGTCTGTGCCAGTTTTCAGGACATCCATTGCATATCTTTTGTTAACCCTAAAATGCCACAGATGACCACACTTGCTTTTTAATAACGCATAGAAAAATAAATGTGTACATGTCTGAATGATAGTAGGATTAAGCAAATATTGCTTTCAAAATCTAACCTCAGGTCTACTTGTACATCTACGAATTTGAGGCATTCTTCCACACTGCAATGAGTGATCCTGACAAAAGTATTCTCATGTATAGCTCACTACTCATCTTAAAGAGTATTTATTGAATTTCCATTGGGATTTTTATCTTGGGAATTGTCCCTATATTTATAACTATACCTTGGTTCCAGTTGTCTTGCTGAAGAATAACATTGCATTTTACTAATGAAACAATCACCTCAATATAATAATGTGGTATAGACTACCATACTATATAACCCAAATGTTAGTATACTGTTTAATATCATTCATGCCATTGAAAAATGCCACTGTACCGAATTACCTGATAGAAACACTCTGATTTATTGTTTGTCTTAAATACAGTAGGCGTATTTTGCCTTTCTTGGCTTCTTTCTTTGTCTTTTTCTTGTTGCTTGCTTCCAATCAAGCATGGAATTGATTTTTTTTCGGATCTGACTTCTTGCATATAAAGCTGTATCTGACCTGTTCCATGAGCACATTGTGTTTACTGTCTTTATATAAAGCTCTGCATGTCAGCCTGAAATTGAATTGTATTTGTTTGATAAGCATTGCTATATCTATCATCTGATTTCAAAATGACATACCACTGTGCCTCAGAATATTCTGCAAGGAAATATGTGTGAAGTTTGGATCTTTTGATGCTTCTCTGAAAAAAAATGGGAAGTGATAGTACATATTTTACTGAAGATTCTTCTGCTTGCTTAACACCATTCAGTTTAATTTGTTTGTAAAACATCATCCAGAATTTTGCATAGCAAGCATGAAAAAATAACCTCAAATCAAGCAGCAGTGATATTTCAAAAACTGCTTAGAAGTTCACCAAGAATTAGGTTGGCATTGCCATTGTTCAACTGTACAAAAAGCAAGATTCAGCCTGTATGTCAACAGAGGGGAAAAGCAATGACTGCTTACCCAGTTCTCAGAGATTAAGTAAATGGGAGGTAGAAAATGGTCAAAGATAATCAGATACTACAGCCCTGCTCTTCTCCTTTTTCTGTTCAAGGTGACTGGCACAGAGCCAGCTGCTTCGCAAAAAGGGAGACCAATGAAGAGAAAGAGAATGTGATGTACTTTCTGATATTTTTTGTCCACCTCCTAGGGTACAGGACCTGGGCTTCATCCTTTTGATCATTTTATACAAGAGCCCAGAAAAGATTGTTGAAAGATTCTGTTAATCCCACTTAGAGAGATATGACATTTTAAATCAGGCTTAGTTGTGCAAACTGTGTTATGAAAATTGAAGTAATTCCAGAGCACAAAAAACACACCTACATAAAGCATCTGTGAGGATGGCCGTGATACAGGAAAATATCACACAAAACTTTTAATTAATCAGAGAATGAGGTTCAAAAGGTTTTTGAATATAAGGTTTTTATATAAGTCTCCTTTCCATAAGACTTTCAGTAAGACTTCTGTAATTTATTCCGAATTAACAGTCAAAATGTGGAGTTGTTACTTATCAACAAACACTTTTTGTGAAATAACTTCATAAATGTATAGCGATGCACAACCAGTATTTTCCTTGCCACTTGAACTCATCTTGAACGAAATGAAGGATTTTAAAAGAGAAAGCGAGCTTCTCAAGGGGAAAAAGAAAAAAAAGAAGAAAAACATCTTTTTTTTTCCATTCTATGACAATTAAAAACAAAATTATGAATATGAGAAGACTGTTGGTACTCAGTGGAAAAGGTAACTAATTAGTTGAAAGGACTCAAAGTAAAGATGAATTACCAGGATGACCTCTATGCACCGTTCAGGTGTATTCACGGTATGGTTTTATATCTGCCATTCTTGTTACCTTTGTTTTTCATGATCCTTACAGTTATATTTCAAGATTTAGATGGGAGTTTCAACTGCCAATCAAGCAGCAGAGGTTAATAGGTACTGAAATGTTAGAAAATATGGGAATTGTGTCTTAAAAAGCTAACCAGTCTTCAGAGAGAGAATAGAGTTGAAACCAGGAAAAATAGAATTATGTTTAATCAGCAAGAGCATAACTAAATTGACATTACTTGGTAAAAACTTTTCTAATTATTAAAGTCAGAGATGAAAGGAAAAATAAATTTAAAATCTTCTATAGCTATATCTTACAAGTCAGTATTAAAATCAAAGTGGGATTGTGGAATAAAAAAAGAAAAAATAGACAGATGGTGATTGTTCAACCAAGGAAAAAATGGAACAGGTAGGCTAATGCAAGTAGAGGAAGCATAAATTATTGCAGAATTGTGAATCTATCAATTTATGAAGGACAATGCACAGAGACTAAAGTGAGAATAGTAAAGGGTAAGAATGATGGAAACTACTGAAAAATGAACAGACTGGTGTTTGCTGATTTAACATGTCAAAGAACATGTGAATGAATGCAAAAAATAAAACGCAGGAGAAAAAAATCTTTCTGTTGCACAGAATACAAGAAAGCATGTGTAGGAAAATGTTTGTAAAGATAAGAAAGGCAAATGAAATATAAAAAGGACTGATCACAGGACAATTTATTTAATCTCTTATTAATGTCAATTTAAATTAAGGAATAGAAATATAAGAGCTATGTTCTGATATGTATTAGATAGAAAACACATAATAAAATTGATTTTATCCCTTTATAGAACTGTTGAAAACAGCTAACGTTCTCTCATCAAAAATGTAGAGTATATTATATTTAACCATGAAAAGTGGTTGAGCTCAGGCTAAATACTAAAAGTAACATATTTTACTACTAATTATAGTTGCTTGAAATCAGTCAGAAGTATTTATCAGTATTTTTTCAAATATCACTGGCACAGTTGTTTTGCTATTATTTCTCCAGTAAATTTGTCTCCTTTTTTGTACTTGGGCAGACTACATTTTTTCCTGGCAGAAGTATTTTCAAAAAGCAATAGCAGAAGGAGTACTTCAGCACTGGAAATATTCAGTGCTGGACTGCGAGACCATGAGAAGAAATAATGAGTTTTGACAGTAGAACTGGAACAATAGCTTGGTCTTGACAAATGAATAGGAAGGAAGAGGGGGAGAGGAGGAACAACCAGGAAAGGAATGACAAGGAATAATTGCTTACCCTGACTTTCCAAAACCGTGGTGCCCTAACAGAACAGCAAGGCAGCCTGTTGCAGCAACAACCAAGGAAGAGATCTAAGGTTATCTTATAGTTATACAGTAAGAGCATCTTTCTGTCCTACCCTTCTTCAAGTCCAGTGCTACTTCCTGCTCCTTATCCCATGCTCTGCCATCCACCACTCAGAAGACTTAATTTTATTCAATGTCATTCTTTGCATATTCTCTAAGCATCTGATGTGAATAGGGTATCCATCATCTTTCTCACATCAAGCCCCAGCAAACTACCGCAAAGAAAGAGCAGCCCTCCTTCCTTGAGGAGAATGCTCATTAAAATCAGAGAGTTAAACACATAGACACTTAGGGCAGGGTTCTCCTCAGACTTTTTACCTGGGAGGACAAGGAGGTGTGAACTTCTTCGGAAACTGGTTAAGGCCTCCTGTTGTCTCCTGATCTTGCAGGAATTTAATGCATCTCAAGTACATGTGAGCATGTCTTGAACCAAATGGTGTGTGTCACCCAAACTCTTTTAACTTCAGTACTGCTGTGTGGTCTGCAGTAGTGGAACCTGCTACTAAGAGGAGCTGAACTTTCTGAGTTTTACTTGAATTGCAGAACAGTGCACAGCAATGCTGGAAGGTCAGAGGACTGTTATAGCAATTAATAGACAATTCAAGAGAGCAGAAAGGTTTTGTACCCATGCCTTTTCCTTATTCTGAAATATAACTTATGTATTACAGCTATGAAAGTTCTATGAACGAAAATCTTTGGTGTGTACACACATTTTAAATATACTTAATTTATTCCTTGGAGGCAGGAAAGGGAGAGAAACACATGGGGTTGCTGAGAAATGTATGTTTGCTGCCAGCAGAATTCTTGGTAAAAGCGTATCAGCATGTCTATAGAATAGAGAAGTACCCCAAAACTTGGATTTCTGTCTGTATATATTCACACAGACCACTTTGCTTCCAGACTTATGAAAAACTAGAGAAGAAGACTTTATATTTTTTACCAATTTTTAAATGCTAACCTCCTAAAAAGGAAGATCAAATTCACCTTTCTTTTTTTTTTAAGCTCAACTCTTTTGCTAGTTCCTTAGAAAAGATGAGTATGCATGGTGAACTATGAGAGATTTTTCCCTGTTTGTGATTTTTGCACCGTTCAGCATTTTCTGCTGACATTTCTGAAACTCAACAGATCTGTATTTCATTTTCCTTTTAAAGTGTTTCTCCTTCTCCCTAACTTCAGCCTGAATTATGAAGGTCAGACTACTGGGTTCATTGACCAAGCTTTGCAAAAATTCCACAAGGACCAAATAAATGGGATTGTCATAATGTTTTTTTCCCTCTTAGCCACGTGTTTGTAGTCAAAACCACATTGCATAATATATATTTCCATTCACATATTCAAAATTGATGAGTCTCTTCAGTGCCACTACAAAGAGTGTGCGTTTGTGGCAAGGACGGTTCTTGCAGGCGAATGATTGTGTAATATGATATAAAATCAGATCTAATCATGTCTCAAACCCAGAATAATGAAGACCTTGTTTATGAGTTACTGGGGTGGGTCACAGTAACTGAGGTGACCTACATCATCCAGATACACGTGCACAAGTTAAAGTGCATTAGTTTGAGAAGCAAATTGATCTTTAATTTTTTCTTCTTTTACTATTTGCAGATAGAGAGGTGTTTAAACTAAATTCTGAAGCCTTTAGTAAAAACTCTTGCCTAGGTTATAATCATAACACATGCCTGCAAAGTAAACTTACATTAGCACAACTCAATGTGGTAATTAAGATAGAAAAAGGCAGTACTAAGCTGCATGGCCTATCAGATTCCTTGGGGAGAAAAAAAGGACCGACGTGACTTGAAATGTGTCCAAAGGGTTTAGTTAGCCTCCAATTAGCTGCAAACTTCTTCTATTAAAATGCATAACAAATACCAGCCTACATGTCATCCCTGAATCCTTCATTATTTAAGTCCTAATTTCAGATAGTTCTTTTATTATAGCATGTATCCCAAAAGCTAGCATTGACTTTTAATTACACTATACAACCATTGCTGTCAGGTGATAAGTTGGAAGGACAGAAGACTCCAGGGCACATCTGAGTGAACCACAAGAGCTCAGCTCTTAACCAAAAGCAAACATCAGAGCAAAGGCAAACATTCTAGCAACAATCTACAATAAAATGAAGGCCAAATGGTCATCTCTCCTTAACCTTGCATTTTACACTTACCGTGAAATCCAGAGTTTACTCAGGCAGCCAGACAGAAGTACAGGCACTGAAAATGTGAAGTGTAACATAATGTGAATTGTGCTCAACTCCTTGCACTCCCTCAAGTTCAAAAAGGACACAGACACATTTCTTTTTTCCCACATTGTTGTCATTGATCTCTTATTACAAAGGTCATATTGGGGGTTGTTTGCTAAAGATTTCCATACTGTGCCAATATAATTAATATATTAGGGGGCAGAGTGCATTAGGCAGATTTTAGCTTCTGTCTTTGTGCTTGTTTTAACACTGTTTCGTATCTCTTGGCTTTTGTCTATTTTGATTTCGTCTGTGTGAGAAACCTGACTTTGAAGGCGAGATGAAACAGTCGGTAAGATTTTGAAATGAAGCGGTGTCCATAGGTCCTTGGGGCTGCCGGGTGGTGATGACCATTGATTCCAAATCAGAAGGACATGAAGCAACTGCTAGTGAAAAAGCCATGGTCAGAAGAACACAGAGCAGGCAAGGACCTGATTGTCAGCATCACCCTTTTAAAAGTGGGAGCCCTGCTTTAGCTGTATGCTGACATCAGGAAAAACAGAGATGGAAGAAGACTTACATGAGCCTTACAACCATAAGAGCAGTTTTACATTGAGTATCACTTTTTTTATTTATTGATTGTCTACATTTATGGAAAATAAGCCACTGAGGCTGCAAGAGCTTGTTATCTTATTTCAAACTTGTTTTCTCGCATGAGGAAAACATGACAGAACAGCTGATGTACAAAACACTGCACATCCAGCAAAGAGTATATTGCTCAGAAACATATTCTTCTGCCTGCTGTGCACCCTTTTCCCCTTTCACAGTGGGAATCTGGAGGGCTCAATGTTCAGCTGGAGTGTATGAAATGCAATAACTGTCTTTTTTCTTTCCTGTCTCTCAGTGCAACTATGATGTCTCTGCCACCTAAGCAAGTCAAGAGATCATATAGGAATTGTACTGAAAACAGAGATCTTTCATTTTGTTGCAGTTACACATATTTTCAGGATTTATGCAGAACGAGCTTGTTTATAATACATAAATACCTCCTCAATTAGGTATTTCTTGCTTAAAGGGAAGAAATATGCAAATATGAAAAAACCCCTCCTTTTCTTTCCTTAAATATTTCAAAGTAAAATCCACATTTCCTAACAAAAAAACAGTATTAATAACTGTTATGGCTTCTCTTTCTTTACTTTAAGATAGCTACAACTACAAAGTCAGGAATCAAGACTGGTGCAGCCTTCGAAGGATTTTTTTTCCTCCCTGTTTGCTTAAAAATTTTCTGGGAATTTATTTTTTTTTTTTTTAAATGCAGTTATGGAGGACAGACACTTTTTAAAGGATTCTATAGCAAGTACTAAATTTTCTAAGGTGAAAGAAGCCTGAAAAGGTAAAAGGCAACAGTCATTACAATGGTAGGTCACAGAATGCTGAAATCCCAATTCGGTACTGCTACTATTAAGTGTAGGCTGTATTCCTGTGCTGAATTTGGCATAAAATAAAAATAGAAGAAGGGTCAGAGGAAGCTGTAAAGTAATGACATGAGGTCATTTAAAGCTTATGCAGCCATTTGGAAGTCTTAGTCTGAAATGTCTAACCAGCTGAACTCAGTACTATTTGGGGCATTTTTTTGAATACTCAGAGCTACTGAAATGTCAGATGTAAGCTTAAAAAAGAGATGCCAAGTTAACGTGCAGGAAGTTACTGAGGGAGTGATGAGCTGAAAAAATACCACTCTAGTACTATACATTGCTGAAATATAATTATTTGTGTTTGTTAAGGTTAATATTCTTCTTTCTAGATAAGCTGCACAGGAATTAGTTGAACATTAAGCCTAAGGTAAAAGTCAGCCACTGAATAATATTGCTTTTCTGATGCTGGAAACTCAGTGTGAAATGTTTTTTAATCATGCCATTAACCCACAGCAGACAGGTACAAATCAACAGAATGTATACAGCAGTGCCTTCTGTTTACTGATGAGGGATAACCCAAATTAACAACAAATCAATTTTAAGTGATATATTATTGGAGAGAGAGGCTTTTTTGGATAAAACTGCTTAAAATAATGTATTTAGGTCAAGCTTTGGGAGGCAGACATTAATCTCAAATATGAAGAGTGACCTGTTTAAAACCCTGCAATCTTCCCACAAACGAACTCACTGTGACTACCCAGGTAGAGTAGTTCTGGCTGCACTGACCCCTAAAGCCACAGTGTTTTCTGCTCATAGTGTTGGTGATTAAATTAATCTGAAGCTCTAGGTTAATATGTTCATGTTTTAAACAGTTCAGAGCACTAAACACCAACAGAGAAGTTGGATGGGGCACTAGCCTGCCTTGGCCTGATAGAGCCAAACTGCATTGATAGAACCATGGACCAGCCCTCTAAGCTTCAGAGCTCGACCTATAACCCCATCTAATTGTGTATTTACATGTAAAGAGTACAAGTGATTGGTGAATCTGATTGAAAAACAAGTTTGGATCATCTAAATGACTGTAGCCTGTCCTTTTGAGAGGTTTCCTCTACAAGCCTGATTTGACTTATTTATGGTTCCCAAGAAATGAATAAGTATATTTAAGTATTAACAGCCCTCCATTCAGTCTAACAGGAATGTTCTTGTACCATACTTCTTTAAAACAAACAAACAAACAAACAAAAAACCACAAACAAAAAAAACCCATACAACAACAAAAAGCAAAACCAAACCTAAATCCAAACAAAAAATCACAGCCAAAACTACAACAAAACAAACAAACAAACAAAAAACAAACAAACAAAACAAACAACCAAAACAATAAAAAACAAAAGAAAAAAAAAGGACACAGGAGAAGAACTGAAGTCTGGACTTTGACTTCTTGTCCAAACTAGTTCATTCATGTCTCTCCTGTGCTTCATGACTGATATTAGCATTCCTCATATAATTGATCACAGAGCAGGGAGGGGGAGTAAAAAAAGAACAAGAGGTCCAGAAATCCTGACTTAAGTTCCTGGACTTCCTGAATCCTTCATCCTAGTTTAGGATCCTTGATTAAAAAGAAAAAAAAAAAAAGGTGAAAGTGTTACTTTTTACACCCTTCTTTGTATTCCACTAAACTAATATCTTGGTGGACTGCTCCTAACAGCATCCAGTGTTAGAGACTTCACAATCTCTCTAGGTGATTTATTTCATTGCTGTTTCATTACTCCTAGGATTAAAAAGATCTTTCCTCAAAGATTTATTTATTATTTTTTTACTTTTTTGTCTTTGACAAGTAGCAATATCTCATGGGATTACTATGAGGAGCCATAGTCATCATAGACCTGGAGAACATGTTCCTCCTTTCCCTTTTTATAAACCTTACAAACTGGCTTGTTTTTGTTTGCTTTTGTTTTTGTTTGGTTTTTTTCTCTTTAAGCCTATAAAATCCTGATTCTTTCCCTTGTCCCTCAACCTTTTCAAAGCAGAATAGCCAAACTACACTCCATCAACCTCCTATACCCTCAAGTCTGAGCAGAGTGAGAGAATCATATCAAAACTGCAGCATGCAAAACATCTGCTATGTATCCAAGTAAAATATTCACTTTTTTCACAAGGTGGTGTTATTTTTGATGCTAGTTCCGTTTGTATTCTACTATAGCTCATCTTGTTTAGCCATCTTATTGTATCCTATTCTCTGATTATATAACTAATTATTCCTGCCTAAAAGAAAATTTATTTACTGAGCATCATGCTACCCTTTGAGATGGCAGTTTGCTGAGAAGATTTGAATTCTGATCTTGTTCTGCTTTGTACAGACCCTTCTATCGCCACGTGACTCTAAAATGTTAACAAATATGTTGTTTTAATCAGTAAGATCATCAGTGAAGATACTGAAGAACTTGAAAATCCTGATTCCCCCTGAATTAATCCTATTCAATGCTTTGTTCCATTTTGGCAATGAACCATTGACAGATAAAATTTTAAGTGCACTTTACACTTATCCAATAGTACTTCTATCAAAACAATATTTCCCTAGATTTATTTTCAGAGTGGATTGTAACTGCAAAAGGTCATAATGTATAACACCTCCCGTTTTCATCTTTATCCTTGTTATGTAGAATTTAAAAAAAAAAGTTAGTTTGACCTTCCTCAGTTCCTTGTTATCTTGCAAATAGATAGCTGAATTATTTGTTCCAGATTCTTCCGAGGAATTGAAATAACCCAACTGGTTGTTAATTCTCTGACTTTTTTTTCCTAACTCCTTGACCTCTCTAAAGATTGACATGACATTTGCCTTCTAGCATCCCATGAGTCTTCAAAGATAATCAGAAATGTTTCTGAGTTTTCTTCAGCTGAACAGCAAAGTTAAGTGAAATTTAAACTACCACAGCATTGAATACTCTGAAAACAACCAGGAAATGATCAGAGTAAATCATGCAAAGAGTTAATGCAGTACTCTCTTGAATCAGCACGCTTTGGCAGATGTAGAGTTCTAGGACCTTTAAACTGTTATATAATAACATCCAAGAATGAACTGGAGTGCTTAACAAAGTATTTTAAAATGCCAATGGAAAGAAAATTTCACTGTGTTGTAGGCATATTCTTTCATGGTGCAAGGGACTATACATGAGAACCAGAGTTGGAAAACAACTGCTTTGCTTTCATAAAGTTTTAAAAGATATGTACATAATCGTATTTTAATAAATACATTATGAATTTTAACTGTTTATGGTATATAGCCTAGAGATACTTTTCATCTGCAGGAACTGGTTGAAAAATGAAATTGATATCAGTAACTTGGAAATATTTTTACACAATATTATTGCTTACATAATTCTTTATTACTCATCTTCTTTCTGAATCAAGCAAATAAATCTAATAGAGAAGTGAATATATTCAAACTTCATTCAACAGCTAGAAACACATTTTAGTGATTGTGCTTGTTTATTGATCACCTAGTAACATAGGTGCAGCTAGTGGTCCTTCAAAATTATTTTGTGCTTAGTGATTAGTCATTTTTGCCTATACAACAGGAAAGACTTCTGAGGTGGCTGGGTTTTCATTGTATAGATTATTGCTGCTGTTGAATACTGGAGTCCTTTTATGTATGTTAATTTGGGTATGTAACAATTGACTTGATAATTTCCTTTTGTGCTATCTGATTTTAAACCAAAAGAAGACAATTGTGAATGCAAATATCAACCAATGGGTGCCCACCTCACGAGAGTGGTATGACTCATAACTCCACAGTTTCTCAATTCTATGTCAGCTTTGCATTGCAAACAGCAGAAACAAGTCCGCTGTGTTGGAAAGCAATTCAAAAGTTTCCTCCATAAGGCAATCATATTACCATACCTATTTGCTGCTGTTTCCTCTGCCTTGTTTGCCCTGCTCACATCTATTACAGCTGGTGATACTAGGGAAGAAGGGAGTAGAGGAAGGGAACAAAGGAGGAGGGAGCATTAAAAAAAAAGGGCTATGAAATTTTTAGTTTCTTTCATTAGACTCTATATATTGGAAGTTAAGATATATTTTACTGAATGAATTTTGGTGTGCTTTGATGCATCTATAATCCCCGCACACTTATCTGAATCAGTATTACGGTCTAAAAAACTGATTATTTTCTGCTTAGATGAGTGAACTACAAAGAGAAGAATAATTCTACAGCCTTAAAGGCAATGGTCTGAAGAAAAACAAATAGCAGAAAGTAGTCATGGAAGGGGCAAAAGGAGACCAGCCACTCTGCTAAGGAGGAAGCAGCCTTCAATTAAATAACTATTCATTGGTAATGAATGCCAAATAACATTAACTAAGCATTTAACAGAATATTAATCACATACTTAAGGGCTAATTGCAGTATGTTAACAACTAATGGCCCTTTAAGAAACTAAATATACTATGGCATGTAATAAGTGTTCACTGAAAGCCATTTCAGGAACTTTATTTTGCTTTTCTTAATTGGACAGTGACACAATATACTGTCACTGAGCGCTTTTGTCCTTATCCTTTGAAGGAGTGCAGTTGTTCCTATGCTGCAGAATGCAGCAGCAGATTCCAACCAATTATGTTTCAGTAAAAAAAAAATCAAGTTTTCATACATGTGGCCTGCCATAATCCTTGCTGATAGCACATGTCCTTCTTGTCCAGTAGCTTTAGTTCACTCTACATGGATGATGACAATGATTTAAGAGAGTTACTCTATGTTAAAACCTGTCTTTTAGCAATTATTCATCAGAGCTATATCATCCCCCTAGGAGTTACTGAAATGTTCTTGTGGAGAGCTCTGAAGCTCTCAGAAGGCCAGCAAAACCTAATTTCAAACACAGTTTTATGCTGTAGTTGTTGAGTCTTCTTGTCTTAAGGTATCACAGAAATTATCTTCATGATGTTGGAATACACATGCCTTTAAGCCTTTTCCCCTCTCAGAAACTCTAAAAAAACCAAAGGAATAGAAAATTAAAAAAAAAAAAAAAACAAAACCACCAACCAACCGAACAAAAACCTCAAAGTAGAGGAAAGAACGGAGGAGAAAGAGTAGAGGGAACAAAATGGATATTTATTAAAACTAAAGTAAACGGGGCAAATCTTCCATTTTCTCTAAGAAGCTAATGAGATCCAAGTCAGAAATTTTCCCCTGTCAAGATATAAAATTTTGTGTGGAGTATTTTGGAGTCTCTTTCCTCTCAGACCAGGCTGTCATAAACATGAACGATACCTTGTGTGACTCTATGCCACGGCATTGTGTTATATCCAGGGTATCTGAGGCTGTAGAGTGGTGCTGCCATCAAAAGAAGCTGCCTCATTTTTCCTCTTGATCCCTTGTTCTCTTCCCCTCACTTTTATTTCCCTTCCACCAGTAAAATTGTTCATGTAATTAGAGAGCCGAACAGCTTGGAGGCCTGATCCAGATCAAATGGCATCAGAGGAAGATCAATTCTAACTCAGGTCATTCCCCCAATTAAATTACAAAAATCCCAAAGGTTCTTTGTGCAACATGGCATGACTAGATTTTTCTAGTGATAGACTGAAGGTTAGACATCCTGTGTTCCCCATTTATTACAAAAAAAGATATAGTGTCAGCTGTCTGTAAATGCCATCTGACTCTCCATGATTCTTGTGGCAAAGGAACACAGCACTTGATGGTCAAAGAGATACCTACTTTGTGTTGTACATAAGGTGCTTCTCAAGTGGAAGACAAGGAAGAAGACAATGGGTACTAATTCTAAGAAAATGCATTTTTCAAGGGCTTATCACTGTAGTTTCAAAAGTCTACCGCAGCCATTCATTAACCTCTAACAATAGTATCACAATACCAGAGCTCAGTAGATTGCTGTAGAGAGCAATTTTACACATCTTTTTAGAGTAATTGTGTTGTACAGAGACTTAGGACTTTACCCATATGAGGATATTTTTTTCCTGTTTTGTTGTGATGACAGTCACATTCTTACTTCAGTAAAGAAGATATATATTAAAAAAACCCCTTCTTACCAACTTCTTGGCATATGGGTTTTGTAAGTGAATGACTAAAATGATAATATTCTGAAGCTGAAATTTATTGCCAGGAAGTTTATAACCATGAGCTGGTAACGAGCCTTTGCCATGTCTTTTTGCCATACCGATCATATATTCTCCCACCACTTTGGGACCTGTCCTTCATGAGACATTTTAAACTGTTTTCCTTATATTTAGATGTGAGTTCTGGGTTTGTTTCTTTTAGTGTTTTTAAAATATTTAAGATATTTGTGGATTTATGTAAAATATATACTTTTTTTTTTTTTTTTTACCACGATATATACTTCTGTAAAATATATACTTTTTTACCAAGATAGGTTCCACGTTAGATTAAATACTGAGATCGTGTGAATAGGTACAGTTAACAGAATGTCAGGAGAGGAATACTGTTTTGCACAAGCTAATGATATGCCCTTTTATTCTTTATAGCTAGTAATTATAGAATGTATAATATCTCAAAACAACTTACCCAATATTTTTTTCAATTATATTACTCTGAATAATATTTTGCTTTTACAATTTTCAAGTGCTTTACTGGCCTAATAGAGCAAATTATTTCCACAGTGAAAGGAACTGGAGGATGCAAATTTGTTTCAGTTTTTGGGGGATATTTTTGTTGTGTAATTGTAGTATGCAACACAAGTGTAAAACAAAACCAGCATAGGCCAAATATAAAAATATATTTTAAACCTGCTACTAAACCTGTGCTTTAAATTATAGGCCAAAAAAGTGCTTATGCACCAAGTAGCACACTGTAATCTGTCTATATTAGAATATATAATTTATTTTGTTATTAATTTATTTGTACAATGTTACTTAACTGTGCTAGCATACTGTACATCTGTCCCATCTCACTCAGTGGGGTGAGGGCAGAGTTAACTTTTAAATATTCTGGGGGGTAACTGGGAGCAAAAACAATTACTCGAGAGATTCAATTAAATAATGTATTTACTTAAAACTCAGCAGAATTCCAGTGAATAGCAGCTTGGCAGAAGTTTGTAACTGTGTCATAAAACTTAACAAGACATCAATAACAAAACTCACAACTATATTACCTTTCTGTGCCCAGAACAAAGTTAGAAAGAGAGAGAGAAAAGAGAGATAGATTAAGATATCGGAACAAAGGTAAGATTTCACCACTCCAAGGGTCCATAGATCCAGCGACAATCTCTGTAGTTCTCAAGGTGGTGGGTGCGATGAAACTTCACACAATGCCACACAATGGCATCCTGAGTGAGGAATTTTTTACACTTTGGTTCATTTGTATGCAAGATAGGAGACGGTGGCTCAGCTCCACGCTCTGCTTGCTCCTCATGCTAATTAAGGAGATTGGTCCAGAAACGAGTCAGTGGTCTCAGAAATGAGTCGGTGGTTCCAGAAGTGCCCAGAAGTAGCTGGTCCTCTAGGGGCAGCTGGTGATTCATTATTTCTCCTAGCTGGTCAGTGATCACTAAATGACTCTGCTTTTGTTCAAGCCCAATTAATGAGACTTCAAGGAAGAGATACTGTTCATAAGGCCTTCATATTGCAAAGAATAGGTAGGCCTCAAGGAAGAGACATGGTCCTGCCTCCGCAGCCCTTTCTCTTCCTCCCTGCCAGAAGCTGCAAAAAACAGCTGTTCAAGGCAAAACAAGGTATGTACAATGTCCATCACAATACTCTGGGAAACCAAAGGATGCTGCAGGAAGCAAGAAACTGGAAAATATTTTAAAAGTTTCAAATTAATACATACTGTGATCCACTTCATCTCTACCCTCTGACATAAAACTTTGAGAACTAGAAACTGCCTCTGCCTATTCAGTGACTTTTGACTGACTATTACAGCTTATTAACTTAATTTTTAGTGCCTTGGTTTCTCCCTATCACATATTCTAACATATATATATATGTACATATTCAGTTCAAAAATATTAACATCATACATCTTCTGACTGTTAATGATACATCTGAATGCCACATTCAAACTGTGGCCAGTTTACAGAACATCAAGAATACTCATTAACATATTATCTATTATCAGTGTCTTGATCTAAGTTTCTGTCTCCATCTTTCTGTCCCTTCTTTTTTAAATCTAGTTCCTACTGTAAAGTAGATTTCTGTAAGCGTGAAATGAGACCAAAGTATTAATAACATTATATAGTATAGTCTCCCAGAGGAGACTGAAGTAATTGAAAAGTAGGTGAAGTAAAACAGCAGTGATGGGGAAGACTCAGGGTAGCCTTTCTCTGATTTTGCTGAGGTAATGTTCATAATAAATTAAAGCTCAGTTTTCCAGATGCTGTCCACCTTCCTCTTCCTGCACCTCCTGATGAAGGATTAAAAATAAAAAAAACCAAAAAACCACAACAACAACAAAAAGCTTCTTCCAAAAAAAACCCCAGGAACTTACTGTTAGAATTTGTATCTCTCTGTACCAAAAGAGTCAAATTCAACCTTAGAACTCAACCATAGGCAGCTATTTGCTTTCCTGTTGAGTACCTTTAAGATCTTGGCTATCAACCCCTTATTCCTCCACATATAACATATGATATACATGGATAAATACCATTGTATATATTTGATGAAAGATGTAAGAATATTTTAGCAATGCTTTTTCTTTGCACTGCTATCATTTTTATTATAGATGCAAAAAATATATTTGACCAAAAAGTCACGATAATGATATTTAACTGCAGTATAGTGGCTTTGTACAGCCAGTAGAGGTGAATTACTCCATACAGCAAACAAATGGCAGGTTCAACCAAAGCAGCAAATCTGTCTGCCAAAAATGTCCCCTAGATCAATGTCAGCGTTATTCTACCAAGCACTGTGTGTGACTTCAAACAGTCTGTCCCATTGCTGAAAAAGTTCTTTCCTACTGTTTTTAAAAACTCAAACTAGGAATAGAACTGCTTCATCTGTTTTTATTTCCAAAATGAGCCAACTCTTTTCTATGTTTTGTCATACAGTTCAAAGCTTTTGTGGTTTACCATACAACCTCATAATAACTGGCAGGTCTTGGAGATTCTGGGAATTGTAGTTTCCAGAGTTACTTGCGTTAAAGCTCCATATCTTCAACAGTGGTGTTGCTTCTTGGGCTGAAAATAGATTTAAGGACAGAAGGCACCCAAATGCACTGATTTAAGAACATGATCCTGATGACTATTTATTCTGACAGCCTAAGTAAAAAAAAAGCTGTTTGCCAACACATAAATACAAAAATATTAAGGACACCTTATGCTCCAGACCAACATTTCTGAATTGCCTTACCAAAAATTCCAGCCAAGCCCTCAGATATTCAGAAGTGACTAGTCCAACTGCAGGCAGCTGGTCATCCCAAATGTAGTGAGCATTTAGCACTGGCACTCGTTGAATACACTGGGGTAGGAGCTCCACAACCTATTGCAAAGCAAGGTCTAACCACTAGAGCTTCAGTAGTACCCCTGGTGAGAGAATGGAGCACATGGAGAATAAGAGCTCAGAGCCTTCATTAACATTGCTTATGCCCAAAGACAGCTTTGGCTTGGAGTAACTTGTACAAATGCACCTGATCTGCCATCCATTTTCCAGATGAAATCTCTTGGCATTCCCCGTATTTTCTGCCTGAACAGGGATTACCTCTTCCATCATGAGGAGCATCTGATCTTCTCTTGTCCACATTTGATTTACACTCTTCCTCTATTCAGTCAAATCTATTCATTCTCCTCATTTGTACCCTCTAGAAGGCAGTGGGGAGGAGAGATCCCAGTGTGAAAAAGAGTTATCGTTTACAGTCCTTGAAACCAGGGTTTACCTGAAAAGATAATTCCATTCCACGGAATGAAAAGATATAGTTCAATTGCATGTGAGCCAACACAGGCAGGTTGCAGAAGCAACCACAAACCACAGATACAATACAAAGAGTAAATTTATTTTTTTTTTTACCTTGCTAACTGGGGGATCTTCATAAAGGACCTAAGGATCGAGGCAGAGGCACACGAGCAGGAACACAAGCAGTGGAGAGCTCAGTCCTTTCTAGAAGATCAGGGAGCCTCCTGGTTTCGCCTGTATATCAGGGATTCACCCAGATGCAGTTTAACACACTGCTTTGACCTTTGCCTGCAGTAGAGGAGGAATTTCAAGGATGTTTGGTAAGGCGCCTTAAAGACTTTCACAAGCCTGTTATCTAAACACAGAGGTTCTACTTGTGAAGCACACAAGGCTAAACAACTATTAGTGTGATATATGTGTTTTTATATACCCCAGCTGCAGTCACTTGAGCGTATTTACAATTCTCCTCCTCTCCAGTCTTCCATTATCTTCTGATAAATGGATCCACAAGGATAGCCTCTATCCTCTGTGAATTTTGAGAGTTTGCACAATTTTCAAGTTCTTTGGGCACTAAAATCTGAAAAATCTTTGCTGTCAAAAAGCTGAAAACTGTAGTTTTGTAAGTATTTGTGTCTGCTTGAATGTGAATGGATTATTCAGAGGGACTGCAGAAGACATATTTGACACATAGGTGTTATCCTGTGAAATATCAATAAATGTAATTTTCCTGATTCTGGTTTTTGAGAGCTAGAGTGAAGCTCAATTATTCTGGTTGATGTTTTGCAAAGAAAACACAACAAGAAGTCGTCTTCACCTGTGTATAACATTTCAAACAAATAAATTGAAATATGACTCAGTCAGGAACAAAATCCAAAGACTTCTGATGTTTTACTGATACTTCATCAGTAGCAAATGGTACAACAGTCAAACTTAGGATAACCAAAAGGAATGTATACACTAGACAGTCCAGTCACTGATTTTTCTTGCCCTGCCTGTAGAATGTTCTATGGAGACATCCTCTGCTCTTTGAGGAAAGAACACATAGTAGTAGATATTAGATGATCACGCTTCAGCTTTCTCAGTTTTCTGTTCCACTTGCCTCTTTTACATTTTGCTGAAGTATATCACAGGATGATGTACTAAAAAATCTCCAAGGACATTGTATTCTCCAAGGAAACTGTACGGCACTTTTAAAGTTTTTGCCTAGAATTTTAAATATGCAACATTCAGATAATAAAGGAAATGTCTCTTCTTAGAGGATTTTTGTTGCTGTTGTTGAATGTTCTATACAGTGTTATAGGTGGATAAAGTGATGTTATTGTAAGCGTCCTTGAAAGTAAACTTTAAAATTATACCACCCTCATTAAAATAACTAAGCTCATCAAGCTTAATGTTATCACAAAGTAAATCAGGGGGATTAATACTGATGCATCATTAGCATCTTTCATTTAAAAAAAAAAAAGAGGAAAAGCTCCAGAAGGCACAATGTCATTTTAGGGCCAAACAACTGATTGGACGGAGAACATGGGTTTTGAACTCCTAGACACTGTTTATACAAAGATACATATTTATGTATCTTTGTATATGTGGCTTTTATGATTGTGATTGACCACTATTTGCTTATTTACTCAGAACTGACTGTATCCTTGACCTTGCACAACACACAGATATCAAAACAATCCATTCCCTAAAGAGTTTACAATCTGGAAGACAAACATTAGTGATAAGACACACTAGGAAACCAGGAGGATATGTTCCATGCAAGTGATGGGTTTTTTATTTTGTGTTGTTGATTTGGGTTTTTATTATATTCCTCAGATAGAGATGGGAAAAAGGAACAATTTGCAGAGTTCTCTGCAAGTAGGTGACAGGAACTCACAGATGTTCCTGTGACTTGTCTTGACTACAGAAGGTGAATTTTCCAGTGATGTTAACAACTAATTCTTGCTATTTGGAACAAAGAGGAAAGTTAAAAACAATGCCAATTTTAATTGTAAGACAAAGACTTTCCACAATTTCAACAGTAATATCAATTTAACTTGCTGAGAAAATAAAAAAAAAAAAAGGTTTTACAAAATTCTTAGAAAAATATTGACAGTTACAGGCCAACTAATAGCTAATATCCTATCATTTAGAATTTTTATCTGACACAGAATGAGATAAAGAGAGGCTGAGAAAGAATGGGAGAGAGAAGAAAGACCAAATCTTAGTTTTGAGAAATTGTATACACCGTATGATGATGGAGAATAATTTTTATCACTTCAGTTATTTCTTGCATGAGAAATATTATGTACATTATCTTTTACATTTTTTGTTCCTGACAAATCTCAAAGATGTCATTGACCACTAAGCTTTGTAATCTCTTTAACTAAGACAGAAAAAGAAATAATTTGTGTGGGTGTTCACGTGGGAGGCAAAATACTGTTGTTATGTCAAGTATCAGACAATGACCAGTAACATTTCAACTGCCAAATCACATGTTCCCAAACTACAGCTTGCAAAGGCAAATGAAGTAATGAATTAAACTGGCAAAATAGTTGATTGCGCATACGGTTATGTCTGTAAATCTTCACTGACTGTGTTATCCAGTCCTGTTTTGCTTTAGCTAGATCACCTTAATTTAAAAACTACTTTGAAATCATAGAGACACTGAGCTAGAATGCGGTGTAATTTATCTGGCAATTTTAATTTTTTATAATAAGCCTATGTATCATTTCAGCTACTAAGATTCATCACAGGTTAGTCTTTTTGGTCATGATTTAGTCTCTGTTTGCTCTGTTTCCTCTAGAAAAGATGTTTTATTTTTTCCCCAGGTTTTTCTCTAAGCTATTTTTGGCAATTCCTTTCAGCAAATGTAGCTTCTAAGGAGAGATTTGTGTGAAAACTGATATAGAAGAAGATCTCTGACTGTTAGATTTTGGTTAAAATTAGGATTCTCCCTAGGGGTTCCAGGTTAAAGGATAAATTAATGGCAGTGTAAGTTAAATCTATGCACACTTGCAAAAGCATTTGCCCTTCCACTAGAAACAAATCTATAGTAAATCAGCATTAGCAATCAGGTGCTAGTCAGACAAACCCACAAAAAAGCATGAACTTTCCCCAGACAATTCTTCCTCTTTCTTTTCTTCTCCCTTCTGAGAGAAAGGTAGAAAATCTGGTGTGAACAGTATGTCTGCATAGCTGCAAATGCCAATTTAGGTCAATGAAATCTGATCTCAGTTTAGAAGTTTAAGGCATTATTCAACATACTATCTTTTCAGTCTAAGCTGATGTGCTCTAAATGAATATTTTCTCTCTTGACTCACCATCCAAACTCTGCACGCTTCTTTAGGAAGTTGTACTACTGAATACCAGAGATATTTTTTCCAGAATTTTCTGCATGTGAATACATACAAATGTTTGTACCTGGAATAAATGCAACATCAGTTTAAATAGTCCTTGTACTATAGCACCTGAAGATTCTTCATTCTCTTTAAAATTTTCGTGAAGAGGTTTTAGGGACAGGTCTGTGATGTCATTCATCTCCTATGAAACTTCAATCATAGCTTCTTTGAGTTAAGAAGCTGACTGCCTTTTCCTTGCTCTGGATATAAGCAAGAAGGACAAAAGTATGCACGTAAAAATATGTATTTATGAAAGGAATTTAACTGTACTGAACTACAGGAGAAACTTGGGTCTGAAGGTTAGATGTGTTCTATGATCAGCTGAAGTTAATAAGAGAGATCAGATACTTCATATCACTGGTAAATGTAGGCCTTGTAATGGCACCTGGAGGAGCAGTGATATTTTATCCAAATGCATTTACTCATTCTCTTTGAGGAAAAATGTGATGTGCAGATATGAACTAAACATACCCTCTGGTAAACGTGCTTAGAGCCTGAGGCATTTCAAAGGTGATAAAGTGCATACTACTTGGTAGAGAAAAGGAAATTATAAGTGGATCACAGGATGCCAGCAACAGAAAAACATCAGTTCACCCAATAAAAACAAATTGTGTGTGCTCTGTTAACCTACATTTATTATTTCTGTCTTCATTTTCCTAGCATTTAGCACTGAATGCCAAAAAGTGTCAGAAAAAGCAGAAGCTTTGACTCTGCTCTCTCTTGCTAACTTCCCACCAGTTCTTGAGATTTGTTACCATAGCTGTCTGAGGACCATTCATCGGGAATGACACTGCCAATCTACACACCAGAAAAGTCAAGACTTCATTTGATTTGATTTTAATGTCATTTTAAAGAAAAAAAAAATTAGACATGACAGGGTAATTAAATAAATTTCTAATTTGGAGAAAGACAGATATGAAGTTAGAGTATTTTTTTTTTCACCAGTGACATTCTATGTGCTTCACTTGGAAGTGAAGCAAGCTGAGGCATAGATGTGCAGTACATTAGCATAACACCGTAGCTATCCAAATGTATATGTTAATCCCACGGTAAGCATGAGGTAACTTACTTTCACTGAGATGTAGCCAGAACAAAGTCATGTGACCAGCCTAGTGGCCTTCTATGATGGAGTAACTAACTACATCAGTGGACAAAGGAAGGGCTACAGATGTCATCTATCTGGACTTCTGTAAAGCCTTTTACATGGTCCCCCACAACATCCTTGTCTCTAAATTGGAGAGGTATGGATTTGATGGATGGACTGTACAGTGGATGAGGAACTGGCTGGATGGTCACACCTAGAGAGCAGTAGCCAATGGCACAATGTCTAGATGGACACTGTTGTCCCTCAAGGGTCTGTACTGGGACCAGTACTGTTTCATATCCTCATCAACAACATAGACAGTGGGATCAAGTGAACCCTCAGCAAGTTTTCAAATGACACCAAGCTAAGTGGTGCAGTTGAAATGCCAGAGGGACCTGGACAAGCTCTAGAAGTGGGCCCATGAGAACCTCATGAGGTTCAACAAGGCCAAGCGCAAGATCCTCACCCTGGGTCGAGGCGATCCCTGGTATCAATACAGTATGGGGGCTGAAGGGATTGAGAGCAGCCCTGCTGAGAAGGACTTGAGGGTACTGATGGATGAAAGATTGGACGTGAGCCAAGTGTGTGCTTGCAGCCCAGAGGCAAATTGTATCTTGGGCTGCATCAAAAGCAGCATCGCCAGCAGGTCAAGGGAGGTGATTCTCCCCCTCTACTCTGCTTTGGTGAGACCCCACCTGGAGTCCTGCTCTGGAGCCCTCAGTGCACAAAAGACATGGACTTCTTGGAGAGTGTCCAGAGGAGGGTCGCTAAGATGATCAGAGGTATGGATCACCTCTCCTATGAGATGAGGCTGAGAGGGTTGGGGTTGTTCAGCTTGGAGAAGAGAAGGGTCCAGGGAGACCTCACTGCAGCCTTTTAGTACTTAAAAAGAGCCTATAAGAAAGATGGGAACAGACTTTTTAGAAGGGTGTGTTATGACAGGACAGGTGGTAATCATTTCAAACTGGAAAATGGGAGATTCAGACTAGAGGAAGAAAGTTTTTACAATGAGGGTGTTAAACACTGAAACAGGTTGCCCAGAGAGGTGGCAGATACCACATCCCTGGACACATTCAAGGCCAGGCTGGATGGAGCTTTCAGTAATCTGATCTAGTTGAAGATGTTCCTGCTTATTGAAGATGCATTCCAACCCAAACTATTCTATGATTCTATGATTTTATATTAAAATAGCATTACTAGAAAACGTATATAAGTGTTTTGTAACACTGAACGTCATATTATATGTGAGGGATGTGACCATGAATGTGGAGAATAAAGATATGTATAGCTGAACATGGAAAACACTCAAGTAACAAGAAGTTGCCAAAGGAAAAGGCAAGTACATGGCACTGCAAATATGCAGGCATCCTGCTGAATACACAGGAAGGAGTGTTGGAAAGACAAATGAAAATAAGATAAGCAATATCAAAACCACAGCTAGCTCCATAATAACATCAAGCCTAAGTGAGAAAAATTGATGAACAAGGACCACCAAGGGTCACAGCCTTCAGTGCTACCTAAATGATGTCAGATCTCTATTCTCATATAGGAATATAATTCAGTACATAAGTGTTAATATCAACAGTATTGTATACATACTTATGAAGATTAACAATGTGTAAGAATTAATGATTTGTCAGTTGTGTGCTATTAATGAATGAATTACTAAACTTTGAAGTTTAGAACTACCCTGTTTTGTCTGTCTTCTAAACACTCCCATCACAGTGATGTCTGAGTCCCCGTATAGGTATATATATATGTATATATATACTCAAGGGCAACAGAGAAATAAACTAGCATTCACTCAAGCACATTCTGGGAGTATGCAGAGTGTTTCTCCTTGCCCCCCATGTGAAAATTTTGTACGTGAATGTTGTGGTTATTGTACATACTAGAGATAGTGTGAAGAAATACTTCCTAAGAGGGAGGAGTAGAGAATTCTTCCAGGGTCATGACATGCCTCTTGGAGCATTAAAAGTCATTAAGAGTGGGCTGAAAAAACCCTTACTGTTTCTGCTAAGGCAACATATTCTCTATATAAAACCATAGTTCTGCCTATTTCTTCCCTGCCTTGTAATTTCTGACCCTTCCTTCCCTTCACAGGGGAAACCTCCTGGTCATAATTTTGCCTGATCTATACAGAAATCACTCAAGGAAGGGCAGGTCACAGATTGAATGGCTGGGAACTTTCAATCTTCCCATTGCAATGGGAAAAAAAAAGAAAAAAAAAAGAAGTGTCCTGGACTTAGCCTCGAGAAGATAAATAGCTTGAGACTGCTTTCCTTTCTTGGACAGAGAAGATGGCTGAATTCTTATTTATATGGCCTTTGAGATATTTTTTGGTGATACACTCAATGATTTGGATTATTATGGCAACATACTTCATAGTTACTGAGGGAAGTCTAAGAATAAATACTGACAAGTACAAGAAGAAATGCACAAGCACAGAGAGACAAATTGAATTGTTGGTGCAATTCCACTCACTTCAGTGGGACTACACCAGGAGATCAAATTGTCCCTCAACATTCTTTAAGGTTCAAAGAGTGCATTTAAAACACAACAAATGGATAATATCCAACTTGGGCACTTTATAACCAAGTTTTCTTGCTCTCATGGGGGATGATCCAGAGTCAGTGAACTGTTATAACCTTTTGTTTTTCATTGGTACTAACATATATCACTACATACCCAAAGTACTCTATATGAGAAAATCAATAAATGCAATGCTTAGATGATAAATGTTTACAATTTACTTCTTTGTTGCTACCACGTCCTTATAAAAATGCTACCTTTAAAAGAAAGTAAGATTACACTTACAAAAGGGAAAACTGTTCCTTCCTTTTAAGTACAAAGGTATACTGTAAGAAATATATTTTATTGTTTTTAAACACTAGGATGTATGGGTGTTTGGAAAGAATTGTGACTGGCACAAAAAAATGGTGGCTAAACTTTAAATTTGTCATTACCTTTTGAAAGGTGTTTCATTGAGGACTGTGTGCTTAAAGATGAGAGAAAAAGTTGGCCTCAACTTCATTTTCTCTTTGAATCTCTTTGAATGATTTATGTGTGCAACAAAGCAAGTAGTTAATGTGAATGAATCCAATTGGTTATTCTGTCCCTCTGCCTCAAAAAACCTTTCTTGCTGATGAAATATCTCAAAAGCTAAATAACCCAGTGTCACTATATGTTATGTGGAATGGCAGCAGAAAGTTTCACGTTTCTTTTGAAAAGCAAGAAAACATGATATGCATTTACAATGTGACAAAGAATTTTTCTTCCTCATGTATATAATCTTTTTGAACTTACACAGTCAATTCACCATTGTATGGTCAGGTGATATGCCACACCATAGAGAAAGAAGTAATTCACTCTATCTCTTTCCCCAAATGATTTCTTTCAGTTTGTATATTTGCTGTCAGACCTTTTAACACTTTGGTAAATGTATGGTTAGTGGTTTTAAGTGAAGTGTATACAAAGGGACAAGATGTGAACTGATTATAAGAAAACTAAATATCCTGTAGTTACATCTTTTTATCCTATAATTTGTACAATATACAATATTCATCATCCCACTTAAGAACCTGTGATTATAACTCCCTTCATAATAATTCTACCTTTAGCACTGGTACTTTTATCCTGATATATCATTTATCATATTGTAAAAAAGACATGGTTAATCTCTATGTTCCCATTCTGACTTAGAAGTATAACTTCATCCAGATACACTTTAATAGAATGGGAGTATAGAGGACTCTTCTTTTGGGCAATGGAGACACTCTGAAATCTTGTAGAGAAAACATTGTCTAGGATAAGGCGGTTGTTTCACCTACTCTGAGTAAAAGCTGCTTCTGAAGAAGGTTTTCTTTATATAGTAATGTTTGCGATCTTTTTTTTTTTTTCATCATCCCACATTTTATGCAGAAATATTGCCACAGATTGTGCCTCCCCTCTCAAACAAGAAGGATTGATTTAGTTAAGGTCTATGGTAAAAAACTGTGTTTGAAAATTTGACACGTTGCAGAACTGTATCCTGTTGCCAAAAAAAAAAAAAAAAAAAAAAAAAAAGAGTCAGTCAGTTTTTTCTTCTTGTTCCAATCCATTGAAATTCGCCTACATGCAAGAGGCTGAGATGTTGGAAACTGTCAGCAACTTACATTTTTAAGGTGGCTATGGTTAGAGAAACTCTGGTTGGTTTTTGTTCTTTGTTTAGTCATTTCACCAAAATATGGAACACTTTAGGAATGATGTTTCCAGCTGAATAGTTAGTTCATTTGGAAAATTTTGGAGACTCACAATGTTAAAACTAAATGTTAAAATGAAATCGAGGCTTTGAGTTGTTTAGTAATGGTCACTGAATGTGAGAATATCACCAAAGAGTCTGAAAACAGGTTAAAAGGTGAAAAATACAGTGAAATTCTTAGTTCAAAATGGCAAGAGAATATTTTTCTTATAACAGAAAAACAATAAGTAAAGACAGTGTATTTAAGCTACAAATACTTTGAAAAATGACAACTAAATTTGAACCTCATTATCCGTGCAAATAAGATAAAGAGAAATGTATATAAAATCAAGGTAAGTGGATTAAGAACTACCTCACTGGTAGATTACAAAAGTTATTGTAAATGAGAAATAATCATCCACAAAGAATATATATATATTTATTTATTTATTTATTTATTTATTTATTTATTTATTTTCCCTCCAGGATGCCTTAGATTCATTCTTGGCTTTGTAAAGTAAATGGCTTTAGGAATATTTACACAGAAAATAATATTTTGCTGGATGTTGGTAAAAATTTGCAATGATTTAAATATTTGTGGAATGCTTAATAATGATGGGACAAGCTGTTGGTCTAAAATGTGAATTCCTTTGTATAGCTGAAACTTTAATGTAATCAAACACAGGGTCAGACACCAGGAAACAGGAAAGTAGGTCATACTTATGAGTAGAGCTGCATTCTGGATTGCAGTGACATTGAGAGGGATTTAAGGGTCAAAACATAATGAAATGAAGAGTGAAATACTGTAACTAAAAGGGTCAGCATAATCCTGGGATACGGAAGCAAGGAAATATCAAATAGGAGATTGGAGACTGTTTCACTAATGGCATTCACTGAAATACACTGTTACTGAAGATCTTGCATGTAGTTAAGGTGTTTTCTCTTTAAAAGAAACCTTAAAGAGTTGACGAGTTTTACCGGATAGCCATGAAAGACTATTAAACAAATAAAATGACAAACTTATTTTATAGCACTTCTGTGAACCACAACGTTGGCATAATCAATCAATCAATCAATTGATCAATGTAACTCAGTCTTGGTTTACAGGATGATATCTGAGGAAGTGAATTAGACTTAATGGCCAGTAAAAGAAAAAATATGATCTTGTGGTTGAAGTCTGAAACCAGGAAGATGATACACCAGTACAGTTAATTGCTAGAAAAGATATATGTCAGAATTCTTCATCTGATAGTAATGTCAAACAAGGCTGAGTATGCTTCTAAAATGCATGATGTAGTCATACTGTTCGAAGGCTTTAAACAGTAAGGTTAGGGGAATAAAAATATCTGTACCACCCTTAAAATAAAACTAAGAGGAGAATGTACTTGAGACTCCAAGATGTAGACTAAGATATTCCTCCAAAGCATCAAAAATCTAGCCAGCAACAAGCTGGATCTTCCAGGAGATCCAGTGGATGAGTAATGTTTTCATGTAAATTTGAAGTGGTAGAATGAAAGCGTCTCATCTCTGGTCCAAACCAAAGGAAAGTAAGACTTACGGTTTGAGGGGACATAAACCTTCTCAACTAATTAGATCATTGGAAAAAGTTGTTAAGTTTTTGAATTTAACTGCTGCCCTCCTGCACTTACAAAATATGTATCCTACATCCGCTGTATCATTCTATTTCTGATTATGAATCTTTTCCAGCCCATGACAGACTATTCTCTATAATGAATTTAGCTCTAACTGTTGAAATTTCAAAGTTAATTTAAATGGAACCTTGTGTGCCAGATTTTCATTAGAAAAAGAACTATTACTAGGGTTGAAATAACCTACATATTTTTAGTAGCATGAACAAGGTTCTCTGACCAATTGTATTTTTCTTTTATCCTTCAGCCTTTAGAAATTAACTTGTCTGAAAACACAATAGATTGGTCTTCAAAAGTGATCAACATCCAGAAAACATCACAAACAAATGCTCCGAAAGGTGATTTATGTGTTGGTTTTACTTCTATGATTATATAGAACTAAAGCTCAAAAACTGCACTGCAGCTTATGTTCTTGGCAGGAAGATCATAATTCTTTTTCTAACATCTCTATTTCAATTTTATTTTTTTGTTCTTTTTCTCATTTATCCTACTTGTGAACCATGTAAATTTGAATTGGATACTGCTTTGATTGTCTTATTTGTAATGTGAATCCTCTTTGAACTACAATATTCCCTATAGATTATTTGGGACAATGATTACATACAAAGAGAGCATCAGCTTACTTATACAATGAATCATTTTTCCCTAGCAATGTACTTTTTTCATCTCTACTAAATTATCAGAAATCAATCAAGTTGTAAACTACTTCCCTCTCTGTGTCTCTTTTTCTGTTTCTCTCTCAGATTTGCTGCACAGAAGTTGAAGTGAAAATTTTACAACAGTGTTTTAAAAATATCTTCGTAGCTCCATGTGGCAGTTTCAAATTCCCAGAACAAGTTATGCTTCTTTAGGAACAATGAAAATACCCCTAAAGGCTGCATAGACTTTGATGACATCTGCTAATCTAGAGATAGGGTTTTTAAAAAATTTTGATAATGAACTAAATGAGTGCTTTTCCTTGCACAAAGAAGTAGATATCATCTCTACACATTCAATGACTTATTTCTAATATATCTATCTCAAACAAATAAATGGTATTATACTCAATGTCTGATGATAGGATAGATCACCTTTTGCTTATTCAATTTTTATGGTTTCATTCATGTGTTTTCTGTACAAGAAATTATTTCAAGTAGCACTGATAGATGTATTTCCTACTATGCATGTTAATTTAAAGTTTACCAGCCTGTACTAAAATAAACATTTGTTTATAGTAGAGGTGCATGCTAAGGAATTTTGAAGTGTATCAAAAGAGAAAAAAAAAAGAAATCGCACCTGAAGGTATTGATGTAGGGCACTTAAAGTGTGCTGTCCATTCTTTTGTGATGATTTATGAAACAGCTTGCAATTATTTCTTAGTCCACATGGCCTACCACCATGGTCAGATTTTTCTAGCCTCTTAAGCTGATAACTTTACACAAGGGTT